>NW_027507764.1:72489989-73878322 GCF_037356315.1 Lithobates pipiens
GTTGTCGGGGTCTGCGGGCGGGGGGCTTATCGGAATCCGGGAGCCCCCTTTAAGAAGGGGGCCCCCGGATACCGGCCCCCCACCCTATGTGAATGAGTATGGGGTACAATGTACCCCTACCCATTCACCTGTGAAATAAAGTACAAAAAAAAACACAACACAGGGAAAAAATATTTTATTGCACAGCTCCGGGGGTCTTCCGTCTTCGGGGGTCTTCTCGCCGGACTCCTCCGCTATGTGTGTGTAGCTCTTTTACTAGCGGAGGAGTCCGGCTTTCTTCCTCCCCGCCGCCGGCCTCTTCTCCCGACTTCGGGGGTCTTGTCCCCCTCTTCGGTTCTTCTGCCGGGCCACCGCGCCTTCTTGTAGCTCTTTTACAGGCGGTGGCCCGGTCTTCTGTCGCCGCTGTCGTCGCCGCCGCCGCCGCCGCCTTCCGTTCTTGTTCTTCTTCTTGTTCTTCTTCTTCTTCTCCTGGAGATGTTGACTCGACGAGCTCTCCGGCCGGAATGCCAGGGCCGCGCTGTGCGGTCACTTATATAGTGACAATGGGGCGGTGTCACATGGTATATGTCACATGGGTTGGTCACATGGGTTGATGTCACATGGGGACTATGACATCGTAAGGGGGCGGGGTCACCATGTGACCAACCCATGTGACATATACCATGTGACACCGCCCCATTGTCACTATATAAGTGACCGCACAGCGCGGCCCTGGCATTCCGGCCGGAGAGCTCGTCGAGTCAACATCTCCAGGAGAAGAAGAAGAAGAACAAGAAGAAGAACAAGAACGGAAGGCGGCGGCGGCGGCGACGACAGCGGCGACAGAAGACCGGGCCACCGCCTGTAAAAGAGCTACAAGAAGGCGCGGTGGCCCGGCAGAAGAACCGAAGGCGGCGACAGAAGAACGGAAGGCAGCGGCGACAGAAGACCGGGCCACCGCCTGTAAAAGAGCTACAAGAAGGCGCGGTGGCCCGGCAGAAGAACCGAAGAGGGGGACAAGACCCCCGAAGTCGGGAGAAAAGGCCGGCGGCGGGGAGGAAGAAAGCCGGACTCCTCCGCTAGTAAAAGAGCTACACACACATAGCGGAGGAGTCCGGCGAGAAGACCCCCGAAGACGGAAGACCCCCGGAGCTGTGCAATAAAATATTTTTTCCCTGTGTTGTGTTTTTTTTTGTACTTTATTTCACAGGTGAATGGGTAGGGGTACATTGTACCCCATACTCATTCACATAGGGTGGGGGGCCGGTATCCGGGGGCCCCCTTCTTAAAGGGGGCTCCCGGATTCTGATAAGCCCCCCGCCCGCAGACCCCGACAACCAACGGCCAGGGTTGTCGGGAAGAGGCCCTTGTCCTCATCAACATGGGGACAAGGTGCTTTGGGGTGGGGGGGCCGCGCGGCCCCCCCTTCCCCAAGGCACCCCCCCATGTTGAGGGCACGCGGCCTGGTACGGCTCAGGAGGGGGGGCGCGCTCGCTCGCCCCCCTTTCCTGGCCGGCCGGGTAGCGTGCTCGGACAAGGGTCTGGTGTGGACTTTGGGGGAACCCCCACGCCGATTTTTTTCGGCGTTGGGGTTCCCCTTTAGCCCATTCCAGGCGGCGGAGCCCGCGACGTCTCCTTCGCGGGCCCCGCCTACCTGTACACGCGCTCGAAATGTGCGGATTTGCCTCCTCCTTACGTGGGCGAGTCCGTTCATTTCAAAAGTTGAGCGAACTGTTTGCCCAACCTTGTTCGTCAAACAGTCCGCTCGTGTGTGGGCAAGTCCGCTCATGCAAATTTTGAGCGGACTGTTTGCCGAAACTGTTTGACGAACAAGGTTGGGCAAACAGTCCGCGCGTGTGTACGCGGCCTCACTCTCTCATACTGGTCACTGAAAGTTCAACATGGCACCTCATGGCAAAGTGCTCTCTGAGGATCTGAAAAAAAGAATTGTTGCCCTACATAAAGATGGCCTGGGCTATAAGAAGGTTGCCAAGACCCTGAAACTGAGCTGCAGCACAATGGCCAAGACCATACAATTGTTTAACAGGACAGGTTCTACTCAGAACAGGCCTCACCATGGTCGACCAAAGAAGTTGAGTGCACTTGCTCAGTGTCATATCCAGAGGTTGTCTTTGGGAAATAGATGTATGAGTGCTGCCAGCATTGCTGCACAGGTTGAAGGGGTGTGGGGTCAGCCTGTCAGTGCTCAGACCATACACCACACACTGCATCAAATTGGTCTGCATCGCTGTCATCCCAGAAGGAAGCCTCTTCTAAAGATGATGCACAAGAAAGCCTGCAAACAGTTTGCTGAAGACAAGCAGACTAAGGACATGGATTGCTGGAACCATGTCCTGTGGTCTGATGAGACCAAGATAAACTTATTTGGTTCAGATGGTGTCAAGCGCATGTGGCGGCAACCAGGTGAGGAGTACAAAGACAAATGATTCTTGCCTACAGTCAAGCATGGTGGTGGGAGTGTCATGGTCTGGGGTTGCATGCGTGCTGCTGGCACTGGGGAGCTACAGTTCATTGAGGGAACCAGGAATGCCAACATGTACTGTGACATACTGATGCAGAGCATGATCCCCCCCCTTCGGACTGGCCAAGCATGTCTCCAGACCTAAACCCTATTGAGCATCTGCGGGGCTCTAACAGCCACCAGCTCTGTGATGTCGTATGGAGGAGTGGAAGAGGACTCCAGTGGCAACCTGTGAAGGTCTGGTGAACTCCATGCCCAAGAGGGTTAAGGCAGTGTTGGAAAATAATGGTGGCCACACAATATATTGGGCCCGATTTTGACATTTTCACTTAGGGGTGTACTCAGTTTTGTTGCCAGTGGTTTAGACATTATTGGCTGTGTGTTGAGTTAATTTGAGGGGACAACAAATTTACACTGTTATACAAGCTGTACACTCACTACTTTACATTGTAGCAAAGTGTCATTTCTTCAGTGTTGTGTCACATGAAACGATATAATAAAATATTTATAAAAATGTGAGGGGTGTACTCACTTGGGTGAGATACTGTATATATACACACGTGTTTGAGCTTAGGGGTGCACACCCTAACGCAATGAAATACTGTGTAATATATTATATATATACATATATATACATACATATATATATATATATATGATTCTTCTTGTACCAAATTGTAATGTAACTGTAATGTCTGCCTTTATTTTGTTAAGCGCTGCGCAAACTGTTGAACCTATATAAAACCTGTATAATAATAAATAAATAAATTAATATATAGCAGTGGACGGTGTCAGAAGGGCAGTGATTGGTGTTAGTTTATTTGTTTATTTTTTTACAGTTTAATTAACTTTTTTTTTACAATATCTTTTTTTTATTGTTTTGGTAGAATCCCCATTAGGGGGGCTTTGGTGAAATATCAGGGGTCTAAACAGACCCCTGATGTCTCACATTTGAGACAGAGAGAGTGACAGAAATTATTTAGTCTTTTTCTCAGTAGCCCAGCAGCAGGGGGAATCTGCACAGTACAGGGTGATTAGGGTGTGCCCAGGCACACCTGGCACCCCATGTGCGCATGCCTATGTCTGGGACTGATATGAATTGTTCTGTGTAAACTGCAGCCTTGAAATTTCTGAAATACATAAAATAGAGCATTTTTTCTGTTAGTTACACAAATGTACTCTTTATATAGCTGTGCCCAAAATTTATTTTGTTTTTCTCAAATGACAATTTTCATAAGCTCTCTTCCCAGTATATAAACATGCATTAATTCATTAAGCATTGGTTATATAATTTGTTACATGCAAAGCACAAATATTCACTTTCTTAGTCACACAGTCCTCGCGTTGGTTTGTCTACAAGGGAAAATATTTATGCTGCAGTTTTCAATTTCTTTCCTCTTGGCAGCCAAAATCCACAACCCGACAGATTGGTTCATATATAACATCCGGATTTTATTTTAAAGGAACGTGCAGTTTGCTTTACACTGGACATTTACAGCGGCGCAGTAAAGGAGAAGTAATCTGACATCTGACAGTGAGGACAAGACTGGAAAAACTACGGGATCTTCAAACTGATTTTTATAACCCACAGGACTAAAAAGGAGTATTGCCGATTACTATGGTAGTAGTATACATCACAGGTTCTCAATGTGCTGTCCATGTATCCCTTAAAGATACTATTGCCAAATATTTCTTGTTGATGGAAAAAGTATTATGTATTTCCAATGAGTACCCATTTTAAGCTGGCATTGTAAAGTATAAAAGTATAAAATAATGCCTATTTTCTTGGTTTTCATCATTTTTTTTTTTTGTTTTTAAACAGGAAACTTTCATATTAATCAATGTTCCAGTATTACCAAATCATTTTATTCCCCCCCATCAAAAAAAAAAAAGTGATTGTAAAGGGTAATTTAAAAAAAGTAATAAACATGTTATACGTACCTCCTCTGTGCAATGGTTTTCCACAGAGTAGTCTCAATCCACCTATTCTCTATTGGCTCCTCCTCTTCTCTGTGTGCCACTGTAAGGAGCCTCCTATTTTGGCACAACTGTGGGCCGAATACCGAGCCACACTACTTGTGTCCATAGACACAGACAGTGCAACCCTCTTGTGACCTCATCACATGATTTGATTGACAGCAACAGGACCCAATGGCTTCCAATGCTGTCTAACTACCCTGTGAGGAGGGAAAGATCTGCAACTCTCTGGCACAGAGCTGGCTCAAGATCAGGCTCAGGTATGTATAAGAGGGGGGGGGGGGGGGGGTTACACAGATTTTTTTGACCCTAATGCAGAGAATGCATTAAGGTAAACAAATTCTGCTGATGTTCTTTTGAAAGTGCCAATTTGCTGTCCTAACCCACATCCCAATGGCCACAATCACAAGGGCATGGCCATCTAAAAGGTCATCCAGGTGTCTGAGGGTAAACATACTTTTTTTGGAATTTGATTACTGAAAATTTAACGGCAAACCTTTAGAGCACCATTGCAAAAAATTCTGGGGACCATGGGTCTTGCACTCGTTGCCTGCAAATATCAACTATCGCTTCCCTGAACTGCATTGTGTCCATACTAAACATGGCCATCCCAAACATCCCTTGCCACTCCCCCCCCCCCTCTTTTTTTTTTTTTTTTTACTTTCTTAGAAAACTGAGTTTTTCATGCCATAGACCAGGGGTCTTCAAACTATGGCTCTCCAGTTGTTCAGGAACTACAATTCCCATCATGCCTAGTCATGTCTGTGAATGTCAGAGTTTTACAATGCCTCATAGGATGTGTAGTTTCGCAACAGCTGGAGGGCCGTAGTTTGAGGAAAACTGCCATAGACGTTGTACTATTGAATTACTTGTAATCCAATGTCCCCTTTGGAACCTCTGCAAAAAAACTCCTTTCAATAAAAATGATTGCACAAAAAAAGAACAAAAAACAAAACAAAACACTTTTGCTCATGTCGACTGACTGTCATGTGCATTGTGGTAGTTTTGATGACACACTTGGGATGCTTGGCCCATTCAGGGATATATAGATAGTCCAAGTCCCCAGCAAGGTATTCTAGCCTACCCACACTCCTTGTATGCCTCCCCACACAGCTAGACCTGGGCATGGTGAAGCATGTGACCTCATACATGTGACAGTGCTGGGGTGGGGGGGGCTGTGAAATAATCCACTTAATTCAATTTCGATATTAAAGCTTTCCCAGGGTGGATTCCTACAGTAGGGAGGGTGGTAAGGGGGTGTCATTTTATTTCTTACAAAAACTTCTATAGCACTGATGACTTATGCAGCTCTTTACAGATATATTTAATTTACATTCACATCAGTTCAGGTCCTCAAGGAGCTTACAGTCTAAGGTCCCTAACTCACATTCATACATACATAGGGCCATTTTAGACCTACCATCATGTCTTTAGAGTGTTGGAGGAAACCAGAGTACCTGGAGGAAACCCAAAACAGGCACAGGGAGAACATGAAAACTCCAGGCAGGGAGTGCCGTGGTTGGGATTCAAATCAATGACCCTAGTGCTGCCAAGCAGAAGTGCTAACTACTTAGCCACTGTGTTGCCTAGTGTATTTTGTTGGTGGGGTGGGCTATCACTTGAATGAGAAAAACGTCAGTGTCTCTAAGATATCATGAAGCTGCAGAAGGTGTATTAGGTGTAACACAACTAAAAACACTGAAGATGAGCAAACTAGTTTGTGCACGCCAGAACTTAAGGTGGGCTGGCTTTAAAGATAGTGATGGGCAAACTAGCTGCTCAGTGACATGTGCAGACCGGATTGCCCAGTAAACTAGTAAAGTGGTCCAATGCACTATTTATCTCTTCACATCTGGCAAAGCAGCCAGTGTCTAGCTAGCCCCTGAACCAGAAATCCTCCATTTGCCTGGCAGAACCCAAATTGGGATCTCGATTTTTTTATATATTGTTTTTTTCATTTTTTTTTTTTGTACATTTCAACGAGGCATACAGGAGTAAGCAATCACAAGAAATATTTAAGCAGTACACGTCCTTATATTTAAGGTACATGCACCAATGGAAAAAAAACAGAGCGCTATTTTCAGAACTCAACAACAATGTAAGAATCCAACATAGTGTGAAAACAATATGTATTCTAAATAGATTCACTGGAACCCACAAGGAGACTTCTTTGCATTATGGAGCAAACATACCTTGGTGCTCAATGTAAAAAACTGTGTGTATAGCCTGAGGAACAGAAAAACTCTGGGTGGTGGTTTTGGGGGTCTGTGGGCACGGGGCTTATTGGAATCTGGAAGCCTCCTTTAACAAAGGGGCCTCCAGATTCCATCACCCCCCTCCCACGTGAATAAGTATTGGATACATTGTGCCCCTACTCATTCACCAAAAATAAGTGTCAAAAATAAATGGAAACACAGAGACAGTTTTTGACAAGATTTTTATTTAAAAAAAAGCCAAAAACAATGTCCCCTGAAGTAAATCCAATGTCAATAACGAGGAACGCTGCCGCCCAGAGAAAAATTAAAAACAGGTCTGAACCAGACGCTACCCCATACTCATTCACATGGGGGAGGGGGAGGGCAGGATCTGGGGGGCTTTCCAGATTCTGATAAGCCCTCTGCCCCAGCACCACCCACTGTTGAGGGCACCTGGCCTGGTATAGTTGGGGGGAACGGTCGCTCTTCAGATAAGGGTCTGGTATGGGCTTTGGGGGGGAGACCCCCCCATGATGTTTTTAATTTTGGCATGTGGGGTTCCCCTCAAAATCCATACCAGACCCAATGGGGGGATGGGGGGTGCTGAAGGCCATGCTGTTTTTAAATTTTTAAATTTTGGTGTAGAGTTCGCCTTAAAATTCAAAGGGCCTGGTATGGATTGGGGGGGGGGGGGCCCACGCTGTTTTTTTCTCAATTTTAATCTCTTATTTTCATTCAGCTGTCAGTAGGAAACCCCGATGACAGCTGATAAGTCATCTGGGTTTCCTACTGACAGCTGAATGAAAATAAGATTAAAATTGAGAAAAAAACTGCGTGGGGTCCCCCCCTCCCCCAATCCATACCAAGCCCTTTGGATTTTAAGGAAAACCCTAAACCAAAATAAAAAATTCAAAAACTCCATGGCCTTTAGCACCCCCTATCCCCACCATGGGTCTGGTATGGATTATGAGGGGAACCCAACGTGCCAAAATTTAAAAAAAAACGACTCGGCGGCCAGCTTGCCAGCAACCAGCTATAATACAGGAAAAAGGGAGGCAAATGGAAAAAACAGCCAGAATCGTGTTCAAATCTGATGACTTTTGATTCAGGAAAATTCCATACAAGTCAATGAGCTTGTAATGCACACCGCAATGTTTCAATTCGCACTGCAGATGTACACTGCATTGTAGCTGTTCACATATATGTGAACAGCTACAATGGAAACCAAGGTTATTTCACATGTCATTGTGTCATGTTATTTCATGTCATGTCAATTCATGTCCAAAAGGCATCCAATTCGCATATATGTGAACCAGGGCCAAAAGTTCCCAAACCTATAGCTACACCTGGTATCACAACATACCCTGTTTCCCCGAAAATAAGACCTAGCGTGATTGTCGGTGATGGCTGCAATATAAGCCCTACCCCCCAAATAAGCCCTAGTTAAAGTGGTTGTAAACCCTTACAAACCACTTTGACCTACAGGTAAGCCTAGATTAAGGCTTACCTGTAGGTCCAAGAAATATCTCCTAAACCTACACGGTTTAGGAGGGAGATTTACTAAAAGACAGTGACAGCTGTCTACGGCGCATGCGCCGTAGACAGCAGCATGCAGGCGCACTATCGCCGTTAGCAGCATGCCACTGCTAACAGCGATATGCCGTTAGTGGCGGCTCCCGTGCGCATGCGTGGGACTGACGTCATCGCTGCTCCGGTGCTGTGAGTGGCCGGAGCAGCGATACCCGGAAGAAGATGGACGCTCCGGACTACAGGGGACATCGGTGACATCGCTGGCTCCTGTGTCAGGTAAGTGACACATAATGGGCTACTATGCGATGTATAGTAGCCCATTATGTTTTACCTTTGCAGAGAGACAATGAGGAAGTAAACCCATCAGGGTTTACTTCCTCTTTAAAGTCCTTGTAGGTCTTCTTTTCAGGGTAGGGCTTATTTTCAGGGGAAACAGGGTAGGGCTTATTTGGGGGGTAGGGCTTATATTGCAACCATCACCGACAATCACGCTAGGTCTTATTTTCAGGGAAACAGGGTAGTATTTTTTTTTTAAACTATACTGCAAGTGGGACCCCTTAATTTGTAAACATGTCATGCATTAAATATATTTTGTGCAAGCAAGTGCTTTATCTTGACTGACAGCAATGCAAACTCACATAAAAATGACTCAAAGATTTTCTACTCATTACAATAAAAATTCTTAGAGTTCCTTAGTGTTGGAACATTTTTTACAATATCTTTTATACGCTGCAACTGGGAAAGACTGGGCCCTGCAAAGGGGAGAGGGTTTGCCAAACAAAAAATAAATAAAAATCACTATAATTTTCTTTCAAAGCCAAACTCATTCTTAAGAGTTCTTTTTTGCTTTATAGAGCATAGGGAAGCGTTAGGAACTTGTTCTGGTTTTATTGCCGTCTATGCACGATTGAGATTTCCCTCACTTCATCTTACTATGACAAGGTTTTCGTGGTACGGTAAGCAATAAAAACACATTTTCAAGTACATTAGGAAAAAGGTTGGCAATTCTGTAAGGTTTTAAATGTTCTCTGTGCCTTCCGACCACTTGGCTAAAAAGTCCTTCATTTCTTTGGTTTGTGCCCATGGGTGTCACTGAGACATAAAGTGTAATTCTCCCCAACAAAGTCAGATACGGGTTTTTCTATAATAAAAAAAAAATCCTGGCAGAGGCTCAAACACGTCCCGCTCTGTTTAAAACTTTAGACTAGACTTGGCCTTTAAGATACTACAAGTGCTTAGCAGAGTTCTTCTGAGATCTGTAGCTGGTCTAGCTGGTAAATATGTCAGTAAAAAAAAAAATAAGCGAGGGCTTGGCCTGACCAGGGATGAGACTTGTGCTCTGCTACCCACATAAAACAGAATACTTAAAATCCTTCCTCCTCAGTGTCAGCGTGATGTATGCCGCTTCATTTTTTCTGCATTACAGAGCAAAGATTTATCACTCCAGCGTCTGTTTTCATTCTGGGCATTTATAACCAGCAGGTATTTGAAACTCTGCTTAATGTGACTCATAAATAGTACAATAGAGTTGCAAAATTCACCAGCGTACGTGTGAAAAAACAAAGAAGGTGAGGTCCAAGGTGCCCACACATGGCCTTGGAGGCGAGCTGCCAGCGATGTGTCCAATTTTAGCATTACTTCTATCAGTTGAGTGAGGATTGGGCAACGTAAGTATTTACTATGCAACATCAATGAAAGCTTAAGACGTTTGTAGACATCTGACCATCACACCTACTATATGGGCATAAGTATGTACAAAATTTACGGTTAACCGCTTGCCGACCAGCCGTCGTTATTAAACGACGGTAGATCGGCACGATCCCGCAAATCGCCGTAACTGCACGTCGGCTCGCGGGATCAGGATAGCAGGCACACGCGCCCGCTGCACTGCGGGGGTGCCAATGCTCGTGGCCGATGGTCGCGATGACCGCATTCCACGACCGATCGTGGGCACGAGAGGCAGAATAGGACGTGTGTGTGTAAACATAAATCCCTGTTCTGTGATGACAGATCGTGAGTTCCTAATAGCTAGGAACCAGGATCCGTCATCCCCTCTAGTCAGTCCCCCCCGCCCCCGCCCCCCCTACAGTTAGAAACACAAACAGGGAACAGAGTTAACCCCTTGATTGTCCCCTAGTGTTAACCCCTTCCCTGCCATTGACATTTTTACAGTAAACAGTGCATTTTTATAGAACTGATTGCTGTATAAATGCCAATGGTCCCAAAAATGTGTCAAAAGTGTCCAATGTGTCCGCAATAACACAGATCACCATTACTAGTAAAAAATAAAATTAAAATAATAATAATAATAATAATAATAAAAATGCATAAATTTTGTGCAAACCAATCAATATACGCTTATTGTGATTTTTTTTTTTACCAAAAATATGTAGAAGAATACATATCGGCCTAAAATGAGAAAAAATTGTCTTTTTTTTAAAAAAAAGGGGGATATTTATTATAGCAAAAAGTACAAAATATTGTGTTTTTTTTTTTTTTTTTAATTGTCGCTCTTTTTTTGTTTATAGCACAAAAATAAAAAACCGCAGAGATGATCAAATAGCACCAAAAGAAAGCTCTATTTGTACGAAAAAAAGGATGTCAATTTTGTTTGGGAGCAGCGCCGCACGACTGCGCAATAGTCAGTTAAATGGACACAGTACTGTATTGCAAAAAATATCCTGGTCATTCAGCAGCCCAATCTTCCGGAGCTGAAGTGGTTAAAGGCAAGCTGAAATAAGTGCAATGCATATAATACACCCCTTTCCCCACATCAATATGCCAGTAAACCTTTTTAATAAATACATTTTGTTTTCACAAAGTTCCTCTTTCAAGTCTCAGTGTCATCACTGTCTTTGTGCTGGTCTTTGATCCTGCTTCAGTTCCTCTTTCAAGAGCCCTCGCATTATGTGAAAGAACACATCTCCAGAATCCATTTACACATGTTTACTCCTCTCTGATGGCCACTGGGGCTGCAAGTTAGTTCAGTTGTGCATTCTGCTGATCACTTGCTTGATTATAAATCAAGCAACTGATCAGCAGATTGCATAGATAAAGTCTGCACCAAAATAGGAACATCTTAGGGGATGCCAGGAATGTATTTTTCATATTATGCCTGGAAACAAAATTATTGAAAGCAGAGAAAGTCATTAGGTGTGAAAATGCCAATTGCATACACATAATTGCAGGCAACTTGAACTATACAGCATGGGTTTTGGGTTTGTGGCTGGGCCCTTATGGGACTTTTTCTATACCTATTTGTGAATATGTTTCTGGTATAGCTCATACATATTTTGTATACTAACCGGATTTGAAAATATTTAAGATTTGATAGATTTTATGGATACACTTGTCTGAAAAGCGAAGTATAGCCCACGGAAATCATTTTTATTTGGACATCCCAAAAACTAGAACAATCACAATGCTGGGTAGACGTGTTTCGCTCACTTTACGTGCGCTTAGTCATTACAAAGATATGTTAGCAAGACAATTCTTATATAGTCCCACCTATAACAGATGTCACCAGATACTAATTGCAGACGACTTGTTACATAGACTATATAATTATATATAACACATATAAACAAAATAAACAATTAACCAAAAATGTATATGTGCTCTAACAAGACAAAGCGTTGTTCTATAAAGACTAAATAGGAAAGATATATAAAAACATTATCATAAAACACCATATAGTTTTGTGTCACAACTAATCAAACAATTAATCAATAAACAACAGTATCCTCTCCCACCCCGATATAAACAACCATCAATACATATAAACACACACATATCAATGGATGGGGGATCTGCTAACATAGATACGGGAAAACAAACAAACAGCACAAGACACAAAGAGACAGAAAAGACAATTGACACACAAATATAACGTATATTGCAAAACCCATTTATGTACAATTTGGCTCCCATCTGTGAAAGACAGATGGGGCACCATCGCATATAGCACACCATGAAGTTGGTAGGACAGACAACCAGGAACGGACAATGGGGATAGGCGGCAAAATTTAGGTAAAAAACTTCAGTGAACCGCAATATTACTGCCCATCCATCTGTCCCTTTATTTATAACCCTGTGGCCAGTGAATGTCCAAATGGGTCAGAAATAAATAGAGAAAGGATGTGTATCGAAATGCATGTATGGACATTGATTCCATACACAGAAACAGTGGATGGTTGTGTAGTAGATCACAATATTTAGACAACCACAAGAATCTTACTTTCATTGGCAAGGCAAATAATAGAGAGATCCACTTCTTGGATGTCCTCTTGATAGGTGCTGAACGGAGGGTTGTTACAACTATCATTATACAGAAAACCACTATCTGACAATTCCTTCCTGTTGGCACAGTCAGGACATCCAAGGTATAGCTGTGGGGCAGTTCATATGAGTAAGACGAATATTCAGGGATGATGTAGTTTTTGGGATGTCCAAATAAAAAGGATCTACAGTGGCGTAAATTTCAGCCAGCTCCAAAATGTGTCCAGGACTGGCCAACCCAGCAAATTAAAACCAAGGAGTTGACAGTTTAAATGTAAAAAAAAGTCTCCAAGAGTTCCAAAATGTACACGCAGGGTGTTCAGATAAATCTTGCAACAGTTGGGCCAACATTCATGCATTTATGATCAGAAAGAAATTGCTCCAATTCAACCTACATGAGAGGTGTGTAAAAAAATAAAAGCTGTTCCTGTCCAAAAAGGCTGATTATTCAAAGATTGAGTTGTTTGGTCATAATAGACATGTTTGCTGCAAACTGAGGATAGTACTTCAAGCGGAGGTCCACCCTAAAGTTGACCTTCCGCTCATCGGAACCCTCCCCCCCTCCGGCGCCACAATTGGCACCTTTCAGGGGGGAGGGGGTGCAGATACCTGTACAGTACAGGTAACTGCACCCACTTCCGGGATAGCTCTCTGCGGAAAGGGGCGTAGATTACGCCCCTTTCCGCAAGTGCCCGCCCCTTTCCGCAAGTGCCCCGCTGCCTGCTGGGAAACACACAGATCCCAGAGGCAGCGGGGACCGTCCTTATTGCACAGCGCGACTCGCGCATGCGCAGTAGGGAACCGGGAAATTAAGCCGAAAGGCTCCATTTCCTGATTCCCATACCCAAGATGGCGGCGGCAGCACTCGAGAGACGATCTAGAGATCGGCTTCGGGTGCCGACATCGCGGGCGCGCTGGACAGGTAAGTGTCACTATTTTAAAAGTCAGCAGCTGCAGTATTTGTAGCTGCTGGCTTTAAAAAAAAAAAAAAAAAAAAAAAACGCGGAGTCCCGGTGGACTCCCGCTTTCAGGAGAAGACCCTCATAACTGTGAAGCATGGTGGCGGAAATATTATTGTTTGGGGTTGCTTTGCTGTTTCAATACCTGGGCAGTTTGCAGTCATCAACTATACATTCTGCTTAATTTCAAAAAAGTTTGCTTGATGATAATGCAAAGCCATCTGTCCAAATGAAGATGAGCTAGAAATTAGACCTTCAATATAATAACAATCCGAAGCACACTAGAAAATCCATCAAGTAATGATGGCTCAAAAAGAAGAAATAGATAGTTACACAATTGGTTTTGAGCTGCTCTGTTCACAGCCTTGGTTTGACTCTCATTAAAATTTTGTAAGGGGATTTTGAAACAGGCATTTCATGCAATGAAACTTTTAAACATCCTAAACTGAAGGAATTTTGCATGAAGTAGTCAGTCAATGCAGAGACTGGTGGTCAGTTATACAAAATGGGTACCCGTACTACTAGTGATTTCTGCTAAAGGTGGCAATACCAGCCTTTGGATGCCAAGTGTGTACTTACTTTTTCCACAGTACACCATTACATCTATTAATAATTTTGTTGACTACATGATTGAAAAGGCAAAAAAGTTTCTTATTCAAGTATATCACCTTTATATGTAGGCACGGTTTGCCTGTTTAAATAAAAAATATTTAGGTTAAAATAAAATATACGATGCACCTACTCTTTCACATGACTGTATATGTTTGGAAATTTTACCTGATGGCTAAATAATATTATTTGATGCATGTTAAATATCTGGTAATTGAAAAGCCTTTCATCTATAGATTTATTTTTCACCATCAATAAAAACTCTTTGAGGTTCTAATCCTTAAAGTGGTATTAAACCCAAAAGAATTGACATTTACATTTTAAATCCATATTATATTGCAGATTACCAATTCTTAGATGTGGTGGCTGCATTCATTCTCCCTTTTAGGCTTTCTTTCCTTTATTTTCACCTGGTGATTTGGCCTTTAATGTGGTTGTACACCCTGTACAACCACTTTTACCTACAGGTAAGCCTATATTAAGGCTTACCTGTAGGTGCTGAAAATGTATTTATTTATTTCAGGTACTTATATAGCGCTGTCAATTTACGCAGCACTTTACATATACATTGTACATTCACATCAGTCCCTACCCTCAAGGAGCTTACAATCTAGGGTCCCTAACTCACATTCATACATACTAGGGACAATTTAGACAGGATACAATAAACCTGCCAGTATGTCACGGTTTAGGAGATATTTACAAAAAAAGCCGTGCGCCGTAGACATTTAGAAACTTTAGAAAGGGCCGATCCTTCAATCTCTAATGGGGTCATGCCATGACTGGCAGCTCCGCGCGGCCCCCGGAAGGAAGAGGGGTTAAGATGGACGCTCGCTGCTAGTGGGGACAGGCGACATTGCGGGCCTCGGTTTCAGCTAAATGACACATAATGGGCTACTTTGCAATGCGATGCGATGCATAGTAGCCCATTATGCTTTACCTTTGCAGGGAAATAAAGAAGCAGTAAAACCCATCAGGGTTTACTTCCTCTTTAAGTCTATTGTTTTTCGACAGAACAAGCTGTCTTGCAGATGTAACAGATGGGAGTTGAGACAAACCACTTAAAAGGTAAGTTCACCTTTCTCAACATGTTAAATGTTATACCTGTATGGACCTTCTCACTGTACCCCCTGTCACAATTTGGAAACAGCTCAGTGGGGCTCCGCCCACAAGGTTGCGTCATTCATTCAGAGTTCTGGGAATGAATGGCTACAAAGCCGCCAGCCATTGTGGCCGACATCCAGTAGTTCACAATGAACTGTGAGAGTTCTGGTGAGCACTCTTATAGTCCTTTAAGCTTCCGGGACTTCATTAACTGCCTGCCCATATCGGCGGTACAGCCAGGCAGCGTATTGACGGTCTACAAGAGCCTGTACCTGTGATCTGCTGATTGTGGGTGCAATGCCTTACCGGCTCCCAAAAAACGAATAAATGCACACCTTTTTTACCTACAACAAAAATGTGAATTATTATTTATGTTTTTCTTTTAAGGTCAACTCATCCTTTAACACTGATGTGTGCTTACAGCGATTAACTTTTATTTATATAAAACCTTTATCCCAAAAGAACAAAAAATATATAAATCGCTGTAAATGCAGTATGAGCAGGAGTTTGGTTTTAGCTTGTTAATGCATCTAAATCTGCTAGCACATCTAACACTCCCCTACCCTCAGAATGACAATGTTGGCATCCGAAGGAGTCTCGGCTGTTTCTTCATCCAGAAAGAATGGAGGCACGCTAATACAGGAGGTGTGTTACTGGCCCGATCTCCAGGTGGAAACAAGAAAAAAAAAAAAAACGCATGCAGCCGCTACATCTAAGGATTGGTAAGCTGCAATATATTACATTTTTGATTTGGCTTTAATACCGCTTTAAAACCAACTTTTGATAAACAATGAAAAGTGAAAACTGTTCCATTTGCACAGTTGTACATAGCTGCATAATGCCCCCACCCCCCCCAGAATAGTTTTTGTTATCCTGAAATTGCATTTCTCTAATGTGTCCAGTTTAGATGAAGATTACACGTTAGTGTTACAATTTAGCTACATTGTCCAACACAAAGAATAAGCACTCATTGCAGTTTGCATGCTATACTTCACACAGGTATACTGCCCCGTAAACCTACCTAAGCACACATCAGCTCACCCCATTAACATTTTAAAATCTATGCAGAAAAGAAAGCCAGAAAAAAAAAAGCATGAAACACAAATGAAGACAAAACACCGGGTCCGATCCTGATTACCGCAACTGAACTGCAATTCAGTAGCAAGTCAAGCAAATGAAAACAAACGAGGAAACAGACCGCATAACTTTAGGTCAGCGGATTATGGTGAACAGTTAATTAATCGCCTGTTGAAAAGTTACCGAGTTCTGCAAGCTCAAAATGAAACATTCTTTCTTTTCCCCTCTTTTTATTTTTTTTTACAGCAGAATACTACCGTCAGATTCCATCTGGCATGAAAACTGTACAGGAGCAGCAGGATGCTCACCTGTCTGGAAATAATGATTATGAGCCATTAGCTGGAAAATTATGTGGAGCTGTCACCAGGGCACCAATATGAAGAAATAACAAGAGCTAAACCAAGGGGTTTTTTGCATGATAGGAAAATGTCACCGTGTATATCAGTCCCGGGTGTCGCCCCCCACCCCCACTCCGTACTGCTATGTAAAAGCATTCTGCCCTGAGATTTATGAATGACAAGGCTAAAAGGGTCTGATGCATGCATTTGTAGAGCAAAGGCCATGGAGTTCTGGACCCTGGAATAGATTGGTATCTCAACTATGGTAGGCAGATCTCTAGTGTGCAGGGCTCATGGTTTGGCCTTTAGATCAGTGATCAACTCCTGTCCTCAGGACCCACTAACAGGCCAGGTTTTATGTATTACCTTGGGGAGATGCAGACTAGAATACTGCAATCACTGAGCTGCAAATTATATCACCTGTGATGTATTTCAGTTATCTTGCAAACCTGGCCTGTTAGTGGGCCCTGAGGACAGGGTTGATGACCACTGCTTTAGATCAACGCTTTGGGGTTAGTAGAAAAGAAAGAAGTCTGTTTCCTGTGGTAGGGTGATAGATGATGATATACTGAAATATACGAGACAAAACTATGTGGCCTGTTATGGATAGCAGGGGTAGGGTTGCACACTTGCTGCTGTCCCCCCCCCCCCCCCCCAGCTATATGCTTATATAAGGGTCTTTTATGGCACCATAGATCTTTCTGAAAAGGAAAAGCAAGTGTGCAGCTTCCTACTCCTAAACCATACCAGGCTATATGTCTTCAGGAGGGTACATTGGAAAGGTACATTGCCTGGAGGTCAGCAAAGCCTCACCTCTTCCTTGCAAGGCACATTGTCCCCAATGCCGAGGGGGTAAATAACCTCATCCCACATCCTGTCCCCTCCCGAAAAGAAATGAGGGAGGCTGGATGGAGTGACTCACCCCTGGGACTATGGAAGCTGTGCCCAAAAAATGCAGAGAGACTAGTCGCTAGTATTGCCTTTGGCCTCCCTCTAGCTGAACTTTTCCTCATAACCTTCTTACCATGTCCTGTTACCATTTACTTTGTCTCTGTGTGGTGGTGGCCATCGTGGTAGGGAAACATCTTTACTTCTTCATGTTGGAGCCTCCAGCAAGGATAAAAGTGAAGCACTATAGTAGACATCACAAAATCACCCTCCAAATCTGCTGAATCTAGCTGTCAAAGGCAGCAGTTCCCTAAAGTGGAACTAAACCCCCTTATTCTTTTCAGCCAAGGAGGGTGCCATCTTAGGCCTGATTCACACCTATGCATTTTTAGTGCTTTTTGCATTTTGCTCATTTTCACTACAGAACGTGTTCCATAGGAAATCATGTTAAATGGACTTTAGTGCAAATCTGCAAAATGCAAAAAGCATAAAAATGCATAGGATTGAATCAGGCCTTAGCCTCCATTTGATCTTCAACTGCCATGGTGCTGCACATATGATCAGTTAGGACCTCAGCCATTTAATGATTTAAAGTGGTTGTAAACCCTTACAAACTACTTTGACCTACAGGTAAGCCTAGATTAAGGCTTACCTGTAGGTCCAAGAAATATCTCATAAACCTACACGGTTTAGGAGATATTTGCCGAAAGACAGGCACCGCTGTCTACGGTGCATGCGCCGTAGACAGCGGTGCGCAGGCGCACTGAGCACGCCGCGGTCAACGGCGATATGCCGCGAGTGGTGGCTCCCGTGCACATGCGCGGGAGTGACGTCATTGCGGCTTCGTCGAATGACAGCGGCGGAGCAGAGAGACCCCACCGAGAAGATGGACGCTCCGGACTACAGGGGACAGCGGTGACTTCGCTGGCTCCTGTGTCAGGTAAGTGACACATAATGGACTACTATGTGTTGCAGGGAATCAAAGAGGAAGTAAACTTATCAGGGTTTACTTCCTCTTTAAAAGTTTGGTTGAAAGCACAAGCAAATATGATAGTTAGCATCTCGGCTGTTTTTTTAAACAGTTACAATGATGGGTTTAGTTCTGCTTTCATTTATTTCACGCTGCATGGCGATGAGGTGTCAGAGCTGTAAACTTGAAAAAGAGGATCTCACGGCTGGAGTTTCTGATTTACACCCTATCACTAGAGGAAAGTGTGGCAAACTGCTGCAGGTGTGAAGTACCAAGGGGTAAGTCAGGCTGTCCATCACATGTGTGAGCCAATAGCAATGTGTGGGGGGCGGGGATTATCTGTCATCTCTGACATTCCCTGGAAGTGTTGGAACTTTGCTTCTCAGAATGGTCCTGAATTAGGCCATGAAAGGAAGGCTTGGGAGGCAGGTATGTGCATCCTGAGATACCTGCAGCAGTCTCTTTAATGTGGATGTGTCAGCCCTCCACCAACCATTACCAAAATTACAACTTTTGGATAATCAAAAAATAAATAAAAATAAATACCCAAAACAAAATCAATATGAGAATTGTAAAATGAAGAAAACATGGAATTCCTTCATATAGCAAGACCATTTTTTTTTTTTTAACAGCTTGAAAGGCTAAAAAGGCTAAAAGGCTATGCTGGTCAAGTGACTCACTCGGCAAACAAGATACAGAACGGGTGGGTGTCATCTGTGCAGGATACGCCTCTTGTGATGCAATTAAACAATACAAAAGAGATACCTATGATATATTTAGTTTGTATTTTCTTGGCAAATGCGGACTAAAATCAGCAAGATATCAGTTTCAAAAGAGCACCATATGTATATGTTCATAGCGCTGAAATTATTTTTGGAAAATTATAATTTGAAATCTGGAGGGCTCTTTATGTAGTCATGACAGCAGAATACAAAGACAGCATATTTACAAAAGTTTAATCACCAACTTTGTCTTACACTTCAATTGAAAAGCTTTTACCTGATTTTGCTAAATATTAGTGTATGATGTGCTTTCATATACAAATTCAAACCAAACATTCATTACCAACACGGTTCAGAGAGTGTGTGCAGAGCCAATCTGAGTAGCTCTGTACCATGTAATTGCTCTGATGACCAATCACAGTGATCCCCCATCACAACTGTAAACAGTGTAAGTGTTTACATTGGAGAGGATCCCCTTCATACAATGAAGAAAGGAGGAACTAATTAATGAATGGAACTTTATTATGGATCAGCATATCTTCAAGTTTGGGATTGTTTTGTTAAGGAATCCAATGTACATAATGATAATCAGAAAATGTCTATTTGCTTATGTGTATACATGTTCCCATGCTCCTTACTTATTATGTAGCATACAGATTGACCCTGTTCTGCGGGAAGATGGCGTCTATACCCTACATCCCACGCGTTAGAAGAATGCATTCGAGATAAGGGAACCAGCTTCAACCAAACTTCAAGCATCAAGTTTCTTCATTTCTCTTGTATTGTAACCAATGAGATGTACCTATTAGACTGACATAACAATGACGTATCTTTCTGTATAACATATCAACACCGCACACCAATAAATCAGAAGTTAGAAGTAGCCGAGCTGAACATATCTCAGAGAGTGTTTACTTCTAATGTGCATGCACATTTATACTTTTTTAATTAGAAATAGCAGCAGATAACCAAGAACTAATTTATAGTTCAAATCCATCACAGTTTTTAACCCTCCATATATACCTCAACCCCTACCTTTCTTTGCATTTGACCTCCCTTATCCTGCAGATCTGAACATTAAAGTGACTATATTTACCTGAACGCTAACAATCGGAAGTCTACAAAAGGTCCCTCACTGAAATCTCCTCTCCAGGTGCTGGTATTCGGGCATCTTCATTGGCTGATGTGGAATGAGGCAACCCCTGCACATGCGCAATAGTCAGTCCTCCTGGTACACAGGGATCGTGCTGATGATGTAAGTTGAGCTGCACACGAGAAGCTCAGTTTACATGCCACACAAGACCGCCAGCAGGAAGGTAGTTCTATTTTATTGCAGAAGAGACACTGCATGTCTTCAGTTCCATCTTAAAGGAGGTAGTAAACTCTGTTTTACCACTTATAGCTACAGGTAAGCCTATAATAAGGCTTACCTGCAGGTACTGTGAATATCCCCTAAACTTGAACGGTTTAGGAAATATTCAGAGTGCATGCTGACGGTGATGTCAATGGCGCATGCACTCTGAAGGTACGGCATACCGTGCCGTAAAAGGTGTCTCTCCGATGACATCACGTCCCCCAGCCGCTCATGTAGCCAGAGACCGTGTACCCAGCAGGAAGGGCAGCTGAAGATGGAAGCCCTCTCAGCGGTGACAGCACGCCGCTGGAGGGTTTTGTTTTAAGGAAAGTCTCTCATAATGTGCTAGTATGCCTTGCATACTAGCACATTATGATTGCCTTGTAGGGGAATTTTTTTTTTCCTTCAACTGCGGTTTACTAGTGCTTTAACTCCATGAACTCCATCCTTTTACTGTATATGACCTATACATTATCCTTCACCTACTCTTCCCTCTGTGCATTGCCTGTACTACATTGAACCCTTTACCTGCCAGAGACATTTTTTTATTCTTTTGCACACATTGAAAAAAAAAATCATTTTGGCCCTGAATATTGTATAAACAACCCTCCCCCCCCCCCCCCTCAACATTGTATATTTTCTGAAAGCAGACACCCTTGAGAATAAAAGCGTGGTAGTTCCAATTTGTGTTACACAATATTAGTGCAAAGGTTTTTCAGTAAAAAAACATCCAGTTTTTTTTTTGTAAAATATAAAAGATAAGATTGTGTAATTGAGTAAACAGATACCAAACATGTTAAAATTGTGCGCGCCTGTGAAAAAGCCCTACTGGTCATTGGTGTACTCAGGATCTCTGGTGCTAAAATTACACCAAGTGTGTGTAAAACCCCTGCGCTGTCAGATCCACGTGCTGCACAAACCTGGCAGAAAAGTGGCCATTACCAAAGCTCCATGTTCCATGTTTTAGCCCCTTCAATAGCAACATGTTTCAACATTTCCAAACAAATCTGGCAAAAGATCATATCACCTTGGGGTGTCTACTTTCAAAAAAAAAGGTAATTTAGGGGTTGTTCCTGCCATCTTGTCATTTTCGTTTGATAGGTTTTAGAATAGAGAGCGAAGAAAACTATTTTCTTTCCAAAATTTTTGTTCTTTTATTTTATATGGTAAAAAATAAAACATATTAGATATTAAATACCATCAAAAGTAAGCTCTAATATCAAATTAATTTGGGTGTTGCTCATAAATTGAGTAACGGTCAGTCAAAATACCACAGCGCCGAAAACTGAAAACGACCTGGTAATGTAGGCGTATTACAGGTGTATTATTGAATTGGTTAAGGAAAAATTACAATCCATTTAAAAACACCTGATTTATGCAGGCCATACACGGGTCGAATTTCGAACGAATTTTCTTTTCAAAATCAGAAAATTCGTTTTTTTTGTGATCCGATGATGCCACCATTGATTTTCGAAATTCGGCCGACCAAGCCTTCAATTTCACCTCATGTTGCTACAGAAAAGAATTTTCTTGGCTGGGAATCTTCTTTTCTCTCCGTAAATTTTCTTTTATCTCCGTACATTTTCTTTTCTTATTACGTTTCTCGCACGATTCTCCCATCATTGATTAGAAAATCGTTAGTTTTTCTAAAAATTTCCAACATGTCCGATTCCTCAAATTTTATTTCCGCACGAAAATCGGCTGTTGCTGCAGCCCACTAATGGTGCGAAATTCATACGAAAATTCTTAGATACGATTTTCGAAAGAAAATTCTTTCGAAATTCGAACCGTGTATGGCCGGCATAAGAATGTTTGGGCCAGTTAAAAAGAAATACAAAAAAATCCTAAAGAACAAAAACAAAACAACCTCAGTAAAAACATGGCAAGTCTAATTAACGTTTAAAATTGTTGCCACGTCGTCATAAAACCTCACAAGACAGGAGTATATGATGGTAGGAATATTTTACCACCTAAAGCACTGAGCAGTGATGGCCTCCACAATCTATCGCCAAACGCATCAAACCCTGGCGCTTATTAACACCTGTCCAAATGCATGCTACACTTTTCAACACGTTCCTCTGCTCTTACCATCTGTAATTAGTCTACCTGTCAGGGAGACACTAATAATATTGCGATACTGTGTGTTATGTTTTTTTTTTTTTTTACCGGCGTTTGATGGATTTAATAAGTAGATGACCTTTTTATTTATTTTTTTCTCCCCGTAGCTGTTTGTACATTCAAATCTAAGTGGCATCTCTTGCTCATAAACAAGGAGGAAACAAAATAAAAATCCCAAGGCTAAAACAAAATACATTTTAATTTCAAAAGGGAACGAAAATCCTTTAAAATGGTAAGTGCACCCAAAAATGTAATTTGAGTTTTTTTTATTTATCTTTTCATGACCAGAAGGTCGTGTCAACCTAGATATCCAGACAACATTTGGCAGAATCAGTATGTGCCCATTCACTTGACAATAACTATTATCAGTTTGACTATTTAAATAATATTTGCATTAAAAAAAAAAAACATATTTGAAACACTATTTTAATTAGCTTCTTGTGTTTTTTTTTTGTTTTTTTTTATTATTTAAAGCTGACAAATAGGATAACAAAATGTATTTATTATCAATAATTACTATTTAAACACAATTTATTTTTATTTTTTTAACACAGCGATTTTTTTAATTAACTATATATTGCACGGTCTGCTACCTATATGCCCCCCTCTCTCTCTCTCTCTCTCTCTCTCTGCAAGGCACAGTGACATCTAAGTCAGCAGCTTTGTTTTCATACAAACCCATTTGACCACCATAATTGTCAGTCATGATGATCACATAACCTGTAACCTACCAACATAGTTTACTGTTCTCTTGGTACAGAGAACTGATCTGAGGAATGGTAACCAGTTGGGAACTGGTTGATGTGAAAGTGCACTTATTTTGATGACGCTTGTAGTTTAATTTATGTCAGCTTTTAAATTTCTATTAAAAAAATAATAATAATAATATAAGGATTTAAAGACCAATTCCAGACTAATTACATTTGGGATACGATCCTGTAAATAGTTTAAAAGAAAAAAAAAATGTTTCAGTGTTATTCAGCCTGGAAGACTGAGGATAATACTGTGAATGCAGGGCGTCATAGGCCTACCCTCTAAGTGGATATCATAACACTGCACTACATTCACAAAGCAGGATCTGCATCATGGAGAACCACTTACCACTGAGAAAAGTCTGCAAAGTAAGAGGACCCAGAAACACATGACTGACCTGAAGACTTAAAGCATTTGTTATCCCAACACTTCATATTCCTGTATTGCTTCCTTTGCATGAAATCCCTGGTTTTCCTGCCAGTCCCTCTGCTTTCCTATTAAAAAAACTGACCACACTAAGCAGGAGATCACACCATAGTCCATTCTCTAGCTGTGCTGGGAACTCAGTGTGCTCTCGGATATAGCATAGATCTCTGCGGTTACTGCAGCTATCTATGCCCGGAAGTGGGAGCAAATACCTGGATTATACAGGTATCTTGCTCTCCCCTCCCCCCTGAAAGGTGCAAAATGTGACACCGGAGGGGGGGGGGGGGGGAGGATTCCAAAAAGCAGAAGTTCCATTTTGGGTGGAACTCCACTTTAAACGACAAAAAACAATTGTGTGTGTGTGCATTGGGAGGGGCGGGGGGGGGGGGGGGGGGTGGATGGTGACTGGTTGGAAAGGAACAGAGCTCGCAGTTGGCCTTTAATACAAGGTATAGCCATGGCACTTAAAGCATACTGGGCTTTATATTAGAAAAGCTCAGCACTATCACCATGCTTTTGAGGGGACAACAAATTTAATTCATTGCAGCCACTGTGCCATCAAACGGTACCACTGTGCCATCAAATGCTGCCACTGTGCCATCAAACGCAGCCACTGTGCCATCAAATGCAGCCAGTGTTCCCATCAAATGCTGCCAGTGTGACCCCCGCCCGCTCACCGTCTGCGCGGCACTTATCCTGTCTTGGTGGGGCAGCGGGTGACAGCGACGAGCGGGGTCCTCCATGCGTCTCCTGCTGTTATCTCCCGTCCTCACCAGCATGGCACTAGCAGGTCACTTTTTTTAAGCCTATTAGAGCCTATGGCTCTAATCCGGTGCTTCAAAACACCCCCCGTCGCTGTAATTTAGGCGCCCTGTGCCCGAAAAGGGTGTGGCAGCGGCGGCCATAGATAGATTCATGCAATGCATGAATCTATCTGTTGGTGATAGAGGGGGTGGCAGGAGAGAGGGGGGCCATGCCCATGCATTAAGTGCCCTTAATGCACGGGCCGTCACTGGTGGCCATCATATTCCAGCACTGCCTTAACCCTCTCGGGCATGAAGTTTACCAGAGCTTTACAGGTTGCCACCGGAGTCCTCTTCCATGACATCACAGAGCTGGTGGATGTTAGAGAGCTTTTGCTTCTAGACCTTCCATTTGACGATGCCCCACAGATGCTCAATAGGGTTTAGGTCTGGAGACATACTTGGCCAGTCCATCACCTTTACCATCAGCTTCTTTAACAAGGCAGTGGTCATCTTTGAGGTGTGTTTTGGGTTGTTATGTTGGAATACTGCCCTGCAGCCCAGTCTCCGTAGGGAGGGGATCATGCTCTGCTTCAGTATGTCACAGTACATGTTGGCATTCATGGTTCCCTCAATGAACTGTAGCTCCCCAGTGCCGGTGTCTTGTCATATAACGTCCTCCATCTGATAGTGTCCGCTGCGTACTGCGCATGCGCAGTACACTGCAACACAGATTCCGAAAATTGCAGAGGATGAACGGCGCCTGCGCCGTGAGTCCAGGTTCTATCCCCACTATCCAAGTGGACACATAGAGTAGGAAAAAAAAAAAGAGGCGAGTGCAGCGAGGCCGAGCCCGAAGCGTGGCGAGCGAAGCTCGCCCGCGAGGGGCCCTCTAATATTCACAACCCTATGTCCGCTTGGATGGTGGGGCTACCACCTCCACTCACGGCGCAGGCGCCATTCAGCTTCTGAGATTTTCCGAAGCTTCGTCTGCTCCGTACTGCGCATGCGCAGTTCGGGGTGGACACTATTTGATGGCCGGACACTATACGGCAGAACACCGGCAGCACTCATGCAGTCCCAGACCATGACACTCCCACCACCATGCTTGACTGTAGGCAAGACACACTTATCTTTGTACTCCTCACCTAGTTGCCACCACACAAGCTTGATACCATCTGAACCAAATAAGTATATCTTGGTCTCATCAGACCACAGGACATGGTTCCAGTAATATATGTACTTAGTCTGCTTGTCTTTAGCAAATTGTTTGCGAGCTTTCTTGTGCATCATCTTTAGAAGAGGCTTCTGGGATGATAGCTATGCAGACCAATTTGATGCAGTGTGTGGCGTATGGTGTGAGCACTGACAGGCTGACCCCCCACCCCTTTCAACCTCTGCACCGATGCTGACAGCACTCCTATGTCTATTTCCCAAAGACAGCCTCTGGATAAGACACTGAGCACGTGCACTCAACTTCTTTGGTTGACCATGGTGAGGCCTGTTCTGAGTGGAACCTGTCCTATTAAACTGCTGTATGGTCTTGGCCACCGTGTTCTGCAGTTCAGTTTCAGGGTCTTGGCAATCTTCTTATAGCCTGGGCCTTCTTTATGTAGAGCAACAATTCTTTTTTTCAGATCCTCACAGAGTTCTTTGCCATGAGGTGCCATGTTGAACTTTCAGGGAGCAGTAATGATGGGCTCAAGTGTGTTTGCAACTCCACATGCCCGCGCTCTCAGTGGACACTGCACAACACTAGTCACAGGTAGCGAGACATTTCCCAATCTGCGCAGCCTTGGCTCAGGAAATGGATCTTACTGTCTGTCATTAGCGCTGCGCAGTGTCAGCTTCCTGGCATGCACGGGCACGTGGGGTTGCGAACATGCCTGAGCCCATCCTTATTTACCAGTATGAGAGCGTGAGAGCAATAACACCACTTTTAACACACCTCCTTCCTAATCACACCTGATACCTTGTAACATTAATGAGTCACATTACATCGGGGAGGGAAAATGGCTAATTGGGCCCAATTTGGACATTTTCACTGTACTCACTTTTGTTGCCAGCAGTTTAGATGTTAATGGCTGTGTGTTGAGTTATTTTGAGGGGACAGCAAATTTACACTGTTATACAAGCTGTACACTCACTACTTTACATTGTAGCAAAGTGTAATTTCTACAGTATTGTGACATGAAAATATATAAAATATTTACAAAAATGTGAGTGGTGTGCTAAGTTTTGAGAGATACCGTAAATTAATATATATATATATATATATATATATATATATATATATATATATATATATATATATATATATAAATACACAAAGAATATAATATTTATATTTATCTATATACATTTTTTTTCTGATCCCTTTTCCCACTTAATGGTACTGTTGGTATCCATGGACCTCACAACCAATTAGGTTTCAAATCTTCACAGGCAAATTTAAATCCGTTTCATAGGGCAGTAGAGACAGTTGTTATTTTAGACACTGATAAATTAGACTGTGCGGACATTTCTAGCTACTCCCCTAAAACTATTAATTTCTTCATTGTTGTCTTCTTCCTGGGTTACAATAAAAATTGGTCCCTTTTTCCCATGTGTGGTACTAAAAAAAGACATACAAAAGCAAGTAGCCCGAACAGTTCTTCACATACCTCCATGCTCAGCCTATTAGGAAGCTAGTTGTTTTTTTTGATTTACAAGCTAATAAATTTTTGATGACTGGTAACTCCTATAAAATTGCTTGGGTGCTGTCTACATTGATTAATAATTCCAGAGCATCAGGGCTGTCAAGAATTCGCACATCAAAGTAAATTACTGCCAGGAGTATATTAGATCTCCCATAAAATGAGGCATAAAGAAGGGTGACTTGGTAATTTTATCTTGCTTCCTTTTACTTTTTTATTTATATTTGGAACCATCAAATACAATTGTGTCTTTGTAGCGCAAAACTGTAAATGCACAGAACAGTAAGAGGTTAAGGAATATAACCAGAATGCTGGGAATTGGTGCAAAATGTAGAATCCGTTTTAAGCAAACCAGTGCTTTGTCCATTTAAAGGAAAAAGGTTTGCTGCATGGTTTGTCCCCTCAGCTACAGA
The DNA here is from genome assembly GCF_037356315.1 of Lithobates pipiens. NCBI lineage: Eukaryota > Metazoa > Chordata > Amphibia > Anura > Ranidae > Lithobates > Lithobates pipiens. The sequence goes on from NW_027507764.1 coordinate 72,517,601, forward strand.
TGCCTTTCCCGTAATACCCATTGCTCCATTCATCTGTTGGAGACTAGTTAAATAGTTAATACTTCCAGCTATGGCGGGGATGCAAGTTTTTCCCTTCCTATAATGACATAACAATGATACTGCAGTGGCCAATTGCTATGTTTCAGTGTTGGGAACAGGACCCTTAACTCTGTAAGCTCCTACCCAAAGTTGACCTGTAAGTTACACAGGGATTTTTAAAGGGAAACAGAGAATCTAACAGGATTGAAGGGGAGCAAATGGAAGTACTTAGCAGTGAATGGAGTGGGCATCAAGTGCAATTTTTGGTTGAAGAATGCTTTCTTAATTCACAAAGCTACCACACCAAAATAAGGGTCCTCATTTTAACCCGAACTCCAGCACACAGCTAAAAACATAGACGAACATACATGGGAGGGTCTTACCAGACAATTCGGTGACTGGAAAGTTAGAAGAAAAGCAGCACGCCGATAAGCTCATCTTTCTTTTGCTTTGCTCTCTTCTCCTATTAGCAGACTACAAGTTAGCATTGTAGCACAACAAACTGGTGCTCCATGTGTTGCTTTTACCTGTTAGTCTAAGCCAGGGTTTCTCAATCAGGTTTCCCCTAGAGCAGGGGCAGCAAAATCCATTTCATTGTGGGCTGCATCAGCATTATGGTTGCCCTCAAAAGGCCGGTTTTATCTGTAATACTTCAGAGTGCAGCGTTCAGAGTGCAGGGTTTAAGAGTGCGTTACATACAGGAGTGCGTTAAATGCAGAGTTTAGAGGTGCGTTGTGTAGAGAGTGCAGGGATGAGAAGTGTGCTACATTCAGAGTGCAGGGTTTAGGGGTGTGCAATGTACAGAGTGCAAGGTTCAGCCCTCTTTCACAGGCCAGTCACATCTCCCCTCCTCCTCGGCTCTGATCTCTGCCCCACTCTCTCCTATCCTCCACCTCTGCACACAGATCCCTCTACAGCCCCCCACTCCAAAAAACTTCCATGCATCTCACTTATCCGGCTCAGCTCTAGTACCTTCTGTAAGAGTAGGCAGCGCTGTCTCTCTCACTTGCAAAGAGATCATTGGTCGGCATCTTTCCCCCACCGTGAGCACATACAGAGCAGGTAGAGGTCTGTGAGAGCCATGAGCCACCAAGAATAAAGCTGCCTTTCTTAACACAGAAGGCTTTTGTGTTTACAAGTGACAGTGGTAAGTAGGGAGTGGAGTTTGAGAGCCGGAGGTGGCAGAAGAGAGTGCTGCCATGCCCCAGCTTAAAGAAAACACTGGGTGCGACAGCTACATGAAACGGGGGCAATGGGTCTTGTGTTTGACACACGTGCTCTAGATGTTTCTAGGGCTTCCTTGAGCAATGAGCAATTTCTGACCCTCAGATAAGTTTCCACTGACACCATTGATCTTTTTAGCTGCCTGTAAGGGGGTAATTCTTCCCAATGACCACAAGTGTAAGGAACATTGTTCCCATTGACCATCACACCAATGTATCAAGAGTTGGAGTTATAGTAGTTTTTAGCAGGGGTTCCCTGCAACTGGAAAGTTATTTCAAGGGTTCCTCTGTGATGAAAAGGTTGAGAAAATCTGGTCTAAGCAGTGTCCATTCATTGCTGAGAGTAGCACTGCCTTATCAGACTTCAGAGCCTATTGTGACTTGCCTTTAATGCTATTTAGCAATACAGTTCCTCACATGTACACAGTGTCGTTAATAGTTGTTTCTAGGCAGTTGGGGTTAGAAGTTTTTTCTTGGAATGCAAAAAAATTGGTTCAGACGGATGTTCAGAGGCATTTGACAGCCTGCAAAACGCTGCTAAACGCGGTAATTCGTGCTTAGCAGCGTTTCGTTTACAGATGTTTTTCATTTTAAAAAAATTATATATTTTTTTTACAAACGCTAGACGCAAACATGACTAAACGTGGCATGTAAACACAGCTAAACGGTCGTTTTTAGATGCCGGTTTCTAGCTGTCAATTTAAATCGTTCAGGAGAGGTTGAACAACGTCCCGTGTACATGAAGACTAAAGCCAAACACGGCTCAGTTTTTTTTCCATTCAGCCAGTGGACTGAACGAAAAAAAAAAAACTGAACCTTTTTTCGATCTCCTAAGGCGATCGGAGTGGAAGTGGGAGTGGGTGCCTGTCAAAATCTGATACCCGACCCCCCCCCCCCTCCCCAAAAGCTCCATTTCACAAACAGAAGTCGGGAAGGAGGCTTTAAAGCGCAACTTCTCTTTTTGGGTGGAGCTCTGCTTTAAGCCATATCCAGATACTTACACTAGCCATTTAAAAATATAGAGAACATTTGACTCCACTAATTATTGTTTTTCTTACATCTTTCTGGAGTTCAGCCTTAATTTGTTTACTTCTCCCTGAGTGCTCAATAGGATTAGCAGGTTTTGAGAACTAATAAACGAATGAGCAGCCATTTCCTGGAAAACCACCAACTGAGGGGCACAAAAAAAAAAATCCCTCCTAAGCAGCTGGGTGGATGCACACAGCTAACGGCTGGAAATTCCTCATCCTCCTTCATGTAATTAGTTCTGAAAAGTAACCGAAGCGACAGAACAGGCTGTCCGACTGTTGGGAGGGTTACTTCATTATGTATTCAGAGGTACACTTGTTGGACTGTGTCCACATATCACGAACAGTAAATATTTTCCTGGACCCCCTCGGGACAATTTGCCAATATGCTATTGCCTCAATTTAACAGTTGGCAAACTCGAAAACTAGAACAAGCTATGCAATAAATAATGAGCATTTTCACCCTTTCACTTTTAATCTGCCTTAGTAATAGACGCATCTGCGGCTACAGTTGAAAATGCATTTAAAGGAACACTCTCTAACTCATTTGAAAAATGATATCATGTGCAAAACTGGTACATATTCTAGCATGCAATTTATTGTTATTGAAGTGTATCTAAACCCAAATAATGTCATATATTGCAGCTTACTAGTCCTTAAAAGAGAAGTACAGCCAAAGCTCATTTGGCTGTACTTCTCCTGTGGATCACAGGAGTGCAGTTCGTTCTGCACTCCTGTGACACGTTTTCAGCAGTCAGTGGGCCGAAACCTGCTGCCGGCTGATGTCATTGAGCTAGTTCAGGCTCGGGAAGGACTGCGATCATATGGTCAGGATCCCATGCCTGGACCGGCACCAGGCTCAGCCTCTCAGCAAGCTCCTGAGAGGCTAAGCCAGCCGCTCCTGCCCTCTCTACAGTCCAGCGCTTCAGTGAGCACAGGGGGATACAGCAGTGAGCCTTTAACTGACATTCACTAGCTCTCTGATTAGGAAGCCTTGAGAACCGAGTGATCAGCGGTGCTTGATCACTCGGTTCTCAGTGTTAGAGCCAGTGTTCTGATGAGAAATTCCCCCACCGGATAGTGTCCGCCCTATACTGCGCTTGCGCAGTACGGAGGACAAAGGAGACAGAATGTACTATTAAGTGCGCAGGTGCCGTTCATCTTCAGAGACTTTCACCGTCTCCTTTGCCCTCCATACTGCGCAAGCACTGCGCAGTATAGGGCGGACACTATCCGATGAGGGGGGGGGGGGGGCACACACTTCTCGTCAGACTGATGCATCCACCTCGGCAAGTATGGTTGAGAAAAATACCCAAACCTCCTTTTTTAACCACTTCAGCCTCAGCAACGAGCCGTCATCTGGTTGAAGGGGTTATTGCTGGCATCATCCTGGTTTCTTTTTCTTCAGTCGGGGATGAGCCTTAATGTAAAAGTGATCATATCGGCTAATTAGCCGCTGGATCTCCTTTACAGGTGGCGGAAGGGATTACCCCCCACCTTGCCACCGCAGCTCTCCCATCCCACTGGGGAGCCCAGGACTGAAGCTAGTGGTTCCACAGTTCTGGCAGCCTACCCTACAGGTGGTCAAGCACCGGATCGTCCCCGATCATCAACGGTCTAACAAACCATATACAATGTTTATTTTGTCACTTCCTGTTTCAGTCTAATATAAATAAGCAGTTAATGGCCTGTGAAAGCATTGGATAAAACGGATCTTGGTTTGATCTGATGATTTTAACGGCAGGGGAGAAAACTGGGGTCTACCAGATCACAGATCTCCCAGTAAGGAGTAATTGTCACTGCTCATTCTATCACAAGGGATGTCGTTTATCCCTTGTAATAGTAATAAAGTTGATAAAAAAAAAAAAAAAAAAAAAAAAAGAGACAGTGTAAAATAAATAAATAATAATAAAAAAAAAATGTATAAAGTTCCCCTATGCCCCAGTACTCAGGGACAAAAGCAAACGCAAGCATTGGTAATGCACGCATGTCTAAACAGCGACCACAACCCACGTGAGGTAGCACCGCAAACGTCAGAGCAAGACAAATAATTCTAGCACCAGGCCTCCTGTGTACATTTAATTGGGTGACCTTTAAAGGCCTTTAAAGCATTGCCTTAATTTAATGTACTGTACTTTGTCACCACAGCCATGTGCAATTTTAGGGCACGATATGCTTGGTATCTATTCACTCAGTGTAACAATCTTTTATATATTTTACAAAAAAATGGGTATTATATTGTGTGTTTGTGTGCACTAAAATTCATTAAAGTGTATTTTTTCCCCAAAAACTCTGCGTTTGAAAAAACGCTGCACAAATACAGCGTAACAAAAAATTGCAAGACCCACCATTTTATTCTCTAGGACTCTGCTTTAAAAAATTTTTTTATAATATTTGGGGGTTCTAAGTACTTTTCTAGCAAAAAAGGTAGATTTTTTTACATACATATGTGAGAAGTGTCAGAACTGGCCAGCGGCTGAAGTGGTTAAATGTGGTGGCTGCATTCAACACCACATCAATTTAACTGACAATTGTGCGGTCGTGCGACATTGCACCCAAACAAAATTGACGTCCTTTTTTTTCCACAAATAAAGCTTTCTTTTGGTGGTATTTAATCACCTCTGCGTTTTTTATTTTTTGCGCTATAAACAAAAAGAAAAACAATTTTTTTTACTTTTTGAAATAATAAATATCCCCCAAAAATATATACAAAAAATATTTTTTTCCTCAGTTTAGGCCGATATGTATTCTTCTACATATTTTTGGTAAAAAAAAATTGCAATAAGCGTATATTGATTGGTTTGCGCAAAAGTTATAGCGTCTATAAAATAGGGGATAGTTTTATGGCATTTTTATTATACATTTTTTTTTTTACTAGTAATGGCAGCGATCTGCGATTTTTATTGGAACTGTGACATTATGGCAGACACATCGGACAATTTTGACACATTTTTGGAACCATTGGCATTTATACAGAGATCAGTGTTATAAAAATGCATTGATTGCTGTAAAAATGGCACTGGCAGGGAAGGGGTGAACACTATGGGGCGATCAAGGGGTTAGGTGTGTTCCCTGTCTGTGTTCTAACTGAAGGGGGGATGAGACTGTGTAGAGGAGATGACAGATCGCTGTTCATACTCTGTATGAACAGACGATCTGTCACTTCTCCCCTCAGAGAACCCGGAAACGGTGTGTTTACACACACAGATCCTGGTTCTCGGTGTGCCCTGAGCGATCGCGGGAGCCCGATGGTGATCGTGACCGCCGGGCACTCGCATCAGCTTTGCGGGCGAGCAGGCGGCGCGCCACTAGTGGCCACTGGGCGAAGCGACGTTACATAACGTAGTTTCGGCCAGCTGTGCCATTGTGTCGCAGTACAACTGCGGAGGCTGGTCACAAGTGGTTAAGCCAATAACATTCCCAGCAAGTACAGAAAATACTTGTTGATCTTGGCAAAATTGCAGTGTATCTGTCAGTTCCTGTGAGTCAGGAAAAAAAAGCACAAAGAACCTTATCTTTATTAGATAAATTACTAGTCCCATCAACCCACCATGTAATAGATATAAACAAACACAGGCATGTTTGAAATCCATGTAATGTATCAAACATATTACACTGACTTCATGTAACACTGTTAACCAGTTCCTGACCAGCACACGCCGATGTACGTCGGCAGAATGGCACGGGCAGGCAAATGGGCATACCTGTAGGTCCCTTTAAATTTGCCGCCCTGCCATCGCGAGCGCGGCGGCACGCTCGCGTGCTGGTCGGGACCCCCGTGAGTCCGGTCGCGGGTCCCGCGGACTCGATCGCCACGGGCATACCCGCGATCGTCTCACGGGGCGGCTGAACTGAGAGATGCCGTTATAAACAGCATCTCCTCGTTCTGCCTAGCAACTAGTGACGCTGATCTCTGCTCCATGTGATTGGAGCAGAGATCAGTGTTCACTAAATTAAAGCCCAGCCCCCAAAAGTTAGTAACACACCCCTAGGAACACTTAACCCCTACACTGCCACCCACTGGTTAACCCCTTCACTGCCAGTGTCATTTACACAGGAATCACTGCATTTATATAGCAGTGATTGCTGTATAAATGACAATGGTTCCAAAAATGTGTCAAAAATGTCCGATGTGTCCGCTATGTCGCAGTCACAATAAAAATCGCTGATCTCCGCCATTACCAGTAAAAAAAAAATTATTAATAAAAATGCCATAAAACTATCCCCTATTTTGTAAACGCTATAACTTTTGCGCAAACCAATCGCTTATTGCGATTTTTTTACCAAAAATATGTAGAAGAATAAGTATCGGCCTAAACTGAGGGAAAAAAAAAATGTTTTATATATTTTTGGGGGATATTTATTATAACAAAAAGTAAAAAATAATGTGTTTTTTTCAAAATTGTCGCTCTATTTTAGTTTATAGCGCAAAAAATAAAACCTGCAGGAGGGTGATCAAATACCACCAAAAGAAAGCTCTATTTGTGGGGAAAAAAAGTGATTTTGCACTTTCCAGCTTTAGTAAATAAACCCCATAGTGTACGTAAAAGTGGGGTATGCCTGTATACGTTAACCGTTTGCCGACTAGCCGCCTCAATTTTACTGCGGCAGAATGGCGCGGCTGGGCAAAACGACGTTATACGTTAAGTGACGTTACGTCACTTCGCATTTTGGCATTTGTTTTCTGCATAATCAGTGCATTTTTATAGCACTGATCGCTGAATAGTTGTCAATGGTTTCAAAAATGTGTCAAAAGTGTCCGATGTGTCCGCCATAATGTCACAGTCCCTATAAAAACATTGCAGATCACCGCCATTACTAGTAAAAAAAAAAAAATAAGACCAGATTCCATTAGCCACCATCCAAGGCTGAATTCACACCTATGCATTTTTGGTGCTTTTTGCATTTTGCAGATTTGTACTACAGAGCGTGTTCCATAGGAAACCATGTTAAATGTACTGTAGTGCAGATCTGCAAAATGCAAAAAGCGCTAAAACTGCATAGGTATGAATCCAGCCTTAGATTTGTCAATTCCCATAAGAATTCAGGCTGTTTTGGATGCCAAAGGAGGTCCAACTCCATATTGGGTAAGCATTTCGTTATTTTATCTGGCGTTTGCATATTTCTGTCCAACGTGTGTGTGTGTATATATATATATATATATATATATATATATACACACATACATATATATATACATATACATACATATATATATACATATACATACATACATATATATATATATATATACATACATATATATACATACATATATATATATATACATACATATACATACATATACATACATATACATACATATACATACATATATATATATATATATATATATATATACATACATATACATATATACACACACATACATATATATATACACACACACACACACACACACATACATATATATATATATACACACACACACACACACACACACACACCACACAATCACCAGCTCAGGGGAAGGAACATTTCAGTATGATTTGGAAGAGGTCTGAGGTTTGTCATTTTTAAGAACAGCTCTCTCTTTCTAATGGCTGGCTGCTCATCATATCTACCTGATAAATATATGAAAGAAGATCCTTGCTTTCCGAAACGATGAGGCAGGAGCTCTTGATTGTTACTTGACTGCCCTCCGGGAGACAATCCTTCCCGCTGCCTAACAACTGTTGACTTTTCCATCACGGCTTTAGCTCAGACTCAAAAAAGGTCAGACAAGGAGACAACAGTCGTTAAGAAGTTGTTGACCAGCGGCTGTTTCGCTTGTCAACATTCTGGTCAGACTCCCGTCTCTTTTACGACTCCCTCAATAATATTCAGATTTTACCAATTCATCTACTTCCCGAGAAATTTAAATCACATTGACAAGAAGTAATGATGGATAATGACGACTCTTGAACAATGGGATGACAACAGAATGTATTTTTGACTCTTACTTCCTTAACCGAAGAACACAAAGACTGATCGTCTCTCTGGAGCAGAGAGGGGAGTAAGATTAATACCGAAAATGTTCCAGGACATCAATCTTCTTTAACCATGTCAAAATACACGCAGAGACCCAAAACTGCTGCTCTTGAAGCTTCTTTATAATGAATAAAGTCTAATTTATCAATGTGTTGTGCCCCAATAGCAATCTGTGCACATCATTAATGGAAGTTTAAAGGCAAAGCTACAACCAGCAAACAATTTAAAGGGGATGCTTGAAATGGTTTTGCTTTGTTGTATACACAGGAAATACAATGGGAGTACTGAAAGGCTCAGCACAAGGAGACGGGTTTGGCATTATATTGTCTAGGCAGGATACCACCTAGTTGTCAGTAGTTGTCAGTCAAGTTGTCCCAAAATAGTAGAAATCTTCCAGGTCCAACAAAAGCCGTAGGACACAAACAAAGTGATATTCTGATCGAAGATCTGTGTTATTGTGTACATTTTAGATAAGAAAGGTAAGTGAGGGTCCTTGTACCTATATCCAGAATATATCCCCATCCTGGAATATGTACCTCACCCCTTGGGGTGAAGCTCCAAGCCCGGCATTCCGTGTCCCTCCACTCCCCCCCGGCCTTGAAGGCCCGGTAGACATAGAGGGGGAGAGGAGGGAGCAGATAGTCCAGGGAGGCTCTTCCCGTTTTCACCCATACCCACATTAACTTTTATTTACTTTACCTCTCCCATCTCGTTTCTTTTGTAATAAATTACACCAGCCCCCCCTCCCCCCCTCTCCCCCTACCCCCCCCCCCCCCCTTACATTAAGCTCTCTGCCCTATTCCCTCTTCAATTAGTCTTTCTTCTCTTTCCGATCGCTTAGGTATACTAATGGTTGGAATCTGTAACTCTGTACAAAAGTCCTGTACTTCTTCCGGAAATTTCAATCTAACCGTCTTTCCGTCCCTATGTACTATCAATGCTGCAGGAAACCCCCAACTATATTTAATATTAGCTTGTCTTAAATGTTCTAGTAATGGTTTTAATTGTCTTCTTCTGGATAATGTTTCACTTGACAAGTCCGCAAATACTTGCAAAGTTGTTTGCTCGTATTGCAACGGGTGTCTCTCTCTGAGGTTCCTCCATATTTTCTCCTTATCTGTATACCGATGGAATTTAACAATGACATCTCGTGGGGTCTCCTCCTTCATTCCTAGAGGCTTTCTAATTCTATGTACTCTATCGATCTTTAACTCCTCGTCCTCTTCTCGTCCTAGTAGGGGGTTAAATATTTTCCTTATTTTTTCTTCCAGTTTCTCTCCATTTTGCTCTGGGAGGGCTCTTATCCTTAGATTTTGGCGTCTATTTTGATTTTCCTGTGCTTCCATTTTATAGAAGGTATTTCTTTGGTTTATTTGCAGTGCTTTCACTTGCGATTTTAATTCTGCGATTTCTTGTGTTTGTTTCTCAGTTCTCTCCTCAGCCTCTTCTACTCTCCGCAGCAAATGGCCCAGATCCATCCGGACATTTGTAATCTCACTCTTAATTAAACTTTCCATCCTTTCAAACATTGCCATCATCTCGATCTTCGTGGGCATTTGAGCTATACTTCGCTGTTCTTCCCCGTCCCCCTCGTAAGTTTCCATCTCTCTCTCTGTTTGTGTTTCTTCTCTTGTTTTATCTCCTTGGGCTCCTTTTAACTTAGCCATTTCCTTTTTTGCGTTTTTGGTTGGCAAGGATGTTTTTTTTTCTACATCTGGGCTTTTTTGGTTACCCTCTTTAGTTGTCAAGTATTTTTGTATTGAACTAGCGGTTACACTAGTATTTAAACTCTCCCTCGGGGTTTTAGATTCTGTTGTTTTATGTGATCTTCCCCTCATCATGTATCTTGTTCACTTGTCTTGTTTGACAAAATAGTTGTCCTGTATAGAGGGGAGTACCTCTCGGTTCCAATCTTTGCTTTTATTGGATTTGAATGGAGGGGCAAGGGGAGAGAAGAATATCCTGCCGTTTCACCTCTCAGGCACCCTAGTTTAGATGGAATACTTCTCTTCACTTTTGCTTTAAGAATAGAAAATTCTGCGACTTGATGGATTTTTTTTTTAACTTTTTTTTTTTTTTTTATTAGGGCACCTGTAAAGATCCTGTAAAGGAACAATAAAAAAAAAAAAACGTACCCTTCGTCCCTTTTTTCCGATCTCTATATAGCGTAAGAGGGGCGGGAGCACACGTAGAGAGAGAGGAAAAAAAAAAGAAAACGCATAAGGAACAAAAAAAAAAAAAAAAAGGGGAATGTCCTTATACTTTTGCAGCTCTATTTCTACTTGATCCAATTGTCTAATCAGCTGCTATCCACCACATAATGGAAAGTTACTCTCCAGAAAATATCGCTCCAAGCTTATCGCATAGTTAAATCGCAGAGTTCATCATTTAATTTGCAGCTTAGTTCATAACATAGTTCATAACCTTTTCAGTCAGTACTAAGCTGTATCAATACTTAGTCCTTAAGTGAGCTTAAAACTCAGTACTAGTTTCAACTATCAGTTTAGTAGTTTCCAGTACTTCCAGCATTTAATCAATTGAGCCACTCCTGGATTCATAGTTTTCAGACAAAATCATTGCTCCATCAAGACCTCTCTTATGTCTCCAGTCACTTAACCCTTTCAGGCCCCCTAGTTTAGATGGAATTGAAAATTCTGCAACTTGGTGGATTTTTTTTTTTTGTATTTTATTTTGCTGGGGCACCTATGAAAATCCTATAAAGAACCTATGAAAAACGTACCATTCATCCCTCTTTCCCGGTCTCTGTATAACGTAAGAGAGGCGGGAAGATACGAAGGAAAAAAAAAAAAACGCAGAGGGGGGGGGGAGGATTCGGAGGGAAGAAAAAAAAGGAATGTCCTTATGCTTTTTCAGCTCTATATTAGCTTAACCCAATTATCTAATCAGCTGCTATCCACCACAGGAAGGAAAGTTACTCTCCAGTAGATATAATGGAAAGTTACTCTCCAGTAGGTATCGCTCCGAACTTATCGCATAGTTAAATCGCAGAGTTCATCACTTAATTTGCAGCTTAGTTCATAGCATAGTTCATAACCTTTTCAGTCAGTACTAAGCTGTATCAATACTTAGTCCTTAAGTGAGCTTAAAACTCAGTACTAGTTTCAACTATCAGTTTAGCAGTTTCCAGTAATTCCAGCATTTAATCAATTGAGCCACTCCTAGGGTTATTAGGCAATCATTGACATTTAAACAAGTCCTCTCATTGGTACGTTCTTACAAACATTTCAATTCCGTAGCTCTCATAGATTCATAGGTTTCAAAAAGAATCATTGCTCCATCAAGACCTCTCTTATGTCTCCAGTCAGTTAAATTTTAGCCAGTCCCAGCTGCTGCATCTCTCCCTCAGTTAGTCATCAAATCTCTTTAGCTTCCACAGCAAACACAGTTCAAACACAGTTCACGATGCAACAGCGCTGGATAACCTAGGGGCTCTGGAGGGTAGTATGCAGAGCATAATATACAGAGGACACAAAGGCAGAGATAAGAGGGGGGGCGTATGGAGGAGACAGAGGGGAGGCCAGCAACCAACAGTCACTCGTGGGGTCTCAGGATCAGGTGTTTTCTCTTGCAGCCATTTTTTTGATTGAACCAGGGATATCTCTCACTTACCCCTGTTCAGTTTCCTGCATCCTTTACTGCTGTCCACCCCGATCTATCAGTCGCTCCTCCTTGGTCTCCTGATCCAATATCATGGGGAATAGGCATCTGCGGGGTCACCATGTGCTGTCCTCTAACACGGTGTTCTATCCCACTTCACCAGCATCTGCATCAGACTTGCTGCCATGGATCTCCTGCCTCCCCTTCCGTCCTCACAGACACCGCCTCGGGCTCCTCCCCCAGCTTTCCCACATCACATCCTCCCCCCTGAGGGGTCTGGGAGGGTTGGGAGGAGGTTGGGAGGGGGGGGTGGGAGGGGTGGGGGGAGAAAGAAGACCCGACAGCAGAGAACCTCGTTAAGTGAGAAAAGAGGAGAAACCAGCCTGACTAAAAGCTATGTCTATAGTTAATTGTTTGTCATATAACGTTAGGGGGCTAAATGAATCAGCAAAGCGGTTTAAAATTCTGAAAGAAATAGAACAATATGAAGCGGGCATAGTGTTCTTACAGGAAACCCATCTATCATACGAAAGCAAGATTAGAATATACTCCCCTAGGTTCCCGGTGTGGTTTTATGGAGATTCTTACTCAAGGAACTCAAAAGGGGTAGCTATCGGTATAGGACGGGAGGTATACTATAAAATAGAAGAAAGATTAGTCGACCCGGAGGGTAGATTCCTCTTTCTGAAGGGGAAACTATGGGGAGTAGACTATACCCTCGCTAACATATACTGCCCAAATAGAAGTCCAACGGTTTTTCTGAAAGGAATATTGGAGAAATTATGGGATTTTAAAAGAGGAAGAGTAATTATAGCTGGAGATATGAACTTTTGTATGAATCCGCAAATGGATAGTTCGTCCCGTGTGCAGGGGATTGGGAAGGAGCAGAGGAGAATAATAAAACACAGGCTATATCAGTACCAGCTTATGGATGTGTGGAGAACTATGCACCCAAGGATACGAGACTACTCGTTCTATTCCCCGGTACACGGGACGTACACAAGGATCGACTACTGGTTAGTGGAACATAGGGTTCTGGACGAGGTGATATCCACAGATATAGGAATTAGAACATTGTCTGATCATTCTCCAATATGCCTGAAGATCAAAATCCCAGGATTTCAGAAATCTCCTTTTTCCTGGAAATTGAATAGGGAACTGTTGGACGAGAAGGGAGAGGAAATAATTAGAAAGGAATTGGAGTTTTTTTTTACCACTAATTTAAATGAAGAGAATATGGAAAATATTATTTGGGAGACACATAAAGCTTATATAAGAGGGATATATATTTCACTAGGTACAAATAGGAAGAGAGAAGGTATTAAAAAGAGTAGAGAGTTGAGGGAGGAAATCCATGGATTAGAGCAAGAACATAAAAAGGCAAATGGCAGGGAAAGTGGACAGGTAGTGGACCTATTACATAAACTGGCTATGAAAAGAGAGGAACTCGGGGAATTAATGGAACAGGAAATGAGGACGATATATAATAGGATTAATAAAGAGAGATATTATAGCGGCATTAAAAATAGTAAGATCTTAGCAAAGATATTGAGGAAAAAAAGATCGAAGAATTATATAGAGAAAATATTAAATAAAGAGGGAGAGTCGGTCTATAAAACTAAGGAAATAGCAGAAGTTTTTAGAGAATATTATGGGCAGTTATATTCCGTGAGAAAAAAAGAGACAGAAAAGCAAGAGATGAAGAGAAGGGGAAAAATCAAAGACTATATATTTCAAGCAAATATCCCTAAAATACCGGGGGAATTGGCGCAGGAATTGGAGAATCCAATCTCAGTCCAAGAAGTAATACAGGCAATAAAAGAGACCAAAGGAGGAAAGAGTCCAGGGCCTGATGGCTATACAATAGAATATCTAAAAAAGTTTGGAGACATACTAGCCCCAATTTTATGTGCATATTATAATGGACTAGGTACAAAATATGGACTGAGCGAGGAGGCCTCCACTGCGACAATCTCCACGATATTGAAAGAGGGAAAAGAGAATACAATATGCTCAAACTATAGACCGATCTCACTACTCAATACGGACATTAAATTGTTCGCAAAAATATTGGCCGCTAGAATAAAGAAGTTAATGCCTAGCTTAGTCCATGCAGATCAGGTGGGATTCATTGAGGGGCGAGAAGGAAAAGATAATGGAGTAAGGTCATTATTACTGCTTCAGAGGATGAAGGAGAGTAGAATCCCCAGTCTACTCCTATCAATAGATGCTGAGAAAGCTTTTGACCGAGTAGACTGGGGATTCATGATGGGTACCCTAAGGGGAATGGGGTTTGGTCCCAAAATTTTGAAGTGGATAAAGGCACTATATAACAGCCCCAAGGCAGTGGTAAGAGTTAATGGGGTACTATCAACAGCCTTCAGAATGAACAATGGGACTAGACAGGGGTGTCCGCTGTCCCCCCTATTGTTCGTTCTGGCATTGGAGCCACTCCTGGAGACGATAAGGAGAAACCCAGATATAAAGGGGGTTGAGATAGAGGGGGAAATACATAAGACAGCCGCATTCGCGGATGATATTCTGTTTTATGTATCCAGCCCACGAATCTCCATGCCAAACTTGTTAAAGGCTTTACAGGAATACGGAGAATTATCTAACTTTAAAATCAACCCAAGCAAGTCAGAAATCTTAAACGTAAATATAAATCCGAGAGAAGAACTTGACATTAAGAGAGAATTCCCATTTCTATGGCAAAAGGAAATTAAATATTTAGGGATTAAACTGACTGCATCAATAGAAAAAATGTACCTAATAAACTATATCCCCCTTCTAGAAGAATTGAGAGAAGAAATAAGGAGAATGAGAACAAAGCCCCTGTCATGGTTAGGAAGAATTAATGCCTTAAAAATGATTATTCAACCTAAAATCCTTTATAAATTTCAGCTATTACCAATATATATCCCCCCCCTATATTTTAAAATGATAAATTCTTTAATTTCTAAATTTATCTGGAACAACAAGAAACCTAGAATCCCACTGAAGACTTTGCAAAAGGGAAAAGACGAGGGGGGTCTGAATGTCCCAGACTTTAGAAAATATTACGAAGCAGCAGTGTTAACACGGGTGGTGGAATGGGCAAAATTAGAAAGTAAAAAAAGATGGGGAAAAATAGAACACAGTTTATCAGGCACAAATTTAGGTAGAGAAATCTGGACTCCTTTAAAATATAGATCACTAGGGAAGACAACACCTTTGGTCACAAAAAATGTGTTTAGAGTATGGGAGGGAATACACAAACATAATAAGTGGAAATATAATTCCCCTTTAATTTATTTAAAAGATAATGATTTTTTTGCACCTGGTAAAAGTACAATAGGAGGGAAATGGATAAAACAAGATAATATGCAATTACGACACATAATTAAAGAGGGGAAATTGAAAACACTAGCAATATTACAGAAAGAAAATGATTGGATGGATTTGAATGAGTGGCGATACCTGCAGCTTAGACATTTCGTCTCAAGACTACCACAACCGCTTAGAGATGGAGAAAATTTGACTGCCTTGGAGCGGATATGTGAGGGGAAATCCCCAAGGGCAGGTATTGCCCAGCTTTATAAGGTCTTGAGACGGGAATGTGAAGCGGAGGTACCAACTTTCATTCAAAAATGGGAAGAAGAGATAGGAGCACGGGGTGAAAACCAAAATATAGAAAAAATATTGAAGATGGTGCACAGATCCACGGAAAATAGTAAGATGATAGAAACAAATTATAAAATTTTAGTAAGATGGTATAGGACCCCAGATATAATGGCAAAGTACCAGGAGGGACAATCTGGGAAATGTTGGAGGAATTGTGGACAAACGGGAAGTTTGGCCCATATATGGTGGGATTGTCCCAAGATTAAAGAATATTGGAGAGAAATAATAAGATATATAGAAGTAATAGCTAAAATACAGTTACCTGAGAACCCATGGTTATGCCTATTCCATGCAGTAGATACCCCAATTAAGGAGTATAGGAATTCCCTCACAAGCTCATTAATAAACGTGGCAAAAAGCCTGATTCCGAAAAAATGGAAAGAAATAGAAGCACCCAAAGTAAAGGAATGGCTAGGAAAAGTTGAGGAAATGTATAGTATTGAAGGGCTGGGAATGGAGGAAGAAAGAGAAAGAAAGAGATTCCATGTGAAATGGAAATACTGGAAAATCTTTAGACAATCTATGATTTTTAACGAGGTAATGGGTCGGTAGGGGTGGGGAGAGGGGTGGGAGGGAGATATTTTAGAAGAACTCGAGAAGTAAAGAAAGAAAACCAGGATAATGTGAAAAATTTAAGGGTATGAATGTATTTTGGTCCTATGGTTTTCTTTTATAATACTTGATTATGTTTTGTACGCAACTTAAATGAAAAATTTAAATAAAGAATAAAAAAAAAAAAGAAAGGTAAGTGAGGGGACCAAGTGGCCTTCGTTATTTTAAAGTCCACATACTTACATACACTATATATACGTTGTATTTACACACATTGATCAGCCTTACAATTATGACAACTGACAGGTAAGGGGAATATCATTGATTATCTTGTTACAATAACACCTGAAAGTGAGTGGGATATATTAGGCAGCAGTTAAACATGTTATAGCTGTAGTTGATGTGTTGAAAGCAGAAAAAAAAAAGGGGGCAAGTGTAGGAATTTGAGAGACTTTGGCAGGGGCCAAATTGTAATTGCTGTACTAATGGGGGACCTACCAAAAGTGCTCCAAGGAAGGAAAACCAGTGAACCAGTGACAGGGTCATGGGTGGCCAAGGCTCATTGATGCACATGGGGAGAGAAGGCTGACCCATGAAGTCTGACAGAAGAGCTACCATAGCTCAAATTACTGAAAACAACGCTGTGCATCACAATTTGTCGTGTTTGTGTGGCTGCATAGCCGCAGACCGATCAGGGTACCCATGTCGACCTGTGCCGACAGGCAAAAGAACAAAGAGCCTCCAATGGGCATGTGAACATCAGAACTGGACAACAGAGTAATGGAAGAAGTCACATTGTCTTTTACATCACGTGGAAGGCTGGGTGCATAGGTGTTGCTTACCTGGGGAAGAGATTGCACCAGGATGCACTATGGGAGCAAGCCAAGGGCCAGTGTGATGCTTTGTCGATTGGAGTCCATGCCTTGATGGGTCAGCACTTTTGGTGGAGAAAGGGGGACCTATTAAATATTTGGTGGGTGGTCACAATCATATGGCTGATTATATATATATATATATATAATTTCCTTCCTAGGTCCCATCAGATACTAATCAGGCTTAATCTTATTTTATTGTTATGCTATCAATTTACACTAACACATTTCTTTTTCATCTTTTGTCACAATGTTCCATCTAAAGGGGTAAAAGGTTCTGCTAAAGTTAAAAGTTCACTTTGAGCTTTACCATTCCACTACATTACATAAAAGTCACAATTATGTGATATCAATTTAGTCAGCAGACTTGCTTGGTTATGTTTTCAGGCAAATATCTTGGGCAGGGCAAATTATGCACAGGCTTTTTTTTAATTATTATTTCTTCCTAACCAAAACCTAGAAAATAGAAATATATGTACCAAATCTGTTCCTAAATTAACCCCTTCACGCCGATGTAACGCAAATATGCGGCTTTGGCTTTAAGGGGTTGTATGGGGGTGATGCCTGCAGCTGATTTCTTAGGATAACAATCGTTGCGGCTAAGCGGCCGCTTGATCGTTATCACAAGTAGCGGGAGGGGATACACCCCCCTCCTCCCCTCTGCGGCTCACCCGAGCTCTCCCGTCCTACAAGCACATCTGCCAGCTGGCCGAAGACCCGAACAATGCCGCAATCGGCTTTGATCGTGTCTCAGATCTGGTAACCTGGAAGCGATGTCATAACATCACTTCCGGTTTGCTAAAGCCCTAAAGGCACCAGATTTTAAAAAAATGACAGCATTCAAAATGGCCAAACTTGGCGTTTTAAATGCTTTTAAGTGCAAAGGAGGGGTTTGGGATCTTCTAGACCACAGATCCCTCCATAAAGAGTACCTGTGAATGACTATTACTGTCACAAGGGATGTTTACATTCTTTGTGACAGCAATAAAAGTGATAAAAAAAAATAAGAAAAAATGTAAAGCGCCCCATCCCTCCATGCTCATGCGCAGAAGCAAATGCATACGCAAGTCACGCCCACAAATGTAAACAGTGTTCAAACCACATGTGAGGTATCACCACGA
Source organism: Lithobates pipiens (assembly GCF_037356315.1). Classification (NCBI taxonomy): domain Eukaryota; kingdom Metazoa; phylum Chordata; class Amphibia; order Anura; family Ranidae; genus Lithobates; species Lithobates pipiens. The sequence goes on from NW_027507764.1 coordinate 72,535,708, forward strand.
TCGTTAGAGTGAGAGCAATAATTCTAGCACTAGACCTCCTATAACTGTAAATGTAACTGTTCAAATTTTTTAAAGCGTCGCCTATGGAGATTTTTAAGTACCGTAGTTTGATGTCATTCCACAAGCATGTGCAATTTTAAAGCATGACTTGTTAGGCATCATGGTTAGGTATGATAAAAAAAACGCAAATACAGTGTATATATATAATAAAATTATATATATATATATATATATATATATATATATAATGTATGGGGGTTCTAAGTAAAAAAATACTGATTTTAATTTGTAAGCAGTGTCAGAAAAGAAGCTTAGGCATTAGGGGCGGTCCCTAAAAAAAATGTATATGTATATATGTTATGCTAGATACAAAATATAAAACAGTATAAAAGGTTTGAATCTGAAACATGTCAAATGGAAAAAAACATCTCTGATTCAAGTGGTTAAAAATAGAGAAAAATAATGTAGGTGTAGCGCTGGCTCATGACGAGCATGCGCTATATGTTTTTCAAAGTGAATTCTCTTGAAACCACAGTTGGGTTTTGGGGCTAATTTCTCTAAATTTCTGGTTTCAGTGCCAGTCTGGCTGGGTTGCACTGGGTTCTCCTTGACCACAGGTGTCGCTGTCACCGCCGGCAGGTGTGAGAACGTAGTCTAGCTAGGTGTATTGAATGCCATGTTTTCTTTCGGAACCAGCCCAGTGGGAGTGTTCTCCTGCTGTGCATTCCGGGAGGTGGCATTTAAGGTACTGTCATCACGTTGTCCGGGGTTCCGGTCCAGAGAGGTTTTCTGTCTGTTTGGTTCTGGGCCTCCTGACCAGCCCCCATGGCCCTCCTGGCCTGGGGTGTGGAATCATGCATTTTCAAGTCTCGGTGCTGGCTGGCCCGAGGTAAAGCAACTGCAGGGACAGGCCTGAATGTATATCGGGGTCCTATTGATTCAAAGGTGGTCCGGTGCCATTTCGTCTAAGGGAGAGGCCCAGCAGCTGGAGAAGCACCCAGGGGAGGACTCTTCAGGAGAAGCACCCAGGGGAGGACTCTTCAGGAGAAGGCCGTGTGTAAGGTCGGCTTCTCTGAAGGAGCCTGGAGGCTCAGTTGAAGGACACTTCATGGATCTACACTCATACGTTACCATAGGACCCGCTGAGAGATGCTGGTACCGTGTGATAGCTCTTTAAATTTGTCTACGTCCCTCAGTTACATTCAAGTCGGTGGCAGAGACTTTTTCCTTAAGTATTCTGCATTCAAGTCTGTGGCAGAGACTTTACTTAGCACCCCGCTGGCTGCTAGGCCTAGTGAGAGGAGGTCTATCTGGGGGTTGTGAAATCCAGCTGTGAAACGGTTATTCTCTGGATTTCTTCTATAAGAGACTTATCATATTGTTTTGCAGTCCAAAGCACCTGAACTTAATCCTAGCCCTCTACCCTAAACTGAGAGACTCTGTTTATACTTCAAATATATAACCCAAAAGAAGATTCAGTGTCAGTTTCCACATTTCTTTGGGCCATCTACCACGGGAAACCCTAGACGGAGAAACAGTCAAGAAGGTAACGGTAAGCCCAATAAAACCAGCAGCTCCTTCGGGGGTCAGTGCTACATAGGTAAAATATTTGTCAATGTAACAAATATGTACTGATACTGCCAATTTGACCTTGGCATCTAGGCTTCAGTGGAATGCAGTACACCTCCCTACACTTATGGAGATGAGGAGAGAGGGAGTTGAATTCAGAATCTGGGATCTAGCCCAGTATGAGCATTGTCATTGAAGGACGGGAAGTGTGATACTGTCAGGATTACTCGGTGGAAAAAAGAAAAGAAAAGAAAAAGGAAAAAAAGGTCTAAAAATATATAACTAATACAGCCACCACACTTAACTAGTAAGCTGCAATATATTACATTTTTGATCTTGAGGTTAAAGTATCTGATACAAATGTTATTCCTTGCAAAATCTCTGAATGTCCTGAAATTCCTGGTAGCAAAACCTACCAAGCCAATTTTCATGAGCTGAAAACAGGCTGTGTGTTAAAATGTAATCTTAGAAACATACAACTCTGCATAGACTGACAGTTAACCTTTTCGCTGCAAGGCCCGGCACACCACTTTTACAATCAGGTGGACAGACCATTTTTGGAATTTTTCAATTGCTTTTTTATTTTTCCCTTACAGCTTTCAGAGTTAGTAAAAGACCCCCCTAAACCATATATTTATCTGAAAGCACATGACTAGTATAATAAAAAGAAGGTGCTACTGATTTGTAGGGCACAATAATATTTTCGCAACTGTTCAAAGCCATATATTCACTAAAAATACTCTAAAATCATTATTAGCATATATAAAACAGCAATTTTACAACAACCCTGCTAAATTCCTACTAAATACAAAGGCTTAATCTGTATTGAGTTAATAATTAACAAATATTTATAAATTTGAAATTGCCCTTTTTTGTGAAATGGTGAAAACTGAACCATACAGCAAGTAACAAAATGTCTCTAAAAATCTGGATGTTTTCATTATTCACTTACAGCTTTCAGAGTAGGGCTGAAACTTTTAATCGATAAAATCAATAAAAATCGATAATGAAAATAGTTATTAGTGATTTTCATTATCGATTAGTTGGTCTGCTAACGGCATGCACCTTCTTCTGTGCCTTTCAGTCCAGCCTCCGTCCGAGTGTTACAATCCTCAATACAATCCCCTGTGTACAAGACGGCGCCGCTGTATACCTTTCTCATAGCGGCGCTCAGGTGACCAGGCACGCCTGCCTCTCCTCCTCTGCTGAAGTCAATGTGGTATTTTCTGCCCCCCCCCCGCTTTGCTGCCTCGAGGGAAGAGAGAGAGAGGAGAGAAGCAGCCGGTCAAGTGAACGCCGAGCTACGATATAAGGTAGCGGCTTGCTTTTTTTAAATACAGTGAGTGAACTTAGCAAAGCATTTATTTTGGTATTTCTGGGAGGACAAGTGCCCCATCATTGGTGTTCCGGGGGGGGGGGGGGGGGAGGGGGAATAGTGACACATTATTGTTGTTCCCCCAGTGGGGGGTTGAATAGTGCCCTGTCATTGGTGTTCCTGGGGGGAGGGCGAATAGTGCCCCATCATAGGTAGAGGTCGACCGATATATTGGCCGATATTTGCCGTTTTTTAATTAATCGGCATCGGCCGATTGTGCTGTTAAAAAAGGCCGATGATATATTCAGCACGACTTGCAAATGACTTCAGTAATAGAAGTCAGTGCAAGTTGCCTGGAGACTTGAGTGAAGAGACTTTCCTCCTCTCTGGGCAGTCTGCCAAGAAAAGATCAAAAAGATACAATGTTTACAGTTGAATGAATGAACTCAACTCAGTGTGTAGAGTTCTCAGTTTAACCATTTAAAGACTAAATCTTTTTTGACACTTGATGCTTACAAATAAAAATCCTGTATTTTCTGCTAGAAATTCACTTAGAACCCCCAAAACTTATATATATTTTTTTAGCAGAGATCCTAGGGAATAAAATAGCGGTTGTTGCAATATTTTATGTCACACGGTATTTGCGCAGCGGTCTTTCAAACTCATTTTTTTGGGAAAAAATACACAGATTTAAAAAAAAAAAAACAGTAAAGTTAGCCCATTTTTTTTTCATCCAAAAGTTTTGATGACCTGTTTTTGTGTGTGTATATATATATATATATATATATATTATATTTTTCATTATAAATTATACATACAAGTGAACTGTTTGGATGTTTGTTTTGTTTAATAAATGTAAGAAATTTTCTGTATCGCTTAAGGCTGCTTTCACACTGGAGCGAGCAGGCGTTGACGGTAAAAACGCTGCCAGTTTTAGCGGCGCTTTACCGTCATTTTAGCGGGGCACTTATAATCCAGCTAGCGGCCCAGGAAGGGGTTAAATATGCCTGTGAAGCGCCGCTGCCAAATCGCATTGCAGGTGCTTCAGCAGCGGTGCCCATTCATTTCAATGGGCAGGAGTGGTGGAGGAGCGGTATACACCACTCGAAAGATGCTGCTTGCAGGACTTTTTTTTTTTAACGTCCTGCCAGCGCATCGCCTCAGTGTGAAAGCACTCAGGGCTTCCACACAGACTGCAGGGGAGCCGTTTTGCAGGCACTTTACAGGCGCTATTTTAAAGCGCCTGAAAAACACCCCAGTGGGAAAGGTGTCTGTTAGATTTTATGAGATGAAGGGGAAAAAATAAATAATCAGCCCAAAAAAAAAATCGGCATCATATATCGGCCATCGGCCGTGGCGATTTCTAAATATCGGTATCGGCATCGGCCAGAGAAAAACCCATATTGGTCGACCTCTAATCATAGGTGTTCTTGTGGGGGATAGTGCCCCATCACCGGTGTTGTTGGGGGGATAGTGCCCCATCATTGGTGTTCCCGGGGGGGGGGGGGGGATAGTGCCCCATCATTGGTGTTCCTGGGGGGTTGTGCCCTATCATTGGTGTTCCTGGGGGGGGAATAGTGCCCCATCATTGGTGTTCCTGGGGGGAATAGTGCCCCAAGATTGGTGTTCCCAGCAGGAATAGTGCCCCATCATTGGTGTCAGTTTGAGGAACACACAGACCTCTCCCACCAACACTTCAGCCGGGAGCCACCACCTCTCCTTCCCACACTCCGGTCCGGTTCCTCCAGCCCGCTTTGATCTGGTCCCTTGTCCCAGCCCACTCCCCCCTTTTGGGTCTGGTCCCCTATCCAACCAAACTCCCTTTCTATCGCAACCCCCTCTGGTCCGGTTCCTCTCCCACATTCCTCTCTTCCAAACGCCCTGTCTCCCAACCTACTCCCTCTAACGTTTGGTCTCCAAACTAGCTAACTCCCTCCCACCCTCTAGTACTGTCCCCTCTCCCATTTAGGGCGAGTCCCCTCATTGCATTGTCAGTAATGAATAAGGAATTTACTTTAGTTATGTTGTGATGCAGTTTGAATGTAACACTCCGTTTTTTCATTACGATTTGAAATAAACGAAAAAATTTGTTTGTTTTTTAAAATGATTTTATCCACTTAATCGAAACAATAATCAGCCAACTAATCAATTATGAAAATAATGGTTAGTTGCAGCCCTATTCCAGAGTTTGTAAAAGACCCGCCAAACCAAATATTTTCTGAAAGCCTAGGACCAGTACAATAGAAGGAAGGCCCCACGATATTTGCGCAAATGTTTACCAAAGCAATAATTTTGCTAAAAATACACTTAGCAGATACTAACACTGCAAATTTTACAAAATTTCTGCTAAATTCTTACTAAATATAAAAGCTTAACCTGTATTGAGTTAATAACAAATATTTGTAAATTTTAAATTGCACCTTTTTGCGAAATGGTGAACATTAAACGTACACAAAACTAAACTATACAACAAGTAACATTTCTTTAAAAATCTGGGAGGTTTTAATTTTTCACTTACAGCTTTCAGAGTTTGTAAAAGACCCCCAAAACTATACATTTTCTGAAAGCATAGAGCCAGTAGAATAAAAGAAAGGTGCTACTGATTTTTAAGGCCCCGCGATATTTGCGCAAATGTTTACCAAATCAATATTTTTGCTAAAAGTGCACTAAAATCATTATCAGCAGATACAAACACAATAAACACAGCCACAAGAAAACTATCTTATGAGTAAGGTCGGCCAATGGAGTATCCTGAATAGGCTCAAAGGGAGGCTTCTGTAAAGCCAACAGGACCAAATTAAGGCCTGACCGGTTTCACCGATCTCTGCCGGCTGCATCAGAGGCTAAGCTTGGAATCATCTTCCCTTGGAATGAACTTTCACTTTGAGGGAAGTTCATTCCTAGCTTAGCCTCTGACGCAGCTGGCGGTGATCAGCGAAACCGGTCAGGCACGGACATCCTTTTCACCTCCAACTCTCAACTTTAAACACATGGAAAAGTTTATGCTTGGGATGGGACTTTTTCCAGATGACCAGCATAAGGACTGAAGGATTTTCTGTTTGCACAATGACCGATAAGTATAGCTCCTTTCCAAATATATTTGTCTAGTGAAGCAGTCGAGAGAGCTGCTATATGTAATGCTGTATTATTCATTTTTTTGCAAAGGGACTACCTCAAATTATATGGATAATCCACTACATGCTATGCATTGATAATTAATTGCTATTATCTATGGTGTTGGGGAGGTCTTCCCAAACTATAACCATCTTCAATGGGAACATACTTGCACCTCCTCTGGACCACCACAGATTCAGCGTTCATCTACTTGGGCTTTTTCAATGGACATTACAGCCAGAAGTACCCCCCCCCCCCCCCAATAAAGCACAATTGTGGATGCTAAGGGCATTGATCGCTGGATACAGTCACTACTGCACTTTAGTGTTTTGACTTCAATACTGGTCTCTTGCAGATTGCAGTCATGTGATATATACAGCTTTCAGTCCCATCAACTGCTTTTTTTCATCCCACTATATTGTATTATAAAAGGACAACTGCTCTCCCATCCAACACCCACATTGTTGGCATATAGATATATATATATATATACACACACACACACACACATACATATATACAAGACATATATGGAGTTGTGTGGTGGATTGGTTTCTGATTGCATATTGTGTGTAGTTTGTCTAGTATGGTAACATTGTATATGTTATATATGATTTTCTACTTTTGACATTAATACTATTTTAATTGATCCAACAAGTTCATATAATTTTACAGAGAGTGTTGAGCTCAATTCAGGTTTTTTATTTCAGTTGTATCTTCTTGCCAAGAGTTCCCATCCCTCCCGCTATGACATGCTGAGATTGAGGAGCCACAAATAAGTATTTTTTTCCCCAATTTTACAAAGTGTGTCTAATTGTCAGAAATAGGGGGACTTTATATCCAGTAATAGAGGTTTCCAAAAAAAGGCATACAAGATAAGGTCAGTTAGGAGTCTATATAGAAGTTTGCTCTTTGCACAGCTGTACTGAATAAACTTTATTTGCAAAAGAGGTTTTTTCCAAAATTACACTGAGCTTTTTAAGGGGCCAGTTTAGATGCAAATAAGGATTACCAGAATTCTATGTCGGCTTGCCTGCACCTTTCCCAGTTATACTCACATTAACAGCATTCCAGTGGTGCTCCTGCCTCTGCTGCTAACTGCTGGTAATGTGATGTATTAAATGGAGGGGGAGCCTTTAAGGCGTCAGTCTTTTTAAATATGTGGAATATATAGGGGTTGATTTATTAAATGCAAATAGACTGTGCACTTTGCAAATGCAATTTTACAAATTTTTCCCAGAGTTAAGTGAATATGGTGAAGCCCTGCTGATTTCTGTCATCTAATCACGTGCAAGCATGATTTTAGTTTTCCTTGCACCTGATTGGATATTCTTTACAAAGTGAAGCTTTACCACATTCAATAAGCTGTGGGGAAAATGAGTGCAGGTGCACTCGCATAGTGCATAGTCTGTTTGCCTTTAGTAAAACATACAGTATCCCACAAAAGTGAGTACACCCCTCACATTTTTGTGAATATTTTATTCCATCTTTTCATGTGACAACACTGAAGAAATTACACTTTGCTACAATGTAAAGTAGTGAGTGTACAGCTTGTATAAGTGTCAATTTGTTGTCCCCTCAACTCAACACACAGCCGTCAATGTCTAAACCGCTGGCAAAAAAAGTGAGTACACCCCTCAGTGAAAAGGTCCAAATTGGGCCCAGAGTTTCAATATTTTGTGGCCACTATTATTTTCCAGCACTGCCCTAACCCTCTTGGGCATGGAGTTCACCAGAGCTGCACAGGTTGCCACTGGAGTCCTCTTCCACTCCTCCATGATGACATCACTGAGATGGTGGATGTTGGAGACCTTGCGCTCCTCCACCTTCCGTTTGAGGATGCCCCACAGATGCTGAATAGGGTTTAGCTCTGGAGACATGCTTGGCCAGTCCATCACCTTATTCCTGAGCTTCTTTAGCAAGGCAGTGGTCATCTTGGGGGTGTGTTTGGGGTCGTTATTTTGGAATACTGCCCTGCGGTATGTCACAGTACATGTTGGCATTCATGGGTTCTCTCAATGAACTGTAGCTCCCCAGTGCCATTAGCTATCATGCAGCCCCAGACCAGGACACTCCCAACACCATGCATGAATGTAGACAAGGCACACTTGTCTTTGTACTCCTTACCTGGTTGCCACCACACATGCTTGACACCATCTGAACCAAATAAATTTAGCTTGGTCTCATCAGATCACAGGACATGGTTCCAGTAATCCATGTCCTTAGTCCATTTGTCTTCAGAAAACTGTTTGCGGCTTTCTTGTGCATCATTTTTAGAAGAGGCTTTCTTCTGGGATGACAGCCATGCAGGCAAATTTGAAGCAGTGTGCATCATATGGTCTGAGCACTGACAGGCTGACCCCCACCCCTTCAACCTCTGCACCAATGCTGGCAGCACTCATACGTCTATTTTCCGAAGACAACCTCTGGATATGACGCACGCTCTGGACACGAAGCATGTGCACCCAACTTCTTTGGCCGACCATGGCGAGGCCTGTTCTGAGTTGAACCTGTCCTGTTAAACCGCTGTATGGTCTTGGCCGCCGTGCTGCAGCTCAGTGATGGCAAATCTTGGCACTCCAGATGTTTTGAAACTACATTTCCCTTGATGCTCACGCACTCTACAGTGTAGTTGGGCATCATGGGAAATGTAGTTCCAAAACATCTGGGGTGCCAAGGTTCGCCATCACTGGCCTAGGCCATCTTATGTAGAGCAACAATTCTTTTTTTTAGATCCTCAGAGAGTTCTTTGCCATGAGGAGCCATGTTGAACTTCCAGTGACCAGTATGAGAGAGTAAGTGCGATAACACCAAATTGAACACACCTGCTCCCCATTCACACCTGAGACCTTGTAACACGAATAAGTCACATGACACCGGGGAGGGGAAATGGCTAATTGGGCCCAATTTGGACATTTTCACTTAGGGGTGTACTCACTTTTGTTGACAGCGGTTTAGACATTGCTGGCTGTGTGAGTTATTTTGAGGGGACAGCAAATTTACACTGTTATAGAAGCTGTACACTCACTACTTTACACTGTAGCAAAGTTTCATTTCTTCAGTGTTGTGACATGAAAAAATATAATAAAATATTTACAATGTGAGGGGTGTGCTTACTTTTTTTGCTTTACTTTTTTTTACCAGCAACACGCTTGAGTCAGTCTTCAATTGTGATAATGGCCAGACACACAAACATCCCAATCCCAATTTGTGACTAAATTGCTCACTTTTCAATGAAGGTAAGGGAATGATTATTCAATCCCAAATGTTCCACTAACGTCTGTCCGTTATACAAAAGTTGGTGGTTGTATTGCTCTGTCAAATGGTCTGTTGCTGGTTTAGCAAGTGGTAGGCTGCTGTTTAGCTGCAGAGCATATTAATGATGGATATAAGCAAGACCCGAGAACTCCCCATTTAAGATTCCTACTGAATTATTACATCTAAAAATAGCTCTTTATCCTCTCGGTAGGTTTCCTTCCTTTAAAATCAATAAACCAGCAGAACTGCTCCAAGCTGTCAAGTGGGTCAACATCCACAGTTTGATCTTGCTTGGCTGATTCTGTTGCATCAAAGTGTTCGGTTTAGTATAAGGTTAGCGACTTGTGAAAGGATTAAAGAAAACTTCTCTTCAGCCTGCTGATTTGCTTAATGAGAAGCTGGGTACTGTGACTCCTGGCATTCTTAGATGAGAGGTAAGAGGAATCTCAGGGTCACTTTAGCAGACCACATATTAAAATATGCCAAGGATGACAAACGTGCGCAGATACTTCACAGAACTTTCTGGTGTTCTCGGAAGTTAAAGGTACATTTCAGTCAAACATAGAAAGCTTTGTATTTAACTCAATTAAGCGAAGGTTGAGGAATGTCTGCTGAAACGGCTCCATGTTAAAGAGAACCAAAACATGAAGAGCTCATGCTGGAATACGGCATTTTTTGTGCCCAACACTTTGGCTGGAGTGTCAGAGGTCACCTGAAGTTGGACAGTTGCTATCCGTCATTTGGCTGCAAACTTTGAAACTGAGAATTAGTGGGTCAGATCAGGAAATTGAGAGGCTAGAAAAAGTTAGATTAAGGCTCGATTCACACCAATACATTTTTTCATGCTTTTTGCAGAAACGCAGGGCATTTTTGTGCCTCTGTATTTTTGAAAGGGTCAGGGACTTTTTTAAATGCAAGACGTGGCTTTTTTTGTTTCAGTAGATTTCAATGGAGAAGTTCCCTCCCTGACACAAATTTCCAGCTGCTTTTATCTCCTGTGTCGGAAAACTTGTCAGAAGTTATCAGGCTGATAACAGAGGAACGAAACAGCAGAAAGACACGGCACTCAGAGCTTTCGAGAGAGATAGGTAAACACTACAGATATATGTGCCCAGCTCACATTTCATAAATGAGGTTTACAACCACTTTAAGGTGACTTCTAACTTCCCTAGCAATTTTATTTATTACAGGTACTTATATAGCGCTGTAAGTTTACACAGCATTTTACAGATTATACATTCACATCAGTTCCTGCCTGCACGGAGCTTAGGTCCCTGACAGCGTCCTTTTAATCCTGCCATTCATCTTTTGCCACTGGTTGCTTTGCTTGATGAACCCCTGTAGTCGTTTCCAGACAAAGTTCCCATGTGAAAGATGTACAGCACAGAATCAAGCGACAAGAGTCTACAACTTGCTCCGACATAGGCTACCTGAGTGGCCTTTTTTGACACACCACTAAAGTTTCTTGTATAGCATCAGTATCACATCGCTTTTGGCACTGGGCACATGCAGTTTTCTTTTAGGTGCATTTCACTGGTATTTGACATACCGTATATACTCGAGTATAGGCCGACCCGAATATAAGCCGAGGCCCCCAATTTACCCCCAAAAAAACTGGCAAACTTATTGACTCGTGTATAAGCCGAGGGTGAGACATGCCTGTCCATCCCTGTGTGTGTGTCCGTCCATCCCTGTGTGTCCGTCCATCCCTGTGTGTCCGTCCATCCCTGTGTGTCCGTCCATCCATCCCTGTGTGTGTGTGTGTCCATCCATCCATCCATCCCTGTGTGTGTGTGTCTCCATCCATCCATCCATCCATCCCTGTGTGTGTGTGTCTCCATCCATCCATCCATCCATCCCTGTGTGTGTGTGTCTCCATCCATCCATCCATCCATCCATCCCTGTGTGTGTCTCCATCCATCCCTGTGTGTGTGTGTGTGTGTGTGTGTGTGTGTGTGTGTGTCCAGCCTACCTTTGTCCCGAGCCTCCGTCCCGTGCCTTGCCTCCTTGCCTCCGTCCCGTGCCGTGCCTTGCCTTGCATCCGTCCCGTGTCGTGCCTTGCCTTGCCCCCGTCCCGTCCCGTGCCGTGCCGTGCCGTGCCTTGCCTTGCCTCCGTCCCGTGCCCTCTTCGTCGACGGCCATTGTAAAATTCAAAAGCTGCGCCGCCGCCTTCGCCTGTGATAGGCGGAACACTGAATTTCCCAGCAGCCTGTGTTCCGCCTATCACAGACGTCGTATCATCCTCGTCCGTAGTACGAGGATGATACGATGTCCGTGATAGGCGGAACACAGGCTGCTGGGAAATTCAGTGTTCCGCCTATCACAGGCGAAGGCGGAGCCGGAGGCGCGGCTTTTGAATAGAATGGCCGCTGTCTGTCTGCTCGACACGCTGATCGAGCGGGCAGACAGCGATGACTCGAGTATAAGCCGAGGGGGGCACTTTCAGCCTCAAAAAAGAGGCTGAAAATCTCGGCTTATACTCGAGTATATACGGTACATTCTAAATGCATCTGAGATTATTCAGAGTTAATAGATTGGTGCATTTGATCTCCTCTTAAAGTGCATCAATCCGCTACAAGCTGCTTTTGACTACCCACTGACAGTTGCCTAATTACTGTCACACAGGTTTATTTACTAAAGCTAGAGAGGGCAAAATTTGTCGCAATTCTGCAGAGAAACCAATCAGCTTCCAGGTTTTATTGCTAAAGCTTAATAAAACAAGCTGAGGTAAAAAGCTGATGAATTGTGACTAATTTTGCCATCTCTAGTTTTAGTAAATAAACCTCACTGAGTCAAGATAATTTTTAAAAGTGCATTACCTGATCACTAAATATAGGAATAGGGTTCATTTAAATAACTCCATTGGTAGGCCTCTCCATGCGTAACCAGGCTCCATCCCTACAGCCAAAGGGTCCCTCTCATCTTCTCTATGTTAACCGCCAGGGCAATTATCCCCCAATAATTCATGACCATACACATACTCTTACGGTGCAGGAATGGGCTAATGAGCTGATCCCCTTTCAGAATGCGGAGAGGCTGACTGCCCGGCTCTATGACTGGTATACTTCTTTATTTATTACAGATACTTCTATAGCTTCTATGAAGCACTTCACACATACAGTATATTATACAGTCACATCAGCTTTTAATCTAAAGGTCCCTAACTCGCATCCATCCATATATACACACACTAGGTCCAATTTCGACAGGATCCAAATAACCTACCAACATGTCTCTAGAGGGCGAGAGGAAACTGGAGTACCCGGAGGAAACCCACACAGGCATATAAGCTTTGTGCAGGTAGTGTCATAGTTGGGATTTGAACCAATGACCCTGGTGCTGCTAGGCAGAAATGCTAACCACTTAGCCACTGTGCTTCATATACATATACCATCTGAATCAATCACATGGTTCTTTCATAAAAGATGCCATGATATCTTCATAACAACCTAACCACAACTCTGGATAGAAGATTCTGTTTTCTATCCTGGGCACCCAGTGTTACTCTTTTCTTTCTTATCTCTTCCTATCTCCATCTATCCAGGCTCTCTCCTCTCCTTAGGGTTCCTTTTCCTGTTTTTTAAATTTCTTATGTACAGTATCTTACCCTTTTTACAACGGGGTGGGATGGCAGAGGCACTGTTCATTTCATTCTTGCAGATACCACTACATGCTCTAACATACAACTCTGACAGGAGAAGAACCTTGCTAATCCTTCCATATGGCCTGTCTTTTCGTTTAGTATGTATGACATATTATTGTAACTTTCCATTGTTTGTATTTAAAATGGCCACAAAATATTTATATCGCAAAATGCTATAAGTGTTTAAGAAGATGAAAAGTAGCTGCACTTACTATTTGTAGGTTTCAGATCGGATGTACTCAAACACATGAGAAACTCCCAACTGGAACTGATCAGCAATTGGTGTAACCCAAGGGTTATTCTCAGCCTTGAAGACCTGCTTTTGACCTGTTAGGTCCAAATTTCCTGGGGGGACAAAAACACAAATACGCCTTTGTTAATAAATATTTACTCATATATAGACCACCCATTCTTAACCAGGTTGACTCCAGAGGTTGTTAGGAGTTCCTTGACCTGTTGCTGATTCAGCTCCCTACTGGGGTCCAAATAGTTTGGGTTCTAATGCCACTCAATGCCACCAACATGACCAATCATTTTTTGACTGTTTGTAAAGGGTGGCATTCTAACCTCCACAGTAAGAGGGACATTCTTCCCACTGACCCTCGAAGAATTTATTTTACCAGAGGTTCCCTGAGACCTGAAAATTTCAAGGGTTCCTCTGGGTAAAAAGTTTAAGAAAGGCTTATATAGACAGTCAGATAAAAGAAGGATCTTATTTTCTAAAATGTACAATTTAGGAAGTCCTAATAATAACTAAATTCTTGCTCGGCCGAACATAATTAGATTTTTTTCACTTAAATGGGTACCATAAAAGCAAAATTCTACGGCAATTCTATAGGTCAAAAAGTGCCAAATGTGAGTTTCATAAATCTATAAAGACCAGGGGAGACCAACTGAGAGCAACATTACCACTCTTGCCCAATTACATTTTTAGGATACCAATTGCAGATTTTTACATTTTTTTTTGTAAATGAGAAAAAAAAACTCCTATTTATAAAATTTTGTATACACATTGTTGCCAAAGGTTTATGGACAATATTCTTCAGATGCACAAAGGAAGGACCATAAAGATATGGTTTGATGAGCTTGGTGTGAAGGAAACGCAACAATACTGAACCCTTTAGGATGAACTGGAGTACCAATTGTGAGCCCAGTCCTTTCATTCAACATCGGCACCTAACCTTACAAATGCTCTCTTCGCTAAATGGGCACAAATTCCTACAGTCACACTCTGAAATCTTATGGAATGCCTCCTCAAACAGTAAAACTCCATAGGATGGTTTAAAAAGGACAGCATGTTGGGAAAAAAACAAATTCCTCCTGCCACACAAATGAAGTGGATGGAGAAATCCCCCTCAACTGGGACATTGAATTTGAACAGTGGGACATGCTGCTGCCAAAATACACTGATCATTGGCTAATTGGCTGCCAACACTGATTAATGTTTTCCAGCATGTCCTTGCAACAGAAGTATATCAATGGATTTTGAAATAGGATGGCCACACTGACCAAAATGTGACTTTCGATTAGTGTATAAATAACGGGTAAATAGTATAGCGCTAAACAAATATGACTAGGTGAAATGACAATTGAGTCACCTCAATGGGTACTCTTTTTTAAATCAAAATAAAGTTTATTGAGCATAAAAGTCAATAAAGGATATTACACACTAAATACCGGGTGCAACAGGTACCAATATATGCCGATAGGATATGCAAGTAAGTCTTACGACCTAGTTTTAATGAAACATTAGCCTTAATCTGAACAAGTGGGGGACTCCTCTATCCACCTATCTCAGATCTTCTGAAATTTGCCTGGGCATCCGCAGTGAGAGTAAAGGATTTTGTTAATGTGAGATTCACAGCCCTCTTCCACTGCTGGACAGTGGGAGAGGTAGGTCTAAGCCATAATTGAACTATTTGCAGTCTGGCAGTAAAGAGCGTTTCTTGCGAGAATATTGTGAGGTACTTTTCTTCAGGTAGGGGAAGGAGAACAAGTATGCACTGGCGTGGGTACAGTGTTAAGGGGGATGCCATATGGTCATAGAGGAATTTGATAACCTGTGACCAATATTGTTGAATAGGTAGCAAGACCATATGAGATGACAGAAAGTGCTGTTGGTATCACCACATCTGGGGCATGTCGGGTCCGCATCTGGTTTGTATTTGGACAGTTGAGTGGGAGTAATTACGACTTGTGAAGGATATAAAAGGTGGGTGAGCCTGTCGGACAGTTTGTGTGACACTTTTTTGGATGTTTCTAATATTTCCCCCCACTGTTCATCCTCAATCTCCCCGAGGTCCGCCTCCCATTTTGTCTTTAATTGAAATGCGTGAGCTTTAGCTCTGGGAGTGAGAAGGTGCATGTATAGGAGAGATATAAATTTTTTTAGGGTCGTCACCGAGTCCGCCAGGGCCACTGGTTCTAATGCAGGGGCAGGGCTGAGACTGAACGGACCTGCGAGTAACAAAAGAGTGTGTGGTTGAGGAGATCAAATTCTTCTTTAAGGGTTTGGAACGTCTTAATGGTATTTCCAGTAAGGAGTTGAGATAGGCATATGACTCTCTTAACTATCCATATCTTGTGATCTGGGATGGTCAGTAGTTCTAGGAGACGAAGATTTTCCCATAGCGGTGTGTGGGCATGTAAGGGAGGAGCCCCAGTGATGGTTTGCGCTATGTGCCAGATTTTACTGTGGTGTGCTAGCATATGTCGTTTTCCATCTAAACGTGATAGGCTCTGATGCTTACAGAAAAATATCTGAAAGGGATGGGCCACTACATCCATAACCGCCGTACACACGTAGTGTGGAGTATCAGATTTTATCGTGTCTGTTGAGATAGCAGAGGTGGGATAAATGGAAGGCGAGATAGTATAAATGTCAGATCGGGTAGGGCAGTACTGCCCAGGTGAACAGGGCACTTAAGAGTCTGCCATGCCAGTTTGTGCCTGGAGGAGCCCCATACAAATGTGTTAAGAAAAGATTCCATGTTTCTAAACATATGGGCTGGAATGTAGAGTGGGGCATGCCAGAAAAGGTAGAGTAGTTTGGGAAGAAGAATCATTTTTACTAGCTTGAGTCGGCCCATGACCCCAAGAGGAAGTCTGGACCAGACCTGGGTTTTGTGTTTAAGGAGTGTAACTCCGATCCACTCACGGCTGGATAATGTAGGTGGTTCCAGGGAAGCAGTGAAAAGGCCAGTCCACACAATAGATGATAATCAGAGGATCATTGCACAAACATGAAGAAAAAAGGAAGCTCCACATGGCGCAGGTCAACCAAAATGGTTTAATAAAAATAAAAATATCATACAAAAAAACGTAAGGTATAGAATAAAAGTGATCACAAAAACTATTGTAAAAGCAATATGGGAAGCAGGAGGTGCGGCCGACGCGTTTTGACTAAATAGTCTTCGAGTGGGGCATATCCGGAGTTACAGTCGTGGTATTACCATCCCTCTTGACACCATCTCATCACTGGGGATCCAGTACTATAAGCGCATTAGACGCACTGCCGTATGGTATGTGCGTCCACCTGGTGTGGTAAGAGTACCCATCTTCACATTTAAGTATCTTTCAGATGTATACCAGTGTATATTTGATCCATCTGCATTTCTGATTCATCCATCCTGACCACATGTTCCCTACTTCAGTTTGAGATCGAAGAGAAAGCTTTCCATTTATTTTACACTTTATATGTGGACATTTGGTTATTGGACTATTGTGGTTCATTGCAATTACCCCATTTTTTGGTGTATGTTTTTATATCACATCAATTTATTTTGGTCTAATTCTTGCTCATTTGAGGTGACTCAATTGTCATTTCACCTAGTCACATTTGTTTAGCGCTGCACTATTTACCCGTTATTGCTTCTTGGACTTTGTTAGCAACTTTTTTTATTATTTGTGCATTTCTCCCTCACGGTGAGTTTAGCGCAGTATTTTCACCCCTTTTTCTTACTCGATTAGTGTATAGCCAGGTTATAAAAAAATACACATGAGGCCCAGAACACCAATTTGACATTTGACTCCCTGATATCTAGGGGAAAAAAAGCTCTTGTTCTAGGGTTTCAAAAAGCTGGGATAATTGGGGCATACTTTGCAGGGGTGGTTTAAGTGAAAAAAATCACACATATTTGCAAAAAAAATAAAAATTGTGAAAAAGCAGCAAACCAAAAAAAAAGATGAATATGTTTCCAAAGAAATGTGTTGCCCTAAACATGAAAAATGTCATATGTGATTAGAAGATGCAAATAAACAAACAACTGAGTAATGACAAATAGTACAAGCATAAAAGTCCATATAAGAGTTCCATCAACCATGTGTTGACATGTAATGAGTCGTTTCTTCCTCTATATCTCAAAGTGCCACCACCAGACACGTTCTCATAACAGTGATAACTTCCTATGACCACCTTAATTACAAGATGGTCATAAAGCACTTGTGTAATCTCTTTGAGAGATAAGATGATCCTCCACACTAGTGATGGACGAACTTCCGACGGGACGTTTCGCGAACGCGAAACGCGAACGGACACAAACGTTCGCGAAAACGACCGTTCGCCGCGGGCTCCATTGACTTCAATGGGAGGCGAATTTCGCAAACCTTTAGGTCGAATTTGCGGCCACGGGGTAATTATTAGGGGGTAGCACGTAGTCCCACCACCTGGACAATAGCATAATACATGTATGAGGTGAATTTGGGATCGATAACTACAAGCATTTTTTTTTTATTTGGGAAATTGTTCTGACAATTCAGGACTATGGAGCTAATGAAGGCAATGGAGGAGAGGGAAGGTCAGGGACCAGGGTAGGCAAACAAGAGGGTGCAGGAGATACAGAGCACTGACAGCAGCACCGTAATACAGAGCACTGACAGCAGCTCCGTGACATACAGCGCTGACAGCAGCTCCGTGACATACAGCGCTGACAGCAGCTCCGTGACATACAGCGCTGACAGCAGCTCCGTGACATACAGCGCTGACAGCAGCTCCGTGACATACAGCGCTGACAGCAGCTCCGTGACATACAGCGCTGACAGCAGCTCCGTGACATACAGCGCTGACAGCAGCTCCGTGACATACAGCGCTGACAGCAGCTCCGTGACATACAGCGCTGACAGCAGCTCCGTGACATACAGCACTGACAGCAGCTCCGTGACATACAGCGCTGACAGCAGCTCCGTGACATACAGCGCTGACAGCAGCACCGTGACATACAGCGCTGACAGCAGCTCCGTGACATACAGCGCTGACAGCAGCTCCGTGACATACAGCGCTGACAGCAGCTCCGTGACATACAGCGCTGACAGCAGCTCCGTGACATACAGCGCTGACAGCAGCTCCGTGACATACAGCGCTGACAGCAGCTCCGTGACATACAGCGCTGACAGCAGCTCCGTGACATACAGCGCTGACAGCAGCTCCGTGACATACAGCGCTGACAGCAGCACCGTAAGCAGCCCCAGGAGGAAGTCAGCACAGCACAGGGATGGTGTGATCCCCTCATAATAAGAACCCCCAGGAGGAAGTCAGCACAGCACAGGGATGGTGGGAGCCCCTCATAATAAGAACACCCAGGAGGAAGTCAGCACAGCACAGGGATGGTGGGAACCCCTCATAATAAGCAGCCCCAGTAGAAATATGACACCGCTCAACCTCTTCAAAGAGGAGGGTAGGGGCATATAGTACGGTGTGCTTTTTTGGGTCAGGGAAGTGAGCCAAATGAATTAAGAAGGTCTGTGTGCTTGATTCCAAAAATTGTTTATAGACATATACATGGTCTACTGATCACATGTGTTGAATTCCTCCGAGATCCATGCCTCATTCATTTTTAGAAATGTGAGGTAGTTAACACTGTGGTGAGCTAGGCGAGTACGCTTATCGGTCACAATCCCCCCTGCTGCGCTGAACGTCCTTTCGGACAGGACACTGGATGAGGGGCAAGCCAACAGTTCGATTGCAAATTGGGCAAGCTCTGGCCAGAGGTCAAGCCTGCCCACCCAGTAGTCTAGGGGTTCATCACTCCTCAGAGCGTCCACATCGGCCGTTAACCCAATGTAGTCGGACACCTGACGGTCTAGGCGTTCCCTGATGCTGGATCCGGATGACACCTGTCGATGGGTCGGCTGAAAGAATGACCTCATATCCGAAGTCACCAACACATCTTCAAACCGGCCTCTTCTTGCAGGCGCTGTTGGATTGGTACCCGCAAATCCTTCTCTGGGAGTGGGAATTGCTCCTCTGCCAGCGCACGCAAAAGCAGAATGCAGCATTTCTCGAAGCAAGGCCTGGAAGTGCTGCATTCTGACAGCCCTCTGCGACGGCGGTAACATTTCCGCCATTTTGTGTTTGTACCGGGGGTCTAAGTACGTTGCCACCCAGTACTGGTCCTTGACCCTCATGCTTTTTATACGGGGGTCCCTATTAAAACACTGGAGCATGAAGGCCCCCATTTGCACTAAAGTGGAAGCGGTGTGGTGGCCTGGCTCCTGCTCATCATCCAGGATAATGTCGTCCTCTTCATTCTCCTCTCCCCATCCTCGCACAACAGGGATCCCAGAAAGGTTTAAAGCATGCTCTTCTTGCTCCTGCTCATCCGCCCCGGCACCATCCTCCTCTGACTCCTCATCAGACTCCTGTTGTTGACTTGTCTCAGATAGAGTAGCCCCCCCTGGGAATTCATCCAGCATTGCGACTTCCTCATCTTCCCGCTCCTGCTCCTCCACAGCCTGATCAATGACACGACGCAATGCACGCTCCAGAAAGAAGGCATAAGGTACCATGTCACTGATGGCGCCATGGCTGCGACTGACCAGTTTGGTGATCTCCTCAAATGGCCGCAGAAGTCTGCATGTGTCGCGCATGAGCAGCCACTGGCGCGGTGAAAAAAAACCCAGCTCCCCAGAACCGTTTCTTTCGCAGAGTTCATACAGGTAGACGTTAACTGCACGTTTCTGCTGGAGCAGCCTATCAAGCATATAGAAGGTTGAGTTCCATCGCGTCGGGCAATCGCAAATAAGACGTCTGACCGGCAGATGGTGTCGCCGCTGAATGTCAGCAAGGCGAGCCATGGCCGTGTAAGATCTTCTGAAATGGGCCGAGATTTTCCTTGCCTGCCGCAAGATGTCCTGGACCCCAGGGTATTTGACAAGGAATCGCTGCACGACCAAGTTTAAGACGTGTGCCATGCACGGCACGTGCGTGATTTTGCCCTGTTTCAATGCGCTAAGCAGATTGGCACCGTTGTCACACACCACTTTACCAACTGTCAAATTGAGCGGTGTTAGCCACTCATCTGCCTGTGAACGCAAAGCTGAAAGGAGTGCCGGGCCAGTGTGGCTCTTTGCTTCCAGGCACAACAGACGCAGCACGGCATGGCAACGTCTCACCTGGCATGTGGAATAGGTTCTGGGGAGCTTGGGCGGTGCAGTGGAAGAGACGCTAGCAGCGGAAAAGGAGGAGGCAGCTGAGGAGGAGAGGGAGGAGGATGGAGTAGGAGGAGGAGAAGAAGAGTCAGGCCTGCATGCAATCCGTGGCGGTAAAACCAAATCTACACGGGTGCCACGGGTTACATGCTTGACGGCCGTCAGAAGGTTCACCCAGTGGGCAGTAAAACTGATATACCTTCCCTGCCCGTGTTTGCTAGACCACGTGTCTGTGGTCAGATGTATCTTGGCACCGACACTGTGTGCCAGAGATACATTCACTTGCCGCTGAACATGGCCATATAGCTCTGGGATGCCCTTCTCTGAGAAATACTTCCTTCCTGGGACCTTCCATTGTGGTGTTCCAATGGCCACAAATTTGCGAAAGGCCTCCGAGTCCACCAGTTTATATGGCAGTAGTTGGCGGGCTATGAGTTCTGACAAGCCAGCCGCCAACCGTTGGGCAAGAGGGTTATCCGGCGTCATCATTTTTTTACGCTCAAACATTAGGCCCACGGAAGCCTGCCTTTTTGCAGAAAAATGTGAGCTTGGCGTGATGGAAGGTGGAGTGGAGGACAATTGTGAGGAGAGAGGAGAAGGAGAAGTAGAAGACGAGGCTGGACGGTGAGAGCCTGCAGTGTGGCTTTGTGTGTTCCGTTGCTCCCACTGGGCTCGGTGATGGCTGCTCATGTGCCTTCTTAAGGCGGTCGTCCCTAGGTGAGTATTGGGCTTACCGCGACTAACGCGTTGACTGCAAAGATTGCAGATGGCAACGCTATTGTCAGCAGCGGACACGTTAAAAAAAGCCCACACTGCGGAGCCATGTGCCGGTGTCCTGGGAGCGCCAGATGTGACCGTACATGGTCGATGACTCGCTCCTGATACATTTGCAGTCTGCTTTGTCCCTGCTGTGCAATGTAAGTCATTGCTGCTTCTCCTCCCTATCTGCTGGTCCATATCTCCCTCTGAACTCCCCTCCTCTTCCTCTCTTGTGGGCACCCACGTGACATCACTAGACACGTCATCATCAACGTCACCTTCCCCACCGCTATAAGTAGAGTAGGCAGCAACACCGGGGACCAACCTCCTCCTTGGGCTGATCTGGGTACTGGCGTCAGACTGCTGAGTAGCGCTTGTTGCTACCTCCTCTTCCTGATCCAATACCAAGAGTGGCTGCGCATCAGAAATGTCCTCTTGATATGGATCGGAAAATAATTCCAGTGACTCAAGCGGAAGGTATGTGGTGGTGGTGGTGGTGGTCGTGTTGTTGGTGGTAGTGTCTTTGGGGGTGCACATAGCAGAGAGTGAAGAAGAGGGTGCAGATCGAGAGGATGAGGAGGGTGCAGAAGAGTAAGGCTGAGCGAGCCACTCAACCAAGTCTGGTGCATCCTTTAAAGTAATTGAACGCACCTTCTGCAACTTCCCACTTTGGCTCAAGCCTGTTGCTCCTGCCCTACCCCTACCACCCCTGCGGAAGGGCCTGCCTCTTCCTCTGCATGTCATTTTTTAAATGACCCTGTGACAAAACTCTTAGTCCCTATACCGCTGAAGGACTGCTGCAGTATAGGGCAGCGGTCAGCAGTGGTGCACGTCAACCCTATCTATTGTGGACCGATAGCGGTCCTTACAGAACAGCAGACTGTACCGCACTCAAGCCTATGTACCGTAGCACCCTATACCAAGTTACCAGTCCTTATAAGAACTTTTGTGGAACAAGCAGGTTGTGTGTTAGTGTTTAGCAGACTGTACGTCAGTCCCTATACCGCTGAAGGACTGCTGCAGTATAGGTGAGCGGTCAGCAGTGGTGCACGTCAACCCTATCTATTGTGGACCGATAGCGGTCCTTACAGAACAGCAGACTGTACCGCACTCAAGCCTATGTACCGTAGCACCCTATACCAAGTTACCAGTCCTTATAAGAACTTTTGTGGACCAAGCAGGTTGTGTATTAGTGTTTAGCAGACTGTACGTCAGTCCCTATACCGCTGAAGGACTGCTGCAGTATAGGGCAGCGGTCAGCAGTGGTGCACGTCAACCCTATCTATTGTGGACCGATAGCGGTCCTTACAGAACAGCAGACTGTACCGCACTCAAGCCTATGTACCGTAGCACCCTATACCAAGTTACCAGTCCTTATAAGAACTTTTGTGGACCAAGCAGGTTGTGTATTAGTGTTTAGCAGACTGTACGTCAGTCCCTATACCGCTGAAGGACTGCTGCAGTATAGGGCAGCGGTCAGCAGTGGTGCACGTCAACCCTATCTATTGTGGACCGATAGCGGTCCTTACAGAACAGCAGACTGTACCGCACTCAAGCCTATGTACCGTAGCACCCTATACCAAGTTACCAGTCCTTATA
Source organism: Lithobates pipiens (assembly GCF_037356315.1). NCBI lineage: Eukaryota > Metazoa > Chordata > Amphibia > Anura > Ranidae > Lithobates > Lithobates pipiens. The sequence continues at coordinate 72,558,390 of NW_027507764.1, forward strand.
AGAACTTTTGTGGAACAAGCAGGTTGTGTGTTAGTGATTAGCAGACTGTACGTCAGTCCCTATACCGCTGAAGGACTGCTGCAGTATAGGGCAGCGGTCAGCAGTGGTGCACGTCAACCCTATCTATTGTGGACCGATAGCGGTCCTTACAGAACAGCAGACTGTACCGCACTCAAGCCTATGTACCGTAGCACCCTATACCAAGTTACCAGTCCTTATAAGAACTTTTGTGGAACAAGCAGGTTGTGTGTTAGTGATTAGCAGACTGTACGTCAGTCCCTATACCGCTGAAGGACTGCTGCAGTATAGGTGAGCGGTCAGCAGTGGTGCACGTCAACCCTATCTATTGTGGACCGATAGCGGTCCTTACAGAACAGCAGACTGTACCGCACTCAAGCCTATGTACCGTAGCACCCTATACCAAGTTACCAGTCCTTATAAGAACTTTTGTGGACCAAGCAGGTTGTGTATTAGTGTTTAGCAGACTGTACGTCAGTCCCTATACCGCTGAAGGACTGCTGCAGTATAGGGCAGCGGTCAGCAGTGGTGCACGTCAACCCTATCTATTGTGGACCGATAGCGGTCCTTACAGAACAGCAGACTGTACCGCACTCAAGCCTATGTACCGTAGCACCCTATACCAAGTTACCAGTCCTTATAAGAACTTTTGTGGACCAAGCAGGTTGTGTATTAGTGTTTAGCAGACTGTACGTCAGTCCCTATACCGCTGAAGGACTGCTGCAGTATAGGGCAGCGGTCAGCAGTGGTGCACGTCAACCCTATCTATTGTGGACCGATAGCGGTCCTTACAGAACAGCAGACTGTACCGCACTCAAGCCTATGTACCGTAGCACCCTATACCAAGTTACCAGTCCTTATAAGAACTTTTGTGGAACAAGCAGGTTGTGTGTTAGTGATTAGCAGACTGTACGTCAGTCCCTATACCGCTGAAGGACTGCTGCAGTATAGGTGAGCGGTCAGCAGTGGTGCACGTCAACCCTATCTATTGTGGACCGATAGCGGTCCTTACAGAACAGCAGACTGTACCGCACTCAAGCCTATGTACCGTAGCACCCTATACCAAGTTACCAGTCCTTATAAGAACTTTTGTGGACCAAGCAGGTTGTGTATTAGTGTTTAGCAGACTGTACGTCAGTCCCTATACCGCTGAAGGACTGCTGCAGTATAGGGCAGCGGTCAGCAGTGGTGCACGTCAACCCTATCTATTGTGGACCGATAGCGGTCCTTACAGAACAGCAGACTGTACCGCACTCAAGCCTATGTACCGTAGCACCCTATACCAAGTTACCAGTCCTTATAAGAACTTTTGTGGACCAAGCAGGTTGTGTATTAGTGTTTAGCAGACTGTACGTCAGTCCCTATACCGCTGAAGGACTGCTGCAGTATAGGGCAGCGGTCAGCAGTGGTGCACGTCAACCCTATCTATTGTGGACCGATAGCGGTCCTTACAGAACAGCAGACTGTACCGCACTCAAGCCTATGTACCGTAGCACCCTATACCAAGTTACCAGTCCTTATAAGAACTTTTGTGGAACAAGCAGGTTGTGTGTTAGTGATTAGCAGACTGTACGTCAGTCCCTATACCGCTGAAGGACTGCTGCAGTATAGGGCAGCGGTCAGCAGTGGTGCACGTCAACCCTATCTATTGTGGACCGATAGCGGTCCTTACAGAACAGCAGACTGTACCGCACTCAAGCCTATGTACCGTAGCACCCTATACCAAGTTACCAGTCCTTATAAGAACTTTTGTGGAACAAGTGAGTTGTGAATGTTTAGCAGACTGCAGCAGAAGGGCAGCAGTCAAGTATAATATCCTTTCTATATTTGGAAGAAAGAATATTATACATGTACAAGCCTATTACTGTACCACTGATACCAGTCCTGAAAAGAACCTTTGTGGAACTAATAATAACAGCAAGTCTTTAAAATTACCCTCACTGCCTGACAACACTGCTTCCTTCCTGTCCCTATACAAATTGGCAAAAAAAGAGAACGATTAGTGGTTACTGGAACAGCTCTTTTGTGGACCTTGATAGTAACAGCTAATGATGATGATGATGATGATGATGATGAAAGACTAATCTGGCTGTCCCTGTAGCATACACCGTCCTTTCCCTTTCTCTAAACTAACAAAAGACACTCAGGCTGCTGCAAGAATCAGCAGCACAGCAAACCTATCAACACCTAACACCTATACCAGTCCTGAAAAGAACTTTTGTGTACCAAATAGCTAGTGGTTTATCTCTCCCTACTCCACACAGGAACCTGTCCCTATCGTAACAGAAGAAAGAATGTAAAATGGCCACCGGATCGGGTGTATTTATAGGTTAGGGGGAATGTACAAGTGTCCATGTGCTGTCATGTCTCAATTGGCTGTCCTGTATCACATGATAAACGTGTCACCAAAGGTTAAAGTTCTTGTATACATTAAACACGTAAGTCCGCCGCGGCGAACGACGGAAAAAGGCGTTCGAACGTGCGGACCGCGAATGTCGGAAATTCGCCGCGAAACGACCGCCGGGCGAACCGTTCGGCCATCACTACTCCACACAGTCTCTATCACTCAGGACCGCTGATATTCAGATATACACATCCTAGAGCTGCAAGATTAATTGTTAAGAATCGTTATCACGATTTTCTTCCCCTTTGCAATCACTGATCTTTTTCTATGCAGAGAATTCTCTGCTCTGCTGAAGCCACAGCCGTCAAAAGAAAATGAAAAACACAACATTCTTCAGCCGCAGAACGAAGTATAAAGCAGGGGTTGATAAATTTGTTTGGAATCTAGGAGCCAGCTAAAAAAGTTAGGAGCCAGGTCCGTGACGGCGATCCGGACCTGTCCCTGGCCTGACATGGAGACGAGTGAGGGGAAGATAGCCCCCAGCCCCCCACCTGTCTCCAAGTCATTGCCCATAGCTCTTAGAGGGACATTTTATTTTTTTTATTTTTTTCAAATGACAAATTTTTTTAAATTGCATTTTAGTGTAAATATGAGATGTGAGGTCTCTCTGACCCCAGATCTCATATACAAGAGGACCTGTCATGCTTTTTTCTATTACAAGGGATTTTTACATTCCTTGTAATAGGAATAAAAGTGACACAAATTTTATTTTTATTTTTTTTAAAGAACAGTGAAAAAAAATAAAATAAAAGTTAAAATAATTAAAAAAATATATATTTTAAACGCGCCCTGTCCCGCCAAGCTTGCGTGCAGAAGCGAACGCATATATGAAAGCGGTGTTCAAACCACACATGTGAGGTATCGCTGCGATTGGTAGAGTGAGAGCAATAATTCTAGCCCCAGACCTCCTCTGTAACTTAAAACATGCAACCTGTAGAATTTTTTAAACGTCGCCTATGGAGATTTTAAAGGGTAAAAGTTTGTCACCATTCCATGAGCGGGCGCAATTTTGAAGCATGACATGTTGGGTATCGATTTACTCGACGTAACATTATCTTTCACAATATAAAAAAAAATTGGGCTAACTTTACTGTTGTCTTATTTTTTTTTTTTTATTAAATACATTTTCCCCAAAAAAGTGCGCTTGTAAGTCCGCTGTGCAAATATGGTGTGACAGACAGTATTGCAACGACCACCATTTTATTCTCTAGGGTGTTAGAATAAAATATATATATAATTTTTAGGGGTTCTGAGTAAAGGGAAGGAAGATAGGCAGGCAGGGGAATTAGCATTGCATCCATTAGCATTGCTGGTTGTAATTCCAACGGCCACCACAAGAGGGCGCCAAATTCCATAAGGAACCATAGGATCGTAGAAGGCCTCAAAGCCGGGGGCTCAATTACTGGCCGCCGGCGGCGCAGCGCGTCCCGGCGCGATCGCGCCGGGGGGGGGTCCGCGGAGACAGCATACCCCCAGCTGTGCTGCCCCAGGCGCCAGGTCGCTAATTCTAGTCGCAAATGCGACCTGGCGCCCGGGTTTTGTCGAGCCCTGGTATAAACATTGTAACAATTTGTCCTTTAAATCAAAGGAATACACTTCAGTGTGTAAATGAGGGAAGTTTAACCGCTTAAACACTAAACCTTCTTACATTTACTGGTTTCAAGTTAAAATCAATATTTTTTGCTAGAAAATTACTTCGAACCCCCAAACGTTACATATATTTTTTTTTTTTACCAGAGACCCTAGAGCAGTGAGAGGCTCAACCTGGGTTCTGTGGAACCCTGGGGTTCCTCTTGAGTTTGCTAGGGATTCCTTCAGTATTGGGCAATTTCTGCCTCTCGGATAAGTTCCAACTGACACCATTGATCTTTTTGCTATCTGTAAGGAGGTAATTCTTCCCAACAACCACAAGTGATTCTCAACCAGGGTTCCTCTCGAGGTTGCTAGGGGTTTCTTCAGCATTGGGCCTTTTCTGCCTCTCCCATAAGTTCCTACTGACACCATAGATTTTTTTTAGCTATCTGTAAGGAGGTAATTCTTCCCAATGACCACAAGTGATTCTCAACCAGGGTTCAGTGGAACCTCTCGAGGTTGCTAGGGGTTCCTTCAGCATTGGGCCATTTCTGCCTCTCTGATAAGTCAACTAGGGTTCCTCTTGAGGTTGCTAAGGGTTCCTTCAGCATTGGGCCTTTTCTGCCTCTCGGATAAGTTCCCACTCACACTATTGATCTTTTTAGCTACCTGTAAGAAGGTAATTCTTCCCACTGACCATCACACTAACGTATCATGAGTTGTAGGTTTCAAATTTTTAGCATGGGTTCCCTGAGACTGGAGAACTATTTCAAGGGTTCCTCTGTGTTGAAAAGGTTGCGAAAGGCTGCCCTAGAGAATAAAATGGTGGTTGTTGCAATATTTTATGTCACACTGTATTTGCGCAGCAGTCTTTCAAATGCAATTTTTTTGCAAAAAAATACACTTTAATGAATTAAAAAATAAAATAAAAAAAACAGTAAAGTTAGCCCAATTTTTTTTCTACAACATGAAAGATGTTTACGCTGCAAGAATCGTGAGGAAATTGTGATCTTTATTCTAAGCAAAAATATTGTGATTCCCGTTTTGGCCAGAATTATGCAGCTTTAACACAGCCCAACTCTCAATGTGAGAAGTCATGTAAAGCAAAAGGGAAAATGCCTCTCCATAGTGTAAAACCGTATAAAATAAGTTATTAAATAAAATAATCGCACTTACATAAATTCTCTTCCGGATTCTTCCATTCTTCTCTTCCTGGGTGGAGAGGTCTTTTCCCTCTTGCTTTACATGACTTTAGCTTTAGTTATACTTTAAATGAAGTTATAAGTTTGTGTCTGGTAAGAGGTGAAGCCTCATCCGGGCTCACATGAAAAACGTTGGCTTTCAGAGAAAATCGTTCTTGACAAATTGTTGACTTAAGAAAGCATGGACATGAGGCATCAGAGGAAGCCTGCAGACCTATGTATGTTCCCTAGTCCAAATGGTGGTATCAGGTTAACTTTTTCTTATGTATGCCAGTACTTAACACTGCAGCAGCCCTGAGCCCTCTTCTGCTGGTGGCACCTGAGCACAACTGCAGAGACAAACAATGTCGAGATGTAAGCATTAAACTGCTTTGCCTATTAAATTACCCAACATAGCAGCACATTATCCCTTTTATGACTAAGCCTATTTTCGGCAATTGGTGTTTACAAGTTAAAATCCATATTTTTTGCTAGAAAATTACTTGGAACCCCCAAACATTATATATATATATATATATTTTTTTAGCAGAGACTCTAGAGAATAAAACGGCGATTGTTGCAATATTTTATGTCACACAGTATTTGCGCAGCGGTGTTTTAAACGCAACTTTTTGGGAAAAGGGACACTTTCATGAATAAAAAAAAAAAAAAACAGTAAAATTAGTCCAATTTTTTTGCATAATGTGAAAGATAATGTTACGCCGAGTAAATAGATACCAAACATGTCACACTTTATAATCGCACGCACTTGTGGATTGACGACAAAGTACAGTACCTAAAAATCTCAATAGGCGACGCTTTAAAAAATGTTTACGGTTACCAGGTTAGCGTTACAGAGGAGGTCTAGTGCTAGAATTATTGCTCTTGCTCTGACGATCGCGGCGATACCTCACATGTGTGATTTGAACACCGTTTACATACGCGGGCGCGACTTCCGTATGCGTTTTCTTTGCTTCACGAGCTCGCGGGGACGGCGGGCGCTTTAAAAAAAATTTTTTATTTTTTTATTTATTTTATTTATTTTAAAATGACTAAATTGTTTTAAAAAAAAAATAAATTTTGATCACTTTTATTGCTGTCCCAAGGAATGTAAACATCCCTTGTGACAGTAATAGGTGGTGACAGGTACTCTTTATGGAGGGATCGGGGGTCTAAAAGACCCCCACCCCCCCCTCCTTTACACTTCAATGTATTCAGATCGCCGAAAACGGCGATTCTGAATACCGGATATTTTTTTTAAACCGACGCCATTGGCAGCCAAGTAAACGGGAAGTGACGTCGCTTCCGTGTTTACTATGAGGAGACTGGAACGAAGCCGATTACGGCTTTGTTCCAGTTCCTCCCCAGTGGCCGGAGGCAGCGCAACTTGAATCGGTGCTCCCGATCGAACAGGAGCACCGGTAACAGCGGTGGGAGGCGGCGGGAGGGGGGACGTCCCCTCCCGCTCCTCCAGCATAACAGCCGAGCGGCTTTTAGCCGCATCGGTTGTTATGGCTGGAAAGCCAATCGCCTGCTGAAGAAAACGGTACCGGGATGATGCCTGCAGGTGCGGGCATCATCCCGGTATACCCCCCGGAAGCCGAGTACGCAGATCTGCGTACGCTCGGTGGGAAAGGGTTATATTAAAAAGCTGTGTTAAAAAGTTATGTTAATAGCAGGATTTATCATGACGTTAATTGAAGACCAGCATTTTGAATGCAAAATAAGCATTTCTGCTTATGTAATTCTGGAGGAATGATATGAAGAGGTCTTCTGAAACAGTTCTGCATTGGATTGAGTGATGTACACTGACAAATTGCCCCACAAAATCATTCCAAAACACTGGCAAGTATCTGGTCTGTGGCCATAGTTTGACCACATGGACCAGACTGCAATTATACCAGTGATTAACTACAGCCTACAAATAATCCAAGTGCACTAGGCTGTAGAAACTATGCCATGGGGACATTTACTAAAACTGGTGAGTCCAAAATCTGGTGCAGCTTTGTATAGAAACCAATCAGCTTCCAGGTTTTATTGTCAAAGCTTAACCGCTTGCCAACCAGCCGCCGCAGTTTTACTGCGGCAGAATGGCACAGCTGGGGACGAAACTACGTTATGTTACGTCGCTTCACTATTTGGCCACTAGGGACATGTGCTCGCCCCTGGAGCTAAAGTGAGTGCCTTGCGGGCCAATGACCCCCAGGCTCCCACGATCGAGACAGAGTGAGAACCGGGGTCCCACTTCTCACAAAGTATGAACACCGATCTCTCTCTTCCCCTAGCAAGTCCTATTCCCCCCCCCAAGTTAGAACACACACTGAGGGAACACAGTTAACCCCTTGATTGCCACCTAGTGTTAACCCCTTCCCTGCCAGTGACATTTATACAGTAATCAGTGTATTTTTATAGCACTGATTGCTGTATAATTGTCAATGGTCCCAAAAATGTGTCAAAAGTGTGCAATTTGTCTGCCGCAATATTTGCAGTCCCAATAAAAATCACAGATCGTCGTCATTACTAGTAGAAAAATAAATAATAAAAATGCCATAAATCTATCCCCTATTTTGTAGATGCTATAACTTTTGCGCAAACCAATGAATATACACCAATTGCGATTTTTGTTACCAAAAAAATGTAGAAGAATACATATTGGCCTAAACTGAGGTAACTTTTTTGGGGGGAAAAAATGTGGGATATTTATTATAACAAAAAGTAAAAGATATTGGGGTTTATTTACTAAAGGCAAATCCACTTTGCACTGCAAGTGCACTTGAAGTAAAGTGGCTGTAGATCCGAGGGGGACATGCAAGGAAAATAAAAAACAGCATTTTAGCTTGCACATGATTTGATGATTAAATCAGCAGAGCTTCCCCTCATTTCAGATCTACCCCTTAGATTTATAGCGACTGCACTTCCAACCCTCATTGTGTTTTTTTCAAAATTGTCACTGTTCTTTTGTTTATAAAAACCCACAGAGGTAATAAAATACCAACAAAAGAAAGCTCTACTTGTGGGGAAAAAAAGACGCAACTTTTGTTTGGGTACAGCGTTGCGTGACCGCGCAATTGTCAGTTAAAACGACGCAGTGCCGAATTGTTAAAAGTGCTCTGGTCAGGAAGGGGGGAAAATCTTCTGGGGCTGAAGCAGTTAACTGAACAAGCTGAAGTTAGAAGCTGATTGGCTACCACGCACAGCTGCACCAGATTCGGAGAAATCTCCCTCAAAATATATATGGACAAAGAAAATGGCATATAATGAATGTATTGCAGCCTACTTAATGTGCAGACAGGAAACATTTCTGTAGGATACTCGGTAAATCATTTCAGTAGCAGACTGGTAACAAGTAACAGATGTGCATTAATAAATGCAGCTTCCCACGCCTGCTACAAATGTGCCCGCTCCACAGGTACCATCAGCACTGTGCCATCTCTCACAGTCAGACAACATGCATACACCTGAAAGGAAATTGTAGCTTATTTCCAACCAAAGAAATTCTCGCTGCCATTATTTCCGTGTAAAACTTTTTTTTTGTTTTTTTATTTTATATATATATATATATATATATATATATATATATATATATATATATATATATATATATATATATATATATATATATATATATATATATATATATAATTTCCATGTGAAAATGCCTGAATGCCTGAGCTATCCTTGAAACTCTGGCAAGTTATGCAACTCACTTATTTTCTATGATCAAACACCACATTTTCACCAACAACCTCCTCTCAACATTCAAAAAATACTGCCTGGACCTGAGCCCAGAGCACCGTGTCCTGTCACTTACTTAGTGTCCTTATACATCCTACCCCTATACCTTCAAGAATGGGGGCTGAATCTTGGTTAAACCTTTACACAAGAACAAAGACAATGGGGTTAATTTACTAAAACTGGAGTGTGCAAAATCTGGCGCAGCTCTGCATGGTAGCCAATCCGCTTCTGACTTCAGCTTGTTCAATTAAGCTTTGATAACAAAAACTGGAAGCCGATTGGTTTCTATGCACAGCAGCACCAGATTTTTCACTCTTCAACTATAGCAAATTAACCCCTATGCGCGATCATATGCACATAAATTGGCCATTTCTAGTAAAATTCTGGATTTTGGATATAAAATCATAATCAGCAGGGATAGATTGCCCGGGAATCAGGGAAGGCATATTAAAAGCAGACTTAAAGTGGTTGTAAACCCTCTACAACCACTTTATACTACAGGCAAGTCTATAATTAGGCTTTCCTGTAGCTACACTGGATATCTCCTAAACCTGCAGGAGATATCCCTGTATTTGCATGTGCCGACATCATCGGCGCATGCGCACTTAAGCAATGGCACGTACGTGTCGTTGCTTTCGTTTTCTTAAGTGCAGGAGTGACGTCATCGCGGCTCCGGCCAATCACAGCGCTGGAGGCGCAATACCTGGAATTAACCCCCCAGAGAAATGTCGGCCACCGGAGCGGTGAACAAGGACAACTGCGGGGGCTTTGATCTCAGGCAAGTAATTCATAATGAGCTAGTATGCTATGCTTTAACCACTTTAGTCCTGGAAGGTTTTTTTGCGATACGGCACTGCGTTACTTTAACTGACAATTGCACGATCATGTGATGCTGTACCCAAATAAAATTGATATTTTTCCCCCCACAAATAGAGCTTTCTTTTGGTAGTATTTGATCACCTCTGTGGTTTTTAATTTTGGCACTATTACACAAAAAATAGTAACACTTTTGGAAAAAAAAAAGCAATATTTCTTACTTTCTGCTACAAAAAATAGCCGAAAAATATTGAAAAAAAAAGAAAATCGAATTTCTTCTTCTATTTAGGCCAATATGTATTCTGCTACATATTTTTGGTAAAAAAAATCCTGATAAGGCCCGATTCATACCTATGCAGGTTGCAGTTTGCATATTCCAGGTGCATTTTACATTTTTCAATACATACTTTTGATCCATTGAAGTCTATGGAACAAAAACTAGAAAAAGGTCCCCGGCCCTTTCAATAACATGCAAAGATGTGAACTAAATCCATAGCAAAACATGTTAAATAGACTATAGTGAGTTTCTGCAAGACTAGAAACGCACAAAAAAAAAAAAAAAAGCATAGATGTGAACCAGGCCTAAACGTATATTGATGGTTTGCACAAAAGTTATAGCGTCTACAAATTATGGGATATTTTTATGGCATTTTTAGTTTTTATACTAGTGGGACTGCAACATTTTGGCAAAAAATGGGCCTCTAACTGACACTGTTTTGGGAACCAGTGACACTAATACAGTGATCAATGCTAAAAATGCACTGTCACCGTATAAATTACACTTTCCTAGGACCCTCTGGCAGCATAATAAAACATCAGTCGTCTTTAAATAGACCTTGAATGCACTCACTACATCAAGACAATGTAGTGAGTTCTCTACCCTAGAACCTGGTTTTGGAAAAAACCAATGGCAGGACAATATCTTGGTTTAGGTGAAAACTTAAAACCGCCTTAATAATTAAACACGGCTTCTTGCCAGGAAAGAGTGGCCAACTCTGATACCCTTTTGCAGAGGGTATAGCAACCCAAAACACTACTTCCCTTATCAGAAGGACAAAGGGAGTATGCTGTAATGGTTCAAAGGGCTGTTTTTGCAATACCGACAAAAAATTAAAGTTCAAGGCTCAAAGGTTCAAGGGTGGTCTAACTGGCGGAATCAGGGCTGGTGCAAGGATTTTTGACACCCTAGCCTAGGCGAAACCTCATTTTGCCTCCCCCCCCCCCCACAGCCTCGCCAGCGACCATCAAATACAGCCTCGCCAGCGACCATCAAATACAGCCTCGCCAGTGCTCATTAAATACAGCCTCGCCAGTGCTCATTAAATACAGCCTCGCCAGTGCTCATTAAATACAGCCTCGCCAGCGCTCATTAAATACAGCCTCGTCAGCGCTCATTAAATACAGCCTCATCAGCGCTCATTAAATACAGCCTCGCCAGCGACGATCAAATATAACCTCACCAGCGATTATCAAATACAGCCTTGTCAATGACCATCAAATGCAACCTCGCCAATGACCATAAATGCCGCTTCACCAGCGACCATCAAATACAGCCTCGGGGGGGACATTTGGCAGAGCAGATCAGTCAATATAATACATACTAGGGCTGCAACTAACGATTATTTTCATAATCGATTAGTTGGCCGATTATCGTTTTGATTAATCGGTTAATAACCTTAAAAAAAAAAAAAAAGTGGGTCAAATTGACGTTTACTTTCAACCACAATGATGGGAAAATTTGGAAATAATAGAAACCTTCTTAGTCAAAGGAATTTTCAGACAGTGTATGTGGTTTTCGTTCAGAAATTACAATTATTTTAAAAACAGAATGTTAAAAACCAAGTGAAAATTTCAAACAAAATTCTTTCATTCAGCGAATGTACAAAGATTTTTCGTCTGAATATTCTCAGCTGAAAATTGATCTGTGTGGCCAGCATAAGGCTCGGTACACACCTATGCAGTTTGCTTTTGATCTGTTTCTGCCGTGCTTTTTGCTGTACGTTTTGATTTTTGCGCACGTGATTTTACGGCAATTTGCATTTTTTTGGGGCAGATTAAAAAACACAAATTTCTGCAAAAACACATTACATGCTTTTCTGCAGCTTCTCCATTGAAGTATATTGAACCAATAAAGTACCATTTTGCGTTGAAAGTCCCTGACCCTTTCAGATGTGAACGTGTCCCATAGGAAACCATATAAATGAACTGTAGTGCATTTCTGAAAAAAGCACCAATAAACACATAGATGTGAACCAGATCTAAGACGTTTAGTAACATAATGGGGTTAAAAAAACTAAAATTAGCCCTTTATAGTAGAAAAAAAAGCAGATAATCATTACTGTAAGGGGTTCATTTTTTTTTTTTACTGTAGAACAGTGAAAGTAATATTTACAGTAGCGATTTGCTCTTTTTGTACTATAAAGGGCTAATTTTATTTTTTTAACCCCGTTATGTTACTGGGAAAATAGTAATCGATTAATTTCATAATCGATTAGTTGTTGATTAATCGATTAGTTGAGTCAGCCCTAATACATACACACACACACACATTTTAAAACTACATTTCATTGTCATCACATATGCAATCTCATTAACTCAACAGTTTTTACTTAGCACACAAGTAACCCCTGTTACTCGCTTGCAGTTGCACCAACTCTGTTGTACTGCCTGTGTACCTGCCTGCTGCTTCTGTTCTGTCGGTGCGGTGCCTGATACCTCTTCCAGTTCCAGCCAGCCCAGGCTCCATCTGTCACCAAGCCCAGAGAGCCACCGCCACGCTCTCTGCCCCTGATGCATCTTCCATCCATCTACCCTGCTCCAGTAGTGACGGCCAGGAGAGCGTGGGGTGTGGGGGAAGGGGGGGCTGTGCTGCTGGCCTGGACACACACAGGAAATGGACAGTGTTGCTGTGTAGAGCGGCCTTGTGGGACGTGACATGTCACAGTCACAGACTGTCTGACAGTGTCAGGAGGAGAGCGGAGGAGGGGGAGCCGCTGCCTGACACCGACACACATCGATCAGAGAGCGACCTGGGGGTTGCTGGACAGACATGTGACACTTGCTGGTCGCTCATATCATGATAGAAGAGCAGAGAGGGGGGGATTACTGTCTGAAAACACTGTACACATTAGAGCGGAGAGCCGGGGGGGGGGGAATGGGGTGGCGTCGGCGCTGCTTGACATAGCTCTGTGGAGGACAGACAGTGCGGGAGTAAAATAGCCAGTGGATGGGCACTCTAGGCGGCAGTGTGCCCTAGGCGGTTGCCTAATCCGCCTAGTGGTAGCACCGGCCCTGGGCGGAATTAGCCGCATAACCCCTTGTACAAAAACCCCAGACCACAGAATACGAAGCAATTGGTCTTTGAAATAAGACCGATAAAGCAGAGACCTGGGCCTTAATAGTATTCAAGGCCAGCTTTATTTGTACTTGTAGAAAAAACAAGAATTCTACCAATGTTATATTTCCAAGGGTGGCAACCCTTGGATTCACTCCAGGAAACATAAGCCCTCCAGAGTCTATAATATAGAAGTCTGGAAGCCGGCTTCATTAATGAAGGTAGAAATCACTGACATGGAGAGATTACGTCTCTTCAGAATGTGGGCTTCAATAGCCAAACCATCAAACGTAGAGTTTGTAAGGTAGGATGGAATATCGGCCCCTGTGAGAGTAGGTCTGGTCATAATGGAAGGGACCATGGAACCTTGACCGCCATCTTTACGATTTCTGCATTTCTGCTTGATCCTGCAAAAGAAGCCGTGGCAGCAACTGAATAGGGAAAAAAGCCTAACTCTGTGAAAACTGACCCCATGGGGTCACCACGCATCTGTTTTGCATCTTTTCCTTGACATAAAGTTGACCAACTACATGTTGAACCTGGACGCCAAAAGATCTACGCCCGGGATCCCCCATCTTTGGCATATAGCCAGAAAAATTTTGGGGTGAAGGGACCACTCCTCTGGGAACAACTGCTGGTGACTCACATAGTCCGCCTGCCAATTCTCTGTTCCTGGAATGAAGACTGCCGATAGGCCAAGAACATCTTTTTCCACCCAAGCTAGAATATGGTCCACCACTCTGAGCTGCGTGACCTTTAGTGCCCCCTTTGGTGGTTGCTATAGGTCACAGCTGTGGCATTGTCAGATTGGATCCTAACAGGACAATCCCGTAACCTGAATGTTCAGGGCTTCAGAGTCAGATGCGCTGCCCGAATCTCTAGGATGTTAATGGGCAAGGCTTTTTCGGTTCTGGACCACTGACCGTGGACAGTTGTCTTTTCCAGGTAACTGGTATGAAAGGTTTTTCTTTCTGCAGATTCCCGGATACCAAGCCTTCACTAGGCCTTCTTCTGTGCCTGGGCCTGACCCTGAGGTTTTCCTCTACAGTCTGATGGCAGAGGCCGTCGCCACTTCCTAGAGGCGGATGCCCCTGGCACAGCAGAAAGTCTGCTTAAATGAAGGGCGTTTATACTTTCTTTTGACTAGCAAGAGAGTACTTTTCCAATTAGAAATCTTGGATTTAGATGTATTTGTCCAAATCATCCTCAAATTGCGGATCCCCATGAAAAGGAAAACCAGTCAGGAGCCTTTTGCATGGTGCTTCGGCTGACCAATTTTTTTTTTTTTTATAACCACAGGATCCTACACATGTGTACTAGCGCAAGCGCAAGATGGGATGCCTGGTGAAGGCGTCTATGGCAAAACATAATGCTTTTGGTAGTCCTTTAGGGTCTGACAGATGTCTATTGCAGCGACTGCAGGCTGAGTAACGGAAACGGACAAGGAAAAAAAAAAAAAAAAAAAAAGTATTTTAACAGGAATTCCAACCTTTTATCTGCTGGATCCTTAAGCATTTGTGTATTTTCTACTGGACAAATTAGCAGCAGAGAGCTGTGACTAACAGTGAGCAGCTCTGCTCGGGGAGCTGTGTGAACCGTGCAATTAGCAGTGTTTGATCGCTCGGTTCCCAGTGTAGAAGCACCATGACCGATGCGGCATCCACCTAGGTAAGTATAAATCTGGAAAAAAACAAACCCATACTTCTCTATTAAAGTGGTTGTAAACCGACCCCCTTGAAGGGGGGATAATTTAAAAAACTCCCCAGACTGGGTGTGCCTGGATAGGGGTATTAATTCCCCCCTTTTTTTTCTCCTCACTGCCCTAATTCCCCTGCTTTCTCTCCCTAGCCTTCCTTATCCCCTTTATGTCCTTATTTTCTCCTCTCCATCCTTGCTTTTTCTGCACCCTTGCACCCTAATATTTCCATTCTTTTTTCTATCCTATGTTAGTACATCGGACATTGTCAGTGTTGGGTCAGTTAGAACCAACTCCTTCAAAAAACGGCACATGCCGGAAAAAATAAAGGAGTCATGTGACTCCTATTCCTTAGAAACATATCCTGATTCCATCCAGCTAGTTGATTTTACGTAAAGTGCTCTCATGATTCTGTAATATATGTACAGGGATGTATGGATTGAATATTTCACTGTGATTTACTACATTGTGGTTTCTGTACAACCGCATGTTCTTCCTTCTTAAATAAAGAATTTAGAGAAAAAAAAAGTCGTTGTAAACCTCAGACATGAAATATGAACAACGCATATCCTTCTATAGTGTTTACTTGTCCCAATTGAAAGTGTAATTTCTGTCTTCTGCCCTATTCCTCTATCAGCATGAATCACTTCTGGCAAGTTTTCCTGACACCAAGAGAAAAAACAGTGACAAAGGAGGGATCTCCAGCTGATTGACAGCCTCAGCTCTGTTCCTGTGTGCTAGGTGGAGGGTGGGTGTTTCTCTTCCCCCCAATCAGCTCTCAGACCTGTCCTCACTGAGCTCTGCAGTGTAACTTCACTCTCCGCCCCTTTTTTTCTGAACTCTCAGACAGGCTTCATAAATCCAGCTCTTTGAACAGATGTAGTGAAGAGATGACTGCAGATAGACAGATTCAACTTATGTAGGAGGATTTGTTTGATCTCTGTGTATCACCTGAGGCTAGTCACTTCACCGGGTATATGCAAGGGTTTATAACCACTTTAACGCACGTGAATGCAAATGCTTCAGCACATGAGGCATTTCCTGAAAGCGAAAAAATCCAGCATTCAGAAAATACGTTGTAGGAACATGCGTGGGTAATTTTTAATGAACAGAAGTATACACAAGTACAGGGGTGTACAGCCTTTCGCTTCTATGGCTGACTGTATGCCTCACCTGTGGCTTTCTGGGTGCAGGAGAACGATGGGAAATTTAAGCTAGGCATATTTTACGATATCTACAAACATCCATGAAGCCTAAAACGCATTATATTTTTTTTAAGATACTGCAAAAATCTCAGAATAAAATAAGGACATACTGTACTATGATTCCATGGCATCACTTATGTAGCCAAAGCCCCATTTCTCTTTACGTCAAGCGTGTTGAGCTTCCTGTTAAAACACAGAGCATCCAAGTGCCGGCCCCACACACCTGAAGAGGTTAAACAAGAGAGCAGAATGAACAAAGCATTTCACCCTCCACCAATCAAGCAGCTATTGCCCTAAATGCTCACTGCCTGAGTGGTCCTGCCTGAAACTGTCTCCTTTATTAGAGAGTTCAGAAGCAATAGTGTTTAACAAGGATCAAGCAGCAGGCAGCCAGATTAAGCAGCGTGACAAAGAGAACCTAATAAGCTGGGAGCCGCTGAATCTCAAATGATGCTGCCTGGCTGCAAGGAGAGGAGCCTTTCGCTTTGGCTTTTCTCTTTATCCGCTTTCCAGGCTTGTCCGCTTCCCAGCGCGCAGCCCGCAGAAGAGGAGGTGTGCCGTGATTAGCAGTCACCTCTTGACCAGCCCTGCCATGAAGATATATATCACTCACAGGTTGCTTCTGCAATTGCAAATTGGATTTTGTGTTTATTGCTTAAAATGGAACAACATGTCTGTTTCCAAAGTCATATAAAAAGTAACACTGTCCATACTGAAGTGCAATAAAAAAATAAAAAATAAAAAAAAATGTAAGACTGCTAAACGGGAGAATCCAAAAAAATGAAAAATTAAAGAACAGTCTTTCAAAAAGAGTACCTGTCACTAGTACATAGAAAATAAACCCATTTTAAGTAGGGTTATTAAGTAGCGGTTCAATTTACCTCGACATCACTAAATGATGCCAACGGGAAAGGAAAAGAAGCATTGGACCACTGGGGACTATGGAAATTCCACTATTGCCCTGCAGCACTAGGGCAAACCATTGTAATTGAAAGGAATGCTGTAAATACTGTATCCAATGTTGAATATCATATAAAGTATGCTACTCAATTTCATATTTTCAAACGGAATGAAGAAATAAAATAATGTATTTGAAGTAAGGTGGGAGGTCCAGGATTGTTTACAGTCTTGTATTCTTAAGTCTCATACACACGATCGGATTTTCCGCCGACAAAACCTCAGACTTTTGTCTTAAGCCGTGTGCCTGGATTTTGTCTTGCATACAAATGGCAAACACAAACACGAACATAGAGACGTACTATGTGGTTTTTCAGATCTTTAGCGCCACCCTTTGGGCTCCTTCTGCTAATTTCGTGTTAGTAGAAGTTTGGTGAGTGTTGATTCGTGCTTTTCATTTAGCGCTTTTCAGTTCGTTTTTGAACGGCCGTTCGTCAACCAGCCATGTTGCGGAGTCAGAGGAGATAACATGTTACTTATTATTGGCCTTTGAGTTATTGCTTTGACCCAAGTCCAGTCCAGGAATTGGAGGAGGAGAAGGATTTCTTGGACCAAAAATGGCTTTATTAATAGTGACCAATTAGGTCATATGCCTTTGCTGCGGCAGCTCCAGGAGAACAATCTGGATGATTTTTGGAATTATCTCCAGATGACGGACCCCTGCTTTCACCAACTCCTGGCATTGTTGACCCCCTATATTAAGAAGCAGGACACATGCATGGGGCTTTTATTTTATTTTTTTTGGTTATATATTATCTATATTTTTGGATGCATAGAATGCACTTTTTGGTTAAGTTATATTGGTAGATAGCATGTGTATTTGTTTTCTTTTTTTTAATGCACAATAAAAAAAAAAAAATGTGTAGAATAATACTTGGCTATGTGTTTTACTTCAAATTACAGTTTGATAGGTAGTTACATTTAAAAAAAATACAATTTAAAATTAACAAGACACCAACAATAACACCACCAACATAGTTGTATCTTTGATCTTAAAAACTATGGGATAATGGTGTTTTTTTAACTTGCCCAGATGAAAAAAAAAGAAAAAAGAAAAGCATAATAATAGTATTCTTGATATCATTAAGAAAAAACTGTATCACCAGCAAAGCAGTTTCATTATCATCCCATTAAAGAAGAAGAGACTGGGGTTATTTACTAAAGGAATATACACTTTGCACTGAAAGTGCACTTGGAAGTAAAGTCGCTGTAGATCCGAGGGGGACATGCAAGGAAGATAAACAGCATTTTAGCTTGCACACGATTGGATGATAAAATCAGCAGAGCTTCCACTCATTTCAGATCTACCCCTTAGATTTAGAGCAACTGCACTCCCAAGAGCACTTGCAGTGCAAAATGGAGTTGCCTTTCGTAAATAACCCCCAATGTGCGCTGCATTTGGAGATTTCATAATTTGCCATGTCATGAATATTAATTCTCCATTACAAACAGTAGTTTACAAGACCGACCGCTTCTGCTTCCGAGCATGTGTGTTTGTATTTTATACTTTTGTCTGATGCACTTGTGTACACACGCTCAGAAAATCCAACAACAGACATTTGACCGTGGAAAATTTTAAAACCTGCCATCCAACATTTGTCCGCGGAAAATCCGACAATTGTCCGATGGAGCGTATAAAAACGGTTGGATTTTCCACCAACAGCCTGTCATCACACATTTCCCGTCGGAAATTCCAATCGTGTGTACAAGGCTTTAAAGTTTGTGATGTCCTCTGTGATCTATCACCTGTAAATTGTATAAGACCTACTCGTTCTGTGCAGTGGGGTGACAGTTTTCCCTGCTTTTCTGGTTGTCTGCTCTAGGCATTGCCCATTTTTTTTTCTTTTCTCAGAGTTGCACTTTAGGGCCCAAATGTTGAACCGGACTTTAAAGAAACCCTGTCACAAGGCCATTCCTATCTACAAAAATCCCCATAAAATTACCATAAACTTGCATTCACGTGTAACATATTTTATGCATGTCATTTACCTGTAAAAGCCCCCATGTCACTCAGGTGACACTCTATAGCAGATTTTCTCACATTTTTAACATGGAGGAACACTTGAAATAATTTTCTGGTCTCGGGGAACTCCTACTAATTGATGTATATAATAATAAAGAACCCTGCGCTTATCCCACCACCTTTCAAAAAGTGATTAAAAACATACTAAATTAGCAAAACAATTAGTGATTAAAAAAATAAAAAATAAATGAAGGCTGTGACCCAATAAAACCAAACACAGGCTTAGTATAGAATAAAGGAAAAAGATTGGGGCACTCCTCAAAAATACCATTACGTGTATATACAATATAGACCCCAGCCTGCTTGTGTGGAATGACATCACAGAGTTGACTCCACCCCAGAGTAGGTGGGGCCAACTCTGACATCATTCCGCACGAGCAGGCCGGTGTTGACCACCGCTGTGCACATCACTGTGTTTGTAACGCTGGTTTTTATCATCAAAATAATCCTAGCTTTTATTAAAACAAGTTTTAGACGTATTATACTATGTAGTCTCCCTTTATCTCTACACATGTTGGAAGTGAGGGGTGGTCAAGCACCATCCATCTAACATCGTGGATAATTTCATTGATCGGGACTGGAACAGAGGGAGTCTCCTTCCTGCTGCTGATTTACTAATAATTCCTCAAGTGAATGTGATTTCTATAATCTGAGATCATTTCAGTCTGGTAGGGGGTGTGTGGTTAATGTGGTGGACGATTTCTTCTCTAGGCACCCTCTCTCTTGTTTTGTCCAAGACATGGTATAAACACGGCATATTCACTTCAAGAATTAACCTTTTGAGTTTGGACACTAATAAGTTTGTTTGAAATTGCAACATGTTGTATGGACTTTATTTGTTCGTTACTAAGACTTAATTTTTATAGCAATATTTATATTTTTATTGGATCACTACTGAATTGTTGCAAAAACTGATTTGGATGCATGGTTTAATTATTGTATACACACTTAATGGTATTTTTGAGGAGTGCCCCAATCTTTTTCCTAAACTCCTATTAATTACTATATTTACAGCTTATGGTACATCAGCACAATGGTCACTGGGAAGAATATCCTCTTATAGGAAACTGAAAAGACCATTGGTGGCAGAGGCAGACATGGCTCATTGCTCAAGAAACCCCCCCCCCGCTACCTCTGGAGAAACCCATGGGCTCCGCAGTAACCTGGTTAGGGATGGCTGCTCAATAGTATCCCCCCCATGTGCTACATAAAGGGTTATTTTGAGTGGTGAGAGAGCGGTGGAGGAGCTGGTCAGACAATTAAGCAGGATACACACTATCCAATTGTCTGTAGATTTTTTCCTTCATATTTTTTGGATCGGTGACAGGGTCTCTTTACAGCGGCCTCTGCCTACATGTTCCAACAACAAATACAGCTTAGAAGTCCAGTCTCACTTGTGTTCTTTTCCAAAACTCCGTCATTTCAGAACTGTTGTCAGACGCTCCATGTTTAATTTACAGTGCATATTAAGCAATCTGGGGACCCCGTCACTGGAGTATTCCAAAAACTGCAGCAATGTAACTTGCCCATTGCTGTCATTCTTCACTTCATTTTTATTTATTTTTAAACAAAGAATACATTTTATAGAGAGTAGATGTACTAAACACAAGCAATGCACTGACATTTGGTTTTAAAGTGCAAATATGAGCATCCTTTCAATGACCTTCACAAACTACGAGGGCTGTTATTCAACATAATTCAAGAGTCAATAAGTAGCGGGATGAGCACACTGTTCTGCATAAAGGGAACTCTGCATTGCTTACTCATGCACTCCTTACCCTTGCATTCTGTCCAACTTACTAATGAGCCCTGCATTCTGTGTAACTTACTAATGACCCCTGCACTTTGTGTAACTTACTAATGACCCCTGCATTTTGTGTTACCTGCTACTGTCCTCTGAACTCTACATTATATACTACTGATCCTGCACTCTGCATCCATGCCAGTGAACTTAGAACTCTAGGAAATACTACTACACTCTGCATTACTTACAACAATCCCCTGGACTCTGCCTTACATATGACTGACCTTTGCTCTACCTACCACTGACCCCCACACTCTGAGTTACCATGTTGTACAGTAGATCTCCACTTCTCCAAGGTTGCCTACCCTACCTACTACAAAAGGGAGTCATTATTCAAGTCCACAAGGTAACATGTTAACTTCTAACTACCTGCTGAATGGTTCCTGTGGTACCTTTGTTCTTGCCATTTATCTTACATTATATTTTACTTGGAAAAGTTTGGCCTGGTTCCAAAACTGCCTGCACACACTGCAGCATGAGAGGAAGGTTGCACATCAGAGAATCATGTAATGACAGCCTGAAGTATCAGCCAGAGGCATAATCAGAAAGGCTGATGAAAATAGCCACACACACTATTATTAATCAAAAATATATATATGCAGATTAAATGATAATGTTGGCATCTAGATTTTAACAGAGATGCTATGCTTATTGGATGAATATGATGCTTCTACGTTTTTTGTAATCTGCCTAGATTTCCACTTTTTACATGCCATTCACACTTACCGCAAGTGCAGCCTTACGGTTTGAACGTTTTTTTTTTTTTTTTGTAGTGCTGGAGCAGAACTGCACTTTTTTGGCCTCAAAGTCTTGTAAATAGGACCCCTGAGAAACAAATCAATTTGCAAGCACTACCAATAAAAAGTCAATGCAGCCAAAAATTGTACGATTCCAAAGAAGCTCATGTTTTTTTTCCCCAGCTTCTTGAGACAGGCAACACACCAAGCTCAGGTGTGAACGGGGTTCATTGAGAATAATGTAATTCTTCATCTAGAACAGGGGTCTCCAAACCCTTGTTGGAGCAGAGAGCATGCACAACGAAGGGAAGCCCACACATTATGAAAAACAATGAAGCAGCGAAACTGAGGATTGGGCATTTCAATAGTGGCTGGAAAGCCCACCACTGGAAATCAAGCAATACTCAGGAAGGGCAGGATCACCAGAATATGTAATTACACAAGATAAAAGGGGCATATTGGGAGTAGACAAATCATGGTGACGTTGCAAAGGACAGCTTTTTTATTTTTGCCCTGAGCCTGCAGCAAATTACTGTGCTGGGGAATGGCAGATTTGTGAAAAAGGAACATGAAGGAGAACGGATGGAACTCCAAGAAGACAGGGTTGACACTGAATAACCAGAATATGCTGAGATGCCACAGAAGGGCAGAATATTTTAATAGTTTCAAAAGAGATACAGCGGGATAGAGCAGAAGTCCTAGAAATTGTGTTTCCGCTTGAAAATGGACCTCATAAAACACAAAAGCAATCCCGGCTGCTTGCTGGGAGAAACTGCAATGATAAAATAACTTTGTGCAGCTGGAAAGAGGACACAATATATTTCAGTCTGCTTTTACACTCTTACAACTAATTTTTTTTTCTTCTTGAGCATTTTTTACATCCTGCAGGACAAGCGTTGGTGACTTATCCCTCTCCAGCAGCTGACGAGCTACATGTCCCAACATGCATGGTAAATATACATACATACAGTTGTGCGCAAAACTTTGCATATCCTGGTAGAAACTATGACATTTTAGCATGGATATTGATATTATGACTGAACATGTGAAAAAAAGTTTATTTAAATTTAGGGATAGTGAACTGTTGGCGCTATATAAATTTTGTATTATAATAATAATATTATAATGAAAATAGAGATATATATATATATATATATATATATATATAT
The DNA here is from genome assembly GCF_037356315.1 of Lithobates pipiens. Lineage (NCBI taxonomy): Eukaryota > Metazoa > Chordata > Amphibia > Anura > Ranidae > Lithobates > Lithobates pipiens. The sequence goes on from NW_027507764.1 coordinate 72,581,041, forward strand.
ATATATATATATATATATATATATATATATATATATGAGAGAGAGAGATATATAATTGTTCGATTAATCGTTAATTTCTTTGAGAGGAAAGACCGCGGCTTCAGCCTAGCTCCGGAGCCGCGGCCATCTTGGTCCACCCGACGGCGGCCTAGATGCGTGCTGACGTCATCATCGCCCGCCTGCTTGTGTCTACTCTGACGGACAGACGGGTCTGCCTGCTGTCTATTCCAGACAGAGCAGACAATCATGAATATTAAAGGTATGGGGGAGATGTGGGCAGTACTTTATGGGGGGAGATGTGGACAATACAGCATGGGGGGGGAGATGTGGACAATACAGCATGGGGGGGGGGAGATGTGGGGAAATGTGGACTGTACAGTATGGGGGAGATGTGGACATTACAGTTAAAGTTAAACTAACTTTCTACGTTTTTCTTAACGTTTAATAAAAGTTTTCTTAAAGTTTAATAAAAAAAATTGTAAAAACTGTATGTGCATTATAATTAATCAAAATTAGTCGATTAATCGATTAAAAAGAAATCGATTAATTGAACAGGAAAATTTTAATCAGGAACAGCCCTAATATATATATATATATATATATATATATATATATATATATATATATATATATATATATATATATATATACATATACATACATACATACACACACACACACACACATATATATACATATACACAATTCACCATCTGTGAAGTGCACACAATTTTTGACCTTGTAGTCACATGTGTACTCTAAATGTGCACACAACACTCAATGGTTAGGTGTGGGCATCTGGGTTGGTCCATGGCTGTCGCCTCCTCTGGCCTGAGACAGTTTGTTCCAGCCCACCATTCAATCCCATTACTGGAATTGAGCAGAACTTGCGGGTTTCACTTTGCAAGTATTTTTTAGTAAGTGACTGTCTCTGACAATTTTCTTTCATTAGAAGGTTCTATTTATTAATAGTTACCCTATTATTTTTTAGTAAACATGTGCATCTTACCCCTGATGATTGTCAGGAAGTCAAGAAACGCGTTGGGTCTTCAATTAAGGGTGCCTAGCTAAAGCTTGTTTTAATCATAAATTCCATCAATATTACTCTCTTGTCTGTATCATGTTATGTATTTTGATTTGTACATTTTTTGATTGATGTATCTTTTTTTTTTTTTTAATCAATCGATTTTTATTGATTTTTTAAAAGTAAAGCATATAGAAAGTACATTGTACAATAAATTTCAAATACGCGTAGACACAAGAACAATAAGGAGATAAAATAAATAAATAAATAAATAAATTATATATATATATTTTCCAGATATTCTTAAAGACGTTTAGTTCACGTAATAAGATATTAATAATAGAGTATGTACATAAAATCATAAAGTTAATTAATACAAATATTTTAATTGTATAAGTGAAAAATATTAGCCTCCCTTAAACATCTCTATGAATACTCAGCCGTGTCCTAGGGGAGGGAAATGTTGCCAATATTAAGCATTGTGGACATATAGAGCTAAAAATTAACCAAAAATAATGAAACCAGAAATTGAAAACTCAGTAAAGTATGCCTAAATATTGTTTAAGATTTTTTCAGAAAATCTGCGGATTTTGACCATCCCTCCCAAGGTGACCACCTACATTTTTCTTTTGGTAAATTACCTGCAATGGAGGCCATCATTAATTCATAGTTGTAGTGTAGGGATACTGTATCTAAAAGTTGATAGACAGTTGGAGGAGTTGTAGATTTCCATAATCTGGTTATGGACAGTCTGGCTGCCAGTAAGACGTGTGTCATTACATGACGAAAAGGGTATGGTATGTTTTCTATAGTTAGGTTTAATATCGCTAACTCAGGTAGAAGTGGAATCTGCATTTGAGTTATGTCTGTTAATATAAGAAAAACATTTTTCCAGAACTCTTGGAGTTTGTCGCAACTCCAAAAAATATGATACATATCGCCTTTAGCGGAATTACATCTCCAACATAAATCCGACAAAGATGAATTAAAGGATGTTAGTCTTGATGGCGTCAAATACCATCTAAGTGAAATTTTTTGAGTAAGTTCCCATAGTGCTGAGCTTTTAGTAGTTTTATAGATACTTTTAAGTGCTTGTTCCCATTGTTGATCCGTAAAGGATTTTTGTAGATCATTTTCCCAATGTGAATGAGAAGTGGATTTCGTAAATATACTTTTGAGGTGTAAGATATTGTAAATTAAGGAGATTCCTTTTTTATGAGTTAAGGAGGAATTAAGAAATTTCCATATTGTTGGCGAGATATTGTATAGAGGAAGTTTGATTTTGTTGAGGCAATTTTGTATTAGGGTATATGTAGATATATCTGAATGAAGTAAATTAAATTGTTTTTGTAGCTCAGAAAAGGATTGTATTTGTGTACCTGTAATAAGTTGGTTAATATGATTAATGCCTTTTTGAATCCAATGATGAAGAGATAGATCATATGATAGATGATGTAAGGATTCGATAGGAATCGTCATTTGGGGTATACTAGATTCACAATGAATTTCTTGATTTAACAATTTCCAAGCTTTGGTCGTGGCAATCATGGTGGGAGGTAAATCTTTGGGTATTTTAGTCCCTAATGGAGTGCTTAGAAGCCAGTTCTTTAGACCAGGACTTAATAGAAAGGTATGTTCGATGTTACTCCAGAGTTTACTTGGAGGGTTTTGGAACCATTCTTTAGATTGATCAATTATTGCTGCTATATAGTAATCTTCGAAATCAATAGAGCCTGACCCACCCGCCAATTTGTGATTTCTTAATTTGGAATGAGCACATCTAGGTTTTGTTCCATACCAAATACATTGATTGAGTAGTCTTTGTAGGGATGTAAAGAAATATTTGGGAATAGGGATTGGCAGAGTTCTGAATAGGTAAAGTATTTGAGGTAAGTGCATCATTTTGAACGCTGCCAATCTACCAGTCCATGAAAGTTCCAATTTAGTAATCTTCATGGATTCTGTACGTAATTTAATCAGCAATGGTTTATAGTTTGATTTAAAAAGGTGTTTTGTGGATCTAGTGAGTTGTATACCCAGATAAGAAATATTATCTTCAGACCAAGTAAATGGATATTGAGCTTGCAGGAGGTTTCTGGTAGTAGCATTAAGTTTTATGTCTAATATATGAGATTTTGTTGTATTAATTTTGTAAAAGGATACTCGGCTAAACCAATCTAATGTGTCGCATACCGCGGCTAGTGAGGAGGTAGGATTTGTTAATATAAGTATTATATCGTCCGCAAAAAGACTAATTTTATGAGAGGTGGAACCCAAGTTTATTCCCGTAATCTTAGAATCTTTGCGGATATGTTCGGCTAAGGGTTCTATTGCTAAATCAAAGATTAGAGGTGATAATGGGCAGCCTTGGCGTGTGCCATTTGATATTTGAAATGGTTGAGAGAGCATGTTGGCGGAAAATACTTGAGCCGATGGTTGTGTATATAATGCCATAATAGCTCCATATATATAGTCTTTAAATCCAAATTTTGATAGAACTTTTTGTAGATATGTCCACTGTACCCGATCAAACGCCTTCTCTGCATCTAAAGAAAGAAGCAGAGAAGGCGTTCCAGTTGATTCTGCATAGTGAATTAAATCTATCATTCTTCGTGTTGCATCAGGGGCCTGTCTTCCCTTAATGAAGCCAGATTGATCTTTGTGTACTAAGTCAGGCACAATGGATACTAGACGTCTAGCTATAGTTTTAGCATAAATTTTTAGGTCTAGGTTAAGTAGGGATATTGGTCTGAAATTTTGGGGTGAGGTTGGATCTTTTCCAGGTTTCGGAATTGTAACAATAATTGCTGATAGTGATTCTTTAGGGAAAGTAGAAGATAATGCAGCTTTGTTAAGGAATTTCGTTAAGTGGGGAGTCAGATATGTGGAGAATTGTTTAAAATATTCCCCCGAAAGACCATCTGGACCTGGAGCTTTGTTGTTTGGTAATGATGCAATAGTTGCGAGGATTTCTGTGGTAGAAAATGGTGTATTTAAGTAGTTTAATTGGGATTCAGTTAGGGTAGGTAGGTTAACCTGATTAAGAAACTTATCAATTTCTTCTGGAGACGGTTGGTGGGTGGAAGTATCTGTACGAAGGTTATAGAGATCACTATAATAATCACTAAAAGCATTCGCTATATCTTGTGGATTAGATAGTTTGTCTTTTGAGTGTGGATGGAAAATATAGTGGATTTTAGATTTAGTTTGTATACCTTTAAGACGTTGAGCCAATTTTTTACCAGCTTTATTAGCTGTGGAATATGATGTGGCTTTAAATTTACGTTGCATATATTCATATTTGTGTAAAAGGAGAGATCTAAGTTCCTGTCTGAGCTGCATTAGTTGAGCTAGGGTATTGGATTGTGAGGAAGATTTGTGTTCAGATTCTAATTTGGCGATTTGGGAGGTAAGAGAGTCAATTTGTTGAGTTCTTTTCTTTTTGTAAACCGAGCAAAGTTTCATAATAATACCTCTAATAACTGCTTTATGTGCATTCCATACCATGGCATCGTCTGATACTGAGCCAACATTTAGTTCAAAATATTGTTTCAAGTGGTTAGCGATTTCTATAGAATATACTGGATGTTGTAGTATGTAATTATTGGCTCTCCATAGGAAGGAGTTACGTTTGGGGGAGGTATCATCAATGGTAATAGATATTGGATTATGATCAGACCATGTCATGGCGTGGATAATAGACGAGCTAACATTTTGTAACAAGTATTTATCAGCAAGAAACATATCAAGTCTGGAGTAGGATTTATGATGGGGGGAAAAATATGTATAGTCCTTCTCTGTTCCATGGTAACATCTCCACACATCATATAGATCAAATGAGGTTAGTAGTTGATTCAAAGGAGATGGGTTTCTTTTGGCCGCTGAGGTAGTATCCATATAAATGTCTGCAACCAGATTGAAATCTCCACAAACAAGAAGAAGACCTTGTTTTATCTTGTTGACTTTGGTGAAGATTTTCTTAAGGAAAGTTGCTTGATGTGAGTTAGGAGCATAGAGATTGAGAATTGTATATATAGTTCCATTTATTTTGCAGATTAGAATAATGAAGCGACCATTAGGATCATATATTTCCTGTATTGAAGTAAAGTCAATGTCTTTGCTTATTGCTATTAGCACTCCTCTTTTTTTAGTAGTGAAGGTAGAATGAAAAATATGGGGGAATTTGTTATTACGGCATAGGGAAGATGATGTAGGAGTTAGATGTGTCTCTTGAATACAAAGAATATCGCTGTCAAATTTTTTTGCTGAATGCCAAAGGGATTGTCTTTTGACCGGATGGTTAAGTCCTCTAACGTTTAGGGATAATATTTTAATCGGCATGGTACTTGCAATAAATGAGAATAATAAATGAAAAAGGGTATCACTTACAGTTAGTAGGCAGTAGGTGGATCTTGGAAGAATGATCAATATACGGCGTTGTAGAAGTTGATTTGACCAATATACAAATATGTATTAGTGGATAATGAACCTGGAATAAAAACTTTACTAGAACAGTCAATAGTAAAACAAAAAAAAAAAAAAAACAAAAAAAAAACAAAAAAAAAAAAAAAAAAAAAAAACACACAAAATAGTAACAATAAGTTGTAATCTTATCAATTACAGATATAACAAAAATTCGGCGGTGTGTGATAAACACAAATATGAGCTGGTACAGCTAAAACCGCTGCTGGAGGAAACAGTTAATGCCGGTGAAACGGAAGAAAGAGATGTTTTCCATGAGGGGGTATTTGTAAACGATGTAAGTGGATCATTTAAGAGCTGGATATTTCCATTGGTTGAGGTTTTCGGGCATCCGGATTGCGTTGATGTAGCAAAGGTATATGTTTTGATGAAGAAGGATCAGTTGTCTTGGGAAGATCTAGAATTATCCCCCAATCTCTTAGAAGCTTGATGCCTTTTTGAAGATCATTAATGACATGTGTCGATCCATTTTTAGTAATGAGCAATGTGGCAGGATATCTCCATTTATATAGGATTTTATGATTATGCATACTTTTGGTTATAGGATTCAAGTTTCTCCTTAATTGTAGTGTGTGCTTGGAGAGATCAGGGAATATTTGTATTCCCTCAAATGGGCGTGGGAGTGGGCCTTTAGATCTAGCTTCATACATTATTTTTTCTTTTACATGAAAAAAGTGAATCCTCATAAGTATATCTCTTGGTACTGAAGCTGCCAAGTGTTGTGGCTTTGCAATTCTATGAATTCTGTCAATTATTAAGTCTCTTGGGGTGATATCTGGTAAAATCATGCGAATTAAGTCTTTTGCATATTTTGGCAGATCTGGTGTAGAAATGCTTTCAGGGACACCTCTTAATTTGATATTGTTACGTCTTGAACGGTCTTCCAAATCTGCCAATTTATTGCGGACCCATTCTTGTTCTTCTTTTACCTCATCATAAGCATCGATAAGATCATTTACTGTATGTGAACATTCTGTCATTCCCCTTTCCACAGTAAAGATTCTATTGTCTAATGAGCTCACTTCGGTACTCAATTTATGGAAAAGGCTTGACAAATCTGTGACTAATGAGGAATGTAGCGAAATTAGCATTTCCTTTAATGTAGTGTCTATAACCGGTTGTCCAGATGTGGGGAATGATTCCATAGGAGATTGTAAGGCCTGGGTGATTTGTGGAGAATTAGAAGCCTGGGGCTGTAGTAATTGTGAGTTTGACTGTGGTATTAATGTGTCCATCCTCATTTTTGCTCTTGCTGGACTATTTAACATAGAGTCAGTATTAGCCTTTTGAGTAGGGGATTTAGGTAATTCCCCTTTAATTGTAGTCTCCTGTCGTTCTGAGGAGAGCGCTGTGTAATGTTTCTGAGGCGCTGAGGTGCCGTCGGCGCCATTTTGGGTTTCACTGACCTGTTCTTCGGGAGCGTACATTAGTGTAGTAAGTTTTTTCGGTCGGTATTCACCCGTTCTTTTCCGTGACATTGTTACACGGGATGTCCGTTCGCTATTTAGTAGTATTTTCGGACGGAATTACGGTCTCGTTCGGATCCTAAACGTTCCGTTATTTCCCCTCACGACGGAGCTCAGTTCTCAAGCGTCCATCTTCCGCGCTGGCCGGCCACGCCCCCGATTGATGTATCTTTTTGTAAGAATTTTATTAATTATTTCCATCAATTTATTTGCAATAAATTCATTATTATTACAAATTATATATTAATCCTTTATGATTAGATCTATTATATTTTATATGCTCTAAAAATCATGGCCTACTCTCAGGGGTCAATGACCTCAAGTCAAATTAAAATGTACTTTATTCATCTATACATATTATTACTACCCACAATGACATGATTCATCTAAAGTCCCATTTCTATTTCCTATATTTTTTCAAATTAATTAGGGATGGAAGAACGCAGTTATTATATCAAGATTTGATTGGTCACCATTTCCAAAATGTTCCGATACAGCCCACCTCATTTCCTTGGCTGGAGGACGTCCCAACATCATTCAGCACTTTCCTCCCCAGCCTTACTGTCCCTGGTTCATGCCTGTCTTTCATTGGATTTCAGTTTTTTTTTCCCCAATCATGGAGGCTCAGCATCACAGGTGAGCCTTTCCTAGAGGCAGTATGGATGCAAATGCAGCGTTCCTAGAAATGCCCACTTCACCAGACCAACATCTACCATTTCTATTTCCTATATTTTTTGGGCTGTTTCAGAATTGCTGCAGCTTCTAATGCACACTATTAGAAGCTCCCAGTGTGCAGTGAAATCAGAGTAGGCAATTTCAGTGGAAGAGAATGTAAAGCTGTGCAAGACTAAAAGGTAAGGCAACTTTAACCACATCCTGCCCGGCCTATAGCAAAATAACAGCTGGGTGGTGGCTCTCCCATCCTGGCTGGACATCATATGACGTCCAGCAGAACGAGCCGTGACCAGTAGCAACACACCGCATCTCCGATCACAGTAAAGAGCCTATGACCATGTCCAATTACAGCATTACTAGGAAGTGCCGGTCATATACTTGTATTCACTGCTGACAGGGTGCGAATAGAGGAGAGCCAATAAGCAGCTCTGCTGACGGGAGATAGGTCTGCACTGATAATCAGTGCAACGATTATCAGTGCAGCCCTATCAGCGATGCCTGCCAGTGCCCACCTTTGATGCCCACCAGTTATACCAATCACTGCCCAACAGTAATGCCAGTCAGTGCCTCATCCGTAATGCCCATCAGTGCCCATAATTGCTACCTATCAGTGCCCATCAGTGCTGCCTCACCAGTGCCTGTCAGTGAAGGAGAAAACGTACTTAATTTAAAGAATTTATAACAAAGAAAAACGTTTTATTTTCTTCTTTTTTTTCGGTCTTTTTTCATTTGTTTAGTAACATATAAACCAAGTGGTGATTAAATACCACTAAAAGAAAGCAATTTGTGGGGGGGGGGGGGGAAATGATAAAAATGTAATTTGGGTACAGTGTTGCATGACCGCGCAATTGTCATTCAAAGTGGGACAGCGCTGAAAAGTGTCTTGGGCAGGAAGGGGGTGAAAGTGTCCTGTATTGAAGTGGTTAAAGAGAACGTGTTCATATTAACGCCAAAAATGCGCCCTATGAGACCATATCATCATCTTCCATGAAGGAAATCTCCCAGCAGGGAGAGGAGGACACATTTTTTGTAAGAACCAGACAACCTAAGCAGCAAAAGGAGATGTACAAAGTAAACCACCGTCTACCAGAGTACACCGTGTAATATCAAGATTTATCCATTTAATTAAGCCTAGCAGCATGGCTGACATATTAATGTAAAATTCTACACAAACCTAAGTAACTAAATTCCAATTTTATTAAAGGTTAAGCAAAGGGATCAAAGAGAAAATGTGTTGTACAAGCGAGGAGGTAAAAGTGGAGGTGCAGCAACACCTTCCTAAATGCACCTCTTTACTCCAGGGCTGTGAAATGTTATTACTTTGGAGCCAGAAGTGAGCCGGCCGGGCGATGAGGCCGCTGGAGTGTGGGAACATTACCAGAAAGGAGAAAATAAATCATCACAACACCCAGATCATCCACTCCACTGAAATCCAACTTTAGATTTTATTACTTTTTTATAGAATTGTTTTAATCCTTGATCACTCACAGGTCACAACGACTTACATCTACAGGCAGTACTCCTTTTTATTATGTCAGATGATGTGAAGAGGATTTTACTATTATGAGTAATTCTTTGCACATCATATAGAAATGTTTGGTTGCCCTTTTTTTTTTTTCCAAAGCAGAACTCCAGACAAAAACGAGATAAAAATAAATACCACAATGAAACTTAACAAAAGCAGCCTGTTCTGCAACATTCTGCTTCAATACAAAAAATTCCCCTGCAGTACCTTTGTCTGTCACTAGATGTCCTCAGTCTGAAGACCAGTGTCCTTCAACCCTCCCACTGTGGCAGGATGGTGAGGAGACGCAGCACTGTGATAAGCTCATCTCTATCACTCTGCTTTCGCCTCCTATCAGCATTCTTCTTGTCAGCACATTAACTGATTAACTCCTTTTGCTGCTTGCCCCCCTCACACTCCACGGAGACAGCAAGAGAGAAATACCGGATCAAATTCAGGCGCTTGTATTTTTAAATTATGTGTAAAGTCAGCTGTGGCTGGTGCTCTATTTTTTATGGGAGGGGGGCACAAACAGACCACCCCCGGTTGGTCGGTCAGTCAAACCCCCCCCCCCCCCGCCGCCCGGTAAACCAAAGACTAGGGCAGCTTCAGCTTCCCCCTGCATCTCCTCCTCCTCAGCGGCTTACAACTCAACGGCCAATACGGTCACTTCTCCTCATGGACAATTGGACCCCCTTCCTGATTGGCCAGGAGGAAAAGCAGGAAGAAAATAGAAAATATTAATTCGCTATTGTCACGCAAGTGGGTGGGCTCAGGGTGCAGTGTGCTGTGCCCTGAGTCCACCCTTTTTTAAGCCAATTAGAGCCTCAGGCTCTAATCATGTGCTTAAAAAAAAAACCCTATTAAAATTCATGTGTCCGGCGCCCTACATGGAGATCAGGGGCTGGACACATGGATTAGGGGGGCAGCGCCCCCACTGGTTTCATCCTCACTCACCATTAACATACAGCAGCAGCCCTGAAGAATGGGGATTCTTCTTCTCCCCCCCTCCCCCCATATGCATTGGCACGTTTTGCTACTTTCATTAAAACAACATATTCACCCTCATTTTGCTTCTAATTGGATATTGTGCCCTCCGTTAACACACCACAAGTTTTTTGCGGAAACTACCTTGAGGCCGTACCCCAAGGTAGCAGCCCAAGCCCCTCAAAAGGGCTCACCGCCACCTTTCTATCCAGTTGGCCCAGATTCATCTGGAGCAAACTTTCCCAACCTGCCCCCCACCATCACCCACTAACAGACCCTTAACTGAGCCTCAACTTGCTCAGTTGAGGGCCTGTGAATAGGCGATGGTGGGGGCAGGTTGGGAAAGTTCACTCCTAGTCCAGTGCAATCTTCAACCTTTAAGAATGGCTGAGGATAAGCTAGTACAGTCTGCCCTCCCATACTGGGCCTGTGTCTTATTAGTTCAAAAGGACACCTGCTGAGCAGGAGGACTGGCTGTACTACCTTATTGCAGATACTGATCCTCTTGTTTCTCCCCCTGCAGCGTTGCTGGCTTCTCATCCTCTCCCTCCGGCTATGCTACAGGGGGATCAGTTCTAGCATATGCATCTCCATCCTGTCCCCAGTCCCTTTCTCAGTCCTAAATTTAAGACATCAGTCAAGAAAAAGATTAGAGACATGAGACCGTACAATGCAGAAGAGCTGAATGCCGCTATTGAAGCATCCTGGGCTTCCATAACACCTCAGCAGTGCCACAGGCTGATAGCTTCCATGCCACGTCGCACTAATCGCAGTAGTAGAGCCAGTAATTGATACAAAAGGGGCACAAACCAAGTACCAAGTACATATGCATGCTTATATTTTTCAGAGGTCCGATATTGTTCTATGTAAAATCCTTGTTTTATTAATTGCATGCAATATTTAAATTTTATGAGATTGTAGATTTGGGGGTTTTCATGAGCTGTAAGCCATAATCACCACAATTATGACAAATCACGGCTCGAACTATCTTGCTTTGCATGTAATAAGTCTATCTCATATATTAGTTTCACCTTTTAAGTTGCCTTAGTGAAATAAATGAACTTTTGCACGATATTAAAAATTTTTGAGTATCACCTGTAGTTAGGGGTGCAACGGATCGTCACCGATCCGTGATCTGAACGGGTCACCCTGTTCGGATCGGCACACGCCGCGATCCGCGGCCTCGGCCTTAGGAAAGGCCACGGCTTCGGCCTAGCTCCGGAGCGGCGGTCATCTTTGTACACCCAGGCCGTTTACAATGTGATCGCTCCGTCAAATGACGGAGCGATCACTTGTAAATAGACCAGCGTCATGTCACGACGCCGGTTCCTCTCTCCCCTCTGTGTACTGATCTGGAGGGGAGAGAGCGGATGGCAGCAGCGCTGTGCGCTGGATCTGTAGTGCCCACAGCGCTACTCTGACAACTTCAGTCAGAGACATCCCTCCATACCCTGCCAATACCCAGCCATACTCTAACACTCGGTGATACCCAGCCATACTCAGACAATATTACAGTGGGGGAGACGTCCATTATAGTGGGGGAGATGACGTGGATATTACAGTGGGGGAGATGTATATTGCAGTGGGGAGATTGTGGATATTACAGTGGGGACTATATGGTGGTGGAATTTTCACAGGTTTTTGCAAATTCAATTATTATTTGCTGATCCGAAAAATGATCCGATCTGTGACTCTGATCCAAGAAACAATCCAATCCGTGAGTTTTTTGATCCGTTGCACCCCTACCTGTAGTTATGGAACAGAAGATGGAGCTAAAATAAAGAAATGACGAACTACCGTCTTCTCAGGATATTTTTTTTTAAATGCTTGCGCTCACAACTACACGTCTATGATGTGACACGTTCAAGATCACAGGAAAGGTTGTAAAGATCATTAGAGAAAGAATTGTAGGGTTCTGGCAATATATTATTCGCATAACACAATAAAGAGAGGATAGATTAAAAAGCTAAAGACCAAGTGCCAGTGATCAAATACATGCAAAATGGGGTCATCATTTAACTCCTCTAATCAGCAATCAATCATGGCCAAGAGAGAGGTAATTCTGCATCTGAGCAGCCCTCTGTATGATGGACGCAAGCTTTCACGTCTCCCAACTCATAAGCAATTATAGATAGCCATGTGAAGGTTAGCACAAAATGGGGAGATCCTATTCATATAATAACAAGCACTATCTTTTTTTTTTTTTATACAAATGCACTCCACTACAACTTAACTACAAAATCACTTAAAAAAGATTTCATTTTAAAAGTAAAAACATTGCAAATACCTGTAGTCTTCCAACCATCAGTCATGATTGAGTATTTGAGAATATTTGTTCCCCTATGGCCATTCCTCAGCTTTTGTAATTAAATGCAGTTTTGTTTGTTTTTTTACCGGGGGGGGGGGGGGGGGGGGGTTAGAGGGGCTGCTAGATCCCATGAGAGCCAATAAGCAGTAGTTTTTTAAAGCGGTTGTATACCCACACAGAAGTTCTTAAAGATTGGGGTCCTAGGAGAATCTTTCTGCCTCTCGAGTTGGCCTTTACTGACTGGAGCAATGCCGTCATCCATGGCTATGCTGCAAATATTATATCATACTGTGCTTACTGAATTTTTTATGACCGATGGCATCGCATAATAGCCCATTATGTGTCACTTACCTGACACTGAAGCCTGTGATGTCTCAGTTGTCTCCGCTAGCAGTGAGCGTCCATCTTTGCCCCTCTTCCTTCCGGAGCTGCGAACTCCGGCTCTGTGACTGGCCAGAGATGCATGAATGCGCACGGGAGCCGCAATCACCCCTATTAGAAATGGCATAATGTGTCCTTTCTAAAGGGCGCATTCACCATAGTCATCTGCGCTTGGCTTTTTATTAAATATCTCCTAAACTGTGGAGGTTTAGGAGATACTTCAAGCACCTACAGGTAAGCCTTGATATAGGCTTACCTGTAGGTAAAAGTGGTTGTATAGGGTGTACAGCCACTTTAAATCACGTATGTAAATCTTTTATCCCAAAAGGAAAAAAAAACTGCTGTTACTGTAACTGCAAAAAAAAAATCTGGAGTTTCAGCTTAAAGTGGTTGTAAAGATTAAAGTTTTTTTTTTTACCTTAATGCAGCTTTCCCCAGCCCACCTTATTACTTACCTGAGCCCAATCTTGATTCTGCGCTGTGCCGTCTCTCCTCATAAGCTGAGGAATCATTGGCTCCTGCTGCTGTCAGTCGATGCCAGTGAACAGAGAGCAAGGGGAGGGGGCTGAGTCGCACTGTGTGCGTCTATGTATACACAGAGCTGGCTCAGGAGCAAGTTCTGTCTGCCCCCCATAGCAAGCACTTGCTATGGGAGCAGACACTTTGGAGGAGGCAGAGCAGACAGCATTGAGGAACAGGAGGATCAGGGCTGCTTTATGCAAAACCATTGCAAAACCAACAAAAACAAAACAGAACCTTTACAAATCAGCTTAACCCCCATCCGCCATCGTCTCCCAGCCCTTTAAAAGGTTCCAAATGCTGGCAGGTGGGTATTCCAATCACATAACTACTGTGATTGGTTGTCACAGCGATCACATGATCGGAAAGCTTCCGATCGCAAGTCTGCATCGGGAGCTTTCTGTTAACTGTTCTGGGAGCGTGCTCTCAGCACAGAAAGAGATTTACGTAGAAACATATATATGCGTCCTGTCAGCGTTAAAGCCCACCCACCGAGAGGCAGCATATATGCGATGGTCGGTGGGAAAAGGTTAAATTCATTAGTCAAGTCCATCTAAATTTGCTAGTCCTAACACTACCCTCTATTCAGATTGACAATGCTACTACCCAAAAGTGGCCCTGCTGCTGCTCCATTGGGAGACACCCTACGATAGGAAGTGTGTTAGGCCCCTTTCACACATGCGGACAGTATGTCCGTATTTCATCCATCTGTTTGCGGATGAAATACGGACATACATGCATTCCATGGGATAGCGGGTGTCTGCGGATGAACATCCGCAGACACCCACTATTGTCCGCCTCCGCAATTGTCCGATTCTGCAGACGGAGGAAAATCCTACTTTTCTATCCATCTGCAGAGCGGATCGGATGAACACGAACAGACGGTCCGTGCTCATCCGATCCCCACAGACCGCCCTGTCCGCCGCCGGCTCAGCGGGGACAACGGAGCCATCCCCGCTGAGCGAGCGGATCATCACGGGGCGGATCATTACTGATCCGCCCCGTGTGAAAGGGGCCTTACTGGCCAGATCCCCGTGAGATAAAATAAAGGAAACAAATACTCAAAAAAAAAAAAAAATAATGCAGCCACCACATTTAGCATTGTAAGCTACAAATATATAAAATGTTTATGATTTTCTTCTTTTCTGATTTTTTTTTTAGCATAAATACACAAAAACATATATAAACTGAATCTAATACACAGAATATTACTAACCAGCTGGTAACCTCTGTATATCAGATATATTTTCAGAGTCAAATCCCACCCCCCCCCCCCCCGCCCCCCCAAAAAAAAGTAAATAACAATAATGGGACTTTTGCACAGAGTGGTGCAGACCTGAACACCTGTTTAAAAATGTTGTCAAAAAAATTGTTGGTGTTCTACTTTAAAAAGAGATTGTGAACCTTGATAAAACTATGCTGCAGGGGAGGATGTTGGCTCTATATCCATAAAGGATAATAATGATATTGACTGCACTTGGTGTGAACACAGCGCTTTGACAAACATTTTAAAAATGATACATTCCCTCTACCTCAGAGTGATAGAAAAGGGATATATTTAGCTACGCTTTCCCATCCATCACTTCCACGTCGTTACAATGTCAAAAAAAGTGCTCGAGCTTCATCAATAAGACTGCTTAAAGACGACGTGATGCTCAGTTCCATCGATTTATGAACAATCACTGTTTGTTTAGGAAGGACTTTGTCTACCTCAATATAGATTGGAATTTAAAGAGAGCACCCAATTACTAGCAATTATAAGTCGGCACTGACATTGATACAAGTTTGTTACAGTATATTGGTGTCTCTGGATGGTCAGTTCTGAATAACATCCTATCTGCTGGGTTTGTCTCGTTTCCTGCTGCGCCGTTGTGTCTTGTCCCCCAAAAATATATAGTAAGGGAAGTCTCATTGTCTGATCTTGCAACTTTGTGTTGTGCCACTGAAGCCTTTTTTTTTTGTTATTGGGGATAATTTGGGGGGTGGGGGGGCATTAGTGGCGCTTTCTTTCCTCTGCAAACTGATTTATTATTATGGCGCCATCTCTGCTAGGAATGTGTTAGGGAATTATGTATTTTCTCTTTCTTTCTGCTACATTTAGGGATATGAAAAGGTGAACAAACCCTTTAATTGCATAAGTCTTTGCAATCTCCGGCATACCCTCGGTTGACATTGTTCAAGCCTGGCGACTGGTCAAATAGAGAGCACTGCATTGTGGGAGGACAGGAGTGCCAATCTGCCCCTTCATCAGAATACTAGGCTCCAGTGATTGACCATTGATGTGCAGAAAGAGCAGGCACCTTGTGACGACTGCTGCAAAGCTAAAGGGACACTTTGCTGTCTCCTAACAGTAGCAAAAACTTTACCCAGGTCCTCTATGAAATTGCATTACCTTTATGCTTTCTTTGGCAACAAATGCCATGCAGTCCTGTTGCACGATGCAGTGATGAATGGGTATTTTCAGGCAACTTGGAACAATAAAGGGTGACAAGGTTGTATTTGGAGGTGGGGGGAGTAGAAGCAACGAACAATTATAACAAACAGGCTGAAGGGTAAATTCTTTTTCACAAATTTGTGTTGCCGACACTTTATGGCAGCCAGAGGTCATCTTTGTTCCATGCATTCTGTTCCACGGCCCTCCCAGGAATTCTCCATACATAACAACACCAATACATTTCCACCTATAGGCCTGCAGAAGGAAACTTTTCACACTTTTACAATTTGAAAGGAAAGCAAGCAAGCAGAACCTCATTAAGTTTAAATCTGAGTTCTCATGTGTCATTCAGCGCAGAATTATTTGAAGAAATGAACAACTGCTACTAAATAGTCATTTTTTTCCCTAACTGTCATTTTTTCCGGCATTTGATTGTCCCAGATGCGCTGTAGAGAGATGCATCAATGGGTACATCACTTCCTTGGGAAATTCATTGTCCCGGGAAGCTGCAGGTACAGAGATGGACAATGAGCAAAATAAAAATAATGAAATCTGGATTTTTCTCTACGGACGCAGGTAGTGTCAGAGTCTATATTGCAGGTATTTGATTTTCCAAGCAACAACGCTGCAAGGAGGTTGGGGGAAGAGGGGTGGGGGAGGGGGGGGACTGCAATTGTTAAAGGAACAGTAGGCTGAAGGTAAACTTTAGCTATAGGTACAGTACCTTACAGAATAATTTGCATCAGTCTAAAGAGCTTACAGTCTATTATCTCTATTGCAGCGGGCTTTGCACCCCATTTGGTTTCATATATCACACATGCACACACAGATAGATAGATAGATAGATAGATAGATAGATAGATAGATATCTGCTTATTAAGCACTTGAAGAAGCACATCAAATGTGTGGAGCCAAGACCTTTACATCAGATGACTATGGCTAGCTGACAAAACTGCAATCATTTCTTACCACATACTGTAACTCATATTGTGATATGCAAGGCATGTTCCACCTATTGTAAAAAATTGATAAATGCACGCATACTAAAAAAAAAAAAAAAAAAAAAAATTGCATTTATAAAAATATTTTGCACAGCAGCAAAGAATTGTAGCTGTGATCAGTACACCGCACAGCCTCCTGCTGACTAAAACCTTGGGACACACTACTACTTTTTTTCACTCAACCCGCTCAGAAGGAGGCGCTATACTAGCTGACGCAAGCACAGCAATCCCCCCTGCTGTGCTATTGTGCTCCACAAGCCCCACTCCACCCCCCCCCACACCAAAATACTCCAGCCATTGACTGAGAGCACCGATCAGGAGCAGATCAGCAGACCTTTTTTGTCATATCTTTCAGCCTGCCTGCTGGATTACCTGGTTGGCATAAGCCCCACTCAATAGTGGTCTGCCGACCTCCTATGTCTTGATCTAGCACCATCCTTACACCTGCTGGCCCAGAGAGCATTCATGCTTACACAGATGGTGCATAAGCATCCCCCGCTCTGGTCCTGCTCTGTATTTTTGAGTCTGCCTGAATGATTGCTGGATAAATCTGGCCATTTGCCATCTTACAGCCTCCTGTTCTGATGGCAGCCATCTTGCTACACCCGCACCAGCCAAAAGGACATAGAAGTGTCGGTGGCCATCTTGTACACACTGGACAGAAAAAAGGACATAGAATTCTACCAACTTTAAGAATTTCAAACTTTTAAACTTTAGTCTAAACTTTTTTTACTTTAACTCCTCCCAACGTTACCCGGGTTGCCCCAGCCTGCAGCACCCACCACTGCTACCCCCTCCACCACCACGCCAACTCTGCTCCAGGACAGAGCCCGAGCGGCACCATGGCACCTCAAGAGACTCACTTCATAACACGCACCCCAGAGCACTCTCCCATCAGGTGCACCATCAATTATTAATTTGACACCCTCTGCAGCCTAAGGAATACCGCTACAACATTACCGACCACCACCCTAACAATACTACGAAAAGAACAACCTTTAAGAACAAATTTGATACCAACCATCCAAAACAGGAATACACAACATCCAGGACAACAACTATCATGCGCCCTGATCAACACTAGATCAGCAGTCAAGCACAAACACGAAATTAATGATTTTATCACTCAACACAACACAGACTGTCTCTTCATTATGGAAAGCTGGCGAACACCTGACTGTAACACCATTCTAGCAGAGTTAGTGCCTGAGAACTACCTCATCCTAACGGAGCACAGAGACGGTCAAAGAGGAGGTGGCATAGCCCAAATCTCACCTCACGTTCACAAAACCAACTTTACAGAGCTCAATGCCATTCATGGAAGCACTCACACTTCGATGTCAAACACCACCCCCAGGACTTTATTCACATACTACTGTGCTACAGACCACCGGGACCAAAGACACACACACTTCCTTGCGCCTTTTATCAAAATCATCTCTACATACACCTTGAAAACCAAAAATCTGCTACTTGGGGACTTTAATCTCTGGGCAAACTCCTCCCAGGACTCCATCGCAACCGCTTGCATCAACCAACTGGAAGCACTAGGCCTGCAGCAACTGACAAATGCTCCCACACATGCTTCGGCCCATACCCTCGACCTAATCTTCAAACAAAACATGGATATTAACACACTTGATAGCATGCCATTGGCTTGGACTGACCACCACATGATCAAATTCAAAATAAACATCACGTACCAAATACCAACATACTCAATGACAATACACTGGACAATATCACAGAAGAAACTATACTCACAACTCTTCAAAACTGCACTATCCAACAAAATAGCGGTGTTAACCCAAAACTAGTCAACTGAAGACACACTCAACTCCCTTAACACAGCATTATTACAGACAGCAGACATAGTCGCACCAATACGCAGATCACCCACCCGCAAAAACAATTCGGGCTGGTTCAATGACTCTCTTACATCACTGAAACAAGAAACAAGAAGAGCTGAAGGAGCATGGAGAAGAAACCCAGCAATGGAAAACCACACAAATTACAAATCACTTACCACAAGATACCACAAAGATACCACAAAGCCATCTTCATAGCAAAAAAAGAACATTTCTCCAAAACCATCTCAAAAGCCATAAACCGCCCTCGAGCACTCTTCAAACTAGTCGCCCAGACTATGAACCCCACCTGTTTAGAGTCTCCAGCAAATAAAACACAAGAATTCTGCAATGAGTTATCTGATTTTTTCATTGATAAAATCGCAACCATTTGGGAAATAATTCAGCAGAACATAGCAAATAACCCCACTGGCCAGAACAAGAAAAAAAACAAAAAAACAAAAACAAAAAAAAATGCACAACGTTTCTACAACCACTGAGATTTACTCTGGTCCCATTCACTATTTACACCACCAAAACCATCATCAGAAACCTCAGAGACAGCACATCGCCAAACGACATCATTCCCACAAAACTTCTGAAAGAATGTACCGACATCCTAGCACCTATCATAACATAGCTCATAAACCAGTCATTTAAAGTGGGATTCCGCTCTTTTTTTATTTTTTTCTTACCTGTCTCACTGGTGGGTGAGTGCTAGCTTCGATTGGCATCCACGTCCGGCGTTTATTTGACCCCCGGCGCGACAAATCTTTTCTTCAGGATGACTTATAAAAACCTACTCTGGCATTTTCCATTTTAACTGTGGGCGTCTGAAGCCCACAGGCATTTACTTCCTGGTATATGATGACGTCTGGCTCCCAGCATGCTCCGCTCCATCTTGCACATGCTCAGTGAGAGCAGTGACAAGGAAAGAAAAACTCCAGGAAGTTCCCGCCCCGTTGTCAAGGCAACGAAAACCACACAGCACAGAGAACAAAGAATGAATGAAAACGAACCCACAGAAGCAATCACTTGTTTGCTTGCTACCTCGTGTGTAATGGCAGATACAGCTGCCTGCCCACTTTAAAAATGGCAAATTCGTACACGCCCTCGTCACGTGACCGGCGTCCGAACGAAATCTCGCGAGATTTCGCAATTTCAATGTCCCCCATGGATTCTTGGGAAATTTCCCAGGGACCATTGCGAGGACGATAGCCACCCCTACTCCCACGGGAGGAGAACCCGGAAGTCAGCTGAAACATCAGAAATAAAAGGTAAGTAAATAATATTTTTTTTTTTCAGGGTTCGTTTAGGTAAGTATGCTAACTGTTGATTTTAATAACATGAACTTTCATTTTTAGGTACCAAACCACTTTAAAGAAGGAATCGCCCCGACCTCCCTGAAGCAAGGCACAATCAAACCCCTCCTAAAGAAGCCTAACCTCGATCCCAAAGACTCAAAAGACCGCAGACCTGTCACAAGCCTCAACACCTTCTCCAAAATTATCCGCAAAGCAGTAGTACAACAGCTACAACTTCATCTGGACACGCATAAACTCTTGGACCCACTACAAATCGGGTTTCCATCCTAGCCACGGGACAGAAACTGCACTCCTCCAAATCTGGGATGACACCCTCAAAGCAGCAGATGAAGGAGAATTGTGTCTCCTGGTGCTTCTGGACCTCAGTGCAGCGCTCGACACAGTAGACCACAAAACCCTGCTCACTTGTCTCACATAAGTAGCTGGAGTTGCAGACTTACCCTGGTTTGCATGCTTTCTAGAAAACCGATCTCAGAAAGTGAAACTAGGAACATTGACTTTGGAAGCGCTAAAAATTACATGCGGAGTCCCTCAAGGTTCACTCCGGTCACCCGTGCTCTTTAACATCTATCTCCGCCCACTCCTCAAAATCATAAGCAACCAGGATCTACTTTATCACTCGTACACGGATGACATCCAACTCTCCCTACGCATCACCAACAAAAAAGCAAGACCAATACCGGGCACTGGAAAACTGTCTCTCATTGATCAACGATTGGATGACGGAGAGCTCCCTTAAACTCAACGGATCCAAAGCAGAACTCCTCTTCCTTCACGTACACCAAAACAAAAACCCTGACACGATGTCCACACCACTCACCATCCTAGGACAACCCATCCCCCCCAGCACTAAAGCCAAAAGCCTAGGAGTCATCTTTGACTCAAACATGACAATGGATGCACAAATAGGATCAGTAGTCAGGGGATCCCACTACCTTCTTCGCCTACTGCGTAGACTCATCCCCTTCATCTGGGAAGGAGATACAGCAGCAGTAGTTGGAACAATCATCAATTCCCGACTTGACTATGCAAATTCCCTCTACCTATGACTTCCAAAATACCAAATTTCATGTCTACAAACCGTCCAGAACACAGCAGCAAGACTGGTAACTGGAAAAACCCATGGGACTCAATCACCCCATCCCTGAGAACCCTCCATTGGCTAGCCGTAAAGGATCAAGTTACATTCAAGACCCTCTGCCTCAATCACAAATGTGCACAAGAAAAAGCCCCACAATACCTCTGCGACAAAACAAAGCACTACATCCCAGGTCGCACTCTCTGGTCAAATAACCATAACCTCCTCCACATCCACATGACCCGTTACAAATTAAAAGGCGAACAAAGGTTTGCAGTGCAAAGACCATGGCTATTGAATGCTCTACCTGCGGACATCTGCTCGGAGGAAAACTATCTGGCCTTCAGGAAGAAGCTCAAGACCCATCTCTTCTGAAAACCCAGATGAACGCTGGCAGCAAAAGCACCCTGAGGAGAATTTAGTTTGCTTATGTAGTGCTATACAAGTTATTCATTCATTCATGGCTCTAGCATCAGCTGCAGTACAGTTTCTTTTGAACCAGCCGATGCCATCCAACCCTTGTATACTGGGCTTAATCCTAAAACCCCAGACCAATACAGAGGTACCTACTGTTATTGGGCTGGAGGAAATAATCAATGGGCTACAAGTATGGCGATGCTTCCTTACTTATACTCCATGGGATCTAGGAGTCTCTTTGCTACGGTAGATAGACACATAGAGATCTATTTATAGATCTCTGTGAATGGGTGAACTGGATGTGTGGTAGGAGCCACGCATGAAACAGCTATATGGGCGAAGCCATGTACACTTGAGTCTAATAAAAATAAATAAAAATACCGAAGGCTGCGGGGCGGGCCACGCATGAAACAGCTATATGGGCAAAGCCATGTACACTTGAGTCTAATAAAAATAAATAAATAAAAATACGGGCGGGGAACAAACAACTGAGGTCAAACAGCTGAGGTCAGTATAATTTTTTTTTTTTTAAATAAATCACATTATTAAAATAAGCAGCACATTTACATTGAAGGTGACGGATTGCCACCATTACTGGTATAAGAATAAAAAAATAATAATTCAGTATACTGTATATACACTATAGTTTGTAGACGCTATAAAAAACTTTTGCGCAAACCAACCAATATACGCTTATTTGGATTTTTTATTTTTTTTTTACCAAAAATATGTAGCAAAATACATATTGGCCTAAATTTATAAAGTAATTAGATTTTTAAAAATAAATTTATTAGATATGTTTTATAGCATATAGCAGAAAGTGAAAAAATATTGTTTAAAAAAAAAAAAAATTGTTGGCTTTTTTTGTTTATCACGCAAAAAATAAAAAAAACGCAGTGGTGATCAAATACCACCAAAAGAAAGCTTTATTTGTGCGGAAAAATGACATAAATTTAATGTACAGTGTTGCATGACCGCACAATTGTCAGTTAATGTAACACAATGCCATAGAGCAAAAAATTGCCTGGTCATGATCCGGGGGTTACATCTTTCGGAGGTCAAGTGGTTAAATATCTCTTCAGGTTGCCTCTAGTCTGGCAGACTCTTGCACACCACAGGTGTTGGTAGACCTAAGCAAGATCACACAATGCGTACAGTCATGTTACTCACCACTTCTAACCAGAAGAACGATCCTTCCGCTACTCACAACCTCAGCATTAGTCACCCAACCATCTCACACCACTACCTATACTTTATCAAAGCATTTACATTTGGGATGCAGTGCCAACACATACAAGAACTCATTGTAATACTATGAGAGTGACACAGCTGCAGACTACAGGGAAATACAGAAGATTGATCTTACTAATTGTATCTGCCACTTGACGCGCGTTTACGGCCTCCATTGTCACACGCCCTTCTAATGGTTAAATGGTAAGAATACAAAAAGAGACAGCTTTAGTGATTCTGTGATGATTTATATATCAGACTGCCGATGGGCATGCCAGGAATCATGATTTATACATGTCACTTTCCAGGATATAACCTTCCACAGGCCTCAAACAATATCAGATCTGTTCATTTAGCTTACAATAACTATTTTACAAACCTTCCGAGATAAGAAAAAAAAAATGCTTTCAGAAGGCCATTGTATAGGAATAAAACATGTCAGAGTGGGTTTTTTTTCCTCCAGGTGTTTTAAAGCGCACCTGTTACCTAGTCATTTCAGGGCCGATTTATTGCTATTTTTTTCAAGCAATAGTGAAATGGTTAGCCAATCCTACTACTTGTTTTTCTCGCTCGCAATGAAAGTCACATTTGCATTTAGGTAATGTAGTAGCAGCCTTCCTTTTCATTGTTTTTTCTTCCACTTACCTATTACAGCAGGTTTGCCAAGTGCCTAAACATGCCTGTGCAGTCCAACAGGCATCAGAGTTATACCCTTGTGCACTTATCAGGAATGTGCTGGCATTACCCCTCAACCTTCCAGTAACTTTACATCTATACATTCCTGGCCTATCACAATGTTCAGCAACATCATGATATTTGAAAAAAAAGATTGTAGCTTTTATCATTAGAAAGCAGTCTTTGAGCTCCAGTCTAGTGACTTTGCCTAGGCTGGGATGATGTCATCAGTCTGCAGCAGGCAAGTAAAAGCATTTCCTTATTCTCCTTTTCCTCCACTGATCAGATTGCAACATTGTAACTTTTTAGTAAGTCTTAGCCCTTGTACACGCGGTCGGAGAATCCGTCGGAATGTGTCCTATCGGACCGTTTTGTCGGATAATCCGACTGTGTGTGGTATGCATCGGACTGTTACCGTCGCAATATCCGTCGGACCCAATTTTCCAACTTGCTGGAAATATTTTCCGACAAACTGGTCCGATCGGACATACTTCGATCATGCGTAGAGAATTCCGATCGGACCAAGTGCCACGCATGCTCAGATAAAATTCCTACATCAAAGCTATTGGCTACTAGCCTGAACGTAGTCCCATCGTAATGAAATTACGTCATCACGTTCTGAATGATCGGATTTTCCAACAACTTTGTCCGACCGCGTGAATGCAACAGTTTCGGACAAGATCCGTCGGACAAAATCCGACGGATTTGGTTGTCGGAATCTCCGACCGTGTGTACAAGGGCTTAAAGTGGAGTTTCACCCCCAATTGGCAATCACAGCCACATTTGTTGGCGATCCCTTTGCTATTAATTTTTGGATAGTGACCCTTTTTTTTGTTGTTTTTTTTAAACATATAGTATCGTTGATGTGAGAAGCTGCTCCACTTTTTCAGCACAATGGGGTAGGTATTTTTTCTTTTTTCCCATTGGCTCCTGGGAGAAGTGTGTCACCAATCCCAGGAGTCAATGTGCCTCTTCCACTTCTAGTATTGGGTAATTTCAAAACCGGAAATGATGCTATGTTAGGCGAAGGTAGGCGCGGACATTGTGATTGACATTGGAGCTACCACAGGAGAAATTATTAAATTTTTATTAAAGGACCCCATACTCATTTGCATGGGGGGGGGATCTAGGAGCCCTCTTTCTTAAAGGAGGCTTCCAGATTCCAATAAGCCCCCTGCCCACAGACCCTCACAACCACCAGCCAGGGATTAACATGGGGACAAGGTGCCTTGGGGTGGCCCCAAAGCACCCATTCCCCCATGTTGGGGGCATGTGGCCTGGTATGGTTTAGGAGGGGGGTGCTCGCTCATAAATTTTTTTTTTATTCTGCATTGCTAACATTACACACACTTGACCTCAGAGCACGTTGCATGCCACAAGTCGGATCAGTTAAGATGGTGATCTGTCTTGGGTGCAACCTCCATTCATTTCTATGGGCTGAAATTGCACCCAGGTAGGACCAAAGTCGTGCAGGAACCTTTTTCAAAGTCAGACTGATACAAGTCAGACCAGTTAAGAGGGCTCTTATTGTTTTCTACATGTCATGCAACTTGTGCTCTCAAAGTTGGAGCGCATGACACACCAGTGTGAACTGGACCTACAGCCATAACGTGCACAATGGATCTACCCACTAGGCGTTCACCCCTGTCGGCTGACATCACAGAGCTGGTCCAGGCTCAGGCAACAGTCAGTAACTCTCTGCTCATGGAGCTGTGAGAACCGAGCGATCAGGGGCGTTTGTTTGCTCGGCTCTTAGTGTAAGAGGCGACGGAGGACAGATCCAGCATCTACTTAGGTAGGTATGAATCTTAAAAAAAAAACAAAAAAACAAGAAAACAACATCTCTTTTAAATGTCCCCTTTCTACTATGTACACGCACCACAGCTCCATTCATTCAAATGGATGAGCCGTACTCTGCCAGTCAGGGGAAGGCTGCCAGGAGTATCTGCTTTTCTTTACAGTAGGATGGAGCCAGCTATGTTCAGACATTATCCAAGGTCACCACATACTCCCTGGATTGACTCCAGCATGTGAATCAAGGGAGTGCAGCAAGCAAAAAGAGTTGCTTTATGTTCACACCTATATACCATTTTTAGTGCATTTTACAGTTTGCAGAAACGCACTACAGTCCATTTAGCATTGTTTCCTATGGTACTAGTTGACATTTTGTGGCCGGTGCGTTTTTGGAAAGGATCAGGGACTTTTTTAGCTGGTTGCTAAGCAGGGGGCTGGGAAGCCAGCCGCTGCATCCTTAGCAACAGATGACGGGTTCAGCGCTGAAAGCTGCATGTTTTTTTTTTCCAATTGAGCTTTCAGTGGGAACCCGCTGACAGCTGATGACTCATCAGTTGTTAGGGAAACAGTGGCCGGCTTCCCAGCCTCCTCCTTAGCAACCAGTTTTATACAGTGCATTTAAAGAGAAAAAAAAATAAAAATAAAATGCAAAATGCATGAAAACTGCATGCAAAAAACCCCATAAAAAACGCTGGTTTTAAAACGCAAAATGCACTGAAAAATGTACCTGAAAACTAATCGAAAGCAACTGCATAGGTGTGAACCTAGACTAAAACTAACCTCACTCCAAACAATTCTTTATAGAGAGACAAATAAACTCATTACAGCCTCCAGCTAAACGGTATAATACAGCTCATCCATAGGAATGAATGCATAGTCAATAAGAAGAGTACCCGGTCAGGGCATTCACCTTACCATTCACTGGGCTTAATTACTAAACACAGTGACCAGCAAAGTTGAAACTACTTTTTAAAATGAATTTTGCTTTTTCACGTTACCATATACCTGCATAGATGAATGAATTATTAAAAACTGTCTGTCCATTTTACCCACATTGCCTTTTTGCTTCTAGTGTGGTTGTTTTTGAAATAAGAATAGTGATGCTAAATTTTTTATTACAGAAATTTACATTGAAGCTTGTATGTGAGTAGATTTTCAATGCGCACACACACACACACACACACACACACACACGTCACTTACGATATTATTTTGGCATACATTTTTCCAAACAAAATTTGAAATACAAACTTTCCTAACTGTCAACCCCGACCTAACCCCCAATTCTAAAACTACCCTGGGCAATTTATACTGAGTATTTGATGAAAAACCCATCTGGATGTGTGGGCGAACACATTTTGTACAAATAGAATGTCAAGACAATCGTTAGATCCAAAACATGAGGCGGAATTATTATGCAAATATCAGCTTAGTCCAATCAAGATTAGTCCATCTCTACTACCTACAAAGCCTCCCTGTTAATTAACCTCTTAAAGTGGTTGTAAACCCTTACAACCAACTTTGACCTACGGGTAAGCCTAGATTAAGGCTTACCTGTAGGTCCAAGAAATATCTCCTAAACCTACACGGTTTAGTAATATTTTCCGAAAGACAGGCACCGCTGTCTACGGCGCATGCGCCATAGACAGCGGCACGCAGGTGCACTGAGCGCGCCGCGGTCAACGCCGATATGCCGCGAGTGGCGGCTCCCGTGCGCATGCGCGGGAGTGGCGTCATCGCGGCTTTGCCGAATGACAGCGGCGGAGCAGCGAGACCCACCGAGAAGATGGATGCGCCGGACTACAGGGGACAGCGGTGACTTTGCTGGCTCCTGTGTCAGGTAAGTGACACATAATTGACTACTATGCGATGCATAGTAGTCCATTATCCTTTACCTTTGCAGGGAATGAAAGCGGAAGTAAACTCATCAGGGTTTACTTCCTCTTTAAGCCCCGGACCATTTTTCTGGTCAATGACCAGAGGACTTTTTACAATTTGGCACTGTGCTGCTTTAACTGGTAATTGCGCGGTCATGCAATGTTGTAACCAAACAAAATTTGCCTCCTTTTTTTCACACAAATAGAGCTTTCTTTTAAAGGTATTTTTTGATTGACTCTGCTATTTTTATTTTTTATGATATAAACGTAAAAAGACCTAAAATTTTGAAAAAAATATGATATTTTCTCATTTTTGTTATTAGAAAAATCCAATAAACTCAATTTTAGTCATACATTTAGGCCAAAATGTATTCAGCCACATGTCTTTGGTAAAAAAAAAAAAAAAAAAAAAGGCCAATAAGCATATATTTATTGGTTTGCGCAAAAGTTATCATGTCTGGCAGGGCAGTACAAACCCCCTCCAAATTACCCCATTTTGGAAAGTAGACACCCTAAGGAAATTGCTAAGAGGCATGTTGAGCCCATTGAATATTTTATTTTTTGTCCCAAGCGATTGAATAAAAGTTGTCACTAAATGATATATTGCTCACACATGCCATGGTTATATGTGGAATTGTACCTCAAAATACATTCTGCTGCTTCTCTTGGATACCACATGTGACCCCATTTTGGAAAGTAGACACCCCAAGCTATTTGTTGAGAGGCATGTTGAGTCCAAGGAATATTTTATATTTTGCCACAAGTTGCGGGAAATTTACAAACTTTTTTTTTTTTGAACAACGTCGTCACTAAATTATATATTGCTCAAACATGCTATGGACATATGTGGAATTACACCCAAAAAAAAATTCTGCTGCTTCTCTTGAGTACGAGGATACCACATGTGGGGGACTTTTTGGGTGCCTAGCTGCGTACGGGGCCCCGAAAGCCAAGCACCACCTTCAGGATTTCTAAGGACGTAAATTTTTGATTCCACGCATCACTACCCATCACAGTTTTGAAGGCCATAAAATGCCAAAATGGCAAAAACCACCCCAAATGAACCTATTTTGGAAAGTAGACACCCCAAGCTATTTGCCAAGAGGCATGGTGAGTATTTTGCAGCTTTTATTTGTTTTTGAAAATGAAAAAAAAAAAAAAGAAAAATTTATATATTTTTTCTTTTTTCAATTTTCAAAACTTTGTGACAAAAATCAAGGTCTGCAAAATACTCAACATACCTCTCAGCAAATAGCTTGGGGTGTCTACTTTCCAAAATGGGGTCATTTGGGGCATTTTTGTGCTATCTGGGCATTCCATGGCCTCCGAACCTGTGATAGGCAGTGAGGAGTGAAATCAAAAATTTACACCCTTAAGCCCCATACACACTATCAGTTTTTCTGCTGAGTTTTTCCTTCAGATTTACAAAAACCATGTAATATAAAGGTCAAACCTTAGGAATTTCAATTTGTATGCAATCAGGCAGGCAATTGCACTACATGGTTTTGGTAAATCTGAAGGAAAAACTCAGCAGAAAAACTGATAGTGTGCATGGGGCTTTAGAAAGCCTGAAGGCGGTGCTTGGTTTTTGGGGGTCCCGTACGCGGCTAGGCTCCCAAAAAGGTGTAATTTCACATATAACCATGGCATGTTTGAGCAATATATCATTTAGTGACAACTTTGTGCAAAAAAAAATAAAAATAAAATAATAGTCTTTTTTCCGCAACTTGTGTCGAAATATAAAATATTCCATGGATTCGACATGCCTCTCAGCAAATAGCTTTGGGTCTCTACTTTCCGAAATTGGGTCATTTGGGGGGGGGGGTTTGAACTGTCCTGGCATTTTATGCACAACATTTAGAAGCTTGTGTCACACATCACTCACTCTTCTAACCACTTGAAGACAAAGCCCCTTTCTGACACTTTTTGTTTACATGAAAAAATATTTTTTTTGCAAGAAAATTACTTTGAACCCCCAAACACTAAGTTTTTTTTTTTTTAAAGCAAAGGCCCTACAGATTAAAATGGTGGGCGTTTAATTTTTTTTTCACGTGGCATTTGCGCAGCGATTTTTAAAATGCATTTTTTGGGGAAAAAATACTATATTGGCCAAATGTTTGATGAAATAAAAAAAGATGATCTTAGGCCGAGTACATGGATACCAAACATGACATGCTTTAAAATTGCACAGAAACGTGCAGCGGCGACAAACTACATACATTTTTAAAAGCCTTTAATGCCTTTACAGGTTACCACTTTAGATTTACGGAGGTCTACTGCTAAAATTAGTACCCTCGATCTGACCTTCACGGTGCAATTGCTGTTTACATATGACGTCAGACCGACGCTTGCGTTTGACTTTGCGCGAGAGCAGGGGGGCCAGGGGTGTTTTTTTTTTGTTTTTTTTCATTATTTATTTTGCTTTTTTATTTTATTTTTAAACTGTTCCTTTCATTTATATATTTTTTTTATCATTTTTATTGTTATCTCAGGGAATGTAAATATCCCCTATGATTGCAATAGGTAGTGACAGGTACTCTTTTTTTGAAAAAATTAGGGGGTCTATTAGACCCTAGATCTCTCCTCTGCCCTCAAAGCATCTGACCACATCAAGATCGGTGTGATAAAATGCTTTCCCAATTTCCCAATGGCACTGTTTACATCCAGCGAAATCTAAGTAATGAAATGCTCGTAGCTTCCGGTTTCTTAGGCCATAGAGATGATTGGAGCCATTCTGGTCTCTGATCAGCTCTATGGTCAGCTGGCGGAACCACCGGCTGCATTTTCAGGTTCCCTGTTGGGACAGGAGAGCCTGAGAAAACCATGGAAGATGGTGGGGGGGGGGGGAACATTCCTTCCCACTGCTTGTAAAAGCAGTCTAGAGGCTAATTAGCTGTTAGGATTGCTTTTAGATGAAAGCTGACCGCTGGCTGAAAAGAATGATACCAAGATGATACCTAAACCTGCAGGCATCATTCTGGTATAACCTCTCAAAGTCCAGCAACATACCAGTATGTTGCTGGTCCTTGTTGGGCATATACTGTAATCTTTTTTTTTCATGCAGCCTGTGGGCTGAACGAAAAAAAGATATTGATCGGTGGGTATGCCCACCATTAGAATACTTCCCTTCATCCACCTACTTCTAATGGTGGGCATACATGCACCATTTATATATGTCGAAGCATGGGGGCCTCCGCCCCAAAAAGTAGGAGCAAATCGCTCCTCCACCCCTGCTGCCCCCATGCTTCGGCATATATGCTTTTTTTTTTTTTTTTTTTTAACTGTGGTGGTGAAATCACCTCAGACAGCGCTGGAGTCATGGCTTTATGTATCGTGGGAGCAAACGCTGTTGCTGTCAAGATAAATAAATCCACGCTGCAGCTGAATGGCGTACCTGCTAAGCAAATGATGGTTAACAATAAAACAAAGTAACATTACAGTATAACAGTAAGACATACCATATCTGCAAAGCAAATACAAAAAAAAAATTGTAAAAAATAAAACATTTTTTAACGCAACCTGTGCCTAAAATATATATATGCCAAAGCATGGGGGCATGCTCCTGCAAAAGTTAGGAGCAAATCGCTCCTCCACTCCTGCCCCCATGCTTCGGCATATATGGCGTACCTGAAAACAAAAAATGGTTAACAATAAAACATTGCTGAATAGAATACAGTACAAAGGAGCAGAACAATAGAGAGAGAATAGAGAGAGAGAGAGAGAGAGAGAGAACTAACAATAAAACAACAACTATTTTTGTTTTTTTGTATTTTATATCTTTTTATTATTTATTATTATTATCCCTCCACTTCATAGTGAGCAAGTTATTACACTTGAAGCAGGCTCTCTCCCCCAGCCTAAGATGAGAATCTACAAGCCGCTGGGGAAAGCCCCGGCGATTAGGTCGCACGGTGCCACATGCTCCAATCTGCTGATCAAACAAATGACTAAACAGTGGGACGCTCGTGTAATAATTGTCCACATACAAATGGTACCCCTTTCCGAATAAGGGTGACACCAAGTCCCACACAATCTTGCCAGCGCTTCCTATGTAGTCAGGGCAGTTCTCCGGCTCTACGTGACTATCTGTGCCCTCATAAACCATAAAACTACATGTATAGCCTGTGGTCCTGTCACAGAGCTTATACATCTTGACCCCCTATATGGTACGCTTGCTGGGAAGGTGCTGTTTGAATGACAAGCGGCCAGAAAACGTAATCAGGGACTCTTCAACGCAGACAACTTGATGGGGAGTAAACAAGTCTGCAAAACATTGCTTGAAGTGGTTCATGAGGGGCCAAATATTGTCGATCGTATGCAGGGTCTCCACGAGGACGACAGAGTTCATTGTCGTTGAAGTACATGAACCGCAAGATCTGCTCGTATCGTGCCCTGGCTATGGAAGGAGAGAACAGGTGCATATGGTGAATTGGGTCAGTGGACCAATATGACCGCAACTCACCCTTTTTGGTTATGCCCATGTTGAGGGAAAGGCCCAAAAAGATCTTAAATTCGGAAACTGTAATTGGTTTCCAATGTCTGGCAAGGGAGGACTGGGGATTAGTGGCAATGTATTGACCAGCGTACAAATTGCTTCAGTCCACAATAGATCTATAGAGATCTTCGGTGAAAAACAGCGAATAAAAATCAAGTGACGTAAAATCAACTGTTTCCATTTGAATGCCGGGTTGGCCAGTGAATGGGGGAAGTACAGGTTCTGCAGAAGTGGTGGGTTCCCAATTAGGATTGGCAAATTCTACAGGAAAGGCACTATGGCCACGATGGGCCTGTCTTTGTCTTATTGGTGACAGCGGGACACTACTTGTGCTTGCCACCTCGCCAGCTTGAACTGCACTTATGGGACTCGCCACGTCACCATGTGCTACTGCAGTGCTGGATGTACGACCAGGGTGTACTAGGCCGCTGGTGCTTGCCAGTTCACCAGAAGGAATAGCGGTGCTAGTACTGCTCTGCTCCATACGAGGGACCTGCGGATCTTGCACATCAACAACAGAAGTTCGGGGTCTGCTACGCCTGACCTTAGCAGGGACCACATCTCCGTCGTCAGAGCTATCTGTCATGGAGCCGCTGTCCTCTACAGGATCATATTCTGAGCCTGAATCTGACAGATGAGTGACTTCCTCTTCGCTATCTGTCATGCTCAGAAACGTGTAGGCCTCTTCACTAGTGTACCTTCGATTTGCCATTTTGGGTTCTAAATTTAGTGGTACAGGTAAAAAAAAAAAAAAAAAAAAGCACCTAGGCTGTCAGTGACTGTATCAAAACATTACCAAAAAAACTGTTAGCAATCACAGGGATCAGGCCTGACTCTGCGAACGCTGCAGTTATGTCTTTAAATGTTTTGTAAGCGACAGTGATCGATCGATACTGCACTTGGGTGGGCTGGGCGGAGGGGCTAAACACAGGTGCTAGCGGGTATCTGGGCTGATCCCGCTAACACTGCGTTTTTGGGAACCCCAAACTGCTGGGGACGCTAGGATAGATCTGATATCGATCCGTTCAGATACTATACCACTAAGGGAGGTGTATGCTGCATGCGTGGGCGTTAGAGGTACTGGCACTAACCTGATAGTGCCTGGGGTGACGCAGACCCTATCTGACCCTAAAACCTTACTTATATCACCCGCCGGGTGATCAGGGGGTTAAACCTTTATTAGGTAATAAACGGTGGGTGCCCTGAAACTATAAAAAAAAATAACTAACTAACCAGCGTTACCCGTAACAGTTATATGGTGATGACTGGTGAAAGGGTTAACTAGGGGGCAATCAGGGGGTTAAAACCTTTATTAGGTAGTATATGGGGGTCCCTGGCACTATAAAAAGCTGCGGCAAACCTAAATACTTACCTGCCTAACTAGCGTCACCTGTGACACCAATACAGCAATCAGAAAAATGATCGCTTAGTGACACTGGTGACGGGGGGGTGATCATGGTCTTAAACCTTTATTGGGGGGGTTAGGGTGTACCCTAGACCTAAAGGGGGCTAACCCTAACTGCCCTAACAGTTATTGCAGTCACAAATGACACCAATGCAATAATCAATTAAAAAAAAAAATGCAATTGGTGTCACTGTGACTGGGGGTGCAGGGGGGTGAAAAGTGTGCCTAGAGTGTTCTACTGTAAAATTTAGTGTTTGGTGCAACTCATTGATCTTCTCTCCTTGGCCCCGGAACGAAAAAGACCAACACAAGGAGAGATTGCATCTATTCCGCTGCTCCTGTTTACATTACAGGAGCAGAGGAAGCATTCTATTTGTCAGGAGCGATCGCGAGGGGGTGGCCATGAATGAATGGCCTCCCCCTCATCTTGGATCGCTCCTGAACGGATTCTGACCGCCGCAGGCACCGGGGGGGGGGGGGGGGGGCGATCGGGCCCCCCTCCCGCGGGCAGGCATGGATATACCTGTACGGCAATATGCCTGCCCGTGCCATTCTGCCGACGTACATCGTCAGGCGGCGGTCGGCAACTGGTTAAAAAGGCCAACTGTTAAAATAAAGCACATTTCTTCAAATGACGGCCCTTTGCTTGCCTTTATCTGTCTCGTAGGGCACTAGAATACCCACTGACACCGACAATGGGCAGAATTCCCTCCATTGATACCAACGAATCGATGGGCCACTATTCCTTCCACTGACATCATTGATGAGGTACAATTTCTCCCACTGACACCAACAATGAGGTACAATTCCTTTCATTGACATCCATGATGGGGCAGAATTCCTTTCATTGAAGCCAATACCATTCCTCCCACTGACACCATCAAAAGGGCACAATTCTTTACACTGACATCATCCATGGGGTACAACTGCTCCCACTGACACCAACCATTGGGTACAATTCCTTTCATTTACACCAGCAATGGGGCAGAATTCCTTCCATTGATACCAAAGATGGACCACTATTCCTCCCACTGACACCAACAATGGGGCACAATTCCTCCCATCGGCACCATTGGGGCACAATTCTTTCCATCAACACCAACGATGGGGCACTATTACTCCAACGAACATCAACAATGAGACTCCAGTCCTCCTAATGACAACAAACATAGGGTATGAATTACTCCCACTGGCCCTAGTATGGCCCCTTAAAGTTTGATGGATGGTAAACTTGCCCTTTGTCAAGAAGGCGGCTTGGATGGGTAGGAATGGGCAGGGCCAGGTCAGGAAAAATTAAAGCCCAGTTGCAGGAAATCTGAATATTCCTCCACACCCACAGCCATTGCACTGCTCGTGTAGGTCTAGGGGAAAGTAAAAAGCACTTTACTTACCTGTTCCTCCACTTCCCCAGCAGATGGAGATCCCCCATGCTCTGACAGTGGACTGTCCCTTGGCGTCATCACATCCAGGCGATGGACCCTGCATTAGTGTGGATTACATCAGGACTTTATACCACTGCAGCATGTTGTGCTACAGGGACCAGTCTAGAAGAGGCAGGGGATCAGGTAAATAAATCTTCGTGCTACAGGGACCAGTCTAGAAGAGGCAGGGGATCAGGTAAATAAATCTTCGTCTCCATGCTCCCCAGACCTTAAACTATAACTAGGGCTGAAACAACTAATCGATTAATCGACAACTAATCGATTATGAAATTAATCGATTACTATTTTCATAATTGATTAATCGGCCAGTAACATAATGGGGTTAAAAAAAACTAAAATGAGCCCTTTATAGTACAAAAAGAGCAAATAATCGCTACTGTAAATATTACTTTCCCAGTTCTACAGTAAAAAAAAATTAACCCCTTACAGTAGTGATTGTCTGCTTTTTCTACTATAAAGGGCTAATTTTAGTTTTTTTAACCCCAATATGTTACTAAACGTGTTAGACCTGGTTCACATCTATGTGTTTTTGGTGCTTTTTGCAGAATAGTTTTGGATAGAGTGGAGAGGGATTAGAACACCTGTCAGAGATCACCCTCTCCGTTTGTCCTGTTTACCATTATCTTTGAAAGTAAAAGAAAATCCCAAATTTTGGGTTGCCCCTGGTGAAGTAACAGGAGGGAAAGCTTCCAAAGGGGACAGTTCTGGAGACCTGGGGGTTCCCAAGGAATTCCTTTCATTTGTAGGGATTTCCTCTCACTTCCTGTTTTGGTTTCGGGACAGGAAGCAAAGGCAAAATCTCCCCAATGGGACCCAGATGGTAAAAATAAATCTTTTGGGGTTATAATTCTCCCTTACTCTATTAAAAAAAAAAATTTGCCTATAGTTCTACTTTAACAACCCCTCAGCAAAGAAGTATTTTCAAGTTTCGAGATTTGCTTCCTTTATTTCTGGTTGTACAGATCTAACACTTCGTTTTCACTTAAGGGAAGCTCTGCTTCACTTTTTTTTTTTATTATCATCATATACTAAATTTGAGTTGCCCAGATGGGTTTTCCTAAAAAGGTCAGTCCACTTAAAAAAGACATTCAGTTTTTGGAGAAAGCTGGAGAGCCAAACCACTTAACGGTTTCGTATTCTTGAGGACATGAAGGCTGAGTCTATTATGAGAGATCTGACTACCACAAGCAAAAGCCTGTCAAAGCAGGTCCTAAAACAGTTCCATTACAGGTTTTTCAACTGTTTATTTAGCGGTTTGACTGAAGAAGTACAAAAGGTCCAGAGTGCTATATAAAACACCTACTAATACACTGGTGCTAAATTCAGCAAATAAATGATCAGACTTGTAAGTGGGTGAAGTTCAGTCATAGTACAAATCTCAGTACTAATATAAAAAAGACTAATGGATAAGGATAAAATTCAGGTTAACCATACCGATAGCTAAAAAAAAAAAAAGAAAAAAAAAGAAATAAAAAGAAAGAAAGACTTAACACTTTGCAACACTGTCATTCTCACATCGCCTCAGTTACACGACATTCTCATTAATCATGACAGATACCTGCTTTCATTACCATAGTCTGAGCTAATTAACTCCGCTGATCAATACAGCTTCTCAATTTTAATCAGTATTCTGGATGAGATAGACAATCTACACCACCTAAAACGTCAATTATCTTTCTGTATTACATCAATTAAACTGGTATTAACGCTTACAAAGGTTATACACATAGACTACACCCTGTGGATGTTAAAGCACAATAATTACATGTATGATTTTATTGCACCGATGTTGACCTATGATTCGTTTTTTTTTTTATACCTTAGATGTTAAATGTATTAAAATTACGTAGCACAAAATATTTCATCGCAAACCAAAACGATGACTGCAGTCATAACAATGAGAACATTCTCTAACCTTCACCATTGTAACACACACACACACACACACACGCACACACACAATGAACGTGCCATCAGAAGGGGAACGGTCTCATGGTGATGTCACCGGATGGCCATGTCCCATGGCTATTTAGGAACCGGCAAAGAGCGGAGCTGGCACAGTGGGAGACAGCGTTGGAGGAGGACCGTTTCAGCAGCGGAGAAGACAGGAGGGACATTTTTAATAAAATACTTGTCAAAACCATCTCTTGTTTTTATTTAGACTACACTTACTTTTTTTGGGTGAGTGAGTAGGGGTAAAAAGCACCCCATACTCATTCACATGGGGGGGGGGGCTAGGATCTGGGGCTCCACTTTTGTAAAGGGGGCTTCCAGATTTGGATAAGCCCCCCACAACCACTGCTCACGGTTGTCAGGGAAAAGGCCCTTGCCCCCATCAACAAGGTGCATTGGGGTGAGCACAGAGACCCCCCTGACCCAAGGCACCCACCTCCCCATGTTGAGGGCAAGTGACCTGGTATGGTACAGGAGGGGGGGGTACTCGCTCCCCACCCCCGACCTGCATGTTTGGATAAGGGCCTGGTATGGATTTTAGGGGCACCCCACACTTGTTTTTGGCGTGGGGATTCCCCTCAAAATCCATACCAGAACCTCCAGTCTGGTATAGGGGAGACCCCACGCAGTTTTTTTCCATTTGGGAGCGGGGTTCAATTCAAGATCCAGTCCAGACTTAAAGCGGGGTTCCACTCTAAAGTGGAACTTCCGCCGATTGGAACCCCCCCCCCTCCGGTGTCACAATTGGCACCTTTCAGGGGGGAGGGGGGTGCAGATACCTGTCAAAGACAGGTATTTACACCCACTTCCGGGCATAGACTCCCGTGGGAGTCTATGCCCCTTCCTGTCCCTGTGCGCTGTCTGCTGGGACACACACGTGTCCCAGAGACAGCGCAGACAATTCCTATTGCGCTGTGCGACTCGCGCATGCGCAGTAGGGAATGGGGAAGTGAAGCCGCAGCGCTTCACTTCCTGATTCTCTCACCTAGAATAGTGGCGCAGCAGCCGAGAGCCGAGCGATCGATCTGCCTCGGCATCGCTGGACCCCGGGACAGGTGAGTGTCCATTTATTAAAAGTCAGCAGCTGCAGTATTTGTATCTGCTGGCTTTTAATATTTTTTTCCACAGTGCAATCCTGCTTTAAAGGGCGTGGTATGGATCTTGAGGGGGACCCCACGTCATTTCTTTTTATTCTGGAGTGGGGTTCCCCTTTAAGATTTTCAAGAGCACAAGTCGCACCACAAGTCAGATCATCATGATCCATCTTGGATGTGACTTTCATTTAAATCAATGGACCACTGATTTTAACATGTCAAAAAAAGAAAAAAAAAATGTATCGCCTCCTCATCGCTCTTTGCTCTTCAGAGATCAAAAGATATTTAAACGAGCCCCAATAGTTTAGAAAAAGGCCACTGAACTAGAAATACAAGAAATATTCACCTACCTTTTTATTAAATGAAGCAGCGGCCTAACAGATCTCTTTTGGTAAATAGGTGACGCAAAACTTTCAGGTTTATCCATCTGCCATACTGACATCTGTTGTGGCCAAGGGGCCAGGGCAGGCACTACTCATCAAGTTACTGACCTAGAATAGGTATACAGGCATCCTGATTTCACTGACCACATGCTTGATCCGTGGTTGCAACACATTGGATGGTAAAGAAAGTTTGAGTTTGCATGTATGAAGTGAACAATTTTAGGTCATATTCCTGTTCTGGCATAGTGATCTAACACCGGGCTTCCTGACCTCCTTCCCATTGGTGAGCAGAGCAGCTCAGGGGAGCACAGGGAAGGGAGTATCAGCAAAAGCTATTGCCGCCATTTGGTTGACTTTAATAAAGACCTGGACATCTGCCAAACTCATATATTACTTTAGATAAACAAACAGCCGTATTTGCCCTGCCTGTCCGCTCCCCCCTCCTCCTCCATGCATACATGCTGAGCTCTATACCAAAAAGCAGCAGCTGCAGTGCTTGGAGTGTGTAGCGTGCTGGTGTGCTCCAGGATCCCCAGTCTCAGTCAGAGAATGGTGATGTAAGGGGTCAGGTCAGGAAATGCTTATATTGCTGTGATCTGGCATCAGCCAGAAGAGGGACACTGGGATAGCGTGAAAAAATAAATAAAAAAAATAGACAGACGGCAAGCCATAGAACAATGCACAATGATTAAAAAGCTTTAAAAAGCAATGTTGCCAGTACTTACCAAGTTCTGGAGGCAGCACAGTCAGCCTGTTTCCCTGTATGTGCAGCTCCTTAAGCTGACTCAGCTCCCCTACCTCTTTAGGCAGCGATATTAGGTCATTATCCCGCAGACTAATCTGTAGGAAAATTTAAATAAAGTAAGACAGTTTAATACCAAGATGAAATATGAGAATCGCCACTTGAAACTATCATAATTATGTACATATAAAACATTTAAAAACAGCAAAGTCAGATTTGCTTAAAGGGGAATTATAGAGAGAGATTTCTATACATTTTTCTTTAATAATTATAACGAAGACTATATTTTTTGTTTTAAGTATTTTTTTTATCAGGTAATAATGAACTATTGCATAGGAATATTTGTATTTTCATTTTCA
The DNA here is from genome assembly GCF_037356315.1 of Lithobates pipiens. Lineage (NCBI taxonomy): Eukaryota > Metazoa > Chordata > Amphibia > Anura > Ranidae > Lithobates > Lithobates pipiens. The sequence continues at coordinate 72,619,938 of NW_027507764.1, forward strand.
GCCACCAGATGGCGCTTAAAGCTCCCTTTCATATGTTTTTTTGGCTCACCTTATTTGCGTTGCTGTTTACAGAGCTCTAGGGCTCCAGGCGAATGAGTACAAACAGTATAAACACACTCCTCCACATCATGCCACCTTCCTTATAACAAATGTTCTCTTACTTATTTTCTATCTTACCGTTTTTATATGTGAATGCTATTCATTCATGTTAATTGTATAGTTGTAGGTTTCTTTAACTGAACAGCTTCAAGTAGCAGCTATAACAGGTTTCTCCCTAATTGGCTTCATCAGGAAGGACATCAGTACCAAAAGCAAAACACTAAGAAATCTCCATATGAGTTCCAGATTATGCGTTCCCAATAATGGTGGCCCCATTAAGAGCAAGCAGCAGGTTTGAAGACACAAATTCTCACATATGCATTTCAGCGCGAGTACATGATGATATATGGTGAACCACAGAAGAGGTAAAAGAAATGAATATGGATAATATAAAGGTCTTGGTATGAAATATCCATCTGGGGGTGCCCATACAGCATGGGTCCAGTTTGGAATTTTAAGGATGTCTGCACAATAAAAAAAAAAGAGTGCGCACTGACGAGCATGGGTGTCTGAGGCTTCGGCGCGGTTTGTTTTACCTTTTCTGTAGTTCACTATATAATCGCCCTGGATTTGCACTGAAACACACATATATGGGGATTTGTGTGTCCAAACCATCTGCTTCCCCTTAAAGGGGTCCCATTTTTTGGGAACACATAATCTGAAATTTATATGGAGATTTCTTGTTGTTCTGCTTCTGGTAGTAATGTCTTTCCTGACTAAACCAATTAAGGCGAAACATGTTGAAGACACCACTTAACGCTGTTCAGTTGAAGAAACCTGCCTTGAACCACATTGTATATTTTTGACTATCAAATTGTGTTTGATTTTATTGATCAATTGTGGGTATAGGACTGTATATATGGCTTTCTAGTAGTGTGTTTTTCTTTTTTTATGTTGGTTAAACTAGCTGGACTTGTGTCTTTTTTTTCAACCAGATTAAAGCAGTACAGCCAAAGCTCTTTTGGCTGTACTTCTGTGGATCACAGGAGTGCAGATCATTCTGCACTCCTGTGACCCGTTTTCAGCAGACAGCGAGCAGAAGCTGACAGGTGACATCACAGAACCAGTCCAGGCTTGGGAAAGATTGCGACCATATGATCGGGATCCGCCCACATGCCTGAACCGACACCCGGCTCAGCCTCTCAGCAAGCCAATGAGAGCCTGAGCCGGCCACTCCCTCCACAGCCCAGCACTCCAGTGAGCATGGGGGGCAGAGCAGACAGTTGGTGACAGTCACCAGCTGTCTGCTCAGGAAACTCTGAGAGATGAACAATTAGTGGTGTTTGATTGCTCGGCTTTGAGCCTTAGAGCCAGTGGGGGACGGATGCTGCATCCACCTAGGGAAATAGGATTTAAAAAATAAATAAAAATACATTCCCATACTTCTCTTTTAACTATGTAACTAAGAAGTTGTTACTATGGGCACCTTTAAAATCTTGCCCTTTGCAATATTTGGATATAAAAAAATTATAGATTTCCTTTAAAATTGATGGAGTGTGCAAAATGAGCATCGCCAGTGTGGTGAGTTAGGCAGGGCAGCAGCATGAAGTTTGCAGAATTGTGGACGGTGTGAAAAGTATTGTCCTCCTATGTATGTTGTGCACTCATATATAAATAAGGGCTTGTGAATTATAAGACACATTTTCTATTTGTGCCCAGCTGTGCTTTTAACTGCTTGCCCAGAGTCACCCTTTAATCACACATTCCCTGCAGCGTTGGCAAACGCGGTCATACTGACAAAGACAGGGTGACGCTACTAGTCACAGTCGTTTATTTCTGTAAAATAAACCCAGCTACTTCTTAAATTGACTCAAGTTTACTCTCACAAAAAGGCTCAAGAAAGTGAATTGATTTTCCAGGAATTTAGATAAATTACTTACTATCTGCAACTTTGTGAGCTTCCCAATATCGGCCGGCAGGATTTCAAAATCGTTGTCACTTAGATAGAGAGCACGCAGGGTGGCTGCAAATTAAACAGCAATATATAAACAGTGTGTCGTGAAGCTGCAGCGCCGCAGCCCTGATCAATAGCGTAAGTCAGCTCTGATTAATAACCTCGGCTCGGTGAAAAGCCTCTGACATACCCAGGGCTCACGGTAATAACAAGGAGGTCAAACGCAGATTTAAAGGCTTATCGTACAACTTGCATGTACAGGAAGACATCTATATATTGGAGAATGACAATTAAAGAGGGCCTGTCCCACATGCATTGTGGCAATGTGAATTCAGAATTCTTAATTAAAGCTGAATCTTAAGGAGGTACAGAAACAAAAAACACCAATTAACATAGTTATGTATTCATTATAAATAATATCGTTTTAAATTTAGTCAAATGCCTGTTTAGCTCCTTACAACCCCACAACACCCCTCCCCCCCCACCAACAAACACACATCAGTATTCATGTGCACACATGTGCAGATAGGAGAGCAGAGGGTTGGACACCTCAGTCTGCTGCTGCTCCTTTCGTGTCCAATCAGCAGCCAAAAGCCCAGTACCCACGATGAGAAAATCGTACAAAAAATACCCCTTTCAAAGCGACCATACGATAATCCGATTGTTAGTACACAGCTTTTGAGAATGCTGATCAGAACAGGTCATTGTGAAATAATGCGATGGGGCAAGCACAAAAATTTCTCGTACGATACCACATCATACGATTTTCCATTTAATCCGTTCATCCAAAAACACAATGCAATCTGTTACATCCCTTGTGAATTTTTATTCTGTTGTACAAGAATTTTCATAACTTTAGTAACCACTTAAAGCGGGAGTAAACCCACTGACTTTTTTTTTTTTTTTTAACACCTGTAAAGGAAAAGGCATAATGAGCTAGTATGCACCGCAATACTATTTCCCGGAAGAGGCAGAACAGCGATCTGCCTACGTAAACAAGGCAGATTGCCGTTCTGTCAGAGGGAAAGAGAGAGATCTTGTGTTTCTGCTAAGCTGGAACACGGATCTCTTCCTTTGTCCAGTCAAACCTTCCCCCCACACAGTTAGAAAGCACCCCCTGGTGCTAACCCCTTCCCTGTCAGTATCATAAATACAGTAACAGTGCATATTTTTAGCACTGATTATTGTATTAGTGTCACTGGTCCCCAAAAAAGTGTCAGTTAGGTGTCTGGTTTGTCCGCTGCAATGTCGCAAAATTGCTGATCGCCACCATTACTAGTAAAATAAATAAAATACAAATTCCATAAAAATATCGATTCATTGTAGATGCTATAACATTTTTGCGCAAGCCAATCAATATACACCTATTGGGATTTTTTTTTTTTTTTAACAAAAATACGTAGCCGAATACATATTGGCCTAAATCGATGAAGAGATTAGACCGTTTACATTTTTGTATTGAATATGTATTATAGCAGAAATGTAAAAAAAATTTTTTTCAAAATTGTCGCTTTTTTTGCGCAAAAAAATAAAAACCGCAGAGGTGATCAAATACCTCCAAAAGAAAGCTAGTTTTGTGGGGAAAAAAAAGGACTTCAATTTTATTTGAGTACAGCTTTGCACGACCGCACAATTGTCAGTGAAAATAACGTGGTGCCGTATCGCAAAATAATGGCCTGGTCATAAAGGGGGTAAAACCTTCCAGGGCTGAAGTGGTTAAGCTGGCCACACATGGATTGAAATTTGTCCGGTTCAGCAGGAACTGGATGAATTTCAATCTATCTTTGGCCATTCCAGTTCATCTGAAGTCAATCTAGTGAACGACTTTCCATGATCTGGCTTGTTGGAAAATTTTTCTTTCATAAAAGGGCATGATGCCATTTGGCTGCACTGCTAATTAGAGATGCACGCAAGAGAAAAATTAGTTTTGTTTCGGATTCATTTTTTTAAGTTGATCATCACATTTGTTATGTTAGAATGATTCATTTTTGGAATTAGTTTCATACATTGGCTGTTCCAAATCAATTTGAATCTCAGAAGTTATTTCGGAAGATGGGCAATATTCATTTTAACGTGTTAAATTTGTTATTTCAGGAGATTGCTTATGTACTGTGGGTTGGATGGAGGTGGATCCATCAGAATCTCCAAATCACACCATAACTAATTATTCCGAAATCAATTTTGGATTCATTCGTTGTGTGATGATTTGAAGATTCTGATGGATCCACCTCCATCCAACCCAAATACATAAGTAGAATTTGTCATCTTATTTCACATTTATACTTTACTGTATTTATAGCAATAGGTTTCCATTTAATATGTAGTGCATTTTTTAGAATAATGAAAAATGTTAATGCAAAATAAAAATGAAATGGCTCTGATTAACCACTTACAGACCGGACCATTTTGCTGGTCAAAGACCAGACCACTTTTTGCGATTTGGCACTGCGTCGCTTTAACTGACAATTGCGTGGTCATGCAACGTGGCTCTCAAACAAAATTGATGTTCTTTTTTTTCCACAAATAGAGCTTTCTTTTGGTGGTATTTGATCACCCCTGCGGTTTTTATTTTTTGCTCTATAAACAAAAATAGAGCGACAATTTTGAAAAAAAAAACGCATTATTTTTTACTTGTCATTATAAATATCCCCTAAAAATATATATATAAAAAAATTTTTCCCTCAGTTTAGGCCGATACGTATTCTTCTACATATTTTTGGTTAAAAAAAAAAAATCGCAATAAGCGATTGATTCGTTTGCACAAAAGTTATAGCGTTTACAAAATAGGGATATTTTTATAGCATTTTTATTAATAATTTTTTATTTTTTTACTAGTAATGGCGGCGATCAGCGATTTTTATTGTGACTGCGACATTGCGGCGGGCACATGGGACATTTTTGACACATTTTTGGGACCATTGTCATTTATACAGTAATCACTGCTATATAAATGCAGTGATTCCTATGTAAATGACACTGGCAGTGAAGGGGTTAACCAGCGGGTGGCAGTGTAGGGGTTAAGTGTTCCTAGGGGTGTGTTACTAACTGTGGGTGGGCTTGGCTTTCATTTAGTGAACACTGATCTCTGCTCCAATCACATGGAGCAGAGATCAGCGTCACTAGTTGCTAGGCAGAATGGGGAAATGCTGTTTACACGGCATTTCCTCCATTCTGCCGCCCCGTGAGACGATCGCGGGTATGCCCGCGGCGATCGGGTCCGCGGGACCCGTGACCAGACTCACGGGGGTCCTGACCGGCACTGGCAGGGCGGCACTGAAGATTGGACATACCCGTACGCCAATATGCCTGCCCGTGCCATTCTGCCGACGTACATCGGCGTGCGCCGGTCGGGAACTGGTTAAACTCTGATAATTTGTTATGTCATTACATTATTTTGGATGCTTCAAACATTAAAAAAAGGCCCAAACTATCACATCTTGTTATCTGAATGAAACAAATGAATAAGAATGAATTTGTGGTTTTGTTCTAATTTATTTCGGATTTGTTGAATTTCGTTACTACATCCGAATCTCCAAATAACGAAAATTTTGTCCAAATTTCGATTTGTAACAAAAAGGTATCACACATGTCTGGTGCTGATAACTGCATTCCAACAGTCCCGCGATCAGATTACAATGATACATGGGGAGGATTCTCGCATCCAGCGAGAATTGTGGATTGGAGAATCGGTTCAATTTGTTTTTTTGCTCAGCCCGCTGGCAGAATGAAAAAAAACTGAAACACGTATGGCCAGCCTTGTAAGTTGTCATGTTGATTCTCTGGCTTCAATTATTTCTGAAACACTATCCATAGATGGCTCAAATTTAAAAATTTCTTTTAATTAAAAAATTTTCAAAATTGCCCGGGGGAAGCAAGTGGTTAAAATGAACTCGTCAGTAGCAAATTGAAACAAAAACTGGCATAACCTAACAGGAAGTACTGTAAGGTTTCCATACATAATACACCAAGGAAGTATTCTTTCCTTATCACTTGAAGCCCTCTGAAAAAAGCTAAATTTCCATAATCTGTTCCACACTAAATGGTATCTCTTTGTGTAACATCCTCTGGGTGATGAATTTATAGACTGGCTTGTGTTTATGGGCTCATTTGCATTTCATAGTAAAACTAAATTTCTGAACTGTAAACGTGCTTTTATAGTGCACACATGAGAGCCATAGAGGCTCTGTAATGGCATTGTACATGGCAACCAAAGCCAAATTATTCCTATGGTTTATTTAATGTGGTTTATCAAGAGTAGTGTAAAAAGTGAGCAGCGAGCCAACATACAGAACAATCACTAGGACACCGTCTGAACAATAATGTGTCGCTTTTTGCTGTTTGTTGTATCTTGTATAGTTTGTTCATTTGATTCAATCAAATGCATGTTGGCTTTTTCCCTTAACACTGCTGTTGTAGACTCCCGAAGAGATGAGAGAGAAGTAAGAAGAATAGAGGTCTATAGGAGGAATAGTGTTAAATGAACACCACTGATTGATGACGAAATTTCAAAACTGACAGATCTTTTACCAGATAATGCAAAGAATGAGAACACTACAAGTTTACAATAAATCTTGATAAAAGATCAGAAGTTATATCAAATGTGTTACGGGGATCACAACTCTCCGTCTGCCCGCGGTTGAAGGAAATACCGGACAATAAAAAGGATCAGGGATTAGTGCAAATGACAGTGCAGGTGTCAATCTGACTGGCTTTACCTTCTGATCATTTAATCGAGATTAATAATATATACCAGACTTGTTATAAATGTTGCATTCTCATCTTTCTTTGCATCCTCTTTGAACCAATTCTGGAGACCTGTAGGCAGGGCCACCGATAGGGGGGTAACACCAGGATTCCTGTAGGAGGCCCAGACACACAGGGGGATCGGTGCAGTGGGGCGGAAGGGCTGTCTGTGTCTTTCCCTCCAGCAACTGAAAGCCGGTTTCTCCCCCTCTCCCTCCCGCTGGCTTCCAGCTGCTGGAGGTAGAGAGACATACAGAGTACAATGTTCTGAAATTGTCTTTGCGCCCCGCTGAACTGATCTCCCTCCGTGTACTGCCCATAGCCCATTCCCCCCAGTGTGCCTGCACCCGCTCACCCCCGCAGCACCACCAGCTTCCCTCTCCCACCGGCTGCTGTTTGTGAACAAGCGGATGGAGAGTGGGGAAAGGGGCTGGTAAATATCTCATTTAATGGCTCCTTTTTCTGAATTGGACACATTGAGTAATCAGTACGGATTGCTCCTGTGTCCATCCTTAACAGAGCATAGTAAACTGTGCTTACTTACGATGCTCAAGTTATGAATTAACAGAAGCCTTGGTCTCCTGTTCTTTCATCTTTAGTGCAACTGAGGCTTACAGAGAAAGGAATTGAAGAATCTGTATCCTCAATTCCTCGGTCTCAAAGGTGAGATGTTAGGGGGCTGTTTAGACCCCTGATATTTTCATCCATATTTCAACGCCGATGGGGGGCATCAGCGTTGAAAAAAGTTAGATTTCAAGAATTTATAAATATATATATATATATATATATATATATATATATATATATATATATATATATATATATATTTTTTTTTTTAGGAATTGGAAAAAGTAATTATATTTTTTTTTCAACTTTCAGGTAGGCTGGTTTGGAGTTTGGTGAGATTTCATTCACCAGTCCAGGTGCGAATTTGATAAGTGTACGACACCTGAACTTGACCTAAAATCATACAGGGCACTTGAAAAAAAAAAAAAGTTTAAAATGCATCCAATTTGCATATACAGTGCCTTGAAAAAGTATTCGCACCCCTTGAAATTTTCCACATTTTGTCATGTTACAGCCAAAAATGTACATGTCATTTATTGGGTTTTTATGTGATGGACCAACACAAAGTGGCACATAATTGTGAAGTGGAACCTGACTTACTATGTAACTATGAAAATGATAAATGGTTTTCAAACTGTTTTACAAAGAAATATGTGAAAGTCAATACTTTGTAGAACCACCTTTTCCTGCAATTACAGCTGCAAGTCTTTATAGGTATGTCTCTACCAGCTTTGCACATCTAGAGAGTGATATTTTTGCCCATTCTTCTTTGGAAAATAGCTTAAGTTCTGTCAGATTGGATGGAGAGCGTCTGTGAACAGCAATTTTCAAGTCCTGCCACGGCTTCTCAATTGGATTTAGGTCTGGACTTTGGCCATTCTAACATGAATATGCTTTGATCTAAACCATTCCATTGTAGCTCTGGCTGTATTTTTAGGGCCGTTGTCCTACTGGAAGGTGAACCTCCACCCAGTCTCAATTCTTTTGCAGACTAACAGGGTTTCTTCTCAGATTGCCCTGTATTTGGCTCCAATCTTCCCATCAACTCTGATCAGCTGTACTGTCCCTGCTGAAAAAACAAAAAAACAAAATCACCCCCACAACATGCTTGCCATCACCATGTTTCAGGATGGGGATGGTGTGTTCAGGGTGATGTACAGTGTTAGTTTTATGCCACACATAGAATTTTGCTTTTGGACAAAAAATTATATTTTGGTCTCATCTGACCCAAGCACCTTTTTCCACATGTTTGCCGTGTCCCCCACATGGCTTCTCGCAAACTGCAAACAGGACTTTCTTTCAACAAACTCAACTCTTCCATAAAGGCCATATTTGTGGAGTGTATGACTAATAGTTGTCCTGTGGACATATTCTTCCACCTAAGCTGGGGATCTCTGTAGCTCCTCCAGAGTTACCATGGGCCTCTTGGCTGCTTCTCTGATCAATGCTCTCCTTGCCCAGCCTGTCAGTTTAGGTGGATGGTCATGTCTTTGTAGGTTTGCAGCTGTGTCATACTCATTCCACTTTCCGATGATGGATTGAACAGTGCTCTGCAAGATGTTTAAAGCTTAGGATATTTTTTTTAATAACCTAACCCTGCTTTAAAACTTCCCCACAACTTTATCCCTGACCTGTCTGTTGTGTTCCTTGGTCTTCATGATGTTGTTTGTTCACTAAGGTTCTCCAACAAACCTCTGAGGGCTTCACAGAACAGCTACATTTATACTGAGATTAAATTACACACAAGTGGACTCCATTTACTAATTAGGTGACATCTAAAGACAATTGGTTCCACTAGATTTTAGTTAGGGGTATCAAAGTAAAGGGAGCGGAATACAAATGCATGCCACACTTTTCAGATATTTATTTGTAAAAAAACTGAAAACAATTTATTATTTTCCTTCCACTTCACAATTATGTGCCATTTTGTGTTGTGTCACATAGACTACCAATACAATACATTTACGTTTTTGATTGCAACATGACAAGATGTGGAAAATGTCAAGGGGTATGAATACATTTTTCAAGGCACTGTATGTGAACCAAGCCTAAACCATGCCCATAGCTGGCCACATAGTATGTTACACAATGTTTGTACACTCTTTTTCGAGTTCAGCAACAAATGCATAGTGTGAGGTACCTCTATTATTCAGCAAACCAAATTCTATGCACTCTTATAGCCTGATGCCAGATGCACTTTCTAAAACAGACTTCAACTGTGTCTCCAACCCCAACCTCTGGCACCTTCCCACCAAAAATTGGTGGCTTCCCATTTGCTTAATATAAAAGACAACTCCAGATATAGTGGCATTCGCAGGCAAATGTGCCAGTTCTAATCGTACTGCACGTGACGGCATGTATTTGGGTTGAATATGTATTCATTGAATTTCATCATAAACTAACAAGAATAAATCTAAACAATTTGGGGTACAGAAAATAAATAAGGAGGGGGGGGGGAGTAACGATTTCCATTTTAGTAAAAAATGTATTCACAACTACAATGATAATCTATAATCTATCAGTGAATCATCAAGATGTTAAGATAAAAAATGTAAAAGAAAAAAGTAAAAGAGAATAGATTAACCCACATACAAGTGAAATCAATACGAGGTCAGTACAGTGTAAAACTTTTCGGGGACCGAAAATTCAGGAAGGTGGTTACCTATGGAAGCATAACCCATCTTATCAGAGGTGGAGTTATGGATCCATATGTACCACAATTTGTTATGTTTTCCTAATTGTCCCTTCCTTTAGCTTGCTTCTCTTCCACAAGCATAAAGTCGTTCATGAGGTCCAGCCATGCATTTAGAGAGGGGGAAACAGTCTTCCAAAATCAAGGAATGAGCTGCTTGGTAGCTGATAGGAAAAAATGTAGAAGATTTGATTTTCGGGACCTAATTGAGCCTGTAAGAATGGAAAGGAGTGCCATCTTGGGAGAGGGGGTAAGAGACTAATCATACATCTCATTATATATTTCGAAGCTCAGTTTCCAAAATGGACGGATACGGTCACATTCCCACCACATATGTATATATGTGATCCTCATTCTGTGACAGCGCCAACAAAAGATCTGGTGAATTAGGAAAAATTCCACTCAGCGTGACCGGGTCACTGTACCATCTGGATAATTTTTTTCCTGAATATAGCAGTTGATGGAGGATTTGTGTGTGGGATCTACTAGTGCCTACAGTCTACCTGTAGATTCTGTGGGTCAGGACCCCCCCCCCCCCCAAAAAAGTCCCAAAATACATATACTGGGGTCAATATATTCTATGCTTTCACCAGAGTTTTATTGAGACGTCTCTTTTACAGACTGCTGGAGTCCCTAAAAGCAATATATTGACACTTGGGCCGTTAAGCATCTCTGGTATACAAAGGTCATGAAAACAGGACAGAGAATGTTCTTACTTAAATAAAAGAAGTTTCCAGGTAAGGAGGTCTCGCTCAGGTTGTTATAAGTCAGATCAAGGACTTCCAGTGAAGGCAAGGAGCCAAATCCTCTTGGTAAGGAATTTAACCGGTTCATGCTGAAAGACACAAGAGAAGGAATCATAAGTCAAATCTAGATTTAGCAATAAAGGGTAAGGCAAAAGATACAAAAAAAAAAAAAACACAGCAAGTGAAAGCTGCAAACACTGCAATTGCACCAAAATTGATACATTTACTCCAATTACCTTAATCTGAATTCTCTGCAATCCACTTTATCCAGAATCCAAAGAACGCCTTATATGGTCAGTAGGAGTGTATATTTCGAAAACATCCTGGTCTCCAAACATATTGAACAAATGTCCACGGCAGGTTTAAATCTAAGCCCTTGTACACACGGTCGGAGATTCTGACGAAATGTGTCCTATCGGACCGTTTTGTCTGATATTCCGGCTGTGTGTGGTCTACATCAGACTGTTTCCGTCGGAGTATCCGACGGACCAAGTTTTCCAACTTGTTGGTAAAATTTTCCGACAAAATGCTCCGATCAGACATACTCCGATCATGTGTAGAGAATTCCGATCGGACAAAGTGCCACCCATGCTCAGATCAAATTCCTACACCAAAGCTATTGGCTACTAGCGTGAACGTAGTCCCGTCGTAACGAAATAACGTAATCACGTCGGATTTTCCGACAACTTTGTCCGACCGTGTGTATGCAACAGTTTCGGACAAAAGCCGACAGATTTGGCTGTTGGAATCTCCGACCGTGTGTACAAGGGCTAAGGGCTGTCTATCCACTAAAGGAGCCTTCAGTGGATGGGTCTGGGAATACCCCTTAAACTTTACAATCTGGGGTTCAAAGAACCCCTGATTAATGACAAAAGCAGTGTACAGCATTGCCTGAGTAAAACACTGAACCGCTGAAAGGTAGTGTGTGGTCCCTATTTGCATCCCAAGGCTTAATTCCCCCCCCCCCCCCCCAACTCAGGTGCTTACCACTTTCTGGCAATGGTGGCCTCCTACAATGCTCACCACTTTAGGCCTGTAACCTTCTCCAGAGCTACCTCCCCATGCACAAGTACCTCCCCATACACTTAATTGGGGCTCAACTCCTACAGCAGAGATGCAAGGAGTTCAGCCCAATTCAAGGGAGTTAAATTGACTGCCAAAGCAGGCAAGCCTTGCCTCCAATGAATACTGATGCAGCCCATCACAGTGGGCATTGTACTGGGCTGGGTCTTGGGAGAAGCTATGCAAATATCAATATGCCTTGATGGATAATCATCAGTTTGGAGGAGTGGACGTTCACATGCCGGCTGCATTTGCATGCATACTGCCATAAGTAATGCCCACACGTGTTGCTGAGCTGCCATAATTAAATGAATTGAAATCCAATGAGTGAAAGTGGCAGGCCAGGGACAGTATGGCTGGGGGAGGAAAGAACTAGTTGATGATGAATGTCCTCCAGCCAGGAAATGAGGTGGGCTCTATGCTTGCTGTAGCTTCTAATGCACACTGCGAGAAGCTGAGTAAGCCATTTCACCACAGGAGAGGAGCCCATGTAACTGTTGCAGGACCAAAAGGCATAGCTAGAGTTCATCTTCAATATAGTTTTTAAGGAAACACTTAAGTTTAGGTCAGATTTAAGGGGGGGGGGGGGGGGGGAAGAATTTGCTATAAAAGATCTAATCATCCCCAAAGGGATTCAAACCTTTGGAGTGCTAAAGCTTTCCTTCATGAGAACTACAGCTCTCTGCCAGTAGAGATAAGAAAATTCTCTAGGCTGGAGCAGATCAGACTGCTATTGCTTGGCCAGCTACCTGTCGATCATCATCCTGTTGGCGGGAACAGCTGCTGTCGTGTCACTTTGAATAACACGCGGGGGTGTTTCGGGGGGGGCTAGGGCGAGCAAGTGGCATTACAGGACTTTTCTCTGAGAATATGATGGGTGAAATTAAGACCACCTGCCCAATAAATATGTAAAATTCAGCAAAAGCGAATTTTAGTGGGAGCCAGATCATCATCAACCAGGAGCTTACAAAACCAGGCCGGCATGACTTGACCAGGAGTATCCCTTTAAGAAAGGACCCGACAGGCGAAACACAATTCTTCTTTTTCAGTTCCTATAAGTTGTACCATCTAATGTACGAGCAACAGTTTGAATCAGATCTGATTATTTTGTCTGAGTCAGTAAAGAAAAAAAAAAAAAAAAAAGATCTCTGATCAAGAATGATTGTTTGCCAAAATAATAAGATTTATGGCGATTATTTTTGCCCTACTCTTTGGGCTTTTAAAACAATCTTCCCCTGTATTTTGATTGAATGGAACAGCTTTCAGAAAAAATTGATGGAACACTCAAATACTTAGAAATATAGATGTTTGAATAACCCTGCTGGGACTATATTGCGTTCTATTTTTATCCGGAAAAAGCACTTGATATTCAGCCCAGTCCAAAACTTTATACCGGATATTCTAATGGAAATGGCTGCAGAAAGATTTTTATTTTTTTCCTCGTTACCCACGTCTTCACTAGTGTTAAGAATAAAGCTAGTTTCTGTTTAAAATGTAACTGTGTCAGCACCTATGAAAGTCTGCAAGATGACATTATGCAGGAGATTTACTAAAACTGGAGCCCTCAGAATCTGGTGCAGCTGTGCATGGTAACCAATCAGCTTGTTCAATCAAGCTTTGACAAAAAAATCCCTGGAAGCCGATTGGTTTCTTTGCAGAGCTACGGCAGATTTTGCAGGCTCCAGTTTTAGTAAATCTCCCCCATTTGTTATTGGCCTACAACCAGGGAGATTTCAGTTTTGTCCCCCAGCTACACATAGAGCTTCTAACACTTCGGAATAGCTAGGTTTTAAATTTCTAACATGTGACCCATTAAAGTGGTTGTAAACCCTTACAACCAACTTTGACCTACAGGTAAGCCTATATTAAGGCTTACCTGTAGGTCCAAGAAATATCTCCTAAACCTGCACGGTTTAGGAGATATTTGCCGAAAGACAGGCACCGCTGTCTACGGCACATGCGCCGTAGACAGCGGCGCGCAGGTGCACTGAGCGCACCGCGGTCAACGCCGATATGCCGTGAGTGGCTGCTCCCATGCGCATGCACGGGAGTGACGTCATCGCGGCTTCGCCGAATGACAGCGTTGGAGCTGCGAGACCCACCAAGATGGATGCGCCGGACGACAGGCTAAGTGACACATAATGGACTACTATGCGATGCATAGTAGTCCGTTATGCTTTACCCTTGCAGGGAATGAAAGAGGAAGTAAACTCATCAGGGTTTATTTCCTCTTTAAATGTAAAGAAAGTGAAAGGACAAATGGAGCTCTGGAAGACATGCCCAAAAAAAGGCAGGTAGAGAGCAAAGGACTGGTCACCGAAACTGTCAGCTTGCAACTGATCTTTTTTTCCCCATTACTGGCTTATTAGGTTTTGCTCTGCACTCTGCCAAGGGGCGGCCAGTTTGTAGAAGCAGGGCTTTGCTTCCTCATGTTGGTGACTCCAGCAAGAACAATGGACAGCACAGTAGCACAGCACTGCCAATCTCACTTCAAATCTCTCCTCAGACTAGAAGACGCAGCAGTGCCTTTGATTATGGGTCTTCAAACTTTCGAAAGGGGCCAGTTTACTGTCCTTTAGACTTTAGGGGGCCCGGACTGTTGCCATTGGGAGTAGAAAAGGTCCCAACATCAGCGGAAAAAAAACAATGCCCCATCGTTGGTGTCAGTGGGAAGAATTGCGCCCTATCGTTAGCATCAATGGGCCCCATTGTTGGTGTCATTGGGAGGAATTGTGCCCCATTGTTGGTGTCATTGGGAGGAATTGTGCCCCATTGTTGGTGTCATTGGGAGGAATTGTGCCCCATTGTTGGTGTCATTGGGAGGAATTGAGCCCCATCGCTGGTGTCAGTGGGCCCCCATTGTTGGTGTAATTGGGATTGTGCCACATCTCTAGTGTCATTGGGAGGAACTGACCTTTATTGGTGTCAGTGGGGGGGGGGGGGGGGGGGGGGGGGGGGAGTCATGCCCCACTGTTGGTATCAATGGATGAAATAGTGCCCCAAGGGCTGCATAAAAGCAAGCAAAAGGCCGCATCTGGCCACTGTGCTGCAGACCACAGCCTTACATGCTCTCACACCGCAGATACATAGCTATGAGACCATAGGCACACTCACAAACCAGGAAGTACAGATATTTCTCAGGAGGAATTATACAAGGCACAATTAAAATTTAAAAATGTTCCTATAACATGGTACCGTAGATCTTATCTAGGTAGGCAAAATCTCTATTTAGCTGATGGAGCACAGAAAAACACTTACAAAGAGTTGACAACTATCTTCTCAATCCCATGAAATAGCACTGGGCCAATCACCAAGCAATAGAACTGTCACATGACATGAAGGTTAGCAAGTCACATGCTGCTCCATACCCGATTTCTGTAGTTCACATATAGCTGTAAACAATGTAACTGTGGGGCACAGACAGAGAGCACAGGTTATCAGAGCACAAGATTTCTGGTGGAACCAAAAGGTGTTTTATGTTCTTGTTGTTATGATTTCAATGGTATACTACCTTCATGCTGTGTAGGGACCTTGTATTGTTTTAGCGAGTCACGCTGCTATTTTTTTTTCCTTTATAAAAATATACACACCATTCAAGTCTCTGCACAGCAGCTAGGTGCACTGAACTGCGGTCAGACTTTTGGGCAATTAGGCTGCAAAATCTTACCCGAGATTAAGATGTTTGAGCTTCTGAAGGCTGCTGATCTGTGTTGGAAGATCCTCAATCTGGTTGTTGAAAAAGTTGAGCACCTCCAGGTTTTTCAAATCAGCTATGTTGGCTGGTACACCTAAACAGAGGAAAAATGTGTCACTGACATGAACAAAAATATCCATAAAATAATTAAGTATCCCTCACTAAAGCCTTGTGAAAATATCGGATGAAGGATTGTCCTTTTTTTTATGTATGCTAGTTTCATATATCGAAACTGAAAAGGTTACTTAAAGGAGTTCCCGTTCAAAAAAAATAAAATAAAAAATTAAAAGTCAGCAGCTACAAATACTGCAGCTGCTGACTTTTAATAAATTGGACACTTACCTGTCCCAGGGTCCAGCGATGCGGTGAACGAAGCCCCACTCACCCCCCCCCCCCCTCCACTCGGCGGCACCGAGCAACTGTGGGCTTCACAGCCAGGCACCCACTGCGCATGCGTGAGCGGCACCACGCGCCGTGAGTGGCTGCGCAGTCATCTGGGACCTGTCACGTGTCCCAGATGACTGACAGGAGGGAGGGGGCAGAGCTGAGCCCTTCCTGCGCCGAGGGGAAGTGATGTCACCAGCCCAGGCATTGAAGGAGGCAGACTACGAGGGACCCCCTAGCAAAAGGCATTTAGAGGCGAGTTTTAAAAAAACATTTTTTCCAAATGTTTTTTTTTTTTGGAATTTTAATCATTTTTTTTTTTTTTTTATTGTGTGGAATACCACTTTAAGTTACGAAACTCATACAACAGACTACAACTTTGGAAGTGATGTAATGTGCTGTATTTTATTGCAATGTACTCTGTCCTGTCTCTGTCGTTTCTGAGCATTAATCTGTTCATATTCTCTGCTTTTGGTCCCACAATGTTAATGACATGTTAGACAGTAGGATTAGGGCTGTTACTGATTTAAAAAAAAAACAATTAATCGAACACGAAAATTTTAATCAATTAATCTACTCATTTCGATTAACTATAACACACATACAGATCCAACTACTTTTAGCTGATCTCCTTGCATTGCAAATCTGCATTAGTCAGTGGTAAATGTGGTATACACTATATACAATCACCTGACACTAGTTAGTTTCCACAATCCATGACTTAACTTCACAGTTCACACAAATACGTTTTAAGTTCAAACTGTAGGACTGACGCAAGTCATTTTTTTCCCCACAGTAGCGTGACAATCCCTCCACCTCCGGTCTAACTAATCACTCTCACCTTATGGCATGGACCCCTGTGCAAACAGGTGGTCATACAAGCGGGTATCAAAAGGGTTAATACGGACCATAAACTTCTCTCATGTCTCCTTAGATGTCAAAGACGCCAGGTCATGGGTAGAAAGAAAAGATCTAAGTGCTCACCGCTTAAGTATAAGATTTAATTTTTGTGTTCAAACACAAACTACTCACATAAAGATGATAAAAACACAGCATGTAAAGCAATCGTGTTAGTTCTGTAGGGCAGCAGTGGGTGATGTCATGCGTAGCTCCTCCCCCCTTCGCGTTACGTTCAATCAGAACTTCAACGTCACCGGACTCCTCCCCCCTTCCCTTCGTTAGCTGACGGAGGCACTTGGGGAAGGGGGGAGGAGTCCAGTGATGTTGATTACTGTGATGTCACCGGATCTCCGATGGAACTCCTGAAGACCCGGAAGCCGGCAGAGAGGTGAGTACCGATCATAAGAATTTTGATCAAAAAATTGAATCGAAATTAATCTTTAATTTCCACAGCCCTAATTAGGATACAACACGGTGGGGTCAAGTTACTGAAAGAATAGAGCATGTTCACTTTCAAAGTGAATTTTCACTTATCTCAATGAATGAGGTAAAAGAAAGTGAAAATTCAGCTTGCAAAAGAATACCCAATCAATTGCAAGAAAACGAGGTATATCTAGAATTACACCCCAAAACACAATCCGGTACGTCTCTGAGTATGGGGATGCCATATATGTGAGACTTTTTCACAGCCTTCAGGTGTTCTTGGCACATAAACGACTCTCATATTCTTGGAAGCCCTGGAGCAGGACAGTAGAAACACCTACAAAATGACCCCATTTTAGAAAGCAAACACTCCAAGGTATTTTCTGAAAGACATAGTGAGTCTTTTGAAAATGTCATTTTTTTAACAAGTGTTTGGAAAATGCAGGGGAAAAAAAAAAAAACTTTTTTTTTTTTACACAACCAAGAAAATAATTTAACCTTGCGGGCTTTACTGGTACCAGAGAGGAACGGTCAGAAATTTTTAGGTAAAAAGTCAATATTTGTTACAAAATATGATTTAACCACTTAAGCCCCGGACCAATTTGCAGCCAAAGGACCAAGCCCCCTTTTGCGATTCGGCACTGCGTCGTTTTAACTGACAATTGCGCGGTCGTGCGACGTGGCTCCCAAACAAAATTGGCGTCCTTTTTTTCCCCACAAATAGGGCTTTCTTTTGGTGGTATTTGATCACCTTTGTGCTATAAACAAAAATAGAGCGACAATTTTGAAAAAAATGCTATATTTTTTACTTTTTGCTATAATAAATATCCCCAAAAAATATATAAAAAACATTTTTTTTTCCTCAGTTTAGGCTGATACGTATTCTTCTACATATTTTTGGTAAAAAAAATAAAATAAAAAAATAAATAAATCGCAATTAGCGATTGATTGGTTTGCGCAAAAGTTATAGCGTTTACAAAATAGGGGATAGTTTTATAGCATTTTTTTTATTAATATTTTTTTTTCTACTAGTAATGGCGGCGATCAGCAATTTTTATTGTGACTGCGACATTATGGCGGACACAGCAGACATTTTTGACACATTTTTGGGACCATTGTCATTTTAAACAGCAATCAGTGCTATTTAAATGCACTGATTCCTGTGTAAATGACCTTGGCAGTGAAGGAGTTAACCACTAGGAGGCGAGGAGGGGTTATGTGTGATGTTATGTGTTTTTGTTGTATTGTAGGGGGCGTGGCCTGGCATGTGACATCACTGATCGTCTTTCCCTATAACAGGGAACAGACGATCGGTGACAGCCACAGTAGAAAGCATGGGGAGAGGTTTGTTTACACAGACCTCTCCTCGTTCTTCAGCTCTGTGACCCGATCGCAAGACACCAGCGGCGATCGGGTCCGTGGGTCCCAGAGCAACGGAGCTCAGGACCGGGTCGGGAACGCGCCGCCGGCGGCTCGCTCGCAACCCACGGCTGGGCACTTAAAGAGCCACGTACAAGTATGCGATTGTGCCCAGCCATGCCATTCTGTCGATGTATATGTGCAGGAGGTGGTTCTTATGCGGTTAAAAAAAATCATAAAAACATGAAAAAAAGTACAGTGAGACCCCTACTTAGGAATGAGTTCCGTTCTGGGAGTTTGTTCGTAAGTTCAACTTCTTCGTAAATCCAACAAAGTTCAGTGCTTGCAGACAAAGGCTGCGAGCGCGGATCGGTGTGTTCTGGTGGGGGGACACAAATGCACAGCATTGGAGATCATTGCACCAACATTGCTTGTGTATGATGATCTGTCAGGTTTTTATTTGTTCAGCCTGCTGGGTTGAATTAAAAAAAACTGAGTAGGTGTGCCCAGCTTTACAGGATTTGACATGTTCGGAAGTAGAATGCTCATATGTAGGGGACTTGCTTGGATGATACAAGCCATATAAAATCAAACTACAAGAGTAAATCTTTGCTATATATTCCAAGAGGTCTGACCATTGCAGATGAATGGCATGCATGGGTGTCTTCCACAAAAGGAAGCCTCTCCTAAAGCCCAAGCACAAGAAAGCCTGCCAAGAATTTGCCAGGGCCCATTCTGAAAAAGAAGACAACTACTGGGACTCTGTACTCTGGAGCGACGAGACCATAATAAATGTTTTTGGAACTGATGGCTTCAAAACTGTATGGCGTCACAAAGGTGAGGAGTAGAAAGAAAAATGCATTGTGCCTGCAGTGAAACATGGTGGTGGCAGTGTCCTGTTCTGTTCTGTGGGGCTGCATGAGCTGGTGTTGGGGAGCTGCATTTCATTGATGGTATAATAAATTCACAGATGTACTGCTCTATATTGAAAGAAGATGCTACCATCACTCCGTGTCCTTGGTCATCGTGCACTTTTCCAACATGACAGTGATCCAAAACACACATCTAAGGCCACTGTTGCATTTCTGAAGAAGAACAGGGTGAAAGTGATTCAGTGGCCAAGTATGTCTCCTGATCTGAACCCATTCGGACACCTATGGGGAATTCTGAAGAGACAAGTTGAGCATCACTCTCCATCCAGCATCCAGGCTCTAAGCCCTTGTACACACGGTCGGACATTCCGACAACAAAATCCGTCGGATTTTGTCCGAAACTGGTGTTGCATACACACGGTTGGACAAAGTTGTTGGAAAATCTGATCGTACGTAACGTGATGACGTTATTTCATTACGACGGGCCTACGTTCAGGCTAGTAGCCAATAGCTTTGCTATAGGAATTTGATCTGAGCATGCGTGGCACTTTGTCTGATCGGAATTCTCTACAAACAATTGGACAAAGTCCGGTCGGATCATGTTGTCGGAAAGTTTTATAGCCCAGCTCTAAAACTTTGTCCGTCGGATATTCCGACGAAAACAGTCCGATGGAGCCCACACACAGTCGGATTATCCGACAACACGGTCCGATCGGACATTTTGCATCGGAATGTCCGACCGTGTGTACAAGGGCTAAAAGAGGGCGTTCTTGACGAATGAAAAAATATGTTTCAATATGTTGCCAACTTGTTCATTCCATGCCTAGAAGACTTGGAGCTGTCCTTACATATCATGGAGGTCATACAAAATACTAGATGTGGTAGTTTTCGTTGTGGGGTGTATTCATTTTTGCATCAACTAATTTGAGTAAAACTGAAGATTTTGTATTCCAAGTTATATTATTGAACAAAAAAAAAGGGGAAAACACTGCGCTATTTCAAAAGTAAAACAAAAAGTGACAAAAAGTAGTGAAACTACAAAATTTCTGTGAAGAACACAGCCAAGCTGCTAGCACACAAACAAACCAAGTTCACATTAATACATATAAATTAGTGCAGCGCTTAAAGGCACCTATCTCAATAGTTGAAAAAAATTGTGTATATCTGAAAAACACACAAGTGAATAAATAAGTCCACAAAATATTAAGAGCAGTCCCAAAATTAATCACTCTGGTGCATCTAGAGCTTTGTTAAAGTCCTCAGATGGCAATCAAGGCTAAGTATCTTGTCACATTCTCAGACTTCAAAGCTTCTTGAAAGTAGATTATAGACAAGTAGAGAAGGTAGATACTCTTACCAGGGGCAATGCCCCTGTTGATGACTTAGAGGTCGAAACGCATAGGGCCAGCAGTTGTTTGCTCCCCACATTGCAATTTTATATTTTTTGTTGTTTTTATGAATCACGTGATTTTATATTTTTTCAAGTTCTATTTATCAGAATTTTTTCAATAAACCATCATTGGTTGTATTTCACCATGCGAGGCGTTTTTTATGTTTTGTCCCTTTTATGGTGAACCTTTACGAGACTTCTGGCACCAAGTTCTTAGCCTTGATTGCCATCTGAGGACTTTAACAAAGCTCTAGATGCACCAGAGTGATTCATTTTGGGACTGCTCTTAATATTTTGTGGACTTAGTTATTCACTTGTGTGCTTTTCAGATATACACAATTTTTTTCACCTATTTAGAAAGATGCCTTTAAGCGCTGCACCAAGTTATATTATTAACCTTACTTTCATGTAATCAGCTAAACAAATGTTCTATAGAACTCAGTTTTGTCAAAATTTTGGAAATTGTTCTTGTGTTCATTGAGATATTGATTCAAATCTTACTTTTCAAAAAGGGGTGTACTCATTTATGCTGAGCCCTATCCCTCTATCTATAGCCATCTCTCTTAGACCTTTCTACTATAAGGTCTGCTGTGTTTTCTGTATCAGCACATATCGTCCATGCAGTCATTTAACCCTTTCTGGTGTACATTTCCCAATGGATGAAAGTAGACCTCTTCATTTCATTTTCTTACAGCAGCAATTACACCCGTGTCCTCTGGCTCATATTCTCTCCTTGCAGCCAAATTAACCTTTTATCTGCACACTGATATTCAGCCGGCGCTGTCAGAAAACTTCCTCGTGTTTCCAGATAATAGCTAAACATTGATCTGCGGCTAATCTTATGTAACCTTTTGTGTGTATTGATCAGAGCCGCGTACTCAGGGGGGGGTGAGGCCAAAAGCCGGTTTGGCTTAACAAAAGATTTTGGTATTTTGGTGGCAGTGCCTTGGTTTCCTCTTCATGTTTAATAGGAAACAGGATTAAACACTGGGTAAGATAAGAGGCTATATCATTTCCAGGGAACCCTCTATTCATAATAGTAAATTCAATGATGAGATATTACGCACAGATCCAGTATTTGCCAAAGTTCTCAGAACCAAAAAAGCCAAACTCTAGGCAGATATAAAACAAATGCAGGTCTGTAATTATTAATACATCCCCTACATCATGCATTTTTTTTTTTTTTTTTTAGTCCGTAATATAAGAAAAGAAAAGAAAAAAAAAAACAAAAAAAAAAAAAAAAAAACACACATACTATAAAATCACAAGTAGGTAAAGTTGTCAGGTAAAGGCAATATAGTAACCAAAATGGTTACAATTTTCAAGTCATACAAACTAAGTCCAAAAATAAATAATGCCTGAGCAACACAGCAACAGCAATGTCCCAACCCAGGGGCATTTTCTACACCAACATGTGTGCCCACTGGGGGCACTGTATGTATGCACTGAAATCTGCTTATTTATGCTCCCTACAGCCCTGATTGGTGCTGTGGCAGTCATCTGACTCAAAATAAATAAATAAATAAAAAGTATTGCAAGAGCAATTCAAAATAAAATTATAGACATCAAAAACAGCTTACCATACATTTTCATTAAACAGCAAATATGTATTTTTCTTCCTATAAATATGGTGCAGGCAGAGTCAGAGAGGATTCACACTAGCTTTAATTTCGTTCAGACGGCATCTGCATCAAAGGCTTTTTTTTTTTTTCTTTACAGGTATTAGCCATTACATTTGATATATTTAATACTCATTTAAAATTGTTTTGCGAGTTTCTTAGTGAGTGTAAGCAACCAGCATATTATATCCCGCCCCCATAGTGTTTACCAATAGGAGGACAAGGAGAAAGGAAGAGCTTAGAAGGGAACTGAAGCTGGAGCATGCTCAGTAGATGGCAACAGCTGGTCTACACAATCGCAGGTTGCAGTGGGGACACAAAGGCGAATAACTGGAAAAAGAACCCCCTGGAAGATCATGGTGCTGCCACATCCCTAAACTGATAACAAAGCACGTTACCAATACCCCATTGGGACCTCGAGGCAGCAACCAAACATTGAACTTCTTTAAAAAAATATATATATAATTTTATTTGTACACGGTTAAAAGTAATTAACATGGGATATCCTAAATTATGTGGTCGCAGTCTGATATATTCACCATACAATATAAATCAATCCTTCTAAAATATGGTTAGTCATGGGTTCAAAAGAATTTTCATACAATAATTAAAGCGAAAGTAGGTGAAATACTAGGGCTGGATGTCTTTCCCCCCCCCCCCCCCCCCGAAAGTTTTTCACCAGTTGCAGGCTCGGAGGTGAGCTGGGGGTATGTATTTAAATTATTATAACGTTTATTCAATCTACCCTGAGTAAGAACCAGGCGATATTCACTCCAATATATTTTGTATTAATTACTGTTCTTTTGTTATCATTTATAGTTCTGTTAGTCTTCCTTTGGTTCAAAAAAATGGTTCCCCTGAAGAAGCCATTGTAATGGCGAAACATGTTGGGACTCTTTTGACCAACGATTAAAATTCCGAATTTATCACACCGAGTAGACAACAATTTTAATTAATGTATTTTGTATTGTTGCGATTTATTTCTGATGATACATATTTTTTATGATTATCCCACTAAATAAAGAATCGTTGTTCATTCCTTTTTAAAATATTTATTTGTTTGTACTTTTTGGTATTTCCTCTATTTATTAACTTTAGGCACTGCAATAATCCCTTTCCCCCAGCTCTACACTCTGTTTTTCATAATATACTGGGATGAGTTGCCCCATGTATGAGACTCCCTCGCCGCACTTTTCTACTTCTCGAAAGTTCCAGCATGTTTGGATCAAAAGTCTAGATCTTCGTCAGGGTGCATGGCCAGATAATCCACATATAATGAATGAACATGACCGGAACCATTAAAAGAGCAAACACTTCCTTTGGACCACCAAGCGCCAAAGCAGACCAGAATACCAAACAAGGAACCCTGAAGGAGTCATGCGGACCCAAGATGCTAATGGGGGGGGGGGGGGGGTAACAAAAAGGGCCACAATCCCCACACAAAAAATACAGAAGACAGGCACAGTGAGGCCCCATCAGGTAGGTAAACCTCAATGTTAAATATTCACTAATCTTGGAAATCACCAATACACTTGTTCAAAACATGTATGTGCCTAAGTAGTGTGGAACCCATGGAGTGAAATGACAGCCAATGGGAAGACCCTGAGAAGGCCTTAGCCCCTGAGCAAGGCCTCCTGATTAGTGAAGAATGAAGGTACACACATACCCTACATGTGCACAAACACTATGTGTGTCTATGAAGACAATCTTGATAAATTTAAGAGCATTCACAGACAAATGTGTACACTGCAGGGCTCCAAGGAGGACACAAACAACAAATATGGAAGAAACATACATAAATGAGAACGTTACAAATACATTCTTTGCAGGTAAACATAATATGCACATCCCCTGTAATGCATCACCTATAGATGCTCATTTACTGGTATGCTAGCCTTCCATCATGAAATTCAATTCAACTATGCCAGAGACTCCATCCCAGAACATGCGGGGCTCCCTCTGGTTCTCTGTAGATACAATTAAATTCAGATCCAAGGTATTACCCTCCTGACAGCATGAGAGATTATTCCCGTCTCCTTCCTACATCAGTCCTCCTGTAATTTAAAACAATGAATTATGGGCACAGTGTTCCGGGTACTCGTCAGATTTGATACCATTCACTTCATTTTTGTAAATCACTTGCTAACATCCGTTCAGCATGTAGATCGGTAGCCCGGCACTTGTGGATCTTTATCCTATTAACCTCTGTGAGTACAGATAGCAAACCAATAGTAAAGATTGTGTTCTAACAAGGCCATTGTCATAGCTGAAAACAATGCTGTGACTAAATACAAGAGGCATATGTATTATTACTGGAATCTTGGTGTGCCTTGTGTATTTCTTCCAGACCTGTGTAGTAATTCAGTGTAAAATGTTGCCTCTGTGCAACAGTCCCTTTAATATGGACCAGTCACCGCTGTTCTCTCTCCTTGTGCAGGATGACTGGTCTTGTCTCCACCCCCTCCTGTAGTTTTATGCAGACTATGTAATGGGTGGAGCTGCTGGCCCCTCCCACAGCTCTGCACAGGCCATGTACAACACAGTGATGATATCACTGCTACTTTTACAAGCTAACATCTGGATAAGAAAAGGTATTTGCTGCATACAAAGTGGATTTACACCGATCAGCAATAACCTTATGAATCCGGACAGGTAAAGTGGTTATTTTGTTTCGATGGCATCTGAAATTGGGTGGGATATATTAGGCAGCAAACTGTGGGTCCTGCCTTTTATGTGGATTTAACTCTGGAGTCCATGCCTTGTCAGGGCTGTTTTTGGGGACCTACTCAACATAAGGTGGGTGGTCATAAAGTTATGACTGATCTGTGTATATCCATTGTGATTATTGAGGAATAAATGAAAAAATTTTGTTGTGCCCATCGAGGCACCACACTAAAAATAGCAGGTAAAAGAAAAAAAAATCAAGCCACTGTGCAGCTCGTTTTGCACAGAGTGGCCCCAAGCATCCTCTTCTGGGGTCCCTCCCCACATTAAGTAACCCCCTAGGAGAAATTCTCTCGAGGGGGTTACCTTGCGGCCGTGCTCCCAAGCCATTCATTTGGCATCCATAGAAGCCGAATGTATGACTCGGCCCCACCCCCCCCCCCCCCGGTCATTGGATTTGATTGACAGCAGCGGGAGCCAATGGCTGCGCTGCTATCAATCTATACATCGAATCCAAGACTCCGTGGAGAGAAGGACGGCGCGCCCCGCCAAAGATGATGAAGGGGCTCAGGTAAGTAAAATGGGGGGGGGGGCTGGGGGGGTCGGTGAGTGCCAGGTTTTTTCACTTTTATGCATAGGATGCATAAAGGTGAAAGAATACAAACCTTTACAACCCCTTTAAAGAACATTTTCGTGGTTGTGATGCTCAGATGATACAGTTTAATTCCACTTTAGAGTGGTTCTAATGGTGTAAGAATTTTTACCTTAATGCATTCTCTGCATTAAGGTCAAAACCCTTATGTGGTGCAGGATCTCCAGCTCCCCTTATACTTACCTGAGCCCAATTTCAATCCAGCATTGTGCCCGAGAGCAGCGGCTCTCTCCTCTCCTTCCTCACAGGGCAGACTGCTCCCGCTGCGGTCAATCAAATTCTGTGACAAGGGAGCAGGGGCCAGGGCATGCTATCTGCTTATGTCTGAGCCTGCAGGCGAGCACACCTAGAAGAGGAGAAGGAATGAACGCCAGCGGGGGACCTGGGAAAAGGAGGGTGGGGACTGCTCTGTGCATTCCACAGAGCAGGTACACAAGTATAACATAACATATTTGTTAAAAAAAAAAGATTCACAATCACTTGAAAGTGGTTGTAAACCCTGCTTAAAAAAAACTGCAAGACAAAGGCATAATGAGTTAGTATGCATAGCATACTAGCGCATTATGAATTACTTACACGAGAACGAAGCTCCCGCAGCCGTCCTCATCTCCCCCTCCACTCCTTCTCATCCACATCATTGTCTGACCTCACAAATTCGTTTCTGACAGAATGGTCAAACATTCCCATAGACACACTCCTAAACCTTGTGGACGGCCTTCCCATGATAGTTGAAGTTGTAATAGCTGCAAAGGGTGGGCCAACTCAATATTGAACCCTACAGACTAGGACTGGGATGTACCATATGTATCGATGTATAACACGCACAGGCGTATAACATCCACGCCAATTTTAGAAAGGAAGTTTAAGGAAAAAACAAACAAAAGAAAAACCTTAAATTTTAAATAAAGAACTCTGAAGAAAAATTAGGGTCAAAGCTCATCACTGCACCCTGCTCAGTGCCCATCTGCAGCCATTAAATTGACCAACAATGCAGCCTGTTCAGTGCCCATCTGCAGCCTCACCTTTCTCATCATTGCAACCTCGCCAGTGTTGGATTATCCCTGCTGTCTCTGAGGGAAGAGGAGCGAGCACCACTGAATTACATAGCCGCGATCTCCTGTGTACCCGGCGCACCGCCACTCACAGCCACGCCTCCTGGCCCTGCTCAAATCGTTGGCCCAATGTGGAGCCAAAAGGTGTGGCTGTAACCGACACTCCATCACTCACAGCCACACCTCCTGGCTCTGCTGATAAGATGATAGACAGAATAGTGGCCCAATGCGGAGGCCAGGAGGTGTGGCTGTGAGTGATGGAGCGCCGGTTACACAGGAGATCGCGGCTCTATGTAATTCAGTGGCGCTCGCTCCTCTTCCCTCAGAGACAGAGACAGGATCGGTGTATAACCCGCACCCACGATTTTCCCATGATTTTAAGGGGAAAAAAGTGCATGTTCTATGCCGATCAATACGATAATCGATGTTCATGTGCGTGTAAAGGCAGGAGTCCCAATACTTTGGTAATAGAGTGTATTCATAATTAGGGATGTGGTGTGTGGATCCAGAAAGTAAATGTCATTTTTTTTTTTATCAAATGCCACAGGATGTCGCCCACCCTGCCCACCAAACATGCACCACACAGCCCACAGCAACCTCAAAAAGATCCTAATATATATATATATATATATATATATATATATATATATATATATATATATATAGTGAAAAGCTGAAGACTGCTTTAATGCTCAGACCCTTCCACACAGCATCATAGAAAATTGGAGATAGAAAGTCACCTACAAAAAACGACAAAACTGCGAGTTATGACTTTTTTTTTTTTCGTGGCCTTGAGCAGAGTTTCACTTTATAGGCAAACAGGCAAATTTATTATACCAGAAAGAGAAAATGAGCGGAGAGTAGCCGGGAAATTTCTAAGTATTAAGCAGAGGTATCCTAGCAAAGAGAAATCAGCTTGACAGAAACTGCAGATATAGAGCAATTAAAAGTAAAATGTTGAAACTCAGTCGGGTGATACATGTCACCGCAGTATAAATATAACTGGCTATAGAATTCATATCGTATATATATATATATAAAACCAGAGTTCCTTCAGTTCTTAAAGTTCAGACTGGCGTTCACATGCAATTTATACTTTCTGACCCTACATATTAACAAATTTGCCCGCAGCTCTGTCAATGTCTCGGTAAAACGCTGTGATAGGACGATCCGGTTATAATGTGACACTAACAAAAAACACCCAGTCACCACGTACCCGGAAACCATTTCACATCGAATTAAAAATAACACCGTCACTCGTCACCTGCCAACAGCTCACAGAAATGTTTACTAAATGTCCAGATGTTCACACCTCAGATTTAGTCCAAATTATAATTACTTTCAAAAGTTCATATCAGAAAAATAAAAAACACTTTATAGACAGGTAATGATGCAAGAAGACATCATAAATAAGACCAGAGAGATGAGAGAAGTACGGTGCCATTCACAACAGTGGCTGCTGCAGTATGAGAGTCTCCATGGTAACAAGCCAACATGGCTGCCCTCATGTTAATATACAATAACAAATGAAAATATTAAAAATGTAACTAAAGGCAAAAAAATATTCTTTTAGGTTCAGATGCAGCGGAGAGGGATTAGAACACCTGTCAGGTTTTATTGCTGTCTGTCAGGGAGATTCACCCTGTTTGTTCTGTTCACTGAAAGTGAAAATTAAAGAAAAGAAAATCCCAAACTTTTGGGGTCTCATCAGAACAGGAATTAGGGATGCACCGATACCATTTTTTTTTTTTTTTACGAGTACCGATACTTTTTTTTTTAGCACACGATGATACCAATTACCAATACCTACCGTTAGGCTCGGTTCACACAGGGGCGGCACGACTTGCAGCGCGACTCACATACGCGACCTGCAAACGACTTCAGCGGTGACTTGCAAAACGACTTCTGTATGGAAGTCAATGCAAGTCGCCTGAAGTCGCCCCAAAAGTAGTACAGGAACCTTTTTTCGAAGTCAGAGCGACTTGTGTCGCTCCTATTAGAACGGTTTCATAGTACAGAACGGAGCGCGACTTGTCAGGCTTCAGCTGTCAGCAATGGTACAAAGAATTAAAAAATTATTTACAAATGAAATAAAAAATTTTTTTTTTTTCATTCTGTGCTTTTAGTGTGAAATGTGTAAGTGTGTGTGTGTGTGTGTGTGTGTGTGTGTGTGTGTGTGTGTGTGTGTGTGTGTGTGTGTGAATATTCACGAACAAAGCAAACAAAAAAAAAAAAAAAGTTGTAATTGTTTATCGTTTACCAAATAGACATCGAAAAAAAAAAAAAACAGGAAAATAATTAAATGGAGGAGAATAGGGAGTTGATTAAGGCTGATTAGAGTAAATTAAGGCTTATTAAGGGGTTAAACAGAGGAACATTTGTTCATCCCAATGTTTTTTTATTTTAGCGTTTTTTCAGCGGCTGAGCAATGTTGTTAACCACTTGCCGACCGCCGCACGACGATATACGTCGGCAGAATGGCACGGGCAGGCATATGGGCGTATATATAAGTCCCTGCCTGCCCGCGGGTGGGGGGCCCGATCGGGCCCCCCCCCGGTGCCTGCGGCGGTCGGCATTTCTTCGAGAGCGATCCGGGATGAGGGGGCGGCCATTCATTCATGGCCACCCCCTCGCGATCGCTCCCGACGAATAGAAATCCCCCGTGACATCACTTCCTCTCCTGTAATGTAAACACAGGAGAGGAAGTGATGTATTCTCTCCTCCGTGTCGGTATTTTTCGTTCCGACACGGAGGAGAGTGGATCGGTGAGTTGCACCAACACTCTACACACACAGTAGAACATGCCAGGCACACTCACACCCCCCCTTTACCCCCCGATCACCCCCCCCCCCCCAATTACCCCTGCCCCCTAGTCACAGTGACACCAATGTTTTTTTTTTTTTTTTTTTTTTGCATTGGTGTCATTTGTGACTGTAATAACTGTTAGGGCAGTTAGAGTTAGCCCCCTTTAGTTCTAATGTACCCCCCTAACCCCCCCAATAAAGGTTTAACCCCGTGATCACCCCCCGTCGCCAGTGTCACTAAGGCTGGGTTCACATTGCAGCGGTTTATGAGAACGAATGTGATTCGCACCGCACTGCAGTGCAAATCACATCCGATCTCTGTGCGATTCGAGTTCAGCCATTCGCCGCACCCGCCACACCCGCCGCACCCGCCGCAAATTCGCACGGGACCCTTTTTTTGGCCCGCAGCAGAATCGGATCGCATGGGTGTTCACACCATGCGATCCGAGTTTGCAGATCGCACTGCGATATGCGAACTGATCTGGGGGTGTCAGTAACATTTCACTGACACTCCCAGCAGTTCGCATAGGGCAGTGTGAACTGCCGCCGGGAGGCATGCGATGCGGGAACCCGCCGCGGATTCGCGGCGTTTCCGCATCGCTCCAGTGTGAACCCAGCCTAATAAGCGATCATTTTTCTGATCGCCGTATTAGTGTCACAGGTGACGCTAGTTAGGCAGGTAGGTATTTAGGTTCGCCGCAGCTTTTTATAGCGCCAGGGACCCCCATATACTACCGCATAAAGCCCCCTGATTGCCCCCTAGTTAACCC
Organism: Lithobates pipiens; assembly: GCF_037356315.1. Taxonomy (NCBI): domain Eukaryota; kingdom Metazoa; phylum Chordata; class Amphibia; order Anura; family Ranidae; genus Lithobates; species Lithobates pipiens. Next base: position 72,650,324 of record NW_027507764.1, read on the forward strand.
TTTCACCTGTGATCACCATATAACTGTTACAGGTGACGCTGGTTGGTTAGTTATTTTTTTATAGTTTCAGGGCACCCGCCATTTATTACCTAGTCTCACTAGTGTACCCCTAAATTTAGGGGTGTCTACTTTCCAAAATGGGGTCATTTGGGGGGGGTTTGTGCCATCTTGGCATTTTATGGCCTTCAAAACTGTAACGCCCTTAGAAAGCCTGAAGGCGGTGCTTGGTTTTCGGGGCCCCGTACGCGGCTAGGCTCCCAAAAAGTCCCACATATGTGGTATCCCCGTACTCAGGAGAAGCAGCAGAATTTATTTTGGGGTGTCATTTCACATATGCCCATGGCATGCATGAGCAATATATCATTTAGTGACAACTTTGTGAAAAAAAAAAAAAAAAAAAAAGTTTGTAATTTTCCCGCAACTTGTAAAATATAAAATATTCCATGAACTCAACATGCCTCTCAGCAAATAGCTTGGGGTGTCTACTTTCTAAAATGGGGTCATTAGTGGGGGTTTTGTGCCATCTTGGCATTTTATGGCCTTCAAAACTGTAATAGGTAGTGAGAAGTGAACTCAAAAATTTACGCCCTTAGAAAGCCTGAAGGCGGTGCTTGGTTTTCGGGGCCCCGTACGCGGCTAGGCTCCCAAAAAGTCCCACATATGTGGTATCCCCGTACTCAGGAGAAGCAGCAGAATTTATTTTGGGGTGTCATTTCACATACGCCCATAGCATGTGTGAGCAATATATCATTTAGTGACAACTTTGTGTAAAAAAAAAAAAATTATTTTTTTTTTGTCATTATTCAATCGCTTGAGGCAAAAAAATAAAATATTCAATGGGCTCAACATGCCTCTTATCAATTTCCTTAGGGGGTCTACTTTCCAAAATGGGGTCATTTGGGGGGGTTTTGTACTGCCCTGCCATTTTAGCACCTCAAGAAATGAGATAGGCAGTCGTAAACTAAAAGCTGCGTAAATTCCAGAAAACGTACCTTAGTTTGTAGATGTGACAACTTTTGCGCAAACCAATAAATATACAATTATTGACTTTTTTTTTACCAAAGACATGTGGCTGAATACATTTTGGCCTAAATGTATGACTAAAATTGAGTTTATTGGATTTTTCTAATAACAAAAAGTAGAAAATATCATTTTTTTTCAAAATTTGCGGTCTTTTTACGTTTATATCGCAAAAAATAAAAATCGCAGAGGCAATCAAATACCATCAAAAGAAAGCTCTATTTGTGGGAAGAAAAGGACGCAAATTTTGTTTGGGTACAACATTGCATGACCGCGCAATTACCAGTTAAAGCAGCGCAGTGCCAAAGTGTAAAAAGACCTCTGGTCATTTACCAGCAAAATGGTCCGGTCTGAAAGTGGTTAATAAACATCGCCGGCTGCTTTTTTTTTTTTGGACGGCTCCAATTACCTTCTTTAAACACTTCAGCTGTCAACAGGAGAGACCCGCTGACAGCTCAAAGAACCGAGCCTGAAAGTACCGATACTTGTGCAAATACTCGGTATCGGCACCGATACCAATACTAGTATCAGTGCAACCCTAACAGGAATAGTGTGGAAATCTTCAAATGGGTATACAGTAGAGCATTTTGAAAGACAAGCAGAATTTAAAATTAATTTTGACTTGATATACAAGAAGCATCATATCACAACGGAGTATAAAAGAGAAGAGAGAGGTGCCTCTAAGCCCTTGTACACACGGTCGGAGATTCCAACGGAATGTGTCCTAACGGACCGTTTTGTCGGATATTCCGACTGTGTGTGGTCTACATCAGACTGTTTCCATCGGAATATCCAACGGACCAACTTTTCCAACTTGCCGGTAAAATTTTCCAACAAAATGCTCCAATCGGACATACTCCGATCATGTGTAGCCTACTCCGACGGACAAATTCCCACGCATGCTCAGATCAAATTCCTAGACCAAAGCTATTGGCTACTAGCGGGAACATAGTCCCGTCGTAACCATCAGATTTTCCGACAACTTTGTCCGACTGTGTGTATGCAACAGTTTCGGACAAAATCCGTCGGACAAAATCCAACGGATTTGGTTGTCAGAATGTCCGACCGTGTGTACAAGGGCTAAGTGTAGCAATATGGTTACATTTAATGAAAGTACAACATTTACCAACATATTGCTACACTTAGAGGCGCCTCTCTTCTCTTTCACTCTGGAGCTCCTGATGGATTTAGCTTCTAATTAGAGGTCGACCGATATATCGGCCGGCCGATATATCGGCCGATATTTGCCGTTTTTTAAATAATCGGCATCGGCCGATTGTGCTGATAAAAAGCCGATTTAGAACTACAGTGGGACTTTGAAATGACTTCTGTATAGAAGTCAGTGTGAGTTGCCTGAGTCGTCATAGAAACCCTTTCCTCCTCTCTGGGCAGTCTGCCAAGAAAAGAACTAAATGATACAATGTTTACACTTGAATGAATGAAGTCATCTCTGTGTGTAGAAGTTCCCAGTTTAACCATTTAAAGACTAAATCTTTTCTGACACTTGTTGCTTACAAGTAAAAATCCTGTATTTTCTGCCAGAAAATCACTTAGACCCCCCAAAAATTATATATATTTTTTTTAGCAGAGATCCTAGGGAATAAAATAGCGGTTGTTGCAATATTTTATGTCACACGGCATTTGCACAGAGGTCTTTCAAATGCTTTTTTTTGGGGAAAAAAAAATACACTATTTAAAAATAAAATAAAAACAGTAAAGTTAGCCCATTTTTTTTTTTCGTCCAAAAGTTTTGACTACCTGTTTGTTTTTTTATCTAAATCATACATACAAGTAAACTGATTGGAGGTTTTTTTTGTTTAATAAATGTTTAAATGTAAGAAATTTTCTGTATCACTTATGAAGGCTGCTTTCACACTGGAGCGTTGATGGTAAAACGCAAGTTTTAGCCTCTCTTTACCATCATTTTAGCGGTGCCATTTGGCTGCTAGTGGGGCACATATAACCCAGCTAGCGGCCAAGGAAGAGGTTAAATGCACCCATGAAGCACTGCTGCCAAATCGCATTGCATGCGCTTCGGCAGTGGTGCCCATTCATATCAATGGGCAGGAGTGGTGGAGGAGCGGTATACACCACTCCAAACGTGCTGCTTGCAGGACTTTTTTTTTAAGATCCTGCCAGCGCATCGCCTCAGTGTGAAAGCACTCTGTCTTTCACACAGACTGCAGGGGAGCTGTTTTGCAGGCACTTTACAGGCGCTATTTTTAGCCCAAAAGCGCCTGAAAAACGCCCCAATGGGAAAGGTGTGTTAGATCAAGGGGGATTAAAAAAAAAATAATAATAAATAAAAAAGGAAAATAAATAAATAAAATAAAAATCGGCCTAACATATCGGCCCAAAAAAATCGGCATCATATATCGGCCGCCATGATTTCTAAATATCGGCATCGGCCAGAGAAAAACCCATATCGGTCGACCTCTACTTCTAAAGCCCTAATGGAGGCTTCCATTTGTGGATGGACATTTTACGGTTACACAACCTATCAGAACGAATTACAAATGAATTTAACCACTTCAGCCCCAGAAGATTTTACGACCTTCCTGACCAGAGTACTTTTTACGATTCAGCACTGCGTCGCTTTAACTGACAATTGCGCGGTCGTGCGGCGTGGCTCCCAAACAAAATTGAAATTTTTTTTCCCCACAAATAGGGCTTTCTTTTTGGTGGTATTTGATCACCTCTGCAGTTTTTATTTTTTGTGCTAAAAAAAAAAAAAAAAAATAAAAAAAAAAAAAAAGAAGGAAGGAGTGACAATTTTGAAAAAGACGCATTATTTTTGACTGTTTGTATCCCCCAAAAATATATATTAAAAAAAAAAATCAATTTTTCCTCAGTTTAGGCCTATATGTATTCTTCTACATATTTTTGGTAAACAATCACAATAAGCGTATATTGATTGGTTTGCGCAAAAGTTACAGTCTACAAAATAGGGGATAGTTTTATGGCATTTTTAGTATTTTTTTTTTTTTACTAGTAATGGCGGCGATCTGCGATTTTTATCGGGACTGCGACATTATGGCGGACACAGACACCTGACACATTTTTGGGGACCATTGGCATTTATACAGCAATCAGTGCTATAAAAATGCCCCGATTACTGTAAAAATGACGCTGGCAGGGAAGGGGTTAACCACTAGGGGGCGATCAAGGAGTTAAATGCGTTTCCTCTCTGTGTTCTAACTCAAGGGGGAGGGGACTGTGTAGAGGAGATGACAGATCACTGTTCATACTTTGTATGAACACATGATCAGTCTAGTCTCCCCTCAGAGAACTGGAAACTGTACGTTTACAAACACAGATCCCAGTTCTCGTGTGTAACCAGCGATTGTGGGAGCCCGGCAGTGATCGGAAACCGCTGGGCACTCACATTGGCTCCAGGGGGCGAGCAGCGGGCATGCCCCCAGTGGCAACAGGGTGAAGCGACGTTACACAAAGTAGTTTCGCCCAGCCATGCCATTCTGCCGCAGTAAAACTGCGACAGCTGGTCGGCAAGTGGTTAAGTGTAAACCAAGCAAATTACTTGTTGCGGGTATTGTTTGAGTTTCCATGTTGTCATGTGTTTATACTGTTTAAATTTTGATTGTCTTAGTTTAGTTAGAGAGCTTTGTCTTTTTAGGTTGTCAGTAAAAAATGTGCTCCATCAGTACATTTTCCACGTTTTGTCAATAGCTGAGGGAGGTTGGCAGCACTGCACCCTACTTACTTGAACTACGGGGAGCTGCTCCATGCAGCATCCTGCTTGCTTATGCATGGCTCCATCTACAGGGACCTATGAATGGGAACACTACAATTTCCATCTGCTATCATGGCACTGCACCAGCACAAGTGTGATGATCAGAGTCCATTGTTCATTCTACCAGCCACATAACAGAACGTCTGTACGAAACTTTATAATAGAGTGCCTGAATATATCTTCATACCAACTCTATTATTCCCTGTGCAGCAGTGCTCAGACTGGGAGAGAGAGGGACTACACTAGGAATCAATTTGTGTGACAGAAATGTGCCAACAAGATGAAAAAGCTATTGGTGAATTGTAAAGGTGTTCTTTCATTGTCCAATCAGCAGCCTCAATTGTGTTCATAAGCCCAATCGCCCCTCATAATTTATTACTGTAATGCAGTTGGGCTACAAAAACCCGTAATAAATCTGGGAGGTTCTGTTAGCAGTTTATGAACTGCTAAGTGCTGCAGCAAGGGTTGAAATACTCGGACCTGGCAGGACACTGGAGAGTCGGCCCGCGGCTTTAAAACCCGCCTTCTTTAATGATCCAAAACAGCCCCCCTCCTTCTAAAACAGCCCCCCGTCCTTCCAAAACAGCCCCCCGTCCTTCCAAAACAGCCCCCCGTCCTTCCAAAACAGCCCCCCGTCCTTCCAAAACAGCCCCCCGTCCTTCCAAAACAGCCCCCCGTCCTTCCAAAACAGCCCCCCCGTCCTTCCAAAACAGCCCCCCCGTCCTTCCAAAACAGCCCCCCCGTCCTTCCAAAACAGCCCCCCCGTCCTTCCAAAACAGCCCCCCCGTCCTTCCAAAACAGCCCCGCCCCCCCGTCCTTCCAAAACAGCCCCCCCGTCCTTCCAAAACAGCCCCCCCGTCCTTCTAAACAATGCTCGTTTCCCGAGCAGCACCGATGACTGGAGCAGTATTCAGCGGGCACACACAGCGAGGGAAAGGCGAGCAGGAAAAGAGCAAGCCACTTAGCTTGCTGGTGGAGTTTTTCTAAGAGCCATTACAGTCCATCTATAATGCACTATTACCTTTGGGTGGCTGACCCTTTAAATCAGAATTGTAAAAACTTGGCCCCTACGGTCATCTCTTCCAAGTGCTGCTTTATAGTGGAGGAATCAAAACTTGAAGAGCGGGGAGGTGAATTTTAAACACTTTTTTTCAAAGGCCATATACTAAACAGACAAAGTCAAAAATCAATAAATCCTCTATAGGCTCTTGATCAGAATTTGGAGACACGGACCATGAATTTTATTTTATTATTATTTTTTAATTCTGTGTATTTCTGTGTGTCAGGGTCATGACACTGGAAAAGGCGGAAGCAGTCTTGCCAAATATCAGGCTGTATTCACACAGGAGCAGACAGCTGCTGGCGCGCTTTACCTCCCTGCCAGCTGTCCGTTCCTGACTAAGTATGGGGTAGCGTGATACTTTTTAAAAGAGAATATGCACTTTGTGGGGGAATTTTCCATTACCTTTGTAAAATGCGCTAAAGTTCAGCTGACTTCCATCATCCAAATCAATTGCAATAATGGGTTGTTGTTTTTTTTTTTTGGGGGGGGGGGGGGGGGGGGGGGAGAGATTTTGTTTTCTATTTTCCTTGCACACGATTGGATATTCTTTGCAAAGTGCATTTTCACCACATTAAACGTAGGACTACAATTGTGAGACAGGAACAGAGCTTATCATAGGAAGTGTCTAAACCAGGGATATGCAATTAGCGGACCTCCAGCTGTTGCAGAACTACAAGTCCCATGAGGCATTGCAAGACTCTGACAGCCACAGGAATGACACCCAGAGGCAGAGGCATGATGGGACTTATAGTTTTGCAACAGCTGGAGGTCCGCTAATTGCATATCCCTGGCCTAAACAGAACCCTTTATGGCAAGCACATCAGGCATTATGTTCAAGAAATTTGCAGATTTAAACAATATTGAATATGACTTTTGAAATAGCATTAACAAGTACCAGTGGAGAGTGCAAAATCCGATGCAGCTCTGCATAGAAACCAATCAGCTTCCAGGTTTTATTGTCAAAGCTTAATTGAACAAGCTGAAGTTAGAAGCTGATTGGCCACCATGCAAAGCTGCACCACATTCTAAGTGCACCAGTTTTAGTAAATCTCCCTAAGAGTATAAAATTACTTTACATACTGTATAGTTGAATTCTGCAGATATTTTACCTATAAGCACATTTAAAAAAAAAAAAAAAAAAAAAAAAAAAAAAAAGGGAAAGACGTAGAGTTACAAGTCGTAATAATTTATAAATGTTGTGGATCACTGCCCTCCCACCCTCGATTTGTTTCCATATGCACCTATCCATAGCTGTAAGCTGTTGTCATTAGAATGCAGTGACATACAAACTGGAGACTGTTTTGGATGTAATAAGCAAACCATTTTATGCAATTAGTTTCACACTTGCAGTTTAAACTAGCAGAGTTTCGGCAATTGTTTTAACAGTCTCATTTGTGCCATTTCGCTGCAATGTATATAAAACTGACACAACACTGCCCCCTACTGAAAGTAACAGACATTACATTAGGTTAACATTTTTGCATTTCTCAGCTTGGTGAACTATATTTTCAGCATCTACATATTTTAGGTTATATTGTGCTAACCTGCAACTTTTTGCATAGACATGCTTGCTGTTCAACATTATGGTGATCAGATTTTATACACAGATAGGTAGATGATCCCTGTGTTGACTATTTCTATGGCAAGAAGTGTGATCAGCATCCTTGTTTAACAACTACATAAAACAAATAGCCAGATACAAAGTCCGCTCTTTTCAAATCAATGTCAGAATAGTTTGACTGAAGGGGACCCACACTTGAACTGATTTTTCAATCTGATCATTTAAAACTGTGGTCAGCTTTATTGATATGGGGAGGGGGCCTCAAAAGCGCCCAACCCCCCCCCCCCCCGACATCATTGAAGGGCCATACATTAAATTCAGTGAATATTATGAAAGACAGATGGCACACAACATGATACAGTCAAAGAATTTGGGCTTAAAAAAGAGATGGTAAGAGCCTATGGATATAAGACCGAAGACTGTCAGAGACTGCAGACACGATACAAGAGATGGTCAGAGACTGCAGACACGATACAAGAGATGGTCAGAGACTGCAGACACGATACAAGAGATGGTCAGAGACTGCGAACATGATACAAGAGCTGGTCAGAGACTGCAGACACGATACAAGAGATGGTCAGAGACTGCAGACACGATACAAGAGATGGTCAGAGACTGCGAACATGATACAAGAGCTGGTCAGAGACTGCAGACACGATACAAGAGATGGTCAGAGACTGCAGACACGATACAAGAGATGGTCAGAGACTGCAGACACGATACAAGAGATGGTCAGAGACTGCAGACACGATACAAGAGATGGTCAGAGACTGCAGACACGATACAAGAGATGGTCAGAGACTCCAGACACGATACAAGAGATGGTCAGAGACTCCAGACACGATACAAGAGATGGTCAGAGACTCCAGACATGATACAAGAGATGGTCAGAGACTGCAGACACGATACAAGAGATGGTCAGAGACTGCAGACTTGATATTAGAGATGGTCAGAGACTGTAGACATGATTTAAAAGATGGACAGAGACTGTGAACATGCCATAGGGAGTTGGGAGAGACTGGGAACATGCATCAGGAGACAGCCATAGACCAGAGACATTACGTGAGACTTCTGGAAACCACTGCTATAAACAGGGAAAATATGGTAACAGGCTAGTATCTGCTGAGGCCCTGAGGGCCACACAAAAAGTCCCAAAGGGCCACATGTGGCCCCCAGGCCACAGGTTGGGCACCACCATTGATAAAAATAAAAAAAGGCAACATGGACTGCAAATAATTGTAAAAAACAGTTGTACTTCTATGGTTGTTCTTTCTTATTCGGAAATAACACGGAAATCTGCTCCTTTGCGTTGCAATGGATGAAAATGATTTGATAGCCACTTGAGTGCCAGCCTGTATGTACCCCTTTATTATCTAACCATTCTTCAGTTTTCAGTGCTGTGACAGTTTGACTGACAATTACTCAGATATATGGCACTGTACCCATATAAAGTTTATATCATGTTTAAGAGACACCTTTAGCGATATTTATAGAGGAACTTTACCCAGGGTTCCCCAATACTGTAGCTGCTAAGCTTTCTTTTGGTGGTATTTGATCACCCCTGCGGTTTATATTTTTTGCGCTATAAACAAAAATAGAGAGACAATTAAAAAAAAAAAAAAAAAAAAGCCTTATTTTTTACTTTTTGCTATAATAAATATCCCCAAAAAATATATAAAAACATTTTTTTCCTTCAGTTTAGGCTGATACGTATTCTTCTACATATTTTTGGTAAAAAAAAAATATCGCAATAAGCGATTATTGATTGGTTTGCGCAAAAGTTATAGCGTTTACAAAATAGGGGATAGTTTTATGGCATTTTTATTAATATTTTTTTTTACTAGTAATGGCGGCGATCAGCAATTTTTATTGTGACTGGCATTATGGCGGACACATCGGACATTTTTGACACATTTGTGGGACCATTGTCATTTATACAGCAATCAGTGCTATACAAATGCACTGATTCCTGTGTAAATGACACTGGCAGTGAAGGAGTTAACCAGGGGGTGGCAGCGTAGGGGTTAAGTGTGTCCTAGGGGCGTTACTAACTGTGGGGGGCTGGGCTGTGTGTTAGTGAACACTGATCTCTGCTCCAATCAGAGGGAGCAGAGATCAGTGTCACTTGTTGCTAGGCAGACCGGGGAGATGCTGTTTACATCGGCATCTCCCCGTTCAGCCTCCCCGTGAGACGATCTCAGGTATCCCTGCGGCGATCGAGTCCGCAGGACCCGCGACCAGACGCACAGGGGTCCCGCCCGTCACACGCCGCCATCAGCGCTCATGCGATGGCAGGGCGGCAATTACAAATGGACGTACCTGTACGCCAATTTGCCTCCCCGTGCCATTCTGCCGATGTACATCGCCGTGCGTCACTCGGGAAGTGGATAATAGCCACTGAATGCATTTTTTCTTAAAAGGGAAAAAAAAAAAAAAAAAGTGTGGCTTTTCACACAATCAGCCCCCCCCCCCCCCCCCCAGCTATCCTGCCTAACCTGCACAAAAGAAAAAAAAATGTACTTAAAGCATTTGTATATTCCTGAATTGTGTCGGCTGTACCATGCACTTGTATGAAAAAGTATCCTGTTCTCTTTGTATTGCTTGTATTGCTTGTATTGCTTCCTTTGTGTGAAATCCTGTTAGTCCCCTTGCTTTCCTATTTCCTGAGCACACTGAGCAGGAGAGCAAAGCGTGGTCAGTTCTCTAGCTATGCTATGGGAAGCTAGGTTAAACGGCCACAGTGGAATCTTTATGCTGCATCTATCAATGCGAGTTTGACCATTGTAGTCTTTTCAACTTTACCATATTAAAGCCGAGTTACACTAGGACAGCTTTGCTCTTGATTCTTTTGTATTATGCTGGGAACTCAGCCTGCTCTCCTCCAATAATCAGACTTTTTTATGACACACCCTGCTGCACAGCCATTCACTGGGAAGCTTAGTGTACTGCTGCTTCTCCTCCCCCAGCTCTTATGCAGCTGAGAACAGAGGGAATGTGATAATTTAATTTATATATATCTATATCTCTATACAAAAATGTTTTGCCTTTTATTTCTATTTTAAACTGAATGGGTTGTTTTACAAGATGATCGTTTACAAATCACTTCAAATTGCTCTGGTCATGTGATCACACAGCTCTGAGTCATGGAATGCTCAACAACAGCTGTGAATTCTGTTCTCCGCGATGTCCCCCATAGGCTCCCAGCTATTGTAGGCTCTCCCTCCTCTCCCCTGCAGCAACCACTCACTTACACAGGGGAGCCTGAGCTGAAGCATCACCTGACCGCACAGGGGCAGATTAAAAATAGGTAAGTACACAGATCTTTTTATGCAGGCTAGGCAGAATAGGTTGGAGGAATTTTTGTTTTTGAGAATAGTTAGGCTTTTCTTCCACTTTAAATTTACAAATACTAATGGCTCTGCAGTTCAGAAGTGGTTGGATAATCACTGCTAACTAATGCTCAACCTGACCACTTATTATGATTTAAATTGTAATCCAATATGAAATCTCATCTCCCGATGATGGAAATTAAAAATAAAGAATTACAGGTAATTATAAATGTAATGGTTTAAAAATGGCTTTGACCAGGTTTCAAAAGAAAACGTTTGTGGCATATGTGGAAGTCTGTATAGCTGCATAAAGTTCTTATGACTGGTTGGTCACTCGGTTAATTAGTTGGTCAAGCAGTGTGCAATTTTTAGCAGATAAAGAAAAAAAAGAAAAAAGAAACACGGCTAATATAAGCGCCGAGTGCCAGTGGACAGAATCTCGCCAGACACGCCAATCACCGGACATTACCGTGTGTTCCAATGAGTGACAATATATTCCCCTAATTGCTGAAACTCCGGACATTCTGCATTAATGACCGAGCACAGATAAAAATAATCCTTCTGTTTTACATGCCTTTATGCAAATCAAGTGGTGGATAAGAAATTTAAAAAAAATAAAATAAAAATGGGGCCCTACAATTGCTAAAGTGAACCTGTCACTGTGCCATTCTTAGTATGCCATCATGAACGTCTCGGTCTGTCAAAAAAATTGCCATGTATATGTGGTAGACCTGCAGGCGACTGCACTAACCTCTAGGTGTTAAAGCATCAACTGGCAATTCCCCTTGCCGATTTGTGAGCCATACCATTTTGGTCTGCGGACCTCCTCTGCACATCACTGGTAGCTTTAGTCTGCTGCTGAAAAAACATGTTTTACATAAAACGTGTAGAGATTAGGTGCAGCCAGGTTGGTTGGCACTTACCGTACCTAAAAATCGAAATGGCCGTAGACTTCCGGAAAGGTCAGTGCTAAGCACTACCCCTCGCACATCCCACAATTTAAAGCATCAACAAACTACTGAAAATTGCCCCACATTGGATTGTGGTATGCAATAGGAATGTAGCTTAGTGCCATATCTTAGATAAAATTCCTCATAAGGCATGGAATCCCCAAGATTTTTGTAGGGGAGAATGGCCTATAGCAAAATCTACATATAGAACCAGCAGGTGCTGAATAGTAACATGAAAGGAACGGTGTTGTACAACAAGGAATATTCAGAGCATAGCAGTAAATCAGACTCAAGACAAATTGCAGTAGCGGCTTTCAGCTCAATGCCTTTTTGAAGGCAGTTTTGAAAAATGTAATTTTCATAAGCAATCCTTCATATTTACAAGGCTAAAAGAAATAAGTGTCAAAATGTTGTGTATTATAGAAGTTCCCTAAAAATTTTCCCCACAGAACTTCTGCATTTCGCCTTTTTGACTTACCTTCTTCAGAACAAAAATTTCCTTGTATGTATTGCCAGAATAATCTCTAAATGACCAGAGACTCTCATAACCAGACTGACCGGTCTATGCCGGTGGAGCAGGGAATACTTGACCTGCATAATAAGCTTGGCACATATCCACATGACATCTTTACTGCCAACCACAGTACTGGCCTGGTGTACTCAATGCCAGGGTGAAAAACAGTGCCAGTATTATACCAAGTTTGTGTGTGACTGGGGTGTACCTTTAAAAAGTGTAATTAAACCCCCCTATTGTTTTCAGCCAAGCAAGCTGCCATCTTTGACTCAGTTTAATCTACACCTGCCATGATGTGGCACATGTGATCAGTTATGACACCAACCATTGGATGGTTTCTCAGTTTAGTTGAGAGGACAACCAATGGGAGTTTTATATCTCCGGCACATGCCGTAAATGCAATTGTTTTATGGATGGGTTTACTTCTGCTTTAAGTAAATAACATTTCAGGATTTATTTATTTATTTAATACAGTTATGAAACCGTACGCAAATTTTTTTTCTTCATCTACACTATTTATACATCAACTGGATGTATTTATGCCAAATCCGGACAAAACAGCAACAAACGGAAATGCCACAAATTGCAGCAAAGATGCTAATTTGACCTTCGAACAGACCACTGGCCCCTGCCAAGCAGCTTCCCGTCAGGGAGAGTGTCATCTGAGGAGACAGTTAATTAATGTGCTTTATTGGATTAGGTCATAAATGTCTGAATCTCTGTTGCGGTGAGCCTGGACATTCAGGAACAAGAAGCCTGGCAGGTCAGTTAATTTCTTCAGACAGGTAAAGAAAATGAGGTTGAAAAATGAAAACAAAGAAAAAACAGGAAATGTTTTTTTTTTTTTTAAATAGCAAAAATAAGGCAACCAAATGTTGAGGGAGGGGGACAGGGGAATATATTTGAATTATTATGGGGCCATGAATAATGCCTGCATCCAGATTTTCCACAAGGCCAAAACATTACACCATAGTTTCCCAGTGTTCTGCATACTCCAAGTGCCACCCAATGTCCCACCAGCATATACCGAATTATCTATGGCCTGGACGCATGCAAAATATACCAGAAATTGTTTCCCATTATAGAAATATTTCCCAGGAATATTAACAAATAGGTTGCAAACAAAGCCTTAAAGTGAACATGTAGCCACATACATGTGAGTATTTACACATTCCAAAAGCAGAACTTCATTTAAAAAGTGAAGTCCTGCTGGTTTGCCCCCTCGCCCATTCTGTAACAGTTACAGGTTTTCTTTTGGGTGGGGAGCGACTACTGATTTTTAAGTCTGTACCCACTCCGATATCTGCAATCCTCGCAAGGCATCCCTTGTCCCATCCCCTCTCCTCCTGCAACTCCACATCACATATCCTAGCAGGCTTCTGGATCATTGGCAAGGCCTGCTTCTGTATCCAAGATGGAGGCACCAGCGACCCATGGTGGTAAGAAGAACCCGCTGTGGGCAGACAGCATTGGACCTCAGACACTGGAATGTTCCTGATTTTTAAAAGTCAGCAGCGGCAACTGAAGTTCTTTTTCAACAAGCAGTCTTCATTTACCTCGATAGCTGCAGGTACTGTGGAAAAATTCATCCTCAAAGTTTATACCATAAATACGCTTTTAAGTCATTCTCTCAGCAGCTCAGCTCTCCCTGCTCCACCCCCCCCCCCCCCCTCTGAACAGTGATTTATTAGCCTTCCAACATTCTAATCTCTGTTAAAACACGGTTACAAATGTCCATAGCTTGACCTCGGTTTAAGGTGGTCTTAGAAAAAGTAGGTTAGTTGGATATGCAGGATCAATTTGACTGTCTTAAGTGCTTCTGAATATTTCATGATCCTGTGTGACCAGCTCCGCCATTTATAAATATTTCTGCCTATTTAGAGAGATGAATGGTAAATGGCCCTTATTTTCACAATTGAGCAAGCGTTTGCCCCCTTCAAATTGTTGACCAGTGGGCATCTGCTATTGTACTGGGTAACTGTCATCTCATGTCTATGCCCAGCTTAATTTACAAGTCTCTGCCAGTGTGCAGAAAAGTGCAGATGCTCCCCTGCCCCTCGGGACACCCACCAGTGTATGGAGGACTGTCCACTTCTTCAGGTCCCAGACTTTCCAAGTCTGAGAGCTGCAATTCCAGAACTTGGCTTCAATGCAACCAGCTGGTGAAATCTGGTATTGGAGGTGCAACTTAACCACTTTGCATCCAGGCCAATTCTGACATTTCTCTCCTAGATGTAAAATTTTTTTTTTTTTTGCTAGAAAATTACATAGAACCCCCAAACATTATATATGTTTTTTTAGCAAAGATCCTAGAGAATACACTGGCGGTCTTTTTATCTCACACGGTATTTGTGCAGCAATTTTTCGAACAGGTTTTTTTCAGAAAAAAACAGTTTCATGCTAAAAAAAAAAAAAAAAAAAAAAAAAAAACAGTAAAGTTAGCCCAATTTTTTTGCATACAAAACTTAAACAAATTACTTTAGACGGGAAACAACTGCCTCATTTTCTTCAGGTCTTTATCCTGCCAACACTTTTAAATGACATCAAGGCAGGGGTCCCGTTTGGCTTGTCACAAGGTGGTGGTTGGGGGACTCCCATTATTGTAGAGAGGACAAACAAATAGGGCATTTCCATTTTTCTTTTAAATCCCATAATGAGTCTAGGACAATTACTAAAATTACCTAAAATATTATTTTTAATTGCAAACATGTTGAAATTGCAAGTAAAAACACTGCATCCATGTATACCTGCAAATCTGTTACCCCTTGCTTTATTCATATTTTAAATAAAAGTTATGCCATTTTGAAGAATCTATTCCATTCATGTAACCTGCATTAGTTATACGTAATAAATGTGGTGCTAGCTTCTGGCAGCAGTAATGTAATAATTTCTTCACTGGATTTTTTTTCCTTTCAGGAAAAGAGTGTGTAATAAGGAGGCTCTATTCCCAACCTGGTTCTCCCTCTCTACTGCTCTCCAAGCCACTCAAGTTACTAAATGAAGCACTAAATTAAATGAGAAGGTAAAATGCAGCGCAGAACTGGGAGGAGTCACACTGTTCTATGCAGTGATGGTCTTTGGGAGAAATCGGCTACCTTTCAGGCCTATAGCTGATATTCTGTAGATTTAAAAAAAAAAAAAAAAAAAAAAAAACTTTCATTTTTACATGGTCTTGAAAGTATTCAAAACATCATGATCGGCATTTTTGAATACATTCTATTTTTTTTTTTTTTTTTAATTGGCGCCTTTAGAATGCCAGTAATCTGGAAGTGATGTAATGCCATTGCTCCCAGGTTATTAGATCCGAGACCCAAACAAAGTTGATCTGCTTTGTTCGGGTCTTCGGCCAGCCGGCGGACGTGTTCGCTGGTCGCTCAGGCCTCCCAGTGCTTGTAATAACAGCCGCTGAGCTGCATCAGTTGTTATTACAAGAAAGCCAACCGTCCGCGCTAAAGAACGGTACCAATGTGATGTAACATTAAGATTTCCATTATAGTCAATGGTGCCTGTCCACAGTGTTGTGTCGCTTTCTTTTTTGGTTTTTCTTCTTGCTTTTGATTGTCTCCTTTCTCTCGGATATTTCTCTGGGTTTGTACTGTGAGAGAAGAAGAGCCTTTTGCCTCTGTGGTCTCTGTTCAACTGTCATATTAGTGTTTTTTTTATGATGACTGGTTTCTCCTGATGCAACTTACTATAATACATTGTTAGTATGATATGCCATGTTCTGTTGGCTTCTTTTTTTTCTTATAATATACAGTAAAGTCATATTTGGATATGGTTGTTTTTCCTGTTTTTTTTTTTTTTATATAAGCTTTGTACCTGAAAAAAAAACGCACAACATATTGCACAAGCAAAAGTACAAGTGGCGTGTTTTGGTCCCAATAAACTTCAATGGGAGCACCTGAAAATGCAAATTTTCCACGCAATTTCTTGTCTCTTCTCCTAAGAACTAACTTTTCATAGGCTAAAATGGTCAAGCCCAAAAAAAAAAAAAATAATCCCTTTATTACACATGTACAAACGCTCATAAAAAAAAAAAAACACCACAAAAGCGCTTGAAGAAACTCAAGTTTATCTAGAGTAAGGGGGGGGGGGGGGGGGGGGATCTGCTTTTTGGGTAAATGTCACTGGTGTGGATATTGGCAGAAAAATAAAAAAAATTTGTGGTGCACCAAAATGAAAATTTACAGTGCCGAAAAATTCAGGATGCACCGAAAACCAAAATGGAAAGTTATTTTTATTTTTTTATATATATAATTTTAGTGTGGCTGGCGTATTTGCATTGAAGTCAATGAGACGCGATTTTGCATTGAAGTCAATCGGAAGCCTCTTTATTGCCCATTATTGGCCCCTCTTCTTTTTTTTTTTTTATTTCTTTTTTTTTTTTATATCGGCCAAACGCTGATAACCCTATTTTTGCCCAATGATTTTCAGCGGACAATATATTGGTGAATCCCTAAAAAAATTAAATAAAAAAAATACATTTGATGCTTCCCTGTGCAGAACAGTATCCTTGGAACCCTAACCTGCATCTCGTTGACAGATCCACTTACCCATAAAAATGAAAGACTACAGGAGAAGTGTACAGCATCAAGATCCAAATTGAATTCTCTTCCGAATAAACTCTATCCTAAATCCCCATCCCAATTCTAGGATCTGTTAAGCCAAAAACAATCCCATTGCTGCTGCTGAGCTCCATTTTTGAATATTCAGGTAATTGACCAACATCCTTTCTAGGGGAAGAGCCCATCTACTAACAATGATGGCTCTGACTTTTGGTCCTCCAGCTGCCTCGGGCAAAGAATATATTACATCGTTCTCAGCAAAGACAAAACAAGCAAAGAGAGATTCTGGCACAAGGTTCTGCTATTCTCCAGATGTGCTTTACCTGCACTGACAGTAATGACTTCCATGGCAGAACGCTCTCTGAAGGAGTCACAGCACATCAATTTCAATGTTTCATTTATTATGATTTAATATTAAAAAGGTGAACCTGTACTTTACCCACAGTAAGCAAAGTCATTTAAAAGGGTGATCCGTAAGCAATTTTTAATGCCAGAGCCCCCAGAAACTGTAATGTAAGTTTTAACTTTCTGGAAACAACAGAGCTCACATGGTGTTATCCTCATGTGACAACATTTGTGATTGGTGATTGGCCAGTCAGGCACCAGGGGGCGTATTGTGGGAACACCATGTGTTACCCTATACTTGAAAGTACTAGGTATTTCTTAGGGCTCTTGTATAGCAAGTCTAGAAGGTAGAAGGTAAGTAGAGGTTGCTTTCAGTGCATGGTATACAGCAGGAGTACAAACTTTGGGAGGTGGAGGTCTACATGAACAACATGGAAGAGGAGATCAAAGATCCCACGGTCACTGGGGTTTGGCACTTTTTTTTTTTTTTGCTAAACCCAAAACCTATATCTACATCTGGTCTCCCACAGTACACAGAACATGGAAATGCAATTATTTTTAGTAAATTTAAACTGCTAAATTCCTTTTCTCATCAGCAGCATATAGCAGCCTTGTGACTTCTATCAGTGTCTGGTTAAAGAATGTAGGAGGAGGAGTTATCATTCTCCCCTGACCCTCTGTTTGGACAGTGCTGATTGGCCCTGTGCTGATCACATGCACCCTCCCCAAAAAGACTAAAATAAACTCTCTAGCAATAAACACGTAGTCTGTCACCACACATAGTGTGACTTGGCCCTTAAAGCGAACCTTTGCTTTACTGTTTTACTTTAAAGTGGTTGTATACTCTTTTTTTACTTTAACCTACAGGAAAGCCTATAATAAGGCTTAACTGTAGGTAAAAAAAATATCTCCTAAACCTGTACGGTTTAGGAGATATTCCCCACGGTATGCGCCGCTGACTGCAGCGGCGCATGTGCACAAGGGGATTCTCGGCTGACAATCCGGCAGTGGCCGACCGGCCGGAAAGAAATCTCCCGTGCGCATGCGCGGGAGTGACGATATCACGGCTCCGGCCACTCACAGCGCCGGAGCCGCGATACCCGGAAGAAACGCAGAGGGAGCATGTCAGCTCCCTCTGCGTGGATCAGGCCAGATGTCGAGGCCTTGTTCTAAGGTAAGTATTTCATAATGAGCTAGTATGTGGTGCATACTAGCTCATTATGACTTTTGCTTTGCAGGTGGTAAAAAAAAAAAAAAAAACACATTAGCGGGTTTACTACCGCTTTAAGGTCTTATGCAGAAGGGTAGTATGGCCAATCAGCATCAAATACCAATGTTTTCATGCGTAGGAGACAGGTGTAGTGTACTGCCACCAGCAGGCTGTCATAATCTATGACAAGCTGAATTATAAAGCAGCTGGAAGGTGTATAGGACAGTACTAGTATTTAGGGCCTTATGCGTTCGGTGATGTATGGCCCTAATGCTGGAATTCTGCATTCAAGGCAAATAATTCTAAAACTGGAGTACCGTTCAGTACACAATACTAAATGCAATGCTGCTCCAGGTATTACTGCTCTGCAACTAAAGGCTAAGAAATTAGCGGCCAGCGGTGTTTGATCACTCAGTTCTCGGTCTGGAGGCAGCGGGGGACAGATGCAGCATTGGGCCGATACTGCATCCACCTAGGTGAGAATATTTTGTTTTTAGTTTTTTTAGGAATCCCATACTTCCCTTTTAATGCAACCCAAATAAGTACATGGGAAAAAAAAAGGAATGCTGATCCCTCTAATATATTTCACGCAAAAACAGTGCCTAATCAAATAATAGTGTCTAAATGATCCCCAACTTGCTTTACTCCTCCTTACTTCCTATGTAAAACATATCAGATCATATTCGTTGGCAGTTGCACTCAATAATGGAAATCATGGATACATTTAATACAACCATCTCGTGTTTATACATCTTACTTTACATATATCTTCATGCTTTTTTTTAAATCTAATAATATTGTCTAGAATAGGGTGACCAGAGGTCCCTAATTTCCGGAGACAGTCCCTGGACTGAGGACACTGTCCCCAGATCAAGTCTGTCCCCAGCTGGGCTGGTGCCAGGTGGGTGCCTAAGCACCCCCAAAAAAACTCTTTAAGCACCCTCATGGCACCCCCAAAATTTAGATGACACTACTTGCATGTGTCACAATTTTTTTTCGTACTTGCACATCCTCTATTGATGGCAGAAGACTGGGGACTCTTTTCTGTGGAGGGGATACAGTTGCCCTGGCCGCATAAGCTGATAATCTTTAGTTAGACCTGGCAGCCTGACTTCAGAGGCAGATTGATATACAGCCTCTCTGCTGCTTCCTCAACCAATGAGAAAGCATTGGACCCTCCCCCAACTATTCATGTCAGTCACGGGCTGTACATTGCACCTGCTGCAATTACACTAAATGGGCTCAGCCACCTGTGTGCAAGAGCCCTAAACCTCAATAAAAGTAATGTGAACTCTCTCTCTCTGTCGAATTATATCCCATATTGAGTTTGGTGATCAGTACCATCACAAAATGCAATATTTTCAAGAGAATCAGCTAATTCGCAACTCCACACACAACTCCTGATCTCTGCACTCTTAATGTTACGCATCCATGAACTCTGTGCATAGCGCACCCCTGAACTCTGTGCATAGCGCACCCCTGAACTCTGTGCATAGCGCACCCCTGAACTCTGTGCATAGCGCACCCCTGAACTCTGTGCATAGCGCACCCCTGAACTCTGTGCATAGCGCACCCCTGAACTCTGTGCATAGCGCACCCCTGAACTCTGTGCATAGCGCACCCCTGAACTCTGTGCATAGCGCACCCCTGAACTCTGTGCATAGCGCACCCCTGAACTCTGTGCATAGCGCACCCCTGAACTCCTTTGGGAAGAATAATATTCAAAATACACATTGAAAAAATGTCTTCTCTATCTTATCTTCTTAACATTTGGTAGTCATATCCCAAAAAGTTCTAAGTGTCTTTTTTTTTTATGTCATGGATGAAATGTGAGAAATAACGTACAGTGCTACCTTGGATTACCTGCATAATTTATTCCAGAAGAATGTTTGTAATCCAAAGCACTCGAATATCTAAGCGAGTTTCCCCATAGAAGTCAATGGAAACTCAGATAATTCGTTCCACAGTGACTTCTATTGTATGCAGTACTGCATGTGGCCAGAGGTGGGGGCGCCGAAGACACTCAAAAACATTCGGGAACTGAGTTTTTTCGAGTGCATCCGAGCGGCTCAGAGTGTCACTGGTGCCCCCGCACCTCTGGCCAAATGCACACCACAGAGGCTTGAATCCTGCTCATTTTGCGAGACAATGCTCACAAAGAGTAAGGATTTTAAAAAAATATATATATATAATAGCTTGTATTGCAAAATGCTTGTTAACTGCGCTACATACATACACACAAACACACACATCTATCATACAATCATTTCATAAAATACATACACTGCATATATCATTTGAGGAAAATATGCTTATAAAATAGTTTACCATTTGCCATAAAAAATAAATACAAATATGTCCCCAGATTTCGTTTTAAAAATCCGGTCCCCTTAGTCTACAGTCTTTCTACACAAATATTGCGGTCAATCACAGTATTAATCATGGCACAAAAATGTATCAATTATGAATACAAATTAGATTATGGTTCAACTCAAACTTCATTTTTTAATCATATAAAAATTGCAGGTTAATATGTTTGTAGAATCATGTAACTACCATCTATAGATAAAAATATGAGACATCACAATTATAGTACAAACTGGTTCACATCAGAAAACCCAGTACACAATATAAGACAGACATCTCCAATCTTTTATTTTTGTCAGTTCCTTGAATTCTCTGATGTAGTTCTATCATCTTGAGGTTTATTAAACTATCTAACATTCGTTTGATTATTTTTAGATATATCATAAAATCGATCGCTTAAAAACGTGGCGTTCTAGCTACATATTGAACTTCACGCTGCAAGTGAATTGCCCCTCAGTACAGCGTTCAGCCCCTCTGTATTGAAGCCAGTTATAGATCTTGACAGGCTGCTGGCAGGAGGGCTTGATGATGCATCTGTGCCTCCAGGACATCTGAAAATGCCAGAAGTTGGCACTGACAGGCCAAACCGCCTGTGTGAATGTAGCCTAATGGAGATGAGGATTCCACCAAGCCCTGTATAAGAGCCTTGCTCCAACCACACAACACCGCCAGTGTCACGTGGAGTCACATGCTTCTCCATATTCACAAGTGCTTTCCTCTCTCTTGGTGGCTGATTGGAGTGGGGTGGAGTGACAGAACAGTGAGCATGTGAAGTCCCTGTGGCCAGCATTATAGTGAACCTGTTGCTTTTTCCCTGCATGGGCTCAGTCTCTTGCAGTCTACAGTGGTCAGAGAGAAGAGGTGAATATTAACACAAGGAGCCAAGCAGATGTGCTGCAGTGCAAGAAGCATACTGACAGGAGGAGAAAGCAGAGTGACAGAGAGATGAGCATATCACTGTAAGAAAAAATTTCAGGCATCTAAGGAAGGAGCACGCATGCTCCGAACGCGTGCAACAATGTCATCACAGCGCGACCCTGTACGACCCATCAGCTGACCTCCGTGACGCTGCGACACCGAGCCGTAGTTGCTGGGAACCACCGGCGCCACCGGACGGGAACCAACAGCAAAAAGAGGACCGCTTCTCCCCGGGAGCCCTGTGATGTCCCCCACAAACTTCTTTTCCACGTAAACGTGATGTGTCTGAACTATTCCGACAGAGAGATGAGCATATCACTGTGTTGCTTTCTCCTTCCACTGTCCAGTCACATGGTAATAGTGAGGAGATCAGCAAAGATCTATCAGACCCTCACTCCACTCTAAGCCCCCGTACACATGGTCGGACATTCCAATGGAAAAGGTACGATCAGATTACATCGTCGGAAAATCCGATCGTGTGTGGTCTCTATCGGACTTTTTCCGTCAGAATTATTCTGACGGAAAAAATTTGAGAGCAGGATTTCAAATTTCCCGACAACAAAATACGATCAGACTTTTTCCGATAGTTTGTAGAGAATTACGGTCAGACAAAGTGCCACGCATGCTCAGATCAAAGTACGAGAGCAAAGCTATTGGCTACTAGCCTCAACGTAGTCCCGTCGGTAAGGAACAAACGTCTCCTCTTTCCGAACGATCGGATTTTCAAACAACTTTGTCCAACCGTGTGTATGCAACACCAGTTTCGGACAAAATCCATCTGAAAAAAATCCTACAGATTTTGTGGTCAGAATTTCCAACCGTATGTACAGGGGCTTACAGTGCTGTGCTGTGTGGCAGAACGGTGTAAAATTCAGGACTGGATACACAGAAATACAAATTAATTGGCAGCTATAACAGCCCCATATACTGTATGTATTTCATCTGTGTATTTAGCGGTTTGTCTGGAGTTCAGCTTTAACATATAAAAGCATTAGGGTTTAGAACTGAAGATCCCATCTTTGTTTTCAATGTGTAAATGTATCTTCCTGTACCGTGGAAGCATCCCAGTGCATTAACATCACATTAGTGCCAAAATATATCTAAAAACGTATCAATCTAATATGGTAAACATGTTACTAATTATAGCGTACAAATTTTAGCATATGAACAGAATGCTAAACACAACCCTACTATACTACAGAGCAGGCCATATGGTTTGAAGTGTACAACTACATTTTCAATATATTCTCTTCATCCACTTGCTTACAGGGCACTTAAACACCTTCCTGCCCAGACCAATTTTCAGCTTTCGGTGCTCTCACACTTTGAATGACAATTACTCAGTCATGCAACACTGTACCCAAATGAATTTTTTGTCCTTTTTTTCCCACAAATAGAGCTTTCTTTTGGTGGTATTTGATCACCTCTGGGGTTTTTATTTTTTGCGCTATAAATGAAAAAAGACCGAAAATTTTGAAAAAAAACGCATATTTCTTTGTTTCTGTGACAGAATTATGCAAATTATTAATTTTTCTTCATAAATTTTGGTCACAATTTATACTGCTACATGTCTTTGGTAAAAATAACCCAAATTAGTGGATATTATTTGGTCTTTGTGAAAGTTAGAGAGTCTACAAGCTGTGGTGCGAATCGCACAAAATTGATCACATCTGATGTACTGGTGACCTATCTCGCTTCTTGTGACCCGAACAAGTCAGGAAAGTACAAATACCCCCCAAATGACCCCTTTTTGGAAAGTAGACATTCCAAGGTATTTAGTAAGAGGTATAGTGAGCTTTTTGATGTTGTCATTTTTTTCCCACAATTCTTTGCAAAATTAAGATTTTTCTTTTTTTTTTTTTTTTCTCCACAAAATTGTCATTGTAATAGGTTATTTCTCTCACATGGCATGTGTATACCACAAATGACACCCCCCAAAAAATTCTGCTACTCCTCCTGAGTATTACAATACCATATGTGTGGGACTTTTTCACAGCCTGGCCACATAGAGAGGCCCAACATGCAGGTAGCGCCATCATGTGTTCTAGGAACATAAGTTACACATCTAACTTGTTGACTATTTATTACACTTTTGAAGCACCAGGACAATGACACGTGACACTGATGACAGATGGCACTGATACGTGGCAATGATGACAGGTGGCACTGATGACAGATGGCACTAATATGTGGCACTGATGACAGATGGCACTAATATGTGGCACTGATGACGCGTGGCACTTATACGTGGCACTGATGACACGTGGCACTAATACGTGGCACTGATGACACGTGGCACTGAAACGTGGCACCGATGACAGATGGCACTAATACGTGGCACTAATATGTGCCACCGATGACAGATGGCACTAATACATGCCACCGATGACGCGTGACACTGATGACAGATGGCACTGATAAGTGGCATTGATGACACGTGACACTGACAACAGATGGCACGTGACACTGACAGGTGGCACTGATGACAAATGGCACTGATACGTGGCACTGATGACAGATGGCACTATGTGGCACTGATGACACGTGGCACTGACGGCAGGTGGCACTGACGGCAGGTGGCACTGACGGCAGGTGGCACTGACGGCAGGTGGCACTGGGGGCAGGTGGCACTGGGGGCAGGTGGCACTGGGGTGGATGGCACTGGGGGCAGGTAGCACTGGGGTGGATGGCACTGGGGGCAGGTAGCACTGGGGTGGATGGCACTAGGGGCAGGTAGCACTGGGGTGGATGGCACTGGGGGCAGGTAGCACTGGGGTGGATGGCACTGGGGGCAGGTAGCACTGGGGTGGATGGCACTGGGGCAGATGGCACTGCTGGGGGCGGATGGCACTGCTGGGGGCGGATGGCACTTTTTATTTCATTTTTTTTTTTTTTTTTTTTTCCGGAATCAGAACGGCTGCCGCTGCAGCCGTTCATCTCTCCCCTCTCGCACTGTCTGTGCGAGGAAGGAGAGCGGCGCTGCGAGATGATCTCATATGTTTACATATGAGATCATCTCCCATTGGACACGCCGATCACGCTGTAAACGGCCGCTGTGATTGGCCGTTTACAGCGATCTGTGTTTGCCTGTCCCCGGGGGACACGGCGAACACAGAACTTCCGCGATGCGCGCCCGCGGCGGCGCGCATTGCGGAAGTAAACATCAGGCCGTCCAGGGACGACCGCCCAAACGAACGCGCCTGCTCTACGGCCGTAATTCGGCTATAGGGCGGGCGCGAGGAGGTTAACGATGTAAATGCTTTACACATCTGCTCTCACTAATCACATTTATTTTCACGCACACACGGAAGAGGATGTAATAAACTTATGGACACTAGGTGGCAGCAACAACCTAATGCATGATTGTACATTGCGACATTAGGGAAGAGAGATTGTTACAAATGTAACTTCTCTATAAAGTAAACATTTCAGGTACTTCTGTAGCAACGGCAATTTACGGCGCGCTTTACATATACATTGCACTTTTACATCAGTCTGTGCCCTCAGCATGTCTTTCTATAAGTAGTAAATAGGAGACTATGCCTGGGTTCCATTCACTGGCATATTTGTCAAAAAAATAAAAAATAAAATTACCGTATATACTCGAGTATAAGCCGAGATTTTCAGCCTCTTTTTTGAGGCTGAAAGTGCCCCCTCGGCTTATACTCGAGTCACCGCTGTCTGACTGCTCGATCAGCGTATCGAGCAGACAGACGGCGGACATTAAAATTCAAAAGCCGCGCCTCCTTCTCCGCCTCCGCCTGTGATAGGCGGAACACTGAATTTCCCAGCAGTCAGTGTTCCGCCTATCACGGACATCCGTTCATTCTCATACTACGGACGAGTATGAGAGGATGTCCGTGATAGGCGGAACACAGGCTGCTGGGAAATTGAGTGTTCCGCCTATCACAGGCGGAGGACGGAGGCGCGGCTTTTGAATTGTAGAATGGCCGCCGAGAAGAGCGGCGATCCTGGAGCGGCGATCCATCGGCACGACACGGGACGGAGGAGGCACGGGACGGAGGAGGCACGGGACAGAGGAGGCACGGGACAGAGGAGGCACGGGACAGAGGAGGCACGGGACAGAGGAGGCACGGGACAGAGGAGGCACGGGACAGAGGAGGCACGGGACAGAGGAGGCACGGGACAGAGGAGGCACGGGACAGAGGAGGCACGGGACAGAGGAGGCACGGGACAGAGGAGGCACGGGACAGAGGAGGCACGGGACAGAGGAGGCACGGGACAGAGGAGGCACGGGACAGAGGAGGCACGGGACAGAGGAGGCACGGGACAGAGGAGGCACGGGACAGAGGAGGCACGGGACAGAGGAGGCACGGGACAGAGGAGGCACGGGACGACGGCGGCTCGGGACGACGGCGGCTCGGGACGACGGCGGCTCGGGACGACGGCGGCTCGGGACGGAGGCTTGGGACGGAGGCTTGGGACACAGGTAGGCTGGACACACACACACACACACACACACACACACACACACACACAGGGATGGATGGATGGATGAATACACACACACACACACACACACACACACAGGGATGGATGGATGGATGGATACACACACAGGGATGGATGGACGGACACACACACAGGGATGGATGGATGGATGGATGGATGGACACACACACAGGGATGGATGGACGGACACACAGGGATGGACGGACACACAGGGATGGACAGCCATGTCTCACCCTCGGCTTATACACGAGTCAATAAGTTTTCCAGTTTTTTGGGGGTAAATTGGGGGCCTCGGCTTATATTCGGGTCGGCCTATACTCGAGTATATACGGTATCCGTAAATTACAAATTTTAATGCAAACTAGAGTTGTATGATTTGGGCTAAAATGAGAATCGCAATTTTTTTTTTTTGCTTAGAATAAAGATCACAATTCTCTCACGATTCTCGTGATGAAACATCTTCTTTTTTCACGATACAAAAGAAAAAAAATAGTGCTAACTTTACTGTTTCATTCTTTTTTAATGAATTAAACTGGCACAGTGGTGTAGTGGTTAGCACTCTCACCTAGCAGTAAGAAGGGTCGCTGGTTCGAATCCCAACCATGACTCTACCTGCCTGGAGTTTGCATGTTCTCCCTGTGCCTGCGTGGGCTTCCTCCAGGTACTCCGGTTTCCTCCCACATTCCAAAGCCCTAGTATATGAATCGGGACCTTGGATTGTGGGCTCCTTGAGGGTAGGGACTGATGTGAGTGTGCAATGTACAGGGATAGGGACAATTGTAGACACTCACTCAGGTTGAACTGGATGGACTGGTGTCTTTATTCAGCCTTACTAACCATGAAAGTGTATTTTATTTTTATCTCATGTTTGGGTGTTCCAATTCATTTTCTAGCATAAAATTATGATTTTTACTTGTAAGCAACAAATGCCAGAAAAGGTTTTTCAGAAAAGGTTTGTTAGAAAATTTTTGGTCTATAAATGGTTAAACTTCCTTCATTTACAGCTGGAGTTCATTCCTTTGGTAAAAGAACGAAAATATACTTTATTTTTGAAAAGATACTTTGTTTCTACTTATTCAAGTGTTGTGATAAAACTTGGCAGGCTGCCTGTATTTTTTTTTTTTCCAGCTGTGAGAACTCTCTGCACTTGTTAGAATCATGATATGCTGTTTTGAAGATTGGGAAGGGAAAAAGATCATGATTTTGATTCTTAGTGATTAACCGTGCAGCTCTAATGCAAACCTCACTGAACTCAGTTATCGAGCAAACCTTGAAAACCATTTCTCACCAATTTCATTATTAAGACCCATTTCACACCACACCGCCCATAGCGTGGGCGGTAAAATGCCACTATTTTTAGCGGCGTTTTACCGGCGGATTTGCGGCGCATTTCGGCCGCTAGCGGGCAAGAAAGGTTTAAAACCGTCGGAAATACGCCGCAATAGCGGCGTTTTGCCAGCGGTATTACAGTGCTGCCCCATTGATTTCAATGGGGAGCAGCGGTGGAGTAGCGGTAAACACACCGCTCCAAAGAAGCTGCTGGCAGGACTTTTCCCTGACGTCCTGCCAGCGCACCGCTGTAGTGTGAGAGCCCTCGGGCTTTTAGGGAGGATTGCAGGTGCTATTTCTAACGCTATAGCGCCTGTAAAATGCCCTGGTGTGAAAGGGGTATAATAGGCAAGGGATGCTGGGCAATGGCAGGGGAAACTGAGTACCAATGCAATTTTTTTAAAATACATAGTATTACATTCAGGTATGAATTTCATACAACTTTTGAGGGTTAACATTGAAGTCTATGGCCCTCAAGTTTCATGAAAGTCGGACCAAGTAGTGCATGAACTACTTTGAAGTCGCTGCAACTTTAGGTCACATAAATATGAATGGTTATCATTGAAAAACATGGGGAATGACTTGAATGTCCTTAGGCCTCATGCACATTAGCTAACCTCAAAAGCCAGAACTGTACATGAAAAAAGGCCCAAGACTCCAACACTCTTCTATTCCCTATAGGACAAAGTATATGTAGTAATATGTCCTATGTTTCCTAGTGTAATCTAACCCTAGTTATGGAGGTCCTACCTGAAGCCCCCCTGACATGGCCAATTCAACAATAGTTTTGAAGGAGATAGCTGATTCAAAGCTGCAGAAAGAGAAATGCAGTGGGGGAGGGGGTGTCAGCCTTTGCATTCCTCTTGCCATTGCTTGTCTCTGGAAAGTGCTCACAGCCAAGACAAGCTACAGCCATGATTCCTTCAAACCTATCAAAACTATTGTCAAATCGGCCACAGCATGAGAGGAGGAAGGCAGTGTGAACCTCAAAACTAGGGTTAGAAAACACCTAGAAAAAAATAAAAATCAGACAAAGGTACTACATATTGTGAATAACTGATACACCACAACTTGCTCCCTCTTCCAGCATGTATCACCACTGCGCTAAACAACAAATTCCCACCCTATAATCGAAGCTGCTACTTATACAAAAATTATATATTAGTGCTGGTGCAATATAGTTTCCTTGAATAGAAAATTAGAAAAAGCATGTAGCACTTATATGTGCAATTCACTCACAACATGTACCCAATTCTATCTCATGTGAGACATATACCAAACCAAACATACATGAATAAACGTATATACATCTATAAAGTGCTGAAGTGTGCAAAGCAATATAATTAAAACACATGCACATATACCCAAACTTAATCAGGTGAAAAAGCATTAATTGCAGTGAAAAAATAAAAACAATATATATATATTAGGGCTGCAACTAACGATTATTTTTATAATCGATTAGTTGGCTGATTATTGTTTTGATTAATCGATTAATCGGTTAATAACCTTAAAAAAAAAAAGTGTGTCAAATTGACGTTCATTTTCAACCACAGTGGCAGGAAAATTTGGAAATCATAGAAAACTTCTTAGTCAAAAGGAATTCTCAGACGGTGTTTGTGGTTTTCGTTCAGAAATTA
The DNA here is from genome assembly GCF_037356315.1 of Lithobates pipiens. Lineage (NCBI taxonomy): Eukaryota > Metazoa > Chordata > Amphibia > Anura > Ranidae > Lithobates > Lithobates pipiens. The sequence goes on from NW_027507764.1 coordinate 72,679,359, forward strand.
CATTCATTTTAAAAACAGAATGTAAAAAACAAGTGAAAATTTCAAACAAAATTCTTTCATTCAGCGAATGTACAAAGATTTTTCGTCGGAATATTCTCATCTGAAAATTGTTCTGTGTGGCCAGCATAAGGCTCAATATACACCTATGCAGTTTGCTTTTGATCTGTTTCTGCCGTGCTTTTTGCAGTACGTTTTGATTTTTGCGCATGTGATTTTAATGCAATTCGCATTTTTGCTTTTTTTTGGGCAGATTAAAAAACACAAATTGCTGCAAAAACGCATTACATGCTTTTTCTGCAGCTTCTCCATTGAAGTATGTTGAACCAATAAAGTACCATTTTGCGTTGAAAGTCCCTGACCCTTTCAGATGTGAACGTGTCTCATAGGAAACCATGTAAATGAACTGTAGTGCATTTCTGCAAAAAGCACCAATAAACACATAGCTGTGAACCAGGTCTAAGACGTTTAGTAACATAATGGGGTTAAAAAAATGAAAATGAGCCCTTTATAGTAGAAAAAAAAAGCAGATAATCACTACTGTAGGGGTTTATTTTTTTACTGTAGAACAGTGAAAGTAATATTTTTACAGTAGCCATTATTTGCTCTTTTTCTACTATCAAGAGCTCATTTTAGTTTTTTTTAGCACCATTATTTTACTGGCCGATTAATCGATTATGAAAATAGTAATCGATTAATTTCATAATCGATTAGTTGTCGATTAATCGATTAGTTGTTTCAGTCCTTATATATATATATATATATATATATATATATATATATAATATACACATGTTGGGGCGTGCCTATCTGGCGAACGTGTAGTATTACTAATCTAGAGCATTGGGCTTTGTAAGGTTACTGGTGGACGGAGGGAGTGAAGGGGAGGACACAGGACGCTTCAACCACTGCTGTACTGTCGAACAGAGCGAGTGCGGCAACGAGGAGGGGTGAGAAGCAATTCGACCACTTGTGTAATCCTGGCTCTGCCATGACCATCAATGCCCCAGCATATAAATTTAAAAAGAAGTTCAAGCGTGATGTGGAGTGTAATTTGTTTTGGCTAAACTTTTTATGGAGTTCATGTGAGTGCATTGGAATTGGATGGTTTTATTTGATTAAAGAGTTCATTGAAACTGTATTACGCTATTGGGGGCTTCTTTTTCTCTTGCAAGGTTATATATACATACACACCATCAAGGAGGGGCTAATGTGTGTGGGCTTCGCAAGTCTGATGATCCCTCAGTTATAACTCTGATTAGAGGGTTAAAAGCCTTATCAGCCAAGCACGAAAGTGTGAGGCTTAATAGCTGGTGAGTGCATTCACTGCAATGCATGCTTTTTCACCTGGTTAAGTTTGGGTATATGTGCATGTGTTTTAATTATACATTGCTTTGCACACTTCAGCACTTTATAGATGTATATAAGTTTATTCATGTTTGGTTTGGTATATGTCTCACATGAGATAGAATTAGGTACATGTTGTGAGTGAATTGCACATATGAGCGCTACATGCTTTTTCTAATTTTCTATTCAGGAAATTAATATTGCACCAACACTAATAAGGTACTACATATACTTTGTCCTACAGGGGACAGAATGGCAAAATAAAAAATGATAATGATAGATCTTTCACATGAAACATTAAAAATGCACCGGGCTCCCCCTAAAAAAAAAATCTATACCAGACCCTGAATAGATATCTTTCCATCTGGTTCCAAAAATTTACTACAAATACTTACAGATTTACTATATGTAATTTTCTGACAGAAGATGAAGCAGCTTGTGGACTGTGTTCTGGTTATGCTGACCCTGGGGCGATCAACATGGCAGACTGTGACCCTGGATCTACGATCTGTTCTCTGGTTGGATGGTATTCTGCATGAAATTCCCTCTTATCCTAGGTAATATTATTTTTCATTCATTCCAGTTCAGTGACTAACTAGGTGGGTAGGCCAGGATCAGAACCAAGTCAACAATTGACATATCAATATGACTAACAGAAAATATGACATCACACAGGTAAGTTACATTCTGGAATACACCGAGGAGTGCACCAAAGTATGCTGGCGCAATGTACTTACTGGTCAGCTTGTTGTGACTCAGAATGAGCTGGGTGATGTGGGACAGGGTGACTGTGAAAGGAAACAGAAATGTCACATTTCATTTTAATCAGCAGGAAATACACATAATCAGCATCTATAAAGAAGCCCTGTATTACTGGCATATGTATTTTTATATTTCAGCCTATTTTATTCAACATTCTCAAAATAACAACACAAAAGATCTCTCAGAGGGAGGAAGAATATCATTGTACCGTCATCTCACAATTACAGAAATTGCAATCAAATATATATATTTATTATGTTACTAAACATACTTTTAAAAAGGTAGGGCTAAGTTTATACTTTTACAGTGACATTTGTTTTATTATATTTTTCCATGTTTGCTTTATCGTGTCCTTACTTTTTATTAGGGCATTGTTACTTAATGTGTTACTAAACCCACAACAGTAAAATCAGTCTGTATATGCAGTAAAGTATGCTTGTTATACTCCCCGTGGAACCTACGGGGTTTATCTCGTGCATTGTGTAAAAAGGCTGTTTGATCCTGTATTCTTTGATCCTCCCCTTCTTCCACTGTCCCCAATACATTACCTGATAATACAGAACAAGGGGACAAGCTGCACATGCTCAGTTGGGTGTGTATTGGCAGAGAGTTTTTTTATTTTTTTTCCTTCCTTCTTTGAGTGCTCAGTGATCAGTACAGGGCCAATCAGCACTGTCCATACAGAAGAGTAAGGGGTCCTGTATCCTGATAGGATAGTCTGAGTGAAGTCTCATCCTACAAGCTAAGCTTTAACCAGACACTGATAGAAGTCACAAGACTGATATATACTGCTGATGAGAAAAGGTATTTAGCAGTTTATATTTACTAAAACTATTGCATTTCCATGTTCTGTGTGAGACCAGATATGGTGAATGCAGGGTCCTGGGTTTAGCAACACTTTAAGGCAAGCTCAATTTCCTTCAATTATAGTGATCCAGTGTTAGTGGTATTTTTAAAAGTATAGCTTTAGTAGACATGATTTGGTGCCTTGACTTGGTTTCCCCCACTCATGTTCATCAATCCTAGCACACTGCAGCCCCAGTGAATATTTCACTCTTCTAGAGATAAGGAAACTGTACCAGGCCCAAATACTGTCACATGGGGGATGGCATGCATGAACCAACCATGATGTATGGGCAGTATATTCATGATAGTGGAGGACACATCAGGAATCAGGGGGAAACTCACTGATTAACCATTAGGAGGTTACACTGTGTTATATTGGGAGGTTAATATTAGCGCATTATACATTCTAAATATAAACAACACTTTTTGTGTGATATCAGTTCCCATACACAATAATGGCAGCTATATTATTTGGTCACCTTCTAGTATTTATCACTTACCGTGTTTATCGGCGTATAACACACACTTTTTTCCCCTTAAAGCGGGAGTCCGCCATTTATTTATTTTTTAAAGCCAACAGCTACAAATACTGCAGCTGCTGACTTTTAAAATAGTGACACTTACCCGCCCAGCGTGCCCGCGATGTCGGCACCCGAAGCCGATCTCTCGATTGTCTCTCGGGTGCTGCTGCCGCCACCTTGGGTATGGGAATCAGGAAGTGGAGCCTTTCGGCTTCATTTCCCGGTTCCCTACTGCGCATGCGCGAGTCGCGCTGTGCAATAAGGATGGTCCCCGCTGTCTCTGGGATCCATGCGTTTCCCAGCAGACAGCGGGGGACTTTCGGAAAGGGGCGTAGATTCTGCGGAAAGGGGTGTACCTTCTGCAGAATCTACGCCGGAAGTGGGTGCAGATATCTGTACTGTACAGGTACCTGCACCCCCCTCCCCCCTGAAAGGTGCCAATTGTGGCGCAGGAAGGGGGGGAAGATTCCAATGAGCGTAAGGTCCACTTTAGGGTGGACCTCCACTTTAAAATCAGGGGGAAATCGTGGGTACGTGTTATAAGCCAAACCCCGCTGATTCTGAAGAAAGGAGCGAGCGGAGCCAAGATGCAGAAAGCCGAGTGTACTTCGGCTAGACTCGGCTCCTCTTGCAGTCCCGCCCCTGTGGAGTCCAGCCAAAGTACACTCAGCTTTCTGCATGTTGTCTGCGCTCGCTCCTCTTGAAATCAGTGGAGGGGGGCCGGGCTGTGAACAGAGCTGAGTCTAGCCGAAGTACAATTGGCTTTGTGCATCTTGGCTCTGCTCGCTCCTCTCCGCTCAGTCAGCGCCAATTTTAAATCAGGGCAATGTTGCAACTAGACTAGCAATGTTACAAAGGCACTGGGCGAGGCTGCATTGATGGACACTGATAAGGCTGCATTGATGGGCATTTAAATGTAAGTTTTTTTCCTTAATATTCCCTCCTAAACTTGGGGTGTGTGTTATATGCTGGAGCATGTAAAACGCAGATAAATATGATATTTATTTATTTACTAGTACATATCAGCGCTTTAGTACACTTTTTACTTTACTGAAATGCAGGAGAACACACGCTGAACACAAAGACGTGAGCCTGTCCTAAAACGTATTAGAATTGGCACCCAGGAACAGCATTGTGAGAAAACGGTGTTTGGTACACAGCTTTAGGAAACCCTTAGGAGCTCTACTTACACAGGCCGGGAATGTCCAGCATGTTAGCGATCCCTCGGTCACACATGTCAATTTCTGTGACATTCTTCTCCCTGCTCTCCTCCACTATCTTCTTCAAAGACTTGGACATTTTGCTACTGAAATGGAAAAGAAAACCATGAATATTGTGACAATACAGCTGGTTACTCGATACAAACCCTATACCTATCCTGTACAAAAAAAATCTGTCCCCACCATAGGTGTCCACAGGGGGTGTGCTAGGTGTGCCTGGGCACACCCTAAACACTATGTACAGTGCTGATTCCCCCTACTACCCGGGCTTCCCCTGTGTTGGCCCCCCCCACCCTGCAGTGCTGCTGGCTTCCCTCTTCTCCTCTCCCCCAGCTGCTGTGGGGGTTGTTTCAGGATGGAGAGTGGGGGAAGGGGCTACTAAATATGTAAATTACAACTGTCTTCCTTTTATAAATAAACACACTCAATCACTGTGTTTATTCATAACTGAAGCATAGTAAACTGAGTTTACTATACTTCAGTTTGTGAATGAACAGGAAGCCTCTCAGCACAGAGCACTTTCCATTCATTCCCTGTCCCGTGTAAGCTGAGGAAGGCACGTGTGTTTGAGCTCTAGTGTGCACACACTAATGTCATGCTGTGTAAGGCTGCGCACACCTATCTACATACAGAGTCACTCACCCGCCAGCCAAACCAGTGTGATGTCTCCCTGTCTCCTTTCTATGGATTATGCAGCATCTTGGCTGGAAAGGGAGTGACGCCATACAAGCAGAGAAGTATTATCTCTGTATTTTGCTGTCAAATTTTGCCAAGTCTCTGCCAGCAACAGGATTACTAGTGTGGCATAGTCCTTATTATTATTATTATACACAATTTATCACCAACAGTTTATGCAGTGCTTTAAAATATAAAGAAAGACAGTACAATGCAATACAGAAGGAATATGAAGGCCTTGTTCATGGAGCTTACAATCTAAAGGGAGAGGGAAGTGGTACAAAATATAATAGCTGTGGGGGGGTGATCTGATGGAGGGGACGCGGGTACAGTCCTTAGGTGGGGTTGGGGATAGGCTTCTCTTAATAAATTTGTTTTCAAGTATCACCTAAAGGTGGACAGGGTAGGAGCTGACCAGACATACTGGGGCAGGGAGTTCCAAAGGATGGGAGAGGCTCTGGAGAAGTCCTGTAGGCCAGCATGCAAGGAGGTCACAACAGAGCTAGAGAACAAGAGGTCTTGGGGGGGGGGGGGGGGGGCAGAGAGGACAATTTGGGTGATATCTGCAGATAAGGTTGGTGATGTAGCCGGGGGCGATGTTATGAATGGACTTGTATACTGTGGTTAGTAGTTTGAATTTTATACGGTGGGGTAGTGGAAGCCAGTAAAGGGATTGGCAGAGAGGGGCAGCAGTCACAGATTGGTTAGTGAGGTGTTTTAGTCTGACAGCAGCTTTCATAGGGGGTGAGGGGGCAGGGCCAAGACCTTCTGTCTGTGTCTATAGATGCACTAGTACCCCCATGCAAAGTGTCTTTCTTTGGGCGCACTAGTCGAAGGGGAGGGGCCAAGTGTCAGCAGGGGACCCAAGAAGAGGAGGCTCTGTGCAAAACCATAACAAAGTTCAGGCAATTACAGTATAACATGTTTGTTATTTTATTTAAAAAATATATATATATATATATATATATATATATATATATATATATATATATATATATATATATATATATATAGGCAGGAGAGCATTTGCTATGAGGAGGAGGAGGACAAGGAGGGGGGGAGGGGGGATGAGGATATGGAGGGGAATGAGGATGAGGAGGGGGTTGACGAGGGTGGTGATGAGGAGGATGAGGGGGGTGGTGATGAGGAGGGGATGGGAAGTGGGAAGAAGAGGGGGAAGGGAAAAGAAGGGGGATGGTGATGAGGAGGGGGGTGAGGAGTGACGTGAGGAGTGGAATGAGGAGGAGAAAGATGTGGAGGGGGTGGGGATGATGAGGAAGGGAATGAGGAGGTGAATGAGGAGGGGGTGGTGATGGGGGTGATGAGGAGGGGGTGGAGATGAGGAGGTGAATGAGGAGGGGATGGGGTGATGATGAGGAGGGGGATGAGGGTGATGAGGAGGAGGTGTGGATGATGATAGGGAGGGGGATGAGGCTGATGAGGAGGGGGTAGGGATGATGAGGGTGATGAGGAGGGGGATGGGGATGGGGATGATGAAGGTGATGAGGAGGGGTGTGTGGATGATGATGAGGAGGGGGTGGGGATGATGAGGGTAATGAGGAGGGGGTAGGGATGATGAGGAAGTGAATGAGGAGGGAGTAGGGATGATGAGGAGGGGGTGGGGATTAAGAGCAGGTGAATGAGGAGGGTGTATGGATGATGATGAGGAGGGGGTGGGGTGATGAGGAGGAGGGTGATGAGGAGGGGGTGGGGTGATGAGGTGAATGAGGAGGGTGTGTGGATGATGAGGAGGAGGGGGTAGGGATGATGAGGAGGTGAATGAGGAGGGTGTGTGGATGATGAGGAGGAGGGGGTATGGATGATGAGGAGGTGAATGAGGAGGGTGTGTGGATGATGATGAGGAGGGGGTATGGATGATGAGGAGGTGAATGAGGAGGGTGTGTGGATGATGATGAGGAGGGGGTAGGGATGATGAAGGAGGTGAATGAGGAGGGTGTGTGGATGATGATGAGGAGGGGGTAGGGATGATGAAGAGGTGAATGAGGAGGGTGTGTGGATGATGATGAGGAGGGGGTAGGGATGATGATGATGAGGTGAATGAGGAGGGTGTGTGGATGATGATGAGGAGGTGAATGAGGAGGGTGTGTGGATGATGATGAGGAGGTGAATGAGGAGGGTGTGTGGATGATGATGAGGAGGTGAATGAGGAGGGTATGTGGATGATGATGAGGAGGTGAATGAGGAGGGTATGTGGATGATGATGAGGAGGAGGGGCGGGAAGGATGAGGAGGGTGTGTGGATGATGATGAGGAGGTGAATGAGGAGGGTGTGTGGATGATGAGGAGGAAGGGGTAGGAATGATGAAGAGGTGAATGAGGAGGGTGTGTGGATGATGAGGAGGGGGTAGGGATGATGATGAGGAGGTGAATGAGGAGGGGGTGTGGATGATGATGAGGAGGGGGTAGGGATGATGAAGAGGTGAATGAGGAGGGTGTGTGGATGATGATGAGGAGGGGGTAGGGATGATGATGAGGAGGTGAATGAGGAGGGGGTGTGGATGATGATGAGGAGGGGGTAGGGATGATGAGGAGGTGAATGAGGAGGGTGTGTGGATGATGATGAGGAGGGGGTAGGGATGATGAAGAGGTGAATGAGGAGGGTGTGTGGATGATGATGAGGAGGGGGTAGGGATGATGATGATGATGAGGTGAATGAGGAGGGTGTGTGGATGATGATGAGGAGGGGGTAGGGATGATGATGATGAGGTGAATGAGGAGGGTGTGTGGATGATGATGGGGAGGGTGTGTGGATGATGATGAGGAGGTGAATGAGGAGGGTGTGTGGATGATGATGATGATGAGGAGGGTGTGTGGATGATGAAGAGGTGAATGAGGAGGGTGTGTGGATGATGATGATGAGGAGGGTGTGTGGATGATGATGATGGGGAGGGTGTGTGGATGATGATGATGGGGAGGGTGTGTGGATGATGATGGGGAGGGTGTGTGGATGATGATGAGGAGGTGAATGAGGAGGGTGTGTGGATGATGATGAGGAGGGGGTAGGGATGATGAAGAGGTGAATGAGGAGGGTGTGTGGATGATGATGAGGAGGTGAATGAGGAGGGTGTGTGGATGATGATGAGGAGGGGGTAGGGATGATGAAGAGGTGAAAGAGGAGGGTGTGTGGATGATGATGAGGAGGGTGTGTGGATGATGATGAGGAGGGTGTGTGGATGATGATGGGGAGGGTGTGTGGATGATGATGAGGAGGGTGTGTGGATGATGATGAGGAGGTGAATGAGGAGGGTGTGTGGATGATGATGAGGAGGGGGTAGGGATGATGAAGAGGTGAATGAGGAGGGTGTGTGGATGATGATGATGAGGAGGGTGTGTGGATGATGATGAGGAGGGTGTGTGGATGATGATGAGGAGGTGAATGAGGAGGGTGTGTGGATGATGATGAGGAGGGGGTAGGGATGATGAAGAGGTGAATGAGTTGGGTGTGTGGATGATGATGAGGAGGGTGTGTGGATGATGATGAGGAGGGTGTGTGGATGATGATGAGGAGGTGAATGAGGAGGGTGTGTGGATGATGATGAGGAGGGGGTAGGGATGATGAAGAGGTGAATGAGGAGGGTGTGTGGATGATGATGAGGAGGGTGTGTGGATTGTGATGATGAGGAGGGTGTGTGGATGATGATGAGGAGGTGAATGAGGAGGGTGTGTGGATGATGATGAGGAGGGGGTAGGGATGATGAAGAGGTGAATGAGGAGGGTGTGTGGATGATGAAGAGGTGAATGAGGAGGGTGTGTGGATGATGATGAGGAGGGTGTGTGGATGATGAGGAGGTGAATGAGGAGGGTGTGTGGATGATGAGGAGGAGGGTGTGTGGATGATGATGAGGAGGGTGTGTGGATGATGATGATGAGGTGAATGAGGAGGGTGTGTGGATGATGATGATGAGGAGGAGGGGGCGGGGAGGAATATTAGAGACTATCCGGGAACAGAACATTACAGAGCACAGCTCGGTGTCCGGTGGTCTGTAGATCTCCGCTGGTTGTACAGTAAAGTTCTATTCCCGGAGTTCTTCCCATGTTGTCGCTCTATGTGCCCCCTCCCCCCCGGTCAGTCCTCGGTCTCCTTACCCCCGGTGCTCGGTGTCCCCGGTGTCGGTGGGAGGGATGCGGCGGGCGGACAGGAAGTGTCCCCTCGGGCGGTGGAATCTTTCACTCTCCTAATAAGGCAAATTCCACTCTACTCTCCGGAGCCAGGCGGCGCTGAAGACACAGCTCCACTCCAACCAATCAGCGAGCAGCATGAGATCACTTTCTGTTACTTCTATCCAGTGAGAGGCGATGGAACGCAGAGGCAGCCAATGGGAGTTGAGCGGTGAGGATGCGGCTACATTGTAAGTCGCTGGCCGGGGAGGAAGTTCTCTGTGACTTGTGTTTATCTTCCGCTGTGCGGAGTGTCGGCTCCTTCCCTGTCCTCTATGGGGATGGAGGGGCTCAGGATGTATTTTATAATATATGGGGGAGGATTATAATCCGAGGAGCCATATAGGAAGATTGTGAGTGTGGAGAAGAGGAAGGCCGTATTATAATACACACTCTGCACTGTTTTGCTGAATTTAGAGATGAGACTACAGAGATACACTGAATTACCAAAAGTATTGGGACGCCTTCCTTTCCATGAAGTTTAATGGCATTCCAGTCTTATGATCCAAAAATTGGACGACACATCGTCTGACCTTTTTTTGCTTTCTAGTCGCAAATAATAATTGAGGAAAGTTCTCGTACGGCAGAATAAAAAATCGGAAGTGATGTCATGTGTTATAATGTATTTGTATTCAGACGTGTGCACTGCCGAAATATTTGTCTGTTTATGCCTTCATTTCATTCGTTTTTTGTTTTTTTTCCTTTTTCAGGTCATTCGTTATTATTATTATTATACAGGATTTATATTGTGCCAACACTTTATGATGTAGGGAGACACTGTACCAACCATACAATGCAAAGCAAGAGGGTTAGAGTACCCTGCTTCTGCAAGCTTACAATCTAAGAGGGAGGGGCTGGGGAAACAAAAGGTAGGGACTGTGAGGGATGAACTGATGAGGGAAGTAGAAGATTTGGTTGTTAGCTGGAGGCAGGATAGGCCTCCCTGAAGAGATGAGTTTTCAGGGATCGCCTAAAAGTGGACAGTAGGAAATAATGGGACAGATTGGGGAAGTGAGTTCCAGAGGATGGGAGAGGCTCTAGAGAAGTCCAGGTAATGAGCATGGGTGGAGGAGACAAGGGAGCTAGAGAGCAGAAGGTCTTGGGAGGAGTGGAGAGGACGGTTTGGGTGATATTTGGAGATAAGCTTGGCAATGTGGCTCGGGGCGGAATTGTGATTGGCTTTGTATGGTATTGTAAGGGCTTTGAATTTTACTCATTGGGCAATGGGAAGCCAGTGTAGGGATTGTCAGAGAGGAGTGAACGGTTGGTAAGGTGGATGAGTCTGGCAGAGGCATTCATGATAGACTGAAGAGGGAATAGCTTGCGGAGAGGTAGGCCAATGAGGGGGGAGATACAATAATCAAGGCAAGAGATAACGAGGCAGTGAATAAGTTGCTTAGTGATCTCCACAGTTAGAAAGGGGCGTATTGTGGAGATGTTCGGAGGTGAAGTCTGGACAATTTGGATAGTGATTGGATTTGGGGCTGAAAGGACAGGTCAGAGTCTAGGATTACACCTAGTACCTTGGCATGACAGGAGGTACCGATGGTTGTATTATTGATCTTGATGGAGAAGTCAGGGGGAGGGGCACGGGTTGGAGGAAAAATTATGAGTTTGGTTTTAGAAAGATTGAGTTTGAGGAAGTGGTGTGACATCCATGTTAATATTTCAGTTAGTAATGCGAGAGGAGACTGAAGGAGTGAGGTGAGGAGCAGAGAGATAGATTTGTGTGTCGTCAGCATAGAGGTGGTACTGGAAGCCATGGGAGTTTATTAACAGACCAAGGGAGGAGGTGTAAATGGAGAAGAGAAGGGGTCCGAGCACACAACCTTGAGGTACCCCTATAGAAAGAGGAAGTGGAAAGGAGGAAACGAAGTTATAGGTCACACTGAGGAGCGCTGTGATAGGTAGGAGGAGAGCCAGGAGAGAGCAGAGTCTTGGAGGCCAAGAGAATGGAGCTCTTTGAGGAGGAGGAGGGGATGGTCAACAGTATCAAAGGCTGCAGAGATATCGAATAGTATGCAGGCCCGGATTTACTCCCTTTGCCGCCCCAAGGCCGGGTCCTTCAATGCCCCCCCCTTTCCCTCCACACACACACACACACACACCACCATTCTCGTCCTTTATCGATGACTGCTACAATAGATCAATTAAAAACATATCTCCACACACGAGAACACTGAAAATAACTGGCTTCAATTGTACAGACTGAAAATACTCTCATCAGTGCAACCTACCACCAGTGCCGCCTATCAGTGCTCATCCGTGCAGCCTACCAGTGCCACCTATCAGTGCCATCTAACGGTGCTCATTAGTGAAGCCCATCAGTGCAGCCTACCAGTCCCCATCAGTGCAGCTCACCAGTGCCACCTATCAGTACTCACCAGTGCAGCCTACCAGTGCCCATCAGTGCCACCTATCAGTGCCATCTAACGGTGCTCATTAGTGAAGCCCATCAGTGCAGCCTACCAGTCCCCATCAGTGCAGCTCACCAGTGCCACCTATCGGTACTCACCAGTGCAGCCTACCAGTGCCCATCAGTGCATATCAGTGCCGCCTATTAGTGCAGCCTACCAATGCCGCCTATCAGTGCCACCTATCAGTGCAGCCTCATCAGTGGCAATCAGTGCAACCTCATCAGTTTCAAAATATCACAGCTTACTAGTGTATATTAATTGTGTTTTGATTACAGCATGGAGCACTTTGCGGTGCATGTATTTTCACTGAATGTGGATTGTTTAATGGGTTTGCATTGATTTCAGCATGGAGCACTTTGCATATGCTGGAATCTATGCATATGTATTAGACAGTCCACATTCAGTGAAAGCTCATGTACCGCAAAGTGCTCCATGCATGCTGGAAGTGGAACCTATGCAAACTTATTAAACAGTCCACATTCAGTGAAAGTTCATGTACTGCAAAGTTTGCAGTACATGAACTTTCACTGAATGTGGACTGTTTAATGAGTTTGAGCAGAGCATGCATGGAACACTTTATTGCAATATGCATGCTCTGAAAAATTGCATTTAAAATCCAAGCTGAGCCTGAGAGCACTGTCACTTGACTTAATAATAAATGCAATTTTACCTACTGTCTGTCCTGGCCACCACTTGCGGGGGTTCCCGTCAGCCTCCTCTCTCTTTTCCTCCTACAGGCTACAGACAGTCACAGCCTGAGACCCCGCCCCTCGGGCCAAGGAGAAGCTGCCATAGGGATGTCGCACGGGGAGGGTAGGTGGAGCATTTGGCTCCGCCTCTGTCACTAGGAACATGCACCCGGTCTGGCCAGTCACAGCATCACAGGGCGTTTAATGGGGGCGTCAATTGCTCCCTCCCCCTGGCCAAGTACGCGGCCCGTAATTTAGCAAGTGCCAGTGCAGTGCCACTCCACACAGGCTTGTTAGTGCGACTGCGGGGGGAAGCAGGGAAGTCGCCGCGGGAGTGGAGCAACCCCTGCCCCACTGCCGCCCCGAGGCCTGGCCTCGGTTGCCTTGTGGGGTATCCGGCCCTGGTAGTATGAGTATGGAATAGTGGCCATCGGTTTTAGCAGTTAGTAGGTCAGAGAGTTTCAGTAGGGCAGGTTCAGTGGAGTGTAGTAAGCGAAAGCCAGACTGTAAGGGGTCAAGAAGGTTGTTGTCAGTGAGGTAGGAGCTAAAAGGGTTGTAGACTAAGCATTCTAAAAGTTTTGACGCAAACAGGAGCAAGGAGATGGGTCTTAAGTTGTTCAGGCTGGTGGGATCCAGTGAGGGCTTTTTAAGTATGGGGGTGGTCAGGGCATGTTTTAGAGGGGAGGGCAAGGTGCTATTAGAGAGGGAGAGATTAACCACTTTCAGACCGGACCATTTTGCTGGTAAATGACCAGAGGTCTTTTTACACTTTGGCACTGCGCTGCTTTAACTGGTAATTGCGCGGTCATGCAATGTTGTACCCAAACAAAATTTGCGTCCTTTTCTTCCCACAAATAGAGCTTTCTTTTGATGGTATTTGATTGCCTCTGCGATTTTTATTTTTTGCGATATAAACGTAAAAAGACCGCAAATTTTGAAAAAAAATGATATTTTCTACTTTTTGTTATTAGAAAAATCCAATAAACTCAATTTTAGTCATACATTTAGGCCAAAATGTATTCAGCCACATGTCTTTGGTAAAAAAAAAGTCAATAATTGTATATTTATTGGTTTGCGCAAAAGTTGTCACATCTACAAACTAAGGTACGTTTTCTGGAATTTACGCAGCTTTTAGTTTACGACTGCCTATCTCATTTCTTGAGGTGCTAAAATGGCAGGGCAGTACAAAACCCCCCCAAATGACCCCATTTTGGAAAGTAGACCCCCTAAGGAAATTGATAAGAGGCATGTTGAGCCCATTGAATATTTTATTTTTTTGCCTCAAGCGATTGAATAATGACAAAAAAAAAAATTTTTTTTTTTTTTTACACAAAGTTGTCACTAAATGATATATTGCTCACACATGCTATGGGCGTATGTGAAATGACACCCCAAAATAAATTCTGCTGCTTCTCCTGAGTATGGGGATACCACATATGTGGGACTTTTTGGGAGCCTAGCCGCGTACGGGGCCCCGAAAACCAAGCACCGCCTTCAGGCTTTCTAAGGGCGTAAATTTTTGAGTTCACTTCTCACTACCTATTACAGTTTTGAAGGCCATAAAATGCCAAGATGGCACAAAACCCCCACAAATGACCCCATTTTAGAAAGTAGACACCCCAAGCTATTTGCTGAGAGGCATGTTGAGTTCATGGAATATTTTATATTTTGCCACAAGTTGCGGGAAAATTACAAACTTTTTTTTTTTTTTTTTTTTTTTAACAAAGTTGTCACTAAATGATATATTGCTCATGCATGCCATGGGCATATGTGAAATGACACCCCAAAATAAATTCTGCTGCTTCTCCTGAGTACGGGGATACCACATATGTGGGACTTTTTGGGAGCCTAGCCGCGTACGGGGCCCCGAAAACCAAGCACCGCCTTCAGGCTTTCTAAGGGCGTAATTTTTTGATTTCACTCCTCACTACCTATTACAGTTTTGAAGGCCATAAAATGCCAAGATGGCACAAAACCCCCACAAATGACCCCATTTTAGAAAGTAGACACCCCAAGCTATTTGCTGAGAGGCATGTTGAGTCCATGGAATATTTTATATTTTGCCACAAGTTGCGGGAAAATTACAAACTTTTTTTTTTTTTTTTTTTTTTCACAAAGTTGTCACTAAATGATATATTGCTCACGCATGCCATGGGCATATGTGAAATGACACCCCAAAATAAATTCTGCTGCTTCTCCTGAGTATGGGGATACCACATATGTGGGACTTTTTGGGAGCCTAGCCGCGTACGGGGCCCCGAAAACCAAGCACCGCCTTCAGGCTTTCTAAGGGCGTTACAGTTTTGAAGGCCATAAAATGCCAAGATGGCACAAACCCCCCCCAAATGACCCCATTTTGGAAAGTAGACACCCCTAAATTTAGGGGTACACTAGTGAGACTAGGTAATAAATGGCGGGTGCCCTGAAACTATAAAAAAATAACTAACCAACCAGCGTCACCTGTAACAGTTATATGGTGATCACTGGTGAAAGGGTTAACTAGGGGGCAATCAGGGGGCTTTATGCGGTAGTATATGGGGGTCCCTGGCGCTATAAAAAGCTGCAGCGAACCTAAATACCTACCTGCCTAACTAGCGTCACCTGTGACACTAATACAGCGATCAGAAAAACGATCGCTTATTAGGCTGGGTTCACACTGGAGCGATGCGGGAACGCCACGAATGCGCGGCGGGTTCCCGCATCGCATGCCTCCCGGCGGCAGTTCACACTGCCCTATGCGAACTGCTGGGAGTGTCAGTGAAATGTTACTGACACCCCCAGATCAGTTCGCATATCGCAGTGCGATCTGCAAACTCGGATCGCATGGTGTGAACACCCATGCGATCCGATTCTGCTGCGGGCCAAAAAAAGGGTCCCGTGCGAATTTGCGGCGGGTGCGGCGGGTGCGGCGAATGGCTGAACTCGAATCGCACAGAGATCGGATGTGATTTGCACTGCAGTGCGGTGCGAATCACATCCGTTCTCATAAACCGCTGCAATGTGAACCCAGCCTTAGTGACACTGGCGACGGGGGGTGATCACGGGGTTAAACCTTTATTGGGGGGGTTAGGGGGGTACCTTATAACTAAAGGGGGCTAACCCTAACTGCCCTAACAGTTATTAGTCACAAATGACACCCGCCGGGTGATCAGGGGGTTAAACCTTTATTAGGTAATAAATGGCGGGTGCCCTGAAACTATAAAAAAATAACTAACCAACCAGCGTCACCTGTAACAGTTATATGGTGATCACTGGTGAAAGGGTTAACTAGGGGGCAATCAGGGGGCTTTATGCGGTAGTATATGGGGGTCCCTGGCGCTATAAAAAGCTGCGGCGAACCTAAATACCTACCTGCCTAACTAGCGTCACCTGTGACACTAATACGGTGATCAGAAAAATGATCGCTTATTAGGCTGGGTTCACACTGGAGCGATGCGGAAACGCCGCGAATCCGCGGCGGGTTCCCGCATCGCATGCCTCCCGGCGGCAGTTCACACTGCCCTATGCGAACTGCTGGGAGTGTCAGTGAAATGTTACTGACACCCCCAGATCAGTTCGCATATCGCAGTGCGATCTGCAAACTCGGATCGCATGGTGTGAACACCCATGCGATCCGATTCTGCTGCGGGCCAAAAAAAGGGTCCCGTGCGAATTTGCGGCGGGTGCGGCGGGTGTGGCGGGTGCGGCGAATGGCTGAACTCGAATCGCACAGAGATCGGATGTGATTTGCACTGCAGTGCGGTGCGAATCACATTCGTTCTCATAAACCGCTGCAATGTGAACCCAGCCTTAGTGACACTGGCGACGGGGGGTGATCACGGGGTTAAACCTTTATTGGGGGGGTTAGGGGGGTACATTAGAACTAAAGGGGGCTAACTCTAACTGCCCTAACAGTTATTACAGTCACAAATGACACCAATGCAAAAAAAAAAAAAAAAAAAAAAAAAAAATGACATTGGTGTCACTGTGACTGGGGGGCAGGGGTAATTGGGGGGGTGATCGGGGGGTAAAGGGGGGGGTGTGAGTGTGCCTGGCATGTTCTACTGTGTGTGTGAGTGTTGGTGCAACTTACTGATCCGTTCTCCTCCGTGTCGGAACGAAAAATACCGACACGGAGGAGAGAATACATCACTTCCTCTCCTGTGTTTACATTACAGGAGAGGAAGTGATATCACCGGGGATTTCTATTCGTCGGGAGCGATCGCGAGGGGGTGGCCATGAATGAATGGCCGTCCCCTCGTCCGGGATCGCTCCCGTACGAATTCCGACCGCCGCAGGCACCGGGCGGGGGCCCGATCGGGCCCCCGACCCGCGGGAGGCAAGGGACGTACATGTATGTCCTTATGCCTGCCCGTGCCATTGTACCGACGTACATCGGCGTGCGGCGGTCGGCAACTGGTTAAAGATGTGAGTAAGGGAGCATAAGATAGAAGATCAGGGTGACTGCAGTAGATGTGAGGAAACAGGATCCAGGGAACAGGTGGTAAGGCGGGCTTCTGAGAAAGCTTTAGAGACCTCTCCGGTAGTAGCAAGGACAAAAGAGGAGAGTGTTAAGAACAGATTAGTACAGGGATTTTAAGTGGGTTAGATGTCTGTGCAGTGGAGATGTCCCCACTAGTGATGGACGAACGTCCGACGGGACGTTTCGCGAACCGCGAACACGGACAAAAGTTCACGAACCGCAAAGTTCGCGGTGGACCCCATTGACTTTAATGGCAGGCGAATCTTAAAAACCTCCAGGTCATATTTTCAGCCACAAAATACTTACTAGCTGTGCACAAACAGTCCCACAACATGGACACTGACATAACAAAAGTATTAAGTGAATCTGGGATCGACAACGACAAGCATTCTTTTTTTATCTGTGAAATTTTGACAATTCAGGAGCGCATGAAGGCCATGGAGGAGAGGCAAGGTCAGGGCAGGCTATGAAGGGGGTGCAGGAGATGATCAGTGCCACAGTCAGGGCAGCGCAGCCCTGTGCCAATGTCCCAGTGTGCCAACCTGTGCTTGAGCCCCTCCCTCTGCCCGGCCCTTATCCCCACCTGTGCAGGGCTCCACTGCGGTGGTCCGGAGGTGTCAGTCCAGTGCTGATCCTCAGCCATGGTGCTGACACTGCCTGCTGATTGGCTTCTCCGCTGCTATCTCCCTCACTGTCTGAAACCAGCACCGCGATAGAGACTGAGCACTGACACCAGCACCGAGATAGAGAGCACCGACACCAGCACCGTGATAGAGAGCACTGACACCAGCACCGTGATAGAGAGCACTGACACCAGCACCGAGATAGAGAGCACTGACACCAGCACCGAGATAGAGAGCACTGACACCACACTAGCACTGAGATACAGAGAGGGCACTGACACCAGCAGCGAGATAGAGAGCACTGATACCACACCAGCACCGTGATAGAGAGCACTGAGACCACACCAGCACCAAGATAGAGAGCACTGAGACCACACCAGCACCGAGATAGAGAGAGAGCACTGACACCAGCACAGAGATAGAGAGCACTGACACCAGCACCATGATAGAGAGCACTGACACCAGCACCGTGATAGAGAGCACTGACACCACACCAGCACCGAACTAGAGAGAGAGCACTGACTCCACACCAGCACCGTGATAGAGAGCACTGACACCAGCACCGTGACAGAGAGAACTGAGACCACACCAGCCCAGAGATAGAGAGCACTGAGACCACACCAGTACAGAGATATAGAGAGAACACTGACACCAGCAGCAAGATAGAGAGTACTGACACCACACCAGCACTGTGATAGAGAGCACTGACACCAGCACCATGATAAAGAGCACTGAGACCACACCAGCACCGAGATAGAGAGCACTGACAGCAGCACTGATACCAGCAACTCGCTGCTGGGCACCAAAAATATGACATCGCTCAACCTCTTCAAACAGGAGGGTACGGGCATATAGTACGGTGTGCTTTTTTTGTACAAGGAAGTGAGCCAAAGGTAGAAAAAAGGTCCGTGTGCTTGATTAAATAAATTGTTTATAGAGTTATGCATATACATGGTCTACTGGTCACATGTGTTGAATTCCTCCGAGATCCATGCCTCATTCATTTTTATAAATATGAGGTAGTCAACACTGTCGTGAGCTAGGCGAGTACGCTTATCGGTCACGATCCCCCCTGCTGCGCTGAACGTCCTTTCGGACAGGACACTGGACAAGGGGCAAGCCAACAGTTCCTTTGCAAATTGGGCAAGCTCTGGCCAGAGGTCAAGCCTGCCCACCCAGTAGTCCAGGGGTTCATCACTCCTCAGAGCGTCCACATCGGCCGTTAACCCGATGTAGTTGGACACCTGTCAGTCTAGGCATTACCTGATGCTGGATCCGGATGACACCTGACGATGGGTCGGCTGAAAGAATGACCTCATATCAGAAGTCACTTACACATCTTCAAACCGGCCTCTTCTTGCAGGCGCTGTTGGATTGGTACCCGCAAATCTTTCACTGGGAGTGGGAATTCCTCCTCTGCCAGCACACGCAAAAGCATGCAAGGCCTGGAAGTGCTCCATTCTGACAGCCCTCTGTGACGGTGGTAACATTTCTGCCATTTTGTGTTTGTACCGGGGGTCTAAGTACGTTGCCACCCAGTACTGGTCCTTGACCCTTATGCTTTTTATACGGGGGTCCCTGTTAAAACACTGGAGCATGAAGGCCCCCATTTGCACTAAACTGGAAGCGGTGTGGTGGCCTGGCTCCTGCTCATCATCCAGGATAATGTCATCCTCCTCGTTCTCCTCTCCCCATCCACAAACAACAAGAGGGATTCCAGAAAGGTTTAAAGTATGCTCTTCTTGCTCCTCCTCATCCGCCCTGACAACCATACTCCTCTGACTCCTCTTCAGACTCCTGTTGTTGACTTGTCTCAGATAGAGTAGCCCCCCATGGGAATTCATCCAGCATTGCGACTTCTTCATCTTCCTACTCCTGCTCCTCCACGGCTTGATTATTATTATTATTATTCAGGATTTATATAGCGCCAACAGTTTGCGCAGCGCTTTACAATATCAGGGCAGACAGTACACTTACAATACAAATCAATACAGGAGGGATCAGAGGGCCCTGCTCGTTAGAGCTTACAATCTAGAAGGGAGGGTCAAGTTATTCGGTAGAATTCGGTAGAAATATTTTCGAATTTGGTTGAAATATTTTCGAATGTGACCAATTTTTCGAATTCCGTAGAAAACTAAATGAAATACGAAAACGAATTTAACAAATTTAACTAATATAACTAAACGAAATTAATTAATTAACGAATTAAAACGAAACGAAACTAAACAAATTTTTTCCTTTTGCACATGTCTACTTACCAGTGGTGGCCGTGACCATAGGGAGCGCCTGGGCGCCGCCCCCCCACCCTCAAGCAGTCACAAAAAAAAAATTTTTTTTAAACTTTAACCACTTCAGATCCGCGCTATTGCCAAATGACGGCATTAGCGCGGACCTACATTTTCAGGACTACGTCTATTGACGTCGTCCTGGTTACGAGCGGCCTGCGCGCCCCCTGAGGGGCGCGCGCGGCGCGCTCTGTGATCGGCGAGTCCGTGAGACTCGCCTGATCACCGATCCGTGTAAGGGGTCGATCCCGACCCCTTATCACGTGATCAGCTGTCAGCCAATGACAGCTGATCATGTGATAGAACGGAGCCGGTAATCGGCTATTATTCCTCCTCGCGCTGACAGCGCGAGGAGAGAAAAAAAAAGCCGATCACCGGCGGCCGTGATCGGGACATCAGTCCCGATCACGGCCATCAATACAAGGGACCACCTGCCACCTGCCTGTGCCCACCTGCCTCCCGCAGTGCCATCCTGAAGTAAAATAAAAGAAAAAGTAAGTGCCCCCCGTCAGTGCCCCCTGTCAGTGCCCATAGTGCCCACAGTGCCACCCACAGTGCCACCCACAGTGCCACCCACAGTGCCACCCCACAGTGCCACCCACAGTGCCACCCAATCTGCCTCAAAGGTGCTGCACCCCAGTGCCGCCCATCAGTGCCCAGCAGTGCCGCCCATCAGTGCCCAGCAGTGCCGCCCATCAGTGCCCAGCAGTGCCACCTATCAGAGCCACCTATCAGTGCCACCTATCAGTGCCTATCAGTCCCATCTATCTGTGGTACCTATCAGTGCCCATCCGTGCCACCCATCCGTGCCACTTATCCGTGCCACCCATCCGTGCCATCTTATCTGTGCCCATCTTTGCCCATCAGTGCCGCCTTATCTGTGCCCATCGGTGCCGCCTTATCTGTGCCTATTAGTGCCGCCTTAACTATGCCTATCAGTGCCCACCAGTGCAGCCCATCAGTGCCCACCAATGCAGCCCATCAGTGCCCACCAATGCAGCCCATCAGTGCCCACCAATGCAGCCTATCAGTGCCGCCTAATCAGCGCACTTCAATGAAGGAGAAAAATGACCCGTTTGCAAAATTTTATAACAAACTATTAAAACATGATTTTTTTTTTTGCATCTTTTTTTGTTTGTTTAGCAAAAAATAAAACTCCGAGCTGTAACTAAATACCACCAAAAGAAAGCTCTATTTATGGGAAAAAAATGATAAAAATTTCATTTGGGTACAGTGTTGTATGACCGCGTAATTGTCACTCAAAGTGCATCAGCGCTGAAAGCTGAAAATTGGTCTGGGACTGAGGGGGGTTTAAGTGCCCAGTAAGCAAGTGGTTAAAAAGAAAAGAAGTCCTTAAGTGCACTGTGTTCGGGCGCTGGACACGATGGGAAGTGCCACATCTATGCAATCATGAGATTGCAGATGCAGCACTTCATTGGTGGAGTTTGGAGCTGATTTGCAGTGCAATCTGTTGTGCCGAACAGCTTCCACCCGGTGCCCGTAGTGAATCACTGTCTAATCCCACCAGTACCCTGGGAGCTCCTCACCCATCAACCTCTTCAGATGGAACAGGACCAGCAACAACGGTCGTGATGCTCCCTCTGGAACCTAGAGTCCCTACACCTGAGATTCCCCGGGGTTCGCAGCAGCTTTAGGGCATTCCGCAACTTCTGCGAATTGTATTTCGCTGTTTAACCATGGACTTTTTCTTGGGAAGCCACCAAGGTGGGCTTCGTGGTGTCCTTACTTACCGGACCCCCAGACTTGGGCCCACCGCCTCTTATGCCGCGTACACACGATCAAACAAGCGGGTGGAAAAGTCCGGCAAACTGAAGTCCACCAAACAATCCCCCCGTGTGTAGCCTCCGGCATACTTTTTGACCCGAAAGTACGGCGGACTTAGAAAGTAGTTTTACACTCCAATCTTCCCGCCGGACTCGCATTTCGGCGGACAATCCGGCCATGTGTGTGCCAGTCCGCCGTACTTTTGAAATGAGCGGACTTTTCCCGCCCGGAGAAAAGTCCGCTCATTTCGAACGGGTCTCCAGGTAGGCGGGGCCTGCGAAGGAGACGTCGCTGGCCCCGCCGCCTGGTATGGACTTAAAGGGGAATCCCAACGCCGAAAAAAATCGGCATGGGGGTCCCCCCAGGTCCACATCAGACCCCTGTCCGAGCACGCTACCCGGCCGGCCAGGAAAGGGGGGGACGAGCGAGCGCCCCCCCCCCCCTGAGCCGTACCAGGCTGCGTGCCCTCAACATGGGGGTGCCTTGGGGAAGGGGGGACCGCGCGCCCCCCCCACCCCAAAGCACCTTGTCCCCATGTTGATGAGGACAAGGGCCTCTTCCCGACAACCCTGGCCGTTGGTTGTCGGGGTCTGCGGGCGGGGGGCTTATCGGAATCCGGGAGCCCCCTTTAATAAGGGGGCCCTGGATACTGGCCCCCCCACCCTATGTGAATGAGTATGGGGTACAATGTACCCCTACCCATTCACCTGTAAAATAAAAGTACAAAAAAAACACAACACACAAGATAAAATAGTTTATTGCACAGCTCCGGGGGTCTTTCGTCTTCGGGGGTCTTCTCGCCGGACTCTACTAATTGTTACAATAGGCCTAACCTTGGTTGGCCTATTGTAACAACCTATGTGTTTGTATATTTGTAGATATGTAATAGAGATATTGTAAGTGTGCATGTCTCCCTTTTTTTTTATTTACACTTGTCCATTAATTATTAATAAAGTATATACATGTTTTAACTACATTTTGGTGTTGGTGGTCTTCCAAAGTCCCATCTAAGGGGGTTGTTTCTTTCCGTTAGTTTGTCAGTTTGTCTGTCAGTTTGTCTGTCTGTCAGTTTGTCTGTTTGTCTGTTGGTGGTCTTCCAAAGTCCCATCTAAGGGGGTTGTTTCTTTCTGAATTTCACTAGGGATGGGACCACCTCACCACAGAATTTTGACTCAGTGATAGTCCCTCCAATTGCAACAGACAAACTGACTGACAGACAAGCTGACTGACAAACTGACATACTGACAGACAAACTGACAGACTGACAGACAGACAAACTGACAGACAAACTGACTGACTGACAAACTGACTGACTGACAGACAGACTGACAGACAAACTGACAAACTAGCAAACAAACTGACTGACAGACAAACTGACTGACAAACTGACAGACAGACTGACAGACAGACTGACAGACAGACTGACAAACTGACTGACAGACAAACTAACTGACAGACAGACAGACAAACTGACAGCCAAACTGACTGATAAACTAGCAGACAAATTCAAAAACTGACTGACAGACAAACTGACTGTGTCATGGTTATGCAATAGAGTTTGTCTGCTTACCTGTCTCCATGTGTTCATCTCTAGAGACCAGCCGACCCTCACCTGACTGCTTTTGTAATCCATCCTCTGGCAAGGCTCCACCCTAGCTCCTATCAGAGAACTCTATATTAACCTGTGCACTGCAGGCCAACCCTGCTGATCAACCTTTGTGTGTTTGGCTTCCTGTTACCTGCCGTGTGCTCTTCTGTTTTGTTACCGACTTTGGCGTGTCCTTGACTATCCCTGTTTGCCTGTGATCCTGACCTATTGGCGTGTCCCTGACTATTCCCGTCTGCTTGTGGCCCCGACCATGGCTTTATCCCTCACTATCCCTATCCTCTTGTTGCCTACTGTGGGTGCGAGCTAGGGGACCCTGGGTGTCGCAACCTGGAGCCAGTTGCAGCCCATTCCATCCTCACCACTAGAGGCTCTGGTTAACACCTGCTGGCTCTTAGACTCTGCGCCCCAGGGAATCTTACTCTCTAACCCCGGTGGGATCTGTCTTGGTGTTCTGGTGGCCCTGCCTTCCTTATCACCTTGACTCCTGTCCGCAGCAGTCAGCCGTAGGGTCCACAACCTTGCAGTGCACTCCTGATCCCTACAGTGTGAATCTGTCACCTGGCCTCAAGGTGACCCGACTGACTGACTGACAAACAAACAAAGGAGGGACTCCGCAGATGGGGACACAGCTGTAAGGAGGGACTCCGCTGATGGGGACACAGCTGTAAGGAGGGACTCCGCTGATGGGGACACAGCTGTAAGGAGGGACTCCGCTGATGGGGACACAGCTGTAAGGAGGGACTCCGCTAATGGGGACACAGCTGTAAGGAGGGACTCCGCTGATGGGGACACAGCTGTAAGGAGGGACTCTGGTGATGGGGACAGAGCGGTAAGGATGGACTCTGTTGTATACTGTACACTCACATCAGTCCCTGCCCTCAAAGGGCTTACAATCTAGGGTCCATAATTCACATTCATACATACACATACAAGAGCTATTTAATCAGCATGTCTTTGGAACGTGGGAGGTAACCCACACAGGAACAGGGAGAACCTGCAAACTCCAGTTAGGTAGCACCATGGTTGGGACTCGAACCAGCAACCCCAGTGCTGCTAGACGAATGTGCTGACCACTTAGCCACTGTGCTGCCCATCTGCTCAGCCTTTCCTCCCTAGCCTGACTGTCCCTGAACCACTACTTCCATTCATTGGATTTCCGGTCTTTCAATCATGCAACAACTTAGCATCACATGTGGATGTTCCATAGGGAAGTCTGTATTCAGATATGGTCTGCCTAGGAATGCCCACTCCTCCAGACTGACACCCATTTTGATTAATTTTCCCAAGAGCCAGTCCACTCCTGGGCTGAGGGATCTTGAGAGGAGTACTAAGGCAAGGTGCTGTAATATTTACATGAAGCCATGTTCAGCACCCTGCTGGCCCCTCCAATCAGCTATGATCTGGCTGCCTTGCAAAGAGAAGCACAAAGACCCAGTGATGATGTCACGGGGTTTAAAGTATGTCATAAAAATGGAAAGGTTCTATTTAAACATTTCAGAAGAATATTGCTCGGGGGGAACCAGGGAAAGCAAAATAGATAAGTAAACTTCAGCTTTAATTTTATTTTGTGATAGAATCTTTATTGTAAAATAGAAATGTATCAGTAGGCACACATATACAATTACATGAACTGTTAGATATGGAATGTGTTCTGCGCAGAATTGTCAGATAGCTGTCTTGAATTGTGGGAATAATTGTAAAAAGCTTTCTTTGACTCAAGATCTCCAAATGACTCTAAAATACGACGGCAGTGTGACAGAGTCTGCATGAAATTTAACAAACACCTGATGAGACGTGCTATTGAATGAAGCGATATTTCCATCCTAAAGAGAAAAAAGAGACAGTAAATATTATTGATCTGTATAGCAACATCCCCCTTCGTAGGAACAGGGATATGGGGTCACATTAGCTGTTATAGCAGCTTGAATTAAAGTTTAGTAATTTTTGTTCAAGCATCACCACCACTATATATAAAGGGAAATGAAAAGAATAAAAGTGTACAATGTTAGAGGATATCTAAGCTTAAAGAGGAAGTAAACCCTGATGGGTTTACTTCCTCTTTCATTCCCTGCAAAGGCAAAGCATAATGGACTACTATGCATCGCATAGTAGTCCATTATGTGTCACTTACCTGACACAGGAGCCAGCGAAGTCACCGCTGTCCCCTGTAGTCCAGAGCATCCATCTTCTCGGTGGGGTCTCGCAGCTCCGCCGCTGTCATTCGGCGAAGCCGCGATGACATCACTCCCACGCATGCGCACGGGAGCCGACACGCGCGGCAGCTCCATCGTTGGAAATGCTGCGCTCAGTGCGCCTGTGCACCGCTGTCTACGGTGCATGCGCCGTAGACAGCAGTGCCTGTCTTCGGGCAAATATCTCCTAAACCGTATAGGTTTAGGAGATATTTCTTGGACCTACAGGTAAGCCTTAATCTAGGCTTACCTGTAGGTCAAAGTGTGTTGTAAGCGTTTACAACCACTTTAATAATAAAAAGTATAACATTTTACAACTTTACACATTTAATCAAATCTATACACAAGTATTAGGAACGTTTCTCCTAGAAAAACATCAGTAACATTTTTACAACCATGTGAATGAAGCCTTAACTTATACTGTACTTTTCAGGCTAAGGCTTCATTCACACGGCCTTAACATTTTTACTGATGTTATTATACGTGACTTTTCTAGGAGAAAAGTTCCTGTGTAATGATAAGAAAAATACTTGCGTATAGATGTTCTTAAAAACTTAGGCCGCGTACACACGGGCGGACTGTTCGCCCAACCTTGTCCGCTGAACAGTGTTTGGGCGGACAGTCCGCTCGTGTGTGGGCTTTCAGCGGACAGTTTCAGCGGACAGTTTGACGGACAAAGTCTTTCGGAAATTCCGAAAAACTGTCCGCTGAAACTGTGTTTGAGCGAACAGTCCGCCCGTGTGTAGGCTACTTTCGAAATGAGCAAACTGTTCCCGCTCGGAGGGAAGTCTACTCATTTCGAGCGCGTGTACAGGTAGGCGGGGCCCGCGACGGAGACGTCGCGGGCTCCGCCGCCTGGAATGGGCTTAAAGGGGAATGGGAATGGGCTTAAAATATACCATGTGACACCGCCCCATTGTCACTATATAAGTGACCGCACAGCGCGGCTCTGGCATTCCGGCCGGAGAGAGCGACGTGTCAACATCTCCTGGGGAAGAAGAACAAGAAGAAGAAGAAGAACGGAAGGCGGCGACGGCGACAGCGACAGCGGCGACAGAAGACCGGGCCACCGCCTGTAAAAGAGCTACAAGAAGGCGCGGTGGCCCGGCAGAAGAACCGAAGGCGGCGACAGAAGAACGGAAGGCAGCGGCGACAGAAGACCGGGCCACCGCCTGTAAAAGAGCTATAAGAAGGCGCGGTGGCCCGGCAGAAGAACCGAAGAGGGGGACAAGACCCCCGAAGTCGGGAGAAGAGGCCGGCGGCGGGGAGGAAGAAAGCCGGGCTCCTCCGCTAGTAAAAGAGCTACACGAAGATAGCGGAGGAGTCCGGCGAGAAGACCCCCGAAGACGGAAGACCCCCGGAGCTGTGCAATAAAATATTTTTTCTCTGTGTTGTGTTTTTTTTTGTACTTTATTTCACAGGTGAATGGGTAGGGGTACATTGTACCCCATACTCATTCACATAGGGTGGGGGGCCGGTATCCGGGGGCCCCCTTCTTAAAGGGGGCTCCCGGATTCCGATAAGCCCCCCGCCCGCAGACCCCGACAACCAACGGCCAGGGTTGTCGGGAAGAGGCCCTTGTCCTCATCAACATGGGGACAAGGTGCTTTGGGGTGGGGGGGCCGCGCGCCCCCCCCTTCCCCAAGGCACCCCCCATGTTGAGGGCACGCGGCCTGGTACGGCTCAGGAGGGGGGGCGCGCGCGCTCGCCCCCCTTTCCTGGCCGGCCAGGTAGCGTGCTCGGACAAGGGTCTGTTGTGGACTTTGGGGGAACCCCCACGCCGATTTTTTTCGGCGTTGGGGTTCCCCTTTAAGTCCATTCCAGGCGGCGGAGCCCGCGACGTCTCCTTCGCGGGCCCCGCCTACCTGTACACGCGCTCGAAATGGGCGGATTTGCCTCCGCCTTACGTGGGCGAGTCTGTTCATTTCAAAAGTTGAGCGAACTGTTTGTCAAACAGTTCGCTGAAACAGTCCGCTCAAAAAGTGCCGTGTGTGGCCATGTCCGTCCATGCTAATTTTGAGCGGACTGTTTGCCGAAACTGTTTGACAAACAAAGTTGGGCGAACAGTCCGCCCGTGTGTACGCGGCCTTAGAGATGTGTATGAGTATATAAATTGTTCTTATGATAACTTGTTTCCCCCCTTTGTTTAGATTTAATTTACCCACGTATACATGCGATTATATGCATAAGCAGATAAATGACATGTTCTTAGATGCAGATTTTTAGATTGTGTGTTACAGATCTATATGCAGCTCATGTTTACACACCTGTGTGAATGGCTCCTTTGAAAACAATGTATCTGTATTTAGATCCATAATTAAAAAACACTTGTATATGCATTTTTTTTGTTTTTTTTTCTATTTTAGCAGCGTGAAAATATCTGTTGATCTTGCCAAAAATGCAGTGCTTCCTGTAAGCTGCACTGAATGTTACATAGTTACATAGTTAGACAGGTTGAAAAAAGACACAAGTCCATCTAGTTCAACCAAAACAAAAATAATGTCATCTTTTTATGTGAATTACCAATCCCCCATGTAATGGAGATGAACAAATGACCTGTTTGAAGCCCAGTCTCAGTGACAATCATAGCTCCTTCCAAAGATACAGAGGAGGAGTTGCAAGAGACAAGAAGAAAACAAATGCAGCCACCACATTAAAGAGGAAGTAAAGCCTCTTAAAAAAAAAAAAATACACCCTGCAAGGCAATGGCATAATAAGCTAGTATGCATAGCGTACTAGCTCATTATGAATTACTTACCTGAGATCGAAGCCCTGGCATTGGCCCTTGTTCGCCTCCTCCAACGCCACCATCTATCCCGGAGGGACTTCCGGGTATCATGGCTCCTGCGCTGTGACTGGCCGGAGCCATGATGACATCATTCCTGCTCATGCGCACTGGTGCCGCCAATAACGGCATGATCGCCGCTAGAAACGGCATGCTCAGTGCGCCTGCGCCCAACATCAGTGCCGCTATTCCTGCAAATATCTCCCAAACCTAAAAAAATATTTCTTGCACCTACAGGTAAGCCTTAATCTAGACTTACCTGTAGGTTAAAGTGTTTGTAAAGCGTTTACAACCACTTTAAAGGAAATCTTGTAAACTGTAATACATTTTTGACTTTGGGTTTAAATACACCTTGAGGTGTGCCTTCCCCTATTCTGCCCTGGCCTCCCTCAAATATTCTTGCACCCCTCTTTATTTCCCTCCCTCAAATAAAAGCATAATGCTGCCTAACTCCTTTACATTTGCTCAGCCTTTACCCACTTAAGGACCGAACCTCTTTCTGGGATTTGTTGTTAAAAACATTTTATTTTGCTAGAAAATTACCCCCAAAAATTACCCCCAAACATTATACATTTCTTTTTCTAACACCCTAGAGAATAAAATGGCGGTCATTGCAATATTTTCTGTCATTTTCTGCATTTGCGCAGCGGTCCTACAAGCGCACTTTTTTGGGAAAAAATATATATATTTTTTTATAAAACAATAAGACAGCAGTAAAGTTAGCCCACATATTTTGTATACTGTTTAAGATAATGTTATGCAATAAAGTAAATTGATACCCATCATGTCACGCTTCAAAATTGCGCCCGCTCGTGGAATGGCAACAAAGTTTTCCCCTTAAAAATCTCCATAGGCGACGTTTAAAAAATTCTACAGGTTACATGTTTTGAGTTACAGAGGAGGTCTAGGGCTAGAATTATTGCTCTCGCTCTACCAATCGCGGCGATACCTCACGTGTGTGGTTTGAACGCTGTTTTCATATGCGGGAGCTACTCATGTATATGTATGCTTCTGCACACGAGCTCGGTGGGACGGGGAGCGTTTAAAAAAAAAAAATCTTATTTATTTTACCTTTTATTTTTTATTTTTACACTGTACTTTAAAAAAAAAAGTCTCACTTTTATTCCTATTACAAGGAATGTGAACATCCCTTGTAATAGAAAAAAAAAACCTCTTAAAAACCTCTTAAATATGAGATCTGGGGTCAAAAAGACCTCAGATCTCATATTTACACTAAAATGCAAAAAAATCTATAAAAAAAGTTGTCATTTAAAAAAAATATGGCCCTTTAAGAGCTATGAGTGGAAGTGATGTTTTGACGTCTCTTCCACCCTGCAATAGTATGGAGACGGGTGGGGAGCATCTTCCCCTCACTCGTCTGCATACCCAGGAAGGAGAAGGATCCGATCGCCTCCACCGCTAGCGATGGCTCCGGTAAGAGTCTGAGGGCACCAGAGAGCGGCGGGAGGGGGGGCCTCTCCCGCGGCCGATAAAAGTGATCGTATCGCAAATCTGCTGCAGAGACCACTATTATCGGAAACCGCACCGCCCGCTGAAGAAGAGGATAGCAGGGTTATGGCAGCTAGCTGCTGCCATAACAAAGATATCCCTCTTCAAAGTTAGGATGTATATCGGCGCGCGGCGGTCCAGAATTGGTTACAGAATGCTTCCCTACTCATGTCCTGCTTTATTTTTTATGAAGTGTAGCAGTTGCAGTGTGTCCCTGTACCCAGCACTATCCAGACCTCTCCAGGGCAGGCACTATGGTGTACCATGTGCTCCTTTGATAGCTCTTGTTAGCCAATAAAAAGTTAGCCCACTATAGCATAGTTCATACCAAAAGGAGCGACAGCAGACTGGCGCTATTTTCAAAAACAAAATCCCCTCCCACTTTAAAAGTTACACCCTAGTGGTGGGACAGCTTACAAACCATGTTACATTCTGCACTGGCTGAGCTGGGTATGGAGCAACTTGAATGGTAAGAGCAGTGTTCAACTCTTTGATGACTGCCTATGGCTCCCAATAGTGGAAGCAGTAACATATACTAGCAATGAGAGGAAGTGCCCCTGATGACGTCACATATGACGAAATGCGTAGGATGGAGCCAGAACACACGTTATTGCGCATTGCGTGGACCAGCCGTGGCCATCTTGCTTTTGGGAAAATAACAAACACACATGGTTTGAAGTGCATGTTTAACCTCCATTCATTGTAAGTGGCTTTTTTTTAAATTAAACGTTGCCGTTTTTAATGGATGGAGCATGCTCTCTTCTTTTATGGTGTTACTCCTGTATGGAGTCTCAACGCGTTGCCTTGACGAGATAGCCAGTGATAGATCGGAGGCCCTGTGGAGTATTTAAAAAAAAACAGTTTGACCTCTCCTGAGGGTCATTGGAATCCGGTAAGCCCTCACTCTTCATGCACTAGGGTGGTATACGTAGTGGTCTTAACAACCGGATATTGAGAAGCTTTTGTTTGATTCACTTCTCTATCTGCAATGTACAAAGAAGTTTATTCTGACAGTTTTAGCTTTTGTTGTGGGACTTTCATGCACTTGCAATATGCTTTTTACATTTTTTGTATATGCATGAGTTGTTTGAATTTAAAGCACTTTTATCTTCACACTTATGTTTTTGCTCTTTGTATTATATAAGCACCATTTACTATTTACTATGCATATAGACATTTATGTTTATGGGCGCTGCACTGTTGTGTTTAAATTAAACTGAAGGAAGTCTTTCCTGAGAAAAACAAAGAGGCTGCCATTGCAAACATCTTATTCTGCAAATGCCAGATGACTGGCTGTCATACTGATCCTTTTGCCTTAATACCTTTAGCCACTAACCCAGAACTAATATATGCCTCTTACAATATGCTCCTTGCTCTATGTCAGCGACTCGGACATATTCAGGACAAAGGGACAATATAACAGCCATGCAAGTTGCATTTATAGAAATGGCAACTCCCGTATTTCTCCATGCTTTAAGTAATGTCTCTTTAGAAACCTATAAAGCACTATTCAACAGTGATCTGAAGCTTTTAGAAGCTTCTCGCAACCAAGAGACTACTATTTTTTTTAATTGTGAATTCCTTTCATTGGCCTCCAAAGTCATTGCACCAAATTACATGTTTTCAGCCACAGAATGGAAAAGATGCCACGCACCTCAAAGGTGAATTGTCTTCATTTGTAAAAGGTCATCCCATTACTTTACTAATTTTAGCACATACACAGCTGCATTGCTCATATTGGCCTCTAGATGGCACTCACGATGTAAAAATAGATTTTAAAGTGTAACTAAAGACAAAACTTTTTTTTTAGTTTTGGATACAGTGGAGAGGAATTAGAACACCTGTCAGTTTTTATTGCTGTCTGTGCCCCTGTTAGGGAGATTCACTCTCTCCATTTGTCCTGTTTACTAATATCATTGAAAGCAAAAATAAAAGAAAATCCCAAATTTTGGGTTGACACCGGAACAGTAATAGAGGGGAAATCTTCCAATAGGGACACCAGTTCTGGTGACACTCCAGGATTCCCTCACTTTGAAGGGATTTGCTCTCACTTCCTGTTTTGGCTATTGGACAGGAAATAAAGGTAAATCTCCCCTATGGGACACAGGTGGCAAAACATAAAAAATCACAGGGGTTATAACCCTCATTTACTCTATCCTAAATGGAAAAAGATAACATGTTGCGCCTTCAGTTACACTTTAAATATTTTAGATCTTACATGTTTAGATGTGGTGGCTGCATTTTTTTTTTTTCTTGCCAGTAACACACTTTCTGTCCTAAGCTAAGAACAGTCACTCACTTTTCTGTATCTATGGAGGAGCAGTGTTGAGAACCTAGAGCAGGACTACAGAACACCTCCTTTCTTCTTAACATGAGGAGGGCATTCTGTAGTTTACAAAAATTGAAAAGGGTAACACAAGCGTAGAGCACAGGAAGTTACCAGCTCACTAGATTTCTGACAGGATCAGTAGGTATTTTTTGTACCTGTTGAACAGATATAACAAAATGCTTTTTAGTGGTATAAGAACAGACTGAACAGTGCAAAATCTGGTGCATGGTGGGCAATCAGCTTATAACTTCAACTTGTTCAATTAAGCTTTGCACAAAAAAATGAACAAACCTGGAAGCCGATTGGTTTCTATGCAGAGATGCATCATGTTTTGACTCTCCCGTTTTAGTAAGTCAACCCCAAAGGGAGCAAATAAAGTTCACTGTTAGAGATTACTTACACTTTAAATGAAAAAAGCCAGAGCATTTAGGTAAAGAAAACCCACATCAAAAGAAATATGCCGGCTGCCATTGCTGACCTCTTCTCTTTATGAAAAGAATTCATATTTCTTGGTTGAACTTGTCATACTGATCCAGTGACTTCAATCCATGTTAAAGTGATAATAAAGGCAAACTTTTTTTTGTTCTAAAATAAAAAAAGATGTTATACTTACCATCTCCGTGCAATGACATTGCACAAAGTGGTCCTATACCTCCTCTTGGGCTGTCCCCCACTGACGCTGTCCCCTCCTCCTTCCTCCGGGTGCGTCCTCAGCAAGCCCTGGGTACTGAGGGGGCACCCATGCAGGTGTCTTCTGAGCTGGACTGTGTGCATCCATAGACACACACAGCTCGGAAACACCCCCACTCCTTCCTCACTGGATTGGCCTGACAGCAGCAGGAGCCAAGGGTCTCCTGTGAAATCAGGAAGAGAGAGCCAAAGCTCTGAAGCTGGGACAGCGCTAGATTGATGAGAGGAGACAGGTAAGTGTTCAGGGACCAGGAGGGGGAATGCATTCGAGTAAAAAATGTATTGACTTTAGAACTACTTGTCTGTAGCAAGTATGCAGATCAAACATTCTGAATTTCACTGGCTGTATGCTTGTTCTGGGTCAGAGAGTTGGATTATTGAAGCCAAAGGATCCACACTGCAGCCAGGTAATTAAAAGAGAAGTGCAGGAATGACAAATAAACATTCATACTCACCTAGATGGCTGCAGCACCAGTGCAAAACTGCATCTGTTCCCTTCTGCGTCTATGCTGAGAACTGAGCGATCAGAGAGTACTGATTTACTCAGTTCTTTGGTCCACTCTGAGCAGAGAGTGGTGACAGTTAGTCACCGCTCTGTGCTTTGCCCTTCCAGCAAGTACTGGAGCGCCGGGCTGTGGAAGGGGCGGGAGTGGCTGCTCAGGCTCTCAGCGGTGCCCTGAGAAGCTGATCCAGCTTCCGTCAGGCAACTGGGCGGATCCTGACATTATTTTTGGGATCCCCACAGAGCCTGGCCCAGTGTTCTATCCAAATAGCCAACTCGTCAATCTCCAACCACATTACTTCCAGTTACTCTCCAGCATCAGTAAATGGACGTTTTGACACAACACTGGCAGCGTATACATTCCGGTACATGACTACTTGGCTGTTTTGACCGAACAGTGGCTAAGGAGGAAAAAGTTATCATGTTGTTGGTTTCTAGCAGGCGGAACAACAATGTCCACTCATTATATCGTGTATACGTAGTGTATACTCTGCTGGTGTTGTGTCAAAGCAGCAAACTCGTCCAAATCTCGAATTACTGATGCTGGAGAGTCACCAGAAGCGACTTGGTTGGAGATTTCGCATTGGCTGTTTTGACAGAACACCGGCTCTGTGACGTCACCCAATAGAGGGCCTTAGCCCACTGTCAGCTGAATCCGGGTGACAGGAGTGAAGAACTAAGTGCACTCCTGTGACCCACAAAAGAAATATGGCCAAAAAAGCTTTTAAAGTTTTTTTTAGAAGGGGGTGAGCTTTAGTAGTCTGCATATTTTTCTCTAGACTAGTTGAAGGATTTGGATGAAAGCTTACCAGACCACAGAATGTCCTAATTAATGGGGAGCTAGAGGAAGGTCCATTGTAAAATTTGAGATAATTATTGGCACAGTCTCCGAGGTCATCAATGCTGAATGCTGCAAGGTTTATTCCTACTGCTCTTCTCATGGGAACCACAATTGTCCATTCACAGTCGGTGTTGTTACTGTAGGTGCCAGGATAATCAGGACTGGTAAATGAGCCGTGATCTCCGAACAGAGTCCCCCCACAACCTGCAAATGTGAAACAGTGTACAATAAATAATATTACTTACAGCTTTCTGCATTTGAGTAGACATAAAACCATAACAATACCAGTATATGGGAAGATGTTATTGCTTTACTTTACAAGGTTGCATTAATAAATTAAAATATACAAGGTAAGGCTTCTTTACAGTAAGAGCTGTTAAATGTCTTCCACAGGAGCCAGTTCTGGACAAATCAAATTGGTTCAAAAGGGATTGGATGTGTTTCTAAATGGGCAAAATATACCCAACTAATAATATTTTTCACAAAAAAAAAACTAATAATATTTACATGAAATAACATAGATTGCTAATTCAGGTCGTATCTAATTTCTGTTGGGGATCAGGAAGAGATTTTTTTCCTATATAAGTAACTTGGACCAAGAAGTCAAAAAGGGTTTCTTGACGTCCTCTGCAGCCAAGGTTTAAATTATTTAGATTTTTGATCAGACTGCAGCATGCACACCAAGTACATCGTTATATACAGATCCATGAGAGGTGCCAGCAGACGTTTGTCAGTGTATTTATTTGTAAAAGTCATTTTGGTCACTCAAATCCATGATGTGGATAAAACAGGGGAGCAGTGAAGAAAGTAAATGTAAGGTGTTTCTTGTTTCTCTTGTGTTTGAGTCCATAGTGAGTGGTGAGGCTATAAAGTTTTAACCAATATAGGTGTCAGTAAATTGCTTTAAGGGCATGACATGAGTATTAGACTGTCTTCTAATGCCCCATACAAACGATCGGAAATTCCGCCAGCAAAAGTCCGTTGAGAGCTTTTGGTCGGAAAATGCGATCGTGTGTATGCTCCATCGGACTTTTGCTGGTGGAATTTCGGCCAGGAACAGATTGAGAGCAGGTTCTCAATTTTTCGGTCGGAAAAAGTTCCGATAGGAGATTATGATCGTCTGTACAAATTTTGACGTGCAAAATTCCTACACATGCTCAGAAACATTAAACTTCATTTTCTTGGCTCATCGTAGTGTTGTCCATCACTGCATTCTTGATGGTCGAAAGTTCAGAGAACTTTTGTGTGACCGTGTGTAGGCAAGACAGCTTGAGCGGAATGCCGTCGAAAAAACCATCAGAGCTTTTTCCGACCAAAATTCCGATCTCGTGTACGCGGCATAAGAATAGTATTGTTATGACCATCACTAGATATAATGAAAAAAGGACTTTACAGTGCTCACACAGAACATTACCATCACACTAATATATTTTTTAGTTTAGCATAATCGTTTAAAAACATATTATGGGATTAAGGACATATTATAATCAATGTAAATAGTTTCTATCATGGTATATTATGTATATATGATGAAATGTTTGATCTATTGTAGATATGTAACAGAATTTGTAACCACTATCAATAAAATTCAGTGTATAAAGTTGATCAATCGACATATCATCTGAGTCCTGAGAAAGTCGATTTAGACCATGAAACGCGTAGACACAGACATGGATAATATTGTAAATGCATATAATTTTAAGACAATATTGGGGGTATTGAAGTAGCGTATTGTTTTATATATATATATATATATATATATATATATATATATATATATATATATATATACACACACAGTATCTCACAAAAGTGAGTACACCCCTCACATTTTTGTAAATATTTTATTATATCTTTTCATGTAACAACATTGAAGAAATTACACTTTTCTACAATGTAAAGTAGTGAGTGTACAGCTTGTATAACAGTATAAATTTGCTGTCCCCTCAAAATAACTCAACACACCAATAATATCTAAACCGCTGACAACAAAAGTGAATACACCCCTAAGTGAAAATGTCCAAGCAATGACAGGCCTTGCCATGGTCGACCAAAGAAGTTGAGTGCACGTGCTCAACAACATATCCAGAGGTTGTCTTTGGGAAATAGACACATGATTTCTGCCAGCATTGCTGTACAGGTTGAAGGGGTGGGGGTCAGCCTGTCAGTGCTCAGACCATACGCCACACACTGCATCAAATTGTTCTGCATGGCTGTCATCCCAGAAGGAAGCCTCTTCTAAATATGATGCATAAGAAGGCCCGCATTCAGTTTGCTGAAGACAAGCAGACTAAGGACATGGATTACTGGAACTATATCCTGTGGTCTGATGAGACCAAGATAAACGAATTTGGTTTCAATGGTGTCAAGCGTGTGTGGAGGCACCCAGGTGAGGGGTACAAATACAAGTGTGTCTTGCCTACAGTCAAGCATGGTGGTGGGGGTGTCATGGTTTTGGGCTGCATGAGTGCTGCCGGCACTGGGCAGCTACAGTTCATTGAGGGAACCATGAATGCCAACATGTACTGTGACATTCTGAAGCAGAGCATGATCCCCTCCCTTCAGAGACTGGGCCACAGGGCAGTATTCCAACGTAATGACCCCAAACACACCCACAAGACAACCACTGCCTTGCTAAAGAAGCTGAGGGTAAAGGTGATGGACTGGCCAAGCATATCTCCAGACCTAAACCCTATTGAGCATCTGTGGGGCATCCTCAAATGGAATGTGCAGAAGCGCAAGGTCTGTAACATCCACCAGCTCCATGATGTCATCATGGAGTGGAAGAGGACTCCAGTGGCAACTTGTGAAGCTCTGGTGAACTCCATGCCCAAGAGGGTTAAGGCAGTGCTGAAAAATAATGTTGGCCAAACAAAATATTGACACTTTGGACCCAATTTGGACATTTTCACTTGGGGCATACTGATTATTGTGACATACACTATATATATATATATATATATATATATATATATATATATATATATATACACACACACACACACACACACACAGACACACACACTATATTTAACTGGTTGCTGACCATATACTGTATATATGCAGCTGCAAGGCAGCTCTCCTGGGCAGGATCACATAGCTGTACATGCACTTCCACTGGTGACCCACTGTGACTGGACACAGCAGGAGCCAATCAGTGGGTCCAGCAGAATCAATATCCACCGGCCCCAGACTCGTTAGAAAAACAGGTAGCAGGGCGGTCTGCCTATGTAAACAAGGCAGATCGCCGTTCTGTTAGATGAGAATTTTGTGATGCAAAGCAGGAACACAGATCTCTGCCTTCCCATAGTACAAGCAACTTCCACAGTGTACACAAGCACAGGTTAGGCACACAGTTAACCCTTTGGTTGTCCTTGATATTAACCCCTTCCCTGCCAGTGTTATTAGTACAGTGGCAGTGCATATTTTTAGTATTGATCACTGTATTAGTGTCACTGGTCCCCAAAAGGTGTCACTTAGTGTCCAATTTGTCCAGCGCAATGTTGCAGTCCCGCTATAAGTCACTGAGCGCCGCCATTACTAGTAAAAAATAAATAAATAAAAATTCCATAAATCTCTCCCATAGTTTAGTTTGTGCAAACGTTTTAGCGTCTACAATCAATTCACGCTTATTGGTATTTTTTTACCAAAAATATGTAGCCTAAATTATTGAAGAAATTCGATTTTTTTCCCTTTTTTTAAAAAAGAAGAGAGATGACACCCGGCTGCACTATGGGAAAAAGGCAAGCCAGGGGAGGGAGTGTCATGCTTTTGGCAATGTTCTGCTGGGAAACCTTGAGTCCTGCCATTCATGTGGATGTCACTTTGACACGTACCACCCACCTAAACAATGTTGCTGACCAAGTACACCCCTTCATGGAAACAGAATTCCCTGACGGCAGTGGTCTCTTTCAGCAGGAAAATCTGCCCTACCACACTGCAACAATGGTTCCAGAATGGTTTCATGAACACACTATGGAGTTTGAGGTGTTGACTTGACCTACAAATTCTCCAGATCTCAATCCAATCTCTGATATGGTGGAATCATCCTTTAACACACAGACAAGCACATATGACCTAAGAAGTGTTGTACAAACACATTCCCCTTCACTACTCCACAATGATGGACAGTTGCCCCTTTTAGAGCAAATACAACAATGTAAAGGCCAGTAGTTACTAAAATAAAACTGTCACTCTCGCTGCAATACTCACCTCCTCTCTGGCACTGTCTACCACAGACTCGCTGCTCCAAGTTCCAGCACCCCTCCTCTTTTAGATGAATGACACCTAACATCAATCAAACCACCTCCTGTTAGCGGAGGGCATCAAGGACCTACCCCTGGGGGTAAATGATTCTCTGCAGAATTCAGGGCCTGTCTGCTGCCAGCAGAGGAAGACGATCCATGACGTCATGTAAATGGAACAAAGAATGATGGAAAAAGGGATGTATACAATAAAAAAAAAGGAAGAGGTGGGAACTCCAAGAGGGGTGAAATAGGAAATGAGAAAGGTGGGAGGGGCAACCTGAATCCGGGCTTCAACACACATATAATAATTATTATCTAGGAGCTCCTTACCAGATGGAGATGACGTCCAAGTAATTTCATATCCCTTATAAGATATGTAGGCGTCTGATTTAAACAGGAGGTGCAGGACATTATTTTTAGGAAATATTGGATTAGGAAGACTATTCCCACAAAAGGTGCCAATCAATGAGGAGTTAGAAGAGCTGCCATTCCTCACCTGGAATGTAAGGGAAATGTGTAAGTTCTTACATTAGGATGATTCACTAAAGCATGAAGAAAAGCAAAGAGAACCCGTGTGCCTGTCATTCACCTCACTGGAGGTGCTGGTTATAATGCGATTCGCTGTACATTTTTTCACATGCACTTACTTGCTTTATACATGTTTTAAATGTACACCGTATGGCCAAATATTTGTGTAAACCTGACCATCACACCTATAGGAGCTATTGCATAGCTTCCAACTGTCCCTGATTTGGAGCAATGTCCCTCTGTCCCTAATTCCTCTTTATTTGTCCCTCATTTTGGTCTGATCTATATAGATGTATATAAAATGCACGTTTTATCTATCAAAAAGTGTTTTTTTTCAGCGCTAAACCTTTCATCTGATTTCTAAATTGCTGCATTTGTAAATTACAAAAGCCAATATAAAGCAATAGTAGTGGTAAAAAAGCACTTGTGGGTTTAACCAATTGTACAATTCTTCTTTAAGGGGGTGTGGCAAGGGGTGTGTCCTATGCCTGCATACTTTTGCTGATAGGTGTCCCTCATTCCCATCTCAAAAAGTTGGGAGGTATGGCTATTGGACAACCTATTCTAAAGCCATGGCCATTAATATGAATTTGGCCTCCTTTTTGCTCATAACAGCCCCCATTCTTCTAGGTAGGTTTACCACAAGAGTGTGTCTGCAGGAATGTGTGGCCATTCAACCAAAAGAACATCCATGAAGCCAGGTATGGGAGAGAGACCTGGCGCACAGTTGGCATTCCAAATAATCCCAAAAGTGTTTAGTGAGGCTGAGGTCAGGTCTCTGTGCAGGAAACATGAGTTCCTCCACACCAAACTCATCAAACCATGTCTTTTTGGTCTTTGTACTCTGAGGCCCAGCCTTGATGGAACAGAAAAGGCCTTCCCCAAACTGTTACCACAAGGTTGGAGAGAGATATTGATTGCTATGCCTTGGGGTGGCAATCAAAACACCAGAATACCAAAGTGCCACATCCCAATATATAGAAATTGAAGGATAAGGAAAAATTGACTTTAATGGCACGTATAGCCTTACACTATATGTGCCGTTAAAGTCCATTTTTCCTTATCCTTCAATTTTTACCACTAGGTTGGAAGTTGTACAATTGTTTAAAATGCTTTTCTATGCTGTGGCATTAATTATGCACTTCACTAGAAGCATCTCCAACCATATAGTAGATGCGATGGTCAGTTATCTAAAAATCTTTGACCATGTATTGTACATTTAAAATATGCATAAAGCAAATAAATGCATGTGTAAAGATGCACAACACCTTTTAGCCAGAACTTTCATTAAACAGAATGACAGAAGCTTGAGTTTACATCTAACCACGTACAGTACAAGGGATTTATATAAAAATAACAGTTAGTGCATGGTTGAATGTTTGAACAGAACATTATTTTTTTTAAATATAATGCAAAATAAAGGCATTTGCACATTCTATGCATTTCCATTAATATACAAAAACAACACATCATTCAGGAATTCTGGGAAACATGTCTAACTGTAGTGGTACAAAGTAAATCGCTTCCATTGAAATAAGTACTTTTTACACATACTTTTTGACTAAGCCCATTCAGCAAAATATCCAACGCATTTTGTCAGCCCTGATACAGCATATAGCCTGTCACCTAATGGCTGTGAATTGCAGTACTCATGTATACGGTGTTGCAATTATAAACATGACTACAGTGTATGGTTGTTTCTATTCTACTTGTACTACTTCATAGGTGTGCAAGAGCCCTTACTGAAGAAAAGTGCTAATTTTTAATGGGTGCTTGACATGTGTTTTTGCACATTGACTTGCATTTTTTAAAGTTCATCTGTCTGTCATGAGAGAATTATAGAACCTACATTGCTGATTTCTTTCTGAAAATGCTACTTGACATGCCTGTATGATGATACCCTTTTCTACAAGTCCCACCCCTCATGTCATGTGATTATTACAGTAAAAAGCTTCAGATATAGTGGTGCTGATTTACTAAAATGGGAGAGTGCAAAATCTGGTGCAGCTGTGCATGGTAGCCAATCAGCTTCTAATGTGTAGCTTATTCAATTAAGCTTTGACAAAAAACCTTGAAGCTGATATCTATGCAGAGTTGCACCAGATTTTGCACTCTCCATTTTTCATAAATCAATTGGTGGCAGCGTGGGGTCTGTTATATATATATATATATATATATATATATATATATATATGTATTTATATATAGTAGTTACTTTTCAACAGTATACCCAACCAAACAAAAGAAAGGGGGGATGTTGTCACGCTTCCTGAGCCAAAAAGACTTGTGACTCCTCCTGTGACACCATCCCTTAACTCTCTATCCTATACAGTTTTCTAAGACCCCTTTCAAACTGGAGTGCTTTGCAGGCGCTACAGCGCTAAAAATAGCACCTGCAAAGCACCCTGAAAGAGCCGCTCCCCACACTCACACTGGATCAGTGCGCTGGCAGAACGGTAAAAAAAAGTCCTGCTAGCAGCATCTTTGGAGCGGTGAAGGAGCGGTGTGTATACCACTCCTTCACCGCTCCTGCCCATTGAAATGAATGGGGCAGCAGCTCTTTGCGGTGGTTTTAACCCTTTCTCGGCTGCTAGCAGGGGGGTAAAAGCACCCTGCTAGCAGCCGAATACCACCGCTAAAACGCCTTTTTACCACCGGCGCCCGCACCGCACCAGTGTGAAAGGGGACTTACTGAATTCCTAACCCTGTTCCAACCGGCAGACCTAGAATTTCGATTTCATCCATTCCTGGCAATAAGGGTCCTCTATCAGTACCAGCAGTGTATTCTGCTCTGTACATAAATATGTGCACTCATCCAAACCAATCTAACTTGCTTTTGACACAGTTATTAAAGATGCTGCAGCAATCAGATCTTAGATCTTTAGAAATGATATACAGAATCAGAATCTAGATGCTAAGGGCAGCATAGGCAGAATCCAATCAAAAACATTTTTAATCCTGAGCAGGAAATAAAAAGGCAGAACTGTAATCAATCAGATTCACTTTTTTAATTATTTAGTGTAGTCATGAGGACTGAGATGGAACAGTTTTTTTATGGGTAATAAGCATAGTATTAGGACCCCTTTCACACTGGAGGCGTTTTTCAGGCATTTTAGAGCTAAAAATAGCGCCTGTAAAGTGCCTGAAAAACATCTCTCAGTGCCCCCCAGTGTGAAATCCCGGCAGCTTTCACACTGGGGCGCTGCGCTGGCCGGATTTTAAGAGCCCTTCCACACTTGCTGTACAGCCGCGCCAGTGGTAAAGCACCGCTAGGTCTAGAGGTGCTTTACTGTTGTTTTAGAGGTGCTTTTCGGCCGCTAGCGGGGAGCTCTTAACCCTTGCTAGCGGCTGAATAAAGGGTTAAAAGTGCCCACAAAGCGCCAATGCCGAGGTGCTCTGCAGGCGCTTTGGCGATGCCGCCCATTTATTTTGATGGGCAGGAGCAATTTAGTATACACCGCTCCTAAATCACCCCAAAGATGCTGCTTACAAGACTTTTTTTTAACATCCTGTCAGCACAGCGCCCCAGTGTACAAGCACTCGAGCTTTCACACTGGGGAGCAGTGAGATACGTTTTTCAGGCATTTTACAGGCGCTATTTTTAGCACTAAAACACCTGAAAAAAGCCTCCAGTGTGACAGGGGTCTAAAAACAGTCCTGCAAAGCAGCATCTTTGGGGCGCTTTAAGAGCAGTGTATACACCGCTCCTAAAGCGCCTCTGCCCATTGATTTCGAAGCACCTCAGCAGCATTGCTTTGCGTGCACTTTTAACCCTTTATTCGCCCGCTAGTGGGGTTAAAAACACTCTGCTAGTGGCCCGAAAAGCGCCTCTAAAACGATGGCTAACGCGGCAGCGCTGAAAGTGTGAAAGGGCTCTAAATATAAATGTCCTGGTATGCAGTAATTAATAACAGACAAACACTTACTTCAAGGTAATCAGTACACTTAGAGTATGATGGTTCAATATGGAAGGCATCGAAGAAGAGAGATATGGAGTGGCTGTCCGGAGCGCGGAGGATTGTTGTACATTCTATTCTATTTGGATAATTCTCCGGCCAACCTGGACTTTTCAAATATCCAAATGATTGATTATATTCTCGGCTGCAGTCTGTGGTAGACAAAAGGATAATGTTATTACCCAAGCATTTGTTGACAATATTATAGGTTTCAGTGCTGGGAGACTCAAGCCCTACCTGTAACTATAAGGCCGCGTACACACGCGCGGACTGTTCGCCCAACTTTGTCCGCTGAACAGTGTTTGGGCGGACAGTCCGCTCGTGTGTGGGCTTTCAGCGGACAGTTTCAGCGGACAGTTTGACGAACAAGGTTTTTCGGAAATTCCGTAAAACTGTCCGCTGAAACCTTGTTTGAGCGAACAGTCCGCCCGTGTGTAGGCTTGTTCGTCAAACTAAGTTCCGCGCATGCTCAGAAAGGATTTACACGCCGAAAGTTATAATGCAGTGTATAGGACGTCGTATTTTTCGTCCCGTCGTACGTGCCGTTCACGTCATCGCGCACGGTTTCAGCAAACTGTTCGTTCGTCGTGTGTGGCCATGTCCGTCCATGCTAATTTTGAGCGGACTGTTTGCCGAAACTGTTTGACGGACAAAGTTGGGCGAACAGTCCCCGCGTGTGTACGCGGCCTAACACTCACACCTAACTTTCCTGTAACACTGACACTAACCCTCCCGGTAACCCAAAACTCATAAGTACCCTCATT
Source organism: Lithobates pipiens (assembly GCF_037356315.1). Classification (NCBI taxonomy): domain Eukaryota; kingdom Metazoa; phylum Chordata; class Amphibia; order Anura; family Ranidae; genus Lithobates; species Lithobates pipiens. Next base: position 72,723,118 of record NW_027507764.1, read on the forward strand.
GTAACCTTAACACTCACACTCAAAGTGTAACTCCACTTTTGTTGAGAAAAAAACCTTCCCCTCTGGTTGATCTATGTATATTGCAAGGATTATAACAAACTTTGTTGCAGATTCCTAGCTTTTGTTGAAGTAATCCCTGTATGTTTCTCTGTGCCTCTCTACTGAGTGGTTCTAATGGGAGTGGTTTCATAATTAACTGCCAGGTGTGCAGCTGCAGAGCATTAATGAGGAAATCTGCTGGACCTGCATCCCTTTAGACATGTTCCTATTGAAAGTATCTCTCCAAGAATGAGATATTTGTTGCAGGGGATGCCTAAAATCTGACTTGTATCTTAGGCAGACTTCTGGGAAAATTGGTGAGCCAATCACACAAGCAGGAAATTATGTTTCTGGGGAGTAGTCAGTACACATTCTGTGTACAGAACAACTTCATGTAGCCATATTGCGATGCATTCTCAGAAAAGTACAGCTGCTGCAGATTGAAACGGAACGGTCATTTTTAAAACCATTTAATTACAATATAGTTAGTGTCGCAATTATATGTGCTATATTATTTTTTTCTTTATTTTCTATTTTTTTCCCCATGGATATGGAATTACCCTTTAAGCTTGATGAGGCACTAACACTAACCTTCCCAGTGATCAGAAACTCACAGTTAGACTCCCTTTAACCCTAACACTTACCCAAGACTCCTTATTTACACACTTACCCTAGCTAACCCTAAACCTAACAAACCATGAAACCAAAGCATTGTTTTCAGCATGCTCAGACTCCTTTAACAAGGTAAGGTCATTACACTTCAGTATGCTTGCTTTTTTTGACACCCATTATGTTACTAAGTAAACTGTAAACTTTTGCTACTATTTTGTATTCTACATTTTACCACCATTTTTGTATTTAGGCCACAGGCACACGGGTAGAAAAAAAATGCTGCTGCTAGGTGCGTCTACATCTGAAAACAGCTCTAGGTTATCTAATGTGTATCTACATATTGAGCTGTCAACAGGTGTATTTAAGAGCCACGTTCAGGGGCATTAAAAAAAAGAAATGCACCAAACCTACATTCACAGACATCTCAAGCCCGCGGGAGACTCCCGCATTTCTATGGCGGCTCCCGCACACCTGCAAGCGCCTCCCGATCTCCCGGGAATGATCGGTGCAGCGGGGAACAGTTGTGATCACCGATTTCCTTTGTATGAATTTTTAGCTGACAGCTGCTTCTCCTTCTCTCCCTCCCGCAGCTAAAAAGCAATACAGGGAGATCGGTGATCACAGATGTCCCTCCTGCTACACAATGATCATCCCCAGCTGTTCTGTGTGCTCTTCCCCTGGCCCCATCCTTCTCTGCCCCCCCCCCGTTCTCCTCTGCCCCCCCCCCTCGTCCCCCGCAGCAGGCTCCCCTCCTCTCCTCTCCTGTCGGCTGCGGGGGGGGGGGGGGGGGGACGGACTAGTAATAGGACACAGTGAGCGAGATTGCTCCTGTGATTACTGAGCAAAGCAATACTCTGCTCAGTTTATGAGCAGCCTCTGTCTCCTGTTCATTCATCTTTAGTGCTGAGAAAGGGACTGGGGAATGTGTCCTCAGTCCCTTTGTCTGTCTCAAATGGGAGATGTCAGGGGTCTGTTTAGAGCACTGCTCCACTCGGTTATCCCATAGCTCCCAACTGTCCCTGATTTCAAGCAATCTCCCTCTTTCCCCATCATTTGTCCCTCATTTTGGTCCGATCCATATACTTTGTATATAAAATGTACTTTTTAACTTTCAAAAAGTGTTTTGTAGTGCTAAACCTTTCATCCAAATTCTAAATTGCTGCATTTGTAAACGTTAAAAGCCAATATGAAGGAATAGTAGTGGTAAAAAAGCCCTTGTGGATTTAATTAACCTTTTTTGGGTAATTCTCCTTTTAAGGGGGTGTGACGGGGCGTGTCCTATCCCTACATACATTTGCTGGTAGGTGTCCCTCATTCCCATCTCAAAATGTTGAGAGGTATGTTATCCAATAACAGAAATGCGCCCAAAAATAGATACAGGCATACCCCACCTTTAAGTACACAATGGGGTTTATTTACTAAAGCTGGAAAGTGCAAAATCAGGCTCACTTCTGCATAGAAACCAATGAGCTTCCAGGTTTTATTACAAAAGCTTAATTGAACAAGCTGGGGTTAGAAGCTGATTGGTTTCTATGCAGAAGTGAGACTGATTTTGTACTTTCCAGCTTTAGTAAATAAACCCCATTGTGCATTTACCTGTACAAGGAAGCACATAGTATAGCTCATTTGGGTAAATAATGGATTTATTGCAAAAAAACTCACAGAACAAAGTTTAAAAAATGACCATTAAAAAGATAGTGTAGCCGCGGCTCGAAGCGTGCTTGTGTACTCAAGGCCCTCTGCTATCACTGTATCATCATCCATATCCATCCATATATGTTTTATCAAATTGTTCTAATAAAAATAACTTTTTAGATGACCTATGTGTTAATACACAGATGTGTTTCATGAAACATTATTGTGTTATTTTCTGATTTATCTGCAAAAAAAAACTTTTAATGAACATTTGGGGAAGAGACTTACTTGCCACTTGATAGGTAAAGATGAGCTTACTGCCAGGCGTGTATACTTGTGACTTAAATGTAATGGCAGCTGTACGTCCGTAAGAATAAAACTCAGGTATTTTAATTGTTTCATTACCGCAGAATTTCTGGACTTGTCCAAAGTCACCCTGCAGATAGAGGCATTGAAATAACACTTCAAATTTGCATAAATGAACATGAAAACAAATAGCATACATTACATTCTGAGCAGTCTTCATGTATAAATAAAAGGCCACATTTGCACTGCTATAAGTAAGGAAAAATTCCAGTGCCAGCGCTGTTTGGCTTTGCCACTTGGCCTGTCGTTATCATATTTGGGCAATCCCATGAACTTGAAGCATATGACATGACTTTGGTTCACACCGCTTCTTCATTTCACTATTCCAGCTGAACCATGAAATGTAAGGAAGACTCTGCTGTCATTTTATGTAGAGTAGCAGAGTGTTCCTCACCCCCCAACATTCAACTAAGCTGCTGAAATGGAGCATTTTATGCTGAAAGTGACATCTGATCTGAAGGTTGTCTAACAAACCTCTGAGGGCTTCACAGAACAGCTGTATTTATACTGAGATTAAATTTCACACAGGTGGACTCTATTTACTAATTAGGTGACTTCTGAAGGCAATTGGTTCCACTAGATTTTAGTTAAGGTTATCAGAGTAAAGGGGGCTGAATACAAATGCACGCCACACTTTTCAGATATTTATTTGTAAAACACTTTGAAAATCATTTATCATTGTCCTTCCACTTCACAATTATGTGCCACTTTGTGTTGGTCTATCACATAAAATCCCAATAAAATATATTTACGTTTTTGGTTGTAACGTGACAAAATGTGGACAATTTCAAGGGGTGTGAATACTTTTTCAAGGCACTGTACAAACCCTTTGGCTGGCAAATCAGCTGTCATATACTGTATGTATTTCATCCATGTATTTAGCCGTTTGCCTGAAGCTCAGCTTTAAAGTGATTTGTTTTGCAATTGCACTTAAAATGGTTTTAAAGGTAGAATTTTTTTTTGCCTTAATGCATTCTCTGCATTAGGGTAAAACATGTTTCTGTATGCAGCTCCCCTTATAGCCCCCTCTTATACTTACCTGAGCCCAATCTCAATCCAGAGCTGTGCCTGAAAGCAATGGCTCTCTCCTCTCTCTCTCCTCCCTGGTCATGAAGGCAGCAGTGGGAGCCATTGGCTCCTGCTGCTGTCAATCACAGCCAGTGAGAGCAGAGAGGGTGGGGCCGAGCCTCACTATGTGTGAATGGACACACACATGCACGGCTTGGGATCGAGCCTGTAGGAGTGCCCCTATAGAAAGCGGCTTGCAATGGGGGCACTTGGAAGGGGGGAGGAGCCAGGAGCATGTTTGGGGTACCCAAGAAGAGGAGGATCCAGACTGCTCTGTGCAAAACTATTACACAAAGCAGGTAAGTATAATATGTTTGTTAATTTAAACAAATAACTTTAGAGTCACTTTAACTGTTATGTCGTGTACACACGACCAGACTTTCCGGCAGACTAGGTCCGACGGTCTTCCCGACTGACTTTTTGGCGGAGTTCCGACGGACTTCCGAACGAATGGACCTGGCAACACACGAACGGACTAAGTCCGTTCTAAAGTCCGTTCACTTTGAAGGTGATGACGTAAGACGGGACTAAAAATGGAAGTTCAATAGCCAGTAGCCAATAACTTCCCTTGCGTCTTATTTGGTCCGTCGGACCAGCACACAGATGAACGTTTTTTCCGATAGGAATTGAGTCAGTCGGACAGATTTGAAGCATGTTCTATTTCTGGGTCCGTCAGATGTTTTTTATGAAAAATGATTGGATTAGCCCACACACGATCGGACTGTCTGACAGACTGATTTCGTCGGACCTAGTCTGCCGGAAAGTCCGGTTCTGTGTACGCAGCATTAGAAGTAGCACTAAAACCACAAGTTTTTTTGATTTTGGATTATCTTTATCTGTCCTATATCTCAGTAGTCAGTATCTTATGTCTCTATCCGAATCACACACCATAACTATTGTGGGCATGCCCTGAAGACACTCACACAGACAGTGGAAAAGCATGCAAAATCAATACAGAGAGCATCCCAAGTGGGATTGGGCACCCAGGACATCAGCACTTAAAGGAAAGTATGGAACCACCACATCATACTTGTAGTTTTGCTTTCATTAAAAAATAAGAAACTGTAGTACCACAGGTAAGTCTGAGAGCTCCAGATAATTCTCAGAACAGTCCAGACCAGGAGGGAGGTTAAAGATCTGAATTGTCAGCTTTACGCTCTCCTGTGGCGGGGAATCAATCGTCCAGACACACGATGTGAATGGTGGATAAGATTCTGGGGATGTCATCGTTGTTACGGCAGATGTTGCGTTATAGATGCCTCCACAAAGTACTGTGAAAGAAACAAAGTAATGAATTTTGATATCACAGACATATTCTACAGAAGACAATGAATCAGCCACGGGAGGACACACAAGGTAATACTGCTACCACAGGCACACCTACATAATTCAGGGTCACAAACCAACTTACCTACCTATACATTTTTGTACTGTGGGAAAAAAAAGAGACAAGACTCACAACAATACAATCTTCAAGCAGGTAGTCTCCATTGACATTAATGGACTCACATGCCTATACTGATAACCATTGACTTCAGGAGGTAGGTGGCCATCAGGAATTAGAACATTTTGCTTTCTGTAAAAGTGTTTTTAGTGTAAACCTGTTTTAAAGTTTCAGAATAAAGGTTTCGTCTAAGAATAGGCACCATAACATGATATTATTTTGTTAACCGTGACAGTGGTGAAAAACCTGGTGGCCCACCGCTCTTCAGTGGTTTTAGTACTACTTACAATCAGTAACCTCATATGTGGCATTGAATCCTGCCCGTTCCACTGATGAATCGCTGAAAAACCAGACTGTCAGGAAGTTGCTGGTTGTAGTGAAATTTCCAGGAGTGTTATTGCCACAGAATGTACCTTGTAGGCTGCTGTTTGTGCTACCACCATCAAAGATCTAAGAGAAACAACACTAATATCAGAACAAATAATATGGAAAAAAATCCTTGCCCACAAAAGTGAAAAAAAGAAAATTCCAGTAAGTCCTGTTTGCATTGAAAATGGCCAGATAACATAAAAGTCCCAAAGCTTTTGCTATTTTGACATAGTAGTTGGGTTTTTGTGATAAAATAATGCTGAAAGATATATGGGTAGTATTATTACCCATGCAGGGCCACCCATGCCAATAAAATAGAACAGTGGTCTACAAACTGTGGCACTTTGTTTGCTCCAGCCCTTGGGGCGCTCTTCCTCCCTTCTCTGTATACATGGAACTATTCCTCCAATGGACACCAACAATGGGGAATACTTCCTGCTACTGATTCCAGTGAAGGGGCACTATTCCTCCCACTTATACTAATGGTGGGGCAGTATTCCTCCAAATAATACCAATGGTGGGGAACTATTCCTCCAACTAATACTAATCATGAGGCACCATTCCTCCTTAGAATACCAATGATGGGGCACTATTCCTCCTTCTACTGACCACAGGTACTGTGAAATTTTTGTTACCCCACTCACTGCGAAGCCTGAGGCATTACTCCCACTGATCCCAGGACATTTTCTACTCCCACTAGCCACAATTCACTTTCACCCTTGAAGCCTGAAGGACAGTAAACTAGTCCTTTGTTTAGAATGTTTGGAGACCCCTGGCCTAGATAATCAGGGGTAACCCTGATCTTCCAGTTTAGTAGTAGTGAATGGTTACAATGGCTAAGAACCCCATACCATTAAAAGTTAGAGGATCCAATAGGACAGTGGTAAAGACTACTCAAGTTCATGGTTAGCTCTAAGAATAAACAACCAATCAAGAGTAATCACTCCACTTTTTTTATAGAAATGTAAACAATCCCTCACCACAGGAGGCCCATCCAAATTTTATAATATGAATCTTTATGAGAATCAGTAGGGCTCGAAATGTGGGAGGAATTGCACTTCCAGATGTACCCTTGGAAGGCTTTTTGACTAGCAAAGAATACACGAAGGCAGAAGATGGGAAGAGGTTATTTGCAACGTTATTCACTTTTACAGCCAACACTTTTCTTTACATTCACTCTAAAGTGGTAAAAAAAAGGGCTCCTTGACTAGGTCACCAAGGAGAGGAAGCAAATGACCTGCTGCAATAGGGTAGGTAAGATATTCTCCTTATCTGGTGGTGCAGACAAGGTTGGATTTATAAGCAAGCAAAAGGGGCAATTGCCCAGGGTCCCCCCCTGACAGAAGGGGGCCTCCTCTATACAAAATATTATATAAAACAATATAGAAAAATTATATCTAAAATAAAATATTATGAAACGTATAATAAAAAAATGTACTCTCTTTTATTAAATTTATCTAGGGAGATACTATTTTCCAACCATCATCTGTAAAACTGTTAACTGGTATATTGAATAGTTTTTCAAAAATTAATTTTGGCTGCTCAAGCAAACCAAACATAGAGCGCTATGACTTTGTGTGTGGGCATGTGTCACCTCAGAATGATGTTGTGTCATGCATTTTAACAATGCATGACTCTCATTGAGAATGTAAATCAACTCTGTGTATAAGGGGCCCCCCGAACCTGAAGTGCCCCAGGCCCCCCAAGGTCTAACTCTGACTCTGGGTGCAGAGGTGCCTAGTGCCCACAATTTAGGAAATCTATGTTTAGGGTCAAATACTTGAAAAACATACATGATGCTTAAAGGACATACAGACAGTTATTAGCATGTTATAGGGCTGCACAGTCATATTCATCCTGCCAGGGGGATACCCTTTTGTATGCCTAATGCACAAAACTAGAAAATGCTAAAAAGGTGGCACATTAAATATTGTCTGATTGTGTTTTTTTTTTTTGTAATCTCTGCCAAGTGTAAATCAGATAACTATAGGAAAAAATATCAGCAGATCTGTTTGCTCATCAATGCTCAGAACCCACAGAGAATACACTGATAGTAGAATAGATATAGGATGTTTGTCTTCTTACCTTGAGATAGTCATATCTGCATCCCCTCATGACTGCTGATTCCAGTATAAACCCACTAAATGTCAGCTTTATCTGTTTGTTTACGGAAGCTGCGATAGTCCAAACACAGTTCAGGTCTCTGTCATATTTCCCATCATTATTGGAGTCTGGAGATCTGAAATGGCCGGTGGTATTGGTCAGATAACCACCACACCCATGCTGAGGTCCTGACAATGGAAAAAGAAAATATAGATCCTGTCTGGCTTTAAAATAACTGGCAATAGTTTAAAAGGGTGTTTTAGTTTTTGCTCTAAATTTGCAAAATGACAGGTTCTCTTGAGAGAAACAACCCCATAGATACTCACCTACCTGCACTACCCTACTGCTTTGTTCCTCCATTGGATCCAAGAGTTTTAATCCTGTGTAGTGTTAATTCTGGGAGAGGATTATATTCTCCTCCACACCCCGGAGAAACAAGAGTTTACCAAGGACATAACAGCACAGGTTGTGGGAAGCACGGCAAATGTGAGCATCAGTGGTGAAAGGAGTACCTTTAAGATTACAACTCTCTAAACCAAAATCACAATCTCAGGATACTAATTATACAAACCATATTTAGGTCCTACCTTATGTTTAGTGTTACAAACATCCTCCATAAGCACATCTAGCCAGGGCCTTTTTTTTCTTGGAGAATAAGTGCAGGTACTCCCCCCTCCACGTCAGCCCTTGTCTCCGCCCCCTACCCACCTCCCAGCACTGTCACTTGGTTCCACCCCCTACCTACCTCCCAGAACCATTCTGTGGTGCTAGGTAATTTGTATGGAATTGCTTAATGATAACAAGAAAGGCAGTAAAATAGATCCCTTGTAGCTAGCAACAGTGGCCCTCCCCTTCCCAGCGACCATAGATCCACATCAGCAATAGACTCCCAAAAGTCAGCATCCATAGACCCTCCAGCAGCAAGCAACAATGGACCCCTCACTCAAACGTAGATTGATCCCAGCAACAATTGACCCCCCAGTAACATAAGACCCACCTCCAGTAACATTAGATCCCCCACCAGCGACACTAGACCTCTGCAGCAACAATCGACACCCTGCAAAAATATATCCCCTCCAGCAACAATAGATTCCCCAGGAACCAGCATTAATAGACCCTCCAGCACACCCCAGAGCCTCTTGCCATTACATACATTCAGTGCTGGAGATGCCAGAACTGTATTGCCCCATGTTCCTGCTGAAAAAAAGCCCTGCATCTAACCCTAATAATGATACTTTCCCATTTGAAGGAGTGACTAAGAATGTCGTTTTCCTTAGTCACCTCTCCTTCACCAACCAAGTGATTGGATAGTGTGCAGCAGCACATTGATGAAGTCACCCCTAAGCTCTAACCTCCTGTAGGCATTTTCACTGTGTGACTGACAGCACCGGGGGCAATCATCAAGGTATTCATTGGCACTAGGTGCTGCCCCACCCTCTCCTAATCTGTTAACAGATAAATAGCTTGATTAAAGCATGTTTTTTATTTTCATTTTAAACCCTATAATGGTATATTATCATAGGTGTGTGCACCCCAAAGCTCAATCACAGAGTAGCAGAGGTAGTAGCTAGGGTGTAAACATGTCACGCCTATGATACTATGCTTCACAGCCATGGCAGAAATTACAGAGTGCAAAGCACATGTCCTTATTTATTTATTTTATTTTTTAACTTTTTTTTTATTTTTTTATTTATTTTTTACATTTTATAACTGCCCTTTTGGGGGGCTTTGTTGAAACATCAGGGTTCTAAACAGACCCTTGATGTCTTACATTTAAAACTGAGAAAGGGACTGAGGACAGGATGAAAGTGCAGATGCTAGAACTGATCACCCTGCAGTGCATCCAGAAGGAGGGAGAGGAGGAGAATCCAGAAGCACTGCGGGGGGGGGGACAAGAAGATCAGTATATACAATAAGGCAGTACAGCCGGTCCTCCTGCTTGGCATGTGCCCCCCTTTTGAACTAATAGGACATGGACCTGGTACAGGAGGGCAGGCTGTAATGCCTTATTATCAGCCCTGGTGCACGGGGTGATAAGGGTGTACACAGGCACATCCGCCACACCCACCGCGCACATCTATGTGTATTATATTGCTCTGTCTCTAAGGTTTTAGTTCATGAATTTGAGCTCCAAGGTCTGCACCTTCCTATAACCAACACCGGCGACACCACCTCTCTTATCTAAATGCTATTATTTTATGGAAAATGGAAAATGCAGGCAATGTGCAAGGTTGGGTAAACTATGGAAAAAGGATTACTCCAACTTAGCCAGTGGGTGATATCAGTGCAGTTACAAAATATCAGGTTATGTGCACTTGCTGTTCTATTGTGAGCTGCAATATTGTCTGCTATACAAATATCTGCAGATAAAGCCAAATTAAAATCCTCGACATGTTGCATATAGAAAGATTACTGTGCAACCAACTACATTGTTTTTAAAAGAACCCAGTTATCATGTTTACTCAGACATGTGTCATTTTCTACTTTAGCATACCTCCCAACCCTGTGAGATGGGTAAGAGGTATACATTATAACAGTGTTCTCAACATTTTTAAATCAAGGACCTTTAAAGTGATCCACAACCTTGAGGCACCCCAATCTAAAATGCAAAAAAACCCCTAAACTAATAGTTTTACATAACTCAGCGGAGTTGGGACGCGTAGGACACCCAACATTAGAGGTGACTTATTTTTACAAAGCAAATACACTTTTGCACACTGGTACTGACTAGTATGTCAGCATCTTTCTCCTTCAGTTTATTTTCCTCATTCAGAAAATGTGACCCCAATGCTGATGGCGAGGGGCAGGTTAGGGGCAAACAAGGATGTCCTCAGGTGCCTGATGTCCTCCTTATCAACACATGATGTCATTGGTTGTTAGGATGCCAGCAGCTGGCCTGCACGGTACCCAAGGTTATAATGCTGCACAAAAAAAAACTGGTTTGTGTAACAAAAAAAGGTAGCTGTGATATGCCTGTCAGCGTGTTGAAAATTTTGGGGGAATTTTTAGGCATTTCGTCAAGGCCCCGCTGAAGATTCCAGTGCATGACAGCTAGTGCCAGTTGGCTGACTGTGCAACTTCATTCCACACATACTGCCTTATACCTCCATGTCCGAGCAGCACTTCTCTTACTTGAATGTAATGCCCCATACACATGATCGGACATTGATCAGACATTCCGACAACAAAATCCATGGATTTTTTCTGACAGATGTTGGTTCAAACTTGTCTTGCATACACATGGTCACACAAAGTTGGCCGGAAATTGCGAACGTCAAGAACGCGGTGACGAACAACGCGTACGACGAGCCCAGAAAAATGAAGTTCATTGTGGCTCTTCTGCTTGATTCCGAGTATGCGTTGAAATTTGTGTGTTGAAATTTCCCCCCCCCCCCCTTCGGAATTTCCTACAACAGATTTTGTTGACGGAAAATTTGAAATCCAGATCTCAAATTTTGGGGGATGGAAATTCCAATGGAAAATGTCCGATGGATCCTACACATGGTCGGAATTTCCGACAAAAATCTCCCATCGAACATTTTCTGTTGGAAAATCCGACCATGCGTATGGGGCACAAGTGTGGATTTTTGTGTTTTAATAAATGTTACAATGCTTTTATTGATTCTTGCGCTCTGGCTACTTTGTTGTCTTCTCCACACTAGAATGCAATGTGGGAAACATGTAATCCATGCGCATTTGCCACACTGCATTGAAATCACACTGCTCTTGCAATCTGCAGCAGGTGTCAGTGCAATGTTAACAATACCAAAAAACGCAGTGTGTCTGCCTGCACCAGATTGCATGACACAAAATGATCCTGCGATCTGGTTGCAGTGTGTTTCTAAAATTGGTGCATGCACTACTTTGGTGCAGTGCAATTCGATTTGGTGCAGCATGATATCAAATTGCACCACATATAATCACATGTGATTTGCACAAAAATGCAGCGTGATATATAGTGTGAACCTGGGCTAACAGAAAATACATGTAATGAAATTATATATTGTGCCTGAAGAGGGTGCTGATGTACAGAAAATTTTAGCTGTGCAATTAAATGAGCAGGACAGTTGTATAACTGCTAATGGAAAACTAGCATGTTATGCTTTACGTTTCAAGGAATATTTATTGGCTTCTTTATTTACACAGCCAATTGGGATCAAAGTTTTTTTAAACAGGCAAAATGTGACAATTAGCTGGTTGACTTTACTAGATGATAACTCAAGAATGACAGTCGGCTCAACATTTTACATTTAGTAAATTACTCTATAACAAGTGTAGCGCCCTCTAATTTGCAGTTAGGCCTGTTTGTTTTGATCTGGGCTGGGAGTGGCTCAGGGTAGTGCTGGGTGACTCACAGGCAGCATCACCAGGACCTCCTACTTCTTTCCAGAACATTCTGGTGTTGTCTGGAAAGAGAGGTGGGGAGGGGATGTGGAGCTGCCTGATGTATTCTGAGGAGCCCTAACCAATCCCCAATCTGGATTGGCAGGGGGCAGGCCTCCTTAGATACCCGGGGTCAGCCCAGCTGAGGGAGGAGTTGTTCAGGTGGAAGTTGGAGATGGAGTGCTAGGCTGCCGGTGGCCTTTGAGGGAGCTTCCCAGTCTGGTAATGACCTTGGGCCTGGGCTTGGTTGTGGAAAGGACCCTCCTACAACACACAGTGGTATCCTGGCCAAGGGGAGCAAGGAGAGGACAGCTGGAGAGACCACTGCCAGGCAAGTCTCCATGGAGGAACAACAGGTCACAGCCAGGAGGGCTGGTGGTGAGACAAGCACAGTTGAGAGGACTGGGGAGACACGCCTGAGAGGACTGATAGAGAGCAGCCTGAGATGGTTGTAGAACCAGAAGAGAGGACTGGGAAAGCATGCCTGAGAGGACTGGGAAATTGCAGTCTGAGATGGGTGCAGGACCAGGTTAGAGAACTGTGGAAACATGGGCAGTGGAGAGAGGAAGCTACAGCCACGAGGGCTGGCATTGCCAGAAGATATGGTACTGGGCTCAGTAGCCACGTGGACAGCTAGCACTAAAGAACTACCTTATTTTAGTTGCTACACTAAAAGGGGCCAGGGGTCCCTGGCTGCAAAGGGCATCTACTTTAGGCCTGGTTGAGTCAGTTCCAGCCTACAAATCAGTGCTAGCTGGTCCTGGAAATAGCAAGTGACAGCTAGAAATATTGAAGAGTAATAGTCCGCAATCAAGTGTTGTGCTGGAGTGAAGACTAGGGTGTATATACAGAGAGTGTATATAGTTTGTGCCATGTAAATTTTCTTCAATCAACTGGGTATCCCACATACTCTTATGCCACGTACACATGTCTGGACTTTCTGGCATAAAAGGTCCGTCGGAATAATTTCATTGGATATTCTGATCATGTGTGGACTTCAGCTAACTTTTTTTTTCAAAAAGTCTGACGGACCTAGAAATAGAACAAGTTTTAAATCTTTCCGACGCAATCAATTCCTATTGGTAAAACCATTCGTCTGTATGCTGGTCTGACGGACCAAATACAATGAAAGGGCAGCTATTGGCTACTGGCTATTGAAATTCCTTTTCTAGTCCTGTCTTACGTCATCGCGGTCGAAACGAACAGACATTGGTGTGATCGTGTATAGGCAAGTCTGTTCGGTCGGAACTCCGTTGGAAACTCAGTCGGAAAGACCGTCAGTTTATTCTGATGGAAATTCCGGTCATGTGTACGTGGCATTACTTTATCCAAGTTAATTTTCTAATTCCCCTCAATATAAACACCAAACAAAAAACAAAGTGCATGGCTGGGGGGCGACAAGTGGACTACAATACTCGGCAGCCTCCACAAGGGTACCGCTACACAACATCAAAGTGCCCATAATTACTCATTTACAACACTGACACGTTAATAGTTACACTTTAGTAATAAAATAATGTATGAACTCCTAAATTAGATCAACTTTTGTCTATTTTCTTTTGGACTTCTGGTGTACGTAGGCTCTAGTCACTGCTTGAAGGCTCTTTTTGGGTAACACTCCAAACCCTTCTCCCCGTGGTTAGTCTCATACCTGAATGGCTTCTTTGTATACATAGCGGGTTTGGCAGTGAGGCTCCTGGCTGGTTGTGGTGTAAGTAATTACAGCTAGTAGTAGTGGGACATATTCAAATGGATTGTTGTGTAATGTTGACCATTTTTCACCACTCATCCAAATGGCTTCTGAAGTTGAAATGAGTTTTAGGAATATACACCATTGTGTCACTAAAGCTGTCACTGGGATAAGGATGTTAAAACAGCATTTCATGTGAGTGGCAGGTGATATTGAACCTCACCCTTGTTTAGGGATGGTTGTTCCAATATAGCGAGCCATTGTTAAGGGGTTTGATACACCACTATGGCCAAGAAATTGACTTCCACTGCTTTATCTGCAGCTAGCACTTCTAGCAATTTCTTTCCAATGGTGGCCATCATGTTACCTCCCAATTATGTGGCCATGTGACTGCCATTTCAATTATGTGTAGAAAGTTGAAACGGCACAGTGATATGGTATGAATGTAACCAACAGTATCACTAGGGACTAGATCTCTACAGAAGAGGAGTGACTGTCAATCCAAATCAAGCCCCTTCAGCAGAGATCACATGACCAGCATTCAGGCATTTGGTCATCTGTCTGGCACCACAGGAAAGCCAGAGCACCGCTTTACACATGGAAAACATCTCAATGCTGTCTAACTTTTAAGCTGGCCATACATTACACAATTTTCTTGTTCAATTTCCTTTAGATTTACCTTCAACTATGTAGTACAAGGGTCTGTCTGATTGCATACAAATTGAAAGTGTTTAGGTTTGACCTCATATTATATGGTTTTGGTAAATCTAAAGGAAAACTGCACAAGAAAATTGGATAATATATGGCCAGCCTTATTTAGCTATTATGCCCTGTACACACGATCAGACTTTCCGACAACAAAACTGTGGAATTTTGTTTGAAGGTTGTTGGCTCCAACTTGTCTTGCATACACACGGTCACACAAATGTTGGCCAACAATTACAAACGTAGTGGCGTACAAGACGTATGGCAAGCCGAGAAAAAGGGAAGTTCAATAGTCATGTGATATCTCCATTACGAACGTTAGTTTTGCAAGAACGAGCACTTCTGGTTCATTCTTGATTCCGAGCCTGCCTGGACTTTTGTGCGACGGACTTGTGTACACACGATCGGAAAGTCCGACAACAAATGTTCGATGGAGCATACACACGGTCGGACTTTCCCCCAACAAACTCACATCCAACATTTGTCGTCGGAAAATCCGATCGTGTGCATAAAAAGTAGGATGGTCAACACAGCAGGGTTAGTACTGAAAACACAGAACAACTTTAAAGGGGTTGTAAAGGTTCGTTTTTTATTTTCTAAATAGGTTCCTTTAAGCTAGTGCATTGTTGGTTCACTTACTTTTTCCCTTCAATTTCCCTTCTAAATGTTTTTTTTCTTTGTTTTCTTTGTCTGAATTTCTCACTTCCTGTTCCTCCTCAGTAAGCTGTTCAGTAAGCTGTTCTGGCTGACTAAACACCGCTCGGGTGATGGTGTGAAGTTTACTGAAGAGAAACAGGAAGTGAGAAATTCTGGAAAAAAAAAAAAAACATTTAGAAGGGAAATCGAAGGAAAAGGTAAGTGAATGCTCTAGCTTAAAGGAACCTTCTTAGAAATAAAAAAATGAAGCTTTACAACCCCTTTAACTCTCGAGCAATATTCAGTTTGCCTGAAAATTGCAGAGTGCTACATAACATGCAGAGCACTTTCCTGGGAAGTAACTTAAATATACAATTTTAAGTCTGCTTCTGATTAGCATGTGATAACATACAGAATTTAAACTAAGAGAAACATCAACACTTGTATGTTTGCATTAATCTCAGTCAGAATATTTTAACAGAATGTAAATTTGTGGGTGTCTTGCAACCCTGAAACACACATAAAAGAAAGTAGAACCTTCATCTGTATGCAGATAATATCCAGTGGGAACTGAACTCTGACCCGCAGTGTTACAAGTTTACGTTGGTATGCTAACACAAAATCTGTTTAAAGATTTCCAAATAAAAAAATATGTTACAATGAGTACTGTCTACTACTTTACTGTTTGGAAGCTGCAATAATCTTTTCTAGAGGGTGTCAACTCTACCTTGTGAAACTTTGATCAGTGATTGACCTCAGCAGATGTTTTGTTTTTCATGTATTTTCAAACTCAGTCCTACCTAAAGAATGTTGGAGTCTATACAGACAGATGGAGACTATACTGGCGTAGACTGCCTGTCTTTGGAGTTGCTCTTTAGCTCCACTAAAGCTTCGTACACACAATGAGAATATCGGATGAATAATCGTCCATTTTTTTTTTTTGCATGCTAAACTCATATTGAAAACGAAGAGGTTACTAAACTTACGAAAATTCTTGTACGAATATAATTTCAGAAGTGACGTAAAGTGTTGTATTGTATGGTATTCTGCTGTTATGGAGCATGCATGGTCTTGGTCTTCTGATTTTTTATCGGACGAATACTGTACTGATTAAATTCAAATCGTACGGTTTGATATCGTACAAGAAAAGTTTTCATGTCTGTCACTTCGTATAATTTCGGATGAACTGTCGTGATCGGCTCTCAAAAGCTGTGTACTAACAATCACATTATCCTACGACACTTCAAAAGCAGTATTTTTCGTCCGATTTTCTGATCGTGTGTACTAGGCTTAAAGCTATGATTTAGCTGCTAACAGATAAGAATATAGATATTGTAACATTGGGGTGTTTAGCTCAAGTGGTTAGAGGCATTTTTCAGTCCACATCAGGCAGGCGTTTATAGTTAAGGGCCTGGTAGCCCACGTTTATTAAAAGGAAAAACAAAATAATAGTCCATCCAGGAATCCCACGCAGGGGTCCAATCTTAAATTAAATACACACAATCCAAATGAAAAATGCTAGCCCACCTGGCTACTCTTCAGCAGTAGTGCTGCTATAAGTACTTGCCCCTCAAACGAGCTGCTTGGATACACACAGTCTTAGGCTCCTTGGACGCACACAGCTTCAACCCTTCAACGCACACAGCTTTGGGCTCTTTGGACGCACACAGCTTCAACCCTTCAACGCACACAGCTTTGGGCTCTTTGGACGCACACAGCTTCAACCCTTCAACGCACACAGCTTTGGGCTCTTTGGACATGCACAGCAGCAAGCTACTCCACCATCCTCCCTCACCATTCCCAACAGCCCTTCATTATATGGCCTGTGTGCAGCTGGGCACACACCCTGCTCGTTATCATCAAGACCTGGACACAGGGCTGGAGATATGCAAACTCTGTCTTTTTTTCCTCCGATTTCATAAGGACAGAGCTTCGCTCTGTCACAATATATAGATTTTGTCTCAATCGTGTCTCATTCATCATGAGTACAGAAACTCAAAGTCTGATGGGATATTTCGGAGATGTAGATGTGTGACACTGGATCTAAAAGGTAATTTTCGTCTTAAAAACATAGCTTATAGTCAGTGGTATATTTTGGTTTTGTGCTGCCCTAAGCAAGATTAAAATCGAGCGCCCCCTCCATCTAAATTTGCCCCACCCCTTCCTGTTTAAAATTCACCCCTTCATTTGTATACTCCACCCCTTCCTCTTTAGGCTCCACCTCTTCATAGTGGAGCTCCACCTCTAATAGGAAGAGAGAGGGAGGAGAGATGCTGGTGGGGGGGGGGGGGGGGGTTGGTGGTGTGGTGATACAGTGTTGGGTAGGTGTCCATAATGCAGTAGGTAATATATATAGAGAAGGGTAGGTGTCCACACTGCATTAGGTAGTATATATAAAGAACGGTAGGTGTCCATAGTGTAGTAGGTAGTATATATAGAGAAGGGTAGGTGTCCATAGTGTAGTAGGTAGTATATATAGAGAAGTGTAGGTGTCCATAGTGCAGAAGGTAGTATATATAGAGAAGGGTAGGTATCCATAGTGCAGTAGGTAGTATATATACAGAAGGGTAGGTTTCCATGGAGCAGTAGGTAGTATATATACAGAAGGGTAGGTGTCCATAGTGCAGTAGGTAGTAAAGAGAAGGGTTGGAGCTGATGGGGTAGTAGAGTATACAGCTGTCCATGGGGATGTGGGTATGTGTACACACAGTCAGGTAGGTGTTCCTAGGATTCTACTATGTTGTCCAGGTACTGTAGGTAGGTAGGTGTCCCTAGGATTCAGGTCACATCAGCTGGTCGGTCTCCATTCTCCAGGCCTGGAATGGGACATTGTAGGTCCCCACTTACCCGGAGCAGGAGGCAGAGCTGAGCCGCTCCCAGGCAGTCCCTTGTCTTCCTCCCCAATATCAGTCACGTAGAAATGACTAATAATGCAGAGTCTCATCCACTCTCCTCTCATTCTCCTCTCTGCTGGGCAGGGTGATCTCACATGGGGCACCTAGAAGGGGTGGTCGCAGAGTCTAGATGAAGAGGTGACAGCCGGGTGACGTCACCAGAGTATCAGCGGCTGCAGCTTGGTCACCAGGAGAGGAGCTTACCTATGAGATTGTCAGAGGGTTGGTGTGAAGTGTGGCCCGCACCCCACGCATCAACACTACTGCTGATACAGTGTTCCTTCTGCCTGGGGGGCATTGCTGTCCCCTGTAAAATGCCGCCCAAGCAGGGCCGTTTTTAAGGCAGGGCAAAAGGGGCAGCTGCCCTGGGCCCTGTCATTGTTGTGGGGCCCAAAGTAGCTGCCTCATACTTGCCAACTATCCTTGTTTAAAGCCCCTTGTTTTAGTCCTGTGCTGTGTCCCAATATTTCAGTGTGAAGTGCTGCTACAAATGCTACCCAGCTCTGCCCTATTGTTGTGTACAGATGACTCACCCGCAGACCCTGTGTTTACATGTAAATTACCGCCATTGATATGTATATAGTGGAGGCGGGTGGCATTGATATGTATATCATGCCCCCCTGAGGTCATATTTACAGTGATCTCTAACAACCAATCAATAAGCAGAAATCATGTGCTGTAAACTCTAGCAACTAATCAGTGAGCCGTAATGTGTGCTGTAACCTCTAGCAACCAGTCAGTGAGCGGTAATGATACACTGTTACCTCTGACAACCAATTGCAATAGATGCCTGATCTGATTCAGTAAACTGATTTTGAGTCTAGCTGCTAATTTTTGTATGTCTCAGAGCAGGTGCAGAGCAAAACTGCATGGGGGTGGGGGGGCCCAAGAAAAGTTTTTCCCAGGGTCCAATCAATATTAAAGATGGCCCTGCGCCCAAGGCAAACCTTGTGGCAGATACGCCCCTGATTACAGTGTAGATTGCAATGACTCCAGTTCTCCAGTTAGGTGGCTCTCTTACAGAAAAAAAGCCTATAGGAGGCATTTGGGTAAAATCCAATGGTATATCAGAAAAAGTGTACCATGCTGATGACCAACCAATGGTTTATTGTCCATCCTGTCCTGCTGATTTTTAAAGTAAAATGTTATACCTGATCTTGCAATTATTAATGTGGCAATCTTTGTCTCATATAGTAGTCTTTCTCAACCAGGGTGCCTTCAGGTTTCTTCAGGAGTGCCTTGGCAAAATGGCTGAAAAATTGCCCAAAAAGTGTATACAAGCCAGCAGGTGAATTAAGCTTGCCTTTTAGTTACACAAAGCCACAGGTTTTCATTGTACAACCCTCTAACCACGGGCATCCTAACAACCAATGATGGTATCTGTTGATAAGGAGGAAATTGGGCACCTGCACAGCATCCTTATTTGCCCCTCCTCTGCTCCTCTCCCTCAGCACTGGGGTCACATTAGCTAAGTGAAGGAAAGAAACGGAGGCAGAAGAGAAACATTAGAATACCAGTCAGTACCAATCTGCAAAGTTGTGTTTGCTTTGCAAGACTAAACCACCTCTAACGTTGCATGTGTGGATGTTGCTGCATTATATTAAACTATTAGCTTAATTTTTTACATTTTAGAATAGGGTGCCTTGAGATTGTGGAGAATTTAAAAGGGTGCCTTGACTGGAAAATAGTTTGGGAAAACTTGGTCCTATAGCCTGATATACTGTACATATAGCCGGATATGTCAGCTTGTGTGCATGAATGGACAATGGGAATTGTCCAAGCGAAAAAAAAAAAAATCTGCAAAATACAGTTAGTCTGACATGCTCCGGCTTGCAGGATACAGAGGATGCAGGGAGGACCTTACCAGTGAGTGGATGCTCATGCAGTATAAGGTGACAATATACAGTCAGGTCCATAAATATTGGGGCTTCGACACAATTGTAATCATTTTGGCTCTATACACCACCACAATGGATTTTAATTGAAACTAACAAGATATGATTTAACTGCAGCCTGTCAGCTTTAATTTGAGGGACCAAAAGTAATGGGACAATTGGCTGCTCAGCTGTTCCATGGCTAGGTGTGCGTTATTACTTCATTATCCCATTTACAAGGAGCAGATAAACGGTCCAGAGTTCATTTCAAGTGTGCTATTTGCATTTGGAATCTGTTGTTGTCAACTCTCAATATGAGATCCAAAGAGCTGTCACTATCAGTGAAGCAAGCCATCATTAGGCTGAAAAAACAAAACAAATCCATCAGAGAGATAGCAAAAACATTAGGTGTGGCCAAATCAACTGTTTGGAACATCCTTAAAAAGAAAGAACGCACCGGTGAGCTCAGCAACACCAAAAGACCCGGAAGACCACGGGAAAACAACTGTGATGGATGAAGGAAGAATTCTTTCCCAGGTGAAGAAAACACCCTTCACAACAGTTGGCCAGATCAAGAACACTCTCCAGGAGGTAGGTGTATGTGTGTCAAAGTCAACAATCAAGAGAAGACACCAGAGTGAATACAGAGAGTTCACCACAAGATGTAAACCATTGGTGAGCCTCAAAAATAGGAAGGCCAGATTAGCGTTTGCCAAACAACATCTAAAAAAGCCTTCACAGTTCTGGAACAACATCCTACGGACAGATGAGACCAAGATCAATTTGTACCAGAGTGATGGGAAGAGAGGAAAAAGGAGAAGGAAAGGAACTGCTCATGATCCAAAGCATACCACCTCATCAGTGAAGCATGGTGGTGATAGTGTCATGGCGTGGGCATGCATGGCTGCCAATGGAACTGGTTCTCTTGTATTTATTGATGATGTGACTGCTGACAAAAGCAGCAGGATGAATTCAAGTAAAATAATGAATAAAGTGTTTCGGCCAATATTATCTGCTCATATTCAGCAAAATGCTTCAGAACTCATTGGATGGCGCTTCACAGTGCAGATGGACAATGACCGGAAGCATACTGCGAAAGCAACCAAAGAGTTTTTTAAGGGAAAGAAGTGAAATGTTATGTAATGGCCAAGTCAATCACCTGACCTTAAATCCGATTGAGCATGTATTTCACTTGCTGAAGACAAAACAGAAGGGAAAATGCCCCAAGAACAAGCAGGAAGTGAAGACAGTTGCAGTAGAGGCCTGGCAGAGCACCACCAGGGATGAAACCCAGCGTCTGGTGATGTCTACGTGTTCCAGACTTCAGACTGTAATTGACGGTAAAGGATTTGCAACCAAGCATTCAAAAGTGAAAGTTTGATGGATGATTGTTAATCCGTCCCATTACTTTTGGTCCCCTAAAAAGTGGGAGGCTTATATACAAACTGTTGTAATTTCTACACCGTTCCCCTGATTTGGATGTAAATACCCTCAAATTAAAGC
The DNA here is from genome assembly GCF_037356315.1 of Lithobates pipiens. Taxonomy (NCBI): domain Eukaryota; kingdom Metazoa; phylum Chordata; class Amphibia; order Anura; family Ranidae; genus Lithobates; species Lithobates pipiens. Next base: position 72,744,439 of record NW_027507764.1, read on the forward strand.
TGAAAGTCTGCAGTTAAAGCACGTCTTGTTAATTTCACATCCATTATGGTGGTGTATAGCGCCATAAAGATTAGAATTGTGTCAATGTCCCAATATTTATGGACCTGACTGTACATTAGTGTTGTTACTGTCCTATCTTCAATCATTTTTGAGACACTGACAAGAATTGGTGGGAAGCAAAGTCACAATAAAGCCAAAATAATTCATTTGCATACAGTACATGTTCCAGATCTGTGACCAAGTATCAAAGCCAAAGTATCGAAGCCAGTGTATCAGTTTCAGCCAAGTAGCTAACATTTTCAGATTTTGGCAGAGTATGTGTAACCCAGATGGCTTCATTATGAATTTCATAAAGAGAACCATGGAGGCTACCACTGAGAAACCCTATTTCAGAAAATGTCACTTGATCCTTTTTTTCAGTGCTGTAAGTCAGTGACCAGGGGACGACTTTAAATTGAATGCGTAAGATTAAATATTTGGGAGCTGCCATTACTGACTTGTTTTTAAAGTGTAGGTCCTGGGGTCATCATTCTGATCCTGGCATCAATACCTAGCAAGCTACTAACCCAAATACTCTCTGTGAAGTCTGAAATGTGAGCTCCCATGGACCCTGCACCTTTATAAGTCAGCAATGCCATCTCTCATAATTCTAAGATCCCATGTCCCCTTAAATATCCCGCAAACACTGATCCATTTGCTTATCTCAAACCCAGTCCTTCCTTTATGATAGTAATCATGCCAGACTTATTAAACTTCCTTTTAGGCAATTCTGTCTTCACAGAGTTCTGCATTATGATGTTTATAATGATTATTATTTGGGCACATGGGAACTTCTTGTTTCAGTGTGAGGCATCCTTGTGACACTGGCTGCGGGTTACTCCCAGTGACTGAAGCAATTCTGGTGACTAACAGTCATACTCCCTGCATCAGTAATGGCACACATCCATCTGAAGCGTGTGCCAGGAGGCATGGACAAGTACCGGAACACCACAAACATCTTATATGTAATGTGATAACTGTCACATGATGAGTCTTCATGACATTTGATATTCAAGGAAAATGTTTTGCCCAGCAATAATGCTAGTAAATAGTGTAATTTAACCTATTTGCTGCACTTCAGGAGGGCATTAACCTTTAAGAAGTATTCTGCACCAATTTGTTAAAGTCTAACTCCAGCCAAAATCTTTTTTGTTTTTAATGGATCTCAGAATCTATACATTTCTGTAAAGTTTTTATTGCTGTCTGTGACCGTATTGACACTACTGCCGCGTACACACGAGCGGATTGTATGGCGTACTTAGTCCGTCATACAATCCGACGGACAGTCCGTCGTACTTTCCACTGAACGGACTTGACCACACACGGATACACAAACAGTCCGTCGAAAGCTTGCACGATGACATGTACAGCACGTACGACGGGACTAGAAATAGGAAGTCCAAGACACAGCAAAGCACCCTTCCGCCGTGTAAATCCTTTCTGGGCATGCGCCATTCTTAGTCCGTCGAACTAGCATACTGACGAGCGGATTGTCCGCTGAAACCATAGTACGACGGACAGAATTTCGAAAAAAACGAAATACTTAGTACTCCGGACTGCACGCTGAAAAAGTCCGCTGAAGCCCACACACGAGCGGATTGTCCGTTGAAATGTGTTTCGACGGACTAAGTACGCCATACAATCCGCCCGTGTGTACGCGGCATATGAGTTACTTAATAACACTGAGCCGAAATTCTCCTGCAGGAGAACTTTTATACTTGTAGACGGGTACAGTCTAGTTTCTCCACTGCAGGTAGCGCTCAATAGCAGAGGCATTGCAGGGGGAGAGGAAGTCAAAAAGAACATAGTTTCTCTATGGTTTCCTGGGTCACTGGGGAAGCTATCTGATTGGATGCTGCAGCCCCATGTGACTGTAGTGGCCATTTTGGTTAAGGGAAAGTCTATTTAAGACCCTGGCTCCCAGATTTGGTGCTCGTTTTTGTGAGTGAACAGGTTAGGGACAGATCTCCCATCTGCCAGGGAAAGTGGCTAGTGGTAAGGAGAGGTTCCTCATGAATAGAAATATGCTAGGGATATGCTTTCCTTCTTGGAATCCTCCCGCTTGGCTGTAGACTGGCCAGTCTGCATTTTATCCATCTAGGACTGACTTTGTGGCACACTTGAGAACTGCTCAATTCTACTTTGGCCAGTCATACTGTGAGTGTTCCCAGTTGGGTATCATCCCACTGGGCTGCTTCTATCATTGAACTTTCTTCCTAATACAAGTTCTGTTTATTGCAACCAGACTCTGTGACTTCACTGCCACCGCACCACGTGCACCCACCCACATACTCACCTCTCTAGAGGCCCATGTCTTCTTTCTTGGGAAAGAGGATGAGACTCCCCCCCAAAACTTTGTTCTCAGTTTCAGTTTGTGTTCACCAGGGCTCTGGTTAAAAGCTCTTTTGGTGTCTTTGTGTCTTTTGCTGTGCTTTGGCATATCACATGTATAGTGTTGTGGTAGGAATAGTCCAGAAAATATAACAGTTCCTCTAATGCAAGAGACTTTCAGCTTGACGTGCTATATATATATATCCATGATTGCTACACAAACCATATTGTAATTTAAGGCATATGCTTATTTTCATACAGTACATACATGCTACCTGCCTACCCCCCCCTGAATAAAAGTATCCTGATGCTGGCCACATTGTAGCAGTAAATCTTTATGGACTTCTACAGCACATCTCATAAGACTATAGGCAATCAGAAATCTATGAAGAATCACCTTTTCTATGGTCCCACTCACACTAAGCGATTTGGAATTGCGGGCAGAATCAGAGTAATTCTGCCCACATTTCCAAATCATGCTAAAGTTTGGGCAAAAGTTGCAACGTGCGGTTGGGTGACATTTTTTCTTAATGGTACCTCAAACATAGTGCGATTTTGCCACATTTGTCACACGGCAAAATGAACATGAAAAATCGCACCTGGTCCAGGGCCAAAATTTGGTCCTTGAGCTTGTTTGATGTGAAACCGCACATACAACAGCCCATTCGCTGCCCTATATGCGACACATGGAAACGTGTGTTATTCGTGCTAAAAAAATCACGAGTGGGAACCCAAGTTCCCAGTAAAGTTGGACCTACCATGTATTTTCTTCAATCTCGACAGCTGAAAGGAGCAGTGGGAGAGCAAAAGAAAGTATATGTACTGCTGGGGATAGGAAAACCTGTTGCTTTCTTCTGCATGACCTACCTAACTTAAACAGTAAAGAGTAAGGCCGCGTACACACGCGGGGACTGTTCGCCCAACTTTGTCCGTCAAACAGTTTCGGCAAACAGTCCGCTCAAAATTAGCATGGACGGACATGGCCACACACGACGAACGAACAGTTTGCTGAAACCATGCGCAATGACGTGAACGGCACGTACGACGGGACGAAAAATACGACGTCCTATACACTGCATTATAACTTTCGGCGTGTAAATCCTTTCTGAGCATGCGCGGAACTTAGTTTGACGAACAAGCCTACACACGAGGGGACTGTTCGCTGAAACAAAGTTTCAGCGGACAGTTTTTCGGAATTTCCGAAAAACCTTGTTCAGCGGACTGTTCGCTGAAACTGTCCGCTGAAACCCCACACACGAGCGGACTGTTTGCCGAAACACTGTTCAGCGGACAAAGTTGGGCGAACAGTCCCCGCGTGTGTACGCGGCCTAACACTTAAGCAGACAATATACCCATCAATCTCTAGTTAATTTTAACCAGCTTCCATTCATGGGGCAATCACAAGTAATCACCACAAGCTTGATGTACCCCCAGAATTCAGTTGATTGACAAGTTGAACTGTGTGTGTGTGGTCCTTCAAACACCAGAGACAGTCAAGGCCGAGATGCCAATGATCACCAGTAAGTCGCTCAGATCCAATCCACTGCTTTTCTGCATTACCATTTTACTGAGGTTTGTACATGTAATTTCTTACCAAGTGTCTGTCCAAATGAGGCTCTCCATCCTCCAGCAGTTCCGAAACCATCGGTATGGAACACCAGGAACAAATTATTGCTTTGGCTCTTTATTATTGGAGGCATGGTTTTCCCACAGAACCTGCCTAGCAAAGGAGCGTAGATGTCTGAACCATCATAGACAGCAACATAATCATATCTGCAGCTTGAGGAAGCCTCTAAGTCAAAACTATTAAACCTGTAAACAGAAAAAAATAAACCAATTTGTGTCACATAATAAACAAATAAAAGTGGTTTACAGTGGTTGTAAACCCTCTCATATACCCAATATAATGACTGGCTGCAATGATACACAGAGATAAAACAAATCCTCCTACATAAGTTTTACTTTTTTATCTGCAGTTTTCTCTACACACATTTAAAGTCCAGCTTGTCTGAGCTGTCAGAACAAAAGGGGACGGGGAGTTGAAATTACACTCTGAAGAGCTCAGTGAAGAGCGTTCTGAGAGCTGATTGGAGGCAAGGGACACCCCCCCCCCCCCCTTCACACAGCACACATGAACAGAGCTGGGGCTGTCAATCAGCTGGAGGTCCCTCCCTTGTCACCTATTTTTCTCTTGGAGTCATTTTTGACACATACACACTATAGAGGGATACGCTTTGTTCATATTTCATGTCTGATGTTTACAACCACTTTAAAGTGGAATTCAAGGATAGAACTTACTAAGCCTAAAACTGTTCCCTCCCCCCTTCTAACTCCTATTCTAACTAACCTGTAGAAGGAAGATGCTTATACTTATCTATTCTCAAGGTGCTCTGGTCCAGTCATGTGATCTCCCTTGTGTTAGCCAGCGTCAGGTACAGGGGAGAGGAGGTAAGCCTATGGGTGATGTCACCACCCAGGTATTACTTACTGGCTGTCCCTCTTCTCCCCTGAAGCTGGTCACTGGGAGTCTTTGACAAGACCAGACCGGATATCCCAGAGAATAGGTAAGAATAGGCATCTTCCTATTACAAAGGTGTTGGAATAAGATTTAAAAGGCGTGTGGGAGGGGTTTAGGTTTAGTTAGTACTAGCCTCAACTGAAGTAGGGAAAGATACTTCATTTATGGAACTTTATGTACTGTCCTTGATGTAGTTGGCTCTGAAAAACCTGACAAGTCCCCTTTTACCTACAGGTCCCTGAACTTTTTTTGCTAAAAATGACCCTGCCAGATCCTCCAAATGGTAATAATGGTAATGTGTGAATAATGATTCAGTATTCAAATCAATTTCTGTGCAATTGTGAAGGGCCCTGGATCCCAGTTGCAGGATGGTTACAGGGCACTGACTTCTATGCAAGTCAGTGCTATGCCCCACCCACTCCTGCTTATAAGTCCTGCCTGCTTTCATCTTAACAGTCCAATGCCAGAGCCTTGTGGTGACCATGACAAATGGCTGAAAACAGAGTAGAGATTACGCTGGAAAAGCCCCTGGGGTACATATGACTCAAACCAATCAACATTTATCTAGATCTAAAATATCAGTGTTAGGTGTTCTCAACATTTATATAAATAACAATTTTAAAGAAATGCTGACATACCCCAACTCAATAACCCTGTTCTCCTGCACGGTGATGTGGTAGGTGCAATTCATATTATTGTGGTAATCAGTGGAGGAATGTGTCGGGCTTCTTATAACTCCATAAGTGCCGTTATATGTTCCTCCGCAAGCTGAAATGGAGGAAGGATTACAGTAGAGTTTTCTATATCAGTTTACTTACTATACAGAGTAAAACCACCAAAGAAATTGTTATATAAAATAAAGCACCTGTTGAGTACAAAGACAACAGTGTAAACCTAATGCCACGTACACACGTCCGGAATTATGGTCGGAAAAAGGTCTGATGGTTTTCCCGACGGAATTCCGCTCAAGTTGTCTTGCCTACACACGGTCACACCAAATTCCGACTATCAAGAATGTGGTGACGTACAACACATACGACGGGACTAGAAAAAGGAAGTTCAATAGCCAGTAGCCAATAGCTTCCATCTCGTAGCTGAATCTGAGCATGCGTGAGTTTTTGCACATCGGACTTGCATACACACGATCGGAATTTCCGATAGAACGTTTTTCCGTAGGAAAATTGAGAACATGCTCTCAAATTTTTGCTGGCGGGAATTCGATCAGCTAAATTCCGATGGAGCATACACACAGCCTCATTTTCCAATGAAAAGCTCTCATCTGTCTTTTGCTGGCCGAAATTCCGATCGTGTGTATGCGGCATAACAGATTTTTTTTTTCAACTTGATTTGAGCAGTCCAGAGAGTATGGGATTTATTACATTGGTTTATCAAGCACCATCTCTTTTATTTGAAGGTTATAAAAGTAGCTATTTCTTTGATCCATCTACTAAAGATGGGACCTTTGAATTTTCTGATATCTGGGAATAATTATGTTGGCTGTAAGGATGAAAAGGACTACAGTGCATAACACTTTAGGCTGAGGTTCAGGAACCAGCATTTGAGTCAGGTTGCAGTTGTCATTAAAATGTTAAAAATATCTTAATAACTAAATGTGTTTTGTTTAACCACTTGCAGACCGGACCAATTTGCTGGTCAAAGACCAGACCCCTTTTTGCGATTCGGCACTGCGTCGCTTTAACTGACAATTGCGCAGTCGTGCGACGTGGCTCCCAAACAAAATTGACGTCCTTTTTTTCCCACAAATAGAGCTTTCTTTTGGTGGTATTTGATCACCCCTGCGGTTTTTATTTTTTGAGCTATAACCAAAAATAGAGCGAAAGTTTTGAAAAAAAAAGCATTATTTTTTACTTTTTGTTATAATAAATATCCCCCAAAAATATATAAAAAAACATTTTTTTCCCTCAGTTTAGGCCGATACGTATTCTTCTACATATTTTTGGTAAAAAAAATCGCAATAAGCGATTATTGATTGGTTTGCGCAAAAGTTATAGCGTTTACAAAATAGGGATAGTTTTATAGCATTTTTATTAATAATTTTTTATTATTTTTTTTTTTTACTAGTAATGGCGGCGATCAACGATTTTTATTGTGACTGCGACATTGTGGGGGGACCCATCCGACATTTTTGACACATTTTTGGGACCATTGTCATTTATACAGTAATCACTGCTACTGTATATAAATGCAGTGATTCCTGTGTAAATGACACTGGCACTGAAAGGGTTAACCAGTGGGTGGCAGTGTAGGGGTTAAGTGTTCCTAGGGGTGTGTTACTAACTGTGGGGGGGTTGGGCTTTCATTTAGTGAACACTGATCTCTGCTCCAATCACATGGAGCAGAGATCAGCGTCACTAGTTGCTAGGCAGAATGGAGAAATGTTGTTTACACGGCATTTCCTCCATTCGGCCACTCCGTGAGGCGATCGCGGGATTGCCCGCGGCGATCGAGTCCGCAGGTCCCGCGACCGGACTCACGGGGGTCCCGACCAGCGCGGGAGCGGCATTGAATATTGGACGTACCTGTACGCCAATATGCCTGCCCGTGCCTTTCTGTCGACGTACATCGTTGTGCGCTGGTCGGGAAGTGGTTAAGTCCATATAACGATATGGAGAGAGGTATTACATACATGCATGATGCTTAACCACTTCAATACTGGGCACTTTCACATCCTTCCTGCCCAGGCCAATTTTCAGCTGTGTAAGACTTACATTTTATGTAAAGTACAGTGCTTTAAAAGAGCATTCATACCCCTTAACATTTTCCTCATTTTGTCATGTTACAACCAAAAATGTAAATGTATTTTATTGGAATTTTATGTGCTGGATCAACACAAAATGGCAAATAATTTCAAAGTGGAAGGAAAATGATAAATGGTTTTCAAAATGTTTTACAAATAAATATGTGAAAAGTGTGGCGTGCATTTGTATTCCCCTTTTCTCTGATACCCCTAACTAAAATCTAGTGGAACAAATTGTCTTCAGAAGTCACCTAATTAGTAAATATAGTCCACCTGGGTGTAACTAAATCTCAGTATGAATACAGCTGTTCTATGAAGCCCTCAGAGGTTTGTTAGAGTACTTTAGTGAACAAACGGCGTCATGAAGGCCAAGGAATACACCAGACAGGCCAGGGATAAAGTTGTGGAGAAGTTTAAAGCAGGGTTAGGTTATAAAACAATATCCCAAGCTATGAACATCTCACGGAGCACTGTTCAATCCATCATCCGAAAATGGAAAGAATACAGCACAACTTAAAACCTACCAAGACATGGCCGTCCACCTAAACTAACAGGCCGGGCAAGGAGAGCATTAATCAGAGAAGCAGCCAAGAGGCCCATGGTAATTGGAGGAGCTGCAGAGATCCACAGCTCAGGTGGGAGAATCTGTCCTCAGGACATCTATTAGTTGTGCACTCCACAAATCTGGCCCTCATGGAAGAGTAGCAAGAAGAAAGCTATTGTTGAAAGAAAGCCATAAAAAGTCCTGTTGGCAGTTTGTGAGAAGCCATGTGGGGGGACACAGCAAACATGTAGAAGAAGGTGCTCTGGTCAGATGAGACCAAAATTTAACTTTTTGGCCTAAAAGCAAGATGCTATCTGTGGTGGTAAACTAACACTGCACATCACCCTGAACACACCATCCCCACCATGAAACATGGTGGTGGCAGCATCATGTTGTGGGGAAACTATTCTGTTTCAGAGTTGCTGGAGCCAAATACAGGGCAATCTTAGAAGAAAACCTGTTAGAGTCTGCTAAAGACTTGAGACTGGGGCGGAGGTTCACCTTCCAGCAGGACAATGACCCTAAACATAAAGCCAGAGCTACAATGAAATGGTTTAGTTTAACCCCTAAACATACTCTACAACCAATCTTTTTTATGTGCTTGGGAGCCAAGATTTCTTTAGCAAAAGCTTGGAAAACTTCTAGAGTTTCTCTCGGGGCTACCAGGCACAACATCTCCTGGATTATGGTTCAGGAACAAATAGTAGCTAAATTACGGAATACCACACAACAATTTGAATTGATATGGGATCCATGGGCCCAACACATCAAAGTACAATTGTTTCCAGGACACCTTCTGTCTTAAATTTTACATTGATGGAGCCAGGACCCTGAATCCTGTACAACCCTCCCTTCCTTACCCTCCCTCTTCTCTCCTCAATACACTTTCTACTTTTCCTTTTTTTTGCTTTTCTTTACGCAGGATTTCTCATATTTAGTTATTGATCCGATGTTACCTTATTCTACTGCATTCATCCTCAGTTAATCTTTGTGGTTCTGACCGGAGTTTACTAGTTCTAAAGAGGTTATTTGGAATAGACTTGGGAATTCTAAGGTTTGACCGTCCTCTTCCCTCCGAGGAGCACTAATTCTGGGTGCTGTCCGGGGGTTTGAAGGGACGGAGGTGGGGGGTTCTTCGGCGGGAATTCCCCGAGCTATCCCACTCCACAGTGTGAGCCCATTGGGGTGGAGTGGTGATCTCGGGGGTCTCCGTAGAAGTTGCCGCTATGTTTACGAATCAAATCTTCTACCCCCCCCCCACTCAAGCTTTAATTACATTTTTTTTTCTTTTCCTTTTCTCTATATATATATATATATATTTTTTTTCTTGTTTATATATTATTAATATAAATTTCATATTTGTATTTTACGAAGTCTCTTAATGAATAGATAACAAACATAAGGAGAGCAGACTGGACTATAGCGATTTCGTGAAGGTCTTATTTACTTACTCCTAGGCTGTTTGCCTTATAGAAGTTTTTATGGAAATTTATTTTCCATATACTGCTTTTCGTTCATAATAGGTTATCATTGCTCTGGATCGAGCTCAACTTCTCCTCCTATACAACATTTATAGCTTTCCTTTTCAAGCCTTAAGAGACCACGTATATCCTTATTAAGACTAAGGCCGCGTACACACGGGCGGATTGTCTGTCTGTCCAACTTAGTCCGTTAGTGTTTCAGCGGACAATCCGCTCGTGTGTGGGCTTCAGCGGACTTTTTCAGCGGACAATCTGACGAACAAAGTCTTACGGAATTTCCGTAAGACAGTCCGTTCAAACTTGGTTTTGTCCGTCCAAACTTGGTTTCAGCGGACAGTCCGCTCGTGTGTAGGCAAGTTGGATGGACTAAGTATGGTGCATGCTCAGAAAGGGTTTACACGGCCGAAGGTTGCAATGCAGTGTATAGGACGTCGTTTTTCTAGTCCCGTCGTACGTGCTGTACACGTCATCACGCACGCTTTCAGCGGACTGTCTGCTCATCGTGTGTGGTCAAGTCCGTTCATGCTAATTTTGAACGGACTGTCTGTCGGATTGTCTGCCGAACTTAGTTGGGCAGACAATCCGCCCGTGTGTACGCGGCCTTAGATAGCTTATTGCCTTTTCTAGTTGGCTTTAGACCTTTGACAACGTTTTTTTTTTTACTTAGAGGTTGTAAATCTAAAAGAAGTGCATCCTTACATTCCAAGTCTCTCAAGCCATATAATAGTCCCAGATATAATTGTATAAGATAACTTGTATACCGTATATACTCGAGTATAGGCCGACCCGAATATAAGCCGAGGCCCCCAATTTACCCCCAAAAAACTGGAAAAAATTATTGACTCGTGTATAAGCCGAGGGTGAGACATGCCTGTCCATCCCTGTGTGTCCGTCCATCCCTGTGGGTCCATCCATCCCTGTGTGTGTGTCCATGCATCCGTGTGTGTGTGTGTGTGTCCATGCATCCGTGTGTGTGTGTGTGTGTGTGTGTGTCCATGCATCCGTGTGTGTGTGTGTGTGTGTGTGTGTGTGTCTGTGCAGCCTACCTGTGTCCAGCCTGCCTGTGTCCGTCCAGCCTGCGTCCCGTCCAGCCTGCGTCCCGTCCAGCCTGCGTCCCGTCCCGGCCCGGCCCGGCCCGTCCCGTCCCGAGCCGAGCCTCCGTCCTTCAGCTCTTCGTCGGCGGCCATTCTAGGATTCAAAAGCCGCGCCTCCGTCGGTGATAGGCGGAACACTCAATTTCCCACTGACTGCTGTTCCGCCTATCGGATGTCCGTGATAGGCGGAACACTCAATTTCCCAGCAGCCTGTGTTCCGCCTATCACGGGCATCGTCTCATCCTCGTCCGTAGTACGAGGATGAGACGATGCCCGTGATAGGCGGAACACAGGCTGCTGGGAAATTCAGTGTTCCGCCTATCACAGGCGAAGGCGGAGCCGGAGGCGCGGCTTTTGAATTCTAGAATGGCCGCTGTCTGTCTGCTCGACACGCTGATCGAGCGGGCAGACAGCGATGACTCGAGTATAAGCCGAGGGGGGCACTTTCAGCCTCAAAAAAGAGGCTGAAAATCTCGGCTTATACTCGAGTATATACGGTAACTTGTCTTTTACTGATTGATGAATCCTGCCTTATTTAAACTTTATGTCTTTTCTGTTATGTTTTTGCTTTATACCTATTTTTTTTTTTGATGATACTTGATGTATTTATCAAAGATTTAAACTCAATAAAAATTATTGAAAGAGAAATGGTTTAGTTTAAAGCATATTCATGTGTTAGAATGGCCCAGTTATAATGTCCAGACCTAAATCTAATTGAGAATCTGTGACAAGATTTGAAAACTGCTGTTCACAGATGCTCTCCATCCAATCTGACAGAGCTTGAGCTATTTTGCAAAGAAGAACGGGCAAAAATTTCACTCTCTAGATTTGCAAAGCTGTAGAGACAACTCCAAAAAGACTTGCAGCTGTAATTGCAGCCAATACTGGTTATACAAAGTATTGACTCAGGGGGGCTAAATAGAAATGCACACCACACTTTTCACATATTTATTTGTAAAACATTTTGAAAACCATTTATAACTTTCCTTGCACTTCTTGACTTTGTGCCACTGTGTTGGTCTATCACATAAAATCCCAATAAAATACATTTACGTTTTTGGTTGTAACATGACAAAATGTAGAAAATTTCAAGGGGTGTTGTCAGGTCACCTTGAGGCCAGGTGACAGATGCACCCCGTAGGGATTAGGAGTGCACCGCAAGGTTGTGGACCCTACGGCTTACTGCTGCGGACGGGGGTCAAGGTGATAGGAAGGCAGGGCCACCAGAACACCAAGATGGATCCCACCGGGGTTAGAGCGTAAGATTCCCTGGGGCGCGGAGTCTAAGAGCCAGCAGGTGTTCACCAGAGCCTTGAGTGGTGAGGATGGACTTGGCTGCAACTGGCTCCAGGTCGCGACCCCCAGGGTCCCCCAGCTCAGACCCACAGTAGGCAACAGGAGGATAGGGATGGTAAGGGACAAAGCCAAGGTCGGGGCCACAAGCAGACAGGAAAAGTCGGGGACACGCCAAAAGGTCAGGATCACAGGCAAACAGGGATAGTCTAGGACACGCCAAAGTCGGTAACGGAAAACAATAGAAGAGCACACGGCAGGTAACAGGAAGCTAACACACAAAGGTTGATCAGCAGGGTTGGCTAGCAGTGCACAGGTTAATATAGTGTTCTCTGATAGGAGCTAGGGTGGAGCCATGCCAGAGGATGGATTATAAAAGCAGTCAGGTGAGGGTCGGCTGGTCTCTAGAAATGAACACATGGAGACAGGTAAGCAGACGAACTCTATTGCATAACCATGACAGGTGTGAATACTTTTTCAAGGCACTATACATTATCATGGGGTATCAGCTATGAGAACCAGCCAGAGTCCATGATGGTTTGTCACTGGCGCACTTGCTATATCACTGCCTGTCTTAGTAATGCTAGAAAAGATAAAACCATGTATTTAAAGAAACAGAGAAAATATAAACCTGTGTTGCCCAACACATTTAACTATTTATTTGCATTAATTGTCTAACCTGTACTGGATATGACTGACCACTGTGAGCAACAGGATCATTGTGTTTTATTATTAGTTCAATGTGTTCTGTTGGCCGTGAACTCCTATGTGACCATATAAAGCAAAGTGCAGTAAATACTTACGGATCACCCTGTAGCTTGCCACAAATCCATGCATGGCAGTATCTGAATCAGTTCTCAGTGTAACCGACATTGTTCCTCTGCTGCTGACCGGTGCAGGAAGTGAGCTGCCGCAGAGTGTTTGCAGAGTGCTACCTGTATGAGGCACTCCGCTAAACACTTTAACATTGTCCTTTCTGCAGGATTGGGCAACTGGAAATGAAAACATTTACAACATTACTTGAATTTGTCATTCTACCAAATAAAATAATAATAATTAGAATACCCATTTGGCATGTATTGTAATAAGGTTTGTATGCAATCCAATCATCAAATTCTGTAGGAAGAAGATATGGAAAGGTAAATCACCATGCTGCAGAGAGGGCAGAGTGACCATGGAACTGGTTTTAGACAGGCTGAAAAGCAGTTACGGTAAATCCGTTTTTTATTGTTGACTGGGGTAAAACAAGATTAACACATCAAAGGTTTAGTAGTTCATGAGAATTTATGAACTCAAAAACAAAAGGCCAACACATTTCAGGGACTATAAGGTTCACCCATCATCAGGGCTTAAAGCCCGATTAAACTTTCAGAACACGAAAGGTCTGCTAAGTCTAATGCCCCATACACACGATTGGACTTTCCGTCAACAAAACCGTGTAATTTTGTTAAAAGGTTGTTGGCTCCAACTTGTCTTGCATACACACGGTCACACAAATGTTGGCCAACAATTATGAATGTAGTGACATACAAGACAGAACTTCAATAGTGATGCACCGCCCTTTGGGTTCCTTCTGCTAATGTTTCGTGAGCATTGATTCCAAGCATATGTGTTTGTAGTTTGGACTTTTGTCCGATGGACTTGTGTACACATGATCGGAAGGTCCGACAACACACATTTGTTGGCAAAAAATTTGAGAACATGCTAGCCTACATTTGTTGGTGGAAAATCCGACAACAAATTTTCGATGGAGCATACACACGGTTGGACTTTCCGCCAACAAACTCACATCCAACATTTGTTGTCAGAAAATCCAATTGTGTGTACGGGGTATTACAGTTTATTTTCTTTAAAAGCAACCAGAGCCTGAGCAAAAAAGCCCATCCCCTGTTAGCATGCTGTAGAGAAGGACCCTTGCTCCCTTTGTGGAAGCAGTGGTCTCTCTTCAGTGGTATGGCAAACCCTTGAAAAGTCAGAGCTTTGCTAACTGCAGATCCAACACCTTCCACCAACACTTCTCAATGCTCCTTCACCTCTTATCAGGAATCTTCTGAAATCTTTCCAGTGAGGGTACAGATACAAAAATAACATTTTCAGTAGTGTGGGGAGAGCTAAAACTTTTGACAATGTCTATATAGCTGTAAGGTAATGTGCACATGCGCAGCTCAGACCATATTTACGGCACCAACACTATGCTGTGGTAATGTGACTCCCGTGAGCAGTGAAAGACAGAAAACAGAAGGAAGACCAGTCAAAGATGGAAGAACCCGGGACCAGCAGAAGTGGTTACAGCACAGCACTGGAGGGCTCTGTTTGTCAGGTAAGTCAGCCATAATGTGCTAGTATGCAGGGCATACTAGTGTAGCACCCTCTAGTGTGCAACTAGTGTAGGTAAATTCATTTTGGTCACTTATGGAAATTGTGAAAGTCTGTAATTGGCTTGGGTTACTCTAAGCCAGGCTGGAGGGTTCAACAGGGCAGATCGTTGGTACCTCCCCCTGGTACTAGAAGCTTGGAGAAGCTTCTGGAAGTTAGTGGGTAGAGGGTAGGAGGTCCTGATCTGCATACTTGAGAGAATCTGGCCAATTTTCAGGCAGAAGGCACTGGCAGGGTGGCTGGATCAGTCCTTAAATATGGTGGAGCCTGAGCAGCAGGGTGGAAGATGGAGTGTTAAGGTTGCTGTCGTGAGGCCTGGGAGGGGACCCTAGGGCAGGGGGCTCTACCTCCAGGCTGGATTTTAGAAAAGGAAGGAGAGGAAGCCTAAGAGAGGGATCGCCTTTACCTTTGTGCAGAAGACACCCTGGCTGGCATAGGAGGATCTGGACAGTAGGAAGCCTGAACAGAAGTCTTGCCCAGTGCAGCAGGTGTCAAGGGACAGTGTGAGTTCTCAGCATACCCAGGGGCATACAAAGGGAAAAACTGCCAGACGTGGAATATATTCCAGGGAAAGCATTGTGCTAAATCCCAATCCCTTGTCCTGGGGCGGAAGTTTGCGACTTTGTGCTATTTCTCTAAAGGGGACTAAGAACTCCTGGTTCGTAAAGAACTTTGCCACCATCCATTAGGGATGAGCCCGATGTTCGAGTCGAACATAAGTTCAACTCGTGTTTGCCAAATAGCGAACAATTTGGGGTGTTCGCGGCAAATTCGAAAGCTGGGGAACACCCTTTAAAAGTCTATGGGAGAAATCAAAAGTGCTAATTTTAAAGGCTTATATGCTTGGTATTGTCATAAAAATTATTTGGGGACCTGGGTCCTTCAACAGGAGCCGGTCAGAATAAAAAAAAAAAACGATTACCGATCCTCTGTTTACATCACGTGATCAGCTGTCATTGACTGACAGCTGATCATGTAGTAAGGGGTCGGGATCGACCCCTTAATCGGATCTGTGATCACCCAAGTCTCATTGACTCGGGTGATCACAGGGGGGGCGTGGCAAGCTTGCAAAGGGGAGGACATCTATTGACGTCCTCCCGGCAAAGCAAATCCGTGCAGTAGCCGCCATTCGGCTATAGCGCAGATCTGAAGGAGTTAATACCATTTTAAATCTTGCTTGTTATATTTCAAGCATTGTGTCTAAAATTAAATTTTATGATTTAACATGAACTTTAACGCTGAGTACATTGTATTACATACATTGTTCACTGATTGCCACATAGATAACAACACTCACGTTCAACTTCAAAGCTGAGGAAGGTCAATACAATAAACATGTTATTATCAGCCTGGATGGTATAGTTGCAATTCAAATTGTTGTCATATCTGTCTGGATAGTTGGGAGATACAATTTGACCACTTGGCTTGGTGAAATTAGCACCACATCCTACAAGTAAAGGAAACATAAAATTACTCATAGAATTCTCTGTTTAACTTTGCAGGAAAGAGATTTTCATTTGGTTTTTACAGCCGTGCATTAACCTACAATGTACCACCCAGGCCTTAAGATCTTTAACTCTTTGTTAGGACAGACAGTGTGCCCATATAATTTACAACTGACATTAAGATCTGCCAGCACAGTAAAGACAGGGTTAACTATTACACAAAAGGGGAAAGCTATTTAGGAGTTTCATTAAAAAATATCGCCAGTTTTTCTATGTCAATTGAAACATGTAACAAATATAAAGTAGGTGTTATTCCAATTTGGTTGCAAAAATGGAAATACACTTTACAGCCCTGCATAACTAAAAAATTTTATATTAGAAAAGCCTGTCCTGGGTCAACATCCTGTAAGAAAAGACTCCTGCTCTGTGTGGAAGCAGTTGTCTCTCTGCAAAGGTGTGACATGCTCCCCTGCTGAGTTAGAGCTAGAGCCATCAGATCGGCCAAGGTCATGAGCTGTGCTGACTAGCGAGATCTAGCTCTGACTCAGCAAGGGGCACCATGGAGCTCTGTAGAAAGACCACTGCTTCCAAACAGAAAGCAAGGGAACTTCTCAGTCACTAAATCATGTACTGTAAACTAACACAGAAAACAAGCAAATTCAAGGCAGGGATCCTATACATGTTATAGGTTTCTGGCATGCAGAGGAGAATGATTACGTTTGCTTTAAAGGAAAGCTTATATAAAAAAAAAAATGTTTTAATAAACTTATATAAAAAGTTATATAAAAACATTTTTTATACAAAAAATTATAGATTCCAAACTTTTTAAACTGTATACATTTTATATACAGTATCTCACAAAAGTGAGTACACCCCTCCATTTTTGTAAATATTTTATTATATCTTTTCATGTGACAACACTGAAGAAATTCCACTTTGCTACAATGTAAAGTAGTGAGTGTACAGCTTGAATAACAGTGTAAATTTGCTGTCCCCTCAAAATAACTCAACACACAGCCATTAATGTCTAAACCGCTGGCAACAAAAGTGAGTACACCCCTAAGTGAAAATGTCCAAATTAGGCCCAATTAGCCATTTTCCCTCCCTGGTGTCATGTGACTCGTTAGTGTTACAAGGTCTCAGGTGTGAATGGGAAGCAGGTGTGTGAAATTTGGTGTTATCGCTCTCACTCTCTCTTACTGGTGACTGGAAGTTGAACATGGCACCTCATGGCAAAGAACTCTCTGAGGATCTGAAAAAAGAATTGTTGCTCTACATAAAGATAGCCTAGGCCAGTGATGGCAAACCTTGGCACCCCAGATGTATTAGAACTACATTTCCCATGATGCTCATGCACTCTGCAGTGTAGTTGAGCATCATGGGAAATGTAGTTCCAAAACATCTGGAGTGCCAAGGTTTGCCATCACTGGCCTAGGCTATAAGAAGATTGCCAAGACCCTGAAACTGAGCTGCAGCATGGTGGCCAAGACCATACAGCAGTTTAACAGGACAGGTTCCACTCAGAACAGGCATCGCCATGGTGGACCAAAGAAGTTGAGTGCACATAAATGTATTTTATTGGGATTTTAGGTGATAGACCAACACAAAGTGGCACATAATTGTGAAGTGGAAGGAAAATGATAAATGGTTTTTAACATTTTTTGATAAATATATGAAAAGTGTGATATACATTTGTATTCAGCCCCTCTGAGTCAATACTTTGTAGAACCGCCTTTCACTGCAATTACAACTCTTTTTAAATTAAAGTATTTTTGGGGATGTCTCTACCAGCTTTGCACATCTAGAGAGTAAGGCCGCGTACACACGGGCGGACTGTTCGCCCAACTTTGTCCGCTGAACAGTGTTTGGGCGGACAGTCCGCTCGTGTGTGGGCTTTCAGCGGACAGTTTCAGCGGACAGTTTGACGAACAAGGTTTTTCGGAAATTCCGTAAAACTGTCCGCTGAAACCTTGTTTGAGCGAACAGTCCGCCCGTGTGTAGGCTTGTTCATCAAACTAAGTTCCGCGCATGCTCAGAAAGGATTTACACGCCGAAAGTTATAATGCAGTGTATAGGACGTCGTATTTTTCGTCCCGTCGTACGTGCCGTTCACGTCATCGCGCACGGTTTCAGCAAACTGTTCGTTCGTCGTGTGTGGGCATGTCCATCCATGCTAATTTTGAGCGGACTGTTTGCCGAAACTGTTGGACGGACAAAGTTGGGCGAACAGTCCGCGCGTGTGTACGCGGCCTGACATTTTTGCCCATTCTTCTTTGCAAAATAGCTCAAGCTCTGTCAGATTAGATGAAGAGTGTCTGTGAACAGAAATTTTCAAGTCTTCACAGATTCTCAAATTGATTTAGGTCTGGACTTTGACTGGGCCATTCTAACATATGAATATGCTTTGATATAAACCATTCCATTGTAGCTCTGGCTGTATGTTTAGGGTCGTTGTCCTGCTGGAAGGTGAACCTCTGCCCCATTCTCAGTCTCCTCCCCAGTTTTGCAGACTTTAAGCCCTTGTACACACGGTTGGACATTCCGACAACCAAATCCGTTGGATTTTGTCCGACGGATTTTGTCCAACGGATTTTGTCCGAAACTGTTGCATACACACGGTCGAACAAAGTTGTCAGAAAATCCGATAGTACTTAACGTGATGACGTTATTTCGTTAGGACGGGACTACGTTCAATCTAGTAGCCAATAGCTTTGGTTTAGGAATTTGATCTGAGCATGCGTGGCACTTTGTCTGATCGGAATTCTCTACACATGATCGGACAAAGTCCGATCGGATCATGTTGTTGGAAAATTTTATAGACAAGTTGGAAAACTTGGTCCGTCAGATATTCCGACAGAAACAGTCCGATGGAGACCACACACAGTCGGATTATCTGACAATACCGTCCGATCGGACACATTCCGTCGGAATCTCCGACCGTGTGTACAAGGGCTAACAGGTTTTCTTCTGAAATTGCCCTGTATTTGGCTCCATCCATTTCCCCATCAACCCTGACCAGCTTCCCTGTCCCAGCTGAAGAAAAGTATCCCGACAACATGGTGCTGGTGTGTTCAGGGTGATGTGCAGTGTTAGTTTTCCCCCACATATAGCATTTTGCTTTTAGGACAAAGAGTTTGATTTTGGTCTCATCTGACCAGGGCACACTTTTCCACTTGTTTGCTGTGTCCCCAACATGGCTTCTCGCAAACTGCAAACAGGACTTCTTATGACTTTATCTCAAGAATAGCTTTTTTCTTGCCACTCTTCCATAAAGGCCAGATTTGTGGAGGGCACGACTAATAGTTGTCCTGTGGACAGATTCTTCCACCTGAGCTGTGGATCTCTGCAGCTCCTCCAGAGTTACCATGGACCTCTTGGCTGCTTCTCTAATTAATGCTCTCCTTGCCTGGCCTGTCAGTTTAGGTGGACAGCAATGTCTTGGTAGGTTTGCAGTTGTGCCATACTTTACATTTTCGGATGATGGATTGAACAGTGCTCCATGAGATGTTAAAAGCTTGGGATATTTTTTTATAACCTAACCCTGCTTTAAACTTCTCCAGAACTTTATCCCTGACCTGTCTGATGTGTTCCTTGGCCTTCATGGTGCTGTTTGTTCACTAAGGTTCTCTAACAAACCTATATTTATACTGAGATTAAATTACACACAGGTGGACTCTATTACCTAATTAGGTGACTTCTGAAGGCAATTGGTTCCACTAGATTTTAGTTAGGGGTATCAGAGTAAAGGGGGCTGGATACAAATGCATGTCACACTTTTCAAATATTTACAAATATTTTCATATTTTTTGTAAAAAAAAATTGGAAAACCATTTATCATTTTCCTTCCACTTCACAATTATGGGCCACTTTGTGTTGGTCTATCACATACAATTCCAATAAAATACATTTATGTTTTTGGTTGTAACATGACAAAATGTGGAACATTTCAAGGGGTATGAATACTTTTTCATGGCACTGTATTACATTGTTCTGTTCACAGAAATTACTATACTTACTGCTCGTGAAATTGGCCGAGAAGCCATTGGCTGGATTATCTTGTGACTGGAAAATTATTTTAACAATACTTCCCGGGGAGACCACAGGAGCTGGAGCAGAATCCCCACAGGCTGATAATAACAGGTACTCTTCAGTCTCTGCAGAACCGCTCCAAACCTAACCAGAATAAAGAGAGAGAACAGACTCATCTGAGATCATTTAACAGAACGTCTCTCATATCAACTGTCTATGTTGCTTCAAAACAGCCAAGGAGGTTAAAACTTGCATTGGAAAGCGAAAGTTCTAATTGTAATTCTAGAATACTGCTTTACCAAAACTACAATTCTATAACTGATCAATACGTTTCTGTCATTTATATGTAGCGCACTACTCCCTTGCTCACTCCCAATCAACAGTCCATGTTACTCACAGAAAGCCGATTGCCAGTTTTCTCCGTCCGCTTGACTCCCACTTCTTCCTCCGGTCTTTGTTAGATCTTTACATGGTTGCAACTTCTCCAGGGACCAGTTGTGGGTCCCTGGGACTCCTACTCCTCCGGTTATCCAGCTCTGGGGTTTCTGAACCCCCAGGCCTTCTAGCCTCCGCCCGGAGGCTCTGGGGTCTCTGAACCCCCCGGCCCCCCAGCCCTCCTCTCCTTTCTCAGTTTTTTTTTTTCTGCCTCTCTTCCGCATGTGACGCCCCCTTTTTATATGAGAGACACCCATTGACCAAGGAAATTAACCATTGGTCTACTCTCTCACATGGGTTTCCTGCTACTCAGACCGACCTCAGTCCTTACTCTCTGTTCAGTCCTGCCCACTGTCCAGCAGAGGAGGTATCCCTGAGTCCAAATGTAGGTGGTCACACCCCACTCTACACTAACATTCCCATCCCCAAATAAACAAACTAGGCCCAGGAAATGTACCTGCATCTGACCTATGCTCACAAAAACCCAATCTATTCCCCTATCTAAACATGGGGTCCGCTACATATACATCTCCGCCAGACAGCTGTGACAATGGCTAAGAAACAGCTCAGTATTTCTAGCTGCTGACATTTAACTGTTTCAAAAAGGACCAAAGTTCCTTTTTAAGGGTTGTCTCGTCATAACTATGTGACAGTGCTTGGGACTGGCCATCATTTGAGTTACTTTGATTTACGTTTTGCGTTGAAGGATTGTGCTGAAAGGGTAACTCCACTTTCGTGGGAAAAAATATAGGAAATACAAACATTGATATAAAATATACAATTGCTAGTCAAGTGATGTTGTAACTGAATGATATTAAACACTTCAGCCTCGGAAGATTTGGCTGCTCAGTGACCAGGTAATTTTTTGCGATTCGGCACTACTTCGCTTTAACTGACAATTGCGACATTGTACCAAAACAAAATTGACGTCCTTTTTTCCTACAAATAGAGATTTCTTTTGGTGGTATTTGATCACCTCTGTGTTTTTAATTTTTTCGCCATAAACAAAAAAAGAGCGTAAATTTTGAAAAAAAAACACAATATATTGTACCTTTTGCTATAATAAATGTCCCCATTTTTTTTTTTTAAAAAGCTGATTTTTTCTCAGTTTAGGCCGATTCTTCTACATATTTTTGGTAATATTTTTGGTAATAAAAATCGCAATAAGCGTATATTGATTGGTTTGCGCAAAAGTTATTGCGTCTACTAAATAGGGGATAGATTTATGGCATTTTTATTATTATTATTTTTTTTTACTAGTAATGACGGCGATCTGCGATATTTATTGAGACTGCGACATTATGGTGGACACATCGGACACTTTTGACACATTTTTGGGACGATTGGCTTTTATACATCGATCAATGCTATAAAAATGCACTGATTACTGTATAAATGTCACTTGCGGAAGGGGTTAACACTAGGGGGCGATCAAGGGGTTAACTGTGTTCCCTAGTGTGTGTTCTAACTGTAGGAAGAGGGGACTGACTATAGGAGATGACAGATCGTGGTTCCTAGCTATTAAGAACTCATGATCTGCATCTCCTCTCCTCATTGAACAGGGATTTGTGTGTTTACACACGCACACACACACTCCTTTTTCTATTAACATACCGAGGCTCAGTGGTGACCCATCCAGCATTCCAAATATACTGCTGAACCCCGGAGTGGTTCTAATGCGTGTATTTACCAAGCATGGTAGCAAGGTCACACACTTTAAGGTGAGCCTTCAATACCTAGGGGAGAATCACCTGAGTGAGAACACAGCATCTTGCTATTGGATCACCTTCACAGTGTTTTCTGTATCACATGGAGTGTGGAGCACTTGTAGCTTGACACCATTTGACCTTTGCAAAGTGCACAGGAGCACTTTTATTTATAGTTTTATTTATTCAGATTTTTTATTCAATTTTTTTGAGTTTTTGGATCAGTTGCTATTCCTGAACCTGTGGACTTTTATGGTTTATGGTTACTTATCACACCTATACACTTTATCACTTAATTATTATAACCATTTCAGGAATTTATTATTTGCTATTGCAATCTATTTATAATTTTTTTCTTTAGTTTAGCATTCTTTATTTATATTTATATTTCATGTGTTATTAGCACTTTATTGAAGAGCATTATTCAAGAGCATTTATGCTTATATCTCAGATAACGCAGCGTCCATAATTTGATATGTTTGACTAGACATGTGCATTCGTTTTTGTCCGAATGCATTTTCGTCCGAATTTCAGGTATTTTTGTTATTGTTTTGACAAACGATAATGAAAGCACAGAATCTGAAAAACGAAAGATCCGACATAAATAAATGCTTTATTTTCGTTTTGACACAGTTCGATACAGATAGTAGATTCGACATGACTCATGCACACGAGACGCAGATGCAAACGCTGCTGGACACATGTTGAAACCGGCGTTTAGAAACGCGCGTTTTGCCGCGATTTTTACCGCGATTTAGCGGCGTTTTACCGCGTTTGCGTCTAGAAGCGTTTAGTTAAGCTAACATCATAGACCCTCCCCAGCTCAAAAATTAACTATTTCAGCAATTTTGTGAGACCAGAGTGAGTAGCAGCAGCTGTGAGAGCTGCAGTGTACTTGTATTTAGCGTGTCACTTGCCACGGCACCTGCCACAAGTTGTGGATTGTCCACTTGCCACGTGACTTGCCACATCACCTGCCACGTCACTTGCCATGTCATCTGCCACAAGTTGTGGATTGTCCAACTGCCACGTCACCTGCCACAAGTTGTGGATTGTCCACTTGCCACGTGACTTGCCACATCACCTGCCACGTCACTTGCCACGTCACCTGCCACAAGTTTTGGATTGTCCACTTGCCACGTCACTTGCCATGTCACTTGCCACAAGTTGGGGATTGTCCACTTGCCACATCACCTGCCACGTCACCTGTCACAAGTTGTGGATTGTCCACTTGCCACATCACTTGCCACCTGCCATGTCACTTGCCACAAGCTGTGGATTGTCCACTTGCCACGTCACCTGCCACATCACTTGCCACGTCACCTGCCACAAGTTTTGGATTGTCCACTTGCCACGTCACTTGCCACGTCAGCTGCCACATCACTTGCCACAAGATGTGGATTGTCCACGTGTCACATCACCTGCCACATCACTTGCCACATCACCTGCCACGTCACCTGCTACAAGATGTGGATTGTCCACTTGCCAAGTCACTTGCCACATCACCTGCCACGTCACTTGCCACGAGATGTGGATTGTCCACTTGCCACGTCACCTGCCACGTCACTTGCCACGTCACCTGCCACAAGTTTTGGATTGTCCACTTGCCACGTCACTTGCCACATCAGCTGCCACGTCACTTGCCACAAGATGTGGATTGTCCACTTGTCACATCACCTGCCACATCACTTGCCACATCACCTGCCACGTCACCTGCCACAAGTTGTGGATTGTCCACTTGCCACGTCACTTGCCACATCACCTGCCACATCACTTGCCACGAGATGTGGATTGTCCACTTGCCACGTCACCTGCCACGTCACTTGCCACATCACCTGCCACAAGTTTTGGATTGTCCACTTGCCACGTCACTTGCCACGTCAGCTGCCACGTCACCTGCCACAAGATGTGGATTGTCCACTTGTCACATCACCTGCCACATCACTTGCCACATCACCTGCCACGTCACCTGCCACAAGTTGTGGATTGTCCACTTGCCATGTCACTTGCCACATCACCTGCCACGTCACTTGCCACGAGATGTGGATTGTCCACTTGCCACGTCACTTGCCACGTCACCTGCCACGTCACCTGCCACAAGTTTTGGATTGTCCACTTGCCACGTCACTTGCCACGTCAGCTGCCACGTCACTTGCCACAAGATGTGGATTGTCCACTTGTCACATCACCTGCCACATCACTTGCCACATCACCTGCCACGTCACCTGCCACAAGTTGTGGATTGTCCACTTGCCACGTCACTTGCCACATCACCTGCCACGTCACTTGCCACAAGATGTGGATTGTCCACTTTCCACGTCACCTGCCATGCCACCTGCCACAAGTTGTGGATTGTCCACTTGCCACGTCACCAGCTACATCACCTGCCACAAGTTGTGGATTGTCCACTTGCCACACCACTTTCCACGTCACCTGCCACGTCACCTGCCACAAGATGTGGATTGTCCACTTGCCACGTCAGCTGCCACGTCACTTGCCACAAGATGTGGATTGTCCACTTGTCACATCACCTGCCACATCACTTGCCACATCACCTGCCACGTCACCTGCTACAAGTTGTGGATTGTCCACTTGCCACGTCACTTGACACATCACCTGCCACGTCACTTGCCACGAGATGTGGATTGTCCACTTGCCACGTCACTTGCCACGTCACCTGCCACGTCACTTGCCACGTCACCTGCCACAAGTTTTGGATTGTCCACTTGCCACGTCACTTGCCACGTCAGCTGCCACGTCACTTGCCACAAGATGTGGATTGTCCACTTGTCACATCACCTGCCACATCACTTGCCACATCACCTGCCACGTCACCTGTCACAAGTTGTGGATTGTCCACTTGCCACGTCACTTGCCACATCACCTGCCACGTCACTTGCCACGAGATGTGGATTGTCCACTTGCCACGTCACTTGCCACGTCACCTGCCACGTCACTTGCCACGTCACCTGCCACAAGTTTTGGATTGTCCACTTGCCACGTCACTTGCCACGTCAGCTGCCACGTCACTTGCCACGAGATGTGGCTTGTCCACTTGTCACATCACCTGCCACATCACTTGCCACATCACCTGCCACGTCACCTGCCACAAGTTGTGGATTGTCCACTTGCCACGTCACTTGCCACATCACCTGCCACGTCACTTGCCACAAGATGTGGATTGTCCACTTTCCACGTCACCTGCCATGCCACCTGCCACAAGTTGTGGATTGTCCACTTGCCACGTCACCAGCCACATCACCTGCCACAAGTTGTGGATTGTCCACTTGCCACACCACTTTCCACGTCACCTGCCACGTCACCTGCCACAAGATGTGGATTGTCCACTTGCCACGTCACCTGCCACGTCACTTGCCACATCACCTGCCACAAGTTTTGGATTGTCCACTTGCCACGTCACTTGCCACGTCAGCTGCCACGTCACTTGCCACAAGATGTGGATTGTCCACTTGTCACATCACCTGCCACATCACTTGCCACATCACCTGCCACGTCACCTGCCACAAGTTGTGGATTGTCCACTTGCCATGTCACTTGCCACATCACCTGCCACGTCACTTTCCACGAGATGTGGATTGTCCACTTGCCACGTCACTTGCCACGTCACCTGCCACGTCACCTGCCACAAGTTTTGGATTGTCCACTTGCCACGTCACTTGCCACGTCAGCTGCCACGTCACTTGCCACAAGATGTGGATTGTCCACTTGTCACATCACCTGCCACATCACTTGCCACATCACCTGCCACGTCACCTGCCACAAGTTGTGGATTGTCCACTTGCCACGTCACTTGCCACATCACCTGCCACGTCACTTGCCACAAGATGTGGATTGTCCACTTTCCACGTCACCTGCCATGCCACCTGCCACAAGTTGTGGATTGTCCACTTGCCACGTCACCAGCTACATCACCTGCCACAAGTTGTGGATTGTCCACTTGCCACACCACTTTCCACGTCACCTGCCACGTCACCTGCCACAAGATGTGGATTGTCCACTTGCCACGTCAGCTGCCACGTCACTTGCCACAAGATGTGGATTGTCCACTTGTCACATCACCTGCCACATCACTTGCCACATCACCTGCCACGTCACCTGCTACAAGTTGTGGATTGTCCACTTGCCACGTCACTTGAAACATCACCTGCCACGTCACTTGCCACGAGATGTGGATTGTCCACTTGCCACGTCACTTGCCACGTCACCTGCCACGTCACTTGCCACGTCACCTGCCACAAGTTTTGGATTGTCCACTTGCCACGTCACTTGCCACGTCAGCTGCCACATCACTTGCCACAAGATGTGGATTGTCCACTTGTCACATCACCTGCCACATCACTTGCCACATCACCTGCCACGTCACCTGTCACAAGTTGTGGATTGTCCACTTGCCACGTCACTTGCCACATCACCTGCCACGTCACTTGCCACGAGATGTGGATTGTCCACTTGCCACGTCACTTGCCACGTCACCTGCCACGTCACTTGCCACGTCACCTGCCACAAGTTTTGGATTGTCCACTTGCCACGTCACTTGCCACGTCAGCTGCCACGTCACTTGCCACGAGATGTGGCTTGTCCACTTGTCACATCACCTGCCACATCACCTGCCACATCACCTGCCACGTCACCTGCCACAAGTTGTGGATTGTCCACTTGCCACGTCACTTGCCACATCACCTGCCACGTCACTTGCCACAAGATGTGGATTGTCCACTTTCCACGTCACCTGCCATGCCACCTGCCACAAGTTGTGGATTGTCCACTTGCCACGTCACCAGCCACATCACCTGCCACAAGTTGTGGATTGTCCACTTGCCACACCACTTTCCACGTCACCTGCCACGTCACCTGCCACAAGATGTGGATTGTCCACTTGCCACGTCACCAGCCACATCACCTGCCACAAGTTGTGGATTGTCCACTTGCCACATCACTTTCCACGTCACCTGCCACGTCACCTGCCACAAGTTGTGGATTGTCCACTTGCCACGTCCCTTGCCACGTCCCCTGCCACGTCACCTGCCACAAGTGGATTGTCCACTTGCCACATCACTTGCCACATCACCTGCCACAAGTTGTGGATTGTCCACTTGCCACATCACTTTCCACGTCACCTGCCACGTCACCTGCCACAAGTTGTGGATTGTCCACTTGCCACGTCCCTTGCCACATCCCCTGCCACGTCACCTGCCACAAGTGGATTGTCCACTTGCCACATCACTTGCCACATCACCTGCCACAAGTTGTGGATTGTCCACTTGCCACGTCACCTGACACAAGTTGTGGATTGTCCACTTGCCACGTCACTTGCCACGTCACCTGCCACAAGTTATGGATTGTCCACTTGCCACGTCACATGCCAGTCACCTGCCACAAGTTGTTGATTTTCCACTTGCCACGTCACCTGCCAGGTCACTTGCCGCGTCACCTGCCAGGTCACTTGCCACGTCACCTGACACAAGTTGTGGATTGTCCACTTTCCACGTCACTTGCCACTTCACCTGCCACGTCACTTGCCACAAGTTGTGGATTGTCCACTTGCCACATCACTTGCCACCTGCCATGTCACTTGCCACAAGTTGTGGATTGTCCACTTGCCACGTCACTTGCCACCTGCCATGTCACTTGCCACAAGTTGTGGATTGTCCACTTGCAATTGCAATTGTTTAAAATATTTTTCTAATGGTTTTTCATCATTTGCAATCATTTTTGAGATTTTTAATGTAAAAAAAAGGTCACCTTTAAAAACGCATATAAACGCAAACGCGGCTAAACGCGGTAGCGGCGTTTTGCCGCGTTTTGCCGCGTTTTGCCGCGTTTTGCGTCTGAAACGTGGCAACTTTTGCTTCTGAACGCATTTTTTTGCTTCTGGAAAAACGAGATTAAACACAACTGCATAAAAACGGAAAAAAACGAGACTGTGTGCATGGACACATAGGATAACATTGAATGAGTTCAGGGGCAGTTGAAAAAACTGTCCAACTGCATCTGAACACGCGTTTAACTGCGTCTCGTGTGCATGAGGCCTAACAATGACAATCTGTGTCTATTGAACTTGTATCATAACAGTCCATTCATTCAGACAGGAGCAACATGACTTCCAGCACGACTTTGGGAGGCAACTTGGACACGACTTGAGTGTGAATCACAACGCGACTTACAACACGACTTTAATGTAAAAAAAAAAACGGCATGGGTTCCCCTTCAAGAGCATACCAGGCCCTTCAGGTCTGGTATGGATATTAAGGGGAACCCTGCGCCAAAAAAAATGGCGTGGGGGTCCCCCCCAAAATCCATACCAGGCCCTTCAGGTCTGGCATGGATTTTAAGGGGAACCTTGCGCCAAAAAAAAAATGGCGTGGGGGCCCCCTCAAAATCCATACCAGACCCTTATCCGAGCACGTAACCTGGCAGGCCGCAGGAAAAGAGGGGGGGACGAGAGAGCGCCCCCCCTCCTGAACTGTACCAGGCCACATGCCCTCAACATTGGGAGGGTGCTTTGAGGTAGCCCCTCAAAGCACCTTCTCCCCATGTTGATGAGGACAAGGGCCTCATCCCTACAACCTGGTCGGTGGTTATTGGGGTGGGGGCTTATCAGAATCTGGAAGCCCCCAGATCCCGGCCTCCCCCCTGTGTGAAATGGTAAGGGGGTACAAAGGTACCCCTACCATTTCACCAAAAAAGTGACAAAAAAGTGTTAAAAATGACAGGAGAAGGTCTTTGACAATTCCTTTATTAAAGTCTGGGGATAAGGGTCTGGTATGGATTTTGAGGGGGACCCCCATGCCATTTTTTTTTGGGCACGGGGTTCCCCTTAATATCCATACCAGACCCGAAGGAGACCCCCACACACTTTTTTTTTTCCTAATTTTTTTTTCTTTCAATGCTAATGCTAATGACCTGTGTGCAATGCAAATAGCCTTAAAAAAAAAAAGAAGACGTACAACATTAGAATCCTACTATAGCTTGTAGTCTAAATATTCGACCGGGAATGTATGATTGCAGCATCAGGTCAAGTGAGTTTCGCTGCTCCGTCGAATCTTCTTTAAACATTCCGAGAGACACCATAAGCCTTCAATGACAGATTTGACCGTAATTCATTTGGATTTTCAGACGAATGCAATTTTTTAACGAAAAACTAAATAAATAAAAATGAATTTCAGGAGTAACTAAATACCTTTATTTTTCGGACGAAAACGAAATTCCAAAACAAAATATTTCAGTCTGCACATGTCTAGTTTTGACTACATTTGTTCTATTTATTTTTAATATTAAACAAGTTTGATTTAACTGTACATCTGTCTCGGCCTGACTTCATGGTTTCTGACAAGAAGTAATGAATACAGAGCTTTCTTTGAGAAAGCACTGCAGTGCTATATGTTCCAACAACAGGCTGTGTATGTGTACAACCAGGCACAGACAGACACACAGAGGTGCAGCACTGAGCAACCTTTCTGCTGCCTGCTCATTTGTAATAGTAAAAGGTGATTTAGAGCTGCAGCTCTGTGTGATTTGCCTGCGGGTGCTTGCACACATACAGGGCATATAGGGCACTGGCAGATACATAACACAGAGCTGCAGTGCTGAGTGATCTTTACTGTTATGAATGAACAGGCATTCATAATACTGATGGATCTAACAGCTTAGAGCAGGAGTCTCCAAGCTTTATAAACAAAGGGCCAGTTTACTGTCCTTCAGACCTTAGGGGGGCCGGACTGTGCCCAGTGGGAGTAGAAAATGCCCCATCTATGGTATTACGCAGAGAAATCATTGGTGTCAACGGACAGAATTTTTACCCATTGTTAGTATCTTTGTGCGACCATGTTTATGCAACACAAGTTTTGGACATAATGCGTCGGA
The DNA here is from genome assembly GCF_037356315.1 of Lithobates pipiens. NCBI lineage: Eukaryota > Metazoa > Chordata > Amphibia > Anura > Ranidae > Lithobates > Lithobates pipiens. Next base: position 72,774,372 of record NW_027507764.1, read on the forward strand.
AAAAATGGGACAGATTTTGTGGTCGGAATGTCCGACCGTGTGTACAGGGCATAAGAGATCTTTCGCTTTAAAATGTCTTAAAAGATTGACATTGTAATATTTACTTATAGTGATGAATGAATGAGCTCCTTGCTGCACACTGCCTCTTTACAAAAAAAAGTCATTTTCACTTATTACTATAATGTAACTTTGGAGTGACTGATTCATGCAATAATTGTCACTGGTAGGATTAAGGAAGATTATTTTTTTTTGCTTTGTTATTAACCACTAGCCTTCCGTAAAATGTACCCCCTTCAAGACCAGGCCATTTTTTTTGCGATACGGCACTCCATTATCTTACAGTTTGCACGGTCATGAGACGCTGCACACAAATACAGTTTGTCCTTTTTTCCCCCCACAAATAGAGCTTTCTTTTGGTCACAATTTATCATCTCTGCGTTTTTTTTCTTTGCGCTATACTAAAAACTACCGAAATTTTGAAAAAAAAAAACAATATTTTTTACTTTCTGCTATAATACATATACAATAAAAAAAGTAAAAAAATCTAATTTCTTTATAATTTCAGGCCAATTAAAAAATACCAATAAGTGCATATTGATTGGTTTGCGTAAAAAAAAGTTATACCGTCTACAAGCTATGGGATATCTTTTTTTTTACTAGTAATGGTGGCGATTAGCGACTTATACTGCGATATTGCAGCAGACAGTCGGGACAGTAACTGACACTTTTGACACTTTTTGGGGACCAGTGACACTAATACAGCGGTCAGTGCTAAAAATGTGCACTGTCACTCTACTGACACTGGTTGGGAAGCGGTTAACATTGGGGAGATCAAAGGGTTAACTGTGTGCCTAACCAGTGTTTTCTTACTGCGGGGAGGTGCTTTTACTAGGGGAAAGCATTGATCCCTGTTTCTGTTTCTGTTTCTGCTTTGCAGGAACACAGGATTAATGCCTTCCCTACTGATAAAATGGCGATCTGCCCTGTTTACGTAGGCAGACCACCATTCTGGCTCTCTGCCTAAAGATCGGCGGGCGCCGGTTGACATTGAGTCCATGATACCCGCAAATCAGCTTCTGCTGTGTATAATCACAGTGGGTGAGGGTCCCCGGTGGCGCAGATGCGTGCCCCAGACCAGAGGGTGTCGGATCATGTACGAGGTACGTGAATCAGCGCAGAGCAGCCACCCTGCTGCAGTATTTTTGACGCGTGTGGCTGGAAAGTGGTTAAAGTGATTGTAAACGATCACCTTGTAAAACAACCTATTCAGTTTAAAATAGAAATGGAAGGCAAAACATTTGTGTATAGATAATAAAACATTATAAATAGCCCTTTTCCCACTTTTTACACGTAATCACATTCCCTCTGTTCTCAGCTCCATAAGAGCTGGGGAGTAGAAAAAAGCAGCACACTGATCTTCCATCATTGGAGAGCAGGCTGAGTTTCCAGCACAGCTAGACAACTAGAGCATGTTGTATAAGGTTGCCACTTTTTCTTCAAGCCAAACCAGAACACTTTAGCTGGGCACAGTAATTTATTTTAGTATACACTATAAGATTGTAACAGACCTGGGACACCTTTGGGCACTCCAAAGAGAATAGTAATGAGGTGCACATAGTGCCCCCTCACCCTCCTGTCAAGCCAAATTCTGAGTCACATTCCTGTTTGAATAATGTGTCCAGGTCTCAGGTGGACTGAAACCCAGATATATGATTTAAAACTCAGACTGTCCGGGTGAATCCCGGACAGGTGGCAAGGCAAACCTAATGATGTGGTCTGCTGTGATCAGTTTTTAATAAGAAAGTAGAGGGACTGTCAGGAACACCAGGGATTTCATACAAAGGAAGCAATACAAAGAGAACAGGAGACTTTCTCATAATGGAACAGGGTACAGCAGCCACATATCAGGAATATGGAATGTTGGGTTTACTTATTCAGGGTGTGTGTCAGGTGTGCCTGGGAACACCCTAATCACTATGTGCATTGCAGATTCCTTCTACTGCTTGGGCTTCCCCCGTGTTGGCCCCATAGTGCTACTGGCTTCCTTCCTCTCCCCCAGCTGCTGTGGGGGATGTTTCAGGATGGAGTGTGGGGGAAGAGGCTAGTAAATATGTCATTTACCAGCACCTTCTCCTTTTCTAAATGAACACAGTGAACTCACTCACCTTGGGCTAACTTTACTGTTTTTTGTTTTTTTTAAGCACAAAACTGTTTTTTTTCCCAAAAAACGCGTTAGAAAAATTGATGCGCAAATATCGTGTGAGATAAAAAGTTGCAACGACCACCATTGTATTCTCCAGAGTCTTTGCTAAAAAAAATATATAATGTTTTGGGGTTCTATGTAATTTTCTATCAAATAAATTATGGTTTTTACATGGTGGAGAGAAAAGTCAGAATTGGCCTGGGTGCTCCAGAACGCCTGATGGCGCTCCCTGCATTTTGGGCCTCTGTATGTGGCCAGGCTGTGTAAAAAGTCTCACACATGTGGTATCACCGTACTCGGGAGTAATAGCAGAATGTGTTTTGGGGTGTAATTTGGGGTATGCATATGCTGTGTGTGAGAAATAAACTGATATTATGACAATTTTGTGAAAAAAAAGAAAAGAAATCTTGATTTTGCAAAGAATTGTGGAAAAAAGGACAACTTCAAAAAACTCATCATGCCTCTTACTAAATACCTTGGAATGTCTTTTTTCCAAAATGGGGTCATTTGGGGGGTATTTGTACTTTTCTGGCATGTTAGGGTCTCAAGAAAAGAAATAGGCCATCAGTCCTTCAGGTGTGATCAATTTTCAGATATTGGCACCATAGCTTGTGGACTCTATAACTTTCACAAAAAATAAATAATATCCACCAATTTGTACTTTTACCAAAGATATGTAGTAGTAGTAGTAGTAGTATAAATTTTGGCCAAAATGAATGAAGAAAAATTACTAATCTGCTAAATTTTATAACAGAAGCGAAGAAAAATTCATTTTTTTTACAGAATTTTTGGTCTTTTTTCTTTTATAGCACAAAAAATAAAAAATCCAGCGGTGATTAAATACTACCAAAAGAAAGCTCTATTTGTGTGAAAAAAAGGACAAAAATTTCATATAGGTCCAGTGTTGCATGACTGAGTAATTGTCATTCAAAATGTGAGAGCACCGGAAGCTGAAAATTGGTCTGTTTATTAAGGGTGTTTAAGTGCCCAGTGGTTAAAGAGGAGCTCCAGGCTCCTTCAGAAAAAAATAAAAGTCAGCAGCTATAAATACTGGGGGACTGAATGGTGAAGTCAGCAGGTAGATGTCAAACCCAGGTACCCCCCCCCCCCCCCCAAAAAAAAGGTGCCAATTGTAGCAGTGAAGGGGGGGGAGGCAGATAAGCGAAGCTTCCCATTTGGGTGGAGCTCCACTTTAAATGTTTTCCCCTAAATATGCATGTACACAGAGGTGAACTTATTCTTTAAATTATTTAAATTTTTTTAGGGCCAGTCTGTCATCCGATAAATGCATAAGCAGCATAATTCAACAAATATGTCACAATCATTGCATGTTAGTTACATACAATGAGTCTTTTATGGGGGGAGAAAAAACTGAGAACTATCCAACTAAAGAATATTTGTGGTTCTTTATAGAACAATGTCTCTTACAAGTTACATTTCAGTATGACAGCTATATGTCATCATGAATCATGCAGAAAAATATATTTTTGAAACACTTTAACTTGTCATGCCCTATAGCGTGGATATTTGTCCTGTACAGTACATTCTGCTCAGGACTTCAGCTGGGAAAATAATCAGACTTCTACAAAGCCTACAATAGACCACAATTACCTCATTCTGTTAAATTCTTTGGAGAATGGAGTGGACTAAATAAGCCATCTCTTGACATTCTGGTGGTAATATCTCTGTGCTAATATTACCATTCTGTACATTAACCCATGGTCCTTAAAACAGCTCATTGTGACATACTTTCCCTAATGGATCATTCATTCTGTAAACCATAGAAAAACATGGGAAAATCCAGTGAGAATTGTGTGAAAGGTAAAGAGTGACAAAGATGGTAAATAGATCCCACTGATGGAGTGACTGAGGGATAAAAAAATGAATCCTAAATACCAGGCCAAAGGCCTACAAACTAGGGTTTCCACCTATCCAGTATTTACCCGGACAGTTCGGGTTTTGAACCATGTGACCGGGTTTAAGTCCACCTGAAACCCGGACAAATTATTCAGACCAGGCTGTGGCTCCCCAAGTAACCGAGATAGTCATACACAAATCTGTTGCCGCTGTGGGCGGCTGTTCGGGGGCAGGTTTGGCAACATTAAAGGGTGGGGTGATGATGTCAGCAAGAGCAATTTCGGCACACCCACTGGTGCGCTCTGTGCGCTACATTACTACCCTCCTTGGGGCACCCAAATGTGTCCCAGGTCTTTTATAATCCTATAGCGTTTACTGCAAAAAATAAATACATTGCCCTGTGCCGTAAAAGTGTTCAGGTTTGGCTTGAAGAAAAGGTGGCAACCCTACTACAAACCCATCTTGTGTATGGAGTCCCCAGGACATTTAACCACTTAAGCCCCGGACCAATTTGCAGCCAAAGGACCAGGCCCCTTTTTGCGATTCGGCACTGCGTCGCTTTAACTGACAATTGCACGGTCGTGCAACATGGCTCCCAAACAAAATTGGCGTCCTTTTTTTCCACAAATAGAGCTTTCTTTTGGTGGTATTTGATCACCTCTGCGGTTTTAATTTTTTGCGCTATAAACAAAAATAGAGCGACAATTTTGAAAAAAATGCAATATTTTTTACTTTTTGCTATAATAAATTTCCCCCAAAAATATATAAAAAACATTTTTTTTCCTCAGTTTAGGTCGATACGTATTCTTCTACATATTTTTGGTAAAAAAAAAAATCGCAATTAGCGATTATTGATTGGTTTGCGCAAAAGTTATAGCGTTTACAAAATAGGGGATAGTTTTATAGCATTTTTATTCATATTTTTTTTTTTACTAGTAATGGCGGCAATCATCAATTTTTTTTGTGACTGCGACATTATGGCGCACACATCGGACATTTTTGACACATATTTGGGACCATTGTCATTTATACAGCAATCAGTGCTATTTAAATGCACTGATTCGTGTGTAAATGACACTGGCAGTGAAGGAGTTAACCACTAGGGGGCAGTGTAGGTGTTATGTGTTTTTCTTTATTGTAGGGGGGCGTGACCTGGCATGTGACGTCACTGATCGTCTTTCCCTATAAAATGGAATATCGGTGACAGCCACAATAGGAAGCACGGGGAGAGGGTTGTTTACATAGACCTCTCCTCGTTCTTCAGCTCTGTGACCTGATCGCCGCACACCAGCGGCGTTTGGGTCCGTTGGTCCCGCGGCTACAGAGATCAGGACCGGGTCAGGAGCCCGCTGTCTGCGGCACGCTCCCGACCCACAGCTGGGCACTTAAAGAGCAACGTACAGGTACGTGATTGTGCCCAGTCGTGTCATTCTGCCGACGTATATGTGCAGGAGGCGATCCTTAATATGAAGCAAACTACCAAAAGACTACTGTTATGGACTACTATGCACAACTACAATATGAAATTTGTCGAAGTATACTATGTATAACAAATAATTTTTTTTATATGAAGCATTTCCCCTCAAGAAGACCATTTATTGTACAAAATATAAAATCATTTAGGTATATCCCCATTAAAACTCCACTGACCATGCAGGGCCAGATTTAGACTCTGAGGGGCTCAGGCACTCCAGGTTTAGTAAACCCCTCATTCACAGAGTTGGTTTACATTGTCAATGACCATCACACATTTTCAAAATGCATGACACAATGTCATTCTAAGGTCACATGTGCATACATGCACGCATGCAGTCATAGGCCACCTTCCTTAACCACTTCATCCCCAAAAGGATTTGCCCCCTTCCTGATCAGAGCACTTTTTGCGATTCGGCACTACGTTGCTTTAACTGACAATTGCGCGGTCGTACGACGTTGCACCCAAACAAAATTGACGCACTTTTTTTCCCACAAATAGAGCTTTCTTTTGGTGGTATTTGATCACCTCTGTGACAGGGAGCAGTGATCTCTGTCATGTCAGTAGGCAGAACAGAAAAATGCCTTGTTTACAAAGACATCTCCCCATTCTACCTCTTCGTGACATGATCACGGCCACCCAGTGGACACCGAGTCCACGGGACCCGTGGTCTCGGTCACAGAGATCGCAGCAGGCACTGTTTCTTGAAGGGGATGTACCTGTACGCTCTTTTGCCCACCCGTGCCATTCTGCCAACGTATATCGTCGCGCAGCGGTCGGGAAGCGGTTAAAGCGTAGCTCCAGGCTCCTTCATAAAAAATGAAAAGTACTCCGCTTTAAGAGCACAAGTGTTATATGTGTGGTTGGCTTGAGTTGCCAAAAATTGTTTTTAAAAACAATACAATATACCAGACCAGAGTAAAACCTTTTACAGAGGAAGGCAGGCAACGTATTATTTCTGAAGGTACATTTATTAAAATAAAGGATTTTTAAAAATAATATATATATTTTATATTATTTTATTTTTTATTTTTGAATATCTTATAACAAAAAAATGTATATTGTTTCTATATGATTTTTGTATAGAGGGGGCACATTTTGTCAGGGGTCCTGGGGCAATTGTCCCTTTTGCCCCTCATAAATCTGGCACTGTGACCACTCCCCCCCCCCCCCCAATATCCTGAAAGTATTCCTCTGTAAACATATAAAACATGTATAATGGGACTGTCAACAACATCAAGTTGCTATATCCTCTGCTCAGCAAAAATGGCTTATGTTTACCTCTGTGAATCAACACATTCGAAATCATACAAAAATATTGATTAATATTGCATTAACCACTTGCTTACTGGGCACTTAAACCCCCCTCAGTCCCAGACCAATTTTCAGCTTTCAGCGCTGATGCACTTTGAGTGACAATTGCGCGGGCATACAACACTGTACCCAAATGAAATTTTTATCATTTTTTTCCCACAAATAGAGCTTTCTTTTGGTGGTATTTAGTTACAGCTCGGAGTTTTATTTTTTGCTAAACAAACAAAAAAAGATGCAAAAAAAAAAAAAAAAAAATCATGTTTTAATAGTTTGTTATAAAATTTTGCAAACGGGTCATTTTTCTCCTTCATTGAAGTGCGCTGATTAGGCGGCACTGATAGGCTGCATTGGTGGGCACTGATGGGCTGCATTGGTGGGCACTGATGGGCTGCATTGGTGGGCACTGATGGGCTGCACTGGTGGGCACTGATAGGCATAGTTAAGGCGGCACTAATAGGCACAGATAAGGCGGCACCGATGGGCACAGATAAGGCGGCACTGATGGGCAAAGATGGGCACAGATAAGATGGCACGGATGGGTGGCACGGATAAGTGGCACGGATGGGTGGCACGGATAAGTGGCACGGATGGGTGGCACGGATGGGCACTGATAGGTACCACAGATAGATGGGACTGATGGGCACTGATAGGTGGCACTGATAGGTGGCTCTGATAGGTGGCACTGCTGGGCACTGATGGGCGGCACTGCTGGGCACTGATGGGCGGCACTGCTGGGCACTGATGGGCGGCACTGGGGTGCAGCACCTTTGAGGCAGATTGGGTGGCACTGTGGGTGGCACTGTGGGGTGGCACTGTGGGTGGCACTGTGGGTGGCACTGTGGGTGGCACTGTGGGTGGCACTGTGGGCACTATGGGCACTGACAGGGGGCACTGACGGGGGGCACTTACTTTTTCTTTTATTTTACTTCAGGATGGCACTGCGGGAGGCAGGTGGGCACAGGCAGGTGGCAGGTGGGCACATGTATTGATGGCCGTGATCGGGACTGATGTCCCGATCACGGCCGCCGGTGATCGGCTTTTTTTTTCTCTCCTCGCGCTGTCAGCGCGAGGAGGAATAATAGCCGATTACCGGCTCCGTTCTATCACATGATCAGCTGTCATTGGCTGACAGCTGATCACGTGATAAGGGGTCGGGATCGACCCCTTACACGGATCGGTGATCAGGCGAGTCTCACGGACTCGCCGATCACAGAGCGCGCCGCGCGCGCCCCTCAGGGGGCGCGCAGGCCGCTCGTAACCAGGACGACGTCAATAGACGTAGTCCTGAAAATGTAGGTCCGCGCTAATGCCGTCATTTGGCAATAGCGCGGATCTGAAGTGGTTAAAGAGAATATGAATTGAATTCATGCATATATAACAAAAGAATATTGGTTAAACTTGCACGTGTGTATAGGAACTTGTCAGTCCTTCCAATACTCAGTATACAGTATCTCACAAAAGTGAGTACACCCCTCATATTTTTGTAAATATTTTATTATATCTTTTCATGTGACAACACTGAAGAAATTACATTTTGCTACAATGTAAGGTAGTGAGTGTACAGCTTGTATAACAGTGTAAATTTGCTGTCCCCTCAAAATAACTCAACACACAGCCATTAATGTCTAAACCGCTGGCAGAAAAAGTGAGTACACCCCTAAGTTAAAATGTCCAAATTGGGCCCAAGTAGTAATTTTCCCTCCCCGGTATCATGTGACTTGTTAGTGTTACAAGGTCTCAGGTGTGAATGGGTGTTAAATTTGGTGTTATCGCTCCTACTCTCTCATACTGGACACTGGAAGTTCAACATGGCACCTCATGGCAAAGAGCTCTCTGAATTGTTGCTCTACATAAAGATGGCCTAGGCTATAAGAAGATTGCCAAGACCCTGAAACTGAGCTGCAGCATGGTGGCCAAGACCATACAGCGGTCTACCAGGACAGGTTCCACTCACAACAGGCCTTGTCATGGTCCACCAAAGTTGAGTGCACGTGTTCAGCGACATATCCAGAGGTTGTCTTTAGGAAATAAACGTATGAGTGCTGCCAGCATTGCTGCAGAGGTTGAAGGGGTGAGGGGTCAGCCTGTCAGTGCTCAGACCATACCATAGACAATGCATCAAATTGGTCTGCATGGCTGTCGTCCCAGAAGGAAGCTTCTTCTAAAGATGATTCACAAGAAAGCCCGCAAACAGTTTGCTGAAGACAAGCAGACTAAGGACACGGATTACTGGAACCATGTCCTGTGGTCTGATGATACCAAGCTAAACTTATTTGGTTCAGATGGTGTCAAGCGTGTGTGGAGGCAACCAGATGAGGAGTACAAACAGGGCCGGTGCTACCACTAGGTAAACTAGGCAGCCGCCTAGGGCGCACTGCTGCCTAGGTGCGTCCGGCTGCTGATTTTCCTCCACGTCTGCATGCTCTGCAGGCTGCAGCATGTAACTAACTCAGTCCCAGGCAGCTGCTCTGTCCGACCGGTGGTATAATTAGAGGCACATCACAGCAATGGAGTCCCAGCCCTAGAGGAAGCAGAGCCAATGCTTCCTGTATAGCGTTGCCTCCTGTCACATGGGCGGGGCAAAGGGGGTGGGGTCAGGGTTGGAGCCAATGGGGACGGCAAAATTAGGTTTCGCCTAAGGTGTCAAAAATCTTTGCACCAGCCCTGAGTACAAAGACAAGTGTGTCTTGCCTACAGTCAAGCATGGTGGTTGGAGTGTCATGGTCTGGGGCTGCATGAGTGCTGCTGGCACTGGGGAGCTACAGTACATTGAGGGAATCATGAATGCCAACATGTACTGTGACATACTGAAGCAGAGAATTATCCCCTCCCTTCGGAGACAGGACTGCAGGGCAGTATTCCAACATGATAACGACCCCAAACACACCTCCAAGAAGACCACTGCCTTGCTAAAGGAGCTAAGGGTAAAGGTGATGGGCTGGCCAAGCATGTCTCCAGACCTAAGCCCTATTGAGCATCTGTGGGGCATCCTCAAACGGAAGTTGGAGGAGTGCAAGGTCTCTGACCTCCACCAGATCCGTGATGTCGTCATGGAGGAGTGGAAGAAGACTCCAGTGACAACCTGTGAAGCTCTGGTGAACTCCATGCCCAAGAGGGTTAAGGCAGTGCTGGAAAATAATGGTGGCCACACAAAATATTGACACTTTGGGCCCAATTTGGAAATTTTCACTTAGGGGTGTACTTACTTTTGTTGCCAGCAGTTTAGACATTAATGGCTGTGTGTTGAGTTATTTTGAGAGGACAGTAAATTTACACTGTTATACAAGCTGTACGCTCACTACTTTACATTGTAGCAAAGTGTCATTTTTTCAGTGTTGTCACATGAAAAGATATAATAATATATTTTTAAAAATGTGAGGAGTGTACTCACTTTTGTGAGCTACTGTATATAACAGTACTGACAATAACATCCACCCAAAGCCACTATAGCCTTGCCTTGGTTTCCAAGAAGGAAGACCCTTGTTGCTCAGAATCAGTGGTCACGTTAAGTTTTTCTTAACCCTTGCTAAAAGTGGAAAAATTACTAATGACAGTATAACACAATGGAAAGCAATCCATACAGGCGTTTGGTAACTTCTGCACCAATAAATAAACAAAAGTTTGCTTTCAATTGCTGTACAAAGTATTCTTATAGAAAACAGAGTTTCTCTCCCACCTTTAAGAAGCTTCTCTGGCATTGTCCACTGCTATCAGGAATATGGAAGTTCTCACTAAATGTCAGTTCAAAATGGCTGCTCTCATGAGTCAGGATTGTCCAAGTGCATCTGCTATTCATAGGAAAGATTAAAGGCCAGCCTGGAGATTTGATGTTTCCACTATCTGCATGAATATAGCCACCACATCCTATCAAAGAAAAAAAAAAGATGATGATAATAAAGGGTACCCAAGGGCTGGAGACAGTCATGGCACTCATGAAAGCTAGAGTGGTGGTGGTTGTGCCTGCTACTGCAACTTGCAGCATCCAGAATGTGTAAATTTCATAGATCAAATGATTTAAAAAAAATAGTACTAGATGTCGCAAGGTTCAAAAGAAAGTATATCTCACCCTGAGAATCTGATGTCCAGTTAGCATAAAATCCTCCTCCATGTATGGAATTGTCCGCATTGAAAATGACCAACAGTTTATTAGACCCAGACTGGATTGTCCCTGGTGACACAGTCCCACAATATTGTCCTATAATTGGTGAGCTTGGCAAGGCACCGTTCACTATTGTCAATGAGTCCCAGCGGCATAACACATGATATTCCAGATTAAAATAAGCAAAAGAGAGCTGGAAAGGAATACAACAATACAATTTTTACACAGTCGAGAGATAATAACGTCACATGAAAACATGCAGCAAATACTGGAAATGAAAGCCAGTGATCCAATGCCTCCTGTTGGCCAGTATAAGATTTTAGTGGAGTGTCTGTAACATCTAAAACACCAGCACAACCATGAGTGTGCATACTACTTTTGTGGATCTTCTGTGGAACAGGGGCCCAAAAATTACCCAAGGGCTGCCATGAGCAAGGTTCAGGGGAGACTCAGACTCTGATCAGAGCTCACATCTGTTCAGGGGTTATAGCAAGAAGTGGTAGCAAAGGGAGCAGATTCATCTAGAAACAGTTGCCTAGTGAGCATGGTCAAGGCACTTCTGTCTATCAGGATACGGTCTGGTCTACATCCTGACAAAAGGTGGACAGTTGTTATAGGCAACACTCATTAGCTGTGACAGTGGCCCTCTGAAGCCAATGGTTTCCACTAAACATAATAAAATATATGACATTTTGCAATCACAGATCATTAGGTCATAAGATACTGTTATTTACACTCAATACTTGAAAATTATAAAACAATTTCAAGCATTGCTTCCTTTAGCAAGGTTGATTAAAAATGATATGTGTCCATCTAGAAATATCATTACCATGCACAGTATTTTTTAAAATTGACATTCCAAACATCTCCCAATCCACCAACCTTTATTCTATTTTTTCCATATTACTGGTTCACTTCATGACTAAGTCAACCAAGTCAATTCGAAACCCTAAATGAGACCTAATGGATCTATGAACTTGAATGGAATATATAACTGCATCTTCATCATCTTCAACTACAGCTTTGCATCTTCATTAAAAACTCAAATACATATAAAACAATTAGTAACTCGACAACTAATCAGATTCAAAACGGTGTTGGAAGTTTGGATGTTATTGGTGATTCAAGAAGCATAAGAAAGAAAGGAAAGAAGTGCCTTTTACATAGCCTGTAAGGAACTTCAGAGTGGGCTGAATGTAGGGGATTACATTGAACCCTTTAGTATACTGTAGATGCAGTGTTTACTGCTTAGCATTAGTGTTTTGGTGAATGGTTTTAGTTTTACCTGCAAATACTGGGGAACCCAACCTAGCACTGTATGTGCCTCCTCTCTGGGCCTCCTATGACAGTAGCTCTTCCTCTGATATACATTTCAGAAAGTTAAATTTTTTAATTAATAAGTATTTTAAAGAGCTGTATAGTAATATCACCTAACCTCTCCAGGTTTCTGTTCTCCTTTATACAGATTCCAAGGAATGAAGTTTGCATATACAGTATGTAAAGAGAAGGCTTGGGGATGGTTTGTCTCTATAGTCTTTAGCTAATACTCACAGTAATAATTTGTCCTTCTGGGGCCTCCAAGTGCCAGGCACAGTGGCTTCCACCTGTGTAGTTTCCAGGATAGTTTGGACTATATATAACCCCAGCTACACCACTCTGCACCCCACCACAACCTAAAAGACAAAGCAAAACATCACCATAATAATACATTTACATTATAAATATTTGTTGAGCCCACACAGTACTTTTGGGTATATTCTAGCAGGTTAGATTTTTCCCCTGGAATTTAAGCATGGCCTAATTCTCCTGACAGTTTGGATCCGTAAGGAACCACAAGATGTCCATGTAGCACCCTCTACTTACGTAGGTGCTAGAGTAGGTTTATTTTTGGTAAGTGTAGGTAACTTTAGGCAGGCCTAGCTGGAAGCTGGCAGCATCACCTCACTGTTACCTCCCTCTTTTTTCTAGAGGAATCCTAGAAGAGAGGAGGGGAAGAGAGGTGGAGCTGTCTGGGGTGTCTCAGGGAGCCCTGACCAATCCCCAACTAGGATTGGCGGGTGCAGTTCTCCTTGAACTACCTAGAGTCAGACCAGCTGGGGAGGAGTTTTTGGGTGGAGGAACTGAAGATGGAGTTCTAGGCTGTCGGGGGCCTTTGAGGGAGCTCCCCAGTCTGGGGGGGGGGGGGGGTGACCTCGGGCCTGGGACTCAGGTGCAGGACAAAGCCCTTCAATAACTCATGAAGGATCCATTCAGGAGGCACAGGAGGAGTCAGAGAGTACAGCAGGAGCTAGTACAGCCAGGTAAGTCTTCAGGAGGGAACAACTGGTTACAGCCAGGAGGGCTGGTGAGTGACATGGGCAGTCAGGAGGACTGGAGAGGCATGCCAGAGAGGACTGAGAGGAAGCAGTTACAGCTGGGTGTGGAGCCAGTAGTGAGGATTGCAATGTCACAGACAGTGAAGTTGGGCAGCTGCAGCCAGGAGGGCTGGTAAGGCCTGAAGAGGACTGACTGGGAGCAGTAGTCCACCAGAGAGACAGCTAGAACTAACAAAACTTTCCATATTTTCTGCTACACCATCAGCGCCCATGGCCCCTGCTTGCAAAGGACAAGTTACTGAGCCAGTGTCAGGCCATGCTACCATGTGCTAGCTGTTCCTGGTATCACTTAATAGGAAGCGACATCCAGGAGGAATGGAGCGAACCACTAGATAGGAAGTAAAGAGTTGGGCTGGAGGAGTCAAGAGAAGTGTACAAAGAGTGTACATAGTTGTCCTTAGCAACTTTGCTATTATTCCACTGGGTATCCCATAATTCCCATCCCCATCCAAGTTGAATTCCCCCCAATAAAACAACAAAAACAAAGCCAGCAGACTGTTCATTGTCTTGGAGTGTCTGGGAATTGAATACCAGGCCGGGCAGGGTGACAGGTGGGCCACATCACTTAGCAGCCCCTACAGAGGTTCTGCTACATCCATATAACATTTTAAGTCAAGAATCTTTATATCTATGTTTCCTATGCACCCCTCTGATCCTAGATTTACTTTTTTACTAAGCACTCAACCTACCACAACTCTAAGGCCGCGTACACACGGGCGGACAGTTTCAGCGGACAGTCTGACGAACAAAGTTTTTCGGAATTTCCGTAAGACAGTCCGCTGAAACTTGGTTTCAGCGGACAGTCCGCTCGTGTGTAGGCTTGTTCGACAAACTAAGTTTAGCGCATGCTCAGAAAGGATTTACACGGCGAAGGTTGCATTGCAGTGTATTGGACGTCGTATTTCTCGTCCCGTCGTACGTGCCGTTCACGTCATCGCGCACGCTTTCAGCGGACTGTTCGTTCATCGTGTGTGGTCAAGTCCGTTCATGCAAAATTTGAGCGGACTGTTTGTCGGATTGTTTGACGAACAAAGTTGGGCGAACAGTCCGCCCGTGTGTACGCGGCCTAAGGCTAAGCCCCCTTCCAACTGTCAATCTTGTATCTGATGAGAGCTCCTTTATTTTCCCCTGAGGTGCAGGGCTTAGTGCTGGAGTCATGGAGGTCAAATCCCTTCGTAGAAGGTTTGTAGAGGGTTTTATAGCAAAAAAAAGTATTAGTGGAAAAATGCTTCTGTCCAGCAATACTTTATATTTAAGTGTCAAAGTGACAAACAATTTTCCTTAATTCAGCCCTTGTGATACAGAAAAACCAAGAATTTAAGACCAATGTGCAATATGCAGCTTATTTATGTGTTCGGTGCAAGCTACGTATAATGAATGCGCCAAAGATCTTGTGGGAGGTTCTTCGGTTACAAATTATTATTATACAGAATTTAAATAGTTCAAATAATTTGCAAATGTCTACTAAATAGTGGACGTAAGACCCCATTTGTGAGCATCTTATACCTCACTTCTTTGGAAGTTCAATGCCCAATCTCATCTACTCTGCAGTGCAAGGTCAGGCTGACCATCAAGGAGCTAATTTGTAGAGGAGCCATCTTAAAACAAACAGCTTCCTTGCCTGATGTCAGTGTCCCTGCTGCACAGCTTGATTGGTCACTACAAAATGCACTAGTATCAGGACATGTCACAGATCATTCAATGGGGTTCTGACACCTTACCTGTAAATGAATATTCAGCATGAAATCCGATGTCTTCTACCTGAGCGTTACTAACAAATCGTACCCATATCCGAGGTGCAAAGAGAGCCAGAGGGACTGATGGGATGTTCCTACCACACACTCTGCTTATTAACTGGCCATCTGCATCATCTGTAACATAAATAATGTATGCTAATATTATAGGCATTTTTTATTGTATCCAGCATTAACACAGTTGTGTTAAGGTGGTCCAAAAGGTTGGTCATTATATAAAATAAAACAATATAGAGATTTGCCTGCCAACTAATAAGAGACACTCCAAATAGGAATAATTGGATAATGCCCAGTGCATGCATGGGCTTGGCTCAAAGGACATTGACAAACTGCCCTGGGACTTCAAGGACGATACCTCACTGGGGGTGGGACAACCTACAATATATGTAACTGCACAATGGTTACTCCTGCCAACCACTACAGTCACTATAAGACTGAGTGCCAGGGTGGAGACCATGGTGCTCAGAAGGAAGCATGCTATCTAAGCCCTTGTACACACGGTCGGACATTCTGACAACCAAATCCGTTGGATTTTGTCCGACGGATTTTGTCCGAAACTGTTGCATACACACAGTCGGAAAAAGTTGTCAGAAAATCCGATCGTACTTAACGTGATGATGTTATTTCGTTAGGATGGGACTACGTTCATGCTAGTAGCCAATAGCTTTGGTCTAGGAATTTGATCTGAGCATGCATGGCACTTTGTCCGATCGGAATTCTCTACACATGATCGGACAAAGTCCGATCGGATCATGTTGTCGGAAAATGTTATAGCCCAGCTGGAAAACTTGGTCCATCGGATACTCCAATGGAAACAGTCTGATGGAGCCCACACACTGTTGGATTATCCGACAACACGGTCCTATCGGACATTGTCCATCGGAATGTCCAACCGTGTGTACAAGGGCTAAGGCTGTCCTTGAAGTGTCAGATAGTGAAGGTGCTTCTAGCTCCGAAAGAGAGCAATATTTCACTTGCTGCCCAAAGGAAACAAATTTGTCTCTTCCATTACAGCTACCTTGATTAGGGAAGAGATAAGAGAAGGGAGAGGGTCATTTTAAAGTAAACTTTTAGGCCTACCTCTCCCAATTCCACAATTATTACCAAGCAATTTAAAAGATAACTAAACCCAAGAACAAATATGCAAAAAATTGTAGCTTACAGTCCTTGTGGTAGCTGTATTCGTTTTCTTATTTTTTTCAAGCTACCAAAATTTTCAGCAATAACAGGAAAATATCTGTTGATATTGCCAGAAATGCAGTGTCAATGGTCACTTCCTTAGAGTTGACAAAAAACATCTTCCTTCCTAGCTATCTTCTGTAATTGACCAATTTTTCTGCCCCCATGTAATTAAGATGAAGAGATACTTCAGATGTGGAGATGTTTGTAGTCTATAGCAGGAGAGCAGCCTAGGATGGCAACCACAGATCCCTCCATAGATACAGTGGATGAGTGATGTAGCCACTCAGGAAGTGTGTTATTTGCAGGATTACCCAGTAAAATAACTCAAAAGAAGCTGGTAAAAAGAAAATGAATGCAGCTACCACACCATAATAATCTTACATAAATACACTTCACTTCTCACCTAATTTGATTTCCACAAAGTCGTTCAGGCAATTTTGATGTGGTTCCAGTTGCAATCTCTTAAACTCCATGTACGTAGTGGAGACATTGGGGTTCTGAATGACCCACTCACAGTTTAGGTTCTTGGTATAATTACTGACCTGATTGTATCCAGGAGATGTAAAGTTACCTCCAACAGGTTTCATTAGTGATCCTCCGCAGACTTCAAGACAAAATTATTTTATTTCATTATCATTATGTCTTTATCACATTCCATCCACAATTTATAATTCTAAAAACTGAGCAGATTTAAGAAATGCCCACACTCTTATCAACTCTTTAATTGGCCTAAACATCAATATATTTTGGTAGCCCAAGATCATTTTTGCTAAGCCCCAGCTTTATTACCATATTTCTTAGTTTCATCAAGAGCACAGATCTAATAGAAAAGACCGACTACAACTTTAAAATCAGAAACTGTTAAATTCAGATATAACCATGACAGATTCCTCTCTGCTCCAAGACGCTCCTCCACGCCTCCACAAGAACAGCCGGTGCTGGACATCAAACTTAGTCATCCATACTCATGAAGTCAGTGCAGATATAAAAGAAAGCCGCTCACCGGTGGCGTCACTGGAATCCACATTTATTGTAGGGAATGACCACAAGTGCTACAATGACAGTCTCCACTCTAGGACTGCACCACCCACTGATGCCTTCTCCTCAATAGGGCTTGGTCATAGAGATCAAACCTGGAGTTATTTCATTCCTGCTCCAAATATATCCAGTATGAATATATCTAAAGCAAGAAAGTAGTGTCTCTACTATAAGATTTCGCTACACTTTCCGCTTCGGTGACAACTATTACACTTTCCATTACTTTTTTGGACTGCTGAGGATAGTCACCAGGGAAAAGAGAGGCTGGAATTTTTGTCAGACTGTTGTTATTATCTCTGTCCCTAATGTGTGTGTGTGTGATGGGAAAATTCTAAATTGAAATTATCCTGGTGCAAAAGCAGAATAGATACCCTAGCTGGGGTGACAACAGTCTATAAGGGTATTATTTTTCAGTTGGAGAGTTTTCTTCTCACTCCTTGTTGTGCCTCAAGAATGGGAAGGGAAGCCTTACAGATGCTTTTTTTTAAATAAAGTTTTTAGCATTATCAAAAGAGACAAAATCCACAAATGTGGAGTACAAAAAACATAGTGACTATGACTGAGACAGACTTTTTAAGCCTTCCCTACTCTATCCAAAGCTGAAAAAAATTGGCTTTAGATATACCATTTGGAAAAGATCACAGGTCAAAATCAGTATTTTACAAATTTAAAATACGGTAGTTCTAAAGACACAACATTTTTTACCTTAATGCATTCCCCCCCATTAAGATAAAAAAATGTCCCAATAGTTGTATTGCCCCCTCACTCTCCCTCATTCTTTCCCAAGCCCTCTCTCAATTCAGCTCTGTGCCGGTCTACAGCGGCGGTGATCTCTCTCTCCTCACATTGCTCAAAAAGAGCAGCATTGGCTCCTGCTGGTGACGATCAAGTCCTGTGAGGAGGGAGCGAGGGCAGGGTCAGGGAGCACAGGGAAGAGGAGGCATCTAGAATGCTGGAAGAGGACCCAAGAAGAGAAGGTTTAAGGCCACTCAGTGCAATACGATTGCACAGAGCAGGTAAGTATAACATGTTTATTATTAACAAAAAACAAAAACACAAGCCTTTACAACTGCTTTAATTAGTATTTTTTTTGTCACTGAAACGAATGTACGATTTTTATAGCGCTGGCAGTTTAAATGTAACTAGTTCTTAATGTGGCTCATATTTGAAGGGGAACTAAAGTGAAGATTTGCTAAGTTATAGGATAAATTTAGAAACGTCACTTGTGCCCAAACAGTAGCCTGGAAATGTATCCTTAGGCTGGAATTTACCCTGAGAATTAGCAGCAGTATATGAGGTGTGCCTATAGCGATCTATAGAGATCTAAGACACTGCTTCCTGTAACTGCTAGTCTCACAAGATCTGGAGTAGGATTTGGTGAGGTCACAACCAGTGGCAGCGGCTCATGCAAGGTGCAGGGGTCCCACCCCCCCTAATCAATGCGCCCGGCCCCAATCTACATGCAGGGCGCCGGACGCATGCATTCCAATGGGGTTTTTCTTTACTTTTTTTTGAAGCACATGATTAGAGCCTGAAGCTCTAATTCGCTTGAAAAAGGATGGGCTTGGGGGGCAGAGCACTGCGCCCCCCCCCCCCCAAGAAAATTGAGCACCAGCCACCACTGGTCACAACTGGTCTTCCCACTGCTGCCCTTGCTTGGGGCTCCAACATCAGGGAGCAAAGCATTGCCTTTACCCAGATGCCACAAGGATACACAGTACATAGCAAGGCATAGTAAATCAGTAATGGTTACATATTAGCTGCAGTGAGGAGACAGGCAGGAGTTACAGTATGTCCCACCCGGCCGGCAAATAAAGACAGCCAAAGATCTGGCACTGAGAAGATGGGGTGAAGATGCATGGGGCCACACAGATGTCTTATTGTTGAAGCAGGGGTAATTATTTGCGTAGATTAGTTCAGCTTTAAGTCGGGGGGGGGGGGGGGGCAGTACTAGAAGCCAATCTTGTGTGCAAAGTTCTGGCTCTTATGTGTAATGCAGAGGGGGGGGGGGGCAACAATGTTGATGACTTCCATAGATGATTGACATTACCACCCCTCTGGGGCCCACTGCTCAAGTATTGTTGGAGGAGGGGGGAAAGTTTACTGCCACCAGCCACACCAGAATGATTGAGAGATCGGAGCTTTTTGCTTAAATAAATGCACAGAAAAAAATTCAAATAAAAACATTTTTATTGCAGTTTGTAATAAAATGAGTAATTTGAATCTTATTCCTGGCTGCGCTGTGTGATCGGACTGTAAGTCTCAGGACTAAATTGGCATAAATGTAGATCATTTGCAGCTCCCTTATATGTAAATTCCAACTTTTTTTTTTTTTTTCTGGGGTTTATCTTTAAAGAACGTTTTAAAGATCTATTGAAAAGTTCTATATTATTTACACTCAAACTTATCCATTACCTGCATCTTCCATTGAAGTGAACGTTGCCTTGAAACCTCCATTGGAAACAGACCCATCGGTAACAAATATAACTCTCATGGTGTTCCCAGAAGATCTGATAACTGTATCTGGAGCAACATTGCCACAAAACTTGTCCAAGAGAGGTGACTGGGTCCGGTAACCATTGTATACCTAAGATCAACCAAGAATTAACAGGAAATGTTACATAAGATATTTGTACAAGAGTATTAGAATTACGAATTTAATACTACTTTTGTGATTCACAGTCTCACCAAAAAAAATAATCCTCAGCAATTTTACAAAGTGTTCAAAGAGAGTTTATACAAAACAAAAATTAATTTCTAAGTGTATTTCCTTATTGTTCTGGAATTCACTCTTCAAAAAAAAAAAAAAAGGTTTAATAAAATAGCAATGTGTAGGGTATGAATTAGTGACTAAGATACACGTGCGTCCTCGCCCCCACTCCTGTGTCACTGCATTTGATTGACAGCAGCGGGAGTCAATGGTACCTGCTGCCAGACACGGGAGTAAGTCACACATGTGCAAGTCACAAGCAAGTCTCAAGTTACTGTAGCAAAAAGCAAGCAAGTCAAGTCGAGTCCCTGCTAGAAGTCAAGCAAGTCATTTATTTTGGTCAAGTCACAAATCAAGTCAAAATACTGATCTACCCCATTTCCACCTTTAAATGAGTTAAAAGTCAGTGTTCAGGAAAGGTTTTGTTTTATTTTCAACATTAACAAAACTGCTTTGTGCTTTTTTCTTGGCATATTAAAGAAAAACTTTGAATGCCCAAACAGCAGACAAGGAGCAGAACATTCAGCAATTCATTTTTTTTTATTGGGAATCAAATGAAACAAGCGTACAAAAGCTTCCACATTTTGTCATGTTGCAACCAAAAAACGTAAATGTAAATTGGGATTTTATGCGGCACATAATTGTGAAGTTGAAGGAAAATGATAAATGGTTTTCAAATTTTTTTACAAATAAATATGTGAAAAGTGTGGGGTACATTTGTATTCAGCCCTCCTGAGTCAATACTTTGTAGAACCCCCTTTCACTACAATTACATCTGCAAGTGTTTTTAGGTATGGCTCTACCAGCTTTGCACATTTAGAGAGGGACATTTTTGCCCATTCTTTGCAAAATAGCTCAAGCTCTGTAAGAAGGAGAGCGTCTGTGAACAGCAATTTTCAAGTCTTGCCACAGATTCTCAATTGGATTTAGGCCTGGACTTTGACTGGGCCATTCTAACACATGAATATGCTTTGATCTAAACCATCCCATTGTAGCTCTGGCTGTATGTTTAGGGTCGTTGACCTGCTGGAAGGTGAACCTCCACCCCAGTCTCAAGTCTTTTGCAGACTCTAACAGGTTTTCTTCTAAGATTGCCCTGTATTTGTCACCATCCATCTTCCCATCAACTCGGACCAGCTTCCCTGTCCCTGCTGAAGAAAATCATCCCCACAACATGATGCTGCCACCAACTGGTGAGTTCAGGGTGATGTGCATTGTTAGTTTTCTGCCACACATAATGTTTTGCTTTTAGGCCAAAAAATTTGATTTTTATATACAGCTTACCTGTAAAATCCTTTTCTTGAGAGTAGATCACGGGACACAGGGCTCCCGCCCCTCTTGGGAGCCTAACAGTCTCATGCATAATCGAATGGGGGATGATCCTTTGCCCAGAATTAGGCGCACCAGATCCCCAATGGCCAAGGCATGTGGCGTTGGAAGAAACACCTTGCTCTGAGCGGTGTCGATGACCATACCCAGGTATTCCAACCTGGTGGCAGGCTGTAGGGACGACTTTTCTAGGTTTATAATCCAACCTAGGCGTTCTAGGTGTTCTAGCGTTCTGGTAACGCTGCAGTTCAGGAACGCTACTGTTTTCTCCATGAGAAGTAAATCGTTTAGATAAGCCATGATGGCTATACCCTGAGCTCTTAGGTTTGCCAAGAGAGGGTCCAGAATCTTCGTGAAGACTCGAGGGGCTGTAGCAAGCCCGAACGGCAAGGCCACAAATTGAAAATGGCGCCACTCTACCGCGAACCTTAGACATTTTTGGTGTGTGGGAAAAATTGGCACATGAAGATATGCATCTTTGATATCTATTGATGCCATAAACTCTCCCCCTTGCAGGGAGGAGACTACAGTGCGGATTGACTGCATTCGGAAGGACTGGACGCGTAAAAACCGGTTCAGATCCTTCAGATCTAGGATAGGTCTGACACTTCCATTTGGCTTCGGAACAGTGAAGAGATTCGAGTAAAATCCTGAACCCTGTTCTTTTGGGTCCACTTCTACTATCACCCCCTGGGATAGTAAGTGATCCAAGGCCAGAAATAGCGGTTTTTGCTTTATTGGATCCCTGGGGATCCTTGACCTTAGGAAACGAGAAGGTGGAATCTCCTGAAACTCTAGCCTGTAGCCCAGAGATACCGAAGAGATCACCCACTTGTCCCAGATCTCTTCCCACCAGGCTCCTGCAAACTGCAGGAGCCTTCCCCCCCACTCGCCCCTTCACAAGCAAGTTTTTGGGCTCTGCTTGGCAGGCTTTCGCCCCCAAGTTTTTTTCTGCCCCTGGGCCTTTCCTGTAGAGGGCTGAGAAGGCCGTCGCCACTGCTTAGAGCTTGATGCACCGGGAGAGAGAGCACGCCTAAATGAAGGACGCTTGCTCCTTTTGACTGGAAGGAGAGTAGATTTACCTCCTGAGATCTTTTGGACGAATTTGTCTAATTCTTCTCCAAACAAATGTTCCCCTTTAAACAGGAACCCAATCAAATGCTTCTTGCATGACAGCTCAGCTGCCCAATTCTTTAGCCATAGGGCCCTTCGCATGTGTACCAACAGGAGAGACAAACGAGATGCTTGCTGGACAGAATCCAAAATCGCATCAATCATGAAACACAGAATATGAGGCAATTCTGCATAATTTTCTACTTCCTCACTGGAAAGGAGCCCAAGCATCTGCTTAACCTGTTCCTTGAGGAACTGACACAACCCCACGGCTGCGACTGTAGGTTGCACTACAGCGCTAGCCATGGAAAAGGAGGCTTTTAATAAGGTTTCCAGCTTTTTATCAGTTGGATCTTTAAATACCTGTGCATTATCCAAGGGACAAGTCAGGTTTTTATTCACGCAAGAAACAGCCGCATCAACAGATGGGACCCCCCACTTCTTGGTGAAACTTTCCTCCAGAGGATAATGCATAGAAAACCTTTTAGGAGGAGCAAACAGTTTATCGGGATGTCCCCAGTCCTCATACAGCAATTCTTCTATTAAATGATGAATTGGGAAGGAATAGGCAGTCTGTGGGGCTTTCCTGACTCCCAGGGAAGAAACAGAGGACGTAGCGACTTCAGCAGCAGGCATTCTGAATGTAGTACGCACCAATTCAGTATAATACTGCACCTGTTTTCTGAGTGCCTGGGAGGAGGGGACTCTCTCCTCTTCCTCTGATTCATCTGACTGCTCATGATCCCTGTCCCAAGACAGGGATCTCTCCTCATTTTCAGAAGAATCACCTGAGAGAAATTTCAGCAGAGGGAAGGGATCTACCCCTTTTCCTGCTATCTTTCAGGGAAACAGAAATAAAATTCATTATTCTCCCTTCAAACCCCTCCAATGTAGCCCTAAGGGAGTCCTCAGTGACATAAACCGGGGCTGGGACATTAGGAGAGGCTGCAAAACCTGACAGGGGCACTGACTCGTCTTGAGAGGCTGGCTCCAGTCTTGCAGGGGGGGGATGGTAACTTACAGGCACTTTTAGAACCCCTGGACCTAGGCGGTGATTTACCAGTGCCTTTGCTACCTCCCCCTGAGACCCTCTTACGAGGAGACATAGTCCTAAGCTACAAAGCAGAGGTACTAGTACAAGTGCAATCACTGTTGTGCTTAAAGTCTCACAATAAATATATATGCTTAAACTGCACAACCTGATGCTGAGTAGGTGTCTAAGGTTTGCCTGGATCCAGTCCCCACGGATGCTTACTGCCCACAGCTCCTGTGTCTCCACTTACAGCCCCCTGACGCTCTGGGCTTTTTAAAACTGCTGCCTGCGCAGTACAGCGCCGTGCACACTGATGTGCACGGCTCACAACCACACTCCCCCCTCCTCCATTAGGCCGGGAACGCACCCGGCGCGCATGCACGAGGACCGCGGGATCCAGGGGGGGAAAGGAGAACTCCACCGGAGCTACCTGGGACCCCCAGACTACGTGGGACCCCTGTGTTACCTTGTTGTGGCAGGGATTGCAGTGGAGGCGTGAGACAGCTGGAGAACCAGGCTTCACTGAGCGTGTGTACTGAAAGGCATGTAAGTATGCATCAGGCTGCACTTACTCCCTCTAGTGGTGGAAACCAGGTAAGACACACAACTACTCAAAAATGAAGAAATCCATCATATAATTATATATATAGGATTAACTTCCCTTACCTGTCCTCGCCGCAGGAATTGCTGAAACAGACAAATTCCAGCCTTCACCCATCATGGCGGGGAGTGTTAGCCAACCTTCAGGTTTATCTGGGGCTCTTTCTTGGAAGAGCCTCCTACCTGGACCATGTAAAAGACTCTGCCAGAAACTTTTGTGCGCTCTGTATAAACAGTACACCAAGTCTGGTTTTCCCAGAGCCCAGTCTTCCAATAGGAGAGGACTTACAGGCCAAACCTCATTTCTTCGGCTGACGAGGCCCGGGTACCATACCATCTTGGGAGTCAAATATCGGCCCGAGGTATGGATCCGGTTTGTTGTAGCCCTTAGGTCCCCGCAGGGACCTGCACAGAGCTAAAGTTTTATGTGACCAACCACCATAGACACTGGCGAAAAAACTGAGGTGCCTCCCATATAGGAGGGGTTATATAGGGGAGGAATTCTTCTTAATTGGGGTCAACCAGTGTCCAATCACCAGAGGTGCCTATATAACCCACTATGTAATGAAGCTCCTGTGTCCTGTGATGTATGATCAAGAAAGTTAAATTTTAGTCTTATCAGAGCACCTTCTTCCACATGTTTGCTGAGTCCCCCAAATGGCTTCTCACAAACTGCAAACAGGACAGCCATTTCAACAATAGCTCTCTTATTGTCACTCAACAATAGTTGTCCTGTGGACAGATTCTCCCACTTGAGCTGTGGATCTCTGCAGCTCCTCCAGAGTTACCATGGACCTCTTGGCTGCTTCTATAATTAATCCTTGCCCGGCCTGTCAGTTTAGGTGAATGACCATGTCTTGGTAGGTTTGCAGTTGTGTCATACTTTTTCCATTTTCAGATGATGGATTGAACAGAGCTCTGTGAGATATTCAAAGCCTGGGCTATTTTTTTTTATTACCTAACCCTGCTTTAAACTTCTCCACAACTTTATCCCTGAGCTGTCTGGTGTGTTCCTTGGCCTTTGTGATGTTGTTTGTTCACTAAGGTTCTCTAACAAACCTCTGAGGGCTTCACAGAACAGCTGTATTTATACTGAGATTAAATTACACAAAGGTGGTCTCAATTTAATAATTTGGAGACTTCTGAAGGCAATTGGTTCCACTAGATTTTAGTTAGGGGTATCAGAGTAAAGAGGGCTGAATACAAATACACGCCACACTTTTCACATATTTGTTTGTAGAAAATTTATCATTTTCTTTCCACTTTACAATTATGTGCCACTAATTATGTGCCACTTTGTGTAAGTCTATCAAAGAAAATCCCAATAAAATAAACTTATGTTTTAGGTTGTAACAAAACAAAATGTGGAACATTTCAAGGGGTATGAATACTTTTTCAAGGCACTGTATATACTGTATGTATGTTTTTTTTTTTATAATGGAAACAGCTAAAACTAAAGGTCACTCCCAAGAAATGTCCCTTCCCAATTCTCCAGTCCAAAGACTCTCTACACATTAGTCAGATAGTTTAAAGAGTAATGCCACTTTTGTTGAAAAAAACAAAACTTTCCCCTCTGAGTGATCTATGTACATTACAAGTATTGTAACAAGCTTTGTTGCAGATTCCTACCTTTTGGTATTCTGAAGAAATCCCTGTGTGTTTGTCTGTGTCCATGTGGTAAAGTGAATGGGAGTGGTTTCATAATTAGCAGCTGCAAAGCTCTAATAAGGAAAGCTTCTGGGTCAACATCCTTTTAGACGTGTTCCTACAGGAAGTATCTCACCAAAAATGACCTTTTTTGTTGCAGGGATGCCTGACATCTGACTTGTATCTTAGAGCCCTTCCACACTGTGCCACCCCGGTCGTCAGCGGTAAAGTGGTGCTATTTTTAGCGCCAATTTACCATTGTTTTATCAGTGCTATTCAAAAAGGGGTTAAATCCGCCTGCAAAATGCCACCGCAGCAGCGTTTTGCCGGTGGTATAGCAGCACTGCTCCATTTATTTCAATGGGGAGGAGCGGTGGAGGAGCAGTGAGTTCACCACTCCTTCACCGCTCCAAAGAAGCTGCTGGCAAGACTTTTTCTGACGCCCTGCCAGCGCACCGCTCCAGTGTGAAAGCGCTATAGCGCCTGCAAAACGACCCCAGTGTGAAAGGGGTCTAAGTGTAGACTTCTGGGAAAATCGGTGAGCAAATCACACAAGCAGGAATTGATGTTTCTAGGGGGTGTTCTGTAGAATTTCTGTCTACAGAAAACCTCCCGTTAACCATATTGCATTGCATTTTACAGAAAATCACAGCGGCTGCAGCATGAAAAGGAAAGGTAGTTTTTAATAACATCAAATTACAATATGACTAGTGTCGTAATTGTATATGTTATATTATTTTTTCTTTATTTATGCATTAAGGAAAACAAATTCCAGCCCAAACTTTTCTTGGTTTTCTATAGTATGAAGGAGACTTTGAACCCCTGTTAGCTCTTGTACACGCGGTTGGACATTTCGACAACACGGTCCGATCGGACATTTTCCATCGGAATGTCTGACCGTGTGTACAAGGGCTTAGATTTTCCTTTCTGTGTCTCTGTTGGAGTCTCATTTCTGGGGCCAGACAGGAAATGAGGAGAAATCTCCCCAATGAGAACACAGTAAAAAAAAAAAAAGAAAACGTCCTAACACTTCCATATGTGCTCACGTTAAGTGAGTGAAATCTTTCTGTATCTAGTAAATCCTACAGCAGATACAAATAAAAATCCTTAAATGTATTTCTGATTGTGATTATTGTAAGTATCCGACTTGATATCAGCCTCCTGCAAACCCTTGTAAAACAGGACTGGAAGAAAGAGGGGCAACACTGCCCAATCATAGGCAGGGGGCTGGGCAGGGCTCAAGTCCTGTGGGAACGCATGGGAACGGAGTTCCTGTACTTTTTCCACAACTTAGTTCCCGTTAGCAGCCGCGTCCTGCAAGACTTTGAAGTATGCAAGTTGTATGGCAGGTGCTACACCAGCAGCTGCCGATACAGCTTGCAATAGTAAGTGCCGCACACCTGACCATTCAGGCATTGCCAGTAGAGGGCCCCATGACAGCTTCCGCTTCGATCTACCTGTCAATCACAGCTAGCTGACAGGTAGATCAGGTCTAGGTCTAGCTGACGATAGATCAGCTATTCTGCTCACAGGACATGCAGGGAGAGAGGTGAGCTGAGGGAGGAACATCAGTTTGGGGTGGTAAGCTGAGCACAATACCTGGCAAAGTTTAATGCCAGGAGGGAAGTTTATGTGGAAATATGTGAAGGGTTGGAATAGCAGCGAGTGTTTGTTGGAGCCCCTGCAGAGTTTGCAGCCCCCCCAAGCTAACATACATCTCCTAAGCAGGAACACATCACTATCTCCCCAACATTCTGTGAATTCATTTTCAATGAAAAGTGTAAACTCACCACATAAACACTCTATATACAAAATAAAATTCCCCAATAAAGATCAGAACATGATGGTCACATTACATGGAAGCACAATGAATGAATGCTGATTATTCAGAGAATTACCGGATTTATGTTTATTGAGGACTTTTTTTTTATGTACTAACAGTTAAGAAAATTTGATGAAAAATACCACTTTTGAAGCGTTCGTGCATATGAGCGTATCATTTTTTATTTTTTTTTGGTGGGGGAGGGGATCTTGGGTGGAAGTTCCCACACTTTTTTCCCCAGGACTTGACCTCTGGGGCTGGGAGGTGATCAAGCTATATAGCTTAACTACAGTAGAAGAAAAGTCAGCTTACCAACCTGGCTCTGTTGTCTGGCAGGGCTGTGAACATTTCAAGGAGATACAAGCAAATCATTTGGCAGACAAAACATCTTCTATAAACACTGTTTACCTGGGGTTCAGCTTTAACATTTAACACACAACTTACAGCCACATAGTCGTAGTCACAGTTCTGTTGGTCCTGCAGCTGTAGGTCATGAAATGTCAGAGTGACCCTTCTTCCTTCGGGTACCCTTATTCTCCAATCACAAACACGATCATGTGGGTACAGGTTGGGGTAATTAGGAGAGCTCAGAGCCCCGGTGCTTCCATCAATGTCTCCTCCACATTCTGAAACACAGTATATGTATAACCATGTGTTATTCTCTTACAGTATTAAAGAAAACCTGTCATGGGAGAAACATGGGGCTGCCATTGCTGACATCTCCTTCTAGAAATGCCTGCTGCCTGGTTGACAGTCTGATCCTCTTGCTTTAATACTCTGAGTTACTGAGCAAAACAAATATGTACTGAAGCGCTGGGCTCCTAAAAAGCACGCGCTTTGTTTTGGAAATTTAGTTTTTTCTAAGACCATAGTTGGGTTTTAGGGTTAATTTCAGTAAATTATGGTCTCTGCATCAGTTTGGCTGGACTGTATTATGTTCTGCCTGGTCATGGGTGTAAGTGTCACCTTTGGCAGGCATTGGAGCGCAGTCTGATTAGACGCATTGGGTACCAATCTCTCTCTCGGAGCCAATGGGTGGGTGGGTGCTCTCTCTCGCTGTGTATTTCGAGAGAGGGTACTTAAGGTGCTGAGGTCACGTGATTCGGGGTTCTGGTCCAGAAGTGTGTTATGACTCCCTGGTTCTGGTCCTCCTGACCAGCTCCCCGAGGGCCTCATGGCCTGTGGTGCGGATCCATCCGTTTCCGAGTCTCGGGGCTGGCTAGCCCGAGGCACAGTAACTGGAAGGAGGGTTCCAAGGTGGTCCGGGTTTGGAGAGGCCCAGCAACCGAAAAAAGCAACCAGGGGAGGACTCTTCAGAAGAGGGCCACGCACAAGGCTGGCTGCTCGGTAAGAGCCTGGAAGCTAAGCTGAAAGGACACCAAGTGAATCCGCATTCTTATGGTATCGCCGGACCGGCTGAAAGATACTGGTACCGTAAGAGAGTTCCTAATTTTATCCTTCAGTTACAACTAAGTTTCTGTCAGAGACTTTCTGTTCTATTCTAGAGTTCTACAATCAAGTCTGTGGCAGAGACTTTGCTATACTTAAATCACCTGTCAGTTGCTAAATTCACCAAGGGATTTATCCGATAGTTGAAATATCCAGTTGCGAATGGCTATTCCCTGGATCACCTAGAGAGAGACATTTCCAGTGTCAGCAGTTCCAAGAGTACCTGAGCTTTACTACCCATACGCTCTATTCCCAACTGAGAAACTGTGTTCTGTTCAGAGTTTTTTGCAAATAAAAATTCCTAAAGGGATTCAAGTGTTGGTCTCTACAGTTTATTGGGCCATCAACCTCGGGAGAAGGAGAACGAGAAGGTAACGATAAGCCCAACAAAACCCGCCGCTCCTTCGGGGGTCAGTGCTACAGTACATAAGGTGTTCTGACTTTCTTCTGACTTCCCTTATATGCATTCTTGTTCCCAGGGCTTTTTTTTGCGGGAACGTGGGAGAACGCAGTTCCGGCACCTCCAGCACTGAATGTATGTAATAGCATGGGATGTGGGGTGTGCTGGAGGGTCTATTGATGTTGGCTGTGGGGGGATCTATTGTTGCTGTTGGGGATCTGATTTTGTGTGAGGGTCTATTGTTGCTGATGGGGAATTTATTGTTGCCAGGGGGTCTTATGTTGCTGGAAGGGATCTACTGTTGAGGGAGAGGTCTATTTTTACTGACTGCTGGAGGATCTATTGATGCTGGCTGCTGGGAGATCTGTTGTTGCTGCTGGGGGGGTCTAATGTTGCTTGGGTGGATATTTTGTTACTAGGTGTGATATTTTGTTGTGGGTAGTTCACTGTTGCTTTTGCTGCTGGGGTAGTCTATTGTTGTGTGGGGATCTATTGCAGTGATTCTATTGTTTCTGGCTGCAGGGGATCTATTTGACTGCTTTTCTTTTTATCATCAACATGTTCCATACAAATGATTTAGCACCACAAAATGATACTTGGTTCTGTATTCTCTAAAAGGGGCAGTACTGGTAGGTGGGTAGGGGGTGGAATCAAGGGACGGTGGTCAGAGGTGGGTAGGGGGCAGAGACAAGGGGTGACTCAGACGGGGGGGGGGGGGTTCCTGCACCTATTCTCTGAGAAAAAAAGCCCTGCTTGTTCCAGGTCAGTGATTCAGAAATTATGCAGAACAAGCAGAACAGCCAGTCAACCAGCATTTTTTTAAAAGGAGATCAGCAATGGCAACACTGTCGTTTTCTCGTGACAGGTTTACTTTAAAAAGACACTGTCATGTTACCCATTCAGGGAAAAGTGACAGTGTCTGCAGATAGCCCACCTCTCATTTATACTTCAAGAGATACACTAACAGAACAAGGCTTCCATGTGTAGGGTAGCATGTGGCCTCCCCATGTGATGGGGCCTGAGTAGCAAATAAATAGGGCCAAACACTCATGTTGGGGAGGGCAAGATGTTGTCTCCAGTCTAAGGCTGGCCATAAATTATACAATTTTCCTTTAGATTTACCAAAACCATATAGTATGAGGTCAAACCTAAATGACCTGTACACACGATAGGATTTTTCGACAACAAATGTTGGATGTCAGTTTGTTGTTGGAAGTCCGACCGTGTGTATGCTCCATAGAACATTTGTTGGCGGAATTTCCGCCAACAAATGTTTGAGAGCAGGTTCTCAAGTTTGTCGGAAATTCCGAGCGTGTATACATAAGTCCGATGCACAAACGTTCACGCATGCTCAGAATCAAGCAGAAGAGCCGCACTGGCCATTGAACTTAATTTTTCTCGGTTCGTCGTACGTGTTGTTCTTGACGTTGAACTTCCGACAACATTTGTGTGACCGTGTGTATGCAAAACAAGTTTGAGCCAACATCCTTCGGGAAAAAAATCCACAGTTTTGTTGTCAGAAAATCCTATCATGTGTACAGGGCAAAATACTTTCAATTTATATGCATTCATGCAGGCCCTTGTACTACATAGTTGAAGGTAAATCTAAAGGAAATTGAATAAGAAAATTGTATAATGTATGGCCAGCTTAAAGTTGTTGTAAACCCTTTACAACCACTTTATACTACAGGCAAGCCTATAATTAGCGGCCGACACTGGAGTTTAAACGGGTGAGAAGGTAACGAGAAGGTTGAGTAATTATACATGCCTACGGGGATGGGCTATTTGCAGACATATTTGCAGGCTATATGCCTTTAGTTGCCCTGATTAGGCAAAATGTCTTTCAAGCATCATATGGAATGATCCAGGAGACGATGACCTGCCTTTCAGTTCATGAGAGAGGGCAAAGCCAAAGAAGGACGAAATGCAAATACTCCATTATTTTGATAGTCAAGCAAAAGTATCACAGATACATCCAGTATTTTTTTCAAGCATCTGATTTCTATGACTTTTCTTCAGTTACCTTCAAGGCTGGCTTCATATTGCAGTCGGAATCCTTTGGCATTCACAGAACTGTTGCTTACAAATTTTACATAAGCAAAACTATCCGATGTCCTCATGGCCAGAGGCAGTGCATTTCCACAAAATTTACCCAGCAATTTGCCTAGAAAAATAAATCATATTTTTAATTTAAAGGACCACTACGAAAAATATTGTTACATTCGCTGCTATTCTAGCTTCTTCAAAGAGGCAGTGTTGCCTAATTTCTAGTTAGAGCATTCAGAGATTCACCTTAACAATTTTTAAATATCGTAGAATAAAGTTAAGGTATCCCCGTGCTATCATCAAGGGCATAGGCTATCACTAAGGATAGGTTACAGCAAACCACCGACAGGGGTATAAACCCTACCCCCCGAATAGCAATAATGTGAAAATCAAATAAATGGTGTTGCTCTACCTTAAGAGATTAAACTATACTACGGTGTTTTGTGCATAAATGTATATTAGCAGTTGTGCTAAATAATAAACTAACAGGGATAATGTTTCCTCCTATTAAGTAGGTGTAGCATAATTACCCTAAGCTAAACAATTATATATTACACAGTGTATACAAAATAATTCAAAATATATAAAGTGCCTCAAGCAAATACAATCGTGAATAATCAAATAGGTGAGTAAAGTGTCCAGTGCTTAAATATAGTAGCAGCAATAAACAAATAACAAGGTGTCTTGTGCTTTAAAATAGCTCAAAAGTAATACAATCAAGAAAGCTATATAGACTTCCAAGCGTGGCACACACCGTGCAAACTAAGCAAAAAAAACCACAAACAAAACAGCTCATAAATAGAGTCTTTATGTGGGCTTGAAGTGAATAAAGTGACCAGTGACCTATTCAGTGCTTCTCCAGATAAGGTGCCAAAAACCGTGTCTCTAATCCTTATTTCCAGTGTTTCACAGCACATCGGGTGAAGTGGCCCCTTACCTTACTGCTGTAAGGTAAACAGCAGAACAAACAAATGAAAAGATCCAGGGATTATATCCCTATTCCTGGCAGGTAAGTGCTGGCCCCCACGACTGATGTTTTGTATCTCTATAGCTTCCACACAGATCTCACTGCTCAATGTTTTTCCACAAGGATCTTTAACTAGACCACTGCAATTTTACAACAAACGAGTGGTGACACTCGATCACTGCACCACTGAAGAGAGAGCAGGAGACGAGAGGAGCGTTCTCCCTGAAGTAAAGCCCGCTGGCCTATACACGGGAAAGCTGTCACCTGAGATCCTTCCCCCATGTCTTCAGACTAAGAAACTTAGTGGTCTAGTTAACCACTTGAGATCCGCGCTATAGCCGAATGACGGCTACAGCGCGGATCTCCTTTTCCGGGACTACTTCTATTGACGTAGTCCCGTGCACGAGCGTCCTGCGCGCCCCCTGAGGGGCGCGCGCGGCACGCTCTGTGATTGGCGAGTCTGCGAGACTCGCCTGATCACCGATCCGTGCAAGGGGTCGATCCCGACCCCTTATCACGTGATCAGCTGTCAGCCAATGACAGCTGATCATGTGATATAACGGAGCCGGTAATCGGAAAAAAAAAGCCGATCACCGGCGGCCGTGATCGGGACATCAGTGCCGATCACGGCCAGCCCTGCCAGTGCCCACCTGCCCCCTGCCAGTGCCCACCTGCCCCCTGATTTGCCTGCCTAAATAAAAAATGTGTCCCCCCTGTCAGTGCCACCCAGCAGTGCCCATAATGCCACCCAGCAGTGCCCACAGTGCCACCCAGCAGTGCCACCCAGCAGTGCCCACAGTGCCACCCAGCAGTGCCCACAGTCTGCCTCAACAAAGGTGCTGCACCCCAGTGCCACATATCCGTGCCCAGCAGTGCCGCCCATCAGTGTCCAGCAGTGCCGCCCATCAGTGCCACCTATCAGAGCCACCTATCAGTGCCCATCAGTCCCATCTATCAGTGGTACCTATCAGTGCCCCTTAGTGCCACCCATCCGTGCCACCCATCTGTGCCACCCATCCGTGCCATCTTATCTGTGCCTGTCTTTGCCCATCAGTGCCGACTTATCTGTGCCCATCGGTGCCGCCTTATCTGTGCCTATTAGTGCCGCCTTAACTATTCCTATCAGTGCCCACCAGTGCAGCCTATCAGTGCCCACCAATGCAGCCTATCAGTGCCCACCAGTGCAGCCTATCAGTGCCCACCAGTGTGGCCTATCAGTGCCGCCTCATCAGCGCACTTCAATGAAGGAGAAAAATGACCTGTTTGCAAAATTTTATAACAAACTATTAAACATGATTTTTTTTTTTGCATCTTTTTTTGTTTGTTTAGCAAAAAATAAAACTCCGAGCTGTGATTAAATACCACCAAAAGAAAGCTCTATTTGTGGGGAAAAAATGATATGTATGCCCGCGCAATTGTCATTCAAAGTGCATCAGCGCTGAAAGCTGAAAATTGGTCTGGGACTGAGGGGGGTTTAAGTGCCCAGTAAGCAAGTGGTTAAAGATCCTTGTGGAAAAACATTGAGCAGTGAGATCTGTGTGGAAGCTATAGAGATACAAAACATCAGTCGTGGGGGCCAGCACTTACCTGCCAGGAATAGGGATATAATCCCTGGATCTTTTCATTTGTTTGTTCTGCTGTTTACCTTACAGCAGTAAGGTAAGGGGCCACTTCACCCGATGTGCTGTGAAACACTGGAAATAAGGATTAGAGACACGGTTTTTGGCACCTTATCTGGAGAAGCACTGAATAAGTCACTGGTCACTTTATTCACTTCAAGCCCACATAAAGACTCTATTTATGAGCTGTTTTGTTTGTGTTTTTTTTTGCTTAGTTTGCACGGTGTGTGCCACGCTTGGAAGTCTATATAGCTTTCTTGATTGTATTACTTTTGAGCTATTTTAAAGCACAAGACACCTTGTTATTTGTTTATTGCTGCTACTATATTTAAGCACTGGACACTTTACTCACCTATTTGATTATTCACGATTGTATTTGCTTGAGGCACTTTATATATTTTGAATTATTTTGTATACACTGTGTAATATATAATTGTTTAGCTTAGGGTAATTATGCTACACCTACTTAATAGGAAGAAACATTATCCCTGTTAGTTTATTATTTAGCACAACTACTAATATACATTTATGCACAAAACACTGTAGTATAGTTTAATCTCTTAAGGTAGCGCAACACCATTTATTTGATTTTCACACAATTTTTAAAATATCATTAAATGAAAACGAAAACAATGCCAGAAATACTTAATATACTTAAAAATACTTAAAGCAGAATTTCACTCTCTCAATCAACATTGACTATTTTTAATCCTTATGCTGCTAGCATTAGTAAATAGATAGGAAGGTATTGTATTTACTTGTTTTAAAGTTTTTTTTACTATTCTTCGGTTACTTCCTGGATTCCAAGCCTAGGCTAATCATGTCATACATCCCAGGATTTTTTTGTAGGGGAGGAGGGGCTTTCTCAGCTAAGCATACCCTCCTGCCTGCATGCCTGAGCTAAGGACAGATGGATTCTTGAAGGCAAATGCTACATAAATTATTTGCCTTTACTCAAGATGGCCACGGCCAGAAACGCTAGGAGTGTTTTTCAAAGTGACTTCTCAACAAACAAAAAACAAAAATACTAGTAACAGTTACTATTTAGAGCAATTTAATGGTGATAGTGTCATTCTTGTATGCATGAAGGTCCTGAAGACCCTTAGTGGCTGTAGCTGCTATTTCCTCTTTGGACACCAACTATCCAGTTGCAGATAAACAAGCCAAGAGAAACTGTATAAATAAATATGACGCCAATAGAGGAAGTAGAGAGTAAGGTATCCAAACTACACTGAACCTCTATTATAAAATATGTAAAGCCCCCATGTACTGAAAGCGGGAGTCCGCCGGGACTCCGCGTTTTTTTTTTTTTTTTTTAAAGTCAGCAGCTACAAATACTGCAGCTGCTGACTTTTAAAATGGTGACACTTACCTGTCCAGCGCGCCCGCGATGTCGGCACCCAAAGCCGATCTATAGATCGACACTCGGGTGCTGCCGCCGCCATCTTGGGTATGGGAATCAGGAAATGGAGCCTTTCGGCTTCATTTCCCGGTTCCCTACTGCGCATGCGCGAGCCGCGCGGCGCAATCCGGACGGTCCCCGCTGCCTCTGGGAACTGTGTGTTTCCCAGCAGGCAGCGGGGCACTTGCGCAAAGGGGCGGGCAGTTGCGGAAAGGGGCGTAATCTACGCCCCTTTCCGCAGACAGCTATCCCGGAAGTGGGTGCAGTTACCTGGATTATCCAGGTAACTGCACCCCCCTCCCCCCTGAAAGGTGCCAATTGTGGCGCCGGAGGGGGGGGGATTCCGATGAGCGGAGGTCCATTTTAGGGTGGACCTCCGCTTGAATGGGCTAAATGCTTGTTGTACCCACGGGATGATGGCAAATTACTTACCTTATTCCTTGCTCCCACAACTGCCTTACAATTGGTCCCCTGAAGCCTCTTCTCTTTACGCAACTGGTCGCAGGCTATGTGACATCATCATGTACAATTGAGTTCTGAATGAAGACGCTGAAGGACCACAACTAGAGAGGGCCGAACACCCTCCTGGTTTAGGAGATATCCCCTGTATTTGCATGTGCCGATGTCATCGGCATGTGCGCACTGAATGTTGCTTCAATGAATGAGCCGTTACTGGTGGCTCCTGCAAGCATGCGCGGGAGTGACGTCATCGTGGCTCTGGCTAATCATAGCGCCGGCGCTGAAGCCCACGATACCTGGAAGTAACTCCGGGAGTGATGTCGGCCACCAGGGCGGTGTACGAGGATGGTTGCAGGGGCTTCGATCTCAGGTATTTCATAATGAGCTAGTATGCTATGTATACTAGCTCATTATGCCTTTGTCTTGCCAGTTTTTTTTTTTTGTCCTAGGATTTACAACCACTTCAAGGATCTGTAAGAATGCCACTGTGATTACCACTGTAAGAGGGCCATTCTTCCCCTTGGCCACCAATTTAACGGGCATTTTTCTCACTGACCCCTAATGAATTGGCTCTAGCAGGGGTTCCCCAAGACCTGAAAATGTAGGATTCCTCTGGCATAAAAGGGTTGAGAAAGGCTGCCTAATGCCACGTACACACAACCGGACTTT
Source organism: Lithobates pipiens (assembly GCF_037356315.1). Classification (NCBI taxonomy): domain Eukaryota; kingdom Metazoa; phylum Chordata; class Amphibia; order Anura; family Ranidae; genus Lithobates; species Lithobates pipiens. Next base: position 72,810,933 of record NW_027507764.1, read on the forward strand.
CTGGCAGACTAGGTCCGACGGTCTTCACCGACGCACTTTTGGTGGACTTTCCGAACGAACGGACTTGGCCACACACAATCATACCAAAGTCCGACAGATTTGACCGTGATGACGTATGACTGGACTAGAATAAGGAAGTTCATAGCCAGTAGCCAATATCTGCCCTAGTGTCGGTTTTCATCCGTCGGACTAGCATACAGACGAACTGATTTTTCGACCGGACTCGAGTCTGTCGGAAAAATTTGAAACATGTTCTAAATCTAAAGCCCCTTTAGCTACTTGCGTCACAACTCCAGTATATGGGGGGGGGGGGGGTAATTTGGAAGGGGGAGAGGCAGGGAGAAAAATGCTCCTACAAAACACACCACATGACTCAATAGTGGAAGCTCTGGAGGCAGAATCCTTTCCATTAGGATCCATTAGGACTCCTTTGAGGTTAATGACGAGAGTGTGGGACACAGGGAAGGCCATATTAAAATACAGATTATTTAATATGCATGGAAGAATAGCAAATTGGGAGAACTGCAGAAGATGGGGACAGTAAGAGAATGGGAGAGATGTGGAATAAAATTTATCGCTCAGCTATACCAAGATGGTGCCCTGAAAACCTTTCAGGAACTGAGAGACTATTTTGCTCTACCAAATCCTTCTATAAGTATTTGCAGGTCAAGCACGCACTGGAGGAGCAGTTTAGAGGAAGGACTTTAGAATGGAGCACAATCCCAGTTCTTCAAAAAATAATTAATGCAGAAACAGGGAAAGGTTTAATTTCGAAAATATACTCACATATAAACAAGGGGAGAATGGGAGGGATAGAGACCCCTATGTATAAGAGGAAGTGGGAAAAAGATGTGGGAGATATCTCGGAAATACAATGGAATAGAATTCTTGAACTGGCTCCTTTGGTATCACTCTCTCCCTCTCAGAGGATGTCACATCTGTTCTTATTATATAGAACCTATTATATTCATCGTAAACTTTTTCAATGTGGCCGACGGCCGGACGCAAGCTGCCCCCGATGCGGGGACATGCAGGGAGACATGATTCACATGTTTTGGAGATGCCCGAAGTTGATCCGCTACTGGGCTGAGGTGACAGGAACCATTGATCCGGTGTTTGGAACCTCCACCAGGATGGAGGCGAAGTATTGTCTCCTGGGGTTAGTTGAAGGAGTTGGAAACCCAGGAAGCAGCCAGACGGCGGTTCTGAGATGCCTATTTCAGGCAAGGAAACTGATTGCCCTAAGATGGTTGTCGGTGTTACCTCCATCCAGTAGAGAATGGATAAATAGCATGTGGTAATTCTTAAAGAGAAAGCGTTATATATACAAGAAGGGACTTTAAAGAAATATGACAAGATGTGGAAACCTTGGTGGGAAGCCAGAGGGATTTATATGTGAATAATAATAGTGTGGAAAAATATTCTAACGATGAAAAGTGACCCAATAGGAATTAAAGTAAGAGGGCAAATGAAGAGGATGGAAGTGTGCGAGAATGGGGATGAGAGGAAAGTGTGATAGAGAAGGAATCTAGATTAAATGGAACATCAGATAGGATGGCCCCCATGATACCAATCCCCTCTTAGGCCACCTAAGATATGAACGATTTTTTTGTTGTTGTTATATTCTTATCTGATAAGGCGATGGGAGGGAGGGGGGCTGAGGGGATGTTTGATTTTGATGTATTTTGTAAACAAAATAAATATCTTAATAAAGAAATAAAGTTTAAATCTAAAGTCCGTCTGATTTTTCGACAGCAAAGGTCCAATGAAGCCTACACATGGTCGAATTGTCCGCCGGATTCGTTCTAGCTAATATAACGTATTCTAATTACTACAACAAATCTAGCTATCTATTCAATCTAAATTTACTCTGTCCTGGCTCATTGTCACTGGGACTGAAAGTGAGGGCAAACCCAACATTTTGAAGTGTAATCAAAACAGGAATTAACTTGTAAATCGTTCTCTTACTTCTTGTTGTGTCTATAGGCCTGGAAGTGAAGGGAAATTTCTCCAGTGGGGCACAGATGGCATAACAGAATTTTAATTGTAAGTCTATTAGCATGAAACAAGCCTTTGTTAATAATAAGAAACAGACCTGACTAAACATAGGCAATCTTCACACATGTGCTTCACATTTCCAAGTACAAGTCCAAGCACTCACCAGATGCATTGTATTCATGGATTTCAATGTAGTCATTCAAACAGTTTTCTGAGTCTTGAAGATCAAGGGCCGTGAATGTAATGGTCAGATAATGTCCAGTAGGGCCATTGAAGAACCATTCGCACAAAGAAGAGTCTGTGTAATTCTGTGATGGGTAACCCGGGCTCTGAATAATACCACTCTGACCAAAAAGAGTTCCACCGCATGAGGCTGCAAAGTGAAAAATATCAATTAGAATTTCTATGTCACTCTTAGATGGTCTCTCTAGCCATGGTTATCATTTTGACACTATATTATTTTGCTCCAGCCACCTCCTGTAATAATTTATAGATGGCAGTGTCCCTTTTCTTAATGGGTTCGGATTTAGAAATTGCTCAAAACAGGATAGAAACATTGGGACTGATTTACTAAAGGCAAATAGACTGTGCACATTGCAAGTGCAGTTGCGCTGATAAGAGTGCTCTGGCGGGGGGGGGGGCATCCCCCTGTCAGAACACAACAGCTCAGTGGGGAAGATCATTGTACTTCTTTTTCGTTTCATTTGTTTTTTTTGCTTTTTTGGTAATTCGGTAATTCGAAAATTCAGGTATTCAAAAATCCGAAAATTCAGATAGTCAAATTTATGTAATTCTAATTTTCCGAATTTCGAGTTTCCAAATTCTCGAATTTCTGAATTTTCAAATTTCGAATTCCTGAATTTTCAAATTTCCGAATTTTCAAATTCTGAAATTCAGAAAATTGAAAATGAAAAAATCTGAAAAAAGAAAGAAAATCAGCAAAATTTGAAATATTTAACTAATAACAATTAACTATTAAATTATAGGTATTGGAATTTCCTTTCAAATTTGGCTGTTTGTGAACGTAACAAATACAAATTTATCTAAAGTTATGAATAATCTGAAATAACGAATGCCACATCTAAACAAATGGAATGGAACAAATTAATAATAATAATAAAAAGGTTTTATTATTATTATTATTATTATTATTATTATTATATTATTATTACGTTCCATTCATTTAGATACAGCATTTGTTAATTCAGATAATTCGTAACTTCAGATAAATTCGTATTTGTTACGTTCACTAACAGACAAATTTGAAAGGAAATTCCAATACCTATAATTTTATATTTATTATTAGTTAGTTATTATTTCAGATTTTTGGGGTTTTTGAATTTTCAGATTTTCATTCTTTTGAATATTCAGATTTTCATTCTTATTTTTGGAGTTTAGAATTTTCTAATTCTGAATTTTCAAATTTCTAAAATTTAGAATTTCCGAACTTCAGAAATTTTGAATTTCTCGAACTTCCGAATTTCCGAAATTTTTAATTTCCGAATTTCCAATTTCCGAATTTTCAAAATTTTTAATTTTCCAACTTCTGAAAATTCGGAAATTTGAAAATTCGGAAATTTGAAATTCAGAAATTCAAAATTTGGTAAATTGAAAAATTTGGAGATTTGGAGTTAATGAATTTGTAAAAAATTGTTAAAAAACTAATTCTGAATTAAACTAATTGCGCATGTGTAGTTGGGGCTGCTTTGCAGTATGGCATGCTAGGTTCATGTTGGCATGTTGGGATTAGCAGGCATTATGCCTGCCAAATGCATCCATTAAAGTCGATAGGACGGAGCCATAATCCTGCTCCAAGTACAGTAAATGTGGCACAGTATTTCAATATAACTTCTCCTTGGGTTAAAAAAAAGGCGGGTGACAGTATTGCCTCCTGCTGATTTACCCCTGCTTGATGTTTAGAGCCTGTCAGCTGTTTGAATTTTTTTTATTTTTTACATACTTGTGAAACAATAATTTTATTATTGTATTAAATATACCGATTTACGGACTCACCAATAGAATAGTTGGCTTTGAACCCAGCACGTGGGGTACTGCTGCCGGTTCTAAGCCTCAGGTACATGGCAACCCCCAGTGATTTGTAGGTGATCGGCAAAGTGTTTCCACATAATTTTGCCAAGAGCCTTTGACTGGAATCTGCACCGTCTCTTATTTCCAGATAACTAGAGTTGCACCTGGTATAAAATGAAAAAAGTTCTCATTAGATCTGCGAGTATAGAGTAACCATACACCGACTGCTTATAACCCCCAATCTATACGATATGAGGCTTCAAACACAGTGCAGGAGGGAGGAGAAAGCTAAAGTTTTAGGCCCCTTTCACACAAGAGGTCCGATTGGGTTTGGCTCCATTTTTAGGCGAACCCGATCGGACCCGCCATTCTCCTCTAAGGGCAGTCGGATGTAAACGGACCTATGTCCCTTTACACCCAGCTACCTCCAGGTCCAATCTGATCTGGAAAAATAATGAAGGGTATCCGTTCCCCTCCATCTGGCCAGGTTGGATTGGAGGGCAGTCGGGTGTAAACAGGCAGCCAATCTGTTTACATCTGGCTGCCCATAGATCTGAGAAGGTTGTGTCCATGTCCGCTCTGCATAAGTGAAGTGGACACAGACCTGTCATCAGGCTGCTCCGCTCAGCTTAGCAGGGGATCCGCTGACAGTTCCGGACTGTGAGAAAGAGGCCTTACAGTTGTCACCAGGACAGGAGAAAAGGGGATATTCTCCACGGGGGACACCGGTTCCTGTGCCAGACATCAAATGTGGGATTTCCCCCTCCCTTCTGGGGAGATGTTCACTCACTTCACAGAATATATCAATGGCCCTTTCAGAACTATGTGTGAGAGTAGAGGCATATTTTTTCATAGCGTTAGGTAGACGCATTGTTTTGCATCAGTGTGTGTAGACCTACGTTTTTAATGTGCTTTTGAATTTAGAATTTGGAGTGGATAGGGTTAAAGTGTTACTAAACCCAGGACCCTGCATTCACTATAACTGGTCTCCCACAGTACACAATCATTTAAATAAATATAAACCGCTAAATACCTTTTTTCATCAGCCGTATCTAGCAGTCTTTTAAGTTCTACCAGTGCCTGCTTAAAGCTTGTAGGAGGAGTTTTCATACTGCACTGGCTGTCCCATCAGGACCCCTGACCCTCTGTCTGGACAGTGCTGATTGGCCCTGTGCTGATCAGATTCACTCTCCCAAGAATTTTTTTTTTTTTTTTTTTCTAGCAATACACACCAAACTGAGCATGTGCAGCTTGACTCCATTTACTCTGTCTTATCTGGACATGTTTTGGGGGAAATGCAAGAAGGGGAGAACAGTGAGTATAACAAGCATGCTTTACTACATATACTGCATATACAGACTTGTTAATACCTGTCAGCAATGCATTAAAATGTATGTTACATGCATTTTGTTGTGCTGCCATTGACTTCCCTGGGCCTCTCAACAGAAACTTTATTTTGCACTAATCAGCCCCAATATTTAATGTAAAACAAATGTCTCTGTCACCTGTAGCAACCAAATTGATTAGTTGTTATTGGCCAAGTTCCTTTTGTCACTTTTATGGGGAAAAGACTGAAGACTGCAGGAACTCATATCAACCAATTAGCATCTACCTACAAAAGCATACTGGACAATGGAAGAAGCAGTGTGATTGGCTGCTAATGGTTACTGCACTGACAGTGGAAACAAACACAGGCGGATGGATGACAAGCAGTGTCAGCTGCCCATCAATACATACTTGTCAGAGGGTTCAATATAGAATGGGTCTTGGAAGTCCAGCTGCACCGCTTCTGCATTTGGCACAATGATTATCCACACACATTCTATGTTAGTAGGATAATTGCTGGGATAATTGGGTGACATAATATAGCCACTTGGATTGGAGTCCGTCACATAGATGATCCCTCCACATGCTAAACAGAAAGAAAAATTACATTAATGGATTGTCTACACACATACATATGGAAAATATTTTACCTGCCAAAGCTTTTGTCATTCTTTTCAGTTATGATTCCGGCATTGCTGCCAGACAGCACAGCCAGGTCCTCACCCTCCAGTACAGCACAGTTTGGTCAGAAACACACACCCAGCCTGCTGACTGGACAATGCAGAAGTTGCAGTATGCTGAAGAATTATCCCCATCTCCTTCTGCTATCGGTTACTACAGGAAAGCCCTGATTGGCTATTGCTACTACTCGTCCCTTGCAGAGCTTATATTCTAAAAATGCTAGTGGCCTGGCTGTTATGCAGCCCCAGTGTCTTTTGTGCTTTCTAAACTACTGACCCGGAACAAGTATGCAAAAGTTTTGACTTCACTCTGATTTTACTTGATGCATGCTTGTTGCAGTTAACCACTTCAGCCCCGGACCAATTGTCAGCCTAAGGACCAGAGGTCTTTTTACAATTTCGCACTGCGCTGCTTTAACTGGTAATTGCGCGGTCATGCAATGTTGTACCCAAATGAAATTTGTGTCCTTTTCTTCCCACAAATAGAGCTTTCTTTTGATGGTATTTGATTGCCTCTGTGATTTTTATTTTTTGTGATATAAATGGAAAAAGACCGAAAATTTCGAGAAAAAAAGATATTTTCTACTTTTTGTTATAAGAAAAATCGAATAAACTCAATTTTAGTCATACATTTAGGGCAGAATTTATTCAGCCACATGTCTTTAGTAAAAAAAAGTCAATAAGCGTATATTTATTGGTTTGCGCAAAAGTTATAGCGTCTACAAACTAGAGTACATTTTCTGGAATTTACACAGCTTTTAATTTATGACTGCCGATCTCATTTCTTGAGGTGCTAAAATGGCAGGGCAGTACAAACCCCCCCTCCCCAAATGACCCCATTTTGGAAAGTAGACACCCCAAGGAAATTGCTGAGGGGCATGTTGAGCCCATTGAATATTTTTGTTTTTTTTCCCAAGTGATTGAATAATGACACAAAAAAAAAAACGCTGAAAGGCGAGCACGTACATGTACGTGCTTGTGCCTGTCGGTGCCATTGCGCCGACGTACATTGCCATGACTTAGAAAGTACTGAAACTGGGGACAGCCAGACAGCTAGAATTTTTGGAAGGAGGTCAGCACTGGTATTCCTCATATTTCTCTGTCTGGGTCCAACAAAAGCACCTGGGAGCTATATGTGGACTGCCATTTGTGACCTCCTTCAGCAATTCAGGGCTGTCTTTAGTTCAAAATGTTCACACAAAAACTTGTTGCAAATTCATACAATAGTGAATAACTCCTGAAAACAAAAGCAAATGTGTTCATAAATAGGCTGCAAGCTTTTAGGCTTTTAAGCTTTTAAATCACACTAGTGGTTAATTGGCGGTAAAACCACACTTTTACTGCCCCTCAAATGCTTACCCCCTTTAGCTGCAGAGGATTGGGGGCATGCCACAGCCACAATACTTTTCTTTCATGGCCGTGGCAGGAACTTTAACTCCCATCAAGCAGCCCATTCAAGTAAATGGGACCATTCTGCAAGCGTCCTGCAACCGCGCACAATGCATGTGGTTGTGGCAAGCTAGTGTGGGGTTGAAGGGGTGAGGAGTTGTTGTCAAATTAACTCTGAAAGCCAATCCGAACATGTATTGCTCTTCAGATCCCATCAGCTCACCCCCCATAGTTATCACCTTTCATCCACTTGACCCTCCCCTCTAGATTGTAAGCTCTAATGAGCAGGGCCCTCTGATCCCTCCTGTATTGAATTGTATTGTAACTGTACTGTCTGCCCTCATGTTGTAAAGTGCTGTGCAAACTGTTGGCACTATATAAATCCTGTATAATAATAATATTAATAATAAAGAGACCAAAGCAAGCATGAATGAGTCCTAAAGCACTTAAAGTGGTTGCAAAGACTGAAGGTTTTTTTTTTTTAACTGTAATGTATTCTCTACATTAAGGAAAAAAAATCTTCAGTGCTCAGTTCTCTCCAATTTAACTGAGCCTGATCTCGATCCAGTGATTTTCACCAGTGCAGCGGCTCACTCCCTTCTCATTGGCTCAGAGCTATTGGCTCCCGCTGCTGTCATTCACAGCCAGTGCGGAGGGAGATGGGGCAGGGCATAGCGGTATGGTGTGTGTAAATGGCCGGGGGTGAGCCAAGAGTGCTGGCGGGGGACACATAAACAAGGATGATCGGGACACCTTTTTGCAAAACCATTGCACAGAGCAGGTAAGTATAACATGTTTGTTATTTTATTTTATTTTTTTTAATTTGATTTACAATCACTATGTTTTTCTTTGATAATCTCTCCATAAAATATTTTAGAATCAGGAAACGGGGCTTAGAATTATGTATACTACAGATATACACACACACACACATGTATATATATATATTTATATATATATATACACACACACACACACACACACAGATACACCCCACTTTTAAGTACACAATTATTTACTAAATGCTATAATGGAATTTTATATATATATATATATATATATATATATATATATATATAGAGAGAGAGAGAGAGAGAGAGAGAGAGAGAGGCATTACTGAAGCTGAAAAATGCAAAATCAGGCTCACTTCTGCATAGAAACCAATGAGCTTCTAACCCCAACTTGTTCAGTTTCGCTTTGGTAGTAAAACCTGAAAGCTCATTGGTTTCTATGAAGAAGGGAGCCTGATTTTGCATTTTTCAGCTTTAGTAAATAAACCCCATTGTGTACTTAAAAGTGGGGTATGCCTGTATATATAATTGTGTATTATAATATATAATTCATATATTATGAACATTACATGGTTCAGATAATAAACCTTTTTGCCTCATATATCTTTACTGAATGAAGTGAGAACCATAACACATACCCGAGCCTTTGGCATCGAATTGAAGTTTAAACCCCTTGGCCTCATTTCTGCTATCAGAGATGAATCGTACAAGCAGTTCATTGTCTGTAGTGTGCAAACTGGATGGAGCTTCCCTGCCACACAACGTCCCATTCCCGGCAGCGGTCCCCAGAGGGGGTGATGACCCATCAGGACCATTCCTTAGCTAGTGACACAAAATAAAATAAAATCAATAGTACAACCATTGTGCTCATATAATTCTGCAGAAACAATAAGTATGTTGAATACGACACACATAACTTAGTTCATATTAACAGAGAACTTCTTCATATGGAAAGCAAACTCTTTTTCTGCAAAAATAATTATTATTCAGATTTTCTTCAGTAAGGCTATGTTTGGTTTTATTCATTTCCTATCACTAAAATTGCACCTAAATACAAAAAATGTTAAGGAAGACCTGTACTGTGGAAGCTGTGCCCAAAGGGGCAAGTAGAGAGCAAAGGACTGCTAACCATTATTTCCTACAAGTTACCGGCAGCTGATCTTTACACATAAAGTAACTTACCTTCATGCTCTCTTCTGGACTATGTGGATGCGGCCATATTGGCTTTTCATTTCATAACTGCCCCCTGATGATCTGATGACTGCTCGGGGGATCCTTGATCTGCAGACCCTAAGGTACAGTTTTCTCTCCAGCAAGGAGAACAATGAAGGCACAGTAGTGACAGTGACATCAAATCTCACTCCCGAGTGATTTCAGATTCTATCCAAGTATCATTGGTTGCACCAGACAGGACGTAAAGGTAAATCTTAAATAGCAACAAATATTTGGCCCCTGTTGATTTTTTTGTAGCTTTAACTTAATCAACTCAATGTCCTTTTTTCTGTGGTTTCTCTACTACAATGCTGTGAAATCAGTCTGTCGGATGCCCTGACCACGACCAGCAGTAGCCTCAGGGCTTTTGGATTTCTATACAAGGGAGACTTTTACATGTAGATGCATTAAGGCTGGGTTCACACTATCTTCACATGCGGCTCACAGCAGGGGTCCGGTGTACCCTTTCACCGTTTCAGGTCCGATTTCAGCCCAAGTTTTTGGCAGAATTCGGGCCTGAAACAGACCAAAAGACGCACAGAGCTCCTGTGCAATTCGCACTGGAGCCGCATCAGAGATATGTGAACCGGCTCCATAGAGAGATGGTCAAAATCTCCTGCTATTGCGAATTGGATGCGAGAAACCCCCATCCAATTCACAATAGTGTGAACCCAGTCTAAAGTGTAACTCTATCTTTGTTGAGAAAAAAAGATTCCCTTCTGGGTGATCTATGTACATTAGAAGGATTTGAACAAACTGTGTTGCAGATTCCCACCCTTTGTTATTCTGAAGAAATCCCTGTGTGTTTGTCTGTGTCCATGTGGTAAGTGAATCTAATGGGAATGGTTTCATAATTATCAATCAGCTGCTGCATCTGCAGGCTCTAATGAGGAAAATTGTAGGGTCTGCATCCCTTTAGACGTGATTTCCTATTAGAAATATCTCACCAAAAATGACATTTTTGTTGCAGGGGATGCCTAAAATCTGACGTGTATCATAGTGCAGACTTCTGGGAAAATCAGTGAGCCAATCACACAAGCAGGAAATTATGTTTCTGGGGGGGGGGGGGGGCGGGGGGTAGGCGTTCTGTACAGATTCTGTGTACAGAACACCTCCAGGTAGCCATATCGCATTTTACAGAAAATTACAGAGCCGCAGATTGAAAAGAAAAGGTTATTTTTAATAACATTCAATTATAATATGACTTGTGTTACAATTGTAAATGCTATATTATGATTATTTTTTTAATCTGCTATTTCTCTCACAAAAGTTGAGTTACCCTTTAAATATGTGAAATGCACACATAATCTTATGGAAACATTTTTACTGAAATGAATGGTCTGGTATCAGGGTCTTCTTGGGGAGGAAAGATATGCCTTCATGTGACCTGCTCCTAATGTATGTATTGCTATATGTGTCCCAGGTTAGGAACTCAGAAAAGGACCACATTTTTTAACGTGGCAATGTGGCTTTATATGTTTTTGAAAATGTATTATACAAAAACCTTGGGCTTTAACAGTTTAAAACCGTTTAGTTTAAGTTTTTTTTTGCTGGCTAGCATTTAGCAAGTATGCTGGGGAAGTTTGGTGTTATGCTGGCCATACACTATACAAAAAATCGGGCGAAATTCGATCATTAGACCGTTCGTTCGTTTTTTCGACCAGTCAGTGGGCACAATCATTAATAATAACGTTTGGACGTTTTTGAGCCGAAAAAAACGAAGGACAAGTTTGTAAATTTTCTGCCGAGCGAACGATAAATTGAAAGGTTAATGTGTTTTCCATCCGACCTGTCTGCACTAGGTATATGTAAAAAAATGAACATAAAATGTATTTATTTATGTCCACTGAACGATTTATCGGTCATTACATGATGGCACCATCGTTTGTGCTCACGGCTGAACGTTCGTTTTTCGAAACTGGGTTCGGCCGATTTTTTGTATAGTGTATGGCCAGCTTAACTCTGTGCACTGCTCTGCCCATGTGCAACGTCCGCCTTTTTGCTAGTTTTAAATTGACCTGCGGGTGCTATTGTTGCTTTTGCTCGCTTTAGTTCCCAATCTGTTTATTCAGATGTAAATACATTGTATTAGCCCTTGCATACTTGACCTGTACATCCAAAATTTAGAGTATTCTATACTGTGTATTGTGACTTTTATCTTCCGTCTAAAATGTTGGTTAATTATGGTCGACTGTCTATGTAAGGCCTTGTTCACACAGGGTATACAATGCTGTATTTCCATGCACCCCCATGCAGGCATTCCTATCGATGTCTATTGGGACACAGTGGCTGTTATCCCAATATGACATCCACGCCCATCAGTGACCGGCACCCAAATGGAAGTCTTATTGGGTAAACATAATTGTGCACAGGCACACCTCCCAACATTTTGAGATGGGAATGAGGGACACCTACTAGCAAATGTATGCAGACATAGGGCACACCCCCTGCCACACCCCCTTAAAGGAGAATTAACCCCAAAAAAAGGTCAATTAAATCCACAAGGGACTTTTTTTTTTACCACTACTATTCCTTTATATCGGCTTATAAAATTTACAAATGCAACAATTTATAATTTGGATGAAAGGTTTAGCACTGGGAAACACTTTTTGAAAGCTAAAAAGTACATTTTATATACAACTCTATAGATCAGACCAAAATGAGGGACAAATGAGGAGGAAAGAGGGACAGCGGGACATTTCTCCAAATCAGGGACAGTCCCTCTAAATCAGGGACAGTTGGGAGCTCTACACGGGTGTACAGTACTGTATGATATGCCCTATGTGAACAAGGCCTAAGACATTCACTAAACGATCATTGCCTGTCCTAATTTGCTTGTTTATTACAATTTACCTGACTATTCTGTGTCAATCTTTTTATTATGATTTTAAATAACAAGAAAAAACATTGAGGAGCGCAATCGGGTACAAACTAGAACTGTCATAGTCAGCGAACAATTAGGAAAACTGGCGACAATAATAGATGAAAGATGACGAGGGGTTTGCTATGAACCTATGGAAAGTCCAGAAAAACCCTTTTGATAAAAATCATTCTGCCCCACACTAAAGCCACTGATGAATGTTTATCTCTTTTCAAATCTCTGCTGAACTAGTACACAATTCATCACTCAACATGAAAAAAAAGCCCCTAATGCTCACAGTATGCTATTTCTGTGATTAGACACTGTGAGATTGATTTTCTAGAGGCAAATCGACTGTTTGCTTTAAAATGGGAAGTTGCACTTTGCAAGGGAATTTGTCTCAGAGGTGAGGTTAGAGTTTTTACAAAGAATACCCAATCATGTACAAGTGAAATTTAAAAAAATGCATTTTTGCTTGCGCGTGATTGGATGGTGGGAGTCAGCTGAGCTACACCCTATTCACTATGATCAGAAGAAAATTCCCTTGCAAAATGCAACTTTCCTAGCAAAGTGAACAGTCTTCCTGCATTCGGTGAAGGAACCCTCCTGTATTTTTGGACGCAGGTGCTTTCTAGCCTCAACAAAACATACATACAAACTAAAATGGAGAAACTGTTAAATTACAATAGGGATATATATTGTATATTAATCATATAGAATTTTCAGAATACGCCATTTTTTTGTGGTCCTTTAACCAAACTTACTTCAATATAGTCCCCATTGTTGCAGGAAGCATCACTGTTCTCTATTTCAAAACTTGGATCAAAATGGACGATGATGGTAAAGCCGGGGGTTACCAACACATGCCAGGTACAGTTCTGATTAGCAGGATAATTTTCTGGGTAATTCGGTGATGTTATCAGTCCTCTGTTTGCATGCAAGTACCCTCCACAGCCTAAAAGAAGAGAGGGATGTATTAAATGTAAAATTGCTTTTTACATATTTTCTTTATTTACTAAAAAAAGGGTTGCGCTTTGCCGGCGGTATAGCCACGCTGCCCCATTGATTTCAATGGGTAGGAGCGGTTTAGGAGCGGTGAATACACTGCTCCTTCACCACTCCAAAGATGCGGCTAGCAGGACTTTTTTCACCGTCCTGCTAGCACACCGCTCCAGTGTGAAAGCCCTCCGGCTTTCACACTGGAGTGAAAGGGGCCGGTTTTTTCAGGCGCTACACAGGCGCTATTTTTAGCGCTGTAGCGCCTGAAAACCGCCTCAGTGTGAAAGGGGCCTTAGGGGTCCTGTGATGATGTGAGGGTAGCCGGAGGAACCATTGAGCACTGCAGGGAACATAGATGATCATCACACCTGGAAGTGTCAGTTTCTGAAGATGTTTCAGCCAGAGATTTCATCAGAGTGTATCAGAGTGGTGTCCGGGGCATGGGCACCAGAAGGTAAGTATTTGCTTTCTTTTTTACAGGCACTTTGTCTAATGGCAGGTTTAGTTATGTGCTCTTGCTGGGTGTCCAGTGTGCTCCTGTTCCTTTAAAGGGGCTTGTGTTAGGACTGCAAGCAACACAGGGTGCCGTGACGAGGCCTTGCAGCTTACACATGCGTTTGCAAATGTGTGCTAACTAAACCCCTGCTTTGAACAGACAGTTAGACAGGTTAATTTGGTTGGTCAGCAGACTGGTTGGTGAGTTGAGCTATGAAATTGTCTTTGTTTTATATTAGTTATGTGACAGGATTGCTTTAAATCAGGTAATTCTGAAATTATGCATATCAGGGTAAGATTTGGTGCTGTCACTGTTTGTTGATAACTGTTCTCCTTGCTGGAGAGGAAGCTGTACCTGAGGACCTGTAGAGCAAGGATCTTCCTGCATCTACTTCATTCATTCTATGGAACAGTGCTTTCTCCACCACTCCAACTGCTCTTTAATATTACCTGACCCAGTCAACTGAAGGCAGCTTTCATATCAAGCAAAGCCCTGCCTCTACTACTACTACAACTGCTGCCACACAGAGATACAGTGCAATACAAGGCATGGTAAGTCATTAATGGGGGAAAGGATTAGCTGCAGGGGGACTACAGGCAATACAAGTGAGCATTCCTCTACTCCATGATCTATCATTCTATTCTACCTTGCAAAAATCAATGGCTGTTTTCAAGGGGCCTCCTCAAAGCTTTGGGCCCTAGGCTACTGCCCAGATTGCCCCAATTACAAACCATCACTTCCATCTACCAAACATAATTGTCAGACAGAGAACATGCCATACCCCGGTGAACAGGTGTATTATGTTGCAAAAAGAGATCAAAACTTACTTTTATGATAGGATGCATTAAAACCTTTGCCAGTTGTTATTCCATTAGAGAAGAAATGCAGGAACATTGCATCACCAGATGAGCGGATAGGTCCTGGAGGCTCTTTGCCACAGATGGTTGCAAGTTCAGGAGCGAGGTTGTTATCTCCTTCAAAATAAATAAAACAACAAAAAAGTATAGAGGGAGCATATTCGTTTCTATGGCTTAATGAACTTTAAGGTTATTGTGACGTATTGCGCAGTACAGCAATAATGTGCTGTAATCCTCATTTCAGTATTATAGTGCAGTCTGATTAATTAAAGGGGCAACAACCCAAAAGTGATAACGATTCAGACCTCTCTATAATGGCTATAGCAGGTGTACAAACCTAGGAGCTCAAATGCAGACACATCAACATTTAAGAAACTGACATTCATCAGACATAGACATTTCAGAAACTGACAAATAATTTAACTCTCCAGCTTGTACCATATTTTTAAATATATTTGTTTTGGGTGGATCCGCCCTTTAACAATGGTTTCTGCTTAATCAACTTCTTTTTATCTTGCTGGTTACTGAAAGTTATTGCTTTTGCACTGTGCAATGATGTAAAACGAAATGAACCCTGTAGATGACGGTGTGGACTGATCACTACAATAAAAAAAGATGTATATAAAAACAAACTATTATACAAAGTAAATACATGTAAAAAACAACAAAACAAAAATTGAATACATAGTTTAATATAGGACTGTGTGCTAACAAACAAAATGCATGCTCTGATCTGGTACCAACCTTAAAAAAATCAATGATCATTCAAAACTGTGGAAAAGCAAGGCAGGGCCATTTGACAGCATCATAGAGAGGCACAGCATGTTTGGGAAGATCTAATAATCCATCTAGCTCAGAAGGTACCGTATTTTCCGCCGTAAAAGACAACCTTTTACACTTAAAAAAACTGGCCAAAAATCGGGGGTCGTCTTATACGCCGGATCAGCCCCTCGGATGCCTGCTGAGGGTTCGGTAATACTGTATGTAGCTTCGGCTACATACAGTATATACCGCTGAGCCAATCCCGGTGAGCGATGTATTCAAATGAATACAGAGCCTGCTCGGATTGGAGTAACAACCTCTGCCAATCCGAGCAGGCTACTCTGTAGCCTGCTCGGATTGACTTTGAGAGTCAGAGAGGCGCAGGCTGATGATGATACAGCCTCTGCCAATCCAAGCAGGCTTTGTATTCATTAATAGAATACATCGCCCGCCGTGATTGGCTCCAGCAAAAGCAGGAAGAAGGATATGGCGCCAGCTCCTGCTCCAGCAAGAAGGACGAAATATCAAGCGTCGGAAGCCTCGGAAGGCGGTCGTCTTATACGGTAAGTACAAGAAAAAATGCTTAAACAACTGTAAGATTAGGGGGTCGTCTTATATGCCCGGTCGCCTTATACACTGGCATATACGGTATATGTATATAAAATCAAAAAATGTTCAATAAGGTCAAAAAACAAAATATCTCAACGATAAGAGTTATAGTTGAGATTTTTTTGTTTTTTGATTTTATTGAACATTTATTGATTTTATATACATATACCTTCTGACCTAGATGGATTATTAGATCTTCCTAAACATGCTATCCCTCTATATGATGCTGTCAAATGGTCCTGCCTTGCTTTTCCACAGTTTTGATACATCTTTTTATTGTAGTGATCAGTGCACACCTACAGTGTTCATTGCAAAATAATCTCCTGAGGAAGCCTTAACAGGCGAAACGTAGAGATAACAATTTACAGGCATAGTATCTGTTACTGATCAATTTATCCTTGTTTATGGATTTTTTTTTTACTCCAAAATCTTTTTTTATTGAAAAATAGCACATTACAAAAGATTATCAGATTTGTGACATATGTAGGTTACAAAGTTTCTTGATAGAATTATTCAGTAACATTTTCCAAAGGTAAGAGTAGATAAAAGACATCATGGTTGGTACCATTAACAGACAAACTTTTCCATGTGATACTGTGTTATTCCGCCTAGGGTCCTGTTTTACCCACCCTCTCACCCCCTCACTCTCCTCTCTCCAGAGCCACCCAGGAAATAAAGAGTGATTGATACACAGGTTTCAGAATTCTTAAAGCGGAGGTCCACCCTAAAATGGACCTTCCGCTCATCGGATTCCTCCCCCCCTCCGGCGCCACAATTGGCACCTTTCAGGGGGGAGGGGGGTGCAGTTACCTGGATAATCCAGGTAACTGCACCCACATCCAGGCTAGCTCTCTGCGGAAAGGGGCGTACGTTACACCCCTTTCCGCAAGCGCCCGCCCCCTTCAGCAAGTGCCCCGCTGCCTGCTGGGAAACACACAGCTCCCAGAGGCAGCGGGGACCGTCCTCATTGCGCAGCGCGGCTCGCGCATGCGCAGTAGGGAACCGGGAAATGAAGCCGAAAGGCTCCATTTCCTGATTCCCATACCCAAGATGGCGGCGGCAGGACCCGACAGACGACCTAGCGATCGGCTTCGGGTGCCGACATCGCGGGCGCGCTGGACAGGTAAGTGTCACTATTTTAAAAGCCAGCAGCTGCAGTATTTGTAGCTGCTGGCTTTAAAAAAAAAAAAAAAACGCGGAGTCCCGGTGGACTCCCGCTTTAAGCCATCAGTCCCAGATTTCGTGTTTGGAGGGGCATCCTCTATGGGTGTATATACGTTTTTTATATGGCAATGTGGCATTGACCTCCGTAATCCAATGGGAGACATGTGGGGGATCGGGTCTAATCCACACTCTAGCAATGACTTTCGGCGTGGAAAACAATGTTTCATGCAAGAATAGTTTGGTGAATTTATTAGAGTCTGGGTCCAGGAAGATTCCCAGAAGACACGGTTTTGGCTGGAGTGTTATGGGGGAGCCCATCGTGTCATGAAGGAATCTCACCACCTGTGACCAACACACCTGAATCTTGGGGCATTTCCGCAAGAGGTGAAAAAATGTACCCGTTGCTTGAGCACACATAGGACAGGCACTGGAGAAATTGTTTTTATAGCTTGAGATTCTAATTGGTGTGAGGTATGCTCTGTGCGTTATAAAAATTTGAGTTAGTCGGTCAGGGAGTTTGGGAGATACCATTTTACAAGTGTTCAGGGCATCACTCCACTCATCATCTTCAATGGGGCTGTTTATGGATTTTTTAACCAGTTACCGACCGCCGCACGATGATGTACGTCGACAGAATGGCACGGGCAGGCATATGGGCGTACCTGTACGTCCCTGCCTTCCAGCGGGTGGGGGGCCCGATCGGGCCCCCCCCGGTGCCAGCGGCGGTCGGAATCAGTTCAGGAGCGATCCGGGATGAGGGGACGGCCATTCATTCATGGCCACCCCCTCGCGATCGCTCCTGACGAATGGAAGTGCAGCGTGACATCACTTCCTCTCCTGTAATGTAAACACAGGCAGAGGAAGTGATGTAATCTCTCCTCCGTGTCTGTATTTTTCGTTCCGGCACCGAGGAGAGAGGATCGGTTAGTTGCACCAACACTACACTACACAGTAGAACATGCCAGGCACACTCTCACCCCCCCCTTCACCCCCCGATCACCCCCCCAATCACCCCTGCACCCCCAGTCACAGTGACACCAATTGCATTTTTTTATTTTTTATTGCATTGGTGTCATTTGTGACTGTAATAACTGTTAGGGCAGTTAGGGTTAGCCCCCTTTAGTTCTAGGGTACCCCCCTAACCCCCCCAATAAAGGTTTAACCCCGTGATCACCCCCCGTCGCCAGTGTCACTAAGGCTGGGTTCACATTGCAGCGGTTTATGAGAACGGATGTGATTCGCACCGCACTGCAGTGCAAATCACATCCGATCTCTGTGCGATGCGAGTTCAGCCATACAGATAGTATGGCTGAATTCGCATCGCACCCGCCGCAAACTCGCACGGGACCCTTTTTTGGTCCGCAGCAGAATCGGATCGCATGGGTGTTCACATCATGCGATCCGATTCCTGTCCGAGTTTGCACATCGCACTGCGATATGCGAACTGATCTGGGGGTGTCATTAACATTTCACTGACACTCCCAGCAGTTCGCATAGGGCAGTGTGATGCGGGAACCCGCCGCAGATTCGTGGCGTTCCCGCATCGCTCCAGTGTGAACCCAGCCTAATAAGCGATCGTTTTTCTGATCGCTGTATTAGTGTCACAGGTGACGCTAGTTAGGCAGGTAGGTATTTAGGTTCGCCGCAGCTTTTTATAGCGCCAGGGACCCCCATATACTACCGCATAAAGCCCCCTGATTGCCCCCTAGTTAACCCTTTCACCAGTGATCACCATATAACTGTTACAGGTGACGCTGGTTGGTTAGTTATTTTTTTATAGTTTCAGGGCACCCGCCATTTATTACCTAATAAAGGTTTAACCCCCTGATCACCCGGCGGGTGATATAAGTTTGAGGGTCAGATAGGGTCTGCGTCGCCCCAGGCAGCGTCAGGTTAGTTCCAGTACCGCTAACACCCACGCGCAAAGCATACACCTCCCTTAGTAATATAGTATCTGATCAGATCTATATTAGCGTCGCCAGCAGTTTAGGTTTCCCAAAACGCATTGTTAGCGGGATCAGCCCAGATACCTGCTAGCACCTGCGTTTAGCCCCTCCGCCAAGCCCAGCCCAGCCCACCCAAGTGCAGTATCGATCGATCACTGTCACTTACAAAACACAACACACATAACTGCAGCGTTCGCAGAGTCAGGCCTGATCCCTGCGATCGCTAACAGTTTTTTTTGTAGCGTTTTGATACAGTCGCTGACAGCCTAGATGCTTTTTTACCTGTGAGTCTCACTAGTGTACCCCTAAATTTAGGGGTGTCTACTTTCCAAAATGGGGTCATTTGGGGGGGGGTTTGTGCCATCTTGGCATTTTATGGCCTTCAAAACTGCAATAGGTAGTGAGGAGTGAAATCAAAAATTTACACCCTTAGAAATCCTGAAGGCGGTGCTTGGTTTTCGGGGCCCCGTACGCGGCTAGTCTCCCAAAAAGTCCCACACATGTGGTATCCCCGTACTCAGGAGAAGCAGCAGAATTTATTTTGGGGTGTCATTTCACATATGCCCATGGCATGTGTGAGCAATATATCATTTAGTGACAACTTTGTGAAAAAAAAAAAGTTTGTAATATTCCCGCAACTTGTGGCAAAATATAAAATATTCCATGGACTCAACATGCCTCTCAGCAAATAGCTTGGGGTGTCTACTTTCTAAAATGGGGTCATTTGGGGGGGTTTTGTGCCATCTTGGCATTTTATGGCCTTCAAAACTGTAATAGGTAGGTTGCATACACACGATCAGAATTTCTGATAGAAACTTTTTCCGTCTGAAAAGCACATGACTAAAACCTCAAGGGACAAGGGAATTTAAACTAGGATATTTGGCAAGTATGCATGTCAGGGCCATTTTTAAGGCAGGGCAAAAGGGGCAGCTGCCATGGGCCCTGTCATTGTTGTGGGGCCCAAAGCAGCTGCCCCTTTTGCCCTGCCTTAAAAATGGCCCTGACGTGCAAGAATCCCTGTTTTTGTGCAAAATTTGCTAGAAATATGGAAGTGCATATAACAATGTGCAAAAGATTAACAGAGTACCTTATAGGTCTATTTGGTGCAATATCAGTACTGCTCTCATTGGCTAGATCAGTCAAGAAGGTCAGAAAACCTTCCTCAATCGCTAATGTTCCCCAGGCACCAGTGGTGTCTAGGTGCTCCTCTCTGTCATGACATAAATAAGAATAACTGGCTGAGCCAACCATTCAAGTTTATAGATTGTAAGCTCTAATGAGACTTGAATTGTATTGTATTGTAATGTCTACCCTAATGTTGTAAAGCGCTGCGTAAACTGTCGGCGCTATATAAATCCTGTATAATAATAATATTAATGTGTAAAATGGCTGGAAGTTTGCTAGAAGGCAGTAAGCAAGGGTTAGCATGTCCAAACATCCTCCTCTTAAATCCATGGGTACCCTATGATTTTCATTACAGATTTTTATCAATCAGTTCAAATGTCTTGTATCCCTGTTCAGCATCTTTAGTTGCTCCCCTGCATTATATACATTAAAAAGTGAAGAAACTGCTCTGAAGTTGCATACCGTCTCTGATGACCAGCTTGTCATAACCGCATGAGCTGTATGTTTCAATGTCCAGCGTCAGGATGTTCAGTTCTACTGTGGACTCCGGGGATCTGATCACCCAGGTACACTCCAGACTTGAAGGATAATTATTAGGCCAGCCGGGAGAGAACAAAAATAATGGTGTGTCTCCAGTTCTTAGCACCCCACCACATGCACCTGAAAGAGCAATACCAGACAATAATTCAACACCATGGACAAAATACTCACTACATGGGTGCTAATGTATGTGTGATAGTAATGTTATGACTGTTATCATCAATTGGTAAAATATTTTCATAAATACTAATACAGAAACAGAGATTCTACAGGGTGCTGACTGCACAGCCAAACTTCTATCTATCATTTGTTCCTCAATCGATGTATCTATTTAGCTATCTATCTCTGATCTATCATTTTTTCTATCTATCTATCTATAATTTGTTTTTTTAATTAATGTATCTATTAACTACCCACCATGAACCATATATTTAAATATATTTGTTTTGGGTGGATCCGCCCTTTAACAATGGTTCTTGTACATCACTGGACACAGGCTCCTTTAAATCTTGTCCATGAGTTATATGTTGCCACCTTCAAATGAGGACACTAGCAAAAATGTTATAATATAACCCATATGACTCTCTGGTTCTCAGCAATCCTTTTTTTTAAGCAAGCAACCCAGAGGAAAATTCTGTTTCGCTGACATGATAGCCATGAGAAACAAAAACACCTAACAATTAAGGTCAGCCAAAGTAATATCACAAATGGGCTCAAAGGGAAGCTTCTATAGAGCTAACAGTACCAAACTGAGATCCCAAGGCAAGGCAGGAGCACAAACAGTGGGAGCCTTGGAACAAAGGCCTAACAACTAAGGTCAGCCAAAGGAGTATCAAAAATGGGTTCAAAGGGAGGCTTCTATATACAGTAGCTAACAGATACCATACCTGGAGCTATGGTGAGTAGAGGAGCACTTGCCTACATTTCATACATACCTGGAGCTATTAAGGGTAGGGGATCACCTGTCTACCCTTCATACCTGGGGCTATAATGGGAAGGGGATCACCTGTCTACCCTTCATACCTGGGGCTATAATGGGTAGGGGATCACCTGTCTACACTTCATACCTGGGGCTATATTGGGTAGGGGATCACCTGTCTACACTTCATACCTAGGGCTCTAATGGGTAGGGGATCACCTGCCTACATTTCATACTTGGAGCTATTGTGGGTAGGGGATCACCTGCCTACATTTCATACCTGGGGCTATATTGGGTAGGGGGATCACCTGTCTACACTTCATACCTGGGGCTATAATGGGTAGGAGATCACCTGTCTACACTTCATAGCTGAGGCTATAATGGGTAGGAGATCACCTGCCTACACTTCATACCTGGAGCTATGGTGGGTAGGAGATCACCTGCCTTCATTTCATACCTGGGGCTATAATGGGTAGGGGATCGCCTGCCTACACTTCATACCTGCAGCTATGGTGGGTAGGAGATCACCTGCCTACATTTCATACTTGGAGCTATTGTGGGTAGGGGATCACCTGTCTACATTTCATACTTGGAGCTATTGTGGGTAGGAGATCACCTGCCTACATTTCATACTTGGAGCTATTGTGGGTAGGAGATCACCTGTCTACATTTCATACTTGGAGCTATTGTGGGTAGGAGATCACCTGCCTACATTTCATACTTGGAGCTATTGTGGGTAGGAGATCACCTGCCTACATTTCATACTTGGAGCTATTGTGGGTACGGGATCACCTGCCTACATTTCATACCTGGAGCTATGGTGGGTAAGGGATCAGGAGACATGTAGACAGCGGTCCACTCCAATAGAAAGCCTGTTTTACTTATACTGTTGTCACTTTTGAACTGAACAGTCACTGAACTGCCAGAGGAGAACAGGGAGGGTGGTGCAGTGACTCCACAGTATGTACCAATGATGTGATAGTGAACGTCGGGACCATCATATACCTGCAACGTAGCAAAGACAGCCATCTATTAGTTTGATAGTAAAAGATATAAAACTGACACAAAGGCTATAAACAGGAAAATAAACTTTACCCGTAATTTGTCATAGGAGCAGGTTGCTTGGTCTTCGATATCTATTTGCAGAACTCTAATCTCAATAATTTGACCTGATTGCACATTGATCTTCCAAATGTAGTTGGAGTGATGAGGATATTGTCTGGGCCAAAGAGGAGATGCAATTTGTCCATTGGTGCCATCTAGATTGTTCCCAAACACTAAAACAAATACATTTATATGTAGTACATACATAGATAGATAACACATAAATACATACAGTATATTATAGTAAAACATTTTTTTTCCTGTAGTGATCTAACAACTCTGCCTTGAAATCTCGAGCAATGTTCTCAGCACTACGTGAGTTCCACCAAGTTGAACTACAGAGCACCTCTCATGTCTGTTGTGTCCGAAATTCTGTGTTCTGTGCATATTTCCCATGTAATCTCAAAGGGGTTAATTTACTAAAACAGGAAAGTCTATTTAGCCCCCTAGTTCGTATTTTGGTACACAGAACAATTAGTCTCTGTGTTGTGTAGAATAGAATGGATCGAAGGTTTTAGTAGTTTAGTAAAAGACACTGGAGAGAGCTGACACTACTTAGCCCACAATAATGCTGTGTGTTGCCCCCCCCCCCCCCCCCCAAATCTATATGGTTCTTCTCTCTGCGCTGTCTTTTCCCTCTTCTGCCGGGTCTCCTCTCTCCGAGGATGTCTTCTGCCTCAAAGCACCCACACCCCCATGTTGAGAGCATGTGACCTGGTATGGTTCAGGAGGGGGGGGGAGTGCTCGCTCGTCCCCACCCCCTTTCTGACCTTCTGGGCTGCATGCTCAGATAAGAGTCTGGTATGGATTTGGGGGGGGGGGGGACCAATAAAATCCATACCAGACCGAAGGGCCTAGTATGGTCTTGAAGGGGGAACCCCATGCCGTTTTATTTTTTAATTTGGCATGGAGTTTCCCCTAAAGATTCATACCAGGCTCAAAGGGGTTCATTAACTAAAAGCAAATAGAATGTGCACTTCACAAGTGCAGTTGCTCCAGAGCTAGGTAAATGAGTTAAAACTTCACTTTGCAAAGAATACCCAATCATTTGCAAGGAAAATTTAAAGAACAGCATTTTTGCTTGCGCATGATTGGATGATGGAAGTCAGCAAAGCTTCTGCTCATTTACTAAGCTCTGGAGCAACTGATTTTGAAATGTGCAACTGCACTTTGCTAAGTGCACAATCTATTTGCCTTTAGGAAATCAACCCCAAAGTGCCTGGTATTGTTGGGATCAAAGTCCGATCTCCATTCATTGAAGTCGGATGGATGTCGGACTTCAAGTCGCAGGGCAAATTCGGATCCACAGTCGTACGACTGTCCAGTCATACCAGTGTGAACCCGGCCTGCAACAGAGAAATGGGCAAACATTGCAAATATGTACAGCATATTTTTTTTTTTTCATTTTGGTCTCACACTTTAAAGTGTTTATACCCCGGTGCCCAACATGCAGCCCACAGTACTTCACTGCCATGATAGCCATTGCAAGAGGGGGAATGGGGGGAGGGGGATTAACATTTTTACTGTCGTGACCGCCAATTTATGGTCTCTCTGTTTGTTCTGAGGACCATGGTCACTAAAAATGAAAGTAATGAAAGGAATATCTGCAGAAAAGGAACGAGATCTGAGCCAAACACCTACAGGTATTTCGTTAAATGTCTTCAGTGCCAGGCTCTGCAAATAATTATTTCTATACTTCACTGCACTCATGTATTTACCAGAGAAACTCATCGTAAAGTGATAGAAGGCAGCCCTTCCAGAGAGGATCTGCGGCCAGTGATCCATGGAGGGTTATAACCATTTCCTTCCTTTGAATCCCAGCAATGGCAATTATTGAGAGAGAAAGTGAAGAGAAGTCAGATGTCTTTAGTAGGGACAGCAAAAATAAATAAACACTTTTTAGCGGGGTTAGGGGGAGAGTTTGAACCTCTATAAAGGGGATGTGCAATTTGCGGACCTCCAGCTGTTGCAGAACTACAAGTCGCATGAGGCATAGCAAGACTGACAGCCACAAGCATGACTCCCAGAGGCAGAAGCATGATGGGATTTGTAGTTTTGCAACAGCTGGAGGTCCGCTAATTGCATATCCCTGCTCTATAAGATTAAAATTTCTGTTCTCTTCTCATTTTATCCAAAATCCTATATTTGCTATATATATTTAGTACCTGGAGAAAACCCACACAGGTAGAACAAGCAAACTGCAGGCAGGTTGTGCCATGGTTGGTATTCGATCTTAGTGCTGCCGGGCGGATGTGCTAACCACTTAACCACTGCGCTGCCCCAATATTGTACATATAATATAGTACCGTATGTATAATATATTGTATATAGACTATATTACCAAAAGTATTGGGGCGTCTGCTTTGACACACAAATTAACTTTAATGGCATCCCAGTCTTATACCCCGTACACACGATTGGACTTTCCGATAACCAAACATTGTTAGAAGGTTGTTGGCTCCAACTTGTCTTGCATACACATGGTCACACAAATGTTGGCCAACAATTACAAACGTAGTGATGTACAAGACGTACGCGATGTCTCCATTACGAACACTAGTTTTGCAAGACCGGACACTTCCGGCTCATCCTTGATACCGAGAATGCGTGTTTGTACTTTGGACTTTTGTTTGACGGACTTGTGCAGACACAATCGGAAAATCTGACAACACGTATTGTTGGCGGAAAGCCCGACAACAAATGTTCGATGGAGCATACACATGGGCGGATTTTCTGCCAACAAGCTCACATCCAACATTTCCCATCAGAAAATCTGATTGTGTGTACGGGGCATTAGTCTGTAAGGTTCAATATTGAGTTGGCCCACCCTTTGCAGCTATAACAGCTTCAACTCTTCTGGGAAGGCTGTCCACAAGATTTAGGCTGGGTTCACACTGTGTGCTAAACGGTTCATAGCAGGGGCCCAGTGCGTCCCTGTTCACTGTTTCAGGTCTGAATTCGGTCCGAATTTTTGGCTGAATTCAGGCCTGAAATGGATCAGAAGATGCACAGGACTCTTCTACAAACTGCTCTGTAGCTGTCCTGGAGCTGTGTGAACCGGCTCCATTAAGAGACAGTCACAGTCTCCTGACATGCAAATTGGATGCGGGGAAACCCACATCCAATTTGCAATAGTGTAAATCTAGCCTTAGGAGTGTGTCTTTTGGAACATTTTACCATTCTACCTGAAGCGCATTTGTGGGGTCAGGCACTGATGTGGGCGAAAAGGCCTGGCTTGTAGTCTCTGCTCGAATTCATTCCAAAGGTGTTCTGTCAGGTTGGGACTCTGTGAAGGCCAGTCAAGTTCCTCCACCCCAAAACTTACTCATCCATGTCTTTATGGACCTTGCTTTGTGCACTTGTCCAAATCATTTGGTGAAGGGGAGATTATGCTGTGGGGTTGAATTTCAGGGGTTGGGCTTGGCCCCTTAGTTCCAGTGAAGGGAAATCCTAAGGCGTCAGAATACCAAGACATTTTGGACAATTTCATGCTCCCAATTTTGTGGGAACAGTTTGGGGATTACCCCTTCCTGTTCCAATATGACTGCACACCAGTGCACAAAGGCTCAGTGGAAGGGGGTTGATTGATACCGGCCTTTTGACTGAGTACATATAGCAGAAGAAAAACAGTACTGGGGGAGATCTCTGGTGTGAATCTGAATATTTCAACAAAAGCAAGTTTTGATATTTTATTGTTAATGTACTATTCATTTTTAAGTTCTGCATTGGGTAAAAACTGAGAAATTACTATGATTTGAAAAATGAACCTGAAATCAACATGTATATTTCATATATTTGAAAATCTTTAAAAAAAATAATCATTTACTTACTGTGTGAAAAGGAGATTCTGAAGCCTGATCCACTTATTGATCCATCAGACACGAACTTTACCCAGAGTATGTGGCCGACAATAGATGTTACATTATTGAGCAGGCTGGTTCCACAAAATCTCCCCACAAACGCGCCTCCGGAATCGCCTTCCCTGATTTCCAAATAATCCTTTGAACAGTTTTCACTGGATTGCAGAGAGAATGATCTGCATTTGAAGGATGGACATAAGGATTAATATTGTTTAATAATAAAGACTTAGATTCTATCAAAGGTAAATTATAGTCTGTTAAGTGTGTAGCACACCCCCTAAAGAGCTGCTGGTGATTTTGGTCCTATTTCCCCACTTAGAGCACGGCACACAACAATTTCATAATTCTTCCACTGGCTCGGAAAACAGTTTAGGGGTTCTTTTTAGAGTTTTTTTTATTATTGGGAACGATGAGCTTGGATGGGGAGAGGGAGCATGGGATACTCCAATAATTTGCAAACTGGACTCAATTTCTGGCTGCACTTAACAAAGTGAATGACCTACAGGATTCCTAATGCTGCTGGGGACTTGAACTCCCTCTCAAGAGTCAAAAGCCAGCCACAGTCCCTTCAGCATTGGGGGTCATCTACTAACTTAGCCACAGAATCACCAGTTGCCTCTTGTCAATATCTGCCAGGCTCTTTCTAATGGGGAAGATGTAGAATCACACCACCATTGGACAGTTGGACTCTTTCTCCCCCTGCGCCCTGTATGGAGGGGCTACCACTGCTGGGGTGTAAGGTATGTCACACACACAGTCCCGCCTCCGCCACCAGCATTAGACCAGCTCCTGTGATAGACAGAACACTGGTCCAATGCCGGTGGCAGAGGCGTGACTGTGTGTGTGACATGCGAGCTGATTTAGAGCTGAGAGCCGAGTGGAGAGGAGATGACGGCTTGGTGAATTCCGGCGGCACTTGTCCCCCTCCTTCCCCTCCGAGGTACACTGTCGGCGTATAACACGCATCCACGATTTTCCCCCTATTTTCAGGGGGAAAAAGTGCATGTTATACGCCAATAAATACGGTAATTCATTTTTAATATTCAAAGCAAACTCACTCATCCAGCCAGGTCTCATTGCTTTATTTTGTTAAGAAAAAACACCCCATAGCATTTCTGTCTGTCCATGGCCATCTTGACTAAGGGCAGATGATTTATGTAGCATTTACTTCCTGATTCACGTAGCATTTACTTCTGCCCTTAGCTCAGGCATGTAAGCATGAGGGTGTGCTTAGCTGAGAAAGCTCCGCCTTTCTTCCTCCAGATGAAAGAAAAAAAATGCCCAAGACAACTTATGGGATTTATGACATCATTTTGGCCTAGGCCAGAAACCAGGAAGCAGTTAAGGAAATGTTTAAAGCAAGTAAATATAATAGACCTTCCTATCTATTTACTAATGCTAGCAGCATAGGTATTAAAAATACTTCATGTTTGAGAGAGTTCAGTTCCACTTTAAAGCTGTAATGCATATATAGTTTTTTTTTAGTCCTAGCTTAGCCCCATACACACTATCAGATTTTCTGCTAATTTTTGTCTTCAGATTTACCAAAACCATGTAGTGGAAGGGCCTGCCTGAATTCATACAAATTGAAACTCCTAAGGTTTGACCTCATATTATATAGTTTTGGTAAATCCGAAGGAAAAAATCACCAGAAAATCTGATAGTGTGTATGGGGCTTAAGGCTAGCCATACACGGCTAAAGCCAACAAAATGTATGCCATAGGTGGCCTGTTGGCACCAGCTGACTCAGCAAACTTTAATTTGAAAATTGATGGAGCCAGATGGAAAACATTCAAATGGTGATGGCAGCCAATTGGATGCAGTCAGGCCCCAGGTGAAGTTGCATGATTTCAAAGCCGCGTTCAATGTGAACGCGGGCTTAAATTTAGAATCTGACCACCTGGTGTAGGGCAACACACACAATGGGGTTGATTTACTAAAACTGGAGAGTGCAAAATCTGTAGCAGCCGTGCATTGTAGCCAATCAGCTTCTAACTTCAGATTGTTCAATTAAGCTTTGACAACAAACCCTGGAAGCTGATTTTGCACGCTCCGATTTTAGTAAATCAACCCCCATAATTATTTTAGCCCTTTTGATAAATGAGTCAGGCTTTAGCAGATATCACAGTATGAGGCCTGAGAGAACCTGCAGGATTTATATAAATGTTACGGCTATATGTCTTGTATTTTATGGGAGAAATCCTACGAGTGTCAGCACCACGCTTTGTATTCCTTCCAAGTTGCATTTTATGTTGAAACATTTGTTAAAGAATTTTCCTGCCAGACACAGCACTTCCTTCCCATAAGGTCATTAAGATGAGAACAATATGAAGAAAGATAGGGAGGGGATTACATGAAAGACAGCGCAAGACGGTTGCCAGGAGCACTGATAATGTTCCAAACGCACTCCAGATTTTCTGGATAGTTTTCTGGATAGGAGGGGCTGTTGAAGGCGCCGTTCTCCATGTGTAAGTCACCTCCGCAGGCTGAAGAAAAAAGAATAAATATCATTAGACTATAGGATATCTAGGCACGGTCTAGGGATAGGAAAAAAATAAGGTGCTGCCCAGCCAATCAGATCTAAGCTTTCCCTAAATAACAACATAGCTCCCAACTGTCCCTGATTACGGGGGACTGTCCCTGATTTGGAACAAAGTCCCTCTGTCCCTCTTTCCTCCTCATTTGTCCCTCATTTTGGTCTGATTTATAGAGTTGTATATCAAATGCACTATTTTATTTATCATTCAAAAACTGTTTCCGGGTGCTAAACCTTTCATCCAAATTCTAAATTGTTGAATTTGTAAACTTCAAAATCATGAATTATAATATAACAAATAGCTATAAATAATTATCAAAAATAATAATAATAATAATAAAATATATTCAATAATGTAATCAAATCAAATACACAGAAATTTTCTTAGTTGCAGAATTGTCGCTGTTGTCACTTTCAGTGTCTGATGACACTGGGACGGCACAGTGGTGTAGTGGTTAGCACTCTCGCCTAGCAGTAAGAAGGGTTGCTGGTTCAAATCCCAACCACGACACTACCTGCCTGGAGTTTGCATATTCTCCCTGTGCCTGCGTGGGTTTCCTCCGGGCACCCCGGTTTCCTCCAACAATCCAAAGACATGCAGGTAGGTTAATTGGCTTCTGTCCAAAATTGGCCCTAGTATATGAATGGGGACCTTGTATTGTGGGCTCCTTGAGGGTAGGGACCAATGAGAGTGTGCAATGTACAGGGATAGGGACAATTGTAGACAATCACTCAGGTTGAACTGGATGGACTGGTGTCTTTATTCAACCTTACTAACTATGAAACTATGACAAATTTACTATTGCTATTTTCTAGCAGGTCAAAAAACGCTTCTGACATATAGGGACACTTTTTGGATGCCATAGACATTCTCAAGTTTCCAGGTAGGAAGAACAGTATATATAATATAAAACTGCATGCAGGGCACTGGACAAACCACTAGGGGCAAAAGGGATGTGAAATTATTTCATGCAGTAATGTAATCTTACAGATTATTGTGTAATGTATGTATTGTGTGTTTTTCACTTTTTAAATTTGTTGCAGGGCTCCGCCACCGTGCGTCGTGATGCTTGCAGTAATGAATCAGGCGGATGATGCAGCGGAGGACACAGCCGGGGGACATCACAGGATCCTGGGGACAAGGTAAGTAAGCTGTACCAGGATACTGCAATGCGATCCCGAGTGTGGCTCAGGGTTACTGCTTTTGGTAGTGAAAATTCACCCCAACCATGCTTGGGAATACCGCTAGGGAGGTTAACAGGGTCTTTATGCCCAGGAGGGAATGGTGGGAAGAACCAGCCAATCATGGCTTTGTGCCGCCCACTACCGGTCATTTGTAGAGACTAAGACCTGTCTTTGACAGCTCGCTCACTGTGCTGAGTCTACTCTCAGCACAGGAAGCTTTGCCACCCATGAACGCATATGTGAAGCATGCAAGCAATAAAGTGATTGTAAAGCTTGAATTATTTTTTATTAGAATAATAAACATGTTATACTTATTTGCTCTGTGGAATGGTTTTGCACAGAGCAGCTCTGATCCTCTTCTTCTGGGGTCCCCCAACTGCACTCCTTGTTTTTCCTCTTTGCCAAGTGCCCACCATAGAAAGCCGCTTTCCATAGGGACACTCATGCAGGCTCACTCCCAAGCCATGCTGTCTGGATCTATAGACACAGACAGTGTGGTTTGGTCCCGCCCCCACCCCCTCACCACAGAATTTGATTGACAGCAGTAGGAGCCAATGGCTTCCACTGCGATCAATCTGCCCAGTAAGGAGGAAGAGAGCCGAGATAGCCGCTGCTCTTGAGCACAGCGCTGGATCAACAATAGGCTCAGATAACTATAAGAGGGGGCTGGGGGGGGTTCTCTGGCACAGAAGGTTTTTTTACCTTATTGTATAGAATGCTTTAAAGTAAAAATGGCTTTAGAACCACTCTCTGCTGCACATATGCATTACATAACCAGCAAGAGGTTAAAGAGACCTTGTCACAAACTTAAAAAATGAAAGATAAAAACTCAGAAAATGTAAGATTTTTACATACATACTTGCAATATTTTTCCTTTCCATAAATTTTTTTTTTATTCATAT
The DNA here is from genome assembly GCF_037356315.1 of Lithobates pipiens. NCBI lineage: Eukaryota > Metazoa > Chordata > Amphibia > Anura > Ranidae > Lithobates > Lithobates pipiens. The sequence continues at coordinate 72,842,221 of NW_027507764.1, forward strand.
GCAATGGGCCTTTGAACTTGAGAAAATGATTTACATCTCTAGCCCCCTCCATGGGCGTCCGCACAATTTTTTTCAGGGGGGGGCATCATTTTAGAGTCACCCATGCACCGCCCCTTTTCGACAATGTCATTATCATATTATCATGGTCAGAGACTACAGACGTAGTACAGTCCTTAGGATAAGTAATGGATAATGCCCAACAGACCCTCTTACCAGACCCAGCGAAACTACAGCAGTGATCCCTCCGGCTGCACGATCGCTCACTCTGGGTTCCTCGGGGCCGACTCTGGTCAGTAGTGTAGAAAGTCTGTACCCTGGTAGTGGCTCAGTGTTTCTCTCTCTGGTAGTGCTGGGCAGCGTGGCTCTCTCTGGTGGTGCTGGGCAGTGTGGCTCTCTCTCTGGTGGTGCTGGGCAGTGTGTCTCTCTCTCTGGTGGTGCTGGGAAGCATGGCTCTCTCTCTGGCTTCCGCCCAGCACACTCATTCTTTGTCCTGTAGCACTCTCTCCCTCAGCTTTTTCCAGGCTGCAGTCTCTCAATCTCCCTCTTGATTGAGCTGTAGCCTCCTCCCTGTGGAAAATGGGACCACCAATCTTTGGGACTACATGTCCCATGATGCTCTTCTCTCCTAGTCTCCCCACTGGCGAGTGGTAACCGGGTGCGGGCTGCCCGCACCCCGATAGCGGCGCAACTGTGCTGAATTTAAGATCCGATCCCTGATTCTAGGGGGGGGGGCACTTGACCCCCCTTGCCCCTACCTGTGGACGCCCATGGCCCCCTCCCTTCTTGCATAACATAGCCCTCTTCTCTGCTGAGAGTGTTTAACTACTGTCTGTGCTGATCTCCCCACATAAGTCCTCTCCTCTTATGGCAGCACCATTCCTCCCACAGACACCAATGATGGCGCACCATTCCTCCCACAGACACCAATGATGGCGCACCATTCCTCCCACAGACACCAATGATGGCGCACCATTCCTCCCACAGACACCAATGATGGCGCACCATTCCTCCCACAGACACCAATGATGGCGCACCATTCCTCCCACAGACACCAATGATGGCACACCATTCCTCTTACAAACACCAATGATGGTGCACCATTTCTCCAACAGAAGCCAAGGACGGTGCACCATTCCTCCCACAGACACCAATGATGGTGCACCATTACTCCCACAGACACCAATGATGACGCACTATTCCACCCACAGACACCAATGATGGCGCACCATTCCTCCCACAGACACCAATGATGGCGCACCATTCCTCTTATATACACCAATGGTGGCGCACCATTCCTCCCACAGACACAAATGATGGTGCACCATTTTTCCCACAGAAACCAATGATGGTGTGCCATTCCTCCCACAGACACCATTGATGGCGCACCATTCCTCCCACAGACACCAATGATAGGGAACCATTCCTCCCATAGACACCAACAATGGGGCAACATTCCTACCTTGAATACCAACAATGGGGCGCCATTTCTTCCACTGATACCAACAATAGGGAACTATAGCTGACAAGAGTAGCACTCGGTGTGGTCTGCTTCAAGGTTCGATGTGTTGTGCGTTCAGAGATGGTATTCTGCATACTTTGGTTGTAATGAGTGGTTATTTGATTGAATTACTGTTGCCTTTCTATTGATCCAGTCTGCCCAGTCTCCTCTGACCTCTGACATCAACAAGGTATTTTCATCCACACAGCTGCCGCTCACTGGATATTTTCTCTTTTTTGGACTATTCTCCGTAAACCCTAGAGATGGTTGTGCGTGCAAATCCCAATAGATCATCAGTTTTTGAAATACTCAGACCAGCCCATCTGGCACCAACAACCATGCCATGTTCAAAGTCACTTAAATCCCCTTTCTTTCCCATTCTGATGCTCGGTTTGAACTTTAGCAAGTTGTCTTCACCCCTTCTAGATGCCTAAATGCATTGAGCTGTCGATTAGAAGCTTGCTGCTGCCATGGCTGGTTGGCTGATTAGCAATTTGTGTTACCAAGCAATTGAACAGGTGTACCTAACAAAATGGCTGGTGTGTGTATTTGCCTTTAGTTTATCAACCCCAATATCTCAGTTCTTAGAATTCTGATATATTGTCAGAGTTTTCTTTAGTTAGCACTAGCACCTTTCTCTATGTAATGTACAAAAACAAAAGCATATGTTATGCAGTTAAAACTAAAAATGATGACACCTACCTGAGGTTGATGCGGAGTAGGTAGCGCGGAATCCTTTATATGTTGCGTAACTGTTGGAGACAAATTTTATCACAAGGGCATTGCTGAACGATGTAACAGGGTGAGGGATTACCTGACCACAGTAACGTCCTTTAAAAAAAAAAGGGAAAGTGAAAAGGTCAAATACACATCCTGTACAATCAGTTTTTATTCACTCTGACCAGACTACCCCAGACTAGTATGATCCATTTTCTTGCATGAGACTGGAAAGTTTACCAGTAGCACTCCACTGCCACTCTAATGGTTTGTATACAAACACGGTCGGACATTCCGACCACAAAATCCGTCAGATATTTTCCGTGGATTTTGTCCTAAACTGGTGTTGCATAGACACGGTCAGACAAAGTTGTTGGAAAATCCGATCGTTCTTAACGTGATGACGTTCGTTCATTACGACGGGACCATGTTGAGGCTAGTAGCCAATAGCTTTGGTCTTGTACTTTGATCTGAGCATGAATGGCACTTTGTCCGATCAGAATTCTCTACAAACGATCATATAAAGTCCGATTGGATTTTTTGTTGGAAAATTTGAGATTCTGCTCTCTGAATTTCGATGGAAATAGTCCGATAGAGCCCACACACGATCGGATTTTCCAACAATATAATCCGATCTGACCTTTTCCGTCTGAATTTCCGACCGTGTCTACAGGGCATAAGGCCTCTTGTACACGATACTACTGTTTGAGCATCTACTTTTTCATACGTATTTTTTAATGTACTCTACTCAATTCTAGATCAGCTAGAGTCCTCAAATTGTGTATAATATTATTCCAAAATATACTTCTAAAATCACCTACCCTATCCAAGTTCCTTCAAAATAAAGCTACAAAAACAACACCCCTAGCCTGGTCATTGACTACAGCAACCCTAAGTGTGTGTGTCTGACTGTAGAAAATACCTTCCACCTGGCTGCTAGTGAAGAAGTGAGGACTGTCAGTGTAATTTTCAAGTGACTTCTATGGGTAACGCTACAGTATTTCCACTTTTTTTAGGCAAATTGTAATAACACCTACTTTATATTTTATTACACGTTCCCGTTCATATAGCATAACCTTTTTACTTACTTAAAAATCCTATCTAGCTTTGTTTATCTAAGTAATGTTATGAAGGGGGCTGTGAAGTTATGTTTATCATAAATAACCTCATCCGTTCTGTCCTGGCAGTTCTTATTATCAGCAGTAAACTAGATTTGCTCACTTTAATCCTTTGTCTGAACAAAGGATTAAAGGCCTGAGTGGTACAATTTAACGCACATGAAAAAATGGTCCCTCTAATTGCACTTTGAATTGCTTGGAAGCTGCTTTCAGAGTTCAATGTATAAACCTGCTCAATAGAAAAAACGAAAAAGGTATGAATTTAAAAATATATATATTTTTAGGCATGTTGTGTGAATGGGAACACATAAAAAACAATAAAGTGGTTCTAAAGCCCTGGTGCCCAACCTGTGGCCCTTTGGTATATGATGAGTGGCCCTCGAGCCTCATTGAACATTGATTAGGGCAATAGCATTTATTTCTACTAGCCTTGTGTAACATATTCCCAGTTTCATTATGTCTTCTGTAGCCGAGTCAAAAACGTATCCTGTCCACACTCTCTGACCCTCATTTCCTATATTAGGTCTGCAGTTTCTGGCAGTCCTCTCAATCATTACATATATTCAGGGCGGCTGTTAGAAATCACAGGGCCCCATACTGCCTACCTGTCAGGGCCCTGCCACCCCCCCCCCCTCCCCACCACTCATAACATTTCAAATTATAGTTCTTCTAAAAATACACAAATATGCCATATAATAAGGATTTTAATCAGCCCCTTCCTTTGCTCTCCATCCTTAACCACTTGCCGACGGCTGCACGCCGATCTACGTCGGCACAATGGCAGCAGTGGGCAAATGGGCGTACCTGTACATCCTCTTTAATTGGCAGGGCTAGTGGCAGTGCGCGTGGACCCGTTGCGTACAGGGTGCTCGTGGGACCGGTGGACTCGATGTCCGCCAGTCTCTTGGCGATCGTGCCATGGAGCTGAAGAACGGGGAAGTAAACAAGGCATTTCACCATTCTGCCTTGTGACATGACAGACATCACTGCTCCCTGTAAACAGGAGTAGTGATTGATGTCATGTGAGTTGAAGTCCACCCTCGTTCCCCCACAGTTAGAATCACTCTCTAGGACACACTTAACCCCTTGATTGCCCCCTAATGATATATCCCTGGGTATATGTAAGGGTTTACAGGTTTACAATCTTTTCCCCCAGTCTTACTACGTTACATAACTTTGTGATATATACATATTTAATCATTTGACACAGTGTATCAATTCATAACATACCTTTGGACGGTGAATCATAATTGTTCCCATCTAAAATCTCTACAAAATCTTCTGTACAATTAAGATTTCTGCTTTCAGTTTGAAAGTCCGTAAAAGACACAGTGACATGGTTAACTGGTGGGATATAATAATACAAAAGTTTTAAATTAAAGTGATTGTAAACAGTCACCTTGTAAAACAACCCAGTCAATTTAAAAAAGAAATTAAAGGCAAAACATTTTTGTATAGATATAAAAATAAAATTATAAATACCTTTTTTATAAGTGATCACATTCCCTCTGTTCCCAGCTGCATAAAAGCTGGGAGGGGGAGGAGAAGCAGCAGCATACTGGGCTTCCCAGTGAATGACTGTGCAGAGGGAGTGTCAGGACAATTCTGATCAATGGAGGAGATTCCCAGCACAGCTAAAGAACTGACTATGGTCTGCTCTACTGTCTAGTGTGGTAAGTTTTTAATAGGGAAGCAGAGGGACTGGCAGATACAAAAGGGATTTTACACAAAGGAAGCAATACAAAGAGAAGAGGATATTTTCTCATACAAGTACATGGTACAGCAGGCAATGAAGTGTTTGGGTATTAAAAGCATTAAAGTTAATGTACTAATGAGTTTAAATAGCACCTCTTGCTATAGAGCATTATAGCTCACTGGCCACAGTCGCCTCCCCCCCCCCCCCCCACCCCCTAAAGTTTGAAGGACAATAAACTGACCCTTTATTTAGAAAGTTTGAAGACCCCTGACCTTGGGGATGGGTAAAGATTACTAACAAACATATCCACTCTGCAGTAAACAAAGCAATTTTGAATAACTGAATGCAATAAATCAGTCTCTGCCCTCAAAGAGCCTACAATCTAAGGTCCATATCTCACATGTATATATACACATACAAGGGCCACATACAGTTGCAGTAAAAAGTATGTGAACCCTTTTGGAATGATATGGATTTCTGCACAAATTGGTCATAAAATGTGATCTGATCTTCATCTAAGTCACAACAATAGACAATCACAGTCTGCTTAAAGAGGAAGTAAACCCTGATGAGTTTACTTCCTCTTTGATTCCTTGCAAAGGTAAAGAAAGCATAATGGACTACTATGCATCGCATAGTAGTCCATTATATGTCACTTACCTGACATAGGAGCCAGCGATGTCACCGCTGTCCCCTGCAGTTCCAAGCGTTCATTTTCTTGGTGGGTCTCGCTGCTCCAGCGCTGTGATTTGCGGGAGCAGCGATGACGTCACTCCCGCACATGCGCACGGGAGCCGCCACTCGCGGCATATCGCCGCGATCTGCGGCTTGCCCAGTGCGCCTGCATGCCGCTGTCTACGGCGCATGCGCCATAGACAGCGGTGGCTGTCTTCAGGTAACTATCTCCTAAACCCTGTAAGTTTAGGAGATATTTCTTGGACCTACAGGTAAGCCTTAATCTAGGCTTACCTGTAAGTCAAAGTGGTTTGTAAGGGTTTACAACCACTTTAAACTAATAACACACAAAGAATTAAATGTTACCATGTTTTTATTGAACACACCATGTAAACATTCACTGTGCACATAGAAAAAGTATGTGAACCCTTGGATTTAATAACTGGTTGAACCTCCTTTGGCAGCAATAACTTCAACCAAACATTTCCGGTAGTTGCAGATCAGACGTGCACAACAGTCAGGAGTAATTCTTGACCATTCCTCTTTACAGAACTGTTTCAGTTCAGCAATATTCTTGGGATGTCTGGTGTGAATCGCTTTCTTGAGGTCATACCACAGCATCTCAATCGGGTTGAGGTCAGGACTCTGACTGGGCCACTCCAGAAGGTGTATTTTCTTCTGTTTAAGCCATTCTGTTGTTGATTTACTTCCATGCTTTGGGTCATTGTCCTGTTGCAACATCCATCTTCTGTTGAGCTTCAGCTGGTGGACAGATGGCCTTAAGTTCTCCTGCAAAATGTCTTGATAAAATTGTGAATTCATTTTTCCTTCGATGATAGCAATCCATCCAGGCCCTGATGCAGCAAAGCAGCCCCAAACCATGATGCCCCCATCACCATACTTCCCAGTTGGGATGATGTTTTGAGGTTGGTGTGCTGTGCCTCTTTTTCTCCACACATAGTGTTGCGTGTTTCTTCCAAACAACTAAATTTTGGTTTCATCTGTCCACAGAATATTTTGCCAGTACTGCTGTGGAACATCCAGCTGCTCTTGTGCAAACTGTAAACGTACAGCAATGTTTTTTTTTGGACAGCAGTGGCTTCCTCTGTGGTATCCTCCCCGGAAACCAATTCTTGTTTAGTGTTTTACATATCATAGATTTACTAACAGGGATGTTAGCATATGCCAGATACTTTTGTAAGTCTTTAACTGACACTCTAGGATTCTTCTTCACCTCATTGAGCAGTCTGCGCTGTGCTCTTGCAGGAATCTTTACAGGACGCTCACTCCTAGGGAGAGTAGCAGCAGTGCTGAACTTTCTCCATTTATAGACAATTTGTCTTATCGTGGACTGATGAACAACAAGGCTTTTGGAGATACTTTTATAACCCTTTCCAGCTTTATGCAAGTCGACAATTCTTAATTGTAGATGTTCTGAGAGATCTTTTGTGCGAGGCATCATTCACATCAGGAAATGCTTATTGTGAAAAGCAAACCCAGAACTGGTGTGTGTTTTTTATAGGGCAGGGCAGATGTAACCAACACCTTCAATCTCATCTCATTGATTGGACTCCAGTTGGCTGACACCTCACTCCAATTAGCTCTTGGAGATCTCATTAGTCAATGGGGTTCACATACTTTTTCCTCCGGCACTGTGAATATTTACATGGTGTGTTCAATAAAAACATAGTAACATTTAATTCTTAGTGTGTTATTAGTTTAAGCAGACTGTGATTGTGTATTGTGACTTGTGATTGTGATGAAGACAAGATCACATTTTATGACCAATTTGTGCAGAAATCCATATCATTCCAAAAGGGTTCACATACTTTTTAATGCAACTGTACAAGGGCCAAACAATCTTCCAGCTTGTCTTTGGCTTGTGAGTGGAAATGGGAGTACCTACGCATGCACAGGGACAACATGCAAACTCCATGAAGGTAATGTCCTGGTTGGGATTTGAACAAAGGACTCTCTTTCTGCAGAGCTGACAGAGATTTAAATAGATATGCTATATTGCTTATTGGCTGATGGCCCCTTGAATAAAATAAAATAAATAGTAAAATACATATTTGCAATGTGTAAATCTGCATTACAATACTTAACTTCATTGAAATGCGACAGGCTTGCTTTAAGAAGAAAAGAGAAGTTTACAAAGCAAACTTTATTTAGCTACACCGGTGACGCTGTCCAAACAACTTACAAGGTTCCGAGGCTTGTATAATCCACGAACAGTTTTGATTGTTTGGGTAGTTGGCGGGATATAACGGTGAGGAAATAACTCCGCCAATGGAGTCGGTCACAATAGAACTTCCAAATGCTATAAAAAAAACATCAGGAAATAAATCAAGGTCAGTAGAATTTTTACCTTCTATGGCATAAGTATTACATTATATTCCCCAAATCTCTCCGGATACACAGTAATATTACATCACCTATCTGACGGAGCTTTATAAACATTTCAAGATGACCTCTCTTCTGCCTACAAGAATAACTCAGTGGAAGGAAACCTGTATTGAGATAGCAATATCTACCATTCCTGACACAGCAGCAGTTGGCAAACATTTAATAAAAATCAAAAGTCTACTCAATTCATTTTCACTTTTATTTAATTTTGCCATAAAAATAGGAAATATGGTTTTTAGAAAGCATCTCTGTGGTACTGCAGTCTCTAGCCAGTTGTGTGTTCTACAACCTTCAGGCTGGGTTCACATTGCAGCGATGCGGGAACGCCGCGAATCCGCTGCGGGTTCCCGCATTGCATGCCTCCCGGCGGCAGTTCACACTGCCCTATGCGAACTGCTGGGAGTGTCAGTGAAAAGTTAATGACACCCCCAGATCAGTTCGCATATCGCAGTGCGATCTGCAAACTCGGATAGGAATCGGATCGCATGGTGTGAACACCCATGCGATCCGATTCTGCTGCGGACCAAAAAATGGGTCCTGTGCGAGTTTGGGCCAGGTGCGATGCGAATTCAGCCATACTATCTGTATGGCTGAACTCGCATCGCACAAGAGATCGGATGTGATTTGCACTGCAGTGCGGTGCGAATCACATCCGATCTCATCACCGCAGCAGTGTGAACCCAGCCATAAACTTTCATAAGATCTTTTTGCAATAGATTATATTGGTGTGGAGCATGGACAGTAATCACTTTTCTCCGGCATGTGTGTAATTAAATTGCAGAAAGCCTAAGGCTCCATTCACACTACTGCCATCTGAAAGTTGGGCGATTTTCTGGAGACTTGAGTACTACTTTGATTTGACTTGATGTAACTTTGAAGCAACTTTGTCTTGTGCAGGTACACAGAGATAACAGCATACAGGAAGCTGTCATGCACTGCAAGGGTAATCTTCCTTTAACGTTGAACCAAATCACATCAATATAGATGGGGATCCGACTTGAAGGGCAACTTTCATTAAAATCTATGGGCACAAGTCAGACAGAAATCGCCTTGAAGTGGTACAGAATCCTTTTCTAAAGTCGAGGGACTTCAGTAGTGCTAATTAAGACAGCTCTCATTGCATAACACAGGATTTCACAGTGCGATTTGGGGTCTCACAAGTGGGATCCCAAGTTGCGGCAGTGTATACTGAGCCTTAAGGGGCAGAGTTGAGAATCCATGGCCTTCAGGTTTGGTAACAGGTGCTCTCAGAAGACCAAGTAACTGACAAGTAGAGGATTCAGTCAGTAGGATGTGTTTCTTTTTCTGCTTTTGCTTGCTATAATTTTTCAAGTCTGACCAACATGTACATCTAAAAGTATTTTCTGGCATCTCGACTTACTGGCTTCTAAATACCGTATTTATCGGCATATCACATACATTTTTCCTCTTAAAATAAGGGGAAAATCGTGGGTGCGTGTTATACACCGACAGTGTACCTCCGAGGGGAAGGAGGGGGACAAGTGCTCCCGGAATTCACCAAGCCATTATCTCCTCTCCACTCGGCTCTAACTCAGCTCTCACGTCACACACACACAGTCCTGCTTCCAATCAACGGCATTGGACCAGTGTTCTGTCTATCCCAGGAGCTGGTCCAATGCCGATGGTGGAGGCAGGACTGTGTATGTGACTGCTGACTGAGAGCTAAACAGATGATGGCTCTGTGATTTCCGGCGAGAGATGAGAGATGGTGAACTGCATTGATGGGGGAAATGGGTGCCGATCAGGCTGCAGATAGGCGCAGATCAGGCTGCACTGAAGCTGCAGATGGGCACAGAGCAGGCTGCAGATGGGCACCGATTAGGCTGCATTGAAGCTGCAGATGGGCACAGAGCAGGCTGCATTGATGCTCAATGACCATTATTTTGCTTCAAAGTGGTTTAGTTAGAAAAAAAAATTCTTCCTGAAACTTCCCTCTTAAATTTGGATGCGTGTTATACGCCGGCGTGTGTTATACGCCGATAAATACAGTAACTGTCAACTAACACTGACACAAAATGTTAGGTGCAAAAATATTAAAGTACCGTATTTATCTGCGTATAACACACACATTCATTTTAAGAGGGAAGTTTCAGGAAAAAAACGTACATTTTAAATAAGGAACTTTGGAAGCAAAATAAGCGTCAGTGCCCATCTGCAGCCTCACCATTGCCATCATTGCAGCCTCATCAGTCCACATCAATGCAGCAGCCTCACCATTGCCATCAATGCAGCCTGATCAATGCCCATCTGCAGCATAGAGGGGACAGGGAGGGGGCAGGATGAGCGCCCAACAGATTACATACAGTGAGACTCTCCTATGATAGACAGAACAGTGGCCAATGGGACCCCAGGAGACAGGACTTCTTATTACAGAGGCTGCCAAGTAAACAGGAGATTCCCACTGTATATAATCTGACGGCGCTCGTCCCGCCCCCCTCCCTGTCCCCTCGGAGGCAGCTAAAATGTAAGTATTGGCATATAACACGCACATGCTATTTGCACCTAATTTTCATGGTGAAAAAGTGAGTGTTATATGCCAATAAATACAGTATTTCATGGTGTGGGAAGCAAAAGGTAAAGACAATATGGAAAATTTTCACTTTGCAGTTTGAATTTATCAGGTCAAGCAGTGATTTTAGTTGTCCAGTCATGTGCAAGCAAGACACAGTTTCACTATAGTCACTTTAAAATCAAGTCATCTCTACACCAGTCTATCCCATCCATGGTTCTGTGGAATTCTAGCATTCCTTCAGAAGCTACTAGGGGTTCCATGTGCTGTGAGCAACTTCTGCCTCTTGGATGAGTAACTATTGGCATCAATGATCTTTTCAGCTATCTGTAGTTGGGTATTCTTTTCAATGACCACGCATATAAGGAACATTGTATCCAGTGACCATCACATTCGCATACTATCAGCTGTAGATATAGTAATTATTAGCAGGTGTTCCCTGAGCCTGGAAAGTAATTTCAAGGGTTCTCCACATGTTAAAAAAATTCAAAAAGTTGTGAAAGGCTGCTCTATGTCTTTTCGTACATAATTAATTTTTAAAGAAAAGTGTCTGTGGCCATAATCGCACATTGCAGTGAAAACCTCATTTCTAAACACCAAAGAATACATGACAGGTACACCATACCTCCCAACTTTCTGAGATGGGAATGAGGGACACCTATTAGCAAAAGTATGTAGGCATAGGACAGACTCCCTGCCACGCTCCCTTTAAAGGAGAATTGTACAAAAAGAAATATGATTGGTTAAGCCCACAAGTGCTTTTTTACCACTACTATTCCTTTATATTGGCTTTTGACCTTTACAAATGCAGCCATTTAGAATTTGGATGTAAGGTTTAGCACTGGGAAACACTTTTTGAAAGATAAACAGTGCATTTTATATACAACTATATAGACCAAAATGAGGGACAAATGAGGAGGAAAGATAGACAGAGGGACATTGTTCTGAATCAGGGACAGTCCCTCGAAATCAGGGACATTTGGGAGCAATGGGTGCACTTCAAATGAGGCTTAATTATTCATGGCAGTAATCAGTAATTAAGATATTGGGGGAGAATTACTAAAACTGGTGTACACAGAATCTGGAGCAGCTGTGCATAGTAACCAATCAGCTTCTAGGTTTTAAGCTCGGTTCACACTGGTGCGATGCGGGAAACGCTACGAATCCAGTGCAGGTTCCCACATTGCATCTGAATCGCCAGTGGTTCACACTGCCCTCTGCGAACTGCTACGGGTGTCAATACAAAGTTAATTACACCCCCAGAACGGTTTGCAGATCGCAGTACGAACTGTGAATTCGGACAGGAATCGGATCGGCAATCTGATTCTGTGTGGACAAAAGAAAGGGTCCTGCATGAGTTTGGTCCGAATGCGATGCAAATTCAGCCATACAGTAGTTTAGCGGTGTGAATCACATGCAACGTTTGGCATTGCACCAGTGTGAACCGGTGTCCTGTCGAGAACTGTCCCCCATTGGGTAGTGTCCGCCCTATACTGCGCTTGCGCAGTATGGAGCACAAAGGAGATGCCGAAAGTCTCAGAAGATGAACAGCTGATCGTCGGCTCTACGCGGCGCCTGCACACTGAGTCCAGGTTCAAGCCCCACCATCCAAGTGGACATAGAGTTAGAATATAAATATGCCCTCTTACAAAGTGCTGTCTTACAACATCGGGAGCGTGTGATAAAATGTACTATTAAGTGCACAGGCGCCATGTAGAGCTGATAATCAGCTGTTCATCTTTGGAGACTTTCGGCGTCTCCTTTGTCCTCTGTACTGCACAAGCGATGCGCTTGCGCAGTATAGGGTGGACACTATCCGATGGGGGAACTTTTCTCGTCAGAACACCGGCCCTTATTGCCAAAGTTTAAATTCACCTTTATAGAAAAATCTTTAAGGTGAACTTACACAGGAGCCCCTCCTTGCCTCCCCCGGTGCTTAGAAATCCCCTCAGCTTTCTCTGTCCTTCTTCCCTGCTGAGAGCACAGACTATATGGGCTCTGATTGGTCGGCACCATCATGTGAGCGATTAGAATGCTCCTAAACATCTCTCCTGACGGGGAAAGTTCAGGAGATTAAACTCTGGGGATTTCTAAGCCCGGAGCCTTGAGGCGGCTATACCGGGGCTCATAGCGGCAGATCACAGCCATGCAGGTCAGCAGGACTGGGGGAGGGGGGTGATGAGGGGCTCCTTTGTAAGTTCACCTTACAGATTTTTCTGTAAAGGTGAACTTACCCTTTAATTGATCAAACTGAAGTTATAAGCTAGTTGGTTACTATCCATAGCTGCGCCAGATACTGTGTGCACCAGTTTTACCAAATCTGCACCACTGAGTATATATAAAAAAAAGAAAAACGTACCTTCACTAAATCGCGCACTGAATCCTCTGTGGTGGTTGCTATAGTCAGACCTTAGGAGGACAAACATGGTGTTCTGAGAAGAGGTAACTGGACTGGGAATTTGAAAACCGCACAAAGCTTTTAGAACCGGTGAATCGCTGGATTCACCATCATACACCTATAAGACAAAATAAATAAATGCAATGTAAATTTTACGTTTTAGAAATTAGAGTGACAAGGGGTTAAAGCCTCTGTTGGGTGTGTGAGTGTCCATTAGGACAATGTGATGGCCACATTAGCCATAGCAGAACTGCAGTGGGAAGTTGTTGGCATTGAGGACATTGATAGTTCCTTTTATGTTCCCTAAAATTGCTTGTGTGATGTGTGCTCCTGGGAAACACAGGAGAGAGACAGACCCCCCCCCCCCCCGGATCAATTGCTCACTCATAGCCGCGATGGTTGCGGCATCTTTCTACACCAATAAAAACACTTCTAAAATGACCCCATGTGGTCACACTCCCAGTGAAAATTCAACCTAAGGAAAACTATTCCCTATCAGTAAAACATGGATAAAGAAAATCTATGAAGCCTAACTTGGGGAAAATTAGCAGCTGGAACCTAATTAGTTGCTAGAGGAATCACAGACACTTTCCCCTATCTATGCAGATATACACAATAGTCCAAGGATGATGTAATGTTGGGGGTATCTCTGAATTGCTCAAATATCCTCATATATTGTTCATATCTCTAAGCAACAAGATTCATGAGAACGCATCAGCCATATAATTCCCATGCTTTACTAACTTGATTCATTGAGTCAGTGATAAATTCTGCTGTCTGTCACTTCTAAAACTTGTGACCAAATGATGGTTTACTTCCTAGGGATAAACACAGGAGAACAACAGAGATCACATGCACTGCAATATATAGTTGTCCAGCTAAATCTATATTTCTATCTATCTAAGCTGTTCATACACTCGAAGAATTGTGTTAGAAATTTCTAATTTTTGGAACATTCCTTTGACTTTAGTAGTTAGTGGGGTCAAATCGATATTCAGTTTCAACCATAGTGATGAGAAAATTTGAAGGAACAAGATGTAACTTTTATTTTTATTTTTAGTGGTTAAATAAATAAATAAATACCGGTACATCGCTTATTCCATAATTATAAAGAATAAAAATTCTAAATCGTATAAGAAAAATTCCACAGGAACAACATTTTAACAGTAAATGACCTGCACCCACTCCTAAATTTTCTCCGTTCATGGACAGCACACATTTTCGAGAATTTTAAAGCACATTCATCCAAACCACATGGCTACCATTCATCAATCACATTTCATAACTAAATTAGTACTATAAGCAAAACTTTTTATTTTCATTTTAGATAGGGCAAAAGATTTTTTTGCCATCTGTGTCTTATTGGGGAGATTTACCTTCACTTCCTGTTTCATGGCCAAGCAGGAAGTGAGAGGAAATCGCTGCAAATTTAGGGAAATCCTTGGGAACCCCCAGCTCACCAGAGCTATAGTGTCCCCGTGGAAGATTTCTTTTACTTTTAATGATAATAATGGTAAACAGGACAAATAGAGAGGGTGAATCTCCTTAATGGGGACAGACAACAATACAAACTGACAAGCATTCTAAACCTTCTGCACGCTCTCCAAAATAAAAAGTTATACTTTGTTGCAGCAAGTTCACACTTGGTGAATGTATTACCCACCAAAAGCTCCAGGGACTGTTTAAAGGAAAGTAGTTAAAGTAGTTGCTTTAAGCACAGCTGGATATGTATACATATATATATCTATATATATCTATCTATCTATCTATCTATCTATCTATCTATCTATCTATATATATATATATATATATATATAGAGAGAGAGAGAGAGAGAGAGAGAGATATCTGTATATATATATAGAGAGAGAGAGAGAGAGAGAGAGATATCTGTATATATATATAGTCGAAGCCCTTCAACCAGGATGGATGTGAACCACATGAACGTGCCACAAGACTTAAATCATGAAATGGACCTGAAGTGTGCCCTGGTATAACAAAAAAGGGGGCATACCCAAGATAAGTAATAGATGTTTGAGGAGAGAAATTAATTTGAGAAATGCCCTGAAAAGGGGATTGGGAGGGAGGGTACTGCACACCGGAAGCGACAAAGACCACAGATGAGTGGGCTGCTTAACCACTTGCCGACCAGCGCACGACGATGTACGTCGACAGAATGGCTCGGGCAGGCAAATGGGCATACATTTACATCCCTTTAAATTTGCCGCCCTGCCATCGGGAGCGCGCCGCCGGGACCCCCGTGAGTCCGGTCACGAGACCCGAGGACTCGATTGCCGCGGGCATACCTGCGATCGTCTCACGGAGCGGCCGAATGAAGAAATGCCGTTGTAAACTGCCTAGCAACTAGTGACGCTGATCTCTGCTCCATGTGATTGGAGCAGAGATCAGTGTTCACTAAATGAAAGCTCAACCCCCCCACAGTTAGTAACACACCCCTAGGAACACTTAACCCCTACACTGCCACCCACTGGTTAACCCCTTCACTGCCAGTGTCATTTACACAGGAATCACTGCATTTATATAGCAGTGATTACTGTATAAATGACAATGGTCCCAAAAATGTGTCAAAAATGTCCGATGGGTCCCCCATAATGTCGCAGTCACAATAGAAATCGCTGATCGCCGCCATTACTAGTAAAAAAAATAATAATAAAAAATTATTAATAAAAATGCTATAAAACTATCCCTATTTTGTAAACGCTATAACTTTTGCGCAAACCAATCAATAATCGCTTATTGCGATTTTTTTTTACCAAAAATATGTAGAAAATACGTATCAGCGTAAACTGAGGGAAAAAAATGTTTTTTAAATATTTTTGGGGGATATTTATGATAACAAAAAGTAAAAAATAATGTGTTTTTTTCAAAATTGTCGCTCTATTTTTGTTTATATCGCAAAAAAATAAAAACCGCAGGGGTGATCAAATGCCACCAAAAGAAAGCTCTATTTGTGGGAAAAAAAGGACGTCGATTTTGTTTGGGAGCCACGTCGCACGACCGCGCAATTGTCAGTTAAACGACACTGTGCCGAATCGCAAAAAGTGGTCTGGTCTTTGACCAGCAAAATGGTCCGGTCTGAAAGTGGTTAAATACCCCCCCGGACTCCTCCCATAAATTCAGGCCACCATACTGGCCTTCCTATTTATGGTCAAAGCCCTTCAACCGGGATGGATGTGAACCACATGAACACGCCACAAGACTTACATCAAGAAATGGACCTGAAGTGTGCCCTGGTCTGTTGATCGGTATACCAAAAAAGGGGGAAAAACATTCAGGTAGGGTTGAAAGCTCTTTATTGGTTTAGACTGTTATTTGTCTTGAAAAGATGGGTGTCGACCCCTGGGGCCAGATTGCTGGGTTTTGGATACTGCACGGTGGAGAATGAAATGATCTTGGAAGCGAGCCAGGTGAGGTCTACACAGTACCTGGCCGGCAGGGCTATTACTGGTAAACTCGCTTAGGCTGCAGAAACCGTAGTAGGCCAGCTAGATGGCTGCTTGAATGACCAAAGCCAAATGGGGAACGAGAGAGGATGGACGACATGGCCCTGAAGATGGTACTCATGACGGGCAAGCGTTTGGAGTTGGCTGTGGGCTGCTGCTTCTGAATGGCGTGTGGAAATTACTTGGATCACATGGGTTGTGAAGGAGGATGGCTTTACGAGATCCTGTAAGGCCAGGAAGTGCTAGATGCTGGCTAAGTATAGAAGTTATAGAACCAAAAGCCTCTGGAAGTATGGGCACGCAACTCACGAAATGAAAACTGAATAAGTTAGAAGAGTCGGCCTAGTGACGTAACGAATCGAGCACCGGAACCGACAAAGACCACAGATGAGTGGGCTGCTTACCCCCCTAGCTCCTCCCATAAATTCAGGCCACCATACTTGCCTTCATATATATATATATATATATATATATATATATATATATATATATATATATATATACACACACACAATGGGGGTTATTTATGAAAAGCAAATCCACTTTGCACTACAAGTGCACTGCAAGTGCAGTCACTATAGACCTGAGGGGAAGATCTGAAATGAGGGGAAGCTCTGCTGATTTTATCATCCAATCAAGTGCAAGCTAAAATGCTGTTTTTTATTTTCCTTGCATGTCCCCCTCGGATCTACAGTGACTGAACTTCCGAGTTCAGTCACTGTCAAAAGTACTGTATTGGGGCACACAAACTTTAATGGCATCCCTTGCTTTGTGTACTGGTCCAAATCATTTGGTGGAGGGGTGATTATGATGCAGGGTTGTTTTACAGGGGTTGGGCTTGGCCCCTTAGTTCCAGCATCAGCATACCAAGCCATTATATACAATTTTATGCTCTCAACTTTGTGGGAACAATTTGGGGATGGCTCCTTCCGGTTCCAACATGACTGCACACCAGTGGACAAAGCAAGGTCCATAAAGACATTAATAAGTGAGTTTTGGGTGGAATAACTTGACTGGCCTGCACAGAGTACTGACTTCAACCTGATAGAACACCTTTGGGATGAATTAGAGTGGAGACTGCGAGCCAGGCCTTCTCCTCCCACATCAGTGCCTGACCTCACAAATGTGCTTCTGGAAGAATGGTCAAACATTCCCCTAGACACATTTAGAAGTGTGTCTATGTGACAGCCTTCCCAGAAGAGTCGATGCTGGTATAGCTGCAAAGGGGGGTCCAACTCAATTTTGAACCCTACGGACTAAAACTGGGATGCCATTAAATTTCATGTGCTTGTACAAGCAGGCGTCCTATTGTCAATATTTTTGACAATATAGTGTATATATATATATATATATATATATATATATTTATATATATATATATATATATATATATATATATATTTATATATATATATATATATATATATATATATATATACACACAACACTCTTCATAAAAGACTGCCTCAAAGGCCAGTAAAGTTCCTGCCATTAGAGAGGGAGATGGCAATTGACGGAGATTAGTGACACAAAGGATGTCACAAAAGGATGTCACACTTACAGCTACAGGATAGTGCAATGTAACAATTCTAGAATGCTAGTGTAAATAAGCAAATAAATGTTACCAATGCTTACATGTATTTGCTAAATTTTATGTATTTGCTACATTTTCTCTGGTGTTCTTGCGCTCCAGAATTGTTACGTTGTAACTCTTATTACGAATACATGCAGTATATAATGTCCTATGCTCTTCGGCTCCATCTAGTGGGCATAATTAGGTATTTCCCTACTGCCCATTAAAGGATAACCATTCAGCCTAAAGCCTCGTACACACAATCGGATTTTACGATGGGAAATGTGTGATGACAGGCTGTTGGCAGAAAAAATCCGACCGTGTGTATGCTCTATCGGACAATTGTCGAATCTTCTGCGGACAAATGTTGGATCGCAGGTTTTATAATTTTCCACGGACAAATGTGTGTTGTTGAATTTTCCGAGTGTGTGTACACAAGTCCGTCGGACAAAAGTCCAAAGTACAAACACTCATGCTTGGAAGCAGAAGCGGTCGGTCTTGTAAACTAGCATAATGGAGAATTAACATTCGTGACGCGCAAATTATGAAATCTCCAAATGCAGCGCACATTTCTCTTCTTCTTTAATGGGATAATAATGAAGCTGCTTTGCTGGTGATACTGATGGAGTTATTGCAAACTAATTTTCAAAGGCTTTTTTTTTTCTAGTGATATCAAGAATAATATTATTATGCTTTTTTTTTCCTTTCTTTTATTTGGGCAAGTTACCACAACACCATTATCCCGTAGTTTTTAAGACCAAAGATACAACTATGTTGGTGTCCCTTGTCAATTTTCCATCGTATTTTTTTTTTAAATGTAACTGCCTACTCCCAAACTGTCATTTGAAGTAAAACACATAGCCAAGTAGACATGTGCATTCGTTTTCGTCCGAATGCATTTTCGTCCGAATTTCAGCTATTTTCGTTCTCATTTTGACAAACGATAACAAAAGCACAGAATCCGAAAAACGAAAGATCCGACATAAATAAATGCTTTATTTTCGTTTTCATTGTTACAACAGTTCGATATAGAATAGGAGATTCGATGTGACAATAACAATCTGTCTATAGAACCTGTGGTCGAATGTGCCTAACCTTACCTCTATTAGTCCAAGATTATATAGAGAAAATATTTGACAGAGAGAAAAGATTCTGCAAGTTACTGTCCTAAAAAGTGTTTGGGGACCCGGGTCCTGCCCCAGGGGACATGTATCAATGCAATAAAAAGTTTAAAAAACGGCCGTTTTTTCGGGAGCAGTGATTTTAATAATGATTAAAGTGAAACAATAAAAGTGTAATATTCCTTTAAATTTCGTAGGGGGGGGGGGGGTTGTCTATAGTATGCCTGTGAAGGGGCGCATGTTTCTGGTGCTTAGAACTGTCCCTGCACAAAGTGTCATTTATGCAGGAAAAAAAGTCCTTTAAAATCACTCGCAGCTATTATGAATTGTCGGCTCCGTAATACAGAGAACACTCATTGAAAGTCATTGATAAAAAAAATCTGGAAGCCCCCTTTAACAAGGGGACCCCCAGATCCCGGCTCCCCCCTGTTTGAAATGGTAACGGGGTACAAAAGTACCCCTACCATTTCACAAAGAAAGTGTAAAAAATAGTTAAATAAGGCAAACACACTTTTGAAAAATTCCTTTATTAAAAAAAAAAAAAAAAAGAAAAAAGATTCCAGCGGTGGTAATCCACTCTTGCTATCCAGCGAGGGATGGTCATCTCTCCAGCGATGGCTCATCTCATCCAGCGCAGCGAATCCTCCATCCTTCTTCTGTCTCCACGGAGGAGACACTTCAGGGATTCCGGCGGCCTGACGTTTCTTATATACGGAGGGCGGGGCCACCCGTCACCTGACCCTGCCCCCCTCTGAAGCAAGGGGAAACCCGGGGTTCCCTGTGACGTATGGGTGACCCCGCACCCCTCTGATGTAACACAGGCAGGTTTCCTGATTTTAAAGGACTTTTTTTTCCTGCATAAATGACACTTTGTGCAGGGACAGTTCTAAGCACCAGAAACATGAGCCCCTTCACAGGCATACTATAGACACCCCCCCCCCTTCGAAATTTAAAGGAATATTACACTTTTATTGTTTCACTTTAATCATTATTAAAATCACTGCTCCGTTTTTAAAACTTTTTTTTGCATTGATACATGTCCCCTGGGGCAGGACCCGGGTCCCCAAACACTTTTTAGGACAGTAACTTGCAAATTAGTCTTTAAAATTAGCACTTTAGATTTTGAACGTTGGAGTCCCATAGACTTTAATAGGGTTCTAAAGTATGCTGTATACTAGCTCCGTCTAATCTTCTTTATACATTTGACAGACACCATAAGCCTTCAAAGACAGATTCGACCATAATTCATGTGGATTTTCGGACGAATGCAATTTTTGAACGAAAAACGAAATAAATAAAAACGAATTTCGACACATGCAGGACTTGATACACCTAGACCAGGTGGGGTTTATGCCTTATAGGGAGGCCAGAGACAATACCATCAAGGTGCTTAATCTACTTCGGGTGGCGCACTCTACTAAGACATCATGTGTCTTTGTGAGCACCGATGCCGAGAAGGCATTTGATAGAGTGAGCTGGGGGTATATGTTCTCTGTCCTCCGTCATTTGGGCCTGGGTGCCAGGATGCTTCGTTGGATAGGTAGCTTGTACTCCAACCCCTCAGCTCAGGTAAAAGCTAATGGGGTCCTCTCGGGTGCATTTTCTATCGGGAACGGAACAAGGCAGGGATGCCCGCTGTCCCCCCTGCTCTTTGCCATTTCACTAGAGCCATTTCTAAACACTATCAGGTTGAACCCGGACGTCTCGGGCCTTGTGGTCGGTGATGTTGGCTACAAGATCTCGGCGTATGCTGACGACCTTCTCTTTTCCTTGACCAACCCCAGAATCTCTCTACCGAACCTGCTCCGAGAATTTAAGATATACGGCGCATTGTCCCATCTTAAAATAAATTTCTCGAAGTCAACGGCTATGTGTGTAGCAACCTCTCCCCAGACGCAACGTGACTTACGGGACAACTTTGGTTTTCATTGGACTGACACGGCTCTACCGTATCTGGGCACACGACTACCTCCCGATCTGAACCGTACTTTTGACCTCAATTTCCCACCCCTTTTGATAAAGACCAGAGACCTGTTAGAGGAATGGCATTCGGGATTTCACTCCTGGTTTGGTAGATGCAACCTTATCAAAATGAGCATTCTTCCCAAGTTCATCTACCTTTTCCAAACATTGCCCATTCAGATTCCACCCTCCTTCTTTAAGCAAATCCAAGCCCTTTTTACCAGGTTTGTATGGGCCCATAAAAAACCCAGATTACGACGATCACAGCTGACGCTCCCTAAACATTGCGGGGGTCTGGCTTTGCCCGACATCCGCCGATACTACCTAGCCTCCCATTTGGGGCGCATTCTGGACTGGAGGCGAAATGGGTCTACCAAACTGTGGACGAAGGTTGAGCAAGCCCAATCCCCTATACCGTTGAAGGGTGCGCTGTGGTGTTATGACGACCTCCCACGTGACCTGAAACTGCACCCGTTACTGGGGGTTACTTTGAGACACAGCCACCAGGTTGCTATTCAGACATCCCTGACGTCGGGGTGCTCCCCACTGCTTCCCATCTTAGGCAATCCAAAATTTCTACCAGGTCTACAGCCCACGGCCTACCTTACCCTTGGGGGGGTGGACTTGACTGTGCGGGCCGGTTTGTGGAAGACGGGCGGTGGCCACCCCTATCGAGATTGACCGACCCCGCGGGTCCCTTCTGTCTACCTTTCTGGAAGGCGCTGCAACTGCACCATTTCCTGCATTCTCTTCCAGCACCCCAGGACTTTGCCCGACAGCCAACGACGTTCGAGGGACTGTGCGCGGACGAAGGCCCTCTGACCCATGTTCTGTCCCACACCTATTCTTTGCTTAATACACCGAAAGAACAGCCACACTTGCCGTGTCTCGCCAACTGGGAGAAGGACTTATCATGTAAATTCACACCAACGCAGACGCAGCGTATTATCTCATTTGCCCTAAAGTCTTCGCGATGCACGAAGACACAGGAAACTAACTTCAAGCTGCTTACACGCTGGTATTTAACACCAGCCAGGCTGCAGCGATGCTTTCCCTCGGCCTCGAATCGGTGCTGGCGCTGTGACGAGGAGGAGGGAATGCTGCTCCATGTTTTCTGGTCCTGTCCTAGGATAAGGGAGTTTTGGGGGGAGGTCCGTCGCATCTCCCAGCAATTCACGGAATACATTATACCTGATGACGCGGCTTTCTTCCTCCTGCACCATTCCACAATCTCTGCTAACATCTACAAAAAGTCGTTATTGCGACATTTGTTCAATGCAGCTAAAGCCTGCGTCCCCTTGCGATGGAAGCAACGGGCTCCCCCAACAGTGGTACATTGGCTGCGGAAGGTGGAGGAGGTTAAGAAAATGGAGGACTTGGTCCTCACCTCACAGCATAAGCAGGAAGCCCACAAACAGACCTGGGATATCTGGAATGCCTTCATCTACTCAGCAGAGGGTCAGCGACTGCTGGGGCGATGACGAGACCCTCCCCTGCTAGGATCTTTCTTTGCCCATGTGCCTTCTGTTAATCCTTTTTATGTATGATGACCACCGCCATGTCTCAGCCCCGTCCCCCCCTGTCTGTTCCCTTCTCTTCTCTCGTCTGCACTCCGCCGTCCCTTTCCTTCTCTGTCTTCCCCCTCCCATCCCCCCCTTCTCCCCCCCACTTGTCTTCCTCCCCCTCTTGGTACTTTCCACTAGGTCCTCCTCGTGGACTCGTGCCCACCCACCTTTGGGGGGGGGGGGGTGGTGATGGGGGGGTGGGCCCCGGAATCTCATTCTCCTAGCGGAGAGTTCTCTCTCCTTTATGCGGTATAGCCGCCCTGTATGTGGTCCATGAGACATAGGAGATTGTTACTGACAGTTATGCTGTATTCTGCACTGTTCTTACCTCACATATTTGATTGATCTGCATTTTGTTCTGTCTTGTTTTTTTTGTTATAACTGTGCCACTGTCTGTATAACAGGATTCCCACCCCAGGTTTGGGATAATAATAATAAAACTTATATTTGAAAAAAAAAAACTAATTTCGGGAGTAACTAAATAAATTAAGTTTTCGGACGAAAACGAAATTCCGAAACGAAATATTTTACTCTGCACATGTCTATAGCCAAGTATTATTCTCCACATTTATTTTTTATTGTGCATTAAAAAAAGAAAACAAATACAATTAGACATGCTATCTGCCAATAGAACTCAACCAAAAAGTGCATTCTAAGCATACAAAAATATAGAAAATATACCAAATCAAATCATTATTCAACCAAAAAATGTAATAAAAGCCTCATGCATGTGTCTTGCTTCTTAATATAGGGGGTCAACAATGCCAAGAGTTGGTGAAAGCAGGTGTCCGTCATCCGGAGATAATTCCGAAAATCATCTGGATTATTCTCCTGGAGCTCCCGCAGCAAAGGCATATGACATAATTCGTCACGATTAACAAAGCAACCAATGGTCCAACAAATCCTCCTCCTCCTGTTCCTGCACTGAACTTGCGTCAAAACAATAACTCCAAGGCCAATAATAAATAACACATTATCTCCTCTGATTCTGCAACATGGCTGGTTGACGAACAGCCATTCAGAAACTAACTGAAAAATGAAAATTCAAAATGAAAAGCACGAAAATGAAAAGCGTGAAAATGAAAAGTGCGAAATGAAAAATGCAAATTGAAAACTACGAAATGAAAAGCACAAATCAACACTCACCAAACTTCTACCAACACAAAATTAGCAGAAGGAGCCCAAAGGTTGGCACTAAAGAGCTAAAAAACAATGTAGTACGTCAGTACATTCGTATTTGTTGGCCAACAATTCCTTGCTGTTTGTATGCAAGACAAGTTTGGGCCAACGCCCTTCGGACAAAAGTCCACAGTTTTGTTGGCCAAAAGTATGATCGTGTGTACGAGGCTTTAGCCTAAAGAAAATGTGTTTTTGCCCAATTTTCATAGGATAAATGTCCATAAAGATTTGCTGGAAGAATGGCAATGCAAATAGACACCATGATGTAGAAACAAAATGATACACTGTTGATGTTGTTATTATTGCTAAAAATACAGAATAATAAAGGAAATAAAAATGTTACAATAGTATAAAATGATAATGAGTCATGATGTTCATGTGTTTCTTTGTGTATGGTGGCCATATGATGTATTATTCATAGAGGGAATTAGGAGGGGAGAGGGTCCCGCAGGAAATGTCAGCGCTCTTAAAACAAATAAAGATAAGCAAGGGGCTGGAAATCTCCCACAATAAAGAAAGCGGAACTCTCACACAGATTTCCCTGACCATCCATACTATATAACATCTGGAATACATTGATAATATATGACGATCACATTCACCAAGACTACAGATGAGACCACTATGTTTCCTGACATAGACACACAACTGGAAGCTGCTGAGAAAGGACAAATATATAGAAGACATAATTTCCATCACAGATTCATAGGCGTGCGCAGGGGGTGTGCCAGGTGTGCTTGGGCACACCCTAATCACTACGTGCAGTGCCGATGTCCCCCTGCTGTCTGGGTTTCCCCTGTGTTGGCCCCCCACCCCATAGTGCTGCTGGCTTCTCTCCTCTCCCTCGGTTGCTGCGGGGGATCTTTCAGGATGGAGAGTGGGGGAAGGGGCTAGTAAATATGTAATTTACCAGCTCCTTCCATTTCTAAATAAACACAGTGAACATACTTGCTCAATGTGTTTATTTATAACTGAAGCATATCAAACTGTTTATGCTCCTGCTTGTGAATGAACAGGAAGCAGCTAAGCACAGAGCACTTCTCACCCATTCACTGCCCTGTGCAATTGAGGTTTCAGATAAAGCCATGTGTGTTTGAGCTTTGGGGTGCACATCCTAATGCAACAGGCTGTGCACACCTATGCACAGTACTAATCTCAAACTTATAGAACACCTTTGGGATGAATTTGAGCGGAGACTGCGAGCCAGGCCTTCTCATCCAACATCAATGCCTGACCTCACAAATTCACTTCTAGAATAGTCAAACATTACCATAGACACACTCCTAAACCTTGTGGACAGCCTTCCCAAAAGAATATCAAGGTGATAGTTATGGCGCTCTCCTATGGCTATGCAAGAAATCGCATACTAAAATATTATCTTAAAGTGCTAGTGATGCATGTTCTAATATGTTAGATCACAATTCAAAATACTAAAAATGTAAAGGAAACATTTGAAAATTAATAAAATTGATAACTGTGCAAAAAAGTGCAAAAAAAAAAAAAATGTGCAAAAAAAAAAAAAAGGTGCTTGCGTGCTATAGTGCAAGATACGTGCATTTACAGCCTATACATTTTAAATCATCTTCTTCCAACAACCATTTCAAAGCCAAAGAATATATATACACATTTAAAAAATTTCTTTGAAAATCACAAGATGCAAAAAACTGAAAACACAAAGCAAAACAAAAATGTTCAAAATGACTTTCGTGCAAAATGGAGTTTTGGTTAAAGGATTTTTGCAAAAGTTCAAATAGAGGTGACTTGTGCCCAGTACCTGGTGTGTTCTGAATCTCAACCGGTGCGTTTTTCCGCGCCTAAAGCAAATTGCCGCACTCACCAGCTCCCCTGCCCCTGCAGGGGTTAACTTGCATTCACAGTGTAAGCCCATGTGTCGCTGTGTGGAGCTGGTCCGGTTGGTATTTAATTCCCCGTTTCCTCGTTTTTATAAAAAAGATATAGAACATCCATAGTGCAATATTGTTTTTAAAATTAGCGCCTTTATTGTATGTAAACAGATGGCTACTCACATAAACACAGAATAAAAATCGTTCGTAAGCATCACAAACCACCGCCGCCGCCTTGTGAGAGAGAGTGTGTACGTTAGGCCACGCCCTACACGTTTCGTCATTGGACGTCGTCTGGAGCGCTTCCCAAAAGAGTTGAAGCTGTTACAGCTGCAAAGGGTGGGCCAACTCAATATCGAACCCTACAGGACTAAGACTGGGACGTCATTAAAGTTCATGTGTGTGTAAAGGCAGATGTCCCAATACTTTTGGTAGTATAGTGTATATATTCTTGCCTGATGTGTCAGCAAAATGTTCATTAATGTGCATTGCACATTAATGCATCATGATCAATGAAAACACAGCAGTTAAAAATGCATATGCAAATGAGCTCTTAGATATTCTATTCTGCTGAATTGAATTCACCTTCTTGGGTTCAATTCACATTCTCAATTTAAAGTGGAAGTTATTTTCAGCTAAGATGTTTGGGGACTTCATAGATGCCACAGGTGTATATGGGTATTAGGGTTACACTGTAATGGCTCGTTCACATGGGCGGCCTGGGGGTGGTAAAAACAGGTGGTATAGTTGTAGTTTGACTGCCCACCTGCGCACAGAAATGCAGCTGCCCAAGGCTGAACACATGCAAAGCGTCATGGCCTCAGAAAAATGAAACATCATGTTGCATTTGGCAGGTGGTACTGCCACAGAATGCAACCCATTAAAGTGAACTGGGCTGCACTGTAACTGTCCTGCAATCACTTGCAGTGAACGCAGCTGGGGTGCAGGGTGTCAGAATTTTAAGGGTTACAACAAGGCATGAGGAGACAACATAGCATACTAGCTCATTATGAATAACTTACCTGAGATTGAAGCCCCCGAAGCTACCCCCCGTTCGCCTCCTCCAACACCGCCATCTATCCCGGAGTGACTTCTGGGTATCGTGGCTCCAGTGCTGTGACTGGCTGGAGCTGCGATGATGTCACTCCTGCGCATGCGCGCTGGTGACGCCACTAATGGCATGATCGCCATTAGAAGCGGCATGCTCAGTGCGCCTGCGCCCGATGTCTACGGTGCATGTGCTGTAGACATCGCTGCAGTTATTTCTGCAAATATCTCCTAAACCTTTTAGGTTTAGGAGATATTTCTTGCACCTACAGGTAAGCCTTAATCTAGGCTTACCTATAGGTTAAAGTGGTTGTAAAGGGTTTACAACCACTTTAATTGTGGTAACAGACATTCTGTCATACCATACAACACTTGCATGTACAGAACAAGTCCTTGGCTTGCTCTGGCAGAAGACTTGGTGAAACTGTTTATCTTCAGGACAATCGCCAGCATCCCCGTTGACTGACACCCATCCATTGACTCTTCTAGCTGAAGGGGTGGTCCTCACAGGACAGATCCCATGACACAGATCTGTACTCACTGTAGTCCTGGCGTGTCTCCCTTCCATTCAGCTCTGCAGGACATCTGGGGTCCAACTTTACTCAGATTCAGGCCCTCAGGTCAACCCCCCGAAGCCGCATGGCTGCTTCTACAGAGAAGGGGCAGATGCCCCCTCCCTCCGGGACCCCGCTCCCCAGCCGAAGACCTTGAGCACATGTGCCCTTGGCATATATACAGTCACATACCTCCCAACATTTTGAGATGGGAATAAAGGACACCTACTAACAAATGTATGTAGGCATAGGACACGCCCCCTGCCACACCCACTTAAAGGAGAATTAACCCCAAAAAAAGGTTAATGAAATCCACAAGGGACTTTTTTACCACTACTATTCTTTTATATTGGCTTATAAAATTTACTAATGCAGCAATTTATAATTTGGATGAAAGGTTTAGCACTGGGAAACATGTTTTGAAAGATAAAAAGTGCATTTTATATATAACTATATAGATCAGACCAAAATGAGGGACAAATGAGGAGGAAAGAGGGACAGAGAGACATTGCTCCAAATCAGGGACAGTCCCTCAAAATCAGGGACAGTTGGGAGCTATGCAGTTACCCACCATGCACTGAGGCACTTTCCTCGGCCAATCACCAGGGCAGTAACTATGCCTATGCTTTCATTTGTCAAGTTTCCTTCCACTGTCCAATATGCCCCTCTATTGGACCAGTGTGAAACATTCAGACAACATGAGCAGCATCTGAGCACCATGAGAAGACCTTACTAATAGATCCCTGCTCCCTGGTAGGCAGAGAGCATCTAAATTTACCTGGCAGTCTTCCTGGTAAACAGAAAGACCCAAAAACTATACTCTTTTCTAGCACCTACCTAGTAGGTTGCTACACATACATACATAAAGGAAAATACACAATAGCAATTCAACATGGTGTTCTACTTTGTATGACTTCTCTGGTTCCCTCCACCAGTGGTGTCTGCAGGTATCTTATAGACATTAGACTGTCTGAATGGCTGTATTATAAGATATCATTTGTAAATGTGAGTTTACGCTAAGAATGAGAGCATGTCACAGCTGTACTCTATTTACTACTCATCCGAACTGTGAAGCATGGTGGGTAGAATATAATGGTGTGAGGCGTGCTTGTCTGGTTGAGAGCCTCATAGACTTTCAATCACTGATTCCAGTATCATAATGATACATTAAAATATTAGATGAAGCTTTCGTGTTATACTGGGCAATACATTATGTTATACAGATTTATCAATAATAAGATGTCATGGGATGCTGGAAACATTTTGCCTTGGTCTTCTTACATCCTTAGGGCGGCCCCCAACTGTTTTGGTTATTTATGGTTGACATACGCCCTATATTGAGATTTCCATGCTCTGGACACACATTTACTTCTCGCAGAAGAGACCTCTATGGGTAACATTTTTGACATACTGTACACAGCATAGCACATTCTTTGTGACCCGCACATAATAATATGCCTCTTCTTATGTAAGACAATACTATATTGAATTCTGACAAGCCACAGCACATTCTCTATTCTCTCTGCGTGTCTTCAAGCCGCTGAATGACTGGGACTCTTCAAAGGAGCCATTGTCCAGACCTTTTTAATGGTGTCTCATATCAAAGATTTGGTGATTAATGAAATTTCAGTCTGGCATGTCTTTATTATCCACGCCTCCTAATTTTAACACAAGCAGAGGGAAACACTCATTATTGTTTAGAGATTTGTTGTGTTTGACAGGACAGGTCACAAAATGTCAGTTCTCTGCAGCCCATTGCTCTTTGTTATTCGGCTGGTTAGCCAGCTAGGACTGGATGTTCCTTGTCTTGGTAGAACAGTAGCCAAAATGGTCAAAGCCTTAAAGTGGAGCTCCAGACAAACAGTTAATATATACTCACAATACATGAATATTTATTGCTTCATCTGCCTATAGCAGTGATGGGGAACCTTGGCACCCCAGATGTGTTGGAACTACATTTCCCATGATGCTCAACTACACTGCAGAGTGCATGAGCATCATGGGAATTGTAGTTCCAAAACATCTGGGGTGCCAAGTTTGCCTATAGGAAGGGTATACTGCTAGAGGTCAAAGTTGAGATTCATCCTAATTTTGGGAAGATTTAAGCTGGCCATACATCGATCGAAATTTGGCCAGTTCAGCAGGGATCGGTCAAGTTTTTTTGGAAGTTCTATGAAACACAAGGAAACACTCCAGTGTACAGAGATTAAGTAGCATGTAATACAGCCCACAGATCAAACATCAGAAAATTAAACATATGGTCATCGTCGTCCCCCCCCCATGTATAGTCCTCAGTCAAAACCCAGCCATAATCAACAATCATATTCCTGAACATTATAGTAGAGTTACACATCTGGCCATTGTAATAGTGTCATTTGTATGAGCCCCCTAGGACTCAGACCTGGCGTATCAAGCCACGGTGCTCACAGTTTCTCGAACTTGCCCAAACGGTCCCTGTGTTCATATACTGTATGTAGTGTTCAAGAAGGAGAGTATCTTCCATGTAAATCATCCAAGACTTAAGGGAGGGTAGTTTGGAGGATTTCCATAACATCAGTATTAATTTGAAAGCCTGAAATAAGGCTCTTGTAAAGACCACACTCGTCATTTCCTCCAGGATCTCATCCCCTAGAATGCCTGACAAACAGCATTTTAGGTAAAGAGGTTCTTTAGTCTGGAAGACTCTGTTGAGGGTGGACAACACCTCAGCTTAGTACCAGTGTAATTTCGGATAACACCAGAGGAAATAAAGGAGATCTCCTTGTGCTCTACCACATCTACAACACAGTGGGTCATTGAGCTTACCCATTTTATAAAGCGAGTGGAGTGTATTGCGCTCTCAATAAAATGACTGGCCAGGTGTGGATCCATGTATGGGCAGGGTGGTTTACCGAAGTTGATCTATGGATCGGTTTCTGTAACTCCCCCCTGTTGGATTTTAGCCACTCAGTCAGCTATAGCCAGCAGCACTGATCAGTTTATTGTAACGGCTGGGAAGTCTCCTCACTGTCAGAATACAATAGTGCAGTGGGGTGATTCCTCCATTCACATCAAGTGTGTGGATGGGGAAACGGGACATTTTTTTTTCTGTTCAACCACCTAGTTGAATGAAATAATGACTCATCTATAGCCAGGGCTGTCTTTAATATTGATTGGACCCTGGGCAAAAATTTTCTTAGGGCCCCCCTCCCCCCATGCAATTTCGCTCTCTACCTTCTCTGAAACATACAATAAATAGCAGCTAGACTTAAAATCAGTTTACTGAATCATATCAGGCAGCGATTGCGATTGGTTGCCAGAGGTTACAGCATATCATTACTGCTTACTGACTGGTTGCTAGAGGTTACAGCACTCCTTAAGATTAGTTGCTAGAGGTTACAGCACATTTCTGCTTGTTGATTGGCTGCTAGAGATTACTGTACAGTAATACTGCTCACGGGTTGCTATAGGTTACAGCACATCTTCTCCTCACTGCAGGGGGGCATGATATACCTATGAATGCTGCCTTTATTTACATTTCAATGCCGTTGGCCTCATCTATTTACATATGCATGTCACTGCTATTTACATATGAATGCCAGTATTTACATGTAAACACAGGTCTGCAGGTGAGTCATCTGTACACAACAATAGGGCAGAGCTGGGCAGCATTAGTAGCAGCACTTCACACTGAGATGTCAGGACACAGCACAGGACTAAAACTTCAAGGGAATGTAAACTGGGATAGTTGGCAAGTATGAGGCAGCTGCTTTGGTTCCCACAACAATGACAGGGCCCAGGGCAGCTGCCCCTTTTGCCCTGCCTTAAAAGACGGCCCTGTCTATAGCCAGCCTTACACTCTCTTTTTCTTGTATCTGGAGGACAGTAAGATCTCCTTGATGAAGACACGAAAAATAAAGTGCACATAAAATGGAAATTTAAGACTTAATTCAGTAAAACTTACGGTGACATTGTCAAGGCTACATGAGTCATGACTTTCTATTTCAAAGTCGGTAAAGTTGAGTAAGACGCGGTGTCCAGGGTCAACTCTTATCAGCCAGGAACATTCTGTGTGGTCGCCATAAGGTCTTGGATAATTTGGAGAATGGATCTCACCATTTGGGGCTTGGACTACTCCACCACAGCCTACAGACAATTAAAGCAGTTTCTTTGTTAAATCCATACTGTAAGCTTCATTGGGCACATTATATTGATTCTAGATGTATTTGGCAGGTGAATGGTATACATTGCAATCACTTTAGCAAACATTCTTGCAAATTCTTACCTTTCCCTGAAGCTACTGATGCCGCCTTTCACCTTCTCCTTCTCTAAGGCCTCATGCACACTGGGCGGTTTTTTGATGTTTTTACAGCAGCTGTTTTTGGCTCTAGACGGTTTTTTGTACAGTCATCAAACTCTCCATGATATCCTATGTGTCCATGCACACATAGGTTGTTATCAGCAGTTTTGGGCAGTGGCGTTTTTGAGCAGTAAAAAAACCCCCAAAACTAGTGGGTTCTGAGAGACGTTTTTCAGCTATAAAAACGCTCTAATGCTGATAAACTCTGAGAACCGTTGATAAACACTCAAAATCAGTGCTCACCAGCGTTTTTTAATGTTTTTGATCCATTGAAAAAAAAATCATTTTTTCTTCAAAAAAAAAAAACGCTAAAAAACGTTAACACGGGAAAACGCTAAAAAAGGCTAATAAACACTAAAAAACACTATTGCAAAAACGTTTAAAACATTTGAAAGAAGTTGAAAAACTCACTGCAATGCTACTGACGTTTTTACAGTATAATGTTATTTTAACGTCCAGTGTTCATGAGGCCTCAATGACTGTTAAGTGAAAGGATCTGCCTTCATAATAACCACCTGTGCAGTCTAAGGCTTTTTATACATTAGTCTTTTTTTTGTTCAACCAGCAGGTTGAAAAAAACAAACTGACCCAATTCCCCCATCCACACATTTGAGGTGGATGAGGGAATCACTCCTGCTGAGTTGTATTCTGACTTCCATGCCATCAGAATACACTAATTAGTGGTACCTGCTATTGCCGGGGGCACTGATTGGACAGGAAAAAAAACAACAGGGCAGGGTTGGCCTGTCCATTAAGGACGCACGGGTGCTGCCCCCTGTATCCTCACCACCCCCTATATGATTAATAGATAGAGTCATGCATGGCATGACTCTATCCAAGGCCGCCGCGGCCACCCCCTACTTATGCATCCGGCCCCTTTCAGGACGCCAGGCGCATGAATTACAGAGGTGGGGGTGTTTTTTGAAGCATCTGATTAGAACCATAGGCTCTAATAGGCATCAAAATCGGGTGGACTCTGCGCTCGGAGCCCACCCAGGTGTGTTAGAGAAGCAAATTAATATTTGTTTTTCTAACACTGACTCTCCTCTCCGCCAATCAGGAAGCGCTGGTCTGATACCTGTTTCCCGATTGGCTGAAAGGTCAGGCGATCCTATTGGACCTGAAGGAGAAGCAGGAGGGGGATGCACGGCGGAAGTTGCCATGATCCACACCACAGGAGGTGGAAGAAAGCTCCCGGACCCACTGCCCGCCTGGCCGCTTTCTAGATGGGGTAAGTGCAGGGCTTTGATTGATGTCCCGGCTGTCCTCCGGGGGGGGGGGGGGGGGGGTTGCTGTTTGCCGTCCCCCCAAAAGAAAACAACACCAACCACCACTGCAACAGGGTGGTTGTACAGAAGTTCATTGGAGGATGGACTTCTGTACAATCAGCCTGCTGATACATGGATCAAAATTCAGCCAGTCCCTGCTCAACCAGAGAATTTAAATCATGTATGGTTGTCTTAAGGGGGATACAACCCATATTGCAGGTAATTCCTGAAATTGTAGCTTGAGTCCCGTGCAGACTATTTGGAAAGGCAAAGAGCAAATTGTACAAGAAATTAGGTTTCTGGGAGTGGAACTGTCTCTGAGAATGGAGAAAACCATAACTGTCATAAAAGAGAGGAAGAAAAACAAATACTGCTTTTTTACTTTCCATGCCGGCCTGTCTCAATCAATGAAGTATATCTTCAAAAGTAGTAAGGACAATAGAAAGAAAGTGATTTAGATATACATTTGTTTTCTTTATCTATAAATATTTATCTATAAATATATATACTGTATATACAGTATTTATATATTATTTTTTAACAAAAAAAGCAATTAATACAGGGTGAACCCCCGATTCATAGAGTATTATGTGTTTTCTATGTGTTTGCTCTCAGACTCATTGGAGTTGATTTACTAAAACTGGAGAATGCTAAATCTGGTGGCCAATCAGCTTCTAACTTCAGCTTGTTCAATTAAGCTTTGACAAACAAAAAACTGGAAGCTGATTGGCTTCTATGCACAGCTGCACCAGATTTTGCACTCTCCAGTTTCATAAATCAACCCCATTGTGTAAACAGGTCAGCTATGAATAGACAGGTAAACATAAGAGCCAGGCACTCCGCCTCTTTAAAAACAGTATTTTTACCTCTATCTATAATAATATTAACTGTAACAATTTTCATTCCCTTTAGGGGCCTATACACACCAGCCTTAGAGTTAAACCAACCAGTTTTAACGCATGAGCTGGTGTCTATAGTAGCACGTGTAGTAGTGGTGCCTTGCGTTGTTACAAGGCAAGATGCTGTTTACATTTTTTTTTACATTTTTTTATTTATTTATTTATTTTTTACTTTTTAAATGTCACATATGACTTTTCATTTATTCCTATACTCCGCGGCTCTGCTGGGGTCCAGTGACATGAGATTGGATTCTTTAGCAGTGTCTCATCATGGCAGTTGATTCCAAATCTCCATAAAGGCCCCATTAGGTTGGTTTATTCCACAACATAAAGAGCTTGATAAAACAAGACAAAACTGGGTCTCTCTAATGAAAGTATCTGAGGGAAGAACTGTCCGGGTTGCTTCACATCAATCAATTAAATTCTCTTTACTCATCTATACTGTAAATGGAGAATCAGGCCGCGTACACACGGGCGGACTGTTCGCCCAACTTTGTCCGCTGAACAGTGTTTGGGCGGACAGTCCGCTCGTGTGTGGGCTTTCAGCGGACAGTTTCAGCGGACAGTTGGACGGACAAGGTTTTTCGGAATTTCCGAAAAACTGTCCGCTGAAACCTTGTTTCAGCGAACAGCCCGCTCGTGTGTAGGCTTGTTCGTCAAACAAAGTTGCGCGCATGCTCAGAAAGGATTTTCACGCCGAAAGCTATAATGCAGTGTATAGGACGTCGTATTTTTCGTCCCGTCGTACGTGCCGTTCACGTCATCGCGCACGGTTTCAGCAAACTGTTCGTTCGTCGTGTGTGGCCATGTCCGTCCATGCTAATTTTGAGCGGACTGTTTGCCGAAACTGTTGGATGGACAAAGTTGGGCGAACAGTCCGCGCGTGTGTACGCGGCCTTAGACTAACTGCCATTAGCAATACATACTCAGACACATTGATACAGGGGACCCATTGTCATTTCTAATGGCATACCACCATGTGTGTGTTTTCACTGATGCAATAACAATATAACTTCACATACCTCCAGGAATTTCATGCCATGTTGCATTAAAACCTTTGCCATTCCCAGAAGCGTCAGTCTTAAACCGGATAGTGGCCACATTGCCTGTGCTGGATACTTGCAGGGGGTTTCCTGGACTTCGAGGTGCACA
The DNA here is from genome assembly GCF_037356315.1 of Lithobates pipiens. Classification (NCBI taxonomy): domain Eukaryota; kingdom Metazoa; phylum Chordata; class Amphibia; order Anura; family Ranidae; genus Lithobates; species Lithobates pipiens. The sequence continues at coordinate 72,877,224 of NW_027507764.1, forward strand.
CAGTTGAGCCAGTCTTGGGGAGGACAAGTCATGGCCTCCATATATCTGAAAGTGAGTCACACCGTTAAACTGTCAGCATTTTGCTTCATTCAGCATGTATAATGACTAAACTGTATGTAACGTAAACTTTTTTGAATAGAGTAGGGAAGAGTAAAGCTGGCCATAGATGGAACTTTTTTCTGTTCTGCCAGTGTGTTGAGCAACAACAACAAAAAATAACAAATTGCTCCATCCACACATTTGAGATGGATGGAGGAATCCTCCCCGCGGAGACATGGGGGAACATTTACTAAAACTGGTGCACACAGAATCTGGTGCAGCTATGCATAATAACCAATCAGCTTCTAACTTCAACGTGTTCAATTAAGCCTTGCCAATAAAACCTAGAAGCTGATTGGTTACTATGTACAGCTGCACCAGTTTTAGTAAAACTCCCCCATTGTATCCTCATAGCAAAACACAGTACGTCACTTCTGACGTATTCTGTCATACAAGAATTCTCCTATTGTGAGTAACCTCTTCACTCTCATGCCATAAAAAAAACGGACATTCGGTTGTCTGAAAATCTAAGCGTGTGTCTGAAGCTTTAACCCCCCTGGCGGTATTCCCGAGTCTGGCTCGGGGATGAAAATTCAGTACCATTAGCGGTAACCCCCCGAGCCAGACTCAGGACCACATAGCTGGATCCAGGATGAGTTTACTTGCCTTCTCCCCTGGATCTAGCGATGTCCCCCCGCTGTGTGAGCGGCTCGTCTTTCGCTCGATCTATCACATCACCGGGCTCCGTTCCCTGCGAGCGTTGCGACACACGGGGACAGAGAATGGCACCAAATTCAAAAAGTAAAACACACACATTACATACAGTATAATGCATTGCTGTATGTAATTATTTCACATTCCTTTTGTCCCTAGTGTTCTGCCCAGTGTCCTGCATGTAGTTTTATATTATAAAAACTGTTCTTTATGCCTGGAAACTGGAGATTGTCCATAGCAACCAAAACTGTCCCTTTACAGCAAAAGTGGTTTTAGACCAGCTAGAAAACAGCGATAATAAATTAGAATCACTCGCAGAATTGAGCGATAGCGATTTGTGGGGAGATCCGTCATCAAATACTGAAAAGTAATGACAGTGACAATTCTGCAACTGAGCAAATTTCAGTGTTTTTGATTTGATTACATTATTGAATAATAATTATTATTATTATTATTAATATATTATTATTTGGTATAATTCTTTATATTTATTTATTATATTATAATTTATGATTTCATTTTTTAAACTTTATCATACCCGGGATGTCTACTAGACTCTGGTTTGGACAGATTTAAGTGAGTTATTTCTAATAATTACAGGCCTACAATCTAAAACGCCAAATTTCCATGCAAAATAATGGTACCGCTTTCAGCACCTAAAATCGGAAATAATCGTACCGCCAGGGAGATTAAGCCTCATACACACAATTGGATTTTCCAATGGGAATTATGTATGACCTTATATTTTAAAGTGATGGATTTCTAAAAATGAATCCCCCTCACTTTGGAAGATTTTCTCTCACGTCCTGTTGCATTTTCTAGGCAGAAAGCGAAAAGAAATCTCCCCAGAAGGACACAGACAGCAAAAATTAACCCTATAGGTATTCTACACCATCCATACTACATCCAAAAAAGCAAAAAAAAAAATAAAAAAACCTGTTTTTGTTATGCATACACTCAAATAAACGGTGCCAAAAGATGACGAAGGGTTCACGTTATTACAATATGTAGGAATATATACTGTACGTTGAAATAAATTACTTTGAGCTCCATTCGTTTGATAACAAGGACTGGGTTATCCTAGGCAACTTGAATCTTTCTTGCTGATAGCACTGGTTTGAAAATCAGTGTTAGATTTTTAATTGGTTGCTTTAAAGGGAAACTATCATTTTTTTTGGGGGGGGGGGGGGTAATTTTTTCATCTTTTTATTTTATTTTTTAAAATATTAAAATCATTGTTTTCAAAATAAACTTTTAATATATGTGATTTCCCACCTGACTCTTCATACCCTCTGGTAACTGCACAGACTCCACTCTTCTCTTATACACTGGACTACATTGCCTGAACTCTAATTCTGCCTTATTAAGAATTTAAATCTGCTTGTTTGTTTATTTTTGAAGTGTCACTTATTTTGTATTATGTTGCCTTGGACAAGATCAAACATTTAAGCTTAGGCTCGGGTTAACACAGGGGCGACTTGTCCAGGCGACTTAGCCGCCTGACAAGTCGCGCTCCGTTCTGTACAATGGAACCGTTCTAATAGGAGCGACTCAAGTCGCTCCGACTTAGAAAAAAGGTTCCTGTACTACTTCAGGCGACTTGCATTGACTTCTATACAGAAGTCGTTTTGCAAGTCGCCGCTGATCGTGTACAGGTCGCGGCGCTGCAAGTCGTGCCGCCCCTGTGTGAACCGAGCCTTATCCTGCTGCCCGCTCTTGCATTGCACTCTGCCCAGGCCAGTTGTAAACCCCCACCCACCCATTAGCCTGGTTTTATCAGCTCCTAATTGAATAATCGTGAATGTTCCCCCCACACCATCTCTGTATAAATGTAGTTCATTTCTTGGGACGGCTGGCGAGGGTTTGGGCTGGCCACTCCTAGCGCAAAGTGTCACTCCGGCTACAAGTGTTTGGCACTTGTACACGGGCACTTTGACTAAGGCACTGCTACAAAAAAGTAAGTACAGACATTAGTGTTCCACACCTATTTTACACGAAGTTCCCCTTCATCCTCTAACTTTCCTCAGCCTTCCTTCTATTCCGGTCACCCCACCCTTCAACATGCTCACACTAATCTTTGCTATAACGCCCTCTCTCCTCAAACCCTCATGTCTTGACACCTCCCCCCCCCCCCCTCTCCAGCCCCAAACCTGTACATATCTCCCTCTCTTCTGCCTACTCAATATTACTGCACTTATCACCTCCTACTCATTCTAAGCCTACACAGTATCACCACTTATACTACACTGCCCTCCTATAAATCCCACTCATGCCTTACCACCCTTACCCTCCTAATATGCTTAATGTCTGGGGACATTGCACCAAACACCGGCCCTCCCACACCCAATTCCCACTCCCAAAATTGGCTATCTACCTCCTGCAACAGTAGTCGTAACTCCCACCTTCTCATCCCAAATCCCCTGATTCCACAAGTCAGCCCCCCTCTTTTATGTGCCCTCTGGAATTACCTTTTCCTCTCCAAATCCCTTAATCTATTTGCTATTACCAAAACCTGGCTCCAGGAATTTGACACTACCTCTCCAGCTGCCCTGTTCCACAGTGGCCTACCCTGGACTTACTCCACCAGACCCAGTGGAAGAAAAGCAGGTGGTGTCGGACTTCTCCTCTCCCCACAATGCACCTTCCAGGTTCTTCCCACACCTCCCTCTCTTTCCCCCTGCTCTTTCGAAGTGCACTGCGTTCGTCTTTTCTCTCCAGCTTGTCTGAGGGTCACAGTCATTTATCGGACTCCTGGACCAGTGTCATGCTTTCTGGATGACTTCTCTGGATGGCTACCCTACTTTCTCTCCTCTGAAGTACCTGCCATCATCCTAGATGACTTTAACATTCCAATCAATGTTAATACTGCAACCACTTCTCAACTGCTCAACCTAACCTCCTCTTTTAACCACTTTCAGACCGGACCATTTTGCTGGCTTAAGACCAGACCACTTTTTGCGATTCGGCACTGCGTTGCTTTAACTGACAATTGCGCGGTCGTGCAACGTGGCTCCCAAACAAAATTGACGTCCTTTTTTTACCACAAATTTAGCTTTCTTTTGGTGGTATTTGATCACCCCTGCGGTTTTAATTTTTTGCTCTATAAACAAAAATAGAGCGACAATTTTGAAAAAAAAAAACGCATTATTTTTTACTTTTTGTTATAATAAATATCCCCCAAAAATATATTAAAAAAAATGTTTTCCCTCAGTTTAGGCCGATACGTATTCTTCTACAGATTTTTGGTAAAAAATCGGAATAAGCGACTATTGATTGGTTTGCGCATAAGTTATAATGTTTACAAAATAGGGGATAGTTTTATGGCATTTTTATAAATAATTTTTTTTTACTAGTAATGGTGGCGATCAGCAATTTTTATTGTGACTGCGACATTATGGCGGACACATCGGACATTTTTGACACATTTTTGGGACCATTGTTATTTATACAGCAATCACTGCTATACAAATGCAGTGATTCCTGTGTAAATGACACTGGCAGTGAAGGGGTTAACCAGGGGGGTGGCAGTGTAGGGGTTAAGTGTTCCTAGGGGCGTGTTACTAATTGTGGGGGGCTGGGCTGTGTTTTAGTGAACACTGATCTTTGCTCCAATCACATGGAGCAGAGATCAGCGTCACTTTTTGCTAGGCAGAATGGGGAGATCCTGTTTACAATGGCATCTCCTCGTTCAGCCGCCCCGTGAGACGATCGCAGGTATGCCCACGGCGATCGAAACCGCGGGATCCTCGACCAGACTAACGGGGGTCCCGACCGGTGCGCACACGATGGCAGGGTGGCATTTAAAACTGGACATACCTGTACGCCAATATGCCTGCCCGTGCCATTCTGCCGACGTACAATGGCGTGCGGCGGTCGGGAAGTGGTTAACCTAACACAATGGACACAAACCACCACTCACTCCGGCGGCAATACTCTCAACCTCATATTCTCCCATCGCTGCACTCCCTGCAACCTCTCTAACACCCCCTTTCCTCTGTTTGATCACAACCTTATCTGTTTCACACTCTCCTTGTCTCCTACCTCCCATGCTGCCAACCCACAAACCACTACTCGCAGAAACCTTCGCAACCTCAACCCTTCCCTTCTTCATTCTGCAACTGATGGCCTTTACGACAAAATTACAACAGTGTCCTGCCCAGACCTAACCACTTCCATCTACAACAACACACTGTCATCCTCCCTAGACGTACTAGCTCCTCTTTCTACATGCAGAACCAGACCCCCTCCGCCACAACCCTGGCAAACAGACAACACCAGAAGTCTCAAGAGATGCAGCCGTGCTCTTGAGCGACCATGGCGCAAATCTAAATCCCTGCAGGATTTTACCCTCTACAAATCTGCCCTTCTCAAATACAACTCCTGTCTCCACACTGCTAAACAAACCCACTACAACACTCTCATCAAAACCCTCTCATCCAAACCTTGTCAACTCTTTTCTACCCTTAATTCCTTACTTCATCCCCTACTGCTCCCACCAACCAACTTGCTTACCGCTCAACAGATTGCCAATCATTTCAAAAGCAAAATCGACACCATTTTCAAGGTAATATCCAGCATTCAACTTCCTCCCCTACCCAACATATCAGGTCCAGCATCACACTCAATACTCTCCTCCTTCTGCCCAGTTACCACCGATGAAGATGATAAACTCCTCTCCATGAAAATAAAAATAAAAATAAAAGGATAGGGCACGCTATGGGATTTGTTAAACAGAGAGTATATATAATATAATATAATGTAGGTAAGAGCAGCCTCTATTTTGTTTCCGTCCTAATGGATGGAACAGTAAGAAAGGTGAGGTAGAGAAAATAGATATGGCGCTATACCTTTTTGAACTCACTAAATATAAATGTCTTAGAAATGTACAGATTTTTCAGCTTGCTGGCTAATGATTTTAAACTCTAAAAAATCCTGAATGAACCAAGATATACTAAAATGATAGACCCAATAAATAATATAGTGCTAAGTATCAGTCAATATTAAATTGTGAATACAAAAATGAATATAAATTTTCCAGCGTGCTGGTTAATAAATTAATATAAAAAATTAATATAAAAATAAGGGTGAGAATAGGAATAGGAATAAAAAATATATATATATAGATGTGAATTACACAATAAATGAATTAGATGTCTAAAATAAATGGATGAATAATTGATGCTATGTTTACTAAACTCAATCTATAATCAACAGTGAAATTCTAAAAAATACTAAAAAATACTCAATGTGCCTGTGACTGTGGTGATGGCGTAACAAAGAGCTTTGGTATACAAATTCAATCAAATGACCATAAAGCAAAAACCAAAAAATTCAAATTTGTACAATTGTGAACACAAGTGAAAAATGAAATATGAAAAGTGCAACAAATATATACACACTGTGTTAGGTTTCAAAAAATTCCCAATTATAGATATGAAAATTGGGAAAAAATACAAGAAAAAATAGAGATTTAGTCCATAATATAAAATATAAAAAATATAAAAAAATATAAGAAATAGAGATTTAGTCCATAATATAAAAAATAAAAAATAAATAATGTGAAAAAATCTTGCAGCGACAAATCAGATGTGAAAGTCTAATAGGGTAAAAATTGAAAAATAAATAAAAATGAAAATTAGATACTGAAAAAAGATTTTCTATGTGTAGAAGAGGAATGGAGGGAGTAACTTCGCTTATCCGTTCGTGTTTATGAATTTTGCTCTCACCAGAAATACGACCCCGTCTGGGGTGGATCAGCCTCCACAGTATAAGCCACTGTGTCGCTTCTTGGGCTGTCTTTGCTGGAATGCTGGGGAGATCCCTCGTTCCTCCGTGGGGATGTTGTACCTCGTATTACATATGGTAAAAAAGAGGACTTTCCATGGTATAGTATGTTTGCAACTCAGTTTATTTGTAACAACTTAAAAGTACTCACATTTAGTACGATAAAACACGTATTGTAAAAAGCGTTTGGAACTTCCGCTCGGCTAGCACGCCGTTTGCACTGAAGGTGTACGTATCTGGCCACGCCCTACGCGTTTCGTCATTCAGGCGTCATCTGGAGCGGCCATCTTCATACACCTTTCCACTTATATAGGGTGTAGTTACCAATCGCGCATGCGCGGAAACTAGCCACCATGTTTGCTAAGGGAATCCCCATTGTTAAGCCTATTTCATGCCGGCTATGTAGGGAATGTATTATTGTACCTGCTATTAATCAGATGTAAATAGACGCAGATTGGGCACTCCTCCTGTATAAGTGGAATATATACTATGACATCCTTAATACATACCCCTAAATCGATATCAGCATAGAAATTCCAATCAATACACAGTATCTGTAAAACAGTATCTATGAGAATCTATAAAAGGGAAAAGGGAATACTGGAATACTAAAAGTGTGTATATGCTTTATCATAAAGTATAAAGATGGAAACAGTTAACTAAAAATTACAATTAAAATTAAAATTACACTGAACGACGTCTCTGATGTGCAAGTAGCTACTTAAATTCTTAAGACATTGGCTATTTGGAATTTAATTCCAATGTGTGGTATGTTACCCAAGGGGTAGGATAGGGAAAGGGGAATGAATAACATTCGGTCTCAGTTGGAATGAAGATAAAATATGTGTAAAAAGGGAAAATAGAGAAAAATGTGTAAAAAATGTAAGAAATATACCCAGATTGTGCATGTATATATATATATATATATATATATATATATATAAATTCACATATATACATAAAGTTGAGTTATATAAAAAATATATACCTAAAATGGAGGACATAAACATGTATAAAAATGTATAAAAATACATAAAAAAGTATATGAAAAGAAGGCACTAAAATGGTAGAATGGGATAGGATTATTAGTATTTATCTTTTATTATTTTTTGATTTTTTTATTATTATCACGTTGGGTAGGAGAAATAGAATTAAAGTGTTGGGACATTAGGATATTAGAATATAAGTTTCTAGGTGCAATCTTATTGTTTATTCCCCTGCTATATATTGGTGTTCCAGGCTTTGTTGATTGTATTACATTCGACCCTGAGAAAATGTATTAAAAAATGGTTAAAAAATAAATAATTTAAAATTTAAAATTGGTTAAAAAGCAGTTAAGATCCAGATCTATATTCATTCCGGCAGGTTGCATAGTCTCCATGTTGAAAATCCATCTGGTTTCATTTTGAGAAATTTTCTTGGTCATATCTTCTCCCCTCCAATGTCCTTTGATTTTGTCAATTGCATAAAAAATCATTTGTTTAGGATCTTGGTTATGAAAGTCTCTGAAATGACGTGAGACACTATGTTTATCGTATCCTTTCTTAATGTTCTTAATATGTTTTTTAATTCTTACGTGTAATTCTCTTGTGGTTCTACCCACGTATTGTTTATGACAAGGACATTCTATAATGTACGTAACATGCGTACTCTTGCATGAAATAAGTTCCTTGATGTTGAATTCTCTCCCATTGGTAGTTGAGGTAAATTTAGTTATTTTTCTACTGGTCTTTTTACTTTTACGGCAGGGAAGGCAATGGCCACATTTGAAAAAACCTTTGAGGTGTTCGGCAATTTTAGTTTGTCGTGGGGGATCAATTGTGTTTTTCACCAATCTATTTCTTAAGTTGGGAGCTTTCTTGTATATGAAAGAGGGATTGTTGGGCAGGATTTGTTTTAATACATCATCTGTTTTCAGAATAGGCCACCGTTTTTTGATAATCATTTCTATTTCTTTGTGTTGCCTATTAAAACCTGTCAGGAAGGCGGTTTCCATATTTCTGGTATTCTTAGTGTTTATTTTACTATCCAACAGTTGCTTCCTATCCATTTTTATTACATTTTCTTTAAGAGCCCTCAGCTGGGCTTCTTTGTATCCTTTGTTTATGAACCTATTGATGATGACTTCGGCCTGTTTATCAAAGTCTTCTTTTTTTGTACAATTCCTATACAATCTTACAAATTGTCCTCTGGGTATATTGCCAATCCACCTTGGATGGTGGCAGCTTGAGGTAGGGATGTATCCATTCCTGTCCGTGGTTTTAAAAAAGGTTCTGGTGCCCAAGGATCCCTCCATTTTGAAAATCTGTAGATCCAGATAGTCTATACTCTGATTGTCCCAACTTCCTGTGAACGCGATGTCGTAAATATTCTGGTTTATCTCATCTAAAAATTGCTGTAATTCCAGGTGAGTGCCACCCCAGATAATTAAAATGTCATCTATGTACCTTTTGTACATCTTGATATTTTTTCTAGTGACTCCATATATTTGTTCTTCCTCCCAATGATCCAGGAAGAGGTTAGCTACACTGGGTGCGTATTTGGCCCCCATGGCTACTCCTTTGGTCTTAACATAATGCTTGCCTTTATACCAGAAATGATTGTGGGACATAGCCAGTTCTAATCCCTCAAGTATATACTCAATTTGTTCTTGTTTCAATTTAGATCTGTTGTGAAGGGCCCATTTTACTCCATTTAATCCATCTTTCTGCTTGATGTTTGTATAAAGAGAGTTTACGTCGATTGTTACTAATATATCATTATCTTCTATGTTGATATCCTGGAGTTCCTTTAAAAGCTGCCTACTGTCCTTCAAATATGACTTGCCTTCCATTACCAGTGGTTGTAGAAATCCATCTACATAAGCACCCAATCTTGAAAATAAAGAGTCTATACCGCTCACTATGGGTCTTCCTGGGGGCTGTGTTTGATTTTTATGGATTTTTGGTGCATAATATATCACTGGAATTTTCGGTGCCCTGGGTATTAAATATTTCGCTTCCTTCTTATGGAGTATCCCTTTATTTAGACCCTTGTTGACGTAATCTGTTAGTTTTTTGTTATTTTCTTCTTTTGGGTTTTTCTTCAATTGTTTGTAAGTGTCTGGGATACTAAGGAGCTTAGTCATTTCTTCCTCATATGCGATTTTGTCCAATATTACCAATCCTCCTCCCTTGTTTGCTGGTCTGATGACTATGTCTTTTTTCTTTTCTAGTTGTTTAATGGTCTTCCAAATCCCCTTTCTCTTTGAAGGTTTAATTATTAGTTCTCTGATATCCTTTTCTACCATTTTTTTAAAAACTTTGATGCCTTCATTCTGTTGTTGGATAGGGTTAAAAACCGAATTGTTTCTTAGTTGGGAATGTTTATATTGTGTTTCTTCCTTATCGGTACTTTTAAAATTCTTATTCGCATAAAATTTCTTAATATTTAATTTTCTTATGAACTTTTGTAGGTCTATGAAGGTCTCGAACTTATCCAGGTTCTTATCTGGGGCAAATTTTAGGCCTAAATCTAATATTTTTAATTCGTCCTCATTGAAGGTGGCCTGGCTAAGATTATAGATGCCTTTTCCCTAGTGTTCTCTCCTTCTTTTTCTTGTGACCTCCTCTCTTTCCTCTCTTTCGTTTTCTTCCACCCATCTCGGTGCGTCTATTTACATCTGATTAATAGCAGGTACAATAATACATTCCCTACATAGCCGGCATGAAATAGGCTTAACAATGGGGATTCCCTTAGCAAACATGGCGGCTAGTTTCCGCGCATGCGCGATTGGTAACTACACCCTATATAAGTGGAAAGGTGTATGAAGATGGCCGCTCCAGATGACGTCTGAATGACGAAACGCGTAGGGCATGGCCAGATACGTACACCTTCAGTGCAAACGGCGTGCTAGCCGAGCGGAAGTTTCGAACGCTTTTTACAATACGTGTTTTATCGTACTAAATGTGAGTACTTTTAAGTTGTTACAAATAAACTGAGTTGCAAACATACTATACCATGGAAAGTCCTCTTTTTTACCATATGTAATACGAGGTACAACATCCCCACGGAGGAACGAGGGATCTCCCCAGCATTCCAGCAAAGACAGCCCAAGAAGCGACACAGTGGCTTATACTGTGGAGGCTGATCCACCCCGGACGGGGTCGTATTTCTGGTGAGAGCAAAATTCATAAACACGAACGGATAAGCGAAGTTACTCCCTCCATTCCTCTTCTACACATAGAAAATCTTTTTTCACTATCTAATTTTCATTTTTATTTATTTTTCAATTTTTACCCTATTAGACTTTCACATCTGATTTGTCGCTGCAAGATTTTTTCACATTATTTATTTTTTATTTTTTATATTATGGACTAAATCTCTATTTCTTATATTTTTTTATATTTTTTATATTTTATATTATGGACTAAATCTCTATTTTTTTCTTGTATTTTTTCCCAATTTTCATATCTATAATTGGGAATTTTTTGAAACCTAACACAGTGTGTATATATTTGTTGCACTTTTCATATTTCATTTTTCACTTGTGTTCACAATTGTACAAATTTGAATTTTTTGGTTTTTGCTTTATGGTCATTTGATTGAATTTGTATACCAAAGCTCTTGGTTACGCCATCACCACAGTCACAGGCACATTGAGTATTTTTTAGTATTTTTTAGAATTTCACTGTTGATTATAGATTGAGTTTAGTAAACATAGCATCAATTATTCATCCATTTATTTTAGACATCTAATTCATTTATTGTGTAATTCACATCTATATATATTTTTTTTATTCCTATTTCTATTCTCACCCTTATTTTTATATTAATTTTTTATATTAATTTATTAACCAGCACGCTGGAAAATTTATATTCATTTTTGTATTCACAATTTAATATTGACTGATACTTAGCACTATATTATTTATTGGGTCTATCATTTTAGTATATCTTGGTTCATTCAGGATTTTTTAGAGTTTAAAATCATTAGCCAGCAAGCTGAGAAAACTGTACATTTCTATGACATTTATATTTAGAAACTCCTCTCCATGGCCCACCTCACCGCCTGTCCCCTCACACATACTGCGACCACCTTCCCACTCTATCCTAAACTCCCTAACCCACATGTTCAACCTCTCCCTCTCCTCCGACACCTTCCCTTCCCTGCTCAAACATGCACTGGTTACCCCTATATGTAAAAACCCTCACTAGACCCCACCTGTTTCAATAACTTTACACCCATCTCCCTGCTTCCATTTGCCTCCAAGCTCATCAAACGCCTTGTCCATGACCGAATGAGTCGCTACCTCACGGACAACAACCTTCTCGACCCCCTACAGTCCGGCTGTTTCCGTTCACAACATTCTACTGAAACTGCGCTACTAAAACTCACCAATAACCTACTAACTGCTAAAACAAATGGCCATTACTCCATACTCATACTCTTATGCCCTGTACACACGACCGGTTTTCCCGTCGGAATAAACTCAAAAGGTTTTTTAGACGGAGTTCTGACGGAATTCCACTGAAACTGTCTTGCGTACACACAATCACACCAAAGTCCGACCGTCAAGAACGTGGTGACGTACAACATGTACGACGGGACAAGAAAAAGGAAGTTCAATAGCCAGTAGCCAATAGCTTACTTCTCGTACTTGCTTCAGAGCATGCGCCATTTTTGGTATGTCGGAACAGCATACAGACAAGTAGTTTTCCCAATAGGAATTGATTCAGTCGGAAAAATTTAGAACATGTTCTATTTCTAGGTCCGTCAGAAACACACGATTGGAATATACGATGAAAAGCTCCCATCGGACTTTTTCTGTGAGACGTTTCGCTCGTGTGTACACAGCATTAGACCTCTCTGCTACCTTCGACACAGTTGACCACCTGCTCCTCCTCAGCAAACTACACTCCCTTGGCCTCTGTGATTCTGCTTTATCCTGGTTCTCCTCCTACCTGTCCTTGGGCCCCTCCTATTCTCACTCTATACCTCTTCCCTGGCCAGTTGATAACCTCCCATGGCTTCCAATACCACCTCTATGCCGATGACACCTCACTTTGTCAAACTCAGTCTTTCTAAAACTGAGTTTGTAATGTTTCCTCCTTCCCGATCCCCCCCATGACTTTACCATTAAGATCAACAGCACAACCATTGGTCCCTCCACACATGCCAGGGTGCTGGGTGTCATACTTGACTCTGACCTCTCCTTCAGCCCCCACATCCTAATCACTGGCTAAATCCTGCCGACTTAACCGCCGCAACATCCCCAGAATTCGACCCTTCCTAACTAATGACATCACAAAGTAACTTATTCACTCCTTGATTATTTCCCGCCTTGACTACTGCAACTCTCTACCCTTACGCAGGCTATCCCCCTTCAGTCTATTATGAATGCTGCTGCTAGACTAATACACCTCACTAATCTACCTGTGACTGCTGCCCCTCTCTGCTAATCCCTTCACTGGCTTCCCCTACCCCACCGTATAAAATTCAAAATGCTAACCACAACATACAAGGCCATCCACAACATCACCCCCAGCTATGACACCAACCTCATCTGCAGATATCGCCCAAATTGTCCCCTCCGCTCCTCCCAGGACCTCCTGCTCTCTAGCTCCCTTGTTACCTCCTCTCGTACTCATCTTCGGGACTTCTCCAGAGCCTCTCCTGTCCTCTGGAATTCCCTGCCCCAGTATATCCGATCAGCCCCTAACCTGTCCACCTTTAGGAGATCTCTGAAAACTCACTTATTCAGGGAAGCCTATCCCACACCCACCTAACAACCCCATCAAATCATTCCCCACATCTATTACCTTTTGTACCACCACCTCCTCCCTTTAGAATGTAAGCTCTAAGAGCAGGGCCCTCCTGTCCCTTCTGCATTGTACTGTAATTGTGCTGCCCCCCCCCCCCCTTCTACATTGTAAAGCACCGTGTAAACTGTTGGCGCTATATAAATCGTAAATAATAAAAATAATAATGAATATATATGAAAGGATTACTTGAGCACTATGGTTATGCAAAAAAATAAAAGTTATATAGTTGCCCAACTTTAATTGTGTAGCTGTAGAAATGATAAAATGATTAGGTAAGTGTAAACTGGAAACTGGAAATTGGAAAACTAAAATTGTGTTTTAAGTTGAGCACCTGAAAACACAATGATGACTATTTTGTTTTATGATGTGACTCATATTCCCTTTGCATAACAGGATGTCCAGCTTTACTATCATGGGATTTACCAACTTTAAAAAATAAATAAAAATCTTTAAATTAGCACTAAATGTCTTTTTTTTATTGTATGATTGTGTAGGATTATGTGATAAACATTGTTTTTTTTTTTTTTCAATGTTTTTCTTCAAAACAGGGAAACCATGTAGGACTATACATCATCTATTTGTAGAATAACTCCTTTTTTCCACTATAAAAGATATCTTTTCTGGTGGCTGACACTCTGGGGTTGATTTACTAAAGGCAAATAGACTGTGCACTTTGCAAAGTGCAGTTGCTCCAGAGTAAATAAACAGAAGCTCTGCTGACTTCCATCATCCAATCATGTGCAAGCAAAATATTTTCCTTGAACGTGACTGGGTGCTCTATGCAAAGTGAAGCCTCATTTACTAAGCTTGGGATCAACTGCTGATTGCAACTGCACTTTGCAATGTGCACAGTCTATTTGCCTTTAGTTTATCAACCCATCTGTCTGTTTCCCTTTTGTTGCTTTTTCACAATTTTTCCAATCTTATTTTTTTTAAATCCTTATATTATACAAAAAAACTCAAATTAATTCACAATGGAAAATGTTAATACAGTGCCTTGCGAAAGTATTCGGCCCCCTTGAACTTTTCAACCTTTTGCCACATTTCAGGCTTCAAACATAAAGATATAAAATTTTAATTTTTTGTGAAGAATCACCAACAAGTGGGACACAATTGTGAAGTGGAACAAAATCTATTGGATATTTTAAACTTTTTTAGCAAATTAAAAACTGAAAAGTGGTGCTTGCAAAATTATTTGGCCCCTTTACTTTCAGTGCAGCAAACTCACTCCAGAAGTTCAGCGAGGATCTCTGAATGATCCAATGTTGTCCTAAATGACTGATGGTGATAAATAGAATCCACCTGTGTGTAATCAAGTCTCTGTATAAATGCACCTGCTCTGTGATAGTCTCAGGGTTCTGTTGAAAGTGCAGAGAGCATCATGAAGACCAAGGAACACACCAGGCAGGTCCGTAATACGGTTGTGGAGATGTTTAAAGCCGGATTTGGATACAAAAAGATTTCCCAAGCTTTAAACATCCCAAGGAGCACTGTGCAAGCGATCATTTTGAAATGGAAGGAGTATCAGACCACTGCAAATCTACCAAGACCTGGCCGTCCCTCTAAACTTTCAGCTCAGACAAGGAGAAGACTGATCAGAGATGCAGCCAAGAGGCCCATGATCACTCTGGATGAACTGCCGAGAACTACAGCTGAGGTGGGAGAGTCTGTCCATAGGACAACAATCAGCCGTACACTGCACAAATCTGGCCTTTATGGAAGGGTGGCAAGAAGAAAGCCATTTCTCAAAGATATCCATAAAAAGTCTCGTCTAAAGTTTGCCACAAGCCACCCGGGAGACACACCAAACATGTGGAAGAAGGTGCTCTGGTCACATGAAACCAAAATCGAACTTTTTGCCCACAATGCAAAACGATATGTTTGGCGTTAAAGCAACACAGCTCATCACCCTCAACACACCATCCCTACTGTCAAACATGGTGGTGGCAGCATCATGGTTTGGGCCTGCTTTTCTTCAGCAGGGACAGGGAAGATGGTTAAAATTGAGGGGAAGATGGATGCAGCCAAATACAGGACCATTCTGGATGAAAACCTGTTGGAGTCTGCAAAAGACCTGAAACTGGGACAGAGATTTATCTTCCAACAAAACAATGACCCCAAACATACAGCAAAATCTACAAAGGAATGGTTCACAAATAAACGTATCCAGGTGTTAGAATGACCAAGTCAAAGTCCAGACCTGAATCCAATCGAGAATCTGTGGAAAGAGCTGAAAACTGCTGTTCACAAACGCTCTCCATCCAACCTCACTGAGCTCGAGCTGTTTTGCAAGGAAGAATGGGCAAGAATTTCAGTCTCTCGATGTGCAAAACTGATAGAGACATACCCCAAGCGACTTGCAGCTGTAATCGCAGCAAAAGGTGGCTCTACAAAGTATTAACGCAAGGGGGCTGAATAATTTTGCACGCCCCACTTTTCATTTTTTTATTAGTTAAAAAAGTTTCAAAAATCCAATAGATTTCGTTCCACTTCACAATTGTGTCCCACTTGTTGGTGATTCTTCAGAAAAAATTAAAATTTTATATCTTTATGTTTGAAGCCTGAAATGTGGCAAAAGGTTGAAAAGTTCAAGGGGGCCGAATACTTTCGCAAGGCACTGTACATGCTGTCTTTGCTACCATTATGATTATCTTCCTTTTCGGCCCTTCAGAGCCACTTTAACTACTCTAACAATAGCCTGTGATCAGATCATACTCAGACACAGCTATCTTCTGGTCATGATCAGACATCTGGCCTTCTTTCTCTTATGTCAATGTATGATCATCTCTGTGCCCTCACTTTTTCAATTTGCACATCTTTAATCAGTTTACATTCTGACATTCACTTTCTTTCTTCTGACCATATTCATACAAATCTGCCATCTCTTACTCTCCCGTCCCAATACTTAATCGGCGTATTTCCTGTCTCTTCTCTCTTTCCTTCCCATTTAGCTACTACTGTGCCTTCTCTGCATCTCAAGCTTTTATGTTGTCACATTGCTTTGTTGTCCATTGATGGCAGCAATCAGGGCCCACTGTGCCTCCTGTATGTCTTTATGGTTCAGAGCCAACTACCAATCTGCCTCGTCTTTCCTCCCGCATGGTCCAGAATTAGCTCCTTCTCTGCTTCATCTGCTTCTCTGTCTCCTATAACTTACAGTTTCATGATCATTTTACAGCTCCCTTTCTTATTGCTTCCAGTCTATGACCAGTTCTCTTTCTGTTTCCTACAGTTCCCAGCTCCATGATCAGCTCCCTCTTTGCCCTTGTACACACGGTCGGACATTCCAACAACAAAATCCGTCGGATTTTGTCCGACGGATTTTGTCCGAAACTGGTGTTGCATACACACGGTCGGACAAAGTTGTCGGAAAATCCGATCGTTCAGAACGTGGTGATGTTATTTTGTTACGACGGGACTACGTTCAGGCTAGTAGCCAATAGCTTTGGTCTAGGAATTTGATCTGAGCATGCGTGGCACTTTGTCCGATCGGAATTCTCTACAAACGATATGATAAAGTCCCATTGGACCATGTTGTCGGAAAATTTTATATCCAGCTCTAAAACGCTGTCGGTCAAATATTCCAGTCCGATGGAGCCCACACACTTTCGGATTATCCAACAACACGGTCCGATCTGACATTTTCCGTCGCAATGTCCGACCGTGTGTACAAGGGCTAAGTCTCCTACAGCCTCCAACTCCCTGATTGTCTACTTTCCTGCCTCCTATAGCTTTCAGTTCAGTGATCAGCTCCCTCTCTGCCTTTTTACAGCTCTTACTTCCATGATCTATTCCCTCACTGCCTCCTTAAACCCTCAGTTCCATAATCAGCTCAATCGCTGCCTCCTACACCCTTTAGCAACTTGATATCCCCTAGGTCACCTGTCCCACCACCCATCTATAGGCCTCTACTTCATTACAAGAAGGGCAGAGTGTAGCAGGGGGACCCCGGCATCTGACACTCCCAGAAGTGTCAGAAGCTTAAGATTCATCAGCAAAATGAAGGCAGCGAAGCTTGATGGTCCAGGTGATGGTGCAGCAAAGCATTTATTTTTTTCTTTGCAGGAGTGATTGTTTTTGCTTTTTTGCAAAATAGCAACAAAGCATTAACAATGTGGTTAGATTCTACTCTCCAACCGTTCGTCCTCCCTTTCAGCCCAATTTTCCCTGGAAAAAAAAAAAGCATTTATCCCTCCACCACCCTCCTATATCCTGCTGGTCAACACCTTTGTTACCAGTTTATCTGCGTTGGGCCTTTGTTCACAGATGTAGAACTGAGTGTGGAATTACCGTAACCATGTAGTCTCAAAAGTGGGAGGAGGTTTCATCATCACAGTTTAAGTTTAGAAAGTTCCTTGGTTATTAAATTCAAAGGTGGTCAGATTTTCTGGAATATGTGGATAGTTCCGACTTAGGTCAGCCTACACCTAGTTCATTTAATGTTGATAATGTTGATGCAGCCTATTTTAGTAAGGTTCCCATAATCATATTAGTAACATTTGATACTTCTTTCCAAAAGTCTATAATCTTTCCATATCACCAAAACATATGTATAAATACAATTTATTTTTCTTTTTTTACATTGTAGACATATTCCTATATTAGCAATTTTCTACAATCTGTGGTTATATACGTCTTCTGTAGAAACCTCAACAGTACCATTTTATCCCTGGACAATATTCCAGACATGCTTAGTGTCTCCAGTTCATCCTACCAATTTGCATCCTCCCATTACCAGGTCTGGTAAGAGGGTACCCTTGAAAATAAATAATAACGGTTCATATAAATTAATGTCTGATTGGCCAGCAATACCAACTGGTATGTTAAAAATCAATCAGAGGCCAAAAACCATTCAGCCCAAATGGACCCGTTCACAAACAGGCCTCATTTACTAGCAGATTCTAATATTGGAAGGTGTCAATTGTGTGAATGATGTGTTTCAGATCGCGGGCTCTCTGTTTTCAGCAAGGCCGAGGCTCAAATCTGTTTTTAGCATTTTCTTCTGCCTTGTTAGCTCCATTTAGTGTGGGATTCAGTCAGCATTCCAATGTCCTGAGCAATGGAAGGGCTGATTTGTGTGGCATGATGCAGAATTATGTGAGCTCAATACAGGCTCTGCAAGTTTCTGTTGTGGGATAATAATGGCAGGATGAGGGCTTGATCCCTGCCACTGTTTACTGGGTCTTGTGTATGCAGTGTTACATGGCTAAAGCAGCAAAGAAGAAGGATCCTGCCTCCCTGCAAAATAGCAACTTTTCATCTTCTGAATAAATGACAATATAAAAATACTAGCCTAAAAAATAACGTATAGCCTCATGTGGACAGAAGTCTAAAAAAAAAAGTCTGTGCTCATTGTTCCTGTTATATTTAGAAACTGCAATAAAAATGGACTGGTGCAATTGACAACCTAGAACATATAGATTAGGGACTCTCAACCTTTTTCAGACCACGGCCCCTGTAAATTCTTCCGAGACTAGTTCCCTATCAGGTCGGCATTGCTTTTGATTGATTGAATAGTGGTTATGGTTTTGCACACTGCTGTGAGCTGTCAATTGAAAGGAAGGTGGACCTGACGGGAAACTCATTTCTCAGTTACCCATGAGGCTCTGTCCACCTGTCTACAAAACTCCTTGGCCATACACTTGTCTATGTAACAATATAGAATGTGTAGAGCATCTCCCGTAGGAGCCGCTGGTAAATAGGGATCCCCACCCTGTACAGTCAGCCACACCAAATTTTCCACAGGCTCGCTTGAGACAGGAAACAGTCCATCAGCTTTGTTTTTTTATTCTTTAGGAGTTAACAAACTTGAATGGGGCTAGGGGTATTATGGGATGCCCACTTGACTGGAACAAAGTCTCTCCAGGGACACTTCAACTATATACACTCTGTATATACACTCCTCTTCCTCCAGCACATCACTTGCTTGCAGAACAACTCAGAATCAGCTGCAGTTGCCCCTTTCACTAGCCCTCCTGGCTATTGCTCACCAGGTGCCTGGCTGCCTTCTGCCTGGAGATCTCCCGGATGTGCTTGTTGGCTCCTGCTGTCTTCACTCCTCTTGCTCCCGTGCCTCTGGACAGGACTCCTTCCTTGTTGTGTTGTGAGAGGATCCCTCCAGCACCTGAGCCCCAGGCCCAAGGTCACCCCCCCCTTCAGACTAGGGGGCTACCCTCAAGGGCCTCTGATAGCCTGCTTAGCAATCCATCTCCAGCTTCCACCCAGGGTCGGTGCTACCACTAGGCAAACTAGGCAGCCGCCTAGGGTGCACTGCTGCCAAGGGGCGCCCGGCCGCTGATTTCCCTCCGCGTCTGCATGGTCTGCAGGCTGCAGCATGTAACTAACTCAGTCTCAGGCAGCTGCTCCATCTGGCTGGTAGTGTAATTAGAGGCACAGCCAGCGCTATAGGAAGCAGAGTCTATACTTGTATAGCGCCACCTCCTGTCACATGGGCAGGGCAAAGTGGGTGGAGTCAGAGGTGGAGACAATGGGGGCTGCAAAATTAGGTTTCGCCTAGGGTGTCAAAAATCCTTGCACCAGCCCTGCTTCCTCCCAAACTCCAAACTGCACCTGCTGGCCTGACCCTGAGTATTGAAGAGGGGCCTAACCCCTGCCAGACCATTTTGCTGGGAATTGGCTGGGGCCCTCCTCAGTACTCCAAGAAGATCCTAATAACCTTTCTCCCATTCTTCTGGAAACTTCTCCAAGTTTCCAGCAAGTAGGTGAAGGTGCTGCCTCATGAGTCATCCATCCTCCCTGAGTAACTCACCCTGACTCAGATTTAACATAGGCTTCTTGAGGGTGCTACAAACGTATAGACCAGTGGTCCTAAACCTTTTTGAGACCAGAGCCCCGGTAAATTCTTACAAGAGAGTAGTTCCCAATCAGGTCCACCTTAATTTTGATTTACTGAAGAGCAGCTATGGTTTTGCCCACTGCTGTGTGCTGTCATTCAAAAATTTCTCAGGTCCCCATCAGGCTCTGCCCACCTGTCTACAAAACTCCTTGGCTATATGCCTGTCTATGTGACGGGCACAGTGGATGGGAAGGGAATGGACTGACAATGCAGTGTCCACTATGGACACTCTGGGGGAGATTTACAAAACCTGGTGCACACAGAATCTGATGCAGCCGTGCATAGTCCATCAGCTTCTAGATTTTATTGTCAAAGCTTAATTGAACAAGCTGAAGTTAGAAGCTCACTGGTTACTATGCACGGCTTCACCATATTTTGTGTGCACCAGATTAAGTAACCACCCCCCACCTCAGAGCTGGTCTTTGACAGATTCATACTGTACTGTTTCTGATGAGAAATCTGTCCAATGGGGGAAACACACAAAACCCCATTTTAAAAGTGGAAAGTTTAGAACCTGTGGGAATCGGGGGGATTTACTAAAGCCACAGAGCCTATTCACATTGCATTCACTTAGCTATTTGAATGGGATGAATGCTGGTGTTAACCATTCACTCATGTGCAAGCAAAAAATCCTGCCCTTTAAATTTCTTACACATAATTGGATGTTTTTTAAAGTGGTAGTAAACTGAAACTCTAAAATAAAAAAAGAAATAAAAGAAGAAATAAAAAAAGAACGAACAAAGCATATCCTTCTATAGGATGTACTTGTATCAACGCAGAGCACTGTCATTTCTGCCTGCTGTCTAATACTTCTGCTATCTGCAAGAGTCACTGTTGCCAGGTTTTCTTTACTCCAAACAATCAAGGGTGGTGGAGATAGGGGGTTCCAGCACACAGCCTTTTATTGACAACCACAGCTGTGCATGTTTCACTATGGGAATGTGTAGAAAGGTTGTGTCCATTCCTTTTGTGATAGAACCGTCCAGCACCCAGCGTGCGTCCATCAAGATATAGCTTCCTCCAGTCTGGACCCAAGAACCAGGTATTATAGCAGCATATTGCACACAAGATACTAGATGGGACTAGCTCAGATGCAAACTGGAACTCTGATGCCTCTGAGGTATCTGCTGATGGGTTTCTGGCCTGGTCACCCTCCATTAGTTTGACAATAAGAGCTGCTTTGGATTTATTGCTGGCAACTTCCACAGGCTTCCAGGAGATCCTTCAAGGTTCTGCTCTAGTGGCTTGCATAATGATGTTTCATCTGCTGTAGATAGAGAGGGTCCCAGTGGTGGTTTGGGTGTGCCTACACAAGAGGAAGCATCCCACTGCTGCCACCGAATGTGACAGAACGTCCAGCACCCTGCTTTGGTGCTTTCATCAGTATACAACTTCCTCCAGTCTGGAACCAGGAACCAGATCATCCAAGACTATATGGCACTAGCTTAGATGGAAAGTAGAACTCTTTATTGAAAACTCACCCAGAATATATAGTACACCAGATCAGGTGAGCCAGATCATATTATCGTATGCAATTGCAATGCCCTGTACATATGATCAGACTTTCCGACAACAAGCTCACATCCAACATTTCCCATCAGAAAATCGGCATAAGGGTTTACAACCACTTTAGGTGAATTTTTACTTAACTTTCTCTTATTCACAAATCTAAGTGAAAATTCACTTTGCAAACTGAACATTCAGTAAATCAACTGGAACATTTTATTGCTGTTTGTGCCTTCCTGTCCTGGTGACAACCTTACCCTCTCATTTCTTTCCTGGTGTCACAGGGGCAGGAAGTATAGGTTGTGGATATAAAAAAATGACAGAAATATCAAATTTTCACCACCGAATCAAAGACTATTAATATTGGAGGTTCTGTTTAGATGGCTTTCACACCAAGCCGCCCATAGCGTCGGCGGTAAAACGCCAATATTTTTAGTGGCGTTTTACCGTCGGATTTGCAGCACATTTCGGCCGCTAGCGGGGCACTTTTACCCTCCCCGCTAGCGGCTGAAAAAGGGTTAAAACTGCCCGCAATACGCCGCAATGGCGGCGTTTTACCGGCGGTATTGCAGTGCTGCCCCATTGATTTCAATGGGGAGCAGCAGTGGAGGAGCGGTAAACACACGGCTCCTTCACCGCTCCAAAGAAGCTGTTGGCAGGACTTTTCCTGACGTCCTGCCAGTGATAACGGAGCAGCAGTTTAAGGGCGGATTGCAGGCGCTATTTCTAACGCTATAGCGCCTGCAAAATGCCCCGGTGTGAAAGTGTCTATTTAGCTGTTTGACTCAATCTGCTCTTTAATATTTTTGGCCTGATACACCAGAACTCACCTCCAACACATCATAGTTACATGTAATGTGGTTCTCAATACTGAACTCCAGTATAGTGATCTGGACGCTGCTCCCCGGAGAGGTGTTGACATGCCAGATACACTCTCTGTTATTTGGATACTTCATGGGATATCCAGGGCTGCTGAAGGAGCCAGCTGGACCAGACAGATCTCCGCCACATCCTGTGTAATAGAACAGTAACCAGTTAAGTATGTTTATTAAAGCAAATGTCAGGCATGACTTGCACACGAATGTGGGCCAATATGGCAATGTCATAGAAATACAATTTTTAACACACAAAATAACAAACTCAGAAGCATGAGCATCTCCAGAAGACTTTTCAGAAGAAGAGGGTGGATGAAAGAGAGTGCATGAACAGGGAGAGAGGCCAATACTACTAACAGGAACAATAACCAACAGGAAGGAGAGGTTCATTAACAGTTTATCTTGCTGAAAAAAAAAAATGGAAATGAATCACTATATGACATCTAAATTCAAGTGGACCTTTTAGAAACTTTCCAAGTCTACATGAACGTGTTCCTGACATGTCATAATACACAGCAACAGGATACATTTTCAATAAGGCCCCACCCAAGAAGGGCCTGTTCAAACCAGGTGCGGTTGGAGTTGCCACCTGTCTGGGATTCACCCGGACAGTTCGGGTTTGGAATTATGCATCCGGGTTTCAGACTGCCTGAAACCCGGACACATTATTCAGACTTGACTACGGCTTCCCAGCAGGATTGGCTGCAGTTGTCTAAAGTGAGAGTGTCTCTTACTCTCTTTCATGCTGCCCAAAGCCAGCACTAACAATCCCCCCCTAAACAGACAAGAGAGGAGAGAGGGCTCAATCTGCACCTCTTCCTCTCCCTCCTACCTCTCTGTTTCTGCCCACACTCCAATCCCCAGGGCTGTGCCTCAGAAAATGAAGTGGGGCCCGGAAATTTGAAGTCCAGCAGCCTCAGATACATCTAGATGAAAGGTGCTGACTGCCAAGGTGTGAGTGAGCTCACCATTCATCTCTGTCTGTGACTGAAGTCCCCCCCCCCCCTCCTGCCTCTGAGTGAGTACACTAAGGCAAATCATGGTTCTCAGAGTACCCCTTACATCAGAGTTCCCCTTTACACCAGTGGCCGCAGTGTAAAGGTGTACTCTACATTAGAGTTCTTTCCATACATCAGAGTTCTCAGTGTTCCCCCTTAAATCAGGGTTCCCATGGGAGGTCTTGCATCGCTTTGGCTTCGGTCTCAAATTTATGCACGGCATTCAACTCCTATACTGAGCGCTGAGAGCACGGGTCCATACAACAAGTTGGCTGTCGGAACCATTCGCCCTATTTCGTGGAACAAGACAGGGATGTCCGCTCTCCCCCAGTCTTTTTGCCCTATCCCTGGAGCCCCTGGCAATTTTGATCAGGAGCACTCCAGAGGTGATGGGCTTTACGGCTGGGTAAGCTGGAAGAGTGGTTGTCCCTATACGCAGACGACACATTACTATATCTTACTATATCTTAGTAGCCCCTCGCTACTAGCTGCCCTGCATATTTTTGATACATTTGGAGGGTACTCAGGTATTAGGATTAATTGGGCCAGATCAATACTTTTCCCCCTGGATGAGGGAGCTAGCCGTGGAGCACCCACCACTCCTCTACACCGGGTTGAAGAATTCCGCTATTTGGGGGTCCTGGTAACTAGACATCACCCTTAGATCCAAATGCTCGTCATGGGCAAATCTGCCTCTGAATTTAATAGGCCGTATTAACCTGTTTAGGAATTGTCCAATATGGATCCCTGTAGCCTTTTTCAAAGAAATAGACAAATGTATAGGTTCCTTTATCTGGAATGGGGCAATGCCACGGTTGGCCCGATCCACATTCTGGGTGCCTGCCCACTTAGGTGAGCTAGCCCTTCCCAACTTTCAAGTTTATTATTGGTTCGGCGGTCAATGGTGGTATCAATGTTCTAGAGCAAACGCAGTGGTTTGTCTGGAGGCAAACAGTTTGGGCTCACTGGCTGGGCTCCGCAGTTTTCCCTACAGGGGACAGGGGGTATACGGAACAACACCGGGACCAACTCGAGCAACATGGCTAGTGTTCAGCGGCCGGATCAGTGGTCACTGGCGCAACCCTTATGGGGGAACCCCACCCTGCCGCACTTTCGTTCAATTCCAGATCCACAGCTGTTTGCCAGATATGGTATCACAGCCCTGAGTCACATTATCCCCTTGGGTGCCCTGCTACAGCTTGCAGACATGAAGACCAAATATAATTTGCCTGACTGGATGGTATTCAGATACATGCAGCTCAAGCATGCCACCAGGGACCAATTCCCTCAGTCACCCGTACTTAAAGCTGACCCCATAGAGGATCTCCTGGCCCCAGGGGATCTAACCAAACCCCTATCCACCTTATATGGTGCACTGCTGGGTAAGGATTCCCCCAAAGTAGAAAAACTGTGGGACACGTGGCACAAGGACATACCATCATTAGACAGGGAGGGATGGGAGGACTGCTTGGAATATGACCCCAAACCATCTAGAGACAAACTCATACAAGTCAAATTCTTGCATAGAATTTATTACATGCCCCAGAGACTTCACAGAATCTTCCCCCAATAAAGACCCTGTGTGTCCCAGATGCAGAGCGCAAGTAGGAACATTCCTTCACATGTTCTGGGACTGCCCTATCCTCTCAACATATTGGGCAAAGGTATTTAGGGCAATAAACTCCAAATTACAATTATCCCTTCCACTGTCGCCTGAGCTAGCCTGAGCTAGCCTTATTGGGGGTTCATGATGATGAGCAGCGCTCTCATCATTCCAAACTACTAATTTCATACCTTCTTTATTATGCTAAAAAAGAAATACTCCTCAAATGGATTCTGCCGGATCCCCCTGCTATCTCCTCCTGGAGGGCACTGGTTAGAGCTGCCCTACCTATGTATAGGCTGACCTACAGAAACAGGGGATGACAAAGTTTGGGGCCCATGGATCAACGATTAGGGTAATGTGGACGATCATATATCTCACCATAGACAATAGTTACTTTATGCTGATAGATAATTGATCGAATTGTACCTACTGTGTATATCTATCCTTCTGGTTGTGAACACCTGATGCATGTTTGCCGTATACTGCTTTGAATTTTGACTACATGTGCACGGATGTCTCCTCATGCAGTGCTATGTACTTTAACAACTGGATATACTGTTTAATCAACCTATATGACAACAATACACCCCTTTTTTTGTTTAATCAGGGTTCCCAGAGCATCCCTTATATCAGAGTTTGCCGAGTCCCCCCTTACAGTGAAAGGGAACTCTGCAAATTCTGATGTAAAATGTACAGTGAAGGGGAACTCTGTGGATTCTGATGTATAAGGGGGCTCTTTTTATTAACTTCATATGATTAGAAATGTTATCTATTAGCAAAATATATGCATTAAAAGACATTTCTGTGTGCCACTAAAGTGTTCGGGTTTGACTTGAGTGAAAGGTGGCAACCTTAGTGCGGTGCAGGAACATGTGCAAGATCACAGGTTTTCCCGCATTGCACAAAAAACATGCTATGTTCTGCAGAAAGATGTGTCTGTGTGAGTGCCATTATTCTTAATGGCACCCCCACACACCTGGCAAACATGTGTGTATTCTCCCTGTCAAAATACATGGTACTACAGTAGTGTGCATTTTGGCGCTGCGGTGCAATTTTTTTTTGCGCATGCACCTTTTTTTGCACATTTCATGTGCATAGTGCAGCCCATTGAAATAAATGGACTGACCTCAAACGCATCATGCGGGAACACATGTGCTTTGATGCATCCCATCATGCGAACAAGCCCTTAAAAAGCCATGCAAACTTCTGAGCAGGAAAAAAAGCCACAAATGCCACACATACATAAAGCTGCTCAAAGTTTATTCATGTACTACATACACCAAGCAACAGATAAAAATGAGACACACTGATCAGCTGCAGTAATAAAATGTGCTGCAATGCTCAATATTCTTGGGGGGGGGGCGGGTGGCCAAGGTCCCCCCCAGCCCCAGCACTCGATCGAACAATCGCCACTTCACTTGCCCATTGCCTGCCAGCCCCCCACTTACATCATCCAGGTTGCAGCTTCCGTGCTTTCTCCCCCTGTGTCTCCTCCCGAGTCTCGGCGGCCACTTCCCCTTCATAGCCAATCAGGACTTAGGAATCACGGCCGATAGGGTCTCAGGATCTGCTTCCTGATTGGCCAGGAGGAGAATCAGGGAGACGTTAGCGAATATTAATTCACTAATGTCACACAACTGGGTGAGCTTGAGGCGCAGTGCTTTGCGCCCCGAGCCCACCCTTTTTTAAACCAATTAGAACCTCAGGCTTTGATCATGTGCTTAAAAAACAAACAAAAAAAACCCCCAATGTAATCCATGCGTCCGGGCGCATGGATCAGGGGGGCGGCGCCCCTGCGCCCCATATGAGCGGACACGTCCGTCCGACAGCCTCAGTTACATGGAGCACAAAGATCATAAAATAACTGGCTAAACCACACAAGTGCCTTTTTTTAACCTATATTTTTCCTTTATTTTGGCTTTTCAAAATAACAAATTCCATAATCTAGAAGCTGGATAAAAAGTTTAGTGCAGCATAACACTTTTGTTAGTAAAACAGTACATTTTGTATAGAGATTACTAAAAAGAGGGACAACTGAGTCTGCTCGAGGGACAGAGGGATTTGGTCTTCAATGAGAGACAGTTGGGAGTAAGTGATGGAATAAGGGATCAAAAATGTTAAAGCTAAAGTTCAGTATATATATTTTTTTAAATACATCATCAAACAAATTAGTAATATCCAGGGCTACTGATAAGGCAGTACAGCCAGCTCTCCTGTACTGGGCCTGGGCCTCATCAGTTTAAATGGGGGCCCGCGCTCCTGTTGAGCAGGATGTCCGGCTGTCTTATTGCACTGATCCTCTCTTGCCTGCCCCTGCAGCACTGCCAGCTTCTCTTCTTTACCCCTCCAGCTGCACTGCAGGGGGATTGGTTCTAGCACATGCACCCCTTTCATTTGCTGTCCAGGCCTCCGTGTGCCCCTTTCTCCTATCCGGTGAGTGCGGAATCATATAGCCTCACAAGAGGAGGATTAAATGTCACCGGTGGAGCACTTTAAAGTTTTAATTTGCACATGTAAAATCACGTGTCACTTTATCATTGTATTTAACAGTCACTATATTCATTAGTTATAACTAAGTCACTATTTATTAATTTATTCATCAATTGGTATTTATGGGTATCATCAGTCACATGTTAATAGGATTATCTATTTAATATTTATTCAATATCTATTGGAAAAGGTTCTCAAATAATTATTTGTCCATGCACAGAGTAATCACATTTACCATTTCTCTACTGCCTTTCCAAGCACCTGCAGCAGCTGCCCAAAATAACTAACCCACGTCACCAAGGCGCAAGTGTCACATCATTTATAAAGTAGTATTTTAAATGCTGCCAGCTCCTGCTCTTTCAGTGCTGCTTCCCTGAACTGTTCTTCACATGAAAGAGTTAACAGTGCAGTCTCCAGTCAGTGTTTTAGCTTGAAGCCGCTGCCAGCTGATGTCACAGAGGCGGTCAAGGATCTGCATGGATCCTGTCAATATTGTTGGGATCTGCCCAGATGCCTGATTGGCAGCTGGCTCAGCCTCTCAGCACGCCGCTGAGAGCCTAAACCAGCCGCTTCCACTCCTCTCCACAGACCGCGATTCCAGTGCGTGCTGGAGGGGCAGAGCAGGGCAGCGACAGTCATCAGCTCTCTGATCACTGAAGAACTGAGAAATTTGCGTTTTTTTGATGGCTAAGATCTCGGTTTGGAGACAGCAGGGCACAGATGCAGCAAAGGAATTAATGCTGCATCAACATAGGTCATTATAAATGTTTCTTTTTTTTTTTGAGAATCTCGCACTTCTCTTTTAAAAAAATTAAGGTTTCCCCATCACTTTAACCACTTGCTGACCACCGCACGCCGATATACGTTGGCACAATGGCAGCGGTGAGCAAATGGGCGTAACTGTACATCCCCTTTAATTAGCGGGGCTAGCGGGCATCCACCGCGTACAGCGTGACTGTGCCCGCGGGACCCGGGTGTCCCCGCGATCGTGTCCCAGAGCCACAGAACGGTGAGATGCCTGTGTAAACAAGGCTATTCCCCGTTCTGCCTTGTGACATGACAGAGATCACTGCTCTCTGTCATCGGGAGCAGTGATCGCTGCCATGTGAGTTGTAGCCCATCCCCCTCCCACAGTTAGAATCACTACCTAGGACACATTTAACCCCTTCATTGCTCCCCTAGTGTTTAACCCCTTCCCTGCCATTGTCATTTATACAGTAATCATTTTTTTTTTCATTTTTATAGCACTGATCGCTGTATAAATGACAATGGTCCCAAAATAGTGTCAAAAGTGTCCAATGAGCCCACCATAATGTTGAAGTCACGATAAAAATCGCAGATCGCCGCCGTTACTAATAAAAACAAATTAATAATAAAAATGCCATAAATCTATCCCCTATTTTGTAGACGCGATAACTTTTGCGCAAACCAATCAATATATGCTTATTGCTATTTATTTTTTTACCAAAAATATGTAGAAGAATACATATCGGCCTAAACTGAGAAAAAAATGTGTTTTTTTACATATTTTTGGGGGATATTTATTATAGCAAAAAGTAAAAAATATTGCTTTTTTTGGAAAATTGTCGCTCTTTTTTTGTTTATAGTGCAAAAAATAAAAACCGCAGAGATGATCAAATACCACCAAAATAAAAGCTCTATTTGTTTGGGTATAATGTTGCACGTCCGTGCAATTGTCAGTTAAAACGACGCAGTGCCGAATCGCAAAAAGTTCCCAGGAAGGGGGTAATATCTTACGGGACTGAAGCAGTTAAATAGTACAGTTATTTATATGTTGATAGGTTTTCCAAATACATTTTTTTTATTACAGCTGGTTGGAGAAGCTGCTTCACATATCCCTCTATATAACAGATCAGTATTGTGTGCAGTGAGTCAGTCCGGATTCCTGCAGTGCCCACTGCAATACACAGATGGGTGGATAGGAAATGTGGGGCCCGCGTCTCTGGGTATGACTCAGCTAGGCTCACTGGAACCAAAGTGTGGAAAACTGGGCTGTGATATTAGCTGCTGCTATTTCCTCCATAAATCCTCTACTCCCTCACTAAATATCACTGCCTTCCCACATTCCCATTATATGGCTGTGATCCCACTATCCTTGTACATGAGCTGCACCCCCTCCTCTACATACCTCCCCAGTGTGCCTCTTCTGGGAGGACGGTGCCCAGGACACTGACTCACCCCCAATGGGATAATATTTCTACCGTATTGCCGAATCAGAATGTGGAAATTATTTTATTTCTTCAAATGTGTATTAAGTAAAATATGTGCACTGCTCTTGCTAGCCTCTTTCTGAAAATGCTAGCTGCCTGGCTGTCTCTGGATTCAGTACATTCACTAATCTGGAACAAGCATGTAGCAAGTAAAGTCAGGGGGAATATGCAAACTTGGCCAGAGTTAATCATTCAAAAGGTATTGACGCCAGTGGGTGATATTTTGCAAAGGAATGTTTAACAATGGCAGTCTGTATATTCTCAGATAGTGATATTTCAGTTATACACTATATTCCCAAAAGTATTGGGACACCTGCCTTTACACGCACATAAACTTTAATGGCATCCCATTAGTCTGTAGGGTTCAATATTGAGTTGGCCCACTCTTTGCAGCTATAACAGCTTCAGCTCTTCTGGGAAGGGTATCCACAAGGTTCAGGAGTGTGTCTATGGGAATGTTTGATCATTCTTCCAGAAGCGCATTTGTGAGGTCAGGCACTGATATTGGACAAGATGGCCTGGGTCACGGTCTCCGCTCTAAGTCATCCCAGAGGTGTTTTATCGGGTGGAAGTCAGATTAGTCAAGTTCCTCCACCCCAAACTCGCTCATTCATGTCTTTAGCATCGGGGGACACTATTCTTTAATTTTCAATTTTTTAATAAAAGACTTGTCAAAAACTGTCTGTTTTTATTAACTTGTGAAACTTTTTTGGTGAATGGATAATACTTATTCACATGGGGGGGGGGACCCAGGGGCCCCCTTCTTCTGCTCGCAGACCCCCACAACCACCGGCCACGGTTGTGGGGATGAGGCCCTTGTCCCCATCAATGTATAGGACATGTGGCCTGGTACGGTTCGGGGGGGGGGGCTCACTCGTCCCCACCCTTTCTTGACCTGCTGGGCTGCATGACCGGATAAGGGTCTGGTATGGATTTTGGGGGGTCCCATCCCATTTGTTTTTCAAATTTTGGGGGTCTACCCATGAGATGGTAACCCTGGGCCTGCTTATTTCTTAACAACTTACGGACCGCCGCACGACAATGTACTCCCCTTTTTTTAAGAGGGATATCTCGGTAACGACAGCAGCTGCTGTCACAACCGAGGAATCCATCTCTTTAGGCGGCCGTTCGGTAAACGATAATGGTGGTCTCTGTGACTGATTCACTGAGAAATCACCATTACCGGCGGCGGGAGAGGTGCCACCCCCCCTCCCGCCGCTCTCCCGCACCCTCCGCCGCTTACCAGAGCCATCGGCAGTGGCGGAGGCGATCTGGTCCTGTCACTTACTTGGTATGGAGACGAGTGAGGCTAAGATGCCCCCCCCCCCATCTCCATACCGTAGCAAGGAGAAGGCGACGTCAAAATGTCACTTCCGCCTATACCTCTTAAAGGCACATTTTTTTTTTCAAATGACAATTTTTTTTTTCTTTTATTATTGCATTTAAGTCCAAATATTAGATGAGAGGACTTTTTGACCCCAGATCTCATATTTAAGAGGACCTGCCATGCTTTTTTCTATTACAAGGGGTGTTTAGATTCCTTGTAATAGGAATAAAAGTGACCCAAATTCTTTTTTTTTTTAAAACTGTGTAAAAATAAATAAGAACTTTATTTTTTTTAAATCGCCCCGTCCCAACGAGCTCGCGCGCAGAAGTGAACGCATACGTGCGTAGCACCTGCATATGAAAACGGTGGTCAAACCACACATGTGAGGTATCGCCGCGATCGTTAGAGCGAGAGCAATAATTCAAGTCCTCCTCTGTAACTCAAAACATGCAACCTGTAGAATTTTTTAAAGATCGCCTATGGAGATTTTTAAGGGTAAAAGTTTGACACCATTCCACAAGTGGGCGCAATTTTGAAGTGTGACATGTCGGGTATCAATTTACTCGACATAACATTATCTTTCACAATATAAAAAAAATTGGGTTAACTTTATTGTTGTCTTATTTTTTTATTCAAAAAATGCATTTTTTCCAAAAAAAAGTGTGCTTGTAAGCCCTTGTACACACGGTCGGATATTCCGATGGACAATGTCCGATAGGACCGTGTTGTCGGATAATCCGACAGTGTGTGGGCTCTCCATCAGACTGTTTCCGTCAGAATATCCGACGGACAAAGTTTTAGAGCTGGGCTATAAAACTTTCCGACAACATGATCCGATCAGACTTTGTCCGATTGTGTGTAGAGAATTCCGATCGGACAAAGTGCCACGCATGCTCAGATCAAATTCCTAGACCAAAGCTATTGGCTACTAGCCTGAGCGTAGTCCCATCCTAACAAAATAACGTCATCACGTTACGTACGATCGGATTTTCCGACAACTTTGTCCGACGGTGTGTATGCAACACAAGTTTCAGACAAAATCCGACGGATTTTGTTGTCGGAATGTCCGACCGCGTGTACAAGGTCTTAGACCGCTGTGCAAATACAGTGTGACAAAAAGTATTGCAATGACCGCCATTTTATTCTCTAGTGTGTTAGAAAAAATATATATATAATGTTTGGGGGTTCTAAGTAATTTTCTAGCAAAAAAACGTGTTTTTAACTTGTAAACGCCAAGTCTGAAAAAGAGGCCCGGTCCTTAAGTGGTTAATGGGCTATGGATGGATAGGTCATAGACATTAAGAAGGAAATCTAGCTTTTTTTGCGGCAATGAATAAATTAAGCAATCTACTACATGGGCGTAGTTCATAATGACTCAAGACAAAACACTTCTTATAAAAACACCTCTTGGATCAAGCTAAATTTTTTTGCCTTGTAAATTCCCCACCTGATAGAGACCAAATAAAACGAGATCAAGAAAAACCCCCGCCTCTCTATGAAGACTTATTTCTGGAAACTGGAAAATTCTGTGTAAAAAAAAAATATATATATCTTTCAGAGAATGAAGGAGATCCCCGGGGATATGACACAGAATCGTCTGGCCCAAAAATTGTTGCCTGGACAACCAGTCAATAAAGAAATTGTTTCCAGACGTCTCTAGCGCGGCAATTTTACTCAGTAATGTCAGCAATTACCGCAGATTGAGAACGCCGATGAGTCATGAGGGCTCTCATTTCATGTGGCTCCGTTTAGAAAAAGTATCGTTTTTAAGGGTACGCACAAATGGGCACTTTCAAGCTCGGTGGTGGGCGCAGTTTAGCAGCTAGTAGTAGAGATTTGGTTGCTGGGTGTTCACAATAGATCTATCGGAGTGTACAGACAAGCCGGAAATCAGTGGCATGTGCTTTCCCTTTACTCACGCTGGTTAAAATAGCGACTGTTGGCGTTATTTGTTCAGCGGGTATACAGAGCACAGAGTAGATAAAGGAAGGACATGAGCTGACACAATGAGATTTGTGTGTAAAATGTGTTTCCTCTTTGTCATGTACAAAAAGAATAAGTAAAGCAGAAATTTAAAAGACCCAAAGATGCTAATTTTTCATTTGGAAGGGGAGGGGGAAAAAAAATAAAAAACATCTATACTAGCTTCTATGCTGCTGCAGCATCAATGTTGAGATGCAGCTGTCCCATACTGGCTCTAAGCCCTTGTACACACGGTCGGACATTCCGACGGAAAATGTCCGATCGGACCGTGCTGTTGGATAATCTGACCGTGTGTGGGCTCCATCAGACTGTTTCCGTTGGAATGTCCGACCGACAAAATTTTAGAGCTGGGCTATAACATTTTTAGACAACATGATCCGATCTGACTTTGTCCGATCGTTTGTAGAGAATTCCGATCAGATAAAGTGCCACGCATGCTCAGATCAAATTCCGAGACCAAAGCTATTGGCCAGGGGCGGACTGACAACTCATGGGGCCCCTTGGCAATAAGATTACGGGGCCCCCTGGCAATCTGTGATTATGGGGCCACACAGTATACACACACACACACAGTATACAATCACACAGTATACATAGACATGTTTATATTGGCTGAGAAGGTACTGGAGAGGTGGGGAAGCTATAATCTCTGGATTTTTAGACCAAAAGGATGTCGGTAAGGGACATTCCAGAGACAGATGTAAAAAAAAACACAGATTTTTACACTAGGGGGCAACCCTGATGGGGGCCCCTAGTGGATGGGGCCCTCGGGCAGTGCCTGAGTGGCCGAATGGTCAGTCCGCGCCTGCTATTGGCTATTAGCCTGAACGTAGTCCCGTCGTAACTAAATAACGTCATCACGTTCCGAACGATCGGATTTTCCGACAACTTTGTCCAACCGTGTGTATGCAACACCAGTTTTGGACAAAATCCAACGGATTTTGTTGTCGGAATGTCCAACCGTGTGTACAAGGGCTTAGACTCTAAAGCCTCTTACACACAATCGGATTTTCTGCAGAAAAAAACTCAGACTTTTGTCCGAAAGGCATGTGCCTGGATTTTGTCTTGCATTCAAGGAATTGTCAAACATGAACGTAGTGACGTGCTACGTGGTTTTTCAGCTCCTTAGCGCCACCCTTTGGGCTCCTTCTGCTAATTTTGTGTTAGTAGAAGTTTAGTGAGTGTTGATTCACGCTTTTCATTTTGCGCTTTTCATTTAGCGCTTTTTAGTTTGCGCTTTTCAGTTTGTGCTTTTCAGTTCGTTTCTGAGTGGCCGTTCGTCAACCAGACATATTGCAGAATAGGAGGAGATAACGTGTTATTTATTATTGGCCTTGGAGTTTTTTCTTTGACCCAAGTCCAGGAAAAGGAGGAGGAGGATTTCTTGGACCAAACATTGGTTGGTTTATTAATCGTGACCAATTATGTCCATATGCCTTTGCTGCAGGAGCTCCAGGAGAATAATTCAGATGATTCCCGGAATTATCTCCGGGTGACGGACCCCTGCTTTCACCAACTCTTGGCATTGTTGACCCCCTATATTAATAAGCAGGACACATGCATGAGGCTTTTATTTTATTTTTTGGTTGAATAATAATGTTTTGATTTGGTATATTTTCTATATTTTTGGATGCATATACTGCACTTTTTGGTTAAGTTCTATTGGCAGATAGCATGTCTAATTGTATTTGTTTTATTTTTTAATTCACAATAAAAAAATTGTGTAGAATAATACTTGGCTATGCGTTTTACACATAGCCAGTTTGGGAGTAGGCAGTTATTGCATTAAAAAAAAATACAATGTAAAATTGACAAGGGACACCAACATAGTTGTATCTTTGATCTTAAAAACTACAGGATAATGGTGTTGTGGTAACTTGCTCCAAAAAAAAAAAAAAAATGAGTTTGTAATAACTTCATCAGTATCACCAGCAAAGCAGCTTCATTATTATTGCATTAAAGAAGAAGAGAATTGTGCGCTGCATTTCAGGATTTCATAATTTACTGCGTCACGAATGTTAATTCTCCATTACGAACGCTAGTTTACAAGACCTACCGCTTCTGGCTCGTCCTTGCTTCCGAGCATGCGTGTTTGTACTTTGGACTTTTGTCCGACGGCCTTATGTCCATGGAAAATTTTAAAACCTGCCATCCGAAAAGCCGACAACAATTGTGTGATGGAGCGTACAAACAGATTTTCCGTCAACAGCCTGTCATCACAAAATTCCAATTGGAAAATCCGATCATGTGTACGTGGCATCAGAGTCTAGAGCAATCACATGTTCACTGATCGCTCAGTATTCAGTTTACTGCAAGCAGAATGGGGCTACTGTCCAGTCACTGCTCTCCGCTCTGCCGCACCGGTGCTCACTGGAGTTCAAAGCTGGGGAAGGGGACTGGCTTTGGCTGTCAGTCTCAAGCTAAAAGGCTGAGCAAGCTGTCAATCAAGCAGCTAGGTGGATCCTGACAATATTATCTGGATCCTTCCAGAGCTTCACGTGGCTCTGCCCCATCAGCTGATAGTGGGCAATAGCCTGCTATCAGCTGCCTCTGGGTCACAGGAGGGCACAGTAACTGTACTCCTGTGAGCCACAAGAAAGTATGGCCTAAAAAGCTCTGCCATACTTCTCTTTTAATAATTATTTGGGCCTGTGCTAAAGTTTAAACTTAAAGCGGTTGTATACCCCGCTTTCACATTTTTACCTACATCTGAGTGTCCATCTGAGTGTAATTTAACCTCTAGTATAAATACAGCTGTTCTGTGAAGCCCAAGTTTAGGTTGTAAAAACATATCCCAAGCTTTGAACATCTCACAGAGCACATTCTAGGAGGAGGGGCTCTGTGTGTTTGTGTCGGCCGGCATTGTTTTTAACGCTTGTAATATCCTTCCTAAATGTAAGTGCAATACCTTGTTTTAAATAAAATTTATTTAGACAATATTACACTATGGTCAGTCTTCTCTCTTTTGGGGTATCTACCCCAAAGACGAACATCATAGTTGGAGAGAGTGAGCGATCTGCAAGATCCAGTCTTATGATTTTGGTGTTGACATCCACAAGCTAAAGGCCGCGGCTGAGTTATAGCCATCTGCCCTTTATGCTTGCTATCTGGTAAGCAGGTCCATATTATGGTGGTGGGCACGCTCCTGTCTGTTTTTATACTCTGTGGTGACATCAACAAGCTGAAATGATTAATTATGGACTTTCTGCATATTCATATGTTTTGATTTGATCAACTGATTGATGCTTTTTTTTAGAGCAGCTTCTCTATTCCCAGTTATCCCTATAATAAGGCTTAGCTGTAGGTAAAATTAATATCTCTTAAACCTGTATGGTTAAGGAGATATTCACCTTGCATGCAGCCGCTGACATCAGCGGCTCATGCATACTGAATGTCCGGCAGAGGCTGCCGGAAAATCAGAGCCCCTTGCCAGAAAGAGGACTCCCGTGCACATGCACCGGAGTGATGTAATCGCGGCTCACAGCCACTCACAGCGCCGGAGCCGCAAACCCGCAGGAAACGCAAAGGGAACTTGTCAGCTCCCTCAGAGGGGCCAGGGAGGTGATGCCAGCGCTTCGTTATAAGGTAAGTATTTAGTTAGTATGCGGTGCATACTAGTTCATTATGCCTTTGCCTCACAGCCTTTTTTTTTTACGGGTATACAACCGCTTTAAAGTGGTTGTAAGTCAAAAGGTTTTTTACCTTAATGCATTCTGTGCATTAAGATAGAAAAACCTCTGTGTGCAGCATCCCCCCCAGCACAGTTTTACCACCTCTACAACCACTAGTGTGAATGAGCCCTAAGGGTTATGTTGCATATTTCTGACATTTTATATACGATTTGCTTCTGATTTTCATAAGATTTATATGTATCCCTGAGACTCCAGCATGTGGCACAGCAATCAAAGCATATTTTATAGGTACAAAGAAGCCAAGGTTTTGTTTAACCACTGCATGTATGCCCCTCCCATTATCGTGTTCAGCCACACCCACTTTTTGCTGCAGCGTGCAATCTTTAGAAGATCCCTGAAAACCCTTTTCTTTAAATAAACCTATCCTGCTTCTAATACACTGTTTTACTTTCTCCATCAGCTCATCCTACACAGATATTACCTTTTGCATCAATTGATCCTTCCTTTTTAGATTGTAAGCTCTAATGAGCAGGGCCCTCTGATTGCTCTTATACCAAATTGTAATGTAACTGTAATGTCTGCCTTCATTTTGTTAAGCGCTGCGCAAACTGTTGGCGCTATATAAAACCTGTATAATAATAATAATAATAATCAGTGCACATCAGTACCCTACATTTCCCATTAGTGAGTGTTTTTCAGTGCACTACAGTGCACATCAGTGCCATCAGTGAGTGCTTATCAGTGCTCATTAGTGACCTACAGTGCTATCGGTGCTCATTAGTGCCCTACACGGCCATCAGTGCAACAAAAGTGATCATCAGTGCCACTACAGTGCTCATCAGTGCCCTATTAGTGCTCATCAGTGTCCAATAGTGCACACCAGTGCCCATTAGTGAGTGCTCATCAGTGCTACCCTATCAGTGGATCGTCATCAGTGCCTGACAGTGCCGTAAAAATGTGTAAAAAATGCATTTAAAAATGTGTTTTTATTTTCTTTCCACATTTTCCAAAAACTTGTGGAAAAAAATGACATGTACAAAAGACTCATTATGCCTCATAAAATATATGTTTGGGTTTTTTCTTTCCAAAATGGGGTTATTTTGTGGGCGTTTCTATTGTCCCGGTGCTCCAGGGCCTTCAAAAGTTTAATAGGTAGTCAAAAAAATTGATGTGTCAATTTTGCTCCTAGAACACCTGATGGTGCTTCCTGCATGTTGGGCCTCTGTATGTGGCCAGGCTGTGTAAAAAGTCTCACACATGTGGTATCGCCATATTCACGAAGAGTAGCACAATGTGTTTTGGGATTTAGTTGCAAGTATGCATATGCCATGTGAGAGAAATAATGCGTTAATATGAACATGTTGTAAAAAAAAAAAAAAAATAATAATAATAATACATTTTTCAAAGAATTGTGGGAAAAAATGGCAACTTCAATAAACTCACCATGTTTCTTACTAAATACCTTGGGCTGTCTACTTTCCAAAAAGGGGTCATTTGGGGGGTATTTGTACTGTCCTAGCTTGTTAGTATCTCAAGAAATGACAAAGATTGCCACCATAGCTTGTAGGCTCTATAACCGTCACAAAGACCAAATAATATACACTGATTTGAGTTATTTTTTACCAAAGATATGTAGCAGTATAAATGTTGGTGAAAATTTATGAAGAAAAATTACTAATTTGCAAAATATTATAACAGAAACAAAGAAAAATGCTTTTTTTTAACAAACTTTTTTTATTTATAGCGCAAACAATAAAATACCCACTGGTGATTAAATACCACCATAAGAAAGCTCTATTTGTGTGAAAAAAGAACAACAATTATGTATGGGTACAGTGTTGCATGACTAAAATGTTGTCATTCAAAGTGTGAGAGCGCTGAAAGCTGAAAATTGGCCTAGTTAGGAAGGGGGTATAAGTACCCAGTGGGCACGTGGTTAAAAGTGGGCTACCAGGCCCCGGTGGGGCCCCTTCCAAAGGGGGCGCTTGGACGCCGCCCCCCCCCCCCCCCCCCCAAAAAAAGAAAAGGTCACTTTAAGAGTGACCAGGCGCCAGACATGCGGCGGTCTATGGGAAGCCAATTTGTTTAGGGTGTGGTTAGGGGGGCACAAGCGATACGCCCCTGAACACTCCCCACTCTACTGTCATTTGTCTGCCTAGGCCTTTCCTATCTTTTTATTGTCCGTGATCGGAGGACGGTGGGTGGTGCTTTTTGCAGCACCACTTCTGGTTTCCCCGGCTCGCTGCTGTGTGCTCTGGGTAGCGGAGGTCGGTGTCGGTACCGGGGAAGGGGAGAACTGTCAGGCTGATGCTGTATTGTCGGCGCTCCGCCCCCTTGCCGTACCCCGAGGGGTGTGGGGGTGACATCAGGGGGGGTAGGCTGGCAGGGGATTGGACGGAGAAGATACTGAGACCCCCCAGCCGGAGCCCCATCTGACCGAGGTGGCTGGCCGGGGAGGGAGTGAGGCGGCCTCTGCTGCTCAGATGGTGTGAGCAGAGGATCTGCTGTTAGGCTGCACCGAGAAGGATCGGAGAGGATGGCCTGGATCCTGAAGGTAAGAGAGATCCTTAAATACTAACCTACATATGCCAATTAGTGTGAGAGATTCGAGACTGTGAATGAACCTGAGTGACAGCTCGGCACAATGGCTGCATTTGATGGGCACGGTGGCTGTATTTGATGGCACAGTGGGGCACAGTGGCTGAAATTGATGGGCACAGTGGCTGCATTTGATGGGCACAGTGGCTGCAATTGATGGGCACAGTGGCTGCAATTGATGGGCACAGTGGTTGCAATTGATGGGCACAGTGACAGCATTTGATGGGCACAGTGGCTGCAATTGATGGGCACAGTGGCTGCATTTGAAGGACACAGTGGCTGCATTTGATGGGCACAGTGACAGCATTGGATTGGCACAGTGGCTGCAATTGATTAGCACAGTGGTTGCATTTGATGGCACAAATGGCTGCATTTATAGGCACAGTGGCTGCATTTAATGGGCACAGTGGTGGCACTTGATGGGCACAGTGGCTGCAATTGATGGGCACAGCGGCTGCATTTGATGGCACAGTGGGACACAGTGGCTGCATTTGATGGCACAGTGGCTGCATTTGATGGCACAGTGGCTGCATTTGATGGCACAGTGGCTGCAATTGATGGGCACAGTGGCTACAATTGATGGGCACAGTGGCTGCAATTGGAGGGCACAGTGGCTGCATTTGATGGGCACAGTGGCTGCATTTGATGGGCACAGTGACAGCATTTGATGGTCACAGTGGCTGCATTTGATGGACGCAGTGGCTGCATTTGATGGGCACAGTGACAGCATTTGATTGACACAGTGGCTGCAATTGATGGGCACAGTGGTTGCATTTGATGGCACAGTGGCTGCATTTAATGGCACAGTGGCTTTATTTAATGGCACAGTGGCTGCATTTAATGGGCACAGTGGTGGCACTTGATGGGCCCAGTGGCTGCAATTGATGTGCACAGTGGCTACATTTGATGGCACAGTGGGACACAGTGGCTGCATTTTATGGCACAGTGGCTGCATTTAATGGGCACAGTGGCTGCAATTGATGGGCACAGTGGCTGCAATTGATGGGCACAGTGGCTGCAATTGATGGCACAGTGACTGCAATTGAGGGCACAGTGGCTGCAATTGATGGGTACAGTGGCTACAATTGATGGCACAGTGGCTGCAATTAATGGGCACAGTGGCTGCAAATGATGGCACAGTGAGTCTGCAATTGATGTTTTTTTCAGCATTTTTCAGTTTGTTTGCGCCCCCCAAAAAATTTTGAACACCAGCCGCCACTGCCAGGCCCTTAACTATAGTTTCTGTCTGGTGTGGACTCACTGTACAAACACACCTACCACAAGAGCTGACAACCCCCATATCCACAGTATATTGTATATATATTTAAATCCATACAATAATAGTCTACAATCTTTGCTGTATTAAAAGAAGTTGCTGAGTGTTACTTATTGTTCTCTGAATCCAATTATTTTAAGCTGGACACAAGCCAGGAGCATGCAGGAAACTTAAAAATGTTCAACTTTCAAGGTCAGTTCATTCAACAGAATCCAATAGCACACACAGTACTAAGTATGAAAATGATTAACAGCCTGCAAAGTCTTTAATAGTAGGGCCATCTTGCTGACAGGTGTTTTTTCCTAAAATGATTAAAGTAGATTTAAACCCTAAGTGAATGGGTTTTTTTTTTTTTTTTTTTTTTAACAAAAGTAGTGAATGGGTTTTAGTTTGCTAAATCTATGTGCAATGACAATAGCATTTTTTTTTTCAAAATAAAACTTTTTTTTAACCTTTTTTCATCCTTTGTTTAATCTCTATAATGCTGATCTCCTGCAGCCTTATCACAGGCACTTGATGAGATACACGCTAGCAATGGCTACATTGTAATTCCCAGTGGCCACTACAGTGGCAATTTCCTAATGGTGAAAACAGTGGACCATGCCTAGATAATCTGTGGTAGAACAGCCACTTGTAGTCTCCATCAGAAGACCACATGACAGGGTGACAACACAGGAGACAACACAGATTTGAAACATGTTCTATTTCTAGGTCCATTGGATTTTTAAAAAGAAAAACGATTGGATTATCCCACACACGATCGGATTGTCTGACGGACTGATTAAATCAGACCTAGTCTGCCGTAAAGTCTGGTCATGTGTATGCGGCATTAGAGAATGCTTTGCATTCTCTCAAAGGGTGAAAAGCATTCTTTGACTGGACAAGGTGGAGAAGCGGGGTGATGATGTCATGATCTCTTCCTTGTCCAATCAGAGAATGTCTTGTATTATATGGTAAAATACAGTCAGGTCCATACATATTGGGACATCGACATAATTCTAATCTTTTTGGCTCTATACACCACCACAATGGATTTGAAACTAACAAGATGTGCTTTAACTGCAGACTTTCAGATTTAATTTGAGGGTATTTACATCCAAATCAGGTGACCGGTATAGGAATACAACAGTTTGTATATGTGCCTCCCAGGGACTAAAAGTAATGGGACAATTGGCTGGTCAGCTGTTCCATGGACAGGTGTGTGTTATTCCCTCATTATCCCATTTACAAGGAGCAGATAAAATGTCCATTTCAAGGGCTATTTGCATTTGGAATCTGTTGCTGTCAACTCTCAATATGAGATCCAAAGAGCTGTCACTATCAGTGAAGCAAGCCATCATTAGGCTTAAAAAAACAAAACAAACCCATCAGAGAGTTTGCAAAAACATTAGGTGTGGCCAAATCAACTGTTTGGAACATCCTTCAAAAAAAAAGAATGCACCGGGGAGCTCAGCAACACCAAAAGACCCGGAAGACCACGGAAAACAACTGTGGTGGATGACCGAAGAATTCTTTCCCTGGTCAAGAAAACACCATTTTCTCAACTGTGTAACATAAGTGAAATAGGTATCATTATATTTTCTTCAGTAACAATTATGGTCCTACCAACTGCAAGCTTCTACTATTACCTTTGCAAATGTCTATAACCAATTTGTTTAAGCAACCAAACATTTCTGGCTTGAAGGTCATGTGATGCCAGCAATCCCTCTGATCCCTAGCCATGGTTAAACAGACTATTGTGTGTCTGCTGAGTCCCATATGTCTATTAAGTTTTCTCCAGAATACACTGCAATGCAGGATATGCAGGAAATGTATGGAACAGAGAGTGGCACATGAAACTCAGTTCTATAGATATTACTAATGTGTTTCTTTTTTGTAATTGACCATAATGAAAGGTCTTTGTTTTGTAATAGTAAGAACCTATGAGTTTTGTATATAAGAAGTGAGGAAAGGATTGCTTTCCTGGAGAGGAGGCTGGAGCACCAGTGGGCAAACTAAAAACATTTTTTGCCTTTTTTTCTGAGTCACAGACCAAATGAACTCTAATGCCGCGTACACACGATTGGACTTTTCAACAACAAATGTTGGATGTGAGCTTGTTGGCGGAAAGTCCAACCATGTGTATGCTCCATCAGATATTTGTTGTCGGACTAGCATGTTCTCAAATTTTCCGCCAACAAATGTGTGTTGTCGGACTTTCCAATCGTGTGTACACAAGTCCATTGGACAAAAGTCCAAAGTACAAAGAAGCATGCTCAGAATCAATGCTCACCAAACACAACATTAGCAGAAGGAGCCCAAAGGGTGGAGCATCACTATTGAACTTCCTTTTTATCGGCTCGCCATACGTCTTGTACTTTACTATGTTTGTAATTGTTGCACAACATTTGTGTGACCGCGTGTATGCAAGACAAGTTTGAGCCAACAACCTTCCACGGTTTTGTTGTCGGTAAATTCGCTTGTGTGTACGGGGCATTAGGCTTAAAGTGGTTATAAACCCTAAAAATCAAAAACAACAAACAAAAAAAAAAACCTGCAAGACAAAAGGCATAATGAGCTAGTATGCATAGCACGTTTACATGCCGTGTTTAGTGACGTTTTGCTGCGTTTGCGTTTAGAAGAGTTTGAAAGAAACAGTTTTCTTTTCAAAATAGCCAAAAATGAAAAACGCCTGTAATTGAAATGCGGCTAAACGAGAGTTACCGCATTTAGCCGTGTTTAGAAGCATTTGGCTAAAAGCGAGCTCTTGATATTTCCTCCCACGCGTGCCCCTTCCCCTGCCTTCTCTGTCAAGATCAATGGCACATCTATCAGTCCGTCCCCGCATGCCAGGGTGCTACGGGTAACCTTAGACTCTGAACTCTCCTTTCAGGCCCACA
This sequence comes from Lithobates pipiens, assembly GCF_037356315.1. Classification (NCBI taxonomy): domain Eukaryota; kingdom Metazoa; phylum Chordata; class Amphibia; order Anura; family Ranidae; genus Lithobates; species Lithobates pipiens. The sequence continues at coordinate 72,920,822 of NW_027507764.1, forward strand.
AACAATCCCTGTCCAAATCATTCCGCCTTAGCCTCCGCAACATTTCCAGAATATGCCCCTTTTTAACTAATGACACCACCAAGCTTCTAATTCACTCCCTGGTCATCTCTCGCCTCAACTACTGCAACTCCCTCCTCATTGGATTACCTTTACATAGACTATCCCCCCTCCAGTCCATAATGAATGCTGCTGCCAGACTTATCCACCTTACCAGCCATTCAGTGTCCTGCACCTCTCTCTGCCAATCCCTCCACTGGCTTCCACTCACCCAACAAATAAAATTCAAAGTACTAACAATAATTTACAAAGCCATCCATAACTCTGCCCCCAGCTACATCACTAACCTAGTCCCAAAATACCAACCAAGCCTCTCTTCAGTCATCCCAAGACCTCCTGCTCTCTAGCTCCCTTGTCACCTCCTCCCATGCTCAACTCCAGGATTTCTTCAGAGCTTCTCCCAACTTTTGGAACTCCCTACCCCAAACTGTCCGACTGTCCCCTAATCTATCCATCTTTAGGCAATCCCTGAAAACCCTTCTCTTCAAAGAAGCCTATCCTGCTTCTAACTAACACTGTTTCACTTCCCCCATCAGCTCATCCCCCCACAGCTATTACATTTTGTATCAATTGACCCTTCCTTTTGAGATTGTAAGCTCTAACGAGCAGGGCCCTCTGGTTCCTCTTGTACCAAATTGTAATGTAACTGTAATGTCTGCCCTGATGTTGTAAAGTGCTGCGCAAACTGTTGGCGCTATATAAAACCTGTATAATAATAATAATAACTTGGTGCTTGAAATGCCTCTAAACTCAGCATCTGAACTCGTTTTTTTGGTTTCCAAAAAAGGCCTCTAAACTCAACTGCCTAGAAACGACTATAAACGACCCTGTGTACATGTACTGATAAGATAACATAGAGGAGAGTTCAGGGGCAGTTGGAAAAAAAAATGCCCAACTGCTCCTAAATGTCCGTTTAGCGGCAGTGTACACGATGCCTGAGAGGACCACACAAATCTCTCTCATTCCAGAGTTGATGCAATGACTTCATCAGTTAATCAGGACCAACAGGCCAAAAGTCTGTCTCAGTCTGATAAGTCACTTCCATTTCCCCGCACATCCCAACCTTTAAAAAAATAACCTTCAACCGCAGCTACTAGGTTTATGTCATATTGTCACATTGTGTGACTGGGAACCTTCTGCACACAGAGCTCTGTGTTTGGACAAAGCTCTGCAATCTAAATATTATGGGGAAATGTTGCTGAACCTCTGTATAGAATAAACTGCAGAAGGAAGAGATGTATTGTTTCCAGTTTTTTTCCCAAGGTGTCTGCCTGACATATATATTACAAAATGAGTATGTACAACTAAAACAGGCTGATTCAAGAGAGCAGAAAATACAGAACACAAATAGAAATCTATTGAACTTCTATTATGAGCTCCCTTTTGGTGAATTATTATGGGGAGGTCTGTGCTCTTTTCCAAGCTATCAGAAATGATGAAAGCAGGGCTGACACCATGTGCTTAGGAATTTGGGCTGAGTCAAAGAGAAAAGTAGGCGCTCATTATGTTTCTGGCATATCAGCGGTTGTTTTTCTGTACATATTGTACAGCTTGCTTAAAGTGGTTGTAAACCTCAGAAATGAAATATGAACAAAAGCATATCCCTCTAAAGTGTGTACTCGTCTCGGTACAGAGCACTAATGCCCCGTACACACGATCAGAAATTCCATCAGAAAAATCTTGGAGGGTTTTTCCAACTGAATTCTGCTCAAGCTTGGCTTGCATACACACGGTCACATAAAAGTTCTTCGAACTTTCGAACGTCAAGAACGCGGTGAGGTGCAACACTACGACGAGCCGAGAAAATGAAGTTCAGTGCCGCCTATCAATGTCCATTAGTGCTGCATATCAGTGCCGCCAATTAGTGCCCCCTCATTGGTGCCACCTCATCGGTGCCGTCTTATCAGTGCCCGTCAGTGCAGCCTCATAAGTACCCATCAGTGAAGGAGAAAACTTACTTATTTACAAAATGTTATAACAGAAACAAAGAAAAACTTTTTCTTATTATTCAAAATTTTCGTTTTTTTTATTTGTTTAGCAAAAATAAAAACCGCAGTGGTGATCAAATACCACCAAAAGAAAGCTCTATTTGTGAGAACAACATGATAAAAATTTGGCTTGGGTACAGTGTAGCAGGACCGCACAATTGTCATTTAAAAAGTGACAACGCTGAAAGCTGAAAGCTGAAAGTTGGCCTGGGCAGGAAGGGGGGAAAGTGCCAGTATTGAAGTGGTTAAATATTCATACGATTCATTTAGAGTGTAATATTGTAACCTATATAAATATAATTTTCTCACCATTGACATTCCACATCAGTTGAAAACCTTGGCGTCCATTGGATCCATCTGAATAAAAGACAGCGTGAAGGCTTGTACCATTAGTGGTGCCCCCTGGTGGAAGGCTTGTTCCGCAGTAGGTTCCAATGAGTCTTGCCTGGTCATTGGGGCCATCATAGAGCTGTGGAGAAGATAAACCTATGAATAGGAGTCTTTGGTGAACTATGCATTACGCTCTGTTTAAAGTGAACCTGTCAACATAGAAAATTTAGAAGCTGCCATTTTTTCTTGTCCTGTAAAGGTGTCATCTTTGCTTGCTATAATGTCAGCATAACTGAGATCTTTTACAAACCAATAGGTCTGAAATCTGGCAATTCACAAATAGCACTTTTATAGAAAATTGAAAATATTGGTGTGAAAACCTGCACAGATCAGAGGATGGCATTGCTGACCTGAAAATACGAGTTGCTCTGTCGCTCCGATACTTTTCTAAATCATAACTGCAGGAAGAAAGGTCAATTTAATTGCTGCCCAACTTTAGCCAATTTTTGGAATTTAGTTTTGGTAATAGTGGTGAAGGATTAGATCCTCTGTCGGGTTTGTATTGATATCTATGTCCATGTTGCTGAGACTATCTATCTAAAGATAGTTTCCTTTTTAAGATACATTAATAATTTCGTTTATTCAGCATGAAATGGAGCTTAGTTATGTAGCATGAAGCTGTATATTCTGCAATATTTACAATTTTGGTAAACTCATTCAATGAATCTAAGCTCTGCAAGCTGAGATAACATGCACTCGGGGCAGGCACTACCACTAGGCAAACTAGGCAGCTGCCTAGGGCGCCCTGCTGCCTAGGGCACCCTGGCCACTAGTGTTCCTACTTTCTTTTCTCTGCAGCAAGCAACTAAGTCTCAGCATCAGCAGGCAGCCGCACACCGTTCGCACATAGTGTCAGAGGTGCAGCGGCGGCAGGGGACTGTGTCTGTATCCCATCTCCGTAATGAATGGAAGCAAGCAAATATTCATTGTTGGGGACTGGTAGGCTGCATTAATGGGCACTGGTGAGGCTGTATTTGATGGGCGCTTCATTAAAAAAATGGGGATTACATGGGCAAGGGAAAGGGGATGGAGTCAGGGGTGGAGCCGGGGGGTGCAGCAAAATTAAGTTTCGCCTAGGGTGTCAAAAATCCTTGCACCAGCCCTGCATGCACTGCATTGATGCATTCATACAATTCCACAGCAACCATGAGAAAAAACAAAGTTCAGGAATTTTCCTTTATCCCATTGTTTTGCAAATCTATGTACACTATAAACTGTATGATTGAATCGGTTCTGATATCGCTGTTATTAGCTTATTATTCTAAATAAGAAACCTTCATTTCGTTTGCAAATATTAAAGATTCTAACTACCAGCAAGAATAAGTCATTACATTTAAAGAGTACCTGTCATTTCAGATCTATCATGGCAGCGCCTGTTAGTGGCCATCCACTCACCTATTGCCGCCACGCTTGTTGTGACACTGCCGAATCACCAACCGTCCCATTAAAGTGAATGGGACTGTTGGGGAGTCAACAGCGGGTCAGAGGAGGAGCCACTGAAGGTCAGATATGATATTTTCTCTTTAAAAATGATGATTATAAATCAAATCCACCCCGTCACCAAATGCTTAGAATCTGCAAATATCTTTATTGCGTGCAGAAAGTTCAGTCAAACAATATGTTGCTGTAGATGTTGGTATCTAAAGTGGTCAAAATGAATATTTCCATCCTCTCCACAGTGTGTGCCTTGCAGAAAAAATAGCAGTAATTTACAATGAGGAAGGAGGAAATTATATCAACTAACTGCAATTAATACAATGACCACAGGGTGGCAGCGTAATAATAAATCAATAAAAAGCATAGAAAACTACACAAATGCAATTACATTGCCAACATGACTGTAGCAATCAGCAAATTTATACAGTGGAACCTTGGTTTACGAGTAACACGGTTAACAAGCGACTTGAAAGACGAGCAACTTTTTTTTTAAATTCTGACTCGGTTTGCGAGTGTTGTCTCGCAAAACAAGCAGAATTGAAGCTAATGGGCCTTGCAGTACTGCATTTGGCCAGAGGTGCGGGGGTGCCAGGGACGGTTTGGAGCCGTTCGGAAATACTCGGAATTACTCGTAAACACTCGGAAATACTCCATTCTCGAGTGTTTTCCGAGCCTTTCCGAGCCTTTTCGAGTTCAGCCAAGCTATCCCTGAGTATTTCCGAGGCTCTCTGGCACCCCCCATCTCTGGCCACATGCGGTATTGCATGTAATAGAAGTCCATGTGAAATAAATCTTTGTATCTATTGACTTCTATGGGGAAACTCGCTTTGATATGCGAGTGCTTTGGATTACAAGCATTCTCCTGGAACGGGTTATGGTCGTAATCCAAGGTTCCACTGTAGTTGGCAATGGATAGAACTTCCAACAATGTTTTTATTTTATCCCAGGGTCACATCTCTGTGATGTGCCAGCACACGTGTGTTGCCGTGCTTTTTTACGCTCATTTCCAGACGTTGCGGTAGGGCCAGTCATTCATTTTGAATGGGCTGCCTACCACACCAAAGAAGACCATGACTTTTTTTTTTGAATTGCACTGCACTAAAATGCATGCATGCACTTTGTTACTATGCACTGTGTTATACAATTTCTCAAGCACTTTAAGCAAGGTGTGTTGAGGTGCCATAAACAATTAATGGAATTGCAGCGTGCCTGCAATAAAATATGCAAGTTTTTGTGTGTAACAAGAACACATTTGATTTTGAATGTGTTCTGAATTACACAAGAGTGTAAGTAAAGTAAGGAAGAGTCAGCGTTTCTATCAGGTTTTCATTTCTGTGACCACTCTGGGGAGAATTTCTCTCACTTCCTGTCCCTGTGACACCCATATTAGAAATGCAGGGTGTGTACCAGGACAGAAAGGCACAGAAATAAACACCTGATAGAAATGTTGGCTCTTCACTCTACTTACACACACACCAATTGCCTGGAGTTAGGCTTAAAAGGCTGAACTCCAGGCAGAAAAAAAGAGAAATTCAATTGAGTTATGCATCCATTAGAAAATCATTGAATATATTTTTACATACAATTATCAAAAGAAATTACATTTGTCTTGATATCCATCCCCTGTAATCCCCCGCACAGCAACATTCATGCTCAGAGAGGCCAACCACGGCTCCACTACTTTGAATGGTGAGGTGCACATGACAGGCCAGAACCAGGCCTGGTTGGATGTTTAGGTACCAGCCTTCTCTGAACCAATCAGTGGAAGTGCCAGGCCCGCTGAGGAGTCTGGGAAGGGGTACTTAAGAGGTGTGGGTCACCTGTTCAGGGAGAGGAGTTTGTGAGACCCGTGTGGTCTGTTCTGGTTCCAGGACCAGGGTAGCCCCATGAGGGGTCCCGGTCACGGGGTGTTCAACACACCGCAACATGTTCCTGTTAGAGGCCCCTGGTAGACCCGTCTGGTCTGGGGTAGGGATCCGTCTGTTCCCGAGTCTCGGAACCTGTTGGTCCGAGGCGCAGTAACTGAGGGAGGATTCAAGGTGCCTGGGTGTGCTCTCGGCTTGGAGAAGCACCACAACTCGTGGAAATGCCCAGGGGAGGACTCTTCGGGGGAGGGCCGGCAAGTGGCATCCTGAGAAGTGCCTGGTTACTGAGTTGGGAAGGACATTGACGAATCCACGCTTTTCCAGTACCATTGAGTAGACGGTAAACGTTCCCGGTAGTGAGGAGAAGGTTCCTGTTCACCCTTAGTTACAACTTGTACACATTTATAGGATTGCTTCAAGTTTTGAGTCAACGTGCTAACTGCCATGATCTCTGGCTAGAGATCTGTTCAGCCTTGAAGTACCCAGCTGCGAGTGGCTACTCTCTGGGTGGAATTAGAGACTTTGTTAGACCTGAAGTTCAAGGTGCCTGAGTTCTTCACCCGTGCCCTCTGTTCCCACAAGAGACTGTGTTATTGGATGTTACTACTGCAAAATAAAACCTTTGTTAAAGGACTTTATCCGTGTCAGTGTTCAAGTCGTTGGGTAACTACCCTGGGAACCCCTAGACGTGGAAGAGCAGGCCAAGAGAAGGTAACTGGTAAGCCCAATAAGTCAAGGCCACCCAGCAAGGGTTGTGGCCGCTACACATGCAAAAAAAAATAATTTTTTTTTGTGCCTCACAGAATTGAATGAACACAGGCTATGGCGATCCTTGGCTGTACACCTTCAACTGGCAATCTGTAGCATTTAAATGAAACCATAACAGTTAGACATGTGCAATTTTTTTCGTTCCTAATTCATTTTTTGACTAAATTCGACAAATTTGTTAAGTTGGAAATATTCAAATTAAAGAAACCCATTTAACAAGTTTTTCCGAAATAACGAAAATCTGAAATGCGAAAATGTGAAATTCGAATATTCGAAAATAAGAACAAAAATCTGAACATTTTGAAACCCGAAAATTTTAAAATCAAAAATAATAACTAACTATTAATAACTATTACTAACTATTAATTGATTGATATTGGAATTTTCTTTCAAATTTGGCTGTTAGTAAACGTAAGGAATAAGAAATTTATCTAAAGTTACGAATTATCAGGAATAACGAATGCCACACCTAAATGATTGGAGCGTAACATATATAATAATAATAATAATAATAATAATAATAAATAATAATAATTAAAAAATATTTTATTATTCATTATTATTTATTCGTTATGTTCCATTCGTTTAAATGCAGCATTTGTTATTTCGGGTAATTTGTAACTGTGGATAAATTAGTATTCTTACGTTCACTAACAGACAGATTTGAAAGGAAATTCTTAATACCTAGAATTTAATAGTTAGTTATTATTAGTCAGTTAGTTATTATTTAGTTTTTTTTTTTCGGATCTTAGAATTTTCGGATTTTTGTTTTTTTACATTTTCAGATTTTCGTTCTTTCAAATTTTTACAAATTTATTCGAAATAACAAATTTCAATCATGACAAATGACCCGCAAAAGGAAAAAAAAAACAACGAATGAAACGAAAACAAACAAATTTTTTTTCGGCAGTGCACATGTCTAATAACAGTAGGTGGTTGATTTACTAAAGGCAAATAGTATGTGAACTTTACAAGTGCAGTTGCACTCTGCAAGGACATTTGCTCCAGAGCTTAGGAAATGAGGGGAAGCTCTGCTGACTTACATCATACATTTTCTTTTGAATTTTGCTTGCATGTGATTGGGTATTTGCAAAGTGAAGCTTTACCTCACTTACTAAGTTCTGGAGCGAATGCCCTTGCAGAGTGCAACTGGACTTGTAAAGTGCGCAGTCTATTTGCCTATAGTAAATCAGCCCCTAAGTGCCAAGTGATCTATTATCAACTGTTGCTAAGTAGCTGACTCCTCTAACCCGGGCAGAAAAAAAAAATATGCACAAAAGTGGAGCTGTTACAATCAGAATTGGGTTATATTTGGGCTCATATTCTACTTTCGATGAATGTGTCAGTTGCCAAGTCCTACAAACATGCAATGCACCACTAATGAAACAAATGTTTGTAATTATGGTAATTCATGTAGTTTCATATATAAAAATCACTGCATACGTGTCCCACTGAGAATAGAGTATTTTTTGTGTTTTCCATTATTTCCTAGCAACAACCAAGAAAACAGAAATAGCATTGTCGCACTTTCAGCCTTAACGCACAGATCTGACACCATTTCCTGACCGCGTGAGTGTGCGGTATATACAGATCTCTGTCTCCATGGCAACCTCCTAGTAAACTGACACTACTCTCTACAGCAGTGAGTGGAAAGCAAGGCTCCCAAAAGGGGAACTGACATGCATCACTTCAAAACCTCGAACCCGCCATCAAATTTTACATATTTTCGCACAGATCACAAAAAATATACATCATAATTTATAGTCAAACTAATAAAGTTTGTGCACAGATATGCTTTAAAAGCACATGCAGTATTGATTTAGCCTGAATTTGATCTGAGCGATTTAGTCATTAAATCTGAACTGCAGAGAAAATCTAATGTTACCCTTACAATGGGGCTAATGATCATTAGCTAAAGCAGGGGTCTCCAAACTCTCTAAACAAAGGGCCAATTTACTGTCCTTTAACCACCCTGGCGGTATGATTATGTCCGATTTTTACATCTCAAAGCACTACAATTATTTTGCATAGAAATTTGGTGTTTTATATTGTAGGCCTGTAATTTTTAGCAATAACACACGTAAATCTGTCCAAACAAGAGTCTAGTAGATATCCTGGGTATGATGACGTTTGAAACACAAAATCATAAATTATAATATAATAAATAAATATAAATATAAATAAAAAATAATAATATAATAATAATGAAATTAATTTCCCCACAAATCACTATCGCTCAATTCTGCAAGTGTTCTAATTTACTATCGCTGTTTTCTAGCTGGTCTAAAAAACACTTTTGACGTAAAGGGACGCTTTTTGGTTGCTATGGACAATCTCCAGTTTCCAGGCAGAAAGAGCAGTATATATAATATAAAACTGCATGTGGGGCACTGGACAAAGCACTAGGGACAAAAGGGATGTGAAATAATTCCATACAGTAATGTAATCTGAAAAGATTACAGTGTACTGTATGTATTATGATTTTTCAATTTTTAGAATTTGCCGCCATGTCGCGACGCTCACAGGGAACGGAGCCCGGCACAGAGAGGCATTGGGCAGAGGACAGAGCCCACAAACACAGCGGGGGGACATCACAGGATCCTGGGGACAAGGTAAGTAACCTGCACCAGGATTCTGCAATGCAATCCCGAGTGTGGCTCGGGGTTACCGCTAATGGTTCTGAAATTAAACCCCGAGCCACACTCAGGAAAACCGGCAGGGAGGTTAAAGTTTAGGGGGGATAAACTGTGGCCATTGAGAGTAGGAATTGTCCTGGCGTTAGTGGGAGTAAACCGTGGTTCTTTGGTATTAGGAGGAGTTAGTGCCCTATTGTTGGTGTCAGTGGGAAGAATAGTCATTGTTGGCATCAGTGGGAGAAAAAGTGACCCATCACTGGCATCAGTTTGAGCATCAGTGCCCAATAGTTGGCGTCATTGGGAGAAATAATGCCCCATATTTGATGTTAGTAGCAGGAATTATGTCCCATTGTTGATGTCAGTGGGAGGAATAGTGCCCCAAGGGTCAGATAAAGGCAAGCAAAGAGCCACAACCGGCCCCCCAATCTGTAGTTTGGAGACCACTGGTCTAGAGTACCATTACTTACCTTTTTCCTTGCTCCTGCCGGTTTGCTTCCCTCTTTGTGACCAGTCCCTTGAAGCTTCTTCTTTTCGGTGCTCCATCTGTCCCAGGCACTCTGATGTCAACACCTACATTGCAGGACCAACAATCTTGCACTGTAATTGAGGATGCAGAGAACCCACCCACAACACAAAGCATCAGAGGAAGGAGGAGAGCCCAAGCTTCCAGGATGGAAAGTATAACTTCCTTTCAGTGGTACCCTAGACTAGCCATTCTCAACCAGGGCTCTCTGAACCCTAAGGTTCCAGAGATTGCTAGAGATTCCTTCAGTTGTGACTGATTGATCTCCCGTCTGTTGGTTTCTGCATAGTTCCAAGGCCAATGGCACATGGGAAAGTCAATGGCATTACACCAATAATCTTTTTAGGTTTTTATATAAGGTTGAATTCTGACACTACTATAAGGGGGACATTCTTCCCAATGTCTGCCCCTGAAATGCAACAGAAAATGAGAGGTAATATACATACAGTAGGTCCCAAATGGGAGATTTTCCTTCACCTCTTGCTTTGGTGACAACAACATTTTTGATTTCCCCTCACTTTCTCTCTCAGTAGTGATGGTCACCAACACAAAAAGAGGGGTGAACCTTCCCAACTGGGACACAGATGCCAAAAAAATGTGATAGAGGGTCTAACTCTTCCCCATTCCATCTAAAAGCCCCCAAAAAATGTATCTTTTACTTTTACCTTGGTCACCAAGACAAAAAGAGGGATGAACCTTCCCAGCTGGGACACAGACAGCAAATAAAATGTTATAGAGGCTGTAACGCTTCCCCACTCCATCCAAAACCCCCCAAAAATTTACCTTTACATGCGGTCAGTGCTAGTTTACGCATGAGGCAGCTCTTGCTTCCCCTCTAAGGCCCCATTCACACCTGAGCATAGCGTTTTCGAGTTTCTCAGGCGTTTTGTTACGCGTATTCATGCAGCGTTTTCTGGCATTTTTGTGCTTTGCCATTTTTTTTATTAGCCAATAGGAAAAATGATCATCTGTTTCATCATTTGTTGCTATGTTGCCATCAGCTTCCTGGGTGAATATGCTTCAAAAACACCCAAATCTGCCAGATTCAAGCGACAAAAAAGGGTCCAGAACTTGTTTGAGCTTCAGGCGTTGGCCTTCAGGCGGTTTGGAGTGGAGATGTGAACCATCTCCATAGAGAATCATGGATTTTTTCCCCTCAAGCATTGTATAGCTTCAGGCTTCAAGCTACAAAACGCTCAGGCGTGAATGGGGCCTTAGGAGCAATCTGCGATGGCTCACTTATGAGACAGTTGATAGACAGCTAGTAGGCAATGTATTGGCTCCTCATTATTTGTTTTACCCCTTAAAATAAAAATGTACCAGTCCATTGTTGCCCATGTGAAAGAGGCCTTTGGGGATGGATTTACTAAAGGCAATAAACTGTGCACCTTGCAAGACCAGTTGCACTCTGTAAGTGCATTTGCTCCAGAGCTTACTAAATGACCTAAAGCTTCACTTTACAAAGAATACCCTGATTGGTATCAGGGACAAGGACAATTTTAAAAAAATCAGCATTTTTGCTTGCATGTGATTGTATGATGGAAGTCAACAGAGTTTTGCCTCATTTACTAAGCACAGTCTTTGCGATTAGTAAAGCAACTCTTCAGAGTTCACTTTTCTTCAGAGCAGTTAGAACAATAAAATGATTGCCAAGAGTTGCTGGACTTGGCTAATGCCAGAAGTATCTATAGTGGGGCTCCATGGCAAAACCATTAAGAGGCCTCTTTGTCGCTCTAATCTCCATTACAAAGACATTTCTCTAGAGATACAGAAAACTAAATGATATATAATAAAAATAATAAAGGAGTTATTACATGATATATACAATTATTGTATCTAAATGAATAACATGAATTAACAAATGTTATTGCGAACTGAATAATTCACTGCGCAACTGGATCAGTCTTAGGCCGCGTACACACGCGCGGACTGTTCGCCCAACTTTGTCCGTCCAACAGTTTCGGCAAACAGTCCGCTCAAACTTAGCATGGACGGACATGGCCACACACGACGGACGAACAGTTTGCTGAAACCGTGCGCGATGACGTGAACGGCACGTACGACGGGACGAAAAATACGACGTCCTATACACTGCATTATAGCTTTCGGCGTGAAAATCCTTTCTGAGCATGCGCGCAACTTTGTTTGACGAACAAGCCTACACACGGGCGGACTGTTCGCTCAAACAAGGTTTCAGCGGACAGTTTTTCGGAATTTCCGAAAAACCTTGTCCGTCCAACTGTCCGCTGAAACTGTCCGCTGAAAGCCCACACACGAGCGGACTGTCCGCCCAAACACTGTTCAGCGGACAAAGTTGGGCGAACAGTCCGCCCGTGTGTACGCGGCCTTAGCCCTTGTACACACGGTCGGAGATTCAGACGGAATGTGTCCTATCGGACCGTTTTGTCGGATAATCCGACTGCGTGTGGTATGCATCGGACTGTTTCTGTCGGAATATCCGTCGGACCCAATTTTCCAACTTGTTGGAAATATTTTCCGACAAACTGGTCCGATCGGACATACTCCGATCATGTGTAGAGAATTCCGATCGGACAAAGTGCCACGCATGCTCAGATCAAATTCCTACACCAAAGCTATTGGCTACTACCGTGAACGTAGTCCCGTCGTAATGAAATAACGTCATCACGTTCTGAACGATTGGATTTTCCGACAATTTGGTCCGACCGTGTGTATACAACAGTTTCGGACACAATCCGTCGGACAAAATCCGTCGGACAAAATCCAACGGATTTGGTTGGCAGAATGTACAAGGGCTTAGAAACCATAACAGCTGCATGGTCTGCTTTCTGCTATCGGCAAAGCTCATGCTTCCTGCTGATTAGAGGTTTCTAGCTCTGGCTCATCAGGGGGAGTGTATTGGACCTCTGTAGAGAGACCACTGCCTACATAGAGAGAGCAAGGGTCCTTCTCTGCAGCAGGGGACAGGCTATTTTAATTAGTATGGCTGCTTTCTATGGAAAACCAACTGTAAGACTTTGCACACTTTTATTTGTATGTGCCTGGAATGCTTTTAGCCAATTTAAACTAAATTTTCAGTCTGCTTTAAAGAAAACATGTCTTTACATACACTGTAATAAATGTATCCACATAAATCAATCCAAGTAATTTGTGTCCTGATTCCCATAATTATATAAAGACTGAACTAGGCTGATGCAGTTACTGTAGAGTGTTATCATATTTTTCTGCCTGCATTTCAGTTTATCTGTGCATGCCGTCCTGATTTCACCAATGCTCAAGCACAAATCAGCCTTTGATTTCAAATTTCCAATAGCTAGCGGTCACATTGCTCTGAGCTGGCAGGGTGTGGTAGCTGACGGTTTTTCTTTAGAACAAAAAAAAAAGAGAAGAAATGACTCATTCATGCCAGGGTTTGCATGTCTGAATGAAAAATAGCATTGCAAATTACAACTTATTATCCTAATTCTAAAGCATATCTTCTCTGTTTTATTTTTTTTATGGAGAACTTTATGTAAGCAAATTAGTGCAATAAAGCTTGTGACAGTAGGAGATGCTGTTACTGCAAAATTAGTAGTTTGGGGGACACATTTGCTTGGTGCAAGACTGCAGAGCATAGGTGTGGACTGGAGAAGACTGCTTTTGCAACTTTCTCCGGGTATTGGTATTCCGGTGTGGGGCTCTGTAGTTTGGAGATTCCATAGTGTCTTGGGTGGGACAGGATCTCCAACCCTGTGTCCAGATTTTGTAGATGACCAGCAAGGTGTGCGCTCAGGTGAGCACAGCCCGTATAATGAGGGTATGGGAATACCTCAGGACTCCCAGTTGGAGACTGCTCCACACCAAGAGAGACAGGAGGTCTCCAGGAGTAGGGATGAGCCGAACACCCTCCCGGTTCGGTTCGCACCAGAACTTTCGAATGGACCCCAAATTCCTACGAACGTTAGAACCCCATTGAAGTCTATGGGACTCGAACGTTCGAAATTAAAAGTGCCAATTTTAACGGCTAATATGCAAGATACTGTCCTAAAAAGGGTTTGGGGACCTGGCTCCTGCCCCAGTGGACATGGGTCAATGCAAAAAAAACGTTTAAAAACTGCCGTTTTGGCGGGAGCACTGATTTTAATGACATTTAAAGTGAAAAAAAAGTGAAATATTCCTTTAAATATCTTGCCTGGGGAGTGTCTGTAGTATGCCTGTGAAGTGCCACGTGTTTCCCGTGTTTAGAACAGTCCCTGCACAAAATTACATTTAACGGAAATAACGTCATTTAAAACTGCTTGCGGTTTTAATGTTATATCTGGTTCCTGCAATATGGTTGAAAATCATTGAGAAAAATGGCATGGGTAGCCCTCCCTGCCCATTACCAGCCCCTTTGGGTCTTGTACGGATATTAAGGGGAACCCCGTACCCATATTAAAAAAAGGAAATACGTGTGGCCCCCAGGCCCTATATACTCAGAACAGCAGTATACAGGCGGTGAAAACAAGACAGGGACTGTGTAGGTTTGTTGTGTTAAGTTGAATCTGTTTGTAATTTTCAACTGGTACATTTTTAAAGTGTAGCTCCAGTCAAAAAAACTATTTTTAAGCTTTTTGGAAAACATAGGGAAGGGTTATCACCCCTGTATAATTTGTTTTGCCGTCCGTCTTTTTCAGAGCACGCAGACAGCACGCACAAGCTCCTACCGCTGACTGCAAGCTCTATTTAAAACAAGCAAGATAGTTATCTATATAGGTGGATATAGCGGTGTATACTGCGTTCAGAGCACGCAGACAGCACGCACAATCTCCTAACACTGACTGAAAGCTCTATTATAAAAGATAGATATATCGCTAGCTATATAGGTGAATATAGCGGTGTATACTGAGGTCAGGGCATGCAGACAACAACCACTACAGAAGAGCAAGAACGAAAAATCGTCCGATAACAAATCGGTGTATACTGTGTTGAAGGTACACAGAACACCCACTAACTGCTACAGATGCCAACACACTACACAAGGCCGCCGCGCTGGCGGCCTTATATAGTGTGGGGCGTGTACTACACAGTCTGAGCTATGATTGGCCACAGGCATCCTGCCTGTGGCCAATCATGGCTCTCCTCGCTGCCGGCGCTGTGATTGGCCAAGCATGCGGGGTCACAGTGCATGCTTGGCCAATCATGAGCCAGCAATGCACTGCGCCATCGCAGTGCATTGTGGGCCGTGAGCGCCACACAAATTTGGCACGAACGGCCCATAACGTTCGGAATTCGCTGAACGGGCGAACAGCCGATGTTCGAGTCGAACGTATGTTCGACTCGAACACAAAGCTCATCCCTATCCAGGAGTCAGAAGGGCTGCAGGAGGCAAGATAGATCTGTCAGATTGGATGGAGCGTGTCTGTGAACAGCAATTTTTAAGTCTTGCCTCAGATTCTCAAATGGATTTAGGTCTGGACTTTGACTGGGCCATTCTAACACATGAATATGCTTTGATCTAAACCATTCCATTGTAGCTCTGGCTGTATGTTAAGGGTTCTTGTCCTGCTGGAAGGTGAACTTCCGCCCCAGTCTCAAGTCTTTTGCAGACTCTAATGCCGGGTACATACGACCGGACTTTCCGACGAACTAGTTCCGAAGGTCTTCCCAACAGACTTTCGGCGGACGAACGAGCTGACTTGCGTACACACGAACTGACTTTCCGGCAGACTAGGTCAGACTAGACTAGGCAGACTAGGTCTGACGGACTTCCCAACGGACTTTCAAAATTAACGGACTTGCCCACACATGGACTAAAGTCCATTCATTTTGAACATAACTCCAGATACAACGGGACTAGAAAGGGAAGTCAAACTCGCAGCTTTCGTCGACGAGATTGACACCTTGCGAGCCCCGTTGCCTGGTATGGATTTTAAGGGGAACCCCCTACGCCAGAAAAAATGGCGTGGGGGTCCCCCCAAAGTCCATACCAGACCCTTATCAGAGAACGCAGCCTGGCTGGTAAGGAAAGGGGGTGGGGACGAGCGATCGCCCCCCCCCCCTCCTGAACTGTACCAGGCCGCATTCCCTCAACATGGGGGGGTGGGTGCTTTGGGGAAGGGGGACGCCCTGTACCCCCCCATCCCAAAACACCTTGTCCCCATATTGATGAGGACAAGGGCCTCTTCCTGACAACCCTGGCCTTTGGTTGTCGGGGTCTGTGGGCGGGGGACTTATCGGAATCCGGGAGCCCCCTTATTAAAGATCCCGGCCCACCACCCTATGTGAATAAGTATGGGGTACATTGTACCCCTACCCATTCACCTTGGGGAAAAAGTGTCCGGCTTTCTCCTTCATCGTTGTCGTCATCTCTATCCTCTTCTTCTTCTTCTTCCTTCTTCTGTTCTTCCGATGTTGACACGACACTCTCTCCCACTGTAATGCCGTGGACACGATGCGTGATGACTTATATAGGCATGAGGGGCGGGGGTCACTGGGTAATGTCACTCGGTGACCCCACCCCTCCCAGGGCATGCTGAAGAAGAAGACAACGACAGCAACGACGATGAAGGAGAAAGCCGGGCCACCGCTAGCAAAAGAGTGGTAAAAGAGCAGAAGATAGCAGAGGAGCCCGGGAAAAGAACTGGAAAGCACGGAGAAGTCAGAAGAAGACCAATGAAGTCGGAAGAAGACCCCTGGAACTGCTTAGTAAATTACTTTAAAAACCTGTGTAGTGTGTTTTTTTTATTGACACTTTTTCCCCCAGGTGATTGGGTAGGGATACGATATACCCCATACTTATTCACATAGGGTGGTGGACCGGGATCTGGGGGCCCCTTATTAAAGGGGGCTCCCGGATTCCGATAAGCCCCCCGCCCGCAGACCCCGACAACCAACGGCCAGGGCTGTCGGGAAGAGGCCCTTGTCCTCATCAACATGACCCCACGCTGTTTTTTCCTCATAGGGGGTTCCCCTTAAAATCCATATTAGACCTAAGGGCCTGGTATGCCTCTGGAGGGGCATTCCCTCTTGCGCTTGCTGCAATAGGAAAATGTGTTTTTCCTATTGCATCGAGCGCAAGATGTACAGTATCCTGCACCCGAGAACCAGCGCGATAGGATTGCGCTGGAAACCTTCTCGCGGGCAGGGGCTGTAGCTGGCCTTGAGTCATATTTGGTCCATCCGACCAGCATACAGACGAACGGCTTCCGGGTAGGAACTTGGTCCGGCGGACCAAGATTTAAAACATGTTCTATTTCTAGCTTTTTCTTCCCAAAAGTCCAACAGTGCCCACACACGATTGAATTGTCTGACAGATTCTGGTCCGCTGGACAGTCCGATTGTGTGTACGCGGAATAACAGTTTTTCTTCTAAGATTGCCCTGTATTTGGCTCCATCCATCTTCCCATCAACTCTGACCAGCTTCCCTGTCCCTGCTGAAGAAAAGCATCCCCACAACGTGCAGTGTTAGTTTTCTGCCACACACTGCGATCTTTGAGATCAAAAAGTTTAATTATGGTTTCATCTGACCTTCTTCCACTGCAAACGGGCCTTCTTATGCCTTTCTTTCAACAATGACTTTCTTCTTGCCGCTCTTCCATAAAGGCCAGATTTGTTTAGTGCAGGACTAATAGTTGTCCTGTGGACAGATTCTCCCACCTGAGCTGTGGATTTCTGCAGCTCCTCCAGTTACCATGGGCTTCTTGGCTGCTTCTCTGATTAATGCTCTCCTTGCCCGGCCTGTCAGTTTGCACCATGAGATGATCAAAACTTGGGATATTTTTTTATAACCTAACCCTGCTTTAAACTTCTCCATGACCTGTATGGTGTGTTCCTTGGCCTTAATGATGCTGTTTGTTCACAGAGGTTCTCTCACAAACCTCCTGAGGGTTCACAGAACAGCTGTATTTATACTGTAATTAAATTACACACAGGTGGACTCTATTTACTAATTAGATGACTTCTAAAGGCAATTGGTAACACTAAATTTTAGTTAGGGGTACCAGAGTAAAGGGGGCTGAATACAAAAGCATGCTACATTTTTCACATATTTATTTGTAAAACAAATTGAAAATCATTTATCGTTTTTCTTCTACTTGGTCCAATTACATAAAATCCCAATAAAATATATTTACGTTTTTGGTTGTAACATGACAAAATATGAAAAATTTCAAGGGGTGTGAATACTTTTTCAAGGCACTGTACATACTATATGGCAACAGACTGGAGAATTTTTTATGCTTTCATTGATTACGATGGCATCGTATGCAGAGCTGTCACTTGTATGATTGAATGCTGGGCACAGTTCTGACACTTCCAGGTAGTGTCAGAGCTTGTCCACTCCATCCTATCCCCAGTTTATGTCTACTGGCCCATCACTATAATGAGCTGCCTCACTGGCTAACAGAAAGGTGTGTAAGGCAAGAGGTGGCATATAAACTATGTCACCACTAGAGATGAACTCAGGTGTTTTCAGATACTAGCCAGGAGCCTAACAAGAAGCTGTCACCTGTATTGGGCCAATTATAAGTGGCCAAGGTATTCTCCAGCCCGCAGCTGCAAATAAACATGCCAATTGTATGCAAGCATGTACTGGCCATCGGCACTACCGGGAGTTTCCCGGTGGGCTGATGGCTCAGTGGGCCACTCTGATGTAAGGGGCTGGTGATGGGACACTCTGATGTAAAGGGGCTGCTAATGGGACACTGTGATGTAAGGGGGTGCTGATGGGATACTCTGATGTAAGGGGGTGCTGATGGGACACTCTGATGTAAGGGGGTGCTAATGGGACATTCTGATGTAAGGGGGCTGGTAATGGGACATTCTGATGTAAGGGGTGCTGATGGGACACTCTGTTGTAAGGGGGCTGGTGATGGGACACTCTGATGTAAGGGGGTGCTGATGGGACACTCAAAATGTAAATGGGCTGGTCTGGATGAAGTCCAGGGCCAAATTTCTGTCTCAGTCCAGCCCTGATTGTATGCATGCGGCTGTGGGCCAGGGAATACCCCAGCCTCAGATGATTGGCCCATACAGGTGATAGCTTCCTGGTGAGCCTCCACATGTGGGTTCAGATCCTACTCCAAACATGCCCAAGTTCATCACTAGTCACCATCTGGAAGTGCTGGAGCTTTGCCCATCTAGAATGCTTCAGCACTTGTAAGTAAATACAGCAATTTAAGCTGATGATCACTGTAGTGGACAGCACTTCTACAGTGATAGCCGTGATCTTCTAGATCATGCTCAGGTTCCAAGTGAGCGGCTTTCCTTCTGCACACTTACCACAGAGAGTTGCTCTGATTGGATGAGTGATGGCATCACAGTTTCTACCTCATCCAATCAGAGAATGTCTCATATTTATTGAAAAAAATACAAGACTCCTAAAAAATGGCAGCAGTGCTGAGCAATCGACCAACTGTGGTCAGTGTGCAGAGGGGAAGTCATTTGCACACAACCCTCAAAGCTATCACTTCAATGATTATCAGCTTCCCCAACAGCCCAGCTATGGGATATGCATTCTTACATTGTGCCAAGCTATGCATTGGCAACCAGTGAGTTTCTAGCTTGTATTTACGAAACTTAACTGCACAAGTTGAAGCTATGAGCTAATTGTTTGCTATGCCACAGCTGTTCCAGGTTATGTCTGGTACAATTTTAGTAAATTCCTCCCCATTGTCCTTAGAAAGCTCCCGTCTGCTTTTATCTGTTTTGGCATAGCGATTTAAGCTCAATTTGTCATTCCCATAATTCTTATGTGTTAATCCACCAATGATTTAAGAGAAACAGAATGTCCTTTTGGGTTATAATATGTCTGGGCTTTGCTGAAGAATGGCAGAAGTCCAAGACAGAAGTTTCTCTGGTTTTACTAAGGTGGAAAAATACTTTTCTCTCACCCCCCCAAAACAATGACATGGATATTTCATGTGCCCCCAAAACCCTCCTGAACTGTACTGAGGTTTACAACCACTTGAAATCTTCAATCTTGAAGAGCTCTGAATACCACTGTGATCTGTCACTTCCAGGTGTGGCAGAGAGAAGGTCCTCCACTGAGCATCGTGGTTCCTCCTGCCAAACCCCTAGGTCACTCAAGGACACAATAGTAACACAGATGCTTGCAGGGGGATCACACATGGAAGTAAGGGATCACATTTCAGCGGGAACAGGGGGGACTCCTGCACCTATTTTCTGAGAAAAGAAATCCCTGGGTTTAGCTACAGGGTTGCTCATTCACAAATGGAAGCATAGTAAACACAGTTTATTATGCTTCAGTGATGAATGGACATACAGTGCCTTGAAAAAGTATACATACCCCTTGAAATTTCCCACATTTTGTCATGTTACAACCAAAAACGTAAATGTATTTTATTGGGATTTTATGTGATAGACCAACACAAAGTGGCACATTATGCATTATAATGGCAAAGGAACACACCAGACAGGTCAAGAATAAAACTGTGGAAAAGTTTAAAGCAGGGTTAGGTTGTAAAAAAATACACCAGGCTTTGAACATCTCATGGAACACTGTTCAATCCATCATCTGAAAACGGAAAGAGTATGGCACAACTGCATACCTACCAAGACATCGCCGTACACCTAAACTGACAGGCTGGGCAAGGAGAGCATTAATCAGAGAAGCAGCCAAGTGGTCCATGGTAACTCTGGAGGAGCTGCAGAGATCCACAGCTCAGGTGGGAGAATCTGTCCTCAGGACAACTATTAGTGGTGCACTCCACAAATCTGGCCTTTACGGTACAGTAGCGAGAAGAAAGCTATTGTCGAAAGAAAGCCATAAGAAGTCCCATTTGCAATTTGTGAGAAGCCATGTGGGGGAAACAGCAAGCATATGGAAGAAGGTGCTCTGGTCAGATGAGACCAAAATTTAACTTTTTGGCCTGAAAGCAAAACTTTGTGTGACGGAAAACTAAGACTGCACATCACCCTGAACACACCATCCATACCATGAAATATGGTGGCAGCAGGCGAGATGGAAGAACTAGAGCTACTGTTGTTGGGGGAGGATTTTGATTTTGTAGGAATTTCAGAGACTTGGCTAAACAGCTCTCAAGATTGGCTGGAAACCATTCAAGGGTATTCCCTATATTACAGGGATAGAGAGTGTAACAAAAAGGGGGAGGGGTATGCCTGTATATCAAAAATGATATACAAGTAAATGTGAGAGATAAAATCACTAAGGGTGATAGTGAGGAGGAGGTGGAATCCTTATGGGTAGAGCTGCAAAGGGATGAAACTAAGGGGAAAGTAATAATGGGAGTATGCTAGTATCCTATCACAATTTGGATTAGCGGCAAGGATGTGAAGTGTCATCATAATGGAGGATTTTAATTATCAAGACATAGACAGGGTGGATGAACCATGCATTCATCTAAGGCTCGCTAGTTCCAAAATGTCTTTCATGACAATTTCATGGGTCAGATGGTAAACGCACCAACTAGAAACAAAGCATTACTAGACCTACGGATTACCAACAATACAGACTTGATAACTGATGTAGAAATATGGGGCAAGTTAGGAAACAGCAATCACAGGTCAATTAGTTTCAGTATAAATCACACTAATAGGAAACATAAGGGGAATACAAAGACACTGAACTTCAAAAGAGCCAACTTCCCTAAACTACGAGCCTTGCTAGAAGATACAAATTGGGATAAAATCTTAGGAACAAAGAACACAGAGGATAAATGAGTATGCTTTAAGAGCATATTAAATAAGGGCATTAGCCAGGGCATCCTAATGGGAAATACATTTAAAAGAGCTAATAAAAGTCCTGGGTGGCTTAACTCCAACATAAAAATGCATATAAAAGCAAAGGAGGAGGCTGAGGGATCATTATCAGCATTCTAACTTTACAAAGAATGCAACAAGAAATGTAAGGGTGCAATCAGGGTAGCTAGAACATGAAAGGCATATAGCGGAGGAGAGTAAGGAAAATCCCAAGAAATTATTTAAGTACATAAATAGTAAGAAAGGGAGGTCAGATCATATTGGTCCTATAAAGAATGATGAAGGGAATCTGGTTACTAAGGATGGAGAGATGGCAAAGGTATTGCATTTATTCTTCTCCTCAGTCTTCATGAGGGAATCGAGGGGGGGGGGTTCAGTAACCAAAACTGCAACGTTTATCCTCATGACACATCACAGGAAGCACCCTCATGGCTAACAGAGGACAGAATTAGAAATAGACTTGTAAAACGTAACATTAATAAGTCACCGGGACCAGATGGCTTTCACCCAAGAGTCCTTAAGGAACTCAGTCAAGTAATTGCCAGACCATTGTTCCTAATTTTTGTGAACAGTCTACTGACTGGAATAGTACCAGCTGATTGAAGAAAAGCCAATGTAGCACCAATATTTATCCCTGGGAATTACAGACCAGTTAGCCTAACATCAATTGTATGCAAGCTCTTGGAGGGGATGATAAGGGACTATATACAATATTTTAGCAATGTCAACGGTATCATTAGCAGTAATCAGCATGGATCCATGAAGAATCGCTCTTGCCAAACCAATCTATTAACCTTCTATGAGAAGGTGAACTGCCATCTAGATAAAGGAAGGCTTGTAGACACGGTGTATCTGGATTTTGAAAAAGCTTATTAATACAGTTCCCCATAAACGTTTACTGTACAAAGTAAGGTCAGTTGGCATGGACCATAGGGTGGGTACATGGATTAAAAACTGGCTACAGGGGTGAGAGGGTGGTGATAAATGGGGATTACTCGGAATGGTCCCCTAGGGTTTTGTCCTGGGACCAATCCTATTTAATTTCTTCATTAACGACCTGGGATAAATGGCTCAATCTCTGTGTTTGCGGAAGATACTAAGCTAAGCAGGGCAATAACTTCTCAGTAGCATGTGAAAACCTTGCAAGAAGATGTGAACAAATTAGTGGGGTTGGCAACTACATGGCAAATGAGGCTTAATGTGCAAAAATGTAAAATAATGCATTTGGGTGCCAAAAATATCAATGCAATCTACTCACTGGGGGGAGAACCTCTGGGGGAATCTAGGATGGAAAAGGACCTGGGGGTCCTAGTAGATGATAGGCTCAGCAATGGAATGCAATGCCAAACTGCTGCAAGCAAAGCAAACAGAATATTGGCATGCATTAAAAAGGGGATTAACTCCAGAGATAAAACAATATTTATCCCGCTCTACAAGACTCCGATCTGGCCGCACCTGGAGTATGCTGTCCAGTTCTGGGCACCAGTCCTCAGGAGGGATTTGCTGGAACTAAAGGGAGTCCAGAGAAGGGCAACAAAACTAATAAAGGGTCAGGAGGATATTAGTTATGAGGAAAGGCTACGAGCACTGAACTTGTTCTCTCCGGAGAAGAGACGCTTGAGAGGGGATATGATTTCAATGTACAAATACCATACCGGTGACCCCACAATAGGGATAAAACTTTTCAGCGCAAGGGAATTTAATAAGACACGCGGCCATTCACTAAAGTGAGAAAAAAAGCTGTTTAACCTTAAACTGCGTAGAGGGTTTTTACTGTAAGAGCGGTTAGGATGTGGAATTCCCTTCCACAGGCGGTGGTTTCAGCGGGGAGCATCGATAATTTCAAAAAACTATTAGATAAACACCTGAAAGACCACAGCATACAGGGATATGCAATGTAATACTGACATAAAATCACACACATAGGTTGAACTTCATGGACTTATGTCTTCTTTCAATCTCACCTACTATGTACTATGTAACTATGTTGTGGGGATGATTTTCTTCAGCAGGGACAGGGAAGCTGGTCAGAGTTGATAGGAAAATGGATGGCCACATTCACAGATGCCCCCCTCCAATCTGATAGAACTTGAGCTACTCTAGATGTGCAAAGCTGGTAGAGACATCCCCAAAAAGACTTGCAGCTGTAATTGCAGTGAAAGGTGGTTCTACAAAGTATTGACATATTTATCTGTAAAAAAAATGGAAAACCATTTATCATTTTCCTTTCCACTTCACATTTATGGGCCACTTTGTGTTGGTCTATCACATAAAATCCCAATAAAATACATTTATGTTTTTGGTTGTAACATGACAAAATGTGGCAATAAAATAGGAAGAAATTCTGGACAGCTGCACTCCAAAAATTGGAGTTGAGCTATAATTAAGCACTGTTTGAATGATTAAGCACTGTTTATAGAGTGAAACGTGTCAGCTCTTCTGTCCGTTCTGCTGTGGCATGTATTTTTGATCCTGTTTTTTGAGTAAAAGGCAATTTTTGGTTGTCCAGAATTTCTTCCTATTTTATTGCTATATGCATTGACAGCACCTGTGGCTTCTAAACTGGAGGAGAGTTTTTATTCTATTCTTGGCTGACCTACCTGGAGCGGTGATATTCCCTTCCGTACATGACAAAATGTGGGAAATTTCAAGGTGTATGAATACTTTTTAAAGGCACTGTAGGAGTAATTGGTACTGATCGCTCACTGTGTTCATTCAGGAAAGGAAGGGGCCAGTAAATTACATGTTTACCAACCCCTTCTCCTGCTCTCCATCTTGAAACATCCCCCTGTGTGCCCACAGCAGCTGCTGGTGGGAGAGGAGGGGAGGGCAGCTGACAGTGCTACAGGGGAAAGGGGCACACATGGGGAACGAACAGCAGATGGAAGGGGCGTATGTGCTAGAACCAATCCGCCTGTAGTGCAGCCAGAGGTGGAAAGAAGAGGACAAGCTGGCAGTGCAGCCGTTGGAGGCAGAAGAGGACTGGTGTGTGCAATAAGACAGTACAGCCAGACCTCCTGCTCAACAGGTGCCCAGGCCCCCTTTTGAACTGATAGGACCCAGGCACCACTACAGGAGGGCCGGCTGTACTGCCTTATCAGCAGCCCTGGGCACAGCAATGACATCACAATTTTAATCTCCTCCAGTCACAGAGCACTTTGTATTCATTGAGAAAATGCAAAGCGTTTTCTAAATGGCTCCTGTGCCAAGCATGCAAACTTTTGTTTAATAAGCAGCAAAGCACAAGACCTGGAAGCTAGTGGAGATAACTAGCAGTGCCTACTACAAGAATTTCCAGCTTCCAGGGGCATCAGCCAGGTATGGTATGTACAGTAGATAAGGGGTGAATTTACAAAAACTGGTGCATACAGAATCTGGTGCAGCTCTGCATAGAAACCAATCAGCTTTCAGGTTTAATTGTCAAAGCTTAACTGAACAAGCTGAAGTTAGAAGCTGATTGGTGTAGCTGTGCATAGTAACCAGATTCTGTGTTCTCCAGTGTTAGTAAAACTACCCCATAGTTACATTGATCTAAGCTGGAGTGATGTAACTATAAAGAAAAAAAAAATCCATACGTGGAATTCCTCTTTAAAGTATTTTGTTTTAGTGTACTACACATGTATTATTTGTATTGTTTCCCCATTGCACTCCAGGTCCAACGTACATCTGTAATTTGAGGCTGGCACATGAGCACAAGTAGTATAACATCCTGTTTCAGTGACCACAATGAGTCAGTTTCCCCTGATTGGCATCACATGCTGTACCATTTCACTAAGTTAGAGGAACCTCAGACATTTAGAGATGATGAAGCAGATGTGGTGGTGATTTACTAACTGCATATTTGATAGTAAAAATTAAAGGGGATGAATGAATTTAAACTGGTAAGTAATCCAGCAAAGAGGGCAGCTGCGCTAAAGTCATAAAGTATGCTGACCCGAAAAAAACACAAATAATAACACATTAATAAATAATGCTGTTAAAAAGAACTGCAGTTTACATAAAAGCCTTCCTAAAGTTTTTCATAGCAGAGATTTTTACATATCCTAACATGACCTGATATTGATCTCCTGATCCCCTGCCACATGATGTGGTTCCTTCTGACGACCTCATCGCTACAACACACAGCAGGAGACCAGGAAGTAATCACTCCGGAAACTGTCGGGAGCAGCAATCAGCAGAGGTGAGTATCTAAGTTCTTCCTTAAGTTTTAATTTTAACAACTTTGGGTATACCCTTAAAGCCAATTAACCTACCTGCATGTCTTTGGAGTGTGGGAGGAAACCAGAGTACCCAGAGGAAGCCCATGCAGGCACAGGGAGAACACGCAAACTCCAGGCAGGTAGTGTCGTGGTTGGGATTTGAACCAGTGACGCTTTTCACTGCTAAGTGAGAGTGCTAACCACTACACCACTGTGCCACCCAAATATGTATATATATTTCACATTATAGAAAGCTACTTGCTGTTACTTCTTTCAACAGAATGCACAAGCCCCATGTGACCCTGGCAGCCATCTTAGATGAACCAGAGTATATTTAAGACTGTGACCCCTAGATTTGGCAAGCTTTATGCGAGTGGACAGGGTAGGGACAAGTTCCCCATCTGTCAGGGACAGTACCAGCGATAAGAAGAGGTTCTGGGGGAGAGAGCGGGCCCTTTGTCCATCTTTCCAAGATGCTTCCCTTTTGGGTTGGACCGGCCAGGCCGCACTTCGCTCCTTGTAGCAGACACTGTCAACATCTCTGTGTCTTCTGACCTCTGTCAATCCCTGCACAGTTGTAAGTGGCACCAGATGGGTGAGCCTCCCCACCAGGCCTGTTTGTGCTGTTAATTGAAACATACTGCCTACCACACAAAGCTATAGCTCAACATGTACTACAGCAGGTGCTATGATTTTTTTTTTACAGGAAGCTATGTACAGTAGTACCCTTCTGCGCATCCCACCATTCACAATCTACCTACAGTGCATAGAGAAGTACAGCGATCCATAGATGACATCAATGGGTATAAAATAAGGTATATAATAAAAACAGAAAAGTTTATTTAAACATGTAATGTGTTGGTTAGGCAGAAAAGGAGGAACCTAAGAAGACAAAAATATAAGTGGATTGAATTTTAAGCTTAACAAAACACATGTTAACTTAATGCATTTGCACCTCCTGACCCAACAGCTTTCCCATAATTCCCTACAAGGGCAAAGTGACAGAGTCTCTTTAATCTTCAAAGACCATACAAAGTTCTAAGATTATTATGTCTTACCCTTAGTTATGTAGTGTATCACTTTCACTTTTGCAATAGATATAAATCATACCTTCATATAATCATATTGGCAGTTAAAGGACTCCAACTGAAAGGTTGTGAACATGTAGCTGATGGTATTCCCCATTGTGGTCTGTATTGTCCAGTTGCAGTGTTGGTTGGAAGGATATGAATTTGGATAGTTTGGACTTTCCAGAATGCCACTACTACGGTTACTAATCAAGACTCCTTGGCAAGCTGAAAATTAAATGATATAAAAGACAACATTTATACAAGTTCTCGCTCAAAGCTGAACCTTAGACAGCAATCAAATTGGAAGAGGGGGAAGCAGCACTAGAAGCCAATCAGGTGTTCTACATTCAACATTCTGACATGGTTTATTCCTAAAAGGAGGAGAGAGAGATAACCTAATGAGTTTTTTGCTGCTTCTTTGATGTCCAATCACAGGCTGGGGAGGGTGATTTAGCTGTATTGCATAACAGCAGGAGAGAAAAGTCAGATCACCAACCTGGCAGTGCTGTGTGAATCCTCAGGACTAAACAGGACTTGACCACATGTATGTATTTTAACTCTGGATTTAATGGATTACCTGGTGTTTCAGTCATTCATTACAGGCATTTATATAGCACCAACAATTTACATAAAGTACATTCATATCAGTGCCTTTCCTCATGGAGCTTACAAGCTAAGACAGGGGTGCTCAAACTGTGGCCCGCAGGCCACCCTCTGATGTGGCCCATGACCTCAAACCAGGGAAGGCATGCCCATGCTTTGGGATGTGAGCATCATTATTGGTATCAGTTGGAGGAATAGTGCCCCAACATTAGATTTAGTTGGAGGCACGGTGCCCCACCATTGGTATTAGTTGGAGGAATAGTGCCCCTTTATTGGTACTAGTTGGAAGAATAGTTCCCCATCATTGGTATTAGTTGGATAAATAGTTTTCCATTATTGATATTAGTTGGAGAAATAGTGCCCCATCACTGATATTGTTTGGAAGAATGTTGTCCCATCACCAGTATTAGTGGGGGGAATAGTGCCCCATCACTGGTATTAGTTGGAGAAATAGTGCCCCATCACTGGTATTGTTTGGAAAAATTTTGTCCTATCACCGGTATTAGTGGGAGGAATAGTGCTCCATCACTGGTATTAGTTGGAGAAATAGTGCCCCATCATTGGTATTAGTTGGAGGAATAGTGCCCCATCATTGGTATTAGTTGGAGGAATAGTGCCTCATCACTGGTATTGTTTGAAAGAATATCGTCCCATCACCGGTATTAGTGGGAGAAATAGTGCCCCTTTATTGGTATTAGTTGGAAGAATAGCTCTCCATCATTGTATTAGTTTGAGGAATAGTGACCTATCATTGATATCAATGGGAGAAACAGCACACCGCTGTTAGTGTCAGTAGCAGGAATAGTCTCTCATAGCTATGTGAGGAATAGTGCCCCGTGGGCCAGATAAAGATGAGCAAAGGGCCATCGTTTGAAGGCCACTGATCTAAACCAGTGGTTGTCAACATACAGGGCACAGGAGACTTCAACAGGCTCTTAAATCACCAAGGGGGTGCATATAATATTCAGTAGATAAAATTGCTACAGAAGACTGATATGGCTTGAAGATGTAATAAAGGAAACAGGCAATAAGTAGTAATCATAGCAACCAGTCACAATGATGGGTTGTTGTGGACACTGCACTTTGCATTTAGTACTTTCTTGCACTCTTTAATGAAGAAGTTTATAAATACAGAAGCAGAACAATGTTAATTATTATTTGAACTGTCATGACACAAACTCACTCTGCTTATAGGTAGCCAAGAATCCACTATATGACATAGTATTGTCTGTCCGTAGCTTTACATACACGTCACTAGCAGTGGAGCGTATTGGAGAAGGCAGTTCTGGACCGCAGAGCTTCTTTAGTAAAGCTGAATTGCTGCTATTGCCATTGTAGACCTTAAAACAGAGTACACAGACATATAAAAATTCAGAAGATAATTCAGCATTTGGCACTGAGGATCAGAATTCACATAAATGCAGACTAACCAGGTAGGTTCAATAAGAGGATTTGAACTCAAAACACAGTTATCATTTTATAGGGAACATCTATAAATGTTAAAGGCTAAGTTCACCTTTGGCACATGTTACATATTCCACCAGTATTTAGGGTGGAACATGTAACATGTTGCAGCTCCTGCCCCCTCTACCCCCCAATCCCCCCTCCCTGTGACAGCAGACAAGGGTTCTTCTCCCCGTATCCGCTGTCACTTTTTAAAAACAGCGTGGCTGTACTGGACTCTGCCCACACAGCCATGTCATTCACTCACAGATTTCTGTGAATGAATAAACTACAAATACTGTCTTCCATTACTTGTAATTTCAGTAGGCTGTGGGGGTGCTGATGATCGCTCTTGTAATCCATTGACATATGTGCAGGAGCCCACATTGCACTGGTGATCTACTGATGGCGGGTACGATGTTTTCCTGCAGGAAAAAATAATGAATGCACAATTTTTTTTATGCAAAAAATATATGCATGTATTATTTTTTATGTAAAGGTGAACCGAGCCTTTAAGTGTGCCGAATGCCGCGTACACACGAGCAGATTGTATGGCGTACTTAGTCCGTCATACAATCCGACGGACAATCCGTCGTAGTTTCCACTGAACGGACTTGACCACACACGGATACACAAACAGTCCGTCGAAAGCTTGCGCGATGACGTGTACAGCACGTACGACGGGACTAGAAATAGGAAGTCCAAGACACAGCAAAGCACCCTTCCGCCGTGTAAATCCTTTCTGGGCATGCGCCATTCTTAGTCCGTCGAACTAGCATACTGACGACCGTATTGTCCGCTGAAACCAAAGTACGACGGACAGATTTTTGGAAAAACCGAAATTCTTAGTACTCCGGACTGCATGCTGAAAAAGTCCGCTGAAGCCCACACACGAGCGGATTGTCCGCTGAAATGTGTTTCAACGGACTAAGTACGTCAAACAGTTTGACCGTGTGTACGCGGCATAAGCAGTACCTAAAAAAGAGACCTTTTGTCTTGAATCCCTTCTAAAAGAAATAGCAGTGCAACTCATGTGCGTTGATCCCAGGGGCGGACTGACAACTCATGGGGCCCTCGGACAATAGATTATGGGGCCCCCAGGCAATCAGGGGCCACACAGTATACACAAACACACACACACAGTATACAATCACAAAGTATACACAGGCATGTTTCTATTGGCTGAGAAGGTACTGGAGAGGTGGGGCAGCTATAATCTCGGGATTTTTAGACCAAAAGGATGTCGGTAAGGGACATTTCAGAGACAGATATAAAAAAAAACTGATTTTTACATACTGTCCCTGGTTTTACTGAGGCTGGCAACCCTGGTGGGGCCCCCTAGTGGCCCGGGGCCCTCGGGCAGTGCCCGAGTGGCCGAATGGTCAGTCCGCCCCTGGTTGATCCCCATAGTTTTAAATCTGAAGTGAGATATTAGACACTGCTGCCTCTGAATTAAATTCTCACAAGATTTCCTGTAGAGCAGTGGTTATCAACCCTGTCCTCAGGGCCCACTAACAGGTTTTAAGTATTACCTTGGTGGAGATGCAGACTAGAATACTGCAATCATTGATCAGCAAATGATATCACCTGTGATGTATTTCAGTTATCCTGCAAACCTGGCCTGTTAGTGGGCCCTGGGGACAGGGTTGATGACCACTGCTGTAGAGCAAGCTGTACTTGAGGACCTGCAGGGCAAGGACTCCACTACCAGGCACTAGATCGCCATTCATAGGCGGGCAGCTCTGTGGAAGCAAAGCCATGCCTCTATCAAGATGGCCACCTCAACACAGTGCAGAACAAGACATGGTAAGTCTGTAATAAGGAAAAGATCAACTGCAGGAAGCCATGTGGCTAGTTCTTTGCCCTCTGCTTATTTTTTTTTGGGCACTGCTTCCAAAGTTCAGGTCCTTTTTAAATGTTTTGGATGTCCATTTTGGCATCTATAAGTGAGTAGAAAAGGCAACTGGACTTTTATGTGTTTATTCTACTGTTACAAATGTTTAAAGGATCAGTTGTTTCAAAATGGACTTTTCAATTTCGAGTGGATTTTTCATTTTCCTTTTTTCATTTTCATCTCTAGGATTGCAGAGAAGAACCCTTCCTCTCAGATTATCTGCTTTTATTACAAAGGAGTCCAACTCCGGTATATGATGGACCAGTAGCGTGACTAGGTTTCTGTCAATAGTGGGGGGCTAGGAAATCAGGGTGAAAATTTTTACCTTCAGAATTTCCAAGAGATATGTGAACCAAGTAACCCAAAACTGAAATTGCTAAAGATGATGTTTAATATTTGGGAATGAAATACTTACAGCTAGATAGTCACGGATACAATTGTCGTGTGACTCCAGATGAAAGGTTTCAAACTGAATCTCAATTTGATTTCCCCGGGAGGCACTGAGAAGCCAGTAACACTCAGAATTCTCATAGTATGGCATGGGATAATTCGGAGA
Organism: Lithobates pipiens; assembly: GCF_037356315.1. Classification (NCBI taxonomy): domain Eukaryota; kingdom Metazoa; phylum Chordata; class Amphibia; order Anura; family Ranidae; genus Lithobates; species Lithobates pipiens. The sequence continues at coordinate 72,951,930 of NW_027507764.1, forward strand.
TGAGAATGCACCAGACAATGCTCTTAGCGTTGCACCACAACCTGCAAGACAACACACCAAACTATTATCAAACCTCTGTGCATCGATTATGAAGGGTTATTTTAGCCAGTAATGCACTTTTTGTAATTTTTGGATATGGTGAGGAGGTATTTCAACTAGACTTTTACTGCTGTCTGTGTCATTCTTTATTTATCAGGGTGTCCCCAACCACCAGAAAAAATGGGGTGATTTTGGGAGAACTGTCAGGGCCATTCACACAATGTGTGGCTGGCATTTTTCTGCACATGATCAACACCATCAATAGCAAAAAGCAGTTACTTAACTGATCCACTCCTCCATGCTGCAAGACCGGTCCCCGCAGCCTGTTCTCCTCAAGCCTCTGGCAGGCGGATGCTCTCTGGAGCATATTATCCTCAAGGAGCTTACATTCTAAGGTTCCTAACTCACATTTATACATACACATATCAGGGTCATTTTAGACAGGAGCCAATTAACCTTCCAGCATGTCTTTGGAGTGTGAGAGGAAACCGGAGTACCCGGAGGAAACCCAGACAATCAAAGGGAGATCATGCAAAACTAAATGCATATAGTATCCTGGTTGGGATTTGAATTGAGGACCCCAGGGTAATGCAGAGCTATAAGCCACCTGGTCAGACAAACAACAATACACAACTTGAGGTTTACTGAATAAATGCAGGGTCAATTGACAATGCAAACAGGATGGTAACAGGGGTATGCAATAGGCACAGATGTTCCTAATTGTGCAATAGTCGCAATTATCCTTCATAATGTATTACTTTATAGCAGAAAAGAGGGTTTCACCATATCAGATCAAAAGGGTGTAGTTGCCACATCCCTAATGTGTAATTGAAAAAAAGAGAAATCCCCCTTCATTGGGACTTTTAAGGCAATATACACATTATGCAAAATATTGTATTTATTAGATATGCATAAAAATATATGACCATACCCAAAGGGTACCGGGATTATTATATACCGGAGAGTACTATTTTGTTGTCACATTTTTCATGTAATTTGTTGCTTTTTTTTTTTTTTTTTTTATGTATGTACATTTTCTGTATAAACTTTGATGTTTTTTAATCATCAATCATCTTTATGGTCGTATATTTTTATGCATATCTAATAAATACAATTTGCTGCATGCTATGGTGACCCAAACTGGCTTCCTGCACACTAGATTTTGGAAAGCTTACTAAGTTCTGATCATTGAATTTAGAGTCTAAAGTGCTGGAACCATTTATCTCTGGTCATGAGATCAAGCAGAACACTACAAATACTATGTACATTTACTCATAATTTTCCATTTGATGGGAGTTTTCCTTTAAATAGATGTACTTTCATTCCGAATGTTACCTGTGGTTGCCGTGTCCCAGTGAGCAGAAAATCCTTTATATGTGACAGCCGAGTCACTTCGAAACTTTATCCAAAGTTTATTACTATGAGATATAATTAGTGCAGGGGGGCCACTGCAAAACCGGCCCAATAATGGAGATACTTCATAGCCGCCGTCCCTGTAAATGAAAAACATGGCAAGAGTTTATCATGACAAGTTAGTTCAGAAGTTATAAAAACGAGCCTGTAGAGCATACACCAGTTTGGGCCTTGTCTGTGACCACAGGAAATAAACTAATTTCTGCCACTGCTCATAACAACTGGTTAGATTTTGGTTGTCCTCTAATCTGCAGTGGAAATTGCACAAATTAAGTCTATATAGGCCCGGGGCTGTACTGTGAGATTATACTGTTCTAAGCAAGTGGTCATGATGAATGAATGAATGAATGAATAACTTTTATAGTGCTACATATGCGAACTAAATTGCCTCAGGGCGCTTTTGCCGCCAGTGTCCATCTGGGTTTTCAGAAGAGCGGATGTCCGCATTTAGAGCGTTCCATAGCCGTAGTCCTTGGACTGTGAACCTTTGTTCGCCTTTTCATTTAAAACGGGTCTTGGGGATGTGGAGGAGGTTCTGGTTAGTTGACCAGAGAGGGCGACCTGGGTTGTAGTGCTTTATTTTGTCTCAGAGGTATTGTGGGGCATTTCCTTGAGTACATTGGGAGTGAGGCAGAGGGTCTAAAATGTAACTCTGTCCTTCACGGCTAGCAACTGGAGGGTCCTCAGGGACAGGGTGATTGATTCCCAGGGTTCTTTTCCAGTTACCAGTCTGGCTGCTGTGTTCTGGACGATTTGTAGACGTGAAATTTGGTATTTTGGAAGTCCTAGGTAGAGGAAATTTGCGTAGTCGAGTTGGGAATTGATGATTGTTTCAACTACTGCTGCTGTATCTCCTTCCGGGATGAAGGGGATGAGTCTATGCAATAGGCGATGATGACAACCATTGATGAAGAGTTTATTTTATTACCTAATATGTTTTATCTCTGTGATTATTTTTTTAAAGGCTAACTCCATCTTTAGCCCATGTAACCGTATTTATAGGGTTAACATGTAACCTTGTGCAAATGAGCCCCCACCCTCATCACAACACTCGCAGTCCACTGAAAATTCATCCAGTTCTCCAAATGACAGTACCCCTCAGTACGGGCAGAGAGCAAGAGTTTCCAGGAGCCTGGCATTGCATCTGCAATCCACTAATCACAAATACAATGCTTTGCAGGCTCTTGTGACAAAAAAATTATAAATGTACATTTTGTTCCCTGCAAAAATATGTGCATTTCTTATTTTTTTAAAAGGTGGACTTTGCATTCTTATTTCATTATTTTAAAGGCTAACGCTTTATCATTGTGACTTGAACTACTGAGAGTCTTGTGACTCCTCTAAGCAACCTTTGGATGCCCTTTTCAAGGTATCAACAATTAAAAAAAATGAATTTCAATTGTTATTTTGGTTTGGTGATGCCATAGAATACTTCTGAAGTATTTTGGAAAATGTAACATTTTAATTTTTTTTAATTGTATACAGAATGGAGAGGGATTTGGGGGGATTAGAACCCCTGTCAGCAGTGGCGGAACTACCGCCATAGCGACCCATGCGGGCGCTATGGGGCCCGCAGCCGATCGAGGGCCCGGTGAGTGGCTTTGCTACGCGGGTGCGGGCCGCACCGGGTGACACCCGCCAGCGGGGTGACACCCTTGAGTAGCGGCAGCCGCACCACTAGCACCTGTGCCTTCTGTGCTCGAGCGCAGGCTGAGGGACGCAGCAGCGTGGACCTAAGCCACCTCCCCTCCTCTCTGTTTACATGCACAGAGGAGGAGGAGCCTGCACTCGAGCCTCGAGGAACACACACCGCTGTATGTGGAGAATGTCAGCGCTGTTGTGAGGTATGTAAGGGGGGGTCTGCTCTGCACTACTGAGGGGGGGGGGTCTGCTCTGCACTACTGAGGGGGGGGTCTGCTCTGCACTACTGAGGGGGGGGGTCTGCTCTGCACTACTGAGGGGGGGGGGTCTGCTCTGCACTACTGAGGGGGGGGGGGTCTGCTCTGCACTACTGAGGGGGGGGGGTCTGCTCTGCACTACTGAGGGGGGGTCTGCTCTGCACTACTGAGGGGGGGGGTCTGCTCTGCACTACTGAGGGGGGGGGTCTGCTCTGCACTACTGAGGGGGGGGTCTGCTCTGCACTACTGAGGGGGGGGGGTCTGCTCTGCACTACTGAGGGGGGGGTCTGCTCTGCACTACTGAGGGGGGGGGGTCTGCTCTGCACTACTGAGGGGGGGGGGTCTGCTCTGCACTACTGAGGGGGGGGGGTCTGCTCTGCACTACTGAGGGGGGGGGTCTGCTCTGCACTACTGAGGGGGGGGGTCTGCTCTGCACTACTGAGGGGGGGGTTCTGCTCTGCACTACTGAGGGGGGGGGTCTGCTCTGCACTACTGAGGGGGGTCTGCTCTGCACTACTGAGGGGGGGGGGTCTGCTCTGCACTACTGAGGGGGGGGTCTGCTCTGCACTACTGAGGGGGGGGTTTGCTCTGCACTACTAGGAGGGTCTGCTCTGCACTACTAGGAGGGTCTGCTCTGCACTACTGAAGGGGGGGGGTCTGCTCTGCACTACTGAGGGGGGGGGGGTCTGCTCTGCACTACTGAGGGGGGGGGGTCTGCTCTGCACTACTGAGGGGGGGGTCTGCTCTGCACTACTGAAGGGGGGGGGTCTGCTCTGCACTACTGAGGGGGGGGGGTCTGCTCTGCACTACTGAGGGGGGGGTCTGCTCTGCACTACTGAGGGGGGGGGGTCTGCTCTGCACTACTGAGGGGGGGGTCTGCTCTGCACTACTAGGAGGGTCTGTTCTGCACTACTGGGGGAGGGTCTGCTCTGCAATACTGAGGGGGGTCTGCTCTGCAATACTGGGGGGGGTCTGCTCTGCAATACTGGGGGGGGTCTGCTCTGCACTACTGAGGGGGGGTCTGCTCTGCACTACTGAGGGGGGGTCTGCTCTGCACTACTGAGGGGGGGGGTCTGTACTACTGAGGGGCGGGTCTGCACTACTGAGGTGGGGGTCTGCACTACTGAGGTGGGGGTCTGCACTACTGAGGTGGGGGTCTGCACTACTGAGGTGGGGGTCTGCACTGCTTGGGGCCCTGCACTACTGAGGGGGAGTCTGTACTGAGGGGGTTGTCTGCAAAGCTGGGGGGGTCTGTACTGCTGGGGGGGTCTGTAATGGGGGGTGTGGGTACTAAGGGGATGTCTGCATTGCTGGGGGGTCTGCACTTGGGTGGGGGGTGTGGGTACTAAGGGGGATGTCTGCATTGCTGGGGGGTCTGCACTTGGGTGGGGGGTCTGTACTGATGGGGGGTGTCTGCACTGAGGGGGGTCTGTAATGGTGGGTGTCTGTACTGCTGGGGGGGTCTGCACTGAGGTGGGGTGTCTGTACTGTTGGGGGGGTCTGCACTGAGGTGGGGAGTGTCTGTACTGATGGGGGGGTCTGCACTAAGTGGGGTGTATGTACTAAGGGGGGTGTCTGCACTGCTGGGGGGTCGGTACTACTGAAGGGGTCTGCACTGAGAGGGGTGGGTTTGCACTGCTGGGGATGTCCTGCACTGAGGGTGGTGTCTGCACTGAGGGGGGGCCTGTACTGATGGGGATATGCATGTGTGTCCTTCAGGGGCTGCATACAGTATACTGCATACTTTGTTGGATGAAATTAATATAAGCTGTTGCCTGGGTACTGTGCTACATGAGTGTGGTAATCTGTTGTTCAATGGCATTAGTTCATTTTTTTTTGTGGGGGGGGGGGGGGGGCATGCAACATTTTGCTATGGGGCCCTGTGATTTCTAGTTACGCCCCTGCCTGTCAGGTTTTTATTTCTGTCTGTGTCCCCATTATGGGATCTATTATCTCTATTTGTCCTGTTTACTGTTATTACTGAAAGTGAATGTAAAAGAAAATCTGCCATTTTGGGAATAGAAGGAAAATCTTCCAATGGGGACACTAGTTCTGGTGACAACCAGGGATTTTCTCCCTTTGGGGGGGGGGTTCTTTCACTTCCTGTTTTGGCAATAGGACAAGAAGTGAAGGGAAATAATCACAATGGGACACAGATGACAAAAAAAGTGACAGGGATTATAACCCTCCCTTACCATCCAGAAAGAAAAAACGGTTTTGCCTTTAGTTCCACTTCAACTAAAAGTTGTTACTTGCCTGATCTCCACATAGTCTCTGGCGCAATCTTCATAATTTTCTAGCTTGAAATCGGTGAAGTTAAGCATGATCTGCATGTTAAATTCGGTGGTGATTGTATACACACACTGCCTGTTAGTCGGATAGTTAGCAGGATAGTTTGGCGAGGTAAATACACCCGTTGCTTCTGTATAGGCCATATCACAGGCTGGAAAAAATAATCCAAAAAATCAATAAAAACAAAGTAAATATATTTATTAAATTCCAGTACCTGTGTACACTATAAACAATATTTAGTCCCTTAAAGTAGGGCTCAAAATTTCAAGTCCTGAGCTACTAGCCAGGCCTTAAAGCCTTATACACACAATCGGATTTCCTGCAGACAAAACCTCAGACTTTTGTCCAAAGGCGTGTGCCTGGATTTTGTCTTGCATAGAAACGGCAAGGAATTGTCGGCCAACAAACACAAATGTAGTGACGTACTACGTGTTTTTTTCAGCTCTTTAGTGCCACCCTTTCAGCTCCTTCTGCTAATTTCATGTTAGTAGAAGTTTGGTGAGTGTTGATTCGCACTTTTCATTTAGCGTTTTTCATTTCGTGCTTTTCAGTTCATTTCTGAACGGCCGTTCGTCAACCAGCCATGTTGCAGAATTGGAGGAGATAATGTGTTATTTATTATTGGCCTTGGAGTTACTGCTTTGACCCAAGTCCAGTGCAGGAACAGAAGGAGGATTTCTTAGACCATAATTGGTTACTTTATAAATCGTGACCAATTATGTCATATGCCTTTGCTGCGGGAGTTCCAGGAGAATAATCTGTATGATTTTTGGAATTATCTGACGGACCCCTGCTTTCACCAACTCTTGGCATTGTTGACCCCCATATATTAAGAAATAGGACACATGCATGAGGCTTTTATTAATTTTTTTGTTTGAATAATGATTTGATTTGGTATATTTTCTATATTTTTGGATGCATAGAATGCACTTTTTGGTTAATTTCTATTGACAGATAGCATGTCTTTGTTTTCATTTTTTAATGCCCAACCAAACATTGTGTAGAATAATACTTGGTTTTACGACAATTCCTTGCCGTTTGTATGCAAGACAAAATCATGGCACATGCCTTCGGACAAACGTCATAGGTTTTGTCTGCAGAAAATCTGATCATGTGTACGAGGCTTTACTTGTCATCAGTTGCCCCACCCAACCCTTAGTCTGCCCCACCCCTAATTTTGCCTCTAATCCCACCCCTAAACACGCCCTCGTAAACTATCTCATGAAATTACACTGTTAAATGTTTTATGCAGAATTAGGTTACAAATATAAATATTAACAACAACAACTTTAACAATATTAACATAAAGCATATTTCATTGATCTGCCTGTGATAAATAAAATAAGGATAAAATATGATTGTCTACTATACATCATTACTGCCTTGTTAGGTAAATATTTTAATACCATATTAAAATGAAAACCAATTAATGACACTTTCACTGATTTAGGATGCAGAGAGAGTTAGCCCTTGGACACACGGTCGGACATTCCGATGGAAAATGTCCGATCGGACCGTGTTGTCGGATAATCCGACCATGTGTGGGCTTCATCTGACTTTTTCTGTTGGAATGTCCGACCAACAAAGTTTGAGAGCTGGATATAAAAATTTTCCTACAACATGATCCGATCGGACTTTGTCCGATCGTTTGTAGAGAATTCCGATCGGACAAAGTGCCACGCATGCTCAGATCAAATTATGAGAACAAAGCTATTGCTACTAGCCGCAATGTAGTTCCGTCGTAACTAAATTACGTCATCACGTTACGAACGATCTGATTTTCCAACAACTTTGTCCGACCCTGTGTATGCAACACCAGTTTAGGACAAAATCCGTCGGACAAAACCCGACGGATTTTGTTGTCGGAATGTCCGACCGTGTGTACAAGGACTTACAGTGGAGCGCAACACTGGACAAAGGTGCCGGATCTGCCAAAGTTAATCTTTCTTATTAACAAGCTGGTGATTGGTTGTTAGGTGGTCCAAGTAACCAATCACTAGCTTGTTCATGCCCAACCCCCCTCCCCGCCCTGCCCCCGCCTCATCTAGTTCTTTGCTGACTCCCGCCGTATGCCTGGCCCTGCTAAGAAAATGAGAGGGGGAGAAATCTGGGAGGAAAATCGGCTCCGTTCAACCCCGCCTGCTGGTTGCACCCGTCCCCCCTCCAATGCAGCTACACATTTGCCATCAGCTTATTTCCACTCGCCTAACATGAGCAGGCAAGTGGAAATTTTGAGGGCTGCTTAAAGTATATGTAAATATAACTTGTTCTATTCATTTTTCATGGAAGGTGCATGGGAGTTTTGGGGGGTTTTCTTTGATCTGTCCCTTGGAGAAATTTCCTTTTAATTTCTTGTTTGAGAGACAGTTGTCACCAGAACATGTGTCCTTGTCCTTGTCCTGTTCACCTTTATTTCATGACAACTTTAAAAACTTGGATTTCCCATACATTTTGTTACCTTAAAGTGATTGTATGTAAGATCTCAAGTGCTGTTTCTCTCCTCATTGGACAGATCAATAGCAGCAGGAGCCATTGGCTTCCGCTGCTGTCAATCAAATCCAGTGACAAAGGACTAGGGGCGGGGCTGAGTCCTGCTGTCTGTGTCAATGGACGCAGCAGTGGGACTCGGGAGCATGCCCCTATGGAAAGCGGCTTTCCATGGGGGCACCCGATGAAGGGGAGGAGCCAGGAGTGCCGACGGGACACCCCAGAAGAGGAGGAATGGGTCTGCTCTGTGCAAAACCCTTGCACAGAGGAGGTAAGTATAACAACTATGTGGCATGTTCACCAATAACAGGAGCCTGGTGGACAAGATGGGTGAACTAGAGATACCATTGTACAAGGAGGATTTGGGTTTTGTGGGAATTTCAGAGACCTGGTTCAACAGTTTTCATGATTGGCTGGCAACCAGTCAAGGGTATACCCTTTATCACAGGGATAGAGAGGGTAAAAATGGGGGAGGGGTATGCCTATATATCAATAATAATTTACAAGTGAATGTGAGAAATGACATCACTAAGTGAGCTAGGGAGGAGGTGGAATCCTTAGGGGTAGAGCTCCAAAGTGATGAAGCTAAGGGGAAAATAATACTGGGAGTATGCTATAGGCCCTCTAACCTGAGGGAGGAGGGGGAGACGGATCTCCTATCACAAGTTGGATTAGCAGCAAGGATGGGAAGTTATCATAATGGGGGATTCTAATTATCCAGACATAGACTGGGCAGAGGGAACCACGCATTCGTCTAAGGCTCGCCAGTTCTTAAATGTCTTACAGGACAATTTCATGGTTCAGATGGTAGACGCACCAACTATAAATAAAGAGTTACTGGATCTTCTGATTACCAACAATACAGACCTGATCATGGATGTGGAAATATGCTGTAATTTAGGAAACAGTGATCAGGGGAATGCAAAGACACTGAATTTCAAAAGAGCCAACTTCCCTAAACTACGAGCCTGGTTAGAAGTCATGAATTGGGATAAAATCTTAGGAACAAAGAACACGGAGGAGAGATGGGTTTGTTTTAAGAGCATATTAAATAAGGTAATTAGCCAATGCATCCCATTGGGTAATAAATTTAAAAGATTGAACAAAAGTCCTGGATGGCTTAACTCCAATGTAAAAATGCATATAAAAGCAAAGGAGAAGGCCTTCAAAAAATACAAGGTTGAGGGATCATCATCAGCATTTAGACTTTCTAAAGAATGCAACAAGAAATGTAAGGGTGCAATTAAGGTGGCTACAATAGAACATGAATGACCCATAGTGGAGGAGAGCAAAAAAAATCCCAAGAAGTTCTTTAAGTATGTAAACAGTAAAACGGACAGACCATATTGGCCCCATAAAGAATGAGGAAGGACATCTGGTTACAAAAGATGGGGAGATGGCAAAGGTAATGAATTTATTTTTCTCCTAAGTCTTCACGAGGGAATCGGGGGGCTTCAGTAACCAAAACTGCAGAGTTTATCCTTATGACACATCACAGGAAGCACCTCCATGGTTAACAGAGTACAGAATTAAAATTAGACTTTGGGAAACTTAACATTAATAAATCACCGGGACCAGATGGCTTGCATCCGAGGCACCTGGTACTGGAATGGTACCAGGTGATTGGAGAAAAGCCAATGTAGCACCAATATTTAAAAAGGGACAAAAATACATCCCTGGGAAATACAGACCAGTTAGCCTAACATCAATAGTATGCAAGCTCTTGGAGGGGATGATAACGGACTATATACAAGATTTTAGTAACGAGGACGGTATCATTAGCAGTAATCAGCATGGATTCATGAAGAATCGTTCTTGCCAAACCAATCTATTAACCTTCTATAAGGAGGTGAGTTGCCATCTAGAAAAAGGAAGGCCCGTAGACGTGGTATATCTGGATTTTCTAGTAGATGATAGGCTCAGCACTGGCATGCAATGCCAAGCTGATGCTAACAAAGCAAACATAATATTGGCATGCATTAAAAAGGGGATCAATTACAGAAATAGAATGATAATTCTCCCACTCTACAAGACTCTGGCCGCACCTAGAGTATGCTGTCCAGTTCTGAGCACCAGTCCTCAGGAAGGATGTACTGGAAATGGAGCGAGTACAAAGAAGGGCAACTAAGTTAATAAAGGGTCTGGGGGATATTAGTTATGAGGAAAGGTTGCGAGCACTGAACTTATTCTCTCTGGAGAAGAGACACTTGAGAGGGATATGATTTCAATTCATAAATATCGTACTGGTGACCCCACAATAGGGATAACATTTTTTTGCGGAAGGGAGTTTAACAAGACATGTGGCCACTCATTAAAATTAGAAGAAAACAGGTTTAACTTTAAACTACGTGGAGGGTTCTTTACTGTAAAAGCGGCAAGGATGTGGAATTCCCTTCCACAGGCAGTGGTCTCAGCGGGTAGCATCGATAGTTTAAAAAAATATTAGATAAGCACCTGAACGACCACAACATACAATATACAATGTAATACTGACATATAATCACACACATAGGTTGGACTTGATAGACTTGTGTCTTTTTTCAACCTCACCTACTATGTAACTATGTAACATGTTTGTAATTTTTATTAGAAAAAAACCCCTTTAATTGATCTTAGTACACTATATTGACATTTAAAGCTGTGGTTTAGATATGACAATGTTTACATTGGACCAATGTAAGTATGTACTGTATATACCATACCTAAAAGATTCCCGTGGAAGCTGCAAATCACTGTAGTAGATACCGCTACTCCAGTGATTACCGCTGACTCCTGTGTCCAGGGTGGAGCGGCTGCCCAGCTGAGGTACCCCGGTGTATGACATCAGAGCATCAAAACATTACTGCCTCTCTACCTTATCAGCTGACAGTAAAATCACATTGGAAGTTATTTACGAAAGGTAAATCAACTTTGCACTGCAAGTTCACTTGAAAGTGCAGTCGCTCTAATCTGAAATGATGTAGATCTGGAACGGGTAGATCTGAAATGAGTGTAAGCTCTGCTGATTTTATCATCCAATCATGTGCAAGCTAAAATGCTGTTTTTTACTTTCCTTGCATGTACCCCTTGGATCTACAGCGACTTTACTTCCAAGTGCACTTGCAGTGCAAAGTGGATTTGCCTTCAGTAAATGACCCCCATTGTGTTACTTTTAGGATAGTGAAAGTGTGAGTCTTTTTTTTTTTTTAAAGAGGAAGTAAACCCTTCCAAACAACTTGGACCTATAGGTAAGCCTAGATTAAGGCTTACCTGTAGGTCCAAGCAATATCTCCTAAACCTATATGGTTTAGGAGATATTTGCCCGAAAATGGGCACCGCTGTCTACGGCGCATGCGCCGTAGACAGCGGCGCGCAGGCGCACTAAATGCGGGAAATCCGAGAATGGATTTGCCTAATTTGTCGACTCCCGTGCGCATGCGCGGGAGTGACGTCATCGCGGCTTCGCCGTATGGCAGTGGCGGAGCTGCGAGACGCGACTCCTGTGCGCATGCGCGGGAGTGACGTCATCGCGGCTGCGCCGCTGTGATTCGTCGGAGCTGCGAGACGCCACCAGCAACATGGATGCGGCGGACTACAGGGGACAGCGGCGACTTCGCTGGCTCCTGTGTCAGGTAAGTGACACATAATGAGCTACTATGCGATGCATAGTAGTCCATTATGCTTTACCTTTGCAGGGAAAAAAAGAGGAAGTAAACCCATCAGGGTTTACTTCCTCTTTAAAGAGACTTATCCTTAGATTTGACAGCAAATTCTTATGTACACCTAGATACATAAGACTACGTGAAGCACTAACCTATTCCTGTTCAACACTTGGAGAAGAGAACAGAATGGTATGACCTCACACATTCATAACATTGGTGTAACCAACTCCAGCAATTTCATAAAAATAGCCTCATTCCGCTAAGCGAAAAACTGCTATTAATGTGCTTATAACTTGTGCTTGTAAACATTCTCCATCTCCCCCCGTGTTGGGATTTAGCATGATGTCACTTGCAGAACCCCGCTTGATTCCTCAGTATATGTTAAGCATTAAGCTACATCTAACATTGTGTGCCAGGCACAAGTCCAGCCCTATATAGCATGGCCGAACGACTTTAACTGCACAACATAGAACAATTTTATTGTTGGTAACATCTGAAAGGTCGGGAGACAAATAATGTCATTATGTGAGCGAGATTTAAAAGATTCCTGGTGACCTTTAAGTCTGGCTGAGATTGTCCACACATCCTCACTGCCAGGCCGTGGTTTGAGTGGGTCTAAAGAGTGCGCATTCCAATCATTTTATCAGTTAAAGGGACATTTTCACTTTCTATGATCATTTAAAATAAACAAATTGTATTTACTGGTTAACTGCAGTGTGACACTCTATTTAGCTATATATATTTATATATATATATATATATATATATATATATATATATATATATATATATATATATACATATATATATATATATATATATATATATATATATATATATATATATATATATATATATTCTATATAGCTCTACGAGCAGGGCCCTCCTGTACATTTTGTATTGAACTGTACTGTAATTGTGTTGTCCCCCCCTATACATTGTAAAGCGCTGCGTAAACTGTTGGCGCTATATAAATCGTGTATAAAAATAATAATATATATATATATATATATATGTGTGTGTGTGTGTGTGTGTGTGTGTGTAATATATATATATATATATATATATATATATATATATATATATATATATATATATATATATATATAATATAAAATAATAATTTCTTTTATTTTGTGTCATAAAAAAAGTAAATGCCCTGTCCAAAATGAAAGGGGAATATCTACTTATACCATATTGATATCAAGCAGAACAAAAATGCAAAACATAACACTATTCCATGTATACATTGGTGGCTAACTGAAACTATAGCAAGATATATGATACACTACACAACAGAAACCCATTTGTTATTTTTATCTGCAGCTATTTAAATCTCACCTCCTAGCAGCATTCTACATTCTAAAGCAACCTTTTTAAGCTTTTAAACACAGAGGAGCCCTAAAATAATTTTATGGTCTCAGGGAACTTCCTGATAAAAATGATTATATCTACACCTCGTGGAACAGTGGGGTTGATTTACTAAAACTGGAGAGTGCAAAATCTGGTGTAGCTCTGCATAGAAACCAATCAGCTTCCAGGTTTTTTTGTCAAAGCTTAATTCGACAAGCTGAAGTTAGAATCTGATTGGGTACCATGCACAGCTACACAAGATTTGCACACTCCAGTTTTAGTAAATCAACCCCACAGTTGTATTCAGCAACTTGTAGATATAACAAAAAATAAAGGTAGAAAGGAAGCAGCTTATTTTAGTGTGTTTAACAGAAAAAAAGTGGATCATTTTTTTTTATATCCTCTTGTTCTGTAAAACAAAATTACAAAGGTAGTCAGTATATAAATGCCAGATTACATGGGTGTCCAGTGAAGTGCCACTTACATTGGTGGTAAGCGGTAGCAGTACTCCCTTGCATTGACTTCATTGGAGAAGAGTTCCCTTACATTGGTCGCCAGTAAGAGAGTTGCCTCCTTAGGTTGGTGGTCAATGGAGAAATGTCAGGTTACATTGTTGATCAATGTCCCTTACATTGGTGGTCAGAGGAAAATAGCCTACTACATTGGTGCTCAGTGGAGAAACCCACCCCCCCCCCCCCCCCCACTGCAGACCTCCATGGACTAATAAAGCATGCCCCTTACATGGTTTATCAGTGAGAAGAATGCCCCTTTACAGAGATCTAAAGAGATCATTGGTGTCAGTGGCTTTTACCTAAGAAACATGAAGAGAAGTCCATTGGTCCAATACCACTGGCTCTGCCGAGTGACCTTGGTGCCAGAACTAAGTAAGTAAAGACAGCCAGAAAATTTGCCAATAGTCTCTGTCAAAAAGCCCCTAGTTATCTCTGAAGTAACCCTAGAGTTCCACAGAATACTGATTTAGAAAAGCTGTTCTAAAGCAATACAAGTCAGAGTGATTATTTACAGATCACCAGTCTCAGACAGGCTCAAAGTGCCTGTCTACCTTCTACCAGGATGAGTGACAGAATGAAATAGTATTACTAAACCCACAACAGTGACATCAGTCTGTATATGCAGTAAAGAATGCTTGTTATACTCACTGTGAAACCTAAGGCCGCGTACACACGCGCGGACTGTTCACCCAACTTTGTCCGTCCAACAGTTTCGGCAAACAGTCCGCTCAAACTTAGCATGGACGGACATGGCCACACACGACGGACGAACAGTTTGCTGAAACCGTGCGCGATGACATGAACGGCACGTACGACGGGACGAAAAATACGACGTCCTATACACTGCATTATAGCTTTCGGCGTGAAAATCCTTTCTGAGCATGCGCGCAACTTTGTTTGACGAACAAGCCTACACACGGGCGGACTGTTCGCTCAAACAAGGTTTCAGCGGACAGTTTTTCGGAAATTCCGAAAAACCTTGTCCGTCCAACTGTCCGCTGAAACTGTCCGCTGAAAGCCCACACACGAGCGGACTGTCCGCCCAAACACTGTTCAGCGGACAAAGTTGGGCGAACAGTCCGCCCGTGTGTACGCGGCCAAAGGGGTTAATCCTCTGCATTGTGTAAAAATGCTGTTTGATCCTGTATGCACAGATCCTCCCCTTCTTGCATTGCCCTCCAAAACGTGTCTGGATAAGACAGAATTACTGGAGGCAGACTGCATATGCTCAGTTTGCTTTGTATTGTTCAAGAGTTGTTTTCTTTTCTTGGGAGAGTGCATGTGATCAGCACAAGCCAATCAGCACTGTCCAGACAGAGGGTCAGGGTCCTGCATCCTGATAGGACAGCCAGTGCAAAATGAAAACTCCTCTTACAAGCTGATAGAGGTAACAAGACTGCTATTTACTGTTGATGGAAAAAGCTATTTAGCAGTTTATATTTACTAAAATAATAATAATTTCCATGTTCTGTGTACTGTGGGGGACCAGATATAGTGATTGTAGGGTCCTGGGTTTAGTAACACTTTAACTGTTAAAAAAAATCTTCAATATCTTTTAAGAGTGACTAAACTGGGAAAACTAAAAGTCATATTTAAAAGATTCCCAGCATACTAATTATGAAGTCAAAAACATTATTTCTAATTTAAGGAAGAATAATGAACCTATTCAGATGTGTTGCTATAGCTATATTAGTGATTCTTGTAGTGTAAATCTAAAAATTATTTTAGATACATTTATTGTTTTCAGATGCTAGGCTTCCCCTATTTATAAGCTAATGAACTTGTTGGACTGGTTCGTGAACTCTGGACAGGAAGTGATGCTACAGGAAGTAGGGGGAGGGGAAAAAAGACTCAGACACAGCTATGTGCTGAGGACACATAGTACGGTTTGTTTTGCAAGACTTTGGAGAAGCAAGCAGTCTGCAACAAGACATGGGGATAACAGCAGGAACACTGGAAGAAGGAAACTTCACCTGGGAATGCCATTAAACCTATGCTGTAACCCAAGTTAAGTAACTTTTAGTGTGTCCCTTTTGCATACATTGCCCATGTGCATTTGCTAGGGATATGGTTTGACATCAATGACAGGGATCTAAACCTAAACTGTAAACTCAGCTATCAGTGCTGTGAAACACATGAAATTAGTACGTATTGTGGCTATATTTCACTGTATGGTTACAATATTTAAAGCTGAATTCTAGGTATAATCTCTTTTGCATACTTACATTGGTCCAGCTTGGGCCTGTGTATGTGTGCATATCTCATACTTTAGAGGCCACTGAGGAAGCCGACAATCATTACAGTAGTTAGTGCTACGGTACTACAGTGATAGCCGGGATCTTCTGGGTCCTGTGACAAGCGGTTTTCCTACTGCACGCTGTCCACAGGGGATTGCTGAAGTATACCCACAATATACTATTTAGAGGCATGTGTCCTTACTTTTTAGCTATAATGTTTTAATTCCTGGATTTTTTAAGTACTTGTGGTTTTAATGGTTACTCCAAAAATATATTCAGCAAAAGCCAACTAAAGCCCAGCTTTGTTACAAAATACTTTTAAAAAGTAGTCTGTGTATTGGTAAAAAAAGACAGCTTGAACTGCAGTACATAACTCCTCTCTGGTGCTATTGTCCTCAATCTTTCAAGTGGAATGAAAGCCAGTGTCATTTAACCAGAAGACCGAGGACATATTGTGAGTACAAAGCGTAATGGGCCTGTCCCGTAGGGATTAATCACTATGGCCCCTGAACTCACAGTGTAGTGATACAGAGGGCAAAGCTGATGTCTTCATGTGGGCACCTCTTTTTGCATCATTAAGGGTCGGTCACCACTGGAAGGATATAAAAAAAGGAACAGTCCCATTTGGGGTGCGGGTGAGGCCCGGTAGGTTCTAGATGTTACGCATATTTACGATGAGTCGAGAGGGTGGGGACGTTTAGCTTTCAAGCAGCATTATAGAACTCAGCCATACTGTTGCCATTTAAGCTGTAAATTCTATGTTCCTTGACTGTGTAATATACCTCCAGCGCCTGTCACAATGAGAATGTATTACGTTTCTTGTAAAATCAATAAAATCTTTGAAAGAAAAAAAAAAGGAACAGAGCTCCGTGTGTCACTTGACCGACCCCGACTTTGGGAAAAGGCAAAAATACTGCTGGGGAGGGAATCCAGGGGGATAGGGGGAACCTCGTCCCATATTTGGCCTTTATAAAAGTTGTTCACAACTCATTACAAAAATTGTTATTAGTATTAATAATAATAACAAAATGAATATGGTCAGCAAGACAAACAGAGAGGGTAAAACCTCTCCGGCATTGATACATACAGCAATGAAAATTTGACAGGGGTTTTTAATTATTTCCTACTCCAAGACTAAAATAAAAGGTTTAGCTATACATACACTTTAATTCTGCCCTAGTTGTAGTATGACTGTTTAGATATTAATCAGCACTGAATCTAAGTTGTTTTAGGCTCCAGTGGTTCAGCCATGGCTGGCAGAGAACCCAGTAAATGTGGGAACCAGACTGCAACAGTTCCGCCTCTTCACTCGTAATTCCATCTCCTCTGTTAACTCCTTGTTCTGGAATCCAGGCTGACCATCACACATCTGACTCACTTCAGATGTATGTCCTCTAATGAATAATTCGATAGTACGGTACGTGTCACGGAAAAAGATACAAAAATTAGTCAGATGTATTACATTTTGGTTAAAGGAAATTAGTTTGTTCACTCACTTGAAGTGAGCAGAAGCTATTTAGTTAACCTGTTGATGCACACATAACACATACGTGTAACAGTAAAAGGGTGGGGCTTAACTCGCAGAGGTCGCACATATGCATCACTGGGTGGCCGATGTTGAGAGCTCACTCACTGTATACTCCCAGCACAGAGACAAAGATAGCCCCCGGCCCCCACTAATGATCGGTTCTCAATCATTTGACCAATGTGAAAACAAATTTCTGAACTGGATACATGGCAATCTCAGCTAGAGGAACATAGAAGGTTCACCAGCATTAACTGTGGACTTTCATTTAGCAGATCTTTTCTCAATTGCTGACTTGCCATGCCTCATTGTGCACTGTGTCTCTGTGTGGAGGTTATACAGTATTATGGCTTTGCTTCCTCATGTGCTGCCCTCCTTATGACTGGTGATCTGATGACTGGTGGGATAAGGATCAAGAAGCAGCAAAAGACGTATGAGGAATCACAGAAACACAGAATGAATGTTGCAGATGCAGGGAGATCTTTGCATTGCAGGCCCTGAGGTACAGCTTCCTCTCCAGCAAGAAGATACAGTGGTCATCACAGCAGTGCCGTCATTGATCTCATCCCAAATCTGGAGAGACCAGAAGTACGAGGAAGGGCACTGCTATTTCTCAGGAGAAATTTAAGACCAGAAGTAGATCTTCCAGATATTGTTCAAACAAGATTCACATTTGTATATGGAGACACTATGGACAATATGGAGTATTATCGCCAATTGAATGGAATAGGGATGGGAGCCAAGTACGCCCCGAGTGTCGCTAATATTTTCATGGGGAAGTGGGAAGAAGAAACGCTATATGCAAACCCCCCTAACCAATTGGTTTTATTCAGGAGGTTTATAGATGACTGTATTGTTATTTGGAAAGGTGACCAAGAGAGTTTAATACAGTTTTTTGAAGAATTGAATAAGAACCAAAAAAACATAAAACTCTCATACGAAATTAGCAGCACTAGTGTAAAATTTCTAGATCTGGAAGTAATGTTGGAAAAAAATGGTTTCTCCGAAAAAACATACGTCAAACCTGTTAAAAGAAACAACTACATCCCAACAGACAGCTGCCATGGCTCATCAACATCTCCAAAAGACAAATGATTAGGATTAGAAGAAATTGCAGTAGTATACAGGTATTCGCTGAACAGGCTGAACAAATTGGAAAAAAAATTATTGAAAAAGGGTACGATGAAGGTTTTATAAAAGATAAAATCAAAGAAGTGTTGGAAACACCAAGAGAAACCCTCATCGTAGATAAAGAGAAAGTAGTATCAGAAAGTAATCTAGGTCCTCCAATGATTTTTAATTATAATGCACAACATAAGAAAATTGAACAGATAATAAAAAAGCACTGGCCACTTTTGAGAGCTGACACAGAATTAAGTAAAATTTTAACAGAAAAACCAAGGTTTATCTATATAAGAGTCCCCACATTAAGAGATCTGATTGTAAAAAAACATGCCAGATCCACCAAGTAAGCAGAATACGGTTTTCTTTCAAGGAAAGGGTTTATACCCATGTAAAAAATGTTATGCATGTTGTAACACTAAACAAAAAGGACAAAAATGCAATAAATTTATATTGAATACCACAAAAAAGGAATATGCCATAAAGGATTTTATCTTGTGCCACACAGAGGGGGTGGTATATATGTTGGAATGTTACTGCTCCCTAGAATATATAGGAAGGACCAAACGCCTTCTATGGAAAAGATTACGTGAACATGTACAGAATATAAAAGCTGGATTTCCAAAACACAGTGTCTCTCGCCATTTTTCAGAAGTACATAACAAAAATCCTGGTGATCCTAGGTTTTGGGCTATACAGAAGTATAAACCACATTGGAGGGGAAGCCACAAAATCAGGGAATCAAGTAAAATGGAATCTCGATGGGTTTTCAAAATCAATAGTTTTGCACCTTTGGGCCTTAACATTGATTTTGATTTAAATTGTTTTATATCTGATTTCTAACCATAATTTTTTTAGAAAAATATATATGTTTTTATATATATATATTTTTTAGAACTAAGTATTTTTCAAGTTTTAGGGCATTTGAGGTAATTAACGTATGAGCAAATATATCTCCACCAGGAATTATTATGTCAATGGGTCTAGATGACTGGTGTATTTTTATAAAAAGTTTTTATATTATATTTCTATTTTTCATTTTCATTTATATATTTTTATTTTTATTTAAATTTAAATGTATTTTTATATTTATTTTTATTTTCATTTTTTTTATTAATATTTTTAGCAGACTAGCACATTATAACTTTATCTTACAGGTTTCCACAAAAAATAAAAAAAATGGAGAACGGTTTATAACCACTTTAAAGAAAGCAAGGGTTGTTTGCTTTTAGGCTCTCTGTCTCTCATTGAAAATTCATATGGAGCCTTCTGTACATAGAATGAGGGAGCGACAAGGGACTCACTGCTCTGACTCACACTGGGGTTGATTTACTAAATCTGGTGCAGCTGTGCGTAGTGGCCAATCAATTTCTAACTTCTGCTTTTTCAATTAAGCTTTGACAATAAAACCTGGAAGCTGATTGGCTACATCTGCACCAGATTTTGCACTCTCCAGTTTTAGTAAATCAGCCGCATTTTGTCGAGTCAGCTGCAGTTTGAACTATTGAGCTGTGTAAACATGCCTTTATTCAGCAAAGCAGATAAGAATAGCTTATCAAACATGTGAAAAGGAGATGATGCAGGACCAGAAATCTGTTTGGCAAACTGAAACAATGCGAAAAAATTTTCTTCTCAAAGGTGTGAATATTCAGCATTGGAAAGGTAAGTAGTTGGACCAACTTCTATTTAAATTTGTGACGCTATAGCAAAATGCTCCATGTGGTCCAGAACACTTAACAATGCTTTAAGCCTGGACAATGTGGATAATTTAAAAAAATGACCCCACCCACGCTGAATTTAGTCCGATGTTACAACATTTAAGGAGACCCTACCTAAGAGAAACGACTATGACCGATGCTTTCTGATTTACTTTCCTGAAAAAATCTGCTCATTAGGAACTCTGAGACTGCCCCAAATTCACTTCTTGCATTCACAGTGAAAAATATTGATGCCACTGGATTAGTATGATTGCACTGGTTCAGGCACTTTTAGCATTTTTAGAATAAGGTCACCAATGACATATATTGCTCTATACAGGGTTCCTATAATTCAGCATTCTCCAAACTATGGCCCATTAACCACATCTGGCCTACTACAAGGTTTTTTCCATCCCACAGCAAACCTGCCTGTGTTAGCCCTTGTACACACAGTCGGAGATTCCGATGGAATGTGTCCTATCGGACCATTTTGTTGGATAATCCGACTGTGTGTGGTCTCCATCGGACTGTTTCCGTCGGAGTATCCGACGGACCAAGTTTTCCAACTTGTCCATAAAATTTTCTGACAAAATGCTCCGATCGGACATACTCCGATCATGTGTAGCCTACTCCGACGGACAAAGTGCCATGCATGCTCAGATCAAATTCCTAGACCAAAACTATTGGCTACTAGCCTGAACGTAGTCCCGTCGTAACGAAATAACGTCAAAACGTTATGTACAATCGGATTTTCCGACAACTTTGTCTGACCATGTGTATGCAACAGTTTTGGACAAAGTCCATCGGACAAAATCCAACGGATTTGGTTGTCAGAATGTCCGACCGTGTGTACAAGGGCTAATACAGAGAGTGGCGCATCCACTGCCAGCCAACCATGACCCTCCTCCAGTCCCAAGTGCAGATTCTTCCTCCTCCCCCCTTCACCAAGGAAGGTTGATTGGCCTGCCCCAAGCTATTAGAGGGGACCTGCTCCGCCTCCCAGCTTCTGCCCTGCTGCTCTGCTTCTCAAAGGTAAGGGGGGACGGGACTCTGCTAGACACACATGGATGTAAGAGAAGAAGACTCTAATACTCTGATGTAGACTCCTGGATATAAGCAGGGGTCTCTGATGGGTGCTCTTGGATTTAAGAGGCGGAACACCTGGATGTAAGGGGGGGGGGGGGCTCTGTTGGGCACTCATGGATGCAAGGAGGAACTTATGATATTTTTGGTGCGCCTGAAAATATCTAGCAGATATACAATGTAGCCCTAAAACTGAAAAGTTTGAAGACCCCTGCTATAATCAGTGAAATGCTTCATATCCAAATGTTCATTGTCTGGGGTCATATTGTTTTCAAAAAAGGAGCAACTCAAAAAAAAAGAAAAACACATGCGGAACATGTGGTGTTAGGCCAGCCATAGACGGTTTGAATCTTGGCCGGTTCAGCGATCAATCAACTTGGGTACAACCAGCCTATCAGATTTTTCATATGATTTTTGCCAGCAGCTATAGCTGCTGGCAATAATCACTGTGTGTTCTCCCGGCTAGAATAGCTCTCACCACCCACCCATGGTTGCAGGAAAGAAAATCACTCCATATATGGCCAGCTTTAAACATTACAGCTAATCAAATTGCAAATTACTATTACTATTACTTTTTCGATTCTACTCTCTAAATAGAATGGATGGAATGTGATTGGTCACTGTGAATAAAAATTCTATTTTTTCTTTTCAAGTATTTATATTTATTGGTTATAACTACATTTTTTTCAAGTATTATATAAATTGCTATGGGTCACAGTACATCTACATTTTTACTTTTTTTTTTTTGCATTCACCACGATGATTCATTTAACGGAAATCTAAATTACAGAATATACAGATCCCGCTATGTTTCTTTGATATATTTTTTTTCCACAGTGGGACTCCTTCCCAGAGTCCTAGTTAAATGAAGAACAGTCAGTGTTTTATTTTCGGCTGGGCAGGTTTGCAAATAACTAACGGAATCCATATTTCTGCGTAGCTACAAGACCGCAGGCATCAAAAACCCGGGTTCCTGGAAGCCAGCTGCTGGCACACGCTTGCAGCAAAGGCTTTTGGGACCGCAGTGGATAAGAACGCAACCGAGCACAAAGACCTTTTACAAGGATTGTGCTGCAGATGCCAGAATTAAACAGCCACATCAGTTGAATGGCATGAGTCTGATGTGTCTCAGATGTGTTTACGCCCTTGTAATGCTACCAGCCTATCAGTGAATTCCTTTTTCTTTCTTCCAATTTCTTCCAGTTAAACTGGATCAGTATCTTTCAGTGCTGGGTGATCGGTGCTGGTATATTTCGGAGTTTAGTACAGCATTCCATTCACTAAAACACAAACTAAGGTAATAGTTGTGACTTACCTGTAGATGCGTTGATTGACACATAACTAGCAGTAAAGCCTTCAACAGCTACACTGGAATCACTAACAAAGACCAGAGACATCCCATTACCACTGCTTGTTATTGATGGAGGAATGGACCTTCCACAGTATCTGTAATATATAAAGGTAAATTAGTTGTGACA
This sequence comes from Lithobates pipiens, assembly GCF_037356315.1. Taxonomy (NCBI): domain Eukaryota; kingdom Metazoa; phylum Chordata; class Amphibia; order Anura; family Ranidae; genus Lithobates; species Lithobates pipiens. Next base: position 72,974,707 of record NW_027507764.1, read on the forward strand.
GCTAACCAAGGAGATCTACTGTAAAGAGACTTAAAGAAAAACTGGATTTAATTTACTAAAGGCAAAAAGGAAAGTTGCACTTTGCACAAGAAATTTCCCCAGAACCCAGTGAATGTGGTGAAATTCCACTTTGTAAAGAATACCCAATTATGTGCAAAGAAAATAATAAAAACTGAATTTTTCCTCTTGCACGTGACTGGATGATGGAAGTCAGCAGAGCTTCACTTCATTCAATAAACCCTAGAAAAAAATCCTTGCAAGGTGAAACTTCCCTTACAAATGTCAACAGTCTGGGGGAGATTTACTAAAAGTGTTGCACGCAGAATCTGGTGCAGCTGCGGATAGTAACCAATCAGCTTCCAGGTTTTATTGACAAAGCTTAATTGAACAAGCTGAAGTTAGAAATTGATTGGTTACTATCCACAATTGCACCAGATTCTGTGTGCACCAGTTTTAGTAATTCTCCTACTCTATTTCCCTTTAGTAAATCAACCCCACTGTCACCATGCCCAGCCAGGAAAAAGTCAGGCCCTTTGCGAAGGGAAAAAGAAAGATGTTGCGCTGAAATTGATATGGAACCAATAAAATTTCTAAACGTCATGAGAGAATAGTGATAAATAACAATAAAAATATAATTATACTACGTCAGTCATGTGACAACTTGGTGACAAGATCACAATAAGGCCCCTTTCACACTGGGGCGGCTTTCAGGCGCTACAGCGCTAAAAATAGCGCCTGTGTAGCGCCTGAAAAAAACAGCCCCTTTCACTCCTTTTCACTTTAGCGCGGTGCGCTAGCAGGATGGTGACGCATCTTTGGAGCGGTGAAGGAGCGGGTGTCATCTCACCCAAGGTGGACATGGGAGGCAGTAAGCGTGACACCGACCTATTGTGTCATTAGTTGAATCTAACACCCGGGAATGACAGCACACTGGGTTAACTCACAAAGCTGGGTTTATCAAACCCAGGCAAGAGGGAGCACGGTAGCACTGGTAAAGTTGGCTCTTGTATTGAACAGTGACCAGTTTAATCTTAGGTTGTGCTTGTCAAAAGAACCATTCCCGGGTGTGGGCCGTACACATCGGGAGCAGTGATCGCTGTCATGTCAGTGGTAGCCCATCCCCCCACAGTTAGAATCACTCCCTAGGACACACTTAACCCCTTGATCGCCCCCTAGTGTTTAACCCCTTCCCAGCCAGTGTCATTTACACAGTAATCAGTGCATTTTTATAGCACTGATAGCTGTATAAATGACAATGGTCCCAAAATAGTGTCGAAAGTGTCCGATGTGTCTGCCATAATGACGCAGTCACGATAAAAATCTCAGATCGCCGCCATTACTATTAATAAAAATAATAATAATAAAAATGCCATAAAACTATCCCCTATTTTGTAGACGCTATAACTTTTGCGCAAACCAATCAATATAAACTTATTGCGATTTTTTTTTACCAAAAATATGTAGAAGAATACACACCGGCCTAAACTGGGGAAAAAATTTTTTTTTTATATATATTTTTGGGGGATATTTATTATAGCAAAAAGTAAAAAATATCGTTTTATTTTTCAAAATTGTCGCTCTTTTTTTGTTTATAGCGCAAAAAATAAAAACCGCAGAGGTGATCAAATAGCACCAAAAGAAAGCTCTATTTGTGGGGAAAAAAGGATGTCAATTTTGTTTTGTTGTAACTTCACACGACCGCGCGATTGCCAGTTAAAACGATGCAGTACCAAATCGCAAAAAGTGCTCTGGTCAGGAAGGGGGTAAAATCTTCCGGGGCCAAAGCGGTTAAAGAGATCTATAATATAAATCTAAAGTTTGGCTATCCAACAGGAATTTACTAGCACATGGTAATGTAATCAACAACAACAAAAAATGTACATTTAGCATATAATTCCTGATTAAAAGCAGTGGAACCACACATGTGATAATTCAACTTTTTACTGGTAAATTGTAACCCATTCCTGTAACCAATGAAAGCATTTTCTGACATTGCCATAAGACTTTGTGGCCTGTTTGCTACTTTGTTATACCTTCATAAAATAATGATTTTGTTATTAATTGCTCAATGTTTTTGGTAGATGCTGGAGGGTTCAATTCTCAATTTTTTTTTTTTTTTTTTTTATCATTAAAGAATTTTTATTGAAATTTCCATTTTTTTTTTTTTTTTTTTTATCATTAAAGAATTTTTATTGAAATTTCCATCAATTCTCAATTTTTATTATCACTCCAGGACTCTATTAGTGAGATCTGGGTCTGTACTCCTGCCTTGATCATAATGAGGGGCTCCCAATCTCTATTTTATATTATGAGGAATAAAACAGGAGGGACTGCAATAGGCAAATATTGACAGGAACACCTAAAACTTCAAGGACAGAGCTGAGCAGGGAGTCCTAGAGCATCCAATACATATGAAAAGCCTGGTAGCTGACTGTGCCCACCAGGCTCCACAATATCATTTTATGGTTGGTTGACTCTTTAGGACAACCGAAAAAATGTCCACAAAAAGTTGTTAACTCACTTTCCAATTTTGTTTCCAGTTGCATTCATTGCATTATCGTATATCTCTAGATAATCACCGTGGCAGGCAAATGTCTGTTCCAGGTTGAATGTAGTGAATGTTAATTGTATCAGATTGCCTGGTGGTACTGAGATGAGCCATATGCAGCGGACACCATGTGGGTACTCAGCAGGGTGACTGGGACTTGATATTGTACCTTCAAGGGTGGTAAGTGTTCCTCCACAACCTAGACATAAACAGCAAATACTTATCACTAATTATAAAAATAAAGCTTTCCAGAGTCAATTAGAGGAAACAAATATTTTCTCATACAAATACAGTGCTAAAAAAAAGATGTAGCATTATAGCAATTGCACTTCATACACTAACGTCTCAAAAGTATTGGGACACCTGCCTTTACACGCACATGAACTTTGATTGCACCCCAGTCTTAGCCTGTAGGGTTCAATATTGACTTGACCCAGCCTTTGCAGCTGTAACAGCTTCAACTCCTCTGGGAAGGCTGTCCACAAGGTTTAGGAGTGTGTCTATGGGAATGTTTGACCATTCTTCCAGAAGCGCATTTGGTCAGGCACTGATGTCTCCGCTCTAATTCATCCCAAAGGTGTTGTATCGGGTTGAGGTCAGGACAGTCAAGTTCCTCCACCCCAAACACATCCAAGTCTTTATGGACCTTGCTTTGTGCACTGGTCCAAATCATTTGGTGGAGGGGGGAATATGTTGTAGGGTTGTTTTTCAGGGGTTGGGCTTAGACCCTTAGTTCCAGTGAAGGGAACTCTTAAGGCAATAGAATACCAAGACATTTTGGACAATTGCATGCTCTCAACTTTGTGGGACCAGTTTGGGGGTGGCCCCTTCCTGTTCCAAACTTACTGTGCACCAGAGCACAAAGCAAGGTTATAGCTGCAAATGGTCAACCAACTCAATATGGAACCCTGCGGACTAAGACTGGGATGCCATTAACGTTCATGTGCGTGTAAAGGCAGGTGTTCCTATACCTTTGACAAAATGGTGTATGTCACTATGTACAGTGGCCTAAACTGCAAAGGATGAATATTGAATGGTTACTGTGGTTTGCAGAACCTAGAATGCTAATAGAGCAGAAATCTGATCCAAAGAAGTAAATAAAAACATTTCTATAGTTTCTAATGACTACATTGGTATCTTTGAGGGCCAATCCCACTATGTTTGTTCATTGTGAGTATTTACCAATGCTGCTTCTAGGATAGAACAAAAAAAAAGCATATGCTGCAGAAAGGTTAAATTTAGTGTTAGACTTTATTAGGGGATAGGTTAGAATTAGCGTCACAGAGACTTAGGTTAGGTTTTACAAATGTGAGGGAAGATAATTTAGCATCAGTCCCCAACACTTGCCATAAAAGTTGGAGATTTGCTTTAATTTGGTTGTAGGGAGATGGTTGTAAAGGCAGCTTCAGGTATGTGCAGGCACCTTATTACAGCAGATTCTTTTTCTATGCCCATAGGTACAGGGCAGTACACTCAAGTCATTTGATGGCATGCATTAAGAGCAGAGGAGGGGGGAAAAGTTCTGTATCCTTGTCCTGGGTGCTGAATAAACCTGTCCCAGTACTGAACACACTGGATTAGATTTAAAATAACAAGCCCCGTATAGCTGCTTCTGTATACAAGACCATGTGCGTCTGGTGATTTCAGCCAGACTAGGCAGGAGCCTCATGTGTATGGACAGCAGGAGACTAAGTCAAAATATAACAGTTTACAACAAGCCCGGCAGAAAACAGCCTGACCAGGAACACTCACAGATGAACAGTAGATTGTAGCAGAGAAGGTCTCAGCTTAACTGACAGGGTCTGTCCCAAGGGGTGGAATGCGGCCTGGCTGGTCCGTGCCCAGGCGGGGAGGTCTCCAGGAAATGTGGTGAATACCTACACCAGGGGTGGCTGAACGGTGGCCTGCAGAGCCTTGTGGTGGCCCGCGACCTCCTGCTCTGGGGTGGCAGGTCGCCAAGTCCAGATTGTGGGTTGCTGATCCGGCCATTCCAGAGCATCAGTGTTGTGAATGGAGCCAACAGTAGAGGAGGCGAGTGGTTTCAGAGCAGAGCTGCATAAGCTGGTGCTTCCTGTATAGTGCTGTCTCCTGTCACAGGTGGAGTGATACCAAATGTCCTCTGCCTGGGACAACAACAGCCGGCAATACCTGAATGGAAGACTGTTATTAAAGGCCATTTTATTACTAAAATCACAGTGTATATATGGGCATATCTGTTCTTCAGTGGTTACTGGGCTGCTTTCAAACTGATCCGCAGGGTAAACTGTAGCACAGCAGCATGAAATCAGCCTTAGGCCCCTTTTTCGGTCGCCTGAAAAATAGACAGGCGTACCCAATCGGACCCCTTAGTCACCTCTATGGAGCGGCAGATGTAAACAGAGTTGTGTCCTCCAATCCGATCCACAAAAAAAAAAAAAAGAATTGTACCCGTCCCCTTCTGTCTGAGCAGGTTGGAGGGCCCATAGAGTAGAGCAGGCTGTGTCCGTTCTGCAAAAGCAGAGTTGGCATGGATCTGTCCGCTGTGGCCAGTGACCGATTACCAAGTCAATTAAGTGGCCCTCACTCTTGAAATGGTTGGGCACTCCTTCCCTAGACTTTCAAATAATAATAATAATTATTATTATTATTTGTATATTACTTACTTATGGTAATTAACCCCTTGCCACCCAGGCCAATTCTGACACTTCTCTCCCACATGTAATAATCATCTTTTTTTTTTTGCTAGAAAATTACTCAGAACCCCCAAACATTATATATATTGTTTTAGCAGACACCCTAGGGACTTGCAACTTTTTATGTCACACAATATTTGCGCAGCAATTTTCCAAATGCGTTTTCATGAATATAAAAAAAAAAACACTAAAAATAACCCGATTTTTTTGTAAAATGTGAAAGATGATGTTACGCCAAGTAAATAGATACCTAACATGTCCCGCTTTAAAATTGCGCACACTTGTGAAATGGTGCCAAAATTCAGTACTTAAAAATCTCAATAGGCGACACTTTCAATTTTTTTTTTTTTACAGATTATATGTTTAGAGTTAGAGGAGGTCTAGTGCTAGAAATATAGAACCTGTATGTATCTGGCTCTGATACTAACCAGTGCCTCACCAGCCACTGACCTCACCACACGTTCCTGCTGCCCTTACACTACCCACATGCTAAATGCATGCCGAATTTATGAGGCAGGGTTTTAAATAGACTCTGCCTGACCCAAGATGGTGGCCAGAGTCACATGGGCTGTCAGCATCCAACTGGATCGCTGCCCCAGTGACCCAGGAACCATAGAGGAATTATGATTCTCCTGACTCCCTCTGGACTGCTGCTGCAGTTGAGTGCCACCTGCAATGAGGGAAATAGGCTGCACTACAAATATATTGAGTGAAAAAAAAATATAGCACATCTAATTGCTATTCAAGCCATGTTATAATTTAATGTTATTAAAAATGACCTTTCCTTTGCATTCAAGCTTTTCAAATTTTCTATATAGTCAATGCCATAAGGCTCCTGAAGGAATTCTGTACGCAGTTGGCATACAAAACGCCCCCAGAAAAGTATTTTCCTACTTGTGTGAAGAGCTCTGTGCTATGTTACAAGTCAGGTTTTAGGCATCCTCTGCAACAACAATGTCATTTTTTATAAGATACTTCCTAAGAATTAATTACTTCTAATGGGGGCAACTTTTCTCATCAGAACACTCCAAATGCAGCAGCTGATTAAAATGAATAAGCCACTCCAATTTGGAATCACCATCAAAAAGAATTGTTAGAACATACAGCTCTTTGTTAAAATCCTTGCAATGTACATTGATCACTCCAAAGGGATTGTTTTTTTTTTTCTCAACAAAAGTGGAGTTACTCTTTAAAAATGAAACATGCTTACCTAAATTTAGAGAGCTGTATGAGGCTAAGAATCCATGATTTGTCGTTGAAGCATCAGTCACAAACTTAATATACAGACTTCTCTGGGTTGAATAGGCCAATGGAGGAACTTCTGGGCCGCAATACTTTCCAATCAAAGGAGCATTGGATGATGGCCCATCTCTGACCTGTAGAAATATCATGGGTTTAAAGGACATCCCCAGGCATACATAAAAAACATACTGTATGTATTCCATCAAACTGCAAGAAGACCATTTTCAATTCAAATGTCATAGTTAACCATTGCTTGTTAAATCTAAATCATCCTAATGCTCAGCTCCAGACAAATTTGTTGATTTTAGTTTCACATAGAGTAGGACAAGGGTTAGAGCCTCTGTCATATGTTTAGAATAGAGGTTCTAAACCTTCTTCTATGAATAAAAGTGCTTTAATAGGAATCTGTATTCCAGCTGTAGAAATTGTGTTAATTTTCCATTACAAATACATATATCAATAACACCAAACAGCTTAGCCCATTTTAAATCAAATAGTTTGGGTCAGTGATCTATTTCAAATCAGGATTTCTGCCCTGAAAGTTGATTGAGGGCCCCAGTTATAAAGCAACAGTATGGTGTTACCATGGTCATGTTGCTGTTTTTTTTCTTATTTTTTTAAGTGAACATTTATAAAGCATAGATGTGTGCTTTACAGTTGTGCTTAGCACTCCAATTTCTTCAGGTCTCAGAAGTAAGTGGTGCACTCTACAAATGAATGGAGTTTGATAGGGAAAAAATGTGACCCTACTTCTGATCAAATCAAAGAGTTCTTCTGCTGTGTTAAGCAGATAGAATTGCAAAGGAAATCACAAGCTTCACAAAGCTGATGGCAGTCATTTTACAGTATGAATGGTCTGTAAAATTTAGGCCACCCTTGGAGTACCTGTCCACTTGAGAGAAGAGAGGATAAACCTATCTCTGCTATTAATAGCCCATTGCAGGAGGAGGTTAACTCAATCTAGGCATTGGTATTGATGTTCTCCACTAGAACAGTAGGTGTCTTCCTAGGGTTTCCTTGTTTATTTCACTTCAATTTCCAGTTTTAAAGCTTTTAGACATCTAAGGTAATTTAGCTGCAGAGAGCATGTAGGCAGGTTGAAATATGTTGGGTCTAGAGAGTCAGCGGTGGGGCCAGGCCAGAGGAAAGAGTTAACTGTTGTAGGCTTTTTGGTACTAGCTAGCGCCTAGCCCACCTGCGCGATAAAAAAGGGGGAAGGCCGAGGTCTAGGGGCCCTTGAAGATCTTTAGACCTTTTGGTTGGTTCTGTTCCTGCTTGCGGTGGGAGGTACTGGGACTGCTGCTCCTTGCAGTCTGCTAAAGGCTTTCGGAGACATCAAAGCCATGGAGAATGCCAAAATGGACTCTCACCTCATGGAGATATGCCTGGGCAGCCACATTACAATAGTTAGTTTAGGGACAAAGACAAAGTTGTTCATATTGAACTGGTATGCTTCAACTTGTTTAATAATGTTACATTAACCTTTCTTAGCCCGGTATGAAATTATTGAAAGGGGTGCATGTTGGTTCTGGTGTATCTAAAGAGTCTGTAAAACACAATGGGATATGAAGTAACACCGCTACAGAAGGGTTAACTCAGCAAGACAAGAAGGAGGAATTTAGTTGCTAAGAGTAACCAAGCACAAGTTCAAGAAGCCAAGCAACCAGGCATTAGGCATGGTACCTGGTAAGGTGACAGGTCCTCCGGTAGTGAGGGGTCATTGTCTGTCTCCCTCCCTAGCAGTTGGTATCCAATAGCAACTGGATCTGAACCTGTGCTATGGAGATCTATGGCCTGGTCACGAGGTACGGGAAGGAAAGAGTTAATAAGTGCACACATGAGGTTTGTGCTAGGTGCACAGCAGGAACCCATTCTGTTACTGTGTGTGAGGTAACAGAGGTTTGCTGGGCTGGTGGAGTGGAAGCAGGCTCAACACGTCCCTCCCAATGCAACATACAGTACATCAGATACAGTGTGAAGTGACATGGGACAACACATTTTTCAGAATTTTTACTGCCACACAGTGTGGAAGCTCATCTCTAAGTCGGGAACTGTCTAAAGGTTAGATTCTTCATATGATTGCAGTCTCCGCCTAGTTCTGGGAATTGATGACTGTGCTCCATGCGAAAAGTACCCCTGTGAGCAGGGCAATTAGGCCAAGCATGTTCTTTGTTAAACAGAGAGAGAACTCTGTTGGACACCACAGGCTCCACAAAACTCATCACAGCTTGAATTTTATTAATGTACCATGAAATATAGGCCTGAGTCTAAAGCATATAGGCCTAAAACAGACCTAGAGTAACTTTGCAGTGTCCTTCTGGAAAGAAGAGACCAGAATCCACTCTCCACTATAAATAACCCATTTGAAGAGTGAGTGAGCTCAATCTAGGCCTGTCTATTAATGGTCTCCACTAGGTTAGAGAGGTCTCTCTAAGGTCCCCCGCTCACTGAGACCTGCAGTTTTGGAGCTGGTGAAATCTGTCACCTGGAGGTAAATTATCTGCAAAGAGCATGTTCCGCCAAAGAGATCTGCTCTTCAGGTACACAGCTCACTTTCCAGTATCAATGAAAACACCCTAAGACCCCAATCAAACCCTCAAACCCCACCTTTTCTCTCTCTGTACAGCTCTCAGGTCTTTTATCTTTTATAGTATGTCCAGCTTCTCCAGTCTCCCACCGCTCTCCTCTGGGTGCCTTATTTAAAAAAATCTTTACTCCATACCACTTCACTTTAAGTCAGTTTATCTAGACTTACCTCAACATAGTTAGAGCTGCACTGTGTACCTGGATGGAGGCCAAAGGAGTCAAAGCTAAACAGAACCACTTCTCCATCTGGCTGAGTTATGATCCATTCACAGGTTCTCTCTTGGTGGTAGGGATTTGGGTAGTTTGGAGTGTGAATGACTCCAGCACCAGACATAGCACCTCCACATCCTGGAAAATGAAAGAATGTTTATGTCAAATGATGCCAATAAAAGGACAACTGTACCTTGGGTAAAATGAATCCCCCCACCTTCTAAGTGCTGCCCAACTGGACAAATACCTTACTCTTGCATTCAAAGCTATTAAAAGGCATTTTGAGCAAAAATGTCCCCGGCAAGTCCTTAGAGGTCAGTGCAGATCACTAAATTGAGGAGGAAGGTACATTTTTGCCTGGATAGCACTCAGAGGTTGTGGGGAATTAATTAAAGTTCTCATACTGGACAACCCACTATAAGCCATTTAACAAATTCCACAACTAATACTGTTAGAGCAGTAGTCCACAACCTTTTTGGCATGGATTTTTAGTTGTGTGGGGCTAATTCACACAGTGTGCAGTGACAGGCATTTTACTGCATTGTAAAACTTCTGCTACTGCAAGGACACACAGGAAACAATTGTTACCTATGTGTTCCATTCACATTGCAATGCAATCGCAGTGTACAGCGTCAAATCACATGTACAACAACACAGCACATTGTACTGCTGTACATTGCCATGAATGAAGTGTACGTTTTATATACGTCAAATATAATTTGTACCAAAAAAATAAAAATGGAGCCGTGTGCACTGGATCGTGTACCACACTGCCCCCTACCACGGACAATGCTTTACCGCTCTGGCAGCTCTCTATTCCCATGTGAATTCCTGTATGACCCATGGTATGGGGACCTATGTGATAGAGAATATGTCACAGTATGTCAACTGTGTATTTGGCTGTTGGCCTAGAACAGGGATCTCCAAAGTTTCTAAACAAAGGGCCACTTTACTGTTCCTCAAACTTTAGGGGAGGAAACTGTGACCAGTGGGATAAGAAAGTGCCCTGACATCAGTAGGAGTAATCAATACCCTAGCATTGGTATTAGGTGGAGTAATAGTGCCCCATTGTTGGTGTCAGTGGGAGGAATAGTATCCCATCTTCGGTGTCAGTGGGAGGAATGGTGCCCCATCATTGGTGTCAGTTGGAGGAATAGTGTCCCATCATTGGTGTCAGTGGGAGCAATAGTGTCCCATCGTTAGTTTCAGTGGAAAAAATGGTGTCTAATCGTTGTTGACAGTTGGAGGAATAGTGTCCCATCATTGGTATCAGTAGGAGGAATAGTGTCCCATTGTTGGTGTCAGTGGGAGGAATGGTGCTTCATCATTGGAGTTAGTTGGAGAAATCATGTTCCATCATTGGTGTCAGCGGGGGGGGGGGGGGGGGGAATGGTGCTCCATCATTGGTGTTAGTGGGAGGAATGGCACACCACCATTGTTGTTAGTGGGAGAAATAGCAATCCGTCATTTGTGTCAGTGGGTGTAATAGTGCCCCATCATTGGTGTCAGTGGGAAGAATGGTGCCCCATCATTGGTGTCAGTGGGAGGAATACTGTCCCACTGTTTAATGCCAGTGCGAGGACTAGTACCCCATTGTCCATGTTGGTGGCAGGAACTATGCCCCACTGTTGCTAACAGTGGGGGAAATAATTCCCAGAATTTAACATTAAAATAAACTAAAAACACAAACCTGGGTTCTTAGAGATTAATTTGGTCTAAAAATTATATTTCCATTTTGAATAGGTGCTGGCAGGTTCAACTGCTTAACAGTATCTTAAAAATTTTGAACGTTACAGCTTCTGACACCTAAATTCCCAGCTCCAACCCCCTACCACAGTTATGACAAGGAGCTTTCACTCTCTCGTTTTAAGTTTTCATTCATTGTGGAGAATGCATTGAGAGGAGTGAGACTTAGCAGTGGCGGTTGGCAGAGCAAGGAACTCCAGATGGAAGCTAATGAGTAACTGACTCCAATAGCTTCCACCCAGCAACCAAAAAAATTGTTTGCTTGGACTGACCCTTTACCATACTCACCAACTTGATAGAACGCTCGGAAACTTGATGCTTTAGCTGATGCATCTGACTTGAATTTCACCCACAGTGTATTTGAGCTTGATGTTACAGCAGCAGGAATTGTGCTGTTACAGTATCTGCCAATTAGTGGTGCCGTCTGCGAGCCTCCATCTCTAATCTACACAAAAGAAGAATGGATTATCTGTAAATATACATACTTGAGAAAAACACACACATTAGTAATTTACTCAGACATATTTCCTCATTTCACCTTTTTTTTCTTCAAATAAATATTTAAATGCCCTTGCTATAAAGGTAGCCCATTTACATTATAAACAAAAAAATATATATTGCGCAGGTATACAGACTATAGAATATAAAAGTGCAAGCTGCTTGTAACAACACAAAAGGACCAATCGTGATAAACGTGAAACAATAAAAAATGTTGCAGCGCTAAACATAGATATTGAATAAACCAGTGTCCATAAAGTGTGAACAACTGGTGCTGTTCTAAATAGTGCAGATGAATTCCTTGATGAACATCCAGTGACAATGAGTATAACTGATGTGCGTTTTCATCACCCAAGTGCACCTCCAAAGATATTGAGATAAAATGCCCCCTTACCAGAGGTCTAGACTCCAAATTATAAGAGTCTAGACAGGAGTGATATGCAAGTATAGAAGATCCAATCAGCTATTATATTGCAGGTGGTGGTAGTGTCATGGCTGATGGTAAAGTTTACTCCATAGGAGGGCACATGAAGGAAAGCTAAAACAGCCACATAGTGTAAAACTGCTTAACAGTTTATTAAAAGAAATCAGTGCTAAACAATTACAGAAATATGGGAAAAACAAGCATTAATAGATCCAGGACACCCTAGAAGTCAATCGACCAGTATACACGATTGGCATGCATGGTACCTCACGGACATGAACCTCACCGGACGCGTTTCATTAGAATTAACATCCTCTGGGGCATGGGGTCCATGTCCTACACCACGTAAATGTATACTGTCCTAAAATAGGCACAGCCAGCCCTCGCTGCTCTAATCAAAGTTGATTAGAGCAGTGGAGACGGCTGGGGGTGAGAGAATGCACATGTCAGGGTGTCTGAATTAACTGGTGTCTTGGCAATGTCCTAGAAACAGGGCAATACAGAATGATACCATCTCTGGGAATTTCTCTTCTCTTCAGGCTATATTTGTATTGTTGCCTGTGTCTAGGCAGTCTCATAAAAAATGTATGCTTTGCCTTGAGTTTCTAAGAAATAGCAGTGCACGTCCTTTGCCTAGGCACTCCCATAGCTGTATCTCTGCAGTATAGGATCATCTTAGGCATTGCTGCCTTTGACTGGGGTACCATTCCTTCTATTGATGCCAATGATGGGGCACTATTTCTTCCATTGATACCAATGATGGGGCACTATTCCTCCCATTGATACCAATGATGGGGCACTATTCCTTCCATTGATACCAATGACGGAGCATTATTCCTTCCATTGATACCAATGATTGGGCACTATTCCTTCCATTGATACCAATGACGGAGCATTATTCCTTCCATTGATGCCAATGATTGGGCACTATTCTTTCCATTGATACCAATGATGAGGCATTATTCCTTCCATTGATACCAATGATGGGGGAACATTCCTTCCATTGATGCCAATGATGGGGCACTATTCCTCCCATTGATACCAATGATGGGGCACTATTCCTTCCATTGATACCAATGATGGGGCTCAATTCCTCCCATTGATACCAATGATGGGGTACTATTCATCCCACTGATACCAATGATGGGGTACCATTCCTATAATTGATGGGGCACTATTCCTCTCCCTCATGCCCAAGATGAACTGTTTACTCCCAATGATGCCAGGACAATTTCTTCCTCTCTATGGTCACAGCCTGGCCCCTAAAATCTAAAGGACAGTAAACTGGCCCTTTGTTTAGAAAGCTCGGAGACCCCTTTAGAACAAAAGTTCGTCATTTCACTATTTTGCTGCTCACTGTTCTCCTTGTTGGAGAGGAAAAATGTACTTGAGGACCAGTTGTGCAAGAATCTCCCTGCTTCATTCATATTTTGGTCTGTGATTTCTACACCTCAATTGCTGCTCTTCGATCATTACCCCACCAGTCATCAAGGGGGCAGCTCTGACATCAGGAAGCAAAGCCCAGCCTTTACCAACATAGCTGCCTCTACACGGTGCAGATCAAAGCATGGTTATTCAGTAATGGGGAAAAGATCAGATGCAGTAAGCCTGCAGGCAAAACTGGTGACTAGTCTTTTGTCCTTGGCTTGTCTTTCTTGGAATAGATTCCACATTGCAGGCCCTCTTTAACAGAACAGTGGGTAAAGGCCCAGATGCTCATAATACCTCTATAACTGTCAGGGAACAGCCAGTACTGCTCTGTAAATCCAGATGGGTAAATCTGAGATTAATCTGGTCACCAACTCCTTGTGTGATAATGTAGATACATTGCTTGTCTCCTGTATAAGCATCCGGCCATGATGGAGAAGTGATGAAACCTTCGGCATCTGTGAAATTTCCTCCACAGAGGTTTCCAGCTGAAACACAAAAAGATATAAATTGCACTGAAATCCAGGCATATTACCCAATTATTATTCTCCTATTTATGTAATAAATAATTTAGCCAACAAACATACAGCCAACCCATTTAAAATAAGTGCCTAAGTAAGATAAGCAGCAACAATTTTAAACTTCATTTTTTTATTTCAATCAACAGGGTAGAAACATTCACAGCCAAAGATGAACCATCAAACAAAAATGTGTTTCAGATCTATCTGGGTCTTTTTCAAACCCAAATAATGTATTCAGCTGCACCATATTCTACAGCATTTTACTGAGCATACATGAACACTGGACAATCAACCTTTTTTAGCATGTTCTGGATTTTCTATTGAACACCCAACTACGACCCAAATTAATATTTAATTTTGAATATAACAGGGAAGAGTTGTAGCTTCTGTCAGACTTTTTTTTACCCTATTGGGGTGATGCACCCTCACTTTCTCACAAAACAAGAACGTTATGGAACATTTCTTCAAAAAGGACATAGAAAAAAAAGTAGGGTGAGAAAGGATATAAACAATGTTGTTATTTCCCTTCTTCTTGTCCTGGCGATGACCTCTACCCTCCATTTATTACTGTATATGGCATCACAGAGACATGAGGTGAAATCTACCAATGGGGTCTCAAACAGAAATGAAACCCAGAGAGAGCTTTTAATTCTTACTGGCTCTAGTTAAAATGAAAAGAAAAAAAAACTGGGGTTAGGCTTTAAAGCTCAACATTTTCAGGACAGAGGAACCCTTGAAATAACTTTCTGGTCTCAGGGAACACATGCTAAAAATGATTAAATCTACAACTCATGATACATTAGTGTGATAGTCAGTGGTTTAGCATTGTCCCATAGGGCTTGCTGGGTGTTGACCTCTTAGGCCTCCCTCTGATTACCTGCAGACAGTTGCTGGGGGTTTTCACATATCCCCTCCTTAATCCCATTTGCTCGTTACTCAATAAACAGTCCAGGGTATTTGTTTTTTTAAATATTTATTGTGGAACTTGGATAGGAGAAGGGAATAATGGGATACTCCAACTGAACTATTCAGAGTAGATAAGGAAAACTCTCACTTGGTCTCACCAGATTACTTTTGGAAGCAGACACACTGCTTTTACCATACTGTCAATTGTATGGAAGAATTTAGTCTTCTTGCTCTCTCTAGCAGCAGACTTGAACCGAATACTTTATCTTCAGGACACTCTCTAGTATCCCCTTGACTGACACCCATCCGCTGACTCTTCTAGCTGAAGGGATGACCCTCACAGAACAGGCCCAATGACACAGATCTGTACTCACAGTAGGCAGAATCAGATACTTCCCAGTGCCAGTCAGCTCTGCAGGACCTCTGGGTTCAGCTTCTCTCTGACTTTCAGGCCCTCAGGTCGACTACCCAAGGCCGCATGGCAACTTCTACAGAGGATGGGCAGCTGCCTCCTCCCTCCCGAGCCCCGCTCTAAAGCTGAAAGACCAAGCACATGTGCCCCTGGCATTTATACAGTCACCCAACATGCAACTAGGCACTTTCCTCTGCAAATAGCCAGGGCTGTAACAATGTGTGTGCCCTTACTTGTCAAATTTCCTACCACTGTCCAAATATGCCTCCCTATTGGACCAGTGTGAAACATTCAGACAAGCTGAGCTGCACCTGAGCACAATGAGCAGACCCTATCAATAGATCCTGCTCCCTGGTAGGCAGAGAGCACTCTAAATGTACCTGGCAATCTTACTGGTAAACAGAAAGACCCAAAAACTATACTATCTTCTACACCTACCTAGGAGGGTACAAGGGATAATTCTTCCCAATGACACTTGTGGTCATTGGGAAGCATTACCCCCTTACAGATAGCTAAATCTTATCTGAGAAGTAGAAATTGCTTATTTTTCGAGAAACTCCTAGCAACCTCCGGAGAAACTCTGGTTGAGAAACCCTGGTCTAAATAGGGTGTGTATTGTTACTTGAATACTGGTGTAATTTGTGTATTTCATTCAGATTTGTATAGTAATCCAACAGGAACCAACTCTCTGTGCAGGAACTTCCTTTAAAAAAGTCCAGTCACTCCTGCTCTGTCTTTGTGCAGGATGATTGGTCTTGTCTTTGCCCCCTACTGTAGTTTTCTGTTGGTGGACTTGCTGGGACTTTACCACAATTATTTTCTTTGTATAGGCTATGTAAAGGACAATGATGATATCACTGTTGTATCCCGGTCACATGATAGTTTAAATTCTTTTAGGGTTTTTATCCGATATGTGCAGAGAGATCACACGAATACTCATAAATATAAAATTTATTAAAAGTAATGTCAGATACAGATAAGAAAATATAACAAGAATAGTTAACTAAAGATTCTGTTTTGCCATGGAGTCCCCCTGCTTTTATGCAGCACAGCTGACCAGATTTAGACGCATGCATATTGCAAGTTCTGTTGTGAAATAAACTTATTCCAGGTTGGGCTGTGGTATTTTGGCTTTTGTATAAGGAATAGACAACCTTCAAGTCAACTCCCTTTGCAATATGACCCCTCAAGGACTTGGTCAGTTTACAATCACACATTACTTTGGTCGAATCATCAAAATATTTGTGAGGCCAACATTAATAAGGAATATGAAATATACAGTTTTTCCATCAATCACCGCTTCTTTTATATGGCAATATCTGGGATTTGGTACACCCAAAGTGGATTTATATCTTTTTTGGCTATTGAGGAATATAATTAAATATACATTTTTGTGCCTGGAGTTTAACTTTAAAGCATAGAGAGATCTCAAGTACTGCTAGCCACTAATGATGAAGTTCAGTTTTGTATCAATTTTATTTAGATGCAATCAGAATTATATACGTACTATCACTATTTGCACAAATTTTACCTTTAGCGGTGTCCCGCACTTGTAACAAATTAATCTCAAAATGCCCATCATGTTCAGTCAATGTTTTAGAAATGTTCTTTTGACTGATTATTATGCATGCTCTAAATCAAGGTTTCTTAACCAGGGTTCCTCCAGAGATTTTTATGGGATCCTTGAGCAATGAGCATTTTCTGCCTCTCAGATAATTTCCTACTGACACCATTGATCTTTTTAACTATCTGTAAAGGGGCAGCACAGTGGCTAAGTGGTTACCACTTCTGACTATCAGCACCAGGAGATATTCATTTTATCTTTAGGTAGGCCTTATTATAGACTTACCTGTAGGTAAAAATAACAAAGTGGGTTTTACTACTACTTTAAGCAGTTAAAACCAATCTTCGGTCAAAATTTTGTTTCTTTTTAGTTTCCTAGAAAGTAAAATTTTTTGTCAGGTTTCATTTCTGTCTGTGACATCATTGGGGACATTTCCCCTTACATCTGGTACCTGTGATGCTCATACAAGTAATGGGTATTTAGGCATAATTAAGGCAGATGGGCACAGCAATAACATTGTTCAAAAAGGTTCTAAAATGTCCCCACTCTACTAAAATTGTGTTTAGTAATTTTCCAAAATTGAGTTAAATCTTGGCAATTGGTATATAGAAGGCAATAAAAACATGAAAGATGTCCCAACTCTTCCCAGTTAACAAAAACAGAGTAAGAGCATTTTGGCTGTTGTTGACCTAATGCTCAAGAGACTAATTGAAAAAAATATTTGGTCACCATGGGCAATTTCTCATGCTCTGGGCATTTCTTTCACATTTTTATTATAAATATTTCTGGCCCTCCACACACGTGCATTTTGTAGGACCAGTTTTGTGTAGAGGACAACTGGTTTACCATACTTTCATGTGGGAGGAAACTGGAACTCCCAGAGGAAGCCCATGATGGCATAAGGATTATGTACAGTATTCAACCTTTTGCAGCTGTCCACACAATAACAACATATGTTACAATGTTCTTACTCACAGGATGACGTTACGTAGTTGATTTGAAATCCTCTGTCTGTTAGTGCACTGTCAGAATGAAAATGAATCCAGGCATATGGGCCGGATGTCTGGAGAGGTGCAGGTGACTGGGTGCTGCAGTATTTATCAAGGAGAGTATCTTGGGGCAGGAGGCCATCTCGAATCTATTGCAAAGAAAACACATCAGATTAAAATAAATCATAAATTAAATTAGATCTACAAGGATACAATTTTTTTTTTTACACTACAGCCTGCAAAGCATTGCACCCGTGATCAGTGGATCACAGGTGCAATGTCAGGCTCCTACTGACACTCAGTACAGATGTCTGCCCATACCTTCATAATGGCAGACAGTTACTGAAGTCAATTAACTATGAGGGCACTCATCAGCACTCTCATAATTCATTGAAAACTACAAGCTGTCTGCTGCAGTGGCACACGGAACTTATAGTTTATTGATTCGCAGAACTCTGTGACTGAATGACACAGTTGGAGGGAGGAACCCGGCAGAGCCGCACTGTTTTTAAAATTTAAAAGCAGGTGTGGGGAGAAGATCCTCTGTCTCTTTCACAGGTAGGACGGGGAACTGCCCCAAGGTATCATATAACACTCTAAATAGTGGTTACAAAAGGTGAACTTCAACTCAAAATGCTGTCTTATTTGCTGTCTTAAAGGGTCCATCTAGAAATTATAATTGTGTCTAAGCAGTTGCCTAAAAAATCTATCTTGAAAAGTTTTAATTCCTTCTGAAAAACAGCAGCACACTCCCTGTGACTAGGCACTCCGATTCCGCAACCCCAAAGCTATGTATCTGCAGTGTAAAATCGAAAGCACTACTGCCTTTGACTGCTAGTTTCATTGGATCCAGAGTAAGATTTGATGATGTCCCTACTGTGCTGCTCACTGTTCTCCTTACTGTAGAGGAAGCTGTACCCAATGATCTACAATGTCAGGACCTCCCTGCTTCTGCTTAATTCAGTCTTTGGCAATGTGCTTTCTCCACCTCACCTGTTGCTGCTTCTTGATCATTACTGCACCAGTCATCAGATCACCATTCATCAGATCACCAGTCATCAGATCACCAGTCATCAGATTACCAGTCATCAGATCACCAATCATCAGATTACTAGTCATCAGATTACCAGTCATCAGATCACCAGTCATCAGATCACAAGTCATCAGTGCAGCAATTCTGACACGAAAAGCAAAAGCCCTGCTCCTCCACCCTAGTGGATAGCAAGGTAAGGTAAGTCAGAAATGGGGAAAAGATCAGATGCAGGAAACAACAGGCAATAACGTCCTCTGCTTGCCTTTTTTTGAGGCCTACGTTTCACAGTTTAGGAAATGTGTTGTAGAAGATGCTAAACTGTACCATCATTGTCAAATGTGTACATAAACTACTGCACAAAAATATTTTTATCCTGCCCATTCCTGTTGTGCAGCATGAAGACAGAGGTGTGGGCTCTGTGTCAGATTGGTCATTATTCACTGCAATCAGCCCAACCCAGCATATGCTGGTTTCTTATTAAAGACAACCAGTCAAAAATCAAAATTTGTAATTACTACACTTAAAGTGATAATAAACTGCCGTGTGTGTTTTTTTTTCTGAAACCTGCAAGGTAAAGCCATAGTGTGCTAGTATATATTATGTGAAACTCACCTTAGAACGAAGCCTTCCAGCAGCGAGCTGCCACCGCTGACAAGGCTTCCATCTTCATCCATCTTCCCTCCGGGTTCGCGGGCTCTATCTCTGTGAGTGGCAGGAGCCACCATGATGTCACTCCCGCGCACATGTGCGGGGGAGCCGCCGTTTAGACTCGGTCGGCCGTTCCTTCAAAACACATGTGCCGGTGACCGCATGTACTCTACATTAAATATCTCCCAAACAGCGCACATTTAGGAGGTATTTACAGTACCTATAGGTAAGCCTTTATATAAGCTTACCTATAGGTACAATTTATGCATGGGAGTTCCACTTTAAGATGTTGTAACAGTGCAGTTTTACCTCTCAGGAATAGAAGTATGTGCTATTATTCTCTTGCATCCTGTCACTGTCGTATTGGAAAATTAAGACTGTAGGCCTAAGTGAGGACTAACCCTTCTCCTAACTGAGTTTTGGGTTGATAATTGTCTGAGCTGAGAAAGATGAAACCCATAAAAAAAGTGCCTCCTGTCAACATTGAGTTTTGGTAGGAGACAGGATGATCTTACAGGACGAATCTCTTTCTCTGGGTGGGTAAAATAGCAAGTAAATAATAATAAAAAAAAATAGAGTAATCCTTAAGAGGTAACTCTTTTAACATTTTAAGAGAAAACAAAAATATTATGAACGCCCTTTTTTTGACTAGTATAAAAAGTCCCCTGTGTTATACTTACAGAAGAGCACTTACAGAATGCAGGAATATCAGACTCTCCCCCCCCCCCCCCCCCTAGCCCACGCCCATCTATGAAACATGCAGGTTGTGGGGTTGCCCAATGGGTTCTTCATAGGCGGGGTTGTTCTTAAAATCAATAAATACAAAAATATAAATAGGCCTTTTTCTTTAGACAGTATGGTAGGGTATAGAAGGTTTGGAATCTCTGTTGGGTTTTTATTGAATTCCATGTCCCTACTGAGGAAAGTCACCCCTCTTTTTGTCCTAGTAACACTTGTTAAGTTAGAGTAAATCCACACTTTTGAGCTGTAAGCAGAACAAGATTAACATAGAATTCCTTTGGAGATGGTCATTCTGGTGGCAACTGTCTACTTGGGGATTTCACTTACTTTGAAGAGTAAGTTGTATCATTGGGAGAGAAAGTGAAGACAAATTCTCCCACTGGGATGGAAATGACAAGAAATCCGACAGGCGTTTATACCATTCTCTACTCTATACATTAAAGTGCTTTTCATATGCTTTCATCTAAAAAACAAAACATATAAAGGACAATGTAGACCAAGATGTACCTCCAAATAATCATTTTCACATGTGGCATGATGTTCTAGACTCAGTGTTCCAAAGGCAAATGTGATATAAAGCCCTGGGGCAGTAGAAATTGTCCAGTAGCAGTCTCGATTAGGAGGATAATTACCCGGGTAACCAGGAGAAAAAATGGACCCATGAGGATCTGACAGATGACCTCCACATTCTAAATAAAAACAGAATATTATTTCAGATAAATGTATTTCAAATATAACTACTCTTTCAGACTATGAAGCTAAATACATTTGTGGTGCAAAGGCTATTGAGTTTGTTTTCTTTAGACGGCAGTCAGGGTTGTAGTAAATCTCCTGCCAGCATGGTTTAGAGAAGGTTTCTTATTCTCTGTGTGGAAGCAGTGGTCTCTTTGCAGAGATTAACACACCCTGTAGTGAGTCAGCGTTAAGCTGGGTATACATTAGTAGACTTTTGTTTGACATTTTTCATTGTAGGAGTAATTGTTTTCCTAATCATTGGTGGAGTCAAACTAGTGCTCGTTTTCTACTACAGTGATAACAAATTTCAAAGAAGCAGGATGCAAGATTTTTCAAATGTATGAATTTCTAACAGTGAACGTGTTTTTTGATTGGTAAAGTCCATTCATTCCAAAATCGAATGTTGAAAGCAAACAAAATCTTTAACTACTTTCAAATGACATTTGAATGTTTAACCACCTCAATACAGTGCACCCCCTTCCTGCCCAGGCCAATACTCGGCTTTTAGTGCTGTCACTGTTTAAACGGTCATTGCACGGTCATGCTACACTGTACCCAAACAGAATTTTTATAATTTTGCTTCCACAAATTGAGCTTTATTTTGGTGGTATTTGATCACCTCTGGGGTTTTTATTTTTTGCTAAACAAATAAAAAAAATACCTAAATTTAAAAAAAAAAAAGTTTTTCTTTTGTTTCTTTTATAAATGATTATTTATATGTAAGTTTTTTCCTTAACTGATGGGCACTGATAAGACGGCATCGATGAGGTGGCATCAACGAGGTGGCACTGATGGGCACTGACTGGCACTGACGATGGGCACCGATAGGCAGTACTGATAGGCACTGGTAGGTGGCACTAATGAGTGGCACTGATATGCAGCACTGATGGGCAATGATAGGCGGCATTGATGGGCACTCATGGGTGGTACTGGTGGGCACTGATGGTCACTGATAGGCGACACTGATGGGCACTGAAAGGCTGCACTGATAGGTACCTTTGGGTGGCACTGATAGGCCGCACTGCTGGGCACTGATAGGCGGCACTGCTGGGCACTGATATGCGGCACTGATAGATGGCATTGATAGGCATCGCTGATTGCACTTGCAGGCAGCATTTAGGATGGGTACTGATTGGCAGCTGCCTGGGCACTGATAGGCAGCTGCCTGGGCACTGATTGGCATTTCCCTGGTGGTCTTGGGTGGCATACCTGGTGGTCCAGGGTGGTGCCAATTCCTGGTGGTCCTGGCGGCATTCTGGTGGTCTTGGGTGGGCATCCAAGGGGGGGCTATGCTGATAAACAATCCCCCTGTCAGGAGAGCAGACGATCGGCTCTCCTCTACTTGCGTCTGTCAGATGTGAGTGAGGGAAAGCCGATAAAGGGCTCTTCCTGTTTACATCGTGATCAGCTGTGATGGGACACAGCTGATCACGTTGTAAAGAGCCTCAGTCAGAGGCTCTTTACTGAGATCGGTGTAACAGTGTGTCTGACTGACACACCACACCAACAATTGCCACGATGCGCGTCACCCAGGTGCGTGCGAGAGCGGTCGTTCTGGGAGGACGTCATATGACACCCACCCAGAACGAGAGCTGCGAGCTTGTAACTGTCAGCCTTGCAATGCCTCATGGGAGTTGTAGTTTTGAAACTGCTGGAGGGCCACCAATTTGAAACCCCTGTACTATAGGATTGTAACAGACCCGGGACACCTTTGAGCGCTCCAAAGAGAATTGTAATGGGGCGTGGATAGTACCCCCTCATCCTTCTGTCAAACCCTATTCAGAGCCATATTCCTGTTTGAATAATGTGTCCGGGTGTCAGGTGAATCCCGGACAGGTGGCAACCCTAGTAGCATTCTGGCAGGGGACAGTTTTTTTTTACCCAGTATGTGGCTGCTTTCTATAGAAAACAAATAGTAAGACTTTGCACACCATTTATTTTGATGCCCCCGGAATACATTTTGTGGATTTTTAACTGAAATGGCATTTGGGCTTTAAAAAGATAGAAGAAGCGGTAATACAGCACAGGCACCGTTTTAACACGGGGCCTACCAGCTCTATTTATCTGTTTCATTTTTGAAAAGAGAATGGGTTTTACCTGGTTGACGTGACTCCCAGTTCATCAGAAATCCCCCAGCGGCAAATTTGTCATCAGATTTGAACCAGATATATAAAGCATTGTGGGAGCTGAAGAGCTCGGTGGGGGCTGCGGTACCACAGAATTTTCCCAGCATGAAGGCTGACACCGAGTCTCCATCATGGATCTGCAGGAAGTCAAAATTGCATCTGGAACTCTGCTCCAAGTTAAAATAAGGGAAAGAGATACGCAGAATCTAAGAAAGAAGGGGACATAATGGGAACATGAATTACATTGAAGCAAAACTGTTTATGATGCCCTTAAAATCAAATTCCAGATATACTTACATTTTATTACCAGAATGGCTGTAAAAATGTAAGTCAAAATAAGACTGTATGACAAGGACAGTTTGGATTTCACACAATGAATAATGAAGCCCTTTATGAGCTATCCCAATAGTCACCTTATTCTATCATTCTGGGGAGTTAAAGCGGAGGGCCGGTTATAAAAAAAAAAAAAAAAAGTCAGCAGCTGCAAACACTGCAGCTGCTGACTTAATAAACACACTCACCTGTCCAGGGCGCCCGCGATGTCGGCCGCCCGAGGCCGACCCGTCCCTCGGCTCTCGGGTCCCGGCGCCGCCATCCCTTGTAAGGGAAACAGGCAGCGGAGCCTTACGGCTTCACTGCCCGTTTCCTACTGCGCATGCGCGAGTCCCGCAGCTACTGTGCATGCGCGAGTCCCGCAGCGCTTTCTGAATGGGACGCGCTGTGTTCTGGAACACACAGTTCCCAGAACACAGCGCGACTCATTACCCAGAAGACGCCGCGACGAAGACAGAAGACAGAAGATCTCCGCGGAGGAGGAAGAGGAAGATTAGGATAAAGTGCCTAGCAACAGGCATTTCTGGTAAGTAAAAAAAAAAAAATTTTTTCATTTTTTTTTTTTTCATTTTTTTGTAATTTTTAACATTTTTTTGTTTTTCAGGGTGGCCCTCCCCTTTAAGGCATATGTGAACCCTTACTATGTAAAACAACCAATTTATCTTAAAAATAGAAATAGACCGAGAGGTTGATTTACTAAAGGCATATAGACTGTGCACTTTGCAAGTGCAGTTGCTCCATAGCTTAGAAAATGAGGAAAGTTTCACTTTGCAAAGAATACCCAATCAGGTGCAAGGAAGATAGAAAAAAAATTTTTTTTTCTTGCACATGATTGGATGATGGAAGTCAGCAGAGCTTCTGTTCATTTACTATGCTCTGGAGCAACTGCTCTTGCAGAGTGCAAGAGGTTGATTTACTAAAGGCAAATAGACTGTGTACTTTGCAAAGTGTATTTTCATCTGCAAGTGCAGTTGCTCTAGAGCTTAGTAAATGGGCCAAAGCTGTGCTGGCTTCCATTATCCAATCTTGTGCAAGCAAAAATTCATTCTTTTTTATCCCTTGCATGTGATTGGGTATTCTTTGCAAAGTGAAGCTTTACCTCTTTTACTGAGCTTTGGAGCAACTACACTTGTAGAGTGCAACTGCACTTTGCAAAGTACACAGCCTTTTTGCCTTTAGTAAATCTACCCCAAAATGTTTGTGTATATATAAAATAAGTGACCACCTGACCTTTGGTCTCCACTGCATAAGAGGTTTGAAGAAGCTGAGTAGAGACTGCAGGGGGTGGGTCAGTAGGAAGAAGAGAAACGGAAGCACACTGATCTTCCCAGTGATTAGCTGGCAGGGGTGGGTGCGAGCAGAAGTCTGACTATTGGAGTACAGGCAGGCTGTGCTTCCAAGTAGAATGCAAAGAAGAATACTGACCACCATGGGATGGATGTGCTTCCATGCCCTGGCACGGTTAATTTGAAACAGGAAAGCAGGGGGGCTGGCAGAATCACCAACTATTTTACACAGAAGCAAAGAGAACAGGATACCTTTTTATACAAGTACATGGTACAATGGACACATACCAGGAATATAAAATGTTGGGGTAACATAAAATTGAATCCACCTGGGAGTCTCTTATGTCTCTTGGCTATTCCTTAGTATTATTGGCAACTAGTGCTCTTTAAAAGGAGTTTTCACCTTTGTCTGATTATGTCATGAGACAACAATACAATTGTTCCTTCTTTGTACAGATCTGGGTAATCTCTGATGGACAAGGAATACACACCATAATAGTTTACTGGCACTTCTTGCTGCGACAAACCATGTGAAAGGCTAGCATAATCTACAAAAGACAATGGATTCCATTGCACAACTACCGGGGGGACAAGGCTTCCCTGAATCAGCAGACTCACAAAGCCCTATTGCAGGAACAAATGTGAAAAGCTAATACAAAGTCTCTGTCTTTATAGGAAAATTGTATATACTGCAAAATAGAACTAGTTTCCCAGATTCCATGTTGGCAAATTGGCAGCAAACATAAAAATGGGTCAAAGATACGAGGCCTTGTCTATAGGTTGCCTCCTCAACAGCTGAGAAAGCACATTTGCTAGTCGAAATAAGTTAGAAGGCTTAGCCACATAATGCACAAATACCACTTATACGCCGATGACACCCAAATCTATCTGTCTACTCCTCACCTGACTCCTTCAGTCTCCTCTCACATTACTAACTTGCTAACTGACATATCAGCATGGATGTCACACCACTTCCTTAAAAGAAATCTCTCTAAAACTGAGCTATTAATATTCCCCCCTGCACATGCCCCCCTCCATGACTTTTCCATCAAAATCAACACTACAACCATCAGGCCCTCCCCTCACGCCAGGGTACTCGGTGTAATCCTAGACTCTTACTTGTCATTTCAGCCCCAAGTCCAATCGTTGTCAAAAATTTGTAGAATTCACCTCCTTATTCACTTCCTCGTTATCTCTCGGCTTGATTATTGCAACTCCCTTCTCATTGGCCTACCTCTCCATAGGCTATCGCCTCTTCAGTCTATCATGAATGCTGCTGCCACACTTATCCACCTTACCAATCGCTCAGTGTCTGTCAAAGCTCTTCTCCAATCCCTACACTGGCTCCCAATCACCCAGCGAATTAAATTCAAAATACTAACCACAACATACAACATCACCAATCTTGTCTCCAAATATCACCCAAATCGTCCCCTCTGCTCTTCTCAAGACCTCCTACTCTCAAGCTCTCTTGTCTCCTCCTCCCATGCTCGTCTCCAGGATTTATCCAGAGCCTCTCTCATTCTCTGGAACTCGCTACCTCCACTGGTCCCGCTATCCCCTACTCTTGCTACCTTCAAGTGATCCCTGAAAACTCATCTCTTCAGGGAAGCCTATCATGTCTCCAACTAATCTCCTACCACTTCCATCAGCTCATTCCCCACAGTTATAACCTTTTGTACCACCTGCCCCACCCCATTAGATTGTAAACTCTTCTGAGCAGGGCCCTCTTAATCCTCTTTATTTTATTGTATTGTAATTGTATTGTCTCCTTGTATATATTGTAAAGCACTGCGTAAATAGTTGGCGCTATATAAATCTTGAATAATAATAATAATAATAATAATATTGATTAGACACCTCATGCTAGTAATAGCAAAAACAAAAGGTAAAAAAAAACCGTATGGACCTTACTAAATTAAACAAAGAAGGGTAAAGTAGTAACACACTTACCCTAATGCCATGTATACTGACTTACCAAAAAGTACATGGTGTAACCCAAGTGTAATGGTTCTCCTACAGCCCAAAGTCCATGACACCAAGTAACCCAAACATGCATCAGAAAGAAAAATGGACTAAAGAACCTGAAAAGGTGGTCAAGCAGTAAATAGAAACAAGCCTTTTTTAAACAATTAATCATTACAAAAAGATAAAAATCCTCCACCAATTTGATGATTAAAATGACAACGTTGTATAGCACTATCCCCTTAGGAGCCGTTGAACTTTTGGGCCCGCTTTGGAGACACAGCCAGGCAACAGGAATTTTCAACATCCACTCGGTAGTCAAAAACGAGTCCAGGGTGTTATTTTGTTTTTAGTTTATTGGGGAATAAACTTGGATGGGGATGGGAAGGTGTGGAATTCCCAGAACTGTAGTTATATGGAATTTGAGGACTATAGAAACTGTCTCTGGCTACTGAAAAAAGATCACAAGGCTGTTTTCCCATAGGACAACTGATCAGAAAGCACAACTCCAACTTCCGACTGCAGGTACTCTGTCTCCCTAGAATGATGCTAAGGTGCCTGGCTTCCCTAGCAAGAGGTGCGGGGTAGCTGTATGAGCTTAAATGGCTCTAAGCTGTCCTTTGAAGATAGCTAGCTGGGTATTGAACCTGGCTACTTTTCCTCTATAGATTCTGGTGTGTAGTACTTGAAGCTACTCACTCAGTCCCTTGTAAAGGTCCTATAGCTCATGTGGTGGCTGCTGAACAGGCCTCCTGCTGGAGAGGTCCCAATGGTTCCCAGGATGACTCAGCTAAACCTAGCTGAGGCTGAAAGGGTGTGAGGCTTCATCTGCTTATATCTTTTTTCCTCTCTGGCTCCTTCCATCTGGCTCCATATGCCTGGAGGCAAAGCCCCCCCCCCCCCCAGCACAGGGGTCCCCTCCCAGGCAATAGGACCCTGAACTTTGCTCCCACATGGCCAGGCTCCAGAATACTTATGGCTACCTCTCCACAAATATTCAGGCCCAATCTCTGCCCCTCCAACCCCTAAGTTCTAGAACTCTCTAGGAGCTTCTAGAAGCCAGGGGGAAGCAACAGAGACTCAGCCCTTGGAGCTATGCCAACCTAACTCTCAACAAATTAACCCTGGCTCTTCTGGCTACAGCAGGTGCCCAACTAAATTTAGCTACTCTATACAGTGGGTGCTACAGTTGTCAAGTGCAAAACTAGCAGCTTCTCACACTGCACACACCACCAAGCAAGCTCCCAGTAAAAGTAAACCTTGTTTCAAAACAAGGTAGGAACAAAAAGTAGGGATCCTGGGTATATAACCCATATACACTATGTCGATACGATAATATGGCAGCTGCCCAAAGACATACTGATCTACTTCAGATGATTCCCTCTATTAGCCCAAAACCTTAGTAGAATACAAAGGCTGATGGGGACCTCTCTATGGATATTTATCACCTTTGTGGTATAAAGAGAGTTAAATAAAATGTGTAGTCATATATAGCTCCCAACAACGCAAGAAAGTTTTGTACAGGTGATTACAAGTCCCACTATCCAGCCAAGGGCTTTAACAGGAGATACAGTAAGGCTCGGCATTGCTTGGCTTGAACAGGCAGGTAAATACAAACACTGCTTATACGCCTTTAAGCCCGGTGACACACCTCCAACACAGGAAGAGGGACAAGGAAAGAGGTGCAGTCATGTGGGCAGCACAGCGACTAAGTGGTAAGCACCTAGCAGCACTAAGGTAGTCGGTTTGAATCCCAACAACGGCACTACCTGCCTGGAGTTTGCATGTTCTCCCTGTGCCTGCATGGGTTTCCTTCCACGCTCCAAAGACATGATGGTAGATAAATTGTCCCTAGCATGTGTGTGTATGAGTGTAAGTTAAGGACCTTAGATTGTAAGCTCCTTGAGGGCAGGGACTGATGTGAATGTACAATATACAGCATCTCCCAAATCTGAGTACACCCCTCACATTTTTGTAAATATTTTATTATATTTTCATGTGACAACACTGAAGAAATAACACTTTGCTACAATGTAAAATAGTGAGTGTACAGCGTGTATAACAGTGTAAATTTGCTGTCCCCTCAAAATAACTCAGCACAGAGCCATTAATAGAGTGATAATGGGGGCGCTGAGAAAATTGTAAATATAAACGTCAATTACAAATGTGAAAATTAATAATCATAAGGCTCGGTTCACACAGGGGGCGACTGCGATCCGACTTCAGGTCGCTCTAGGTCGCCTCAAGTCGCCTCCAAGTCGCGCTGTAGAAAAATGAATGTGAGTCAATGGAGCTGTCTTAATATACGCTACTGCAGTAGCTCCGACTTTAAAAAAAGGTTCCTGTACTACTTTTAAAGTCGGAGCTACTGCAGTAGCGTATATTAAGACAGCTCCATTGACTCACATTAATTTTTCTACAGCGCGACTTGGAGGCGACTTAAGGCGACCTAGAGCGACCTGAAGTCGGATCGCAGTCGCCCCCTGTGTGAACCGAGCCTAAAACACCTCAAGTGATAGTCACTATCACCATGAATTGAAAAACAAATATTTGCAACGAAATGAATAATAATATAATAAAAAATAAAGTCCCACTTTTTTTTTTATTATATTTTATTATATTATTATTCATTTCATTGCAAATATTTGTTTTTCAATTCATGGTGATAGTGACTATCACTTGAGGTGTTTTATGATTATTAATTTTCACATTTGTAATTGACGTTTATATTTACAATTTTCTCAGCGCCCCTATTATCACTCTATTTTCAGCACTACAAGTTTTTTTCTCTTGTTTCTAGGGAGCAGCTATTAGTGTTTTCACTTGGTTTATTTGATTCACTGATTATTAGTTTATTCTTTTTTTCACATTTTTATAAGTGGCGCGGAGTTTACTAGCTGTTGTTTTTCAGCTATATTTTCACAGAGCCATTAATGTCTAAACCGCTGGCAATCAAAGTGAGTACACCCCTAAGTGAAAATGTCCAAATTGGGCCCAATTAGCCATTTTCCCTCCCCAGTGTCAGGTGACTCGTTAGTGTTACAAGGTCTCAGGTGTGAATGGGGAGCAGGTGTGTTAAATTTGGTGTTATCGCTCTCACACTCTCATACTGGTCACTGGAAGTTCAACATGGCACCTCATGGCAAAGAACTCAGAGGATTTGAAAAAAGAATTGTTGCTCTACATAAAGATGGCCTAGGCTATAAGAAGATTTCCAAGACCCTGAAACTGAGCTGCAGCACAGTGGCCAAGACCATACAGTGGTTTAACAGGGCAGGTTCCACTTGGAACAGGCCTCACCACGGCGGACCAAAGAAGTTGAGTGCACCTGCTCAGGGCCATATCCAGAGGTTGTCTTTGGGAAATAGAAGTATGAGTGCTGCCAGCATTGCTGCAGAGGCTGAAAGGGTGGGGGGTCAGCCTGTCATAGCTCAGACCACATGCTGAACACTGCATCAAATTGGCCTACATAGCTGTCGCCCCATTAGGAAGTCTCTTGTAAAGATGATGCACAAGAAAGCCTGCAAACAGTTTGCTGAAGACAAGCAGACTAAGGACATGGATTACTGGAACCATGTCCTGTGGTCTGATGAGACCAAGATAAATGTATTTGGTTCAGATGGTGTCAAGCGTGAGTGACTGCAATCAGGTGAGGAGTACAAAGACAAGTGTGTCTTGCCCACAGTCATGCATGGTGGTGGGAGTGACATGGTCTGGGGCTGCACGAGTGCTACCAGCACTGGGGAGCTACAGTTCCATTAGGGAACCATGAATGCCAATATGTTCTGACATACTGAAGCAGAGCATGATCCACCTCCCTTCGGAGACTGGGCCGCAGCGCAGTATTCCAACATGATAACGACCCCAAACACACCTCCAAGATGACTACTGCCTTGCTAAAGAAGCTCAAGTCTCCAGACCTAAACCCTAAACCCTATTGAGCAACTGTGAGGCATCCTCAAATGGAAGGTGGAGGAGCACAAGGTCTACCAGCTCTGTGATGTCGTCATGGAGGAGTGGAAGAGGACTCCAGTGGCAACCTGTGAAGCTCTGGTGAACTCCATGTCCAAGAGTGCTGGAAAATAAGGATGGCCACAAAAAATATTGACACTTTGGGCCCAATTTGGACATTTTCACTTAGGGGTGTACTCACTTTTGTTGCCAGCAGTTTAGACATTAATGGGTGTGTTAAGTTATTTTGAGAGGACAGAAAATTGACACTATTATACAAGCTGTACACACTACTTTACATTGTAACAAAGTGTAATTTCTTCAGTGTTGTCACATGAACAGATATAATAAAATATTTACAAAAATGTAATGGGTATATTCTCTTTTGTGAGATACTGTATATGTAAAGTGCTGTCTAAATTGATGGTGCTATATAAGTACCTGTAATAATATATAAAAATAATATTTGTTGAGAAAAGATGCTTATTAGACCATTAGATGGGTTTTTGAATGTACTAGCATGCTTGGTGTTGAGTGGTTCTGAGGGGACATTGGGATCTAAATGGCTCCTGAGGGTTATGGAAGCTCTTTTCAGCTATCCTAGACCCATTTACAAAATGTATGTATATGTCTTATTATGCTCACAGAGCATATGAGCAGCCCAGATCACCGAAATCAGGGCAAGTATACAGGTAATAGATGGTACTGATGCTCAACGGCTATCCTGTATTCCATTTCCCAAATCCTTCCAAACAGACATTGGTTACTGAAGATATACTGTATAAGGATTTGGGAAGTGAAACACTGGAAAGGGATTGAGCATCAGCACACTGTATTAGCTTTAAATTATCCTGGATTGCTTTAGCCTAATTTTACTTTTTTTTTTTTATTTAATGGGGGGTGGGGACTGATGGTAGAAAGAAAGTAATCAATAATTTTAAGGCTAAATTCATTAAGCCTGAAATCATTCCATCTATCCTTAGTCTAAACATCACACGAGCCCAAAGCTAACAAGCTTGAGCTTTTCCTGGCTTTTCACCATCGTGGATCTCTAATCATGTCACTTCAATATCAATGAACTGCTTGTGCATGTTTGTGCCAGATCGCTGAAACTCGGCCTTCATGGTCTGTCAGGACGACCAATACAGAGACCCATTCCTTGATTTATCTTTACCATATCTGCCAGTTAACAAAGAGCTCCAAATGAATGTCCTCTCTACGATTCTACCAAACCATCCTAATTTAGATTGATATAGTTACTTGAACATATCTGGGAAGAGTCTATCATCAAGCTACTCAAATACAACCTCATAACCTTTCAAAGTCTAAAGTTGACCCTTTTTTGAAAACAACTTCTAATGCCTTGTACACATGGTCGGACATTCCGACCACAAAATCCGTCAGATTTTTTCAGAAGGATTTTGTCTTAAACTGGTGCTGCATACACACGGGCAGACAAAGTTGTTGGAAAATCCGATCGTTCGGAACGTGATGACGTTCGTTCGTTACGACGGGACTACGTTGGGGCTAGTAGCCAATAGCTTTGGTCTTGTAATTTGATCTGAGCATGTGTGGCACTTTGTCCGATCGTAATTCTCTATTGTTGTTTGTCGGAAGATTTGAGATCCTGCTCTCAAATTTTTTCCAACGGAAAAAGTCCGATAGAGCCCACACGATTGGATTTTCCGACAATATAATCCAAGCTGACCTTTTCTGTCGGAATTTCCGACCGTGTGTACAAGGCATTACAGTTTATATTAGGTAACTGCGAGGGACAATTAGGAGTTATACTTGTTCAAATTCGTAATTATTTTCTGAAAAAGATACATTTGTCTTTTTTGTTAGTTTTGGATTACCTTACAGTGGAACTAAACTGTATCTGGGCACCACAAACTGAAAAGGCTCTTCATTCATTTTTAATATTTAAAGCAAACTCACCCATTCACCCATGTCTCCATGCTTTATTTTGTTAAAAAATCTTTTTGAAATATACCCCTCTAGCATTTCTAAATGCAGCCATCTTGAGTAAGGGCAGATGATTCATGTAGCTTCCTAGCAGTGGCGGCTGGTGGTTTTTTGTTTGGGGGGGCAAACAACCACCTCCTCTGCGGCAACTCAAATCACCCACCCCCCCGGGGTCCCCTGGTTGGTTTGCTGGCACTTACCCCATCCAGGCGGCAGGCATTGGCAGGCATCCGAGGAGCAGCGGCGGGGATCGGGTATCCGATGAGCGGCGGCGGGGATCGGGCATCCAAGCATCGGCGGGAACCAGGAATCCAGGCAGCTCTCCTCCTCCTCGTTTCTGCTGTGCATCTCCTCCCCTCCTTCTAGGCATCCAATAGGATCGCATGTCCTTTCAGACAATCGAGTGATGGGTATCAGACCCGCTTCCCGATTGGCTGGGAGGAGGATCAGTGTTGCAACAGCGAATATTCATTCACCGTTGCAACACACCTGGGTGGGCTCCGGAAGCATCCTCTGTGACCCGAGCCCACCCTATTATGAAGCCTATCGGAGCCTCTTGCTCTAATCAGGTGCTTCAAAAGAAAACCCTTGCCACCATAATTCATGCACTGGTGCCCTGAAAGGGGCCAGACTCATGAATAGGGCGTGGCCACGGCAGTCATGGATAGATTCATGCTAAGCATGAATCTATACATTGCATATAGGGGGTGGCCTGGAGAGAGTGGCGGCGCAGGCTGCTCCTAATGGACGGGCCGCCACTGCTTCCTAGAATGCATTTACCCTTAGGCCAGGTGTGCAGGCAGGAAGGTGTGCTTAGCTGAGAAAGATCTTCCTCCCCACCTCCATCTACCATTAGGCCAGGCATGCAGGCAGGATGGTGTGCTTAGCTGAGAAAGATCTTCCTCCCCACCTCCATCTACCCTTAGGCCAGGCATGCAGGCAAGAAGGTGTGCTTAGCTGAAAAAGCCTTTCTTCCCATCCTCAGGACAAAAGAGAAAAAAAATATCCATAAAGACTCCTGGGATGTGTGACATCATTTTGGCCTAGGCAACAAACCAAAAAGCAACTGAAAAAATGTAAAAAAAAAAAAAAAAAGTTCCTATCTATTTCCTAATGCTAGCAGCATTAGGATTAAAATGAGGTAATGCTGATTGAGAAAGTTTAGTTCCACTTCAAATTTGCTAAGCTTGCTCCATTTGCACCGTCTGCTCTACACTCCAGAACAACAAAAACAAATCAGTTTAATTAAGAAACCATACAGTTAAGAAATAAGAAAGCACAGAGAAAACCAAACATTTATTAATGGTTTATGAAAACCGATACAAGCTAACAATAAAAGTCTCCTGCAGGGCGTAAACTCCTTTAAATGAAGTTATTTAAAATTCCTTTGGATCATGGAAACATAGAACAATGCAGACCGTTGTCACAGAGTGCCCGAGCAAGTATCCAAGAAATGGGTGTGAAATTGTGACCAGATGGTCTTGCCAGTGAAAATGCCCCAAAACATTTAAAACTTGTCAGAACCAAATGAAAGCCAATGTTGACTCTTTATTAAGTGAGTAAAAATAATTTTACTGGCTACTTTAATTCTAAAATTGTTTAGCAAATTAAGGTGCAACACCATTATTGGATGCCACCTTTTTTATTTTTCTGGTACAACTGTACTTCAAGTTTTTTGGAGACAAAACAATGTCTTCAAAGTTGAATAGCATAGCAAACACATAATATGGCAAGGATCTTAAACTGTTTTGCAGATTCGTATATGCTTCTCTTATGTAAATATTAAGATAGGCCATTCTAGGACACTCACTGAAATCTTTTATTTTCTATGTAAGAGGCTCTGTTTAAATATAATTGTATTATCATTTCAAGAAACTTGTTGATAAAAAGTTCATGTAAACCCATTTACTAAAATCTCATGGTTACACTACAAACGGATCAAGCAAAACTACTGTAAATGTCATTCAGTTTGGGTTTACATCTACTTTAAAGTGATTGTAAAGGATTTTTTTTAAATAACAAACATCTCTATTCTTACCTGCTGGAATTGCACAGAGTGGCCCCAAACCTCCTCTTTTTGGGTCCTCTGCTGGTGCTCCTGGCTCCTCCTCCCTGTCCAGTGCCTCCTCAGGAAGTCGCTTCCCATGGGGGAACTCCTGTGTGTTTGCTCCTGGGCCCTGCTGTGTCCATTGAAACAGACAGTGGGACTCTGTCCCTTCCCCCCAGCTCCATCATCACTGGCTTTGATTGACAGCACTGGGAGCCAATGGCTCCCGATGCCACAGCAAAGCCAGCGAGACCCAGAAGCAAGAGGAGAGGAGAGCTGCAGGCGTGCACAGTGCTGGATCCAATGAGGGCTTGGGTAAGTGTAAGGGAGGGTCAAAATCGATGCCTAAACATTTTTTACCTTTTTAAGGTAAAAAATATTTAGGCTTTAGAACCACAAGGCTATGCTCCCCCCCCCCCCCCAACACTATTATGGGACAGTCCATGGGTCTGGTGATTGATCACCCAAAGCTCAAGCACTGCATTGTAGGATTTGCACTAAACATGTAAGAGCTCGTGACCCCAATTGGGAAAGTCACCTTTGATCTCTATTTCAAGGAAGGCAGCTGTTCGTTCAGCATTGTATCCTGCAGAACTCCCCCAGAAAAGTCTGAGCAAAGTGAAAAAAGGATGAAAGTGCCACCAGTTATATACAATAGAGAGGCTATGTCTTGGTGCAACAACAACCATCCCCCCTCCCCCCACTTTCTTTTTGTATCTGCTTAATTTTCACATTTTAATTACATATACAGTATATATTCTTACCAAAGAAATGAGCTTAGCTTTCCCCCCAGGCTGTTAACATGCAGCAGGGGGCCATCTCCCAAGTAAGGCTTTGTAAACTGTTGTATACTGGACTACTAGATTTTTAATGAATGAACTCTGTGGATTATGTATAGCTTCCTGCACTGACTTTTTCATATATATATATATATATATATATATATATATATATATATATATATATATATATATATATATATATATATATATATATATATATATATATATGTATATACCGCCATGTGCATTGTGTATGCCCAGGGACTTTGCCATTTGTGAAATATCTTTTGTTACACTGAGCATGCTCAGCCACTTTGCCATTTGAGCCATATCTCTGGATACAATGAGCATGCTCCGAGAATTAGCTGTTTGACATCTGATAAGTAAATGGTAGATAATGCACTTGTTGCTCTCCATCTCACAAACATCTGAACCAAAATTCCCACAGCTGTCTTCACAAACCACACACAATACCATTGCTGATGCAAATTTAAAATGAGTAACAATTTTTTGTGTTGTTTAGTATTTCCAAATGATCATAATTTTTACCACAAAAATGTAATATGTGTACCAACATCATTGATCCAAATCAAAATGTCATTATCAAAATTCAGAGGGTAACACCACTTTTCTACACTTACACACCAAAAAAACACCAAATATCACAAAATAAATCAAGAAACTGAACTTCTGCCTGATGTAATTCCACCACCTATAGGTAAATGCCTAAAGAAATGTAGTATTTAGTTATAGGAGGGTTCCACCACCATTACAAATCTTGCCATATGTGTTCTGTGACAAAAGATAAGAAGCAGACGTGTGAATTCCACACCAGCACCAATTTCAGCCTTAAACTAAGCAAAAAGCCTCAAAATTCGAGATGGTCATATAGCAGAATGCTGACAGTAATCAGCCATAACCAGCCTTGGAACCAGATGGCATATCACAGAAACAGGTTGGTCAATGGCACTCAGGACTTCCAGGATACATCTGCATTGATTAACTTTTTAACACCACATAGATGGAAGCACAATGCATGTGGCAGCACAGTGGCTAACTGTTTATTTTGCCTTGCAGCTCCAGGGTTGTTGGTTTGAATCCCAAACATGCCACTATCTGGTTAAAGGTTTGTATGTTCTTCCTCCGTTGTGGTGTTATAGCTTCTATTTCACAAGATATTATATTTCTGATGGGTTTCACATAATGGAAACAAAAGAAATTACATACATTATAAATAAAGCGAGCGTGGGTTTTACACAAAATCTATAACAAGCTTTTTTTGGTCAGATATGGATTTATAAGTATTGCATAATCCTGCATCCATATTTAAATGTTGGATGCTGATGATTATTTTTATTATTATACAACATTTATATAGCGCCGACAGTTTACGCAGCGCTTTACAACATTAGGGCAGACAGTCCAAATACAATACAATTCAATACAGGGGGGAATCAGAGGGCCCTGCTCGTTAGAGCTTACAATCTAGAAGATGAATGTGCTTGGCAACAGTTTTTGCGAAGGTAACATTTCCTGCTTTGCACCCAGAGTGATCGGATAGCTGGTGTGCCCTCCCATTATATAGTATAGGAAAATCTAAAGGAGATTGTACAGTGCTTGTACAATCAGATCGTGTAGTGTATGGCCACCTAAAATGAACTAGTTGCTAACTACTTCTAATCCTTGTTTGCTTTGCAACAACATTTTCAAAATACAAATCCACTTCAGTAACATTTAGAAAGCTAGGGGTAGCTCTTAATTGTGTCCATGGAATGCTACGTAGCTTTGTGGAGTGGAGTTGTGCTGCCTGCCACAAGTGGGTGTAGCAACACGAATTTAATCTTAAAAAAATCTGTGTGGGGGTCCCCCCAATCCAAATCAGGCTGTTAGGTCTCTATTATATGATAAATAATTGTTAATGTCTAAATAGAATTTTATTAGAATGTTGACTTCCAGTTATATATGTTTATGCTTTCATCATGGTACTACTATATATTTTAGGTAGAAACCTGATCAACACAGTGGCTTAGTGGTTAGTGCGCTGATCTATCAATGTTATTAAGCAAAAATATTATTGTGTGGAAATAAAATAATCAACCTCTAGTGAACACACAGGGTGTTAGCATGGTTTGGATTTGTACTCATAACCTAAGTGCTTTTTGTTCATTGGTGCAGACCACTAGGCCAACATGCTGAGTACACTTAGAATTGCATAAGAGTTTAGTATGATTAAAGAATGTAACTGTAAATGATAAATGCATGTAACCTTACGGAATAGCAGGCATTACTCTGTAATAATCATTCAGAACAGCATTCATTAGCACATCCCATATAAGAATGGTATATTGGCATACATGTACACACATGATCATAGCTAAATACTGCAGTGCAGTTCTATATAGGAAACTCGTTGGCAATTGCCAGTTATCGAACTGTGACTATGCTGAAACGGAATTTACTAATGCTCACTTACTCACTTTTCTGTACACATGTTCACCTAGTTGAGGTCTTAATTGCCTTAATTGGGAGTAACTAGATGTAGAGCGACTACGTTCTCCTTATTCTTAGTGACTTGGGCCCATAGTTATTTTATGATGCCTATATATGGTTTTGTAAGATACTGTACCAACCTTGTTGCTTTACCATGTGCGGACACAGTACAGGTTCATTTCCTCATTTATTTGTTTACTTTTTGCATCATCATTATAAGACTTCATTCATGACTTCAAATTTTTCTCACTGATGGAGAAATATAATTTTCATCGACATGGCTCATTAATACATAAGAATGTAGATGGGGATGGTTTTTACCTAACCAACCAAATACTACAGGAATGTCCTTACTATGAACTGACCAAATTCCTCCAGGAATGTGTGCTGTCTTCCTTAAAAGGTAATACTCTTTTCAGGGGTTACAATTCGTTATTACTACTAACTATTCCTGTATATACCACAGCCAAAACTAAAATAAGGACTCCTACACGCATGCTTTTGGTTTGATCATCTGCCAAGCCATTTGAAAACGGACAGGACTCCTTGACGTAGGCATCTATAGCTAAGTCTCTTGTTACATTTTACAATATTATTACATTTTGTTATCTCTATCTGTCATTACATAATTAAATGGTACATACAGCTTGATTTTACTTGTAAGTGTTTGTGTGATTTCTCTTTGCACATCTCGAAAATAAACCCCAAAAACATAAACTATCACATAACCATGATAAAACACTCACCTTATCTGCTTCTGTTTTTATAATCCAGGAACAACTCATATCGTGACCATAGGATTCATTGCCTGGATTGCTGGGGTAGCTCAGTGTCCCATTTAAACCAGTTAAAACACCTCCGCAAGCTGGATGCAAATTACAAATAATACATTTTTTTAATTTACAGTAGACTAATACTTACAGTTAACATTTCAGAAGAATATAATCGGCATATGTCAGCATTACAATACTAATAATGTTGTTACATTATTTGTGCCAGCAATAAAATACCTCAAGCTTTTTTTGATTATACGGAATGGTGTGTTTGTATTTATACTTTTTTTAAATCATCGTCAGGACTGCAAAATTTAGTGTAGGTAAATGGTTAGACTTGGCTGGCAGCCAAGCCTGTGTTTGTTAATCTGGGTCAGGTAAGTGACTTAGAGAGGGCTGAATGACTCACAAACAGCATCTCTGAGACCTCCTCCTACTTCTGGAACATGCTGGAATCTTCCAGAATAATGGGAGTGGAGGTGAGGAGGAGCTCTCTGGAATATTCTGAGAGCCCCATCCAATCCCCAA
Organism: Lithobates pipiens; assembly: GCF_037356315.1. Taxonomy (NCBI): domain Eukaryota; kingdom Metazoa; phylum Chordata; class Amphibia; order Anura; family Ranidae; genus Lithobates; species Lithobates pipiens. Next base: position 73,013,856 of record NW_027507764.1, read on the forward strand.
CAGGCCCCCTTAAATAGTCAGAGTCAGCCCAGCTGGGGTAGTGGCATTCAGGAGGAAGCTGGAGATGGAGTGTTAGGCTGTAGGTGGCCCTTGAGGGTAATCCCCTAGTCTAGGGGTGGTAGCCTCAGGTCTGGGCTCTGGTGTGGAAGGGACCCTATTCACGACACACAGGAGTGTCCTAAACAAGGAGAGGAACAGTAGGAGAACACTGCCAGGCCATTCTCCAAGGGTAAGACAGCCAGGCTGGCTGGTGAGTCTTACACTCGGGAGAGGACTGGGAGGCATGCCTGAGAGGACTGGGTGGAAGTAGTCTGAGAGGGATGCAGAATCAGTCTGGGAGGACTGTGGAAGTTTAGCCAAGAGGGCTGGAGAAAGGGGCAGCTGCATCCGGGTGGGCTGGCAATGCCTGAAGAGGTGGTGCTAAGATTAGTAGCCACAGAAGGACAGCTGGGCACTAGGACTTTGCTACATAAACAAGGGGCCCACTGGTCCCTACCTGTAAAGGGCTTTTGCTACCTATCTGACTGAGCTTTTTTGTCAGATCATCCAATAGCATGCCAGCTGGTCCTGGGAGTTGTAGTGCTGCATGCAAGATTTGTGCAGGAGGCAGAAGAGGAGTGTACATATGGGGACTCTATATAGTTGAATGTCCCTGAAGAGTTGTTGCTTTGATCAAGTGGGCATCCTACAATACTCCTATCCCTATTCAAGTTTATTCCCCACAATAAAGCATAAAAAGAAAGCACTGGACTGCTCTTCTTACTCAAGTGTGCTGTGAAGATGCAGTGTGCCTGGCTGTGCAGGGTAGAGGATCCCTTTACACTTAAGGCTCCTTAGGGGAGGGGAACACAGGTCACACCAGTCAGTGAGAGGGCCAAAGAACAAGCCAGTCAGTGAGGAGAACACAGGACAAGCCAGTCAGTGAGGGGAACATAAGACAAGGCAGTCAGTGAGGGGAACACAGGACAAGGCAGTCAGGGAGTGGAACACAGGACAAGGCAGTCACTGAGGGGAACACTGGACAAGGCAGTTAGTGAGGGGAAAACAAGACAAGGCAGTTAGTGAAGAGAACACAGGACAAGGCAGTAGGTGAGGGGAACACAGGACAAGGCAGTCAGTGAGGGGAACACAGGACAAGGCAGTCAGCGAATGGAACACAGGACAAGGCAGTCAGTGAGGGGAACACAGAGCAAGCCAGTCAGTGAGGGGAACACAGAGCAAACCAGTCAGTGAGAGGACCAAAGGACAAGCCAGTCAGTGAGGAGAACACAAAACAATGCAGTCAGTGAGGGGAACACAGGACAAGCTAATCAGTGAGAGGATCAAAAGACAAGCCAGTCAGTGAGGGGAACACAGGACAAGCCAGTCGGTGAGGGGAACATAAGACAAGGCACTCAGTGAGGGAAAGACAGGAGAAGCCAGTCAGTGAAGGGAACATAAGACAAGGCACTCAGTGAGGGGAAGACAGGAGAAGCCAGTCAGTGAGGGGAACACAGAACAAGGCAGTCAGTGAGGGGAATACAGGACAAGCCAGTCAGTGAGGGAAACACAGGACAAGAAAGGCAGTGAGAAGACCAAAGCACAAGGCAGTCAGTGAGGGGCACACAGGATAAGGCAGACAGTGAGGGGAACACAGGACAAGCTATTCAGAGAGAGGAACAAAGGACAAGCCAGTCGGTGAGGGAAACACAGGACAAGACAGTCAGTGAGGGGAATATAAGACAAGGCACTCAGTGAGGGGAACACAGGACAAGGCAGTCAGTGAGGGGAACATAAGACAAGGCAGTCAAGGAAGGGAACACAGGACAAGGCAGTCAGTGAGGGGGACACAGGACAAGGCAGTCAGTGAGGGGGACACAGGACAAGGCAGTCAGTGAGAGAACCAAAGGACAAACCAGTCAGTGAGGGGGACACAGTACAAGGCAGCCAGTGAGGGAAACACAGGACAAGCCAGTCAGTGAGGGGAATACAGGACAAGCCAGTCAGAAAGGAGAACATAAGACAAAGCACTCAGTGAGGGAAACACAGGACAAGGCAGTCAGAGAGGAGAACATAAGACAAGGCACTCGGTGAGGGGAACACAGATACACCAGTTAGTGAGGAGAACACAGGATACAGCAGTCAGTGAGAGGCATGTGTTGATACGAATATAATTTTTTATAGACAAGGTCCTTTATGATAAATTGTTAAATGACAAAGTATACAATTATAAAAGAATAAACTATTATAATCAGCACCCGTTCCTACTCCATTAAAAAACAAAAAAAACAAATGGCAGCAATCACTTACCTTGTGTCTGAGTTTCACAATTGAAGCCAGTCCATCCACTGGTGCAGTTACACGTGTATATATTAAGGCCATCCAGGCAGATCCCACCATTCTGACATGGATTACTGGAACACTCGTTGATGTTTTCTGAGCAGTTGGCACCACTCCATCCTGAATGACACTCACAGGTATAGTCTGAGATTCCAGGCTGGAAAAGGGATGTTAATAACAAAAAAAAATCATGTCCAGATAGCTCAAGAAAACCGCTGGTACATGTCATACATCTGGACTGTAAGACTGGGCATCTGAAAGGTTTGTGATTTGTCAGGCAGTATGAAATTATTGTATTTCATATTTACTTGACTACAACAATTCTAAATATATTTTTGTAAATGTAACATCAGCCCTAAATATAAAAAAATAAACACAGGAACTGCCTACATTTCCTATAAGAAGTTAACGTGTATGTAAAGATCAAACCTTGTCACAGAACAGATAGGAGAAAATCTTCCAAATAGTAAACCTGGTGTGGTGACATCTGTTTATAAAGGCATATCCCCCAGCTTTACTTTCTGCTGTGTGTTTGGGATAGGAAGTAAAGTGAAATTTCCTTGATGAGAGACAAACCGGAAAAAAACTGACAGGATCCCAATCTATCCAAAATGAAATCAAAACATTTTGATTTTACATACATTTCATGCATATTTATAAAGAAGGAAAAGCTAAATTTACCAAACATTCACTGCAGGCAAATCTTCCTGATAAATGTGTTTAAATATACAGCAAATGACTCATGAATTTTTGTGAATTTTACATTTAATTCTTTATAAATATGCCCCAAAATGCATGATTGATGTGCTGTTATTTGTCAGATATGATATATTAATTTGTTCATTTTAGTTATAAGGTCAGTGTATTCCAAGGAAATGGAACAGGAAATCACCTTGCACTCTCCATTAACACAAGGATTTTGCTTTTGGCAGATGTCACTAGTAGACTGGCAGCCACTCGCCCCATATCCATTTCCAGTGTAGCCAGGAGGGCAGACACAGACTGGCAGAAGACCCTCTACAACAAAAAACACAAAATATTAATTTAAAAGTTAACTGGTCATTTTGTGTTATATTAGTACATCAAGGTAAAAAATATACTGCTCTTAATTCTCTCTTTTTTTTAAAAAAAAAGTAGAGCTCTTAATTCTCTCTGATATATTCTTTTGTTTTACCCTTATAATACTCAATCCGTAATTTTTCAGATGGAATCCCTCCAAACCCCCTGCCGCAAGGCTTCACTGCCAGTTTCCCTTAAAGATGGCGGCGCCAGCACCCAATAGCCAATTCAAAATTCGGCTCAGGTGAGGACACCACTGGATTCACTGGAGACAGTTAAGTGCCCTAATATTTGTATCTGCTGATTATTATTTTTTTCTGAAGGAGCCTGGGACTCCGCTTTAACTCAGATGTTACAAACAACCTATAAGCACTTAAACTGTACCATGTGTATGAATTTTGACTAATATGGCACATTATAAATTGCATTTTAAAAAAAATACCTTTGCCTGGAGCACATGAAGCTAGTGGATGACAACCTCCATTATTCACTGAGCAGGCGTCAATCTGATTGCACGTTTTACCGTCACCTTCATAACCTGTTGTAGTATAATTATTTGCATGCAATTATTTATGGTACAGAACTAATGCGTTATGTAACAAAACAGTTCAGCGAGCAAGGGTGTGCACATACTGAGAATAGGCAATCAGATTTTTTTACTGAACTCAAACCAAAGAAAGATCATTTTCTATTTTTTGCTATGTGTGTACTGTACAGCAAGAACAGAACATAGAGAGCTTTCTGATTGGCTACGCAAGTGATTTCACCCTATATGTAACTATAATCTCTTCTAGGAAAGTATGGGTGTCATTACCTGGTGGACAGGAGCCGCAATGGTAGGAGCCCATAGTATTCATACATTTCACCAGCGGGGCCACAGAACATCCACCATTGTCAGTTTGGCACTCATCGATATCTTGGCAGCTGTAACCATTTCCGCGCCAACCTTCAAAACAATAAAATATGGAAACATTTTAAGGTAAACCATTGTTTATTATCTATTGCAGGAAGTGTGCTTAATTAAGTAGAACAGCCTTTTACAAGCAGTGTGCCTAGGGGGTGCCTTCAGTTTTCTTTAGGGGTGCCTAAAAATTGCCCAAAAATTGCCAGCAAGTGGATCAAGTCTACCTTTTAGTTAAATAAGGCCACAGATTTTCATTGTGCACAATCACAACCTTCTAGCCACCGATGCCCTAACAACTAATGTCATTGGTTCGTAAGTGGGTGCAGCATGGTGTGGCAGCAATAACATACACACGGTCCAAGTGCAATTAGTATAACTTGCACTATAGTAAAGGCAAAACAGTTCACAAGCAACCCAGTTGGAGAAGGCCCAACCAGGAGCACTCACGAATGCCAACAGAATGTAGCGGAGTATTAGCCGAGGGGAAAAAGGCAGCATGGCTGTCTCATACCCAAATGGGAAGATATCCAAGAAGAATGCAAGCCCTAAGCTTTTCCTTCTCATCTGGAACCTTTCCTTGCTGCTAATACTGTCCCTGACAGAAGGTTGACCTGTCCCTACATGACCCACTCATAAATGCGTGCCAGGCCTGGATGTCAGGGCCTTAAATAGGCTCACCCTTACCCAAGATGGCAGCTAGAGTCACACGGGACGGCAACATCCAATTGGAAAGCTTCCCCAAGGACTCAGGAAACCATAGAGGTACCATGTTCCTCTTGACTTCCTCTTCCCCTGCAATGCCGCTGCGTTTGAGCGCCGCTTGCAGTGGAGAAAGTAGACTGCACCTGCCTACAGGTTGTAAAAGAGGCTGTTGGGCCCCTGCACAGCATCCTTGTTTGCCCTCTGAAATACTAGTCAGTACCGGTGTGCAAAGGTGTATTTGCTTTGAAAGACTAAATCACATTAGTCCATCTAGTTCAGCCAACAAGAAAAAGATCTTGAAAAACCCCATATACACAATCCTATAGCCAGAGTTAATGCAGAGACGAAGGCAAACAAAAAAAAGTAGACAACAAAACAAAAGTGAAGAGCTTCTGTTCCATTTTCTATTATATATTCCTTTGTGAAAATTTGTGGTCAGCTGCTCGACGAGGAAACTACATATACAAATTACATATACGGTACATTTACATTGGGTTGCTAAGCTCCCCATATAATTTATTATTTTTTAATTTTTAATAGTAATCTAATAATAATATTAATTTATTTTAATAATTAAATTTTGGGAGTGGTGATATCACCCATAGGCTCCCATGTCCTAGCCGTGGTAGAGCGCTTTCTCCTCTCCCCTGCAGCCACCACTGGCTGAGAAAAGGGATCACATGGTTGTTTTTTTATCTTCCGGAGTTAGGCTTGCCCATGCACCAGTTTAGTGGTGCCTAAACTGACCCAATATATTCACTCATCATATGCTACAGCCTTGCGCCCCCTCCCCCCTTTTCTTCCTCCTTGGCGCCCAGGAGTGAAGAGAGAAAATCAAGTCATGATTTGGAGTTCACACAAAGGACTGTATTTCAATTATCTCTACTTTACTTCTACTACTCTGAACACATATTTACCTTCCATTGTCAATATGCTCTGTGAGTAAGCACTGTTGTGTCACACATTTTACAGAGCCTGCCTTCTGAACTACAGAAGTGCTGAGAGAAGGCGTTTCAGGAGGTGGAGTCAGTACAGGAATCACTGCTTGCTGGCAGCAAGGTACCATGGGATATGTAGTCCTAGGAATTGGAATGTAAATGGCAGAGAAGCTGAAAAGCATGCAGAGAATCCAGAAAGTTGTAGAAAGAGACGGTCAGGAGGCAGACAGAACTCACAACATGAAAAGAGATTTTTAAGGGTAGCTTATATTGGATTGTCAAATATAATTATTGTTTGTTTAGTTATTACTATGCAGATGTTATAAAGTGAAAATGTATGCTGTGACCATTGATCTCCTTTAATACTTTTTTTGGGTGAATACATATATACAGTAACTGGCATTTTTTAAAGCTACCCAGAGTTCAGCTTTCACACTTGTACAATTTGTCCTGCTACTTGGGACTGCAAAACGGCATGACAAGTCGTTCCCCATGATTTCCAATGACAACCATTCATATTAGTACGACGTGTAGTGCCAACTTCAAAGTAGTCCCTGCACTACTTTGGTCTGGCTTTGATGGGAGTTACACAGGAATCTCCTGAAATCGCATCAAAATCGCACCAACGAAATTGCGGCAAAATCTCTGGACTTTGAAGTCACGGTAGTGTGAAAGGGGTCTTAACCTCTTGGCGCCGGTGCTTCCCAACCCTTTAAGAGGTGCCAAGTGGTTAAAAAAGCCTGATTGCTATTTTAGCTTAGCAATATATTCATACCTGCAGGACAGGGGCCACAAGTGAAGGATCCTGGAGTGTTAATACACTGGACTGGAGGATTCTGGGAGCAGGGAGGGTTCGGCAGGGAGCATTCATCTATATCAGCAGTACAAGCAGCGCTTCCTGGAGGTGATGTCCATCCCGTCTCACAGACGCAGCTGTACCTGGGCTGCCAACACATACACACATAAAGAAAATTATTCTTATCATACATAATTAAAATACGATTTTTTTTTAAATAATTTAAAAATATTTTTATGCTTTTATGCCTTTTTCTGTTCAAACCATGACTTTATAATGGCAGTCTCCCTCCACCTCTAGCGATTACCATTTTGTAGCCTGCCAACTAATGGTTTCAACCTCTGTCGATGCTTTTTGGTAATCTTATTAATACCAGGAAAAATTTAATTTTTAGCTACAGGTACTGGAACAAAAGGCCTAAAACACCCAGAATGATGAATATTTCACCCAAATCGGTAGGGTTCTAAAATCAGCAGCAAAGAATTTGGTTCTTGGGGGGTCTACTGATTTCGGGCTTCAATGCTATAAGAACCACTTTGTCCCACTTTGAACCACTTTGTCATTACTACAATTCTGCTTGAAAATACAAAATCAAGACATGTTTAAAGCTCAACTCTAGGCAAAAAAAAAAGTTTTCCCATGCAGTGGGCTGTGATCGCAACGGAATAGGGTAACTGCTTGTTTTTGCCTCGGGGATTGGAGAACAGAGATATACTTATCTAATCCTCTGATCCTCCCCGGGCAAGACCAATCCCTGCAGCTCAAGCCTCCTCATCGTCTACAGTGCCTTGAAAAAGTATTTGTATCCCTTGCGTGAATACTTTGTAGAACCACCAAGTCTTTTTGGGATGTCTCTACCAGCTTTGCACATCTAGAGAGTGACATTTTTGCCCATTCTTCTTTGCAAAATAGCTCAAGCTCTGTCAGATCGGATGGAGAGCGTCTGTGAACAGCAATTTTCAAGTCTTGCCACAGATTCTCAATTGGATTTAGGTCTGGACTTTGACTGAGCCATTCTAATACATGAATATTCTTTGATCTAAACCATTCCATTGTAGCTCTGGCTGTATGTTTAGGGTCGCTGTCCTACTGGAAGGTGAACCTCAGCCCCAATCTCAAGTCTTTTGCAGACTCTAACAGGTTTTCTTCTAAGATTGCCCTGTATTTGGCTCCATCCATCTTCCCATCAACTCTGACCAGCTTCCCTGTCCCTGCTGAAGAAAAGTACCCCCACAACATGATGTTACCACCACCATGTTTCACGGTGGGGATGGTGTCTTCAGGGTGATGTACAGTGTTAGTTTTCCACTACACATTTTGCTTTTGCTTTTAAACCAGAAAGTTAAATGTTAGTCTCATCTGACCAGAGCACCTTCTTCCAGATGTTTGCTGTGTCCCCCACATGGCTCCTCGCAAACTGCAAACAAGACTTTTTATGTCTTTTATTCAACGATGGCTTTCTTCTTGCCACTCTTCCATAAAGGCCAGATTTTTGGAGTGCACGACTAATAGTTGTCCTGTGGACAGATTCTCCCACCTCTTGGCTGCTTCTCTGATTAATGCTCTCCTTGCCCGGCCTGTCAGTTTGGGTGGACAACCATGTCTTGGTAGGTTTGCAGTTGTGCCATACTCTTTCCATTTTCTGATGATGGATTGAACAGTGCTTTGTGAGATGTTCACAGTTTGGGATATTTTTTTATAACCTAACCCTGCTTTAAACTTCTCCACAACTTTATCCCTGACCTGTCTGGTGTGTTCCTTGGCCTTCGTGATGCTGTCTAACAAAACCTCAAAATGTGGCACATTTCAAGGGGTATGAAAACTTTTTCAAGGAACTGTAGTGGTCTTGTGCAGTGGACTGTTACTGACATCATCACGCCCATAGACCTGCTTTGGAGGAGAGGAAATCAGAAACGGTGTGCCATCTGCCGGTGGAGCAGAGGACAGGTGAGTATTAGCTTTCTCATCTCCCCTGGACAAAACAATCAATTAACCCACGCAGAGGGGCAGGGCCCAACTGCATGGTAAAACCTTTTTTTGCCCGGAGTTGGGCTTTTAATTGTCACTAAACAAAGAAAAAAGGGACTAGGTGGGACTTTGAATGAGACGCAACAGGGAATATCGCACCTCCATCCCTGGTTGCTTATCCAAAAAAGAGGGGGGGATTGTCACTAAACAATATCTTTATTTCCCAAAACTAAGGCCGCGTACACACGGGCGGATTGTCTGTCCAACTTAGTCCGCTGAACCGTGTTTCAGCGGACAATCCGCTCGTGTGTGGGCTTCAGCTGACTTTTTCAGCGGACAATCTGACGAACAAAGTCTTACGGAATTTCCGTAAGACAGTCCGTTCAAACTTGGTTTTGTCCGTCCAAACTTGGTTTCAGCGGACAGTCCGCTCGTGTGTAGGCAAGTTGGACGGACTAAGTATGGCGCATGCTCAGAAAGGGTTTACACGGCCGAAGGTTGCATTGCAGTGTATTGGACGTCGTTTTTCTAGTCCCGTCGTACGTGCTGTACACGTCATCGCGCACGCTTTCAGCGGACTGTCTGCTCATCGTGTGTGGTCAAGTCCGTTCATGCAAATTTTGAACGGACTGTCTGTCGGATTGTCTGCCGAACTTAGTTGGGCAGACAATCCGCCCGTGTGTACGCGGCCTTATCCTTACACATCCACTATTCGATGGCTCCGTAATTCAATCTCATTAAATCCTTTCTTATCATGTTTTTTTGCCTCCTTGTAATGTCCTTTGTGATCTTCCGAACCTCTCCTTTTCGCCCTCCCTTCCCTTTTGTTTGGACGAGAAGTGCACCTTAGTTGCACGCTGCTCTATGCACACTAGAAATCCCATAATCCATAGTCCATCTTATTAGCAAATAAAATAGGGTGGCTATGTTTGTACACACAGTGGGACCATGGAGGACCATGGAGAACAAATATATCCACCCTCAAACAGGAAGTCAGATCACAGGAGCAAAAAAAGGAACTTGGAGGAGGCTAATAGCAATAGAAAGTAAAAGTAGAAACTTGAATCTAATTTTTTTTAACCAGAGTTTAGTGTCGCTTTAAACTCTGTCAATTTGTTTGTTGCCATCTGTTTCTCTTTTTGGAAGAATTTTCTTAATTTACTATTTAGCAAGGGCTGTACAGAACAGGAAGTGAGGAAAATCCCCCTAAGAGGGATGTAGAGAGCATAGAATGAAGTACTGAAAAAATACAAACACTCTAGCATTTAGACAAAGGTACAGCACTTCTTCTTATATCTTGGCAAGTAGTATCTTACTTGATTGAGCCCTCCTCAGATTGGGTAATCTTCAATGCTCTGTGGAAAACACAGACAGAAGGGTACAAATGCCTACCACATTACCACCATAGACATTTATTGATCTCATAAACAATTGCATAAACACAAACATGAATAAAAACAGGCGTGTCAAATAACAACTCCAGCCATGGGTGACGTCATCTGCTCATATACCACACAATTAGAAGACATATGCATTTTAGGGACAAGCCCCCTTGTTAGCCCGAAACACGTCAGGCTTCCAACCGTGCGGTATGTGAACAGATGACATCGCCTACAGTTGGAGTTGTTATTTGACACACCTGTTTTTATTCATGTTTGTGCTTATGAAATTGTTTATGAGATTATTAAAAGAGAAGTAGGGTTTTGTTTTTGTTTTTACCATCATACTTACCTAGGTGGATGCTGCATCTTCCCCGGTGCCTCTGCACTAAGAACCGAGCCATCGAACACCGCTGATTGCTCTGTTCTCTCAGCTCCCCCCGAGCAGAGAGCTGCTGCCTGTCAGTCAGCATCTCTCCTGCTCTGATCCTCCACGCTCACTGGAGTGCTGAGCTGTGGAGGGACAGTGAGCGGCTGTCTCAGGCTCTCAGCAGCTCGCTGAAAGGCTGAAACGGTTGTCAATACAGGCACCTGGCTGATCTAGACGTGATGACGCGGTGCCTGGACTGATTCCATTGATGCCGGCAGAGAGCGGACTTCAGATCGCGCTCTGCTAAAAATGGGTCACAGGAGCGCAAAACAAATTGCACTCTTGTGACCCATAGGAGCCCAGGCTGGAGTTCCCCTTTAAATGCCTATGGTGGTGATGTGCTAGGCCTTTGAGCCCTACTGTGTGTGTTTTCAGCAGAGCATAGAGTGAAGTGTTGGACCCTTTGTCATGTATGTATATCACTTTCTGTGTCCCCACTGGGTGATTACCTTCTGTCACTCCCTGTACCCATAATGGTTATCAGGGGCTAGGGGCGATCTCCTCTATATGGACAAAAACATTTAAACCTAAAAAATATATGCATATTTTGTATATTCACATCAGTCCCTGCCCTCAAGGAGCTTACAATCTAAGGTTCCTAACTCACATTTATACATACACATACTCAGGCCAAACCCACACAGGCACAGGCAAACTCCAGGCAGGTAGTGCTGTGGTTGGGATTTGAACCAATGACCCTAGTGCTGCCATGCAGAAGTGCTGCCATCTTTGCCAGGTTCCCAGTGAAAGTCATTGTGTGCCACTCTCGGGTCACAGTCTTCAGGTGTCTCCAATAACAAAGACTGATGAGCTTACAAAGTAACACATTTGAGGTGCAAGATGGTGCATGAGTCATCCCATGCAGAACCACCTCCCACTCTCCTCCCATGAGTAACTTCTGTCCCCCGACAGATTGTACCAGCATGCTTTAACATTCCTTACACTAATCGTACAACTATTCTTTATTCTTCATTGGCTACCTCTGCAAGTATTTATAGTTAGAAGTAATGCTCATCCTTCCAACTAATATGTAAGCCGTATTAGCACCAGAATAATACACTTACCTGATTTATCTGGACTCTGTCTAAGTCTGTACAGATTCCATGGACACAGAGCGCCACAGAACCCGCCTTGCAGTCATCATACTTGGAGGTGCACTGTGGGCCATACCACTCTGGAGTACAGGTGCAGCTATAGAAGACAACACTTATTGTTATTTCACTTTATCACAGATTTAAAAACCACGTCTCTAATAATTCTATTTGAAATCACTGCATCTTTTTTCATGAAAGTATGATACATACAGCATTCAAGTTGAAAAAAAAGAAAAGAAATGTAATGGAGTACAGTTACTATGTAAACCAACTTTTCCCCAACCATTATACATTAGCTGCAGATCTTAATGCACTTAAATTTCATGGTTAAATCTTAGCATTATTTCATTTTTTTATGTAGATTATTGTTATATTTTGCATTTTATTTTATAATAATCTAATTTATATAAGTATGCATTTTATACACGTGTAACATATATTTTAACCACTTTCCACAAACTGCCATAGCTGTATGTCGGTACTGTGGCGCTAATTACCGTTGTTATGGCAGCAACTAGCCATAACCCCAGTATTTTCAGAAATGGTGTGCGGTCCTCTTTAAAGTGGAATTAAAGGCAATATAAAAAAAAAAAAAACACACCCTGTAAGGCAAAGGCATAATGAGCTAGTATGCATAGCATACTAGATCATTATGACTAACTTACCTGAGAACAAAGCCCCCGAAGCGGTCCTCCGTCTTCCTCTTCGCCGCTGCCATGTATCCCGGAGCGACTTCCGGGTCTCGCTGCTCCGACACGAGCAGCATATCGCCGCGATCTGCGGCCTGCGCGCCGCTGTCTGTCTTTTTGTAAAAATCTCCTAAACCGTATAGGTTTAGGAGATATTTCTTGCGATATTTCTTGTGCCGTAGACAGCGGTGGCTGTCTTTTTGTAAATATCTCCTAAACCAGTTTAGGAGATATTTCTTGGACCTACAGGTAAGCCTTAATCTAGGCTTACCTGTAGGTCAAAGTGGTTTGTAAGGGTTTACAACCCCTTTAAGATAAAAGTGGTCTCTGCGGCGGATTCACTGCAAAATCACTTTTATTGGGGGCGGGAGAGGGGCCCTCTCCTGCCTGGCTCTGGTCGTCTCCGCCACTTACCAGAGTCATCAGTAGCAGTGGAGATGATCGCGTCCTCATGCCCTGAAAAGGCCTGGAGCCGAGTGAGGGAAAGATGGCCCCCACTCTGCTCCAAAACATTGGATGGCCGAAGAGGCGTCACTTACACCCTTGGTCTTAAAGGGGAAAAAAAAAAATTGAAAAAAAAGACATTTCATCTTTTTTTTATTGCATTTAAGTATAAATGTTACATAGTTAAAAAGACACATCAAGTCAAGAGGTGGGGAGAATCTGTCCACAGGACAACTATTAGTCGTACATTCCACATCAAGTCCAACGTATGTGTGTTATTTTATGTTAGTATTACTGACCACAAAAAACGGCAAAAGCTCATAATCGTCGATAAACGCTCAAAAACTTGGCTCACCAGCTTTTTTTTATGTTTTTGATCCATTGGAAAAAAACGCTAAAAAGCACTAACATGGAAAAACGCTAAAAATGCTAACAAACGCTATTGCAAAAATGTTGAAAGACTCGGTGCAAAGCTACTGCTGTTTTTTTAAAGTTATTTTAACGTCCAGTGTGCATGGAGCCTAATAGTTTTTTTTCTAATTATCTATGCTCCCCGCTGAAACCACTGAGTGTGGAAGAGAATTCCACATCCTCACCGTTCTTACAGTAAAGAACCCTCTACGCAGTTTAAGGTAAAACTGCTTTTCTTCTAATTTTAGTGAATGGCTGCGTGTCTTATTAAATTCCCTTTTGCGGAAAAGTTTTATCCATATTATGGGGTTACCAGTATGGTATTTGTACATTGAAATCATATCCCCTCTCAAGCGTCTCTTTTTCAGCAAGAATAAGTTCAGTGCTCGTAACCTTTCCTCATAACTAATGTCCTCCAATCGCTTTATTAGTTTTGTTGCCGTTCTCTGGACTCTCTCCAGTTCTAGCACATCCTTCTTGAGGACTGGTGCCCAGCACTGGATGGTATACTCCAGGTGCGGCCGGACCAGAGTCTTGTAGAGTGGGAGAATTATCATTTTATCTCTGAAGTTAATCCCCTTTTTAATGCATGCCAATATTCTGTTTACTTTGCCTGCAGTAGCTTGGCATTGCATGGCATTGCTGAGCTTGTCATCTACTAGGACCCCCAGGTCCTTTTACATCTTAGATTCCCCAAGAGGTTCTCCCCCCAGTGAGTAGATTGCATTCATGTTTTGCCACCCAAATGCATTATTTTACATTTTTCTACATTAAACCTCAATTGCCATGCAGTCACCCACCCCATCTTCTTGCAAGGTTTCCACATCCTGCAGAGAAGTTATTGCCCTGCTTAGCTTTGTATCGTCCGTAAACACAGAGATTGAGCTGCCTTTCCCATCCTCCAGGTCGTTTATGAATAAATTAAATAGGATTGGTCCCAGGACAGAACCCTGGGGGATCCCACTTTCCACCCCAGACCATTCAGAGTACTCCCCATTTATCACTACCCTCTGAACTCGCCCCTGTAGCCAGTTTTCAATCCATGTATTCACCCTATGGTCTTTGCCAGCAGACCTTACTTTGTACAGTAGACGTTTATGGAGAACTGTATCAAATGCCTTTGCAAAATCCAGATACACCAGGTCTATGGGCCTTCCTTTATCTAGATGGCAGCTCACCTCCTCATAGAAGGTTAATAAATTGGCTTAATAAGAAAGATTCTTCATGAATCCATGCTGATTACTGCTAATGGTACCGTTGTCATTACTAAAATCTTGTATCTAGTTCCTTATGTTCCCTTCCTAGAGCTTGCATACTATTGATGTTAGGCTAAATGGTCTGTAATTCCAAGGGATGTATCTTGGCCCTTTTATAAAAATTGGTGCTACATTGGCTTTTCTCCAATCAGCTTGTACCATTCCAGTCAGTAGACTGTTCGTAAAATTTAAGAACAATGGTCTGGCAATTACTTGACTGAGTTCCTTAAGGACCCTCGGGTGCAAGCCATCTGGTCCCGGTGACTTATCAATGTTACGTTTTTCAAGTCTATTTATAATTCTGTCTTCTGTAATCCATGATGGTGCTTCCTGTGATGTGTCATGAGGATAAACATTGCAGTTTTGGTTACTGAAGCCCAGCCGATTCCCTCTTTTTTTCACCCCAGATCTCACATTTAAGATGTCCTGTCATGCTTTTTTTCTATTACAAGGGATGTTTACATTCATTGTAATAGGAATAAAAGTGACCCAAACGTTTTTAAAACAGCAAAATTAATAATATGAGTCGTAACCTTGAATTTGTAAATATGTTTGATGCATTATCTTACATACAGGACTAACCATAGATGTCCAAAATGTGGAGAAAATAAGGCCACATTAGCGCACTATTTTTGGCAGTGTCCCGTCATTAAAATTGTTTGGATACAAGTACTAAGTTATGTATCTGTATGATCTGTGCTTATAGCCTTCCGGAACACCCAATGCTAGTTTTGTTTAGCTACTGGGAGACAATGCCAATGGGACCATCTGGAAAATGTAATACAAAATGGGTCCACATTTGTCTATTTTTTTTTCTTATTTTTCCCTTTTCCCTTTCCTTTTAAATCAGATACGTTTTATTGAGCACAAACAAGCCCACTAAACATATAGGATTATTCTATCAATTACAAACAAACTAACAACACCAACAACAACAACAAAAAAATTTGTCTAATACAGTAAGAAGGTGCATACTTAGAGAATGGCTCAACCCATTGCCCCCAACTTTTGAACGGGTACAGAGAGATATAAAGAATTTCCGGTATTTAGAAAATCTATCAATTAAAATAGGTGATGGGGGGAGCAAAAGGCAAAGAAAATGAATCAACGATATGGACAAATTATAACCTATGTTATCAACTAATAGGGAGTATACAAACTGTAAATCGAGAATATGAGCAGTAACCGTATATATATTCATTTTTTTTTCCATTTTTTCTCTTTATCTGTTACAATTTTTATATGTTATATTTTACATCTAAGATTCTAGCTTTTAATCTATTGGTGAAAAAAGTTTATATACTAAGAGAGAGCGGTGGAGGCGACAAATTAACATTGAATGAAGTATATAGGAACTAAATGGCCAGAGTTGGTCTGGTGATATGATATGTATAACATACAAGCACCTTTTTACTTAAAGGGTAAAACCTCAACAATAAACGTATTATTTGGTCCTTTTTGCTTGTTCCTGATTCAGAAGAAAACCTCCTTAATGTACAGTTTATATCTTTCTTAATTCTTTGCTGTATATTGTTTACTACAGCCTTTATTTTTAGCCTGTATGTCTGCCATTTATATTCTGATGCTTACATGCCATCTTGAACAAGGGTGTATTAAAAACAGTTATACAAGGTCTGTCTGGAAAAAGTCCAGCCATTGTTAATATAATGAGAACGGTTTATGCAGCAATACTGTAATGCCTTGTACACACGGTTGGACATTCCGACCACAAAATCTAAACTGGTGTTGCATACACACGGTCGGACAAAGTTGTCGGAAAATCCAATCGTTCAGAACGTGATGACGTTCGTTCGTTACGACGGGACTACGTTCAGGCTAGTAGCCAATAGCTTTGGTCTCGTAATTTGATCTGAGCATGCGTGGCACTTTGTCAGAATTCTCTACAAATGATTGGAAAAAGTCTGATTGGATTTTTTTGTCGGAAAATTTGAGATCCTGTTCTCATATTTTTTCCGACGGAAAAAGTCCGATATACCCCACACACAATCGGATTTTCCGACAATATAATCAGATCAGACATTTTCCGTCGGAATTTCTGACCATGTGTACAGGGCATAACCTAACAGCTAAGGAGAGTGGACTGGAATGCGTATGCGTGAACAAATATGACTTCACTGCACTAGTTAGTGGGGGTGCTAGACGCCATTGAGTGAGCGCGTGTATTGTGTGGCTGTCGCATTCAAAATGACTTAGCAAGTAAATCAATGAACCTGCAATTTAATTTTGCATTAAGCTTGAACTTTCCACTGCAGAAACTATTCGGATAATTTAGAAGGCTTTCAGGGACAATGCAAAGAGTCCAGCGGAAATAAAAGTATGGAACAAATGTTTCAAAAATGGTTGAGGATTTGTTGAAACCTGTTGAAAGTGACCCATGTTCTAGAAGGCCCGACAAGCAGAACACCTAGAAATGTTGAACATGTATGAGCTGTAATCAACAAAGATTGGTGACTGACAGTGTGAGAATTAGAAGCTGATCTCGGGATTCCAAAAGTTACTGTGAGGTCCATAAGTTGTCTACTTTGAAGGGGACTGAGGCATCATGGCCCTATGTACAATGTGTCTTGTATGTTCTTCAGTAAATGTTTTTATTTTTCATATTACTTGGCTGGATACTTTCCGGCGACACCTTGTATATAGCATTTATATTTACCTGTAACTTCCAGGTGTGTTCTCACATATACCTCCATTCTGACAATCCAGGGCAGTCCCGTCATACCTTTGACATTCATTGACATCATCAGCACAGACAGGACCCTTCAAGTACAGAGAATGAACTTATGTATGACTTGTTAGAACATGGAACTCGCCAAATAAAGAAAAAAACACACTGATATCAAAAGAATCTATTAATATATCATTATTGTCACCATGATTTTATTTAGTTAGAACAGCCATGAACTTGAGATGACCATCACTTGATTGGAAAATGATCGTACAGTATATCTGTTGACATTCTGTGAACTCTTCCAACATCCTTGGCCACGAGAAGCAGAAGAAACAATCAACCTAAATATATGTTTCTATGTGTTGCTATTGGTCCCCTGAGATAAGGCTAGGTTCAGGGTTTTCTGCTCTCCTCCATCCAATGCAATGATACATGTGAATGCCACATTTTTTGATCATGTGGTGGTCTGATCTTTTAACCACCATCTCAAATCTGTTGATATTCTGAAGCAACCAGAATGTCCTTTTACTCAACAAAACAGGGCAAGCAGTAACAATAAAGAGTAACAATGAAGAATAAATGTTTTATATATATATATACTGTATATTAGCTTTTTCTAAGCCAGAAGAATAAATGTTATATATATATATATATATATATATATATATATATATATATATATATATATATATATACTGTATATTAGCCTTTCTAAGCCAGAATTCTATGGTACCCCAGGGGTCCTTCAGAGGTTTCTAAGGGTTTCTTGAGCCACAAGCAGCCTAACAGCCCATAGTAAGCACAGTGTAAAGCCCCATACACACTATCAGATTATCTGCTGAGTTTTTCCTTCAGATTTACCAAAACCATATAATATGAGGACACACCTTAGGAGTTTTAATGTGTATGCAATCAGACAGGCCCTTCTACTACATGGTTTTGGTAAATCTGAAGGAAAAACTCAGCAGATAATCTGATAGTGTGTATGGGGCTTAACAGGGTACTTATTCACTGACCTCCAGTGCAAAGTGTCAATTCTACACTAACCACCAATGTGGTCACCAATTTCCTGAGTTTTAATGTCAGGGAGTACTTCAGAACTGACCACAAAAGGGTACAATTTTCCACTGATCAATGTTGTAAAGCAAAAAGTCTCTACTGACTACTAATGTAAGGGGACGTGTCTTCACTGAACACCAATATAAGAGTTAACCTACCCACTAAGCACCTACGTAAGCAAGTACTTCAGTGCTCACCACCAATGTGAAGTGGCACGTTTCCACTGACCATCAATGTAAGGGGTTACTGCATTGTCCATCAGCATAGGGAGTAAGTTCCCTACTGACCACCTATATATTAAGGCACTACACTGACCACCAACGCAACATAGAATTGTGACAGCAGAAAAAGACCAAGTGGTCCATCAAGTCAACCCTTAATATAATATTTTGCCTGCCAAGATACAACAATTTTCACAGGGGTGCTCTGATACCTGAACCTTATTTCAAAATTTGAAATTTGTGTTGAAAATGTTGGGAGAGGCTAATTTATATCAAATGTTTTTGAAGTTGTTTAGTGACTTGAAGTCAGGTCAGTAAACAATTGCTTTCTGTTGGTTTCTATGCCTTCCTGCACTTTTCTCTTTGTCTGCCTGAACCGGTTGTACAAAATTCAGTACACCCCAGAAATCAATCAGTACTCACTTGGTACTCATCGATCCCTGTGATTTGATTGGTTGCTTTGTTGAATTTTGCACATGTCCATTTCAGTCTTTTGTTACAACAGAGGAAGCTTCGAACTGAGACAATAATGGTGTAATGCTAACCCGTGATAATGACATATATCTCTTCTTTAATGTTTGCTCTTCTTAGAAAAGCTAGCTGAGAATCACCCTAAGCCATACGTTCATGGGAAGAACCTTCTGTCTTTACATGGAATAATCAACATTCCAGTATGAAGAATATGTATGGAACCACTTCAAAAGACCATCATTACATTTCTCATAGTGGTTTAAATATGACAACTACTGCAGGACATTCTATACAGCACCCAAACTTCTGATCCAGTCCCCTGCAGTGGTAAAGAACACATGAAAAAGATAAATATATGAGCCTTGGACAGCAGCATTGTCGGCCTGGAGAAAGGGTAGTGTCAGACTGGCAAATTTAGATAGACTTGGCTAAGAAATTGAAGCCAAACTACAGCTAACACTTTTTTAAGCAGTTACAACAACGTTTATTTTTTCCTTTTGGGATAAAGGTTTTACATAAGTGAATAAAAGCTGATCATTGTAATCCCCCCTGTCAGTTGTAAGTTGTTTGTCTCAACCCTCTGCCACTTTTGCTGGACAGCTATTTCTATCAAAGAATGTTGGAAAATAATAGATTTAATGGTGGGATCACCAAGTGAAAATAAAGTTAAAAAAAAAGTAAAGAAAAAGAAAAGTAATGCAGCCATCACATCTAAGGACTGGTAATCTGCAATATGTATTACATTTTTGTTTTTGGGTTTAAAGTGGTTCTATAGGCAGAAGGTGTTTTATGTTAATGCATTCTATGCATTAAGATAAAAAACCTTCAGTGTGCAGCATCCCCCCTCAGCCCCCCCCCCCCAAATATTTACCTGAGCCCCATTTCGATCCAGCGATGTGCAAGAGTTCCTCAGCCATCCCTCCGACTCTCCCTTCTGATTGGCTGAGACACAGCAGTGGAGCCATTGGCTCCCACTGCTCTCAATCAAGGTCAGTTAGCCAATGAGGAAAGAGAGGGGTCGGGGGCTGAACCGCGGCTCTGTGTCTGAATAATCACACATAGCTGGGGCTTGGCACGGATGCCCGCAAAGAAAGCTGCTTGCTTTGGGGGCACTCGACAGGAGGGAGGTGCCAGGAGCACCGAAGAGGGACCCGAAAATAGGAGGATCGGCGCTGCCCTGTGCAAAACCATTGTATAGAGCAGGTAAATATACCATGTTTGTTATTTTTAAAGAAAAAAAAATATGAGACTTTAGTATCACTTTAATATCACTTTAAGTAAATATGTGCTAAGGCAAGTCAAGAAAACTAAAGTAAACCAAAGAGGAGCTGTAAAATAATAACCTGGGTATGCTAGCTTTGTTATAGGAATGCATCTTTATTGTCTATATTTATTTAGTACAGTTGTTCATAAAGAATTTGTAAAGCTTAACAATTACGTTGTCATATTTGCTCCCTTTTGGTCTGTTAAGAGTATTAGGTTTTTTATTTGTATTTCATGCTGACATACACTTTTAGAAATTAGAATTTGAAATAAACCAAAAAAAATACCAGATCTTCATCAAAGAGTAGACAGCGTGTCAAACCCAAGTGGGAACATGACTTGGGAGACATCGAGGATGCAAACTGGGAGAAAATTCTAGAAAATTATAAGTTGGTGTCTCCCAAAGTATCTGACTGTTTGACTCAACTATTAAGTAAATTTAAAAAGTATTCACACCCCTTGACATTTTTCACATTTTGTCATGTTAAAACCAAAAACATATTCTATTGGGATTTGATGTCATAGACCAACACAAAGTGGCATATAATTGTGAAGTGGAAGGAAAATTATAAATATGTGAAAAGTGTGGTGTGCATTTATATTCAGCCCCCTTTACTCTGATACCCCTAACTAAAATCTAATGGAACCAATTGCCTTCAGAAGGCACTTAATTCGTAAATAGAATCCACCCGTGTGTAGTTTAATCTCAGTATAAATACAGCTGTTCTGTGAGGCCCTCATAGGTTTGTTAGAGAACCTTGGTGAACAAATAGCATCATGAAGACCAAGGAACACACCAGACAGGTCAGAGATAAAGTTGTGGAGAAGTTTAAAGCAGGATTAGCTAATAAAAATATATCCCAAGCTTTGGAACATCTCACAGGGCACTGTTCAATCCATAATCCGAAAATGGAAAGAGTATGGCACAACTTCAAACCTACCAAGACATGGCCGTCCACCTAAACTGACAGGCCGGGCAAGGAGAGCATTTTAAGAAACAGCCAAGAGGCCCATGGTAACTCTGGGGGAGCTGCAGAGATCCACAGCTCAGGTGGGAGAATCTGTCCACAGGACAACTATTAGTTGTGCACTCTATTGTTGAAAGAAATTCATAAGAAGTCCTGTTTGTGCTTTGCGAGAAACCATGTGGGGGACACAGCAATCATGTGGAATAAGGTGCTCTGGTCAGATGAGACCAAAATCAAACTTTTTAGCCTAAAAGCAAAATGCTATGCGCGGTGAAAGACTAACTCTCTCCCTGAACACACCATCCCCACTGGGAAACATGGTGGTGGCAGCATCATGTTGTGGGGATGGTTTTCTTCAGCAGGGACAGGGAAGCTGGTCAGAGTTGATGGGAAGATGGATGGAGCCAAATACAGGGCGATCTAAGAAGAAACCCTGTTTGAGTCTACAAAAGACTTGAGACCAGGGTGGAGGTTCACCTTCCAGCAGGAAAACAACCTTAAACATTCAGCCAGTGCTAGAATGAAATGGTTTAGATCAAAGCATAACAATATATTAGAATGGTCCATTAAAAGTCCAGACCTAAATCCAATTGAGAATCTGTGGGATGATTTTAAAATTGCGGTTCATAGACGCTCTCCATCCAATCTAACAGAGCTTGAGCTATTTTTCAAAGAAGAATGGGCAAAAATGTCCCTGTCTAGATGTGCAAAGCTGGTAGAGACATCCACAAAAAGACTTTCAGGTGTAATTGCAGTGAAAGGTGGTTCTACAAAGTATTGGCTCAGGGGGGCTGAATACAAATGTACCCCACACTTTTCACATATTTATTTGTAAAAAATTTTGAAAACCATTTATTATTTTCCTTCTACTTCACAATTATGTGCCACTTTGTGTTGGTCTATCACATAAAATCCCAATAAAATACATTTACGTTTTTGGTTGTAACGTGACAAAATGTGGAAAATTTCAAGGGGTATGAATACTTTTTCAAGGCACTGTACATATTTCACAAGACTTACCTGATTTCTGTCTGGATATCCCGTCATAAGCCTTCACGTAGCCCTCTCTGTCTCCAATGCACAGCACAAGTAGGCACTTTTTATCACCTCATGTGGTCCTGCCCCATTGAACAAACTTAGTGGGAACAAATTGTTCGTTTTCTGCATGACCACATGGGTTCCCCCTTATCTTTATATCCAAGGACCAACACCACTTGGCAGATCCAGCTGCATAACATCTTTTTAGATGTCTTCAAGTTGGGTTGCACCGATACCAGTATCTGTGCCAACGCTAAGCATTTGCATGAGTACTCAACCTTTTTACCACGAAGAACTCTTGACATAATTTTTAGTTCTCAAGAAACTCCTGCTTAAATCAATTCATCGGGGGGGAAAATGGCACTTACATTGCAGGCCAGTGGGAAGAATTGATTTTAGCAGGGCTTTTTCAAGAACTGAAAATGATGTCAAGAGTTCCTCGGTGGTACAGACATATTAATAATATACCAAAGTGGGCAATCTGGAAATTGTTGGAGGGGATGTGGGCAGAAAGGATCTATGGCCCATGTGTGGTGGAACTGCCCAAAGATCAAAAGATATTGGGAGGAAATATTAAAATATGTAAAAGAGATAACGAATGTCCAAGTTCCTAAAAATCCATGGGTATGCCTGTTCCACGGGACAGACATATCCTTAAAGGAATATAAAAAGTCTCTGGTACCTCAATTATTAAATATAGCTAAGAGTATGATCCTGAGGAAGTGGAGGGAAGTAGAAGAGCCCATGATAAAAGAATGGTTCGAAAAAATAGATGATATCTTTAGGATAGAATACTTTGATAGAGAGGAAGAAGGAGATAGAGAATCCCAGAGAAAATGGGAACGATGGAAGACATTTAAGTCAATGAAGTTATATAGTGAGGTTCATGGATTATAGGGGTACCAAAAGAAAAAGGGGGGGATAAAGGGGGGGGGTAAGAGTGGGTCTAAAGTCACAAAGAGATAGAGGAACAGATAATAGGAAATAGAACACATATAGGCGAGTGAGAAGCCATGGAGAATAGGTAGAAAATACTTGGGATTGCACTATGCGTGTTAGGTTTTCTTTTTGGTGCTGTTTATGATCTATATTTATAAATCTGTCCCCACTTCTTTTTATATATGTATTTATTTTGTAATGAAAAAAATCGGATATAAATAAAGAATAAAAAAAAAAAAAATGATTTCCTCGGTGGTGAAAAGTTTGTTAAATGCTGTCCTGGGCAGTTCTTTAAATATTCTTCTAGTTTTTGAAAATCAGCCCATGATGACACTTCAGACACGTAACATTGTGACAGTACATAGGGGAATAGTATTGCCTTCATACCTGCCAGTTATCGGGGCACGAACAAAAGAAGGAATCCAGAAGGTTCAGACACGTCCCTGAATTATGACATGGGTTACTATTGCACAACTTTCGGTTGATAGTCTGTTATTGCAGAAAAAAAAAATATTCAGAAATAAAACAAACACATTTGCATTTAGCATATACTGTACAATGTGTATGCACAACAGCAAACTCATGAAATCTATGCTTTAAGAGACACCGACGTCAGACTATTCATATCAACAACAATCTTCCCATAAGATTATATGTGCATGTAATATATTTCATGTACAGGAGTCCCAAAAGTATTGGGACACCTGCCTTTACATAAACTTTAATGGCATCCCTGTCTTCTTCCGTAGGGTTTAATAATGAATTGTCCCACCCTTTGCAGCTATAACAGATTCAACTCTTCTGGGAAGACTGTCCACAAGGTTTAGGTGTGTGTCTATGGGAATGTTTGACCATGCTTCCAGAAGTGCATTTGTGAGGTCAGGCACTGACGTTGGAAGAGAAGGCCTGACTTGTGGTCTCTGCTCTAATTCACACCAAAGGTGTTCTATTGGGTTGAGCTCGGGACTCTGTGCAGGCCAGTCAAGCTCCTCCACCCCAAATTTGCTCATTCGTGTCTTTATTGGCCTTGTTTGTGCACTGGTGTGCAGTCATGTTGGAACAGGAAGGGGCCATCCTCAAACTGTTCCTACAAAGTTGGGAGGATGAAATTGTCCAAAATGTCTTGGTATGCTGACGTCATAAGAGTTCCCTTCACTGGAACTAAGGGACCTAAGACCAACCCCTGAAAAACAACCCCACACCATAACACCCGCTCCACCAAATGATTTGGACCAGTGCACAAACAAGGTCCATAAAGACATGGATGAGTGAGTTTGGAGTGGGGGAACTTGACAACACATATAGAGAATTGGAGCATACGCACTGGGTCCAATGGGAGTCCTCGGGGCTTAGTAGGGAGAAAAGTCAGCAATAGTCAAGTTCCTCCACCCCTGGGGAGAATGCACAAGCGCCAATCTAAGCCCTTGTACACACGGTCGGAGAATCTGTCGGAATGAGTCTTATCGGACCGTGTCGTCAGATAATCCGACTGTGTGTTGTATGCATCGGACTGATTCCGTCCGAATCTCCGTCCGACCCAATTTTCCAACATGTTGGAAATATTTCCCGACCAACTGGGCCAGACGGACCTAATCCGATCATGTGTAGAGCATTTTCATCGGACCAAGTGCCACGCATGCTCAGATCAAATTCCTCCATCAAAGCTATTGGCTACTAGCCTGAATGTAGTCCCATCGTAACGAAATTACGTCATCACGTTCTGAAAGATCGGATTTTTCGCCAACTTGGCC
Organism: Lithobates pipiens; assembly: GCF_037356315.1. NCBI lineage: Eukaryota > Metazoa > Chordata > Amphibia > Anura > Ranidae > Lithobates > Lithobates pipiens. The sequence goes on from NW_027507764.1 coordinate 73,038,644, forward strand.
CGACCGTGTGTATGCAACAGTTTCGGACACAATCCGTCGGACTAAATCCGACGGGCAAAATCCGACGGATTTGGTTGGCAAAATCTCCGACCGTGTGTACGTGGGCTAAGAGTAGTGGTGGTGTGGCACTCGAGAGTACCGTGCCGGTGGTGTCTGATGCTTCCTGGAGTCCTGGTCCAGGAAGCGCCAGACAGTACCGGCGTGGTCCTTTTGAGTGCCACACCACGGAAGCCATCCTGATGGTCAGCCCCATGGACACTATTGCACTATTGTGCTAAATGCCCTTGATGTTTTTAACTCATTTTTAATTTTTATGAGTACCAGTATCTATACTTGCAATAAATCACCATGCATATTACTCTTAGATTGGCGCTTGTGCTTTCTCGCCAATGGTGGAGGAACTTGACTGGCCTGCACAGAGTCCTGACCTCAACCTAAAAGAACACCATTGGGATAAATTAGAGCAGAGACTCCGAGCCAGGCCTTTCCATCCAACATCAGTGCCTAACCAAATGTGTTTCTGGAAGAATGGTCAAACATTCCCATAAACACACTCCTAAACCTTGTGGACAGCCTTCCCAGAAGAGTTGAAGCTGTTATAGCTGAAAAGGGTGGGCCAACTCAATATTGAACCCTAGAGACTAAAGCCCTGTACACACGATTGGACTTTCCGCCAACAAAACCGTGGATTTTTGTCCGAAGGATGTTGGCTCAAAATTGTCTTGCATACACACGGTTACACAAATGTTGGCCCAAAGTTCTGAATGTGGGAACGCGGTGACGTACAACACATACTAGGAGCTGAGAAAAAGGAAGTTCAATAGCCTTCTGCTTGATTCAGTGCATGCGTGAACTTTTGTGTGACGGACTTGTGCACACACGATCGGACTTTCCGATAACAAGTTTTGGCGGAAAATTTGAGAACCTGCTCTCAAACATTTGTGTGCGGAAATTCCGACAGCAAATGTTCAATGGACCATACACACGGTTGGACTTTCCGACAACGAGTTCATATCGAACATTTCCCGTCGGAAAATCTGATCGTGTGTATGGAGCATAAGGCATGTAAAGGCAGGCGTCCCAATACTTTTGGTAATATAGTGTATATTACTAAGCTGTAAAATCCTCTCTTAGGCTGGGTTCACACTTATGTAAATTGGATGCGGGTTGAGTCATGTGATTTTGCCGCGGCCTTGACGTGACTAGAAACAATGCCTGTGTAATCTTGAGGTCTATGGCCCTTAAGTCACATCAAAGTCGGGCCAAAGTAGTGCAGGGATTACTTTACTTGAAGTCGCACAGATATGAATGGTACTCATTGGAAATCATGGGGTACGACTTGTCATGCAACTTTGCAGTCCCAAGTCGCAGGACGAGTCTCACAAGTGTGAAAAGGGGCATCAATGATGTAAAGATTGTGAGCTCCTTTGGTGAGTGATGGGAAGGGGGCCTAACTGTTAATACATTGGGGTGGAATTACTAAAGGCAAATAGACTGGGCACTTTACAAGTGTAGCTGCGCTCATTTTCCACAGAGCTTAGCGAATGTGATGAAGCTCTGCTGCTTTCTGTCATCCAATCACGTACAAGCAAAAATTAGATTTGTTAAAATTATCCTTGCTCTTGATTGGGTATTCTTTACGAAATGAAGTGTTACCCCCTTCATTAAGCTCTGGGGGAAATGAGTGAAACTGCACTTGTAAAGTGCCCAGGCTATTTGCCTTTAGTAAATCAACCCCATGGCATATTATGTTAATGCTATCTAAAGAAATACAGAAAATATATAAATAACAAAAAAAGCTTACCTCTTGCAAAACTTGAACTCTGTTTTCAATTTCGGACAACTAGAAACATAAAATAACCCCACCATAAAATATTAAAATCATGAATTTCTTTGCCAGTCATCAATCATAACAATGTAAACGTTTAGAAGTATCCCTGTAAGGCCTTGTTCACACCCTCTGAAGAGCACCCTGCGATGGGTCACTTTTCAGAGAGCATTTGACAGCTGGAGAGGAGGTGATATGTCGCCTCTTCACCAGCTGATTTAACCCTGTATTTGTCAAACTACCACAAAACTAACTCATGCATTGCATGTGGTTCCGGTGTGACCCCATAGACCTGCATTAGCTATGTTTGGCTGCCGAAAATGACATGCTGTTTCATTTCTGCTGCCGCTACAGCCATGGACAGGTGGGCAGCCGAAATGGGCAGTAAAACCCTGGCTCAACTGCCTGCAAATATGAACGATGCCGTGTCTCAATCTTTTGTAGGTATCTGTAACTGCAGCCATTCTTTAGTGTGGGTAAAGCATGGAAAGAATAGGATCCCTGTTGTTTTTTTTTCCAGCAGTCTATGTGAGATTCGCCCTAACTTCCTGTGTGGTCACCAGAACAGGAAGTATAGGGATTGTCCCCTACAATTTGGAATTAGCAATAGCACCTTTTTTAGTGGATAGGGGAACTGTTTGGATCTCTTTCAGGTTTTTAATGATGTCTGTGTCCTTGTTGGAGAGATGTTGCTATGTAACTACAGTAACAAACTATGCCATCAGCTGTACAGACAGAGAGTGAAAGTCTCTCTATTGGAGACATACAGGGCAATTCAATAAAGTGATAACGACACGTTTCTGGCAGGATAGCCCCTTTAACATGGCCTGTGCCTAATTCAGCTTTGCGTCAGTTTCGGAAACCAGTACCAACACATGTGCCAGAATCAGATAGTTCTTATTATCGCAACTCTTATGCCGCATACTCACGAGCGGAATTTCCATTGGAAAAACCTTGGATGGTTTTTCCGACAGAATTCCGTTCAAGCTTGGCTTGCATACACACGGTCACACAAAAGTTCTCGGAACTTCCGACCGTCAAGAACGCGGTGACGACAAGCCAAACAAATTAAGTTCAATGCTTCCAAGCATGCCTTGAATTGTTTCTGAGCATTTGTAGGAATTCTGCGTGTTGGAGTTGCTACAGACGATTGGAATTTCCGATCGGAACTTTTTCCATCGGAAAAATAGAGAACCTGCTCTCAATCTTTTGCTGGAGGAAGTTCCGCCAGCAAAAGTCCGATGGGGCATACACACAGTCAGAATTTCCAACCAAAAGCTCACATCGGACTTTTGCTGGCGGAATTTACGATTGTGTGTACGGGGCATTAGAATCTGTTGCTATGGCTGTGGTAGATTAAAAAGAAAAAATGAATGTCAGTTCACAGATAAGCAAACTGATGGTAAATAAGGCCAGCTTTGAGTTGGGGTACAGAGAGAATATGACAGGGCTCAATGGGTTGCTAGGATGTCAACGAAGATTCCCTAGGTGACAGCTGAAGTAAACAAAGGGGCGGGCTGACAAATGGCCAAGGTCACATTTTGGTAATGACATCAACCTAGCCAGTAGTGATGGGCCTAAAGCTCTGTTGCTATGACGCTATCGGCTTCAGGGCCAACAGCATCCTAGCTAGGGAGGGGCAGCAGCTGAAAGGGGAGGTCCCAGGCGGAGCTTCCAGTGTGCTTGTCTCAAACAATAAAGTTTTATGAAAATAACAACATTTTCAGTGTGCAAACGATCTTTGTTATTCATCCTACAATGGGGGTAAGTTTCTTCCTGGCTCAACTTAGGCCGCGTACACACGCGGGGACTGTTCGGCCAACTTTGTCCGCTGAACAGTGTTTCGGCGGACAGTCCGCCCGTGTGTGGGCGTTCAGCGGACAGTTTCAGCGAACAGTCCGCTGAACAAGGTTTTTCGGAATTTCCGAAAAACTGTCCGCTGAAACCTTGTTTCAGCGAACAGTTCCCTCGTGTGTAGGCTTGTTCGACAAACTAAGTTCCGCGCATACTCAGAAAAGCTTTACACGCCGAAAGTTATAATGCAGTGTATAGGACGTCGTATTTTTCGTCCCGTCGTACGTGCCGTTCACGTCATCGCGCACGGTTTCAGCAAACTGTTCGTACGTCGTGTGTGGCCATGTCCGTCCATGCTAATTTTGAGCGGACTGTTTGCCGAAACTGTTTGACGGACAAAGTTGGCCGAACAGTCCCCGCGTGTGTACGCGGCCTTAGTGACCCTGAACAGACGTGAGTATGTGAATGGTGATCTTTTCTGTCTTCTCACAGCAAGGAGGAGTGGATAGGGTGGTTTTGTTTATTACATTTAGGCTTCTTTCACATGAGCGGTAAAGGGATGGTAAAAACAGGCAGTTGATCTGCGTTACAGAATCTTGTTTGTAACCCAGGGACTGCCTGTATTAAAGAGAAGCCGGGGCTATCCAGGAAGGGGGTTAATGTAAATGTATTTAATGCAAGCAGTGTAAGTACTTAATTTTACTTATCATCTTCTTTCAGTCTGTACAGCAGAGCTTAGACTGGTGTGGGAGAAGCAGCACAAAAATAGGAGAGAGGAGAGTGATGGTGAGTTGAGCACATCAGTGGGCTGCTTTTCCTTTCACTGTCCAGTCACAGGGAAGAAAACGACAGCTGCCATCTCATGTGTTTAGGTGACAGGTTCCCTTTAGCACGCTAACTGCATACAGAAATAAGTAAAGCATTACCTTTGCGCTGAGCTGAGCAAGCTGGTTAGAAACACTCTGGTTGTATCCAATAACATTTGCTTTTAATACAGAAATTTCTTCTCTGTTTTTGTGTATCTGAAATAGAGAATAAGATGGTTTCAGCATGGTGCGGCCTCAGTCCTATTACTGATGACATTCATAGGTGGCTACTTACCTGAATCAGCAGATCAGACAGGTCATCATCATTAACTTTGATTTTCCCATATGAGCCAGTCTTGAATTCAATAGATTTTGCCTGGCTTACTGAAAATATTAAGTTTCCATCTTCCGAGGACATCCGAGGTCTATTGGGGGAAAAAAAAGTTTCTGATCTCACGTGGAGCTGTTATAATATTAAATATTAATTTATTTTAGTAAAATTACCAAACTTTAGTGATTTCTTGCCCCTGGCATTATTTGTAACTAGACAGTGTACCTGACGCATAACCTTTGATTTCTACACCCCACATTCTGTTCTGAAAAAGATATATTGTTCTGCACAGAGCAGCCCCGATCCTCTTCTTCTGGGGTGCCCTGCCAGTGCTCCTGGCACCTCCTCCCTGGGGGCACCTGTGCGGGCTCGCTCCTGAATCCCGCTGCTGCTTCCATTGACACAGTGGGACTCAGCCCCACCCCTCGCTCCCATGTCACTGAATTTGATTGACAGCAGAAGGAGCCAATGGCTTCTGCTGCTATCAATCTATCTAATGAGGAGAGAGACAGTGGCTGGAGTCGCTGTGCTCATGCACATCGCTGGATCAGATCGGACTCAGATAAGAAAAAGGGGGGGTCTGCAGAACAGACAGTTTTAATGCATCTATGCATTGAGGTGAAAAACCTTGAGGCTTACAGCCACTTTAAGGAAGTGGTGTAATATCTCAGTTAGTAAATGAGTGGTGCATTGAAGGGGTGAACTGAGGAGTGGAGAGATAACTTGAGGTGACCTTAAAGCGGGAGTCCGCCGGGAGTCCGCGTTTTTTTTTTTTTAAAAGCCAGCAGCTACAAATACTGCAGCTGCTGACTTTTAAAATAGTGACACTTACCTGTCCAGCGCGCCCGCGATGTCCGCACCCGAAGCCGATCTCTCGATCGTCTCTCGGGTGCTGCCGCCGCCATCTTGGGTATGGGAATCAGGAAGTGGAGCCGTTCGGCTTCATTTCCCGGTTCCCTACTGCGCATGCGCGAGTCGCGCTGCGCAATAAGGATGGACCCGCTGCCTCTGGGATCTGTGTGTTTCCCAGCAGGCAGCGAGGGACTTTCGGAAAGGGCCGTAGATTCACGCCCCTTTCCGCAGAGAGCTATCCCGGAAGTGGGTGCAGATACCTGTAATGTACAGGTACCTGCACCCCCCTCCCCCCTGAAAGGTGCCAATTGTGGCGCCGGAGGGGGGGAGGATTCCAATGAGCGGAAGGTCCACTTTAGGGTGGACCTCCGCTTTAACATAGAGATGGCATTAGAAGCCATGCAAGGTTATCATCTACTGACCAAGGGAGAAAGTGTAGATAAAAAGAAGGAGGGGTCCATGGACAGAACCCTTGAAGACCACTACAGAAAGAGAAGGAGGAGAAGAGGAGATGGACTGGGTGCTGAGGATTTTGGTGGGCCTTAAGGGCTGTGCGTTGGCGTGTGCCCTGAGGTGAAAGTGAAAGGGAGCAGCAGAGCAGGTCCAATGCTATGGAAGTCTCAGGCTTCCATAAGAGCCCTGCATTGGCGTGCGTGGCGTGCCCTGAGGGGAGGTTGACGCACAACTGTGCAGACCTAACACAATACTACAGAAGCTGAATACCTGGCTCCCATTAGGACTGTCCACAGTGCCCATTATTAATTCCACCCAGACCAGGTGGCACATGCGGATGCAGGACCAGTCAGGCCAGGGGGATCTCTCCCTGACGCCACATTGCTTACTGTGTGTAGCCCGGTGCAGGACCCCCCCCCCCCAGTTCCTGTGGGTGAGAACACCACATCATAGGGTGAGTGTGTCCAAATTGTACAGTGGGAGGATCTTAAAGGGACATTGTTCAATAAAACCAGGAATGCATAACACAGGGTTCAGGAGAGCTTAATACACAGAGCGCTGGGTTCAGGAGAGCGTAATACAGAGCACTGGGTTCAGGAGAGCGTAATACAATGAGCGCTGGGTTCAGGAGAGCGTAATATAATAAGCGCTGGGTTCAGGAGATCGTAATACACAGAGTGCTGGGTTCAGGAGAGCATAATACACAGAGTGATGGATTCAGGAGAACGTAATACACAGAGTGCTGGGTTCAGGAGAGTATAATACACACAACGCTGGGTTCAGGAGAGCGTAATACAATGAGCGCTGGGTTCAGGAGAGTGCCATTCACAGATCACTGGGTTCAGGAGATCGTAATACACACAGAGTGCTGGGTTCAGGAGAGCATAATACACAGAGCGATGGATTCAGGAGAACGTAATACACAGAGTGCTGGGTTCAGGAGAGCATAATACAGAGAGCGATGGGTTCAAGAGAGCATAATACACAGAGCGCTGGGTTCAGGAGAGCACAATACAATGAGCATTGGGTTCAGGAGAGCGTAATACACAAAGCACTGGGTTCAGGAGAGCGTAATACACAGAGTGCTTTGTTCAGGAGAGTATAATACACAGATTGATGGGTTCAGGAAAGCGCAATACAATGAGCAATGGGTTCAGGAGAGCTTAATACACAAAGCGCTGGGTTCAGGAGAGCGTAATACACAGAGCGCTGGGTTCAGGAGAGTGTAATACACAAATCGATAAGTTCAGAAGAACATATTACAGAGTGCTGGTTTCAGGAGAGCGCAATAAACAGATCGCTGGGTTCAGGACAGCGTAATACACAGATCATCAGTGCCCAGCCATCGGTGCAGCCTTTCCTGTGCCCATCAATGCAGCCTGATCAGTTCCCATCAGCTCAGCCTCACCAGTGCCCATCATTGCAGCCTCAAGCCACCAGTGCCCATCACTAGCATGCCCAGACATCTGAAGAGTAGAGCCGCCGCAGCCGGTTTACACAGAGCGGGCCGTAGTGCAGCCGAGTGACACATGAGGTCCCGATACCTGGACCAGGTAGACTTCTATGATGGATAGCTCAACCGCTCCGGGAGGCGGGACCTCGTGTGTCACTTGGCTATGGTCAGTAAGTGGAAGATGGATATCCCCAGATGCTCTGTAAAAGGGCAGTGACGCCACTGAGTAGCTCGCTGTCACTTGTAGCACAGAAGTCAGACTCCTGTGTTTACAAGTGACAGAAAATAACAGTGACAGTGAGTCTGGCCAGCCAGGGCCTATTTTAAGGAAGGGGCCTGGTGCTGCAGCTCCAATGGCCCCTATGTCAATCCGGCCTTGGTGGTCAACTGTATCAAAGGCAGCAGAAAGGTCTAATATTATGTCAAATATAATAGAAAACAATATGACAATTTTTCCCTTATAATGTTTTGCTATCTGAACTCTGTGTTTGTCTTTTCAGGATCAGGAACAAAGAAAAGCCATGCCATCCCTGGTATATTTGTGCGCACAGAAGGTAGTGAGTGACCAAGCCTCCTTGCGCATGATGCTGGATTCCATTCCCTGCAATCTCTACGGACCGCTCTTCACTGCTGCTTTCCTGAGGAGGAAGACTTTGATACTGCAGGACTTGGTGCAGCGATGGCCCTTCTCCAACCTCAGTTTCCAGAAGCTTCTACCTGGCAACCTCACTCAGTTCCACCTTCTCTCCAACCGTATGTCCATGGAAGCCATCATAAGGGGTGTCGTGGCTTACCTGAGTGATTCACTAAGCAGAGAGAATCAGGAGAGGTAATTGACTTATCCTGCAGGAGGAGCAGCGAGACACCTGAGAGAGGGAAGCTGAGAATTTAAACCACCAGCATCCGGCCATAACTGTAAAATTTAGTAAATCTCACACAGAACCATTTCATGAAGGACTTTGAGTCATGCCGCATACACACAACCGGACTTTTCGAGGGACTAGGTCCGACGGTCTTTCCGACAGACTTTTGGCGGAGTTCCGACGGACTTTCCGAATGAACGGACTTGGCCACACACAATCACAACAAAGTCGGAACGTGATGACGTACGACCGGACTAGAATAAGGACGTTCATAGCCAGTAGCCAATAGCTGCCCTAGCGACGGTTTTTGTCCGTCGGACTAGCATACACACGAACGGATGTCTCGGTCCGGTGGAGTTCCGGTGGAAAAAATGAAAACATGTTCTATTTCTAAAGTCCGCCGGATTTTTGGCAAGCAAAGGTCCGATGGAGCCCACACACGATCGAATTGTCCGACGGACTCATTCCGTCGGACCTTTGCTGTCAAAAAGTCCGGTCGTGTGTACGCGGCATTACCTGCTCCAGCACAGAGATCTCCACAAGTCACCAGGAAAACCTCTACAGAGAGAGATAGCATTGCCAATGTTGATCTTTTGAATATACTAGTTGCCTAAAGCCGCTGGATCAACATGACAGACAGGGAACTTGTATTTTCAGAAGAATTTTACAATGGCAGCTTACATTCTCTGTAGAGGCTTCCTTTAAATTTAGAAAGTTTAAATCTCCAGCCGCCACTAAATGCCAGAATATGAGTTTTTAGTTGGGATTCCTCTTTTTAGATAGAAAGGTAAATGTTTCCTTTATGCAAGGGCCTTAAAGGTGCACTCCACTCTTAAGTGAAATAGCTTACATGCAGTTTGTGGACATCCAAAACATTTTCTACTGCTCCATTTATATATATTTTTCTCTCTTGTTGTGCAGGAGGCAGCGGTTGCGTATCCTAGATATAATGAATGCCTGTAGCTTCAACCTGAATGGAGACCGCAGTCTCACTGTGTGTTCACACATGCTGACCCTGGCTAAGGCATGTATTGATCTCGATAAGAGATGCCGTGATGAAGCCATGCAAGCAAGGAAGAGAAGTGATTTCACGTTGGCCCCACAAACTTCCCTCAACACCGTTTATGTAGAGGTTTGGATTAACAGCTTTAAATATAGAAAAATGTACCCTATCCTGAAGGAGGCACTCCAGGCGAGCGTGCATGGCCCCCTGCGCCTGTGTTTCCGCGACCTTCATTTCTATATGCAGCCCGTGTGTAAGACAGTGGAGCTGCTGGAGCTCCTGAACCCAGCAGGGGTGCGCATGATTGAACTGTACAAAATCACCCTAGGTGAGCTCAACATCATTCTGCCCACCATGGTCAAATTCTCCTCCCTGCGCAGCCTCAAATTGCCCCTCTGCCTTAACAGCAGCCAGAGGCTAACCTGTAACACAGAGGACGCCATGAAGAAATTCGCCACACTCATCGGACAGCTCAGATCCCTGAAGGAGCTAAACCTTGAATTTTCCTTCCTATCGGGGTGCCTACAGCAGCTGCTGGGGTGAGACTGCAATTTATCTTCAGAAACAATATGGAAAATAACAATGTAAAATGATGGGAGAGGCACTTAAAGTGGGCCTGTCATTAGATACATTTTTATATGTCTAGTTAAAGCTGATCTTCAGGCTACCCCTCCCCCACCCTCTTCTTTTTTTTTTTATTGCTTTATTTTTTTTTCCATTTAATTCATAAATAGCATTTACATTTTCCAAATATACAAACCATAATAAAAATAATGCATCATATTAGTTAAAAGATCTAAAGAAAGAAAAATAGAAAAAGACCTATTCTTATGACTGCTATTCCGTTGTATCTTCTTTAACCACTTTCAGACCGGACCATTTTGCTGGTAAATGACCAGAGGTCTTTTTACACTTTGGCACTGCGCTGCTTTAACTGGTAATTGCGCGGTCATGCAATGTTGTACCCAAACAAAATTTGCGTCCTTTTCTTCCCACAAATAGAGCTTTCTTTTGATGGTATTTGATTGCCTCTGCGATTTTTATTTTTTGCGATATAAACGTAAAAAGACCGCAAATTTTGAAAAAAAATGATATTTTCTACTTTTTGTTATTAGAAAAATCCAATAAACTCAATTTTAGTCATACATTTAGGCCAAAATGTATTCAGCCACATGTCTTTGGTAAAAAAAAAGTCAATAATTGTATATTTATTGGTTTGCGCAAAAGTTGTCACATCTACAAACTAAGGTACGTTTTCTGGAATTTACGCAGCTTTTAGTTTACGACTGCCTATCTCATTTCTTGAGGTGCTAAAATGGCAGGGCAGTACAAAACCCCCCCAAATGACCCCATTTTGGAAAGTAGACCCCCTAAGGAAATTGATAAGAGGCATGTTGAGCCCATTGAATATTTTATTTTTTTGCCTCAAGCGATTGAATAATGACAAAAAAAAAAATTTTTTTTTTTTTTTACACAAAGTTGTCACTAAATGATATATTGCTCACACATGCTATGGGCGTATGTGAAATGACACCCCAAAATAAATTCTGCTGCTTCTCCTGAGTATGGGGATACCACATATGTGGGACTTTTTGGGAGCCTAGCCGCGTACGGGGCCCCGAAAACCAAGCACCGCCTTCAGGCTTTCTAAGGGCGTAAATTTTTGAGTTCACTTCTCACTACCTATTACAGTTTTGAAGGCCATAAAATGCCAAGATGGCACAAAACCCCCACAAATGACCCCATTTTAGAAAGTAGACACCCCAAGCTATTTGCTGAGAGGCATGTTGAGTTCATGGAATATTTTATATTTTGCCACAAGTTGCGGGAAAATTACAAACTTTTTTTTTTTTTTTTTTTTTTTAACAAAGTTGTCACTAAATGATATATTGCTCATGCATGCCATGGGCATATGTGAAATGACACCCCAAAATAAATTCTGCTGCTTCTCCTGAGTACGGGGATACCACATATGTGGGACTTTTTGGGAGCCTAGCCGCGTACGGGGCCCCGAAAACCAAGCACCGCCTTCAGGCTTTCTAAGGGCGTAATTTTTTGATTTCACTCCTCACTACCTATTACAGTTTTGAAGGCCATAAAATGCCAAGATGGCACAAAACCCCCACAAATGACCCCATTTTAGAAAGTAGACACCCCAAGCTATTTGCTGAGAGGCATGTTGAGTCCATGGAATATTTTATATTTTGCCACAAGTTGCGGGAAAATTACAAACTTTTTTTTTTTTTTTTTTTTTTCACAAAGTTGTCACTAAATGATATATTGCTCACGCATGCCATGGGCATATGTGAAATGACACCCCAAAATAAATTCTGCTGCTTCTCCTGAGTATGGGGATACCACATATGTGGGACTTTTTGGGAGCCTAGCCGCGTACGGGGCCCCGAAAACCAAGCACCGCCTTCAGGCTTTCTAAGGGCGTTACAGTTTTGAAGGCCATAAAATGCCAAGATGGCACAAACCCCCCCCAAATGACCCCATTTTGGAAAGTAGACACCCCTAAATTTAGGGGTACACTAGTGAGACTAGGTAATAAATGGCGGGTGCCCTGAAACTATAAAAAAATAACTAACCAACCAGCGTCACCTGTAACAGTTATATGGTGATCACTGGTGAAAGGGTTAACTAGGGGGCAATCAGGGGGCTTTATGCGGTAGTATATGGGGGTCCCTGGCGCTATAAAAAGCTGCAGCGAACCTAAATACCTACCTGCCTAACTAGCGTCACCTGTGACACTAATACAGCGATCAGAAAAACGATCGCTTATTAGGCTGGGTTCACACTGGAGCGATGCGGGAACGCCACGAATGCGCGGCGGGTTCCCGCATCGCATGCCTCCCGGCGGCAGTTCACACTGCCCTATGCGAACTGCTGGGAGTGTCAGTGAAATGTTACTGACACCCCCAGATCAGTTCGCATATCGCAGTGCGATCTGCAAACTCGGATCGCATGGTGTGAACACCCATGCGATCCGATTCTGCTGCGGGCCAAAAAAAGGGTCCCGTGCGATCGGGCCCCCGACCCGCGGGAGGCAAGGGACGTACATGTATGTCCTTATGCCTGCCCGTGCCATTGTACCGACGTACATCGGCGTGCGGCGGTCGGCAACTGGTTAATATGAACATCCCCACCCTCCCTAGCCTCAGTACACCACTTCGACTAAGATCCTTTAGGCCCCATTCACACCTGAGCGTTTTGTAGCTTGAAGCCTGAAGCTACAAAACGCTGGAGGGGAAAAAATCTATTATTCTAAATGGAGATGGTTCACATCTCCACTCCATGTCGCCTGAAGCCGAATGCCTGAAGCTCAAACAAGTTCTGCACCCTTTTTTGTCGCTCAAATCGGGCAGATTTGGGCGTTTTTCTTCTTTTTACATTGGTGACCTTTTACCCTGCACAAAATCGTGGCAAAAGGCGTTAAAAAAGCCGCAAAATCACGGTAAAAACGCTGCAAAATCGCACCGATTTTATGCCTGAAAACGCTATATTCAGGTGTGAATGGGGCCTTAATGTCAACACTGAGTAAGCAGAAGAATCAGAAAAGAAAAGAAAAAAAAAGAAAAAAGGGAAAGGGGAAAGTTTCCCATTAAGGTAAAAAAGCATATTAAATATTGAGGGGGGAAGGGGGGTGAAATCACCCCTCACTTTCTATAAAGATAGTCCCAGGTTGTCCAACCACTGCCCCCACATTCTCTTGAACTTGCTTTGGTTCCCTTGTCTAATGTAGAACACCCGCTCATTTCCTACTACCAAGTTAACAGTCGCGAGCCAGTTTTCTACCGAGGGGGGATTTTGTGGTTGCCAATACTGGGTGATCAATTTTCTCGCCTGAAATAGACATCTTAGCACTGCTTCAGTAATATCGCAGTTTACATTACTCCCCTCTATTAGACCCAGTATACAAGTCTTAACCGTCGCCTCTATTCCAATATTGAAGAAGATGTTGTTTAGATTGTAAATAATCTCTTCCCAGTACCGGAATAGTTTTGGGCATTTCCATATCACATGGATAAAATCCCCAGTCTTCCCACACCTGGAGCATTGGTTATTCATCCGCCATCTCAATGGAAATTTTTTTTAGGAGTATAATAAACTCTATGAATCGAAAATAGATAGGATACCTTCTGTGAAGGGGAGATGGAAACCAGAGTCCCTTGGGCAAGGATCCGATCCCATTCTTGTGTAGTTAATGGCCCTACATCTCTCTCCCAGATCACCTTCCTTTTAATAGTGCCCTTGCGATCTGTTATTCTAGCTTGCAGTCTATTATATAAGCAGGATATCAAGCAGGATATTTGGTTGAATCCCAATTCATCATATGCACCAATGGGGAGATCTGGGACCACTCGAGAATTTGGGATCTAAACTGTGTCTGGATCGCATGTCTAATTTGGAGGTATTTATAAAATGATTTATTAGATAAATCATATTCCTGTTTTAAATCCAAAAAAGTTTTCATGCTGGTGCCCACGTATAGTTGGCGTATTCGATTAATACCCTGGTTTTCCCATTGCTGAGGTCTCGTTATTTTACTTAGTTCTGGATATTTTTCATTATTCCAAAGGGGTGCAAACTCTGATATTCCTTGGTAGCCCAATACGGCCTTTAATGTCTGCCAAGTTTTCATAATTAGAGTCATCGTTGGGGACCTTGAGATGAACAATTCGGCCTCTAAGGCCTCAATCAAAGTTTTGTGTGGCGACCCCTTTAACATCATCTTGCCACTAGCGTTGTCACCCCTCGATGTTGCGTTTCCTGCGAGGTGCTGTAACTGGGATGCCAAGAAATACAGTCTCGGATGCGGGACCGCCATACCCCCTTCATTGAGAGGCAGCTGCAGCATTTAGAGACTAATTCTAGGTTGTCCCTTTTTCCAAATTAGGTCCCTTAATAGGGAGTCTATTCTCTTAAACCATTTCTGGTTTATCCAAACTGGAGAGTTGCGGAGAAGATATAATAGCTGGGGCAACCATATCATCTTACCTAGGCTGCAGTGTCCTGCAATAGACAATGGGAGTCGGCTCCATATATCACCCTTATGTTTCCCGAACCTCTTCTAACTATCCACTGGCATTAAAAAAAAAATAGAAATGCCTTTTTTACTTACCTAAAGCTGCAGTCACGTCACTCTCTGTTCCTGAGTCTTCTGTATTCCTATGTTTACAGAATGCAGGGTCCTTTTACATGGTGTCCACATCACTGCTGACTTGAACACTTCTCATGGGCTCAGGTGACCAGAATTTTACCGATCACGCCCAGTTTTTTGAGGGTGGGACATGGGCGGAGCAGGGGGTGGGAATATAAGCAGCATGTTAAGCGTGCCACTTAAAATGTTGGGTGGGATGGGATTAAAGTTTAACTAAATGCTAAACTTTTTTTTCATTTTGGATAGAGAAAGGGAAGGGTTCTAACCCCCGTTATTTATTTATTTTGCCAATTGTGTCCTATTGGGGGATTTCCCTTCATTTCCTGTCCAATAGCCAAAACAGGAAGTGAGAGGAAATCCCTCCAAAGTGTGGGAATCCCAATGTGCCACCAGGGTCACCAGAACTACTGTCCCCATTGGAAGATTCCCCCTCTATAAGTGTTTTCATGTCAACCCAAAATGTGGGATTTTCTTTTACTTGCACTTTCAGATAACAGTAAACAGGACAAATACAGAGGGTGAGTCTCCCTAATGGGGGCACAGACAGCAATAAAAACTGACAGGTGTTCTAATCCTTCTCCACTCTATCCAAAGCTTAAAGTTTTGCCTTATTTACATTTTAAGGGGGTATGGTCTAATAACACCTGGGCCTGCACTCTTGTCGCAGAGCAAAGTGGGCTCAGGTGCATTGCAGGTCACTGTTGCAGGGTGGCAAATACTCCATAGCCTTACCTCCTGCAACAAAGTATGCAAAAGCTGAGAGGGAAGGGACTAAGAAGACCACATAATATCGGCATGTGAACTCATTAGTAACCCGAGACACCATTTGTTTTCTCCACTGTAGCTAGCGCTCGATCAGAGCGGTACTACAGCTGGAGGGGAAGTCAAGAGAAACCTGGTTTCCCAGTGGTTCCCTCGGCCCCCTTTAGCAGCATTCCGATTAGCTATGCTGCATCCAGGTGACCCTGGTGGTCATCTTGGGTCACACAGAGTCTTTTCAAGGCCCTGACCCCAGATTTTGGTACACATTTGCAAAGTGGCTAGTGTAGGGAGTATGTACCCCCTGTCAGGAACAGCACTAGGGGTAGTGACAGGTTCAAGAGGAGTAGGCAAAGCTAATGGCACTTCTGCAAGCTCCCTCTTGGGTTGGACCGCCCTGGACGTATTCCACCTCCCTTGGGAGGAGCTGACTTCAGCTTGGGCCTACTACCGCTACACTGACTGTAAGTTCCCAGTAGAATGAGCTCCCTCCTGGGCTGCTGTGCTGTTTGCAAAAGTCTTCAATACATCAGTTACTGCATTTTAAGCCTCTCTGTGATTAATGCTTCCGAATGTATTTACACGTGTGTGACACTGCCCAGATAGCAAGCAATTGTGGTGCAAGTTTGAAAATGACTTGTTAAGCTATTGATAGACTTGCCAGGCTTCACAAGTTTGTTGCACAATTGCAGCAAGTCTGCATTGCATGACTCCAGATCAACATTCTTTGCAAACATTCTGTTGCAAGTTCTGGTTCAGTTATGTTGTGCAATAGTCCTCCCGCCACAGGGGTCACTGTCGCTGAATTTTCATGCTGTAGACTTGCAGAGCTCTTGCTGTAGACTCACCACTGCAACTTTGCTCTTGCTAGAGACTTGTCATGCAAATTTGATACAAATTGGAAAAGTGTCAACTAGAACTTGTGCTTCAAGTGCTCTGCAAGTGTACGACTTGCTAGTGAAAATGTGCAGCAAGTGAACAGACTTACAATTCTATAGTGCCACAAATTTGTGGCAGGTTATCCTTGATATCTGGGAGGTCAGCCCCTGCTCCAGCCTCTCACCTTGTCACCTGGTACAAAATTACAATGTTAAAGTCTGATCACTGGGGGAGGGGAGCCTGAGGAAATCATAGGTGCAGGCACTGAACTGGAGCTCAAGGATTACTTTTTTAATGATAAATTGTAGAGCTTTTTTAAAAAAAATTATACAGTCCATGTGAAGTATCAGGTGAGGCGGAACAAACAAAAATGGATGGGAACACATAAAGGTAGGCAGGTTCAGAGTGGGTAATTATGGCAGTGAAATCTTGTTAGAAGATATGAGGACAAGTCATCAGACATCACCTTTAAATATAAATTCTTGATCCTTTAAAATTGCTGTCAGCTCCTAACCTGACTGAATTGCTCCTGAATTCTCCATATGATAATGCTGTGCACACCTTTTCTTTTAAGGGGAATACAAGAGCCGCTGGAGAATTTGGAATTGGGGCAATGTGAACTGCTCCCGGTAGATTTATATTATTTGTCTGAAAGCCCCCACATCTCCACGCTTAAGAAGTTGGACCTAAAGGATCATAACCTGTCGAAGCACCTTCTCCCCCCCTTCCTCCAGCTCCTGGTCGCTATCTCTTCCTCCCTCCGTTTTCTGGACATCAGTATGTGTCAGATAAGTGACCACACCCTGACGGTTCTGGTGCCCGCCCTCAGCCGCTGTTCCCACTTGGGATGCCTGGCACTTGCCATGAACCCATTATCTACTCAGGGACTGAGGAGTCTCTCCCAGAACTGTGTGCACCTCCAGGAACTCCAGCTGGTGGTCTATTCGTGTCCACAAGACTGTTATTTTGTTGGCCCGCAGTCTGTCTTCTACATTAACATGGAGAAGCTCAGAGGATTCTTGGCAGAGCTGAATGAGATATTGGTCAGGGCAGAGCGGACGGACATTGTGTGGGCAAGGAATATGTCTGTTCTCCAAAATCCAGTCTACATGAACCTCTGGCGCTGATAACCACTGGAATACACTTGAGTCTCAACTCCAGTCAGAACTGTTTTAAATAAAGACATAGAAGTGGAACAGCCATTTTTTTTTGTTTTACTTTTGGATAGAATGCGGCAAAAATAGAACCTGTCAGGTTTTATTGCTGTCTGTGTCACAGTTACCATTAAATCTGCGACAGTTTGATTTATGGCAAAGGAGGCTTTTTTTGACAAGCAAATGGCTACTCTTTTTTCCTCAAGTTCATTGGATAACAAAAAGGTGGGGTATTTATTACTAATAGCCTCTCTCTAGGGAAAGCAAAAATCTTATCACTAGAGAGACTACAAGGAGGAGGATGGTGGTCCTGATTCCTACGTCGATCTTTAGTTATCACTCGAAGGATGAGCAGCAGGAGGAAGAAGGTCCTGCCTCTTCTATATAGATCTTTAGTTATCACTAGGGATGAGCAGAACACCCCCCCCCCCTCGGTTCTGCTCGCACCAGCACTTGCGAATAGACAACAAATTTGTGCGAACGTGTGAAGACCGTTAAAGTCTATGAGACCCGAATGTGAAAAATGAAAAGTGCTCATTTTAAATGCTTATATGCAAGTTATTGCCATAAAAAGTGCTTGAGGACTCGGGTCAATGCAAAAAAAAGTTTTTAAAACTGTTGTTTTTTCAGGAGCAGTGATTTTAAGAATGCTTAAAGTAAAACAATAAAAATTGAATTACTTTAAATATAATGCTCCGGGGGGGGGGGTGACCTTAGTTTGCCTGTAACCTGTAAAGTAGCAAATTTTTCTCATGTTTAGAAAAGTACTGCAGCAAAATTACATTTCTGAAGGAAAAAATGTAATTTAACAACTTCAGCCTCGGAAGATTTGGCTGCTCAATGACCAGGCGATTTTTTGCTATAGGGCACTGCGCCCCTTTAACTGACAATTGCGTGGTAGTGCGGCGCTGTACCCAAACAAAATTGACATCTTTTTTTTTCCCACAAATAGAGCTTTCTTTTGGTGGTATTTGATCGTCTCTGCCTTTTTTTATTTTCTACGATATAAACAAAAGAAGAGCGACAATTGTGAAAAAAACACAGTGGGGTTGATTTACTAAAGGAAAATTCACTCTGCACTACACATACTTGGAAGTGCAGTCACTGTAGATCATTGTAGATCTGAGGGAAAGCTCTGAAATGAGGGGAAACTCTGCTCATTTTATCATCCAATCATGCGCAAGCTAAAATTATGTTTTTTATTTTCCTTACATGTCCCCCTCGGATCTACAGTGACTTTAGTTCCAAGTGCACTTTCACTTGCTGTGTACTTGTAGTGCAAAGTGGATTTGCCTTTAGTAAATAACCCCCTATCTTTTACTTTTTGCTATAATAAATATCTCACATTTTTTATCAAAAAAACTATATTTTTCTTCAGTTTAGGCCGATATGTATTCTTCTACATATTTTTGGTAAAAAAAAAAAATCGCAATAAGCGTATATTGATTGGTTTGCACAAAACTTATAGCATCTACAAAATAGGGGATAGATTTATGGCATTTTTTTAAATTTTTTTTTACTAGTAATGGTAGCTGCGATTTTTATCGGGACTGTGATATTGCGGCGGACAAATTGGACACTTTTGACACATTTTTGGGACCATTGACAATTATACAGCAATCAGTGCTATAAAAATGCACTGATTACTGTATAAATGACACTGGCAGGGTAGGGGTTAACCCTAGGGGACAAATAAGGGGTTAACTGTGTTCCCTGTGTGTGTTCTAACTGTAGGGGGATGAGACTGTTGGTGTTCATACTTAGTATGAATAAAGGATCTGTCTCTATTACCCTGAAAGAACGGGGATTTGTGTGTTTACACACACAGATCCCGGTTCTCGCTCTGTCACAAGCGATTGCGGGTGCCCGGCGGTCATCGTTCCCGCTGGTCAACCGCATCGGCTCCAGGCAAATGATATGGGCCCAGCCGTGCCATTCTGATGCAGTAAGACTGTGACAGCTGGTTGGCAAGCAGTTAAAATTGCTCACAGCTGTAATGTATTACCAGATCCCGGCAATATACATTAAAAAAACAGCGTGGGTTCCCCCCCCCCAGTCCATACCAGACCTGAAGGGGAACTTCCCGACAATTTTTTTTTTTTAATTGCGTGGGGTCCCCCCCCCCCAAAATCCAAAAATCCATACCAGACCCAAAGGGCCTGGTATGGACAGGGGCAACCCATGCCGTTTTTTTCTTAATTGTGTCGTAGGGCTCCCCTTAACCACTTAAATACACTATATTATATATTGCACACTGCACTATATACTCTGCACTGTATTATATAAACTACACTGAGGGCACTATATACTCTGAACTTTAGTATATATATATGTAGCGCCCTGCTCCTGATGAGCAGACGCTATTGTTTTTTTTTTTTTTTTAATTGTTATCTGAAGCTGTAGTTTGGCTCAGACTAATTTCTCTAAAAGTTCTGGTTTCTGTATCAGTCCAGCTGGGTTGCACGGATTCCCACCTGACCGTAGGTGTCGCTGTCACCATTGGTGGGTGTGAAACAGCAGCAGGCTGGATGCATTGAATGCCGCCTCTTGCTCGGAGATGGTTCAGTGGGTGTGGTTTCCCTGCTGTGCATTCTGGGAGAGGGTATTTAAGGTACCGACACCATTTTTTTGGGTTCGTTTTCCGGGTCCTTGATCCCAACCCCAGGGCTCTCCTGGCTTGGGGTCTGTGTCGCATGGTCTTGCGCCTCGGGCCGGCTGGCCCGAGGCTTCGCAGCTGTGATTTTGGGCCCAGGAATGTCTTGGGGCCTGCTGATCCAGGGGTGGTCCTGTGCTGTCTTGCCTGCGGGGAGAAGCCAAGAAAAGCTGGAGGATCCAGGGGAGGACTTTTCCAGTGGAGGACCGAGCGCAAGGCTGGTGTCTCTGGAGGAGCCTGGAAACTCAGTTTGAGGACACAATCCGGATCAATATCCTTACAGTATCGCTGGGTCGGCTGAAAGAATCTGGTACTGTATGGTAGTTCTTCCTAAAAACTCTCAAAAATCTCTAAGTTCAGTTAACAAGTCTATGGCAGAGACTTTGTTAAGCATTTCATTGGTTGCTAGGTCAAGTGAGAGGGGCCTATCCGGTGACTGCTGGATCCAGTCTGTGGAGCTGTTTGTCCTCTGGATCTAACTAATACCTCTAACCCACAATTACTGGGTGTATGAACTCCCCCTTATACTCTAACCCTCTATTGAAGGACTGTCTTGTGTCTTTCTTTGGTGTTACTCCTAAATAAATCTTCAAAAAGGACCACGTGTCTGATCTATCATCATTTGGGCTACTTTCCACAGGACTCCGCTAAGATGAAGAGGCGAGCAGGTGAGGTAACGGTAAATCCGAATAAAACAAGCAGCTCCTTCGGTGGTTAGTGCTACATATACTATATGGACTGCACTATATACTCTGCTGAAAAATTGGGCCTTAGGTCTTGGTGGTGGCAGAACACCGTAACCCCTCACAGTTACTCTTGTTGGGTGCAGGAAGACTCACCTGCTGTTAAATATTATTTCAGAGGCTGCTTGCCCTCTTTCAGTGGTCTGTGAGCGTCTGTCTGCCTCTCCTTAGAGGCCTTCCGGACATGATGGTTAGGTTTTTTTTAACACCGCACTACACAGTATTATATACTGTGTGCACCGTCTGAAGTGTATTTGAAACTGTACACACTGTATTATATACTCTGTACACCGCAGAATGCACTGTATATATAGGCTACGCTGATTGCAGAGTTTATATATATATATATATATATATATATATATATATACATATATATATATGTGCCTTGCGAAAGTATTCGGCCCCCTTGAACTTTTCAAGCTTTTGCCACATTTCAGGCTTCAAACATAAAGATATAAAAATTTTATTTTTCGTGAAGAATCACCAACAAGTGGGACACAATTGTGAAGTGGAACGAAATCTATTGGATTTTTTAAACTTTTTTAACTAATAAAAAAATGAAAAGTGGGGCGTGCAAAATTATTCGGCCCAGCAGGAAATTGTGTGAACCCAACCTAATGCCCCGTACACACGATCGGAAATTCCCCCTGCAAAAGTCTGATATTCTGACCGTGTGTATGCTCCATCGGACTTTTGCTGGTGGCATTCCCGCCAGCAAAAGATTGAGAGCAGGTTCTCTATTTTTCCGATGGAAAAAGTTCTGATCGGAAATTCCGATCGTCTGTAGCGATTCCGACACGCAAAATTCCTGTGCGTCACTCGGAAACAATTTGACGTATGATAGGAAGCATTGAACTTAATTTTCTCGCCTTGTTGTAGTGTTGTACATCCCCACATTCTTGATGGTCGAAAGTTCAGAGAACTTTTGTGTGACTGTGTGTATGCAAGCCAAGCTTGAGCAGAATTCCGGCGGAAAACCATCCAAGATTTTTCCGACGAAAACTTAAATCGTGTGTATGTATTAGGCTTCATTCACACCTGAGTGTAGCGATTTACTGACATTTATTTGTTTTTGTGGCTTTTTAAAGAATTTTAGAAGTGTATTACAAGCGTAAGGCTTATATATGTTAACGGGGGCCATTGAAACAATTGGGATTTGGCTTATTGAGCGTTTTAAAACTACTAGCTTCAAGCAGAAATTCGCTAGGTGGTCAACAGCAGGCCTAAAAGTTCATCCTCCCTTGTGAAATGACAGCCAGGCAGTAGCTCAGCATTAACTGATTACGTTATTCTGGTTTATTGAAGGACCATAAAGGTTATACTTGAGCCTCGGGACACCCATCCCTATGCTGCCTTGTGGATAATTCGGCTTTGTAGTGACCAATCCGATTTGAGCTGTGTTTCTCACATGTAGTAGAAGAATGATAGAATCTGATTGGTTACTATAAATAATACATTTTCAAATGCAGATAAGATGCTTGAACACCCACATAGTCATCAATAGATGTTATGAAAAAATCAGGCATAAACATTTTTGGATTACTGATCTATATCTTCTGGATTAGGTCAGAGGAGTTGGAGCTTTAATAACCAGAATTAGGGCACATAAAAGCAACTATTGAGACCATAATGTGTTTAACTGCTTCAGCCCCGGAAGAATTTACCCCCTTCCTGACCAGAGCACTTTTTGCGATACGGCACTGCATCCTTTTAACTGACAATTGCGTGGTCGTGCGAAGTTGCACCCAAACAAAATTGATGTCCTTTTTTTCCCACAAATAAAGCTTTCTTTTGGTGGTATTTGATCACCTCTGTGGTTTTTATTTTTTGCGCTATAAACAAAAAAGTGTCACAATTTTGAAAAAAAAAGCAATATATTTTTTACTTTTTGCTATTATAAATATATATTTATATACATGAAAAGATATAATAAAACCTTTACAAAAAAGTGAGGGGTGTACTCACTTTTGTGAGATACTGTAGAGGAATCAGGACCTCCTTCCACTTGTTGGTGATCCCTCTAGTTGCAACTAAAGATCTATATAGAGGAATCAGGACCTCCATTGTTGTGCTGGAATACCCTCTAGAGATAACGAAAAATCTACATAGGAATCAGGACCTCCTGTCTCCTCCTGGTGACGCCTCTAGTGATAACTAGGGATGAGGTTCGAGTTTGAGTCAAACATCGGGTGTTCGCCGAACAGTGACTTTTATGGGGCGTTCATGGCAAATTTGAGCGTCCCATAATGCACTGCAAGACCGCAGTGCATTGCTGTATGATGATTGGCTAAAGGATACACCTGACCTGCATGCTTTGGCCAATCACAACACGCTCCTCAGCGAGAGCCATAATTGGGCAAAGGCAGGGTGCCTTTGGCCAATCATGGCTCAGGGGGACTAAGTCCACGCTCCACACTATATAAGGCTGCTTACACAGCACCCATATAGTGGGTTATAGTGGATAGAGATAGAGAGATTGAGCTAGATTAGGCAGGCAGGTTAGTTAGTGGCAGTGTATTTGATATCTATATATATACACAGTCAGACTAGTGTGTGTGTGTATGTATATATATATATATATTCTGCATTCAGTGTAGCCTATATGTATAGTGTAAACCCTATAGTCAGTCAGTACAGGCAGTGTATTTGATATATATATATATACAGTCTAATAGTATATATATATATATATATATATATATATATATATATATACTCTGCATTCAGAGTAGCCTATATATACTGTGTAAAATATATATATATATATATATATACAGTGCCTTGCGAAAGTATTCGGCCCCCTTGAACTTTTCAACCTTTTGCCAC
Organism: Lithobates pipiens; assembly: GCF_037356315.1. Lineage (NCBI taxonomy): Eukaryota > Metazoa > Chordata > Amphibia > Anura > Ranidae > Lithobates > Lithobates pipiens. The sequence goes on from NW_027507764.1 coordinate 73,062,208, forward strand.
ATTTCAGGCTTCAAACATAAAGATATAAAAATTTTATTTTTTGTGAAGAATCACCAACAAATGGGACACAATTGTGAAGTGGAACGAAATCTATTGGATATTTTAAACTTTTTTAGCAAATAAAAAACTGAAAAGTGGTGCGTGCAAAATTATTCGCCCCCTTTACTTTCAGTGCAGCAAACTCACTCCAGAAGTTCAGCGAGGATCTCTGAATGATCCAATGTTGTCCTAAATGACTGATGGTGATAAATAGAATCCACCTGTGTAAAGTCTCTGTATAAATGCACCTGCTCTGTGATAGTCTCAGGGTTCTGTTGAAAGCGCAGAGAGCATCATGAAAACCAAGGAACACACCAGGCAGGTCCGTAATACTGTTGTGGAGAAGTTTAAAGCTGGATTTGGATACAAAAAGATTTCCCAAGCTTTAAACATCCCAAGGAGCACTGTGCAAGCGATCATTTTGAAATGGAAGGAGTATCAGACCACTGCAAATCTACCAAGACCTGGCTGTCCCTCTAAATTTTCAGCTCAGACAAGGAGAAGACTGATCAGAGATGCAGCCAAGAGGCCCATGATCACTCTGGATGAACTGCAGAGAACTACAGCTGAGGTGGGAGAGTCTGTCCATAGGACAACAATCAGTCGTACACTGCACAAATCTGGCCTTTATGGAAGAGTGGCAAGAAGAAAGCCATTTCTCAAAGATATCCATAAAAAGTCTGGTCTAAAGTTTGCCACAAGCCACCTGGGAGACACACCAAACATGTGGAAGAAGGTGCTCTGGTCAGATGAAACCAAAATCCAACTTTTTGCCCACAATGCAAAACGATATGTTTGGCGTAAAAGCAACACAGCTCATCACCCTCAACACACCATCCCCACTGTCAAACATGGTGGTGGCAGCATCATGGTTTGGGCCTGCTTTTCTTCAGCAGGGACAGGGAAGATGGTTAAAATTGAGGGGAAGATGGATGCAGCCAAATACAGGACCATTCTGCATGAAAACCTGTTGGAGTCTGCAAAAGACCTGAAACTGGGACGGAGATTTATCTTCCAACAAGACAATGATCCCAAACATACAGCAAAATCTACAAAGGAATGGTTCACAAATAAATGTATCCAGGTGTTAGAATGGCCAAGTCAAAGTCCAGACCTGAATCCAATCGAGAATCTGTGGAAAGAGCTGAAAACTGCTGTTCACAAACGCTCTCCATCCAACCTCACTGAGCTCGAGCTGTTTTGCAAGGATGCAGGGGCCCGGTGCATCTCCATTCACTGTTTCAGTCCGATTTCAGCCCAAATTTTTTAGCTAAATTCGGACCTGAAACAGAGAAAAAGTCGCATCAGAGCCGCAGCAGAGATATGTGAACTGGCTCAATAGAGAGGCGGTCACAATCTCTGACATGCGAATTGGATGCGGGGAAACCTGCATCCAATTTGCATAGTGTGAATCCAGCCTCAGGCATTCAGGTGTCTGATGTTGTCTGACAAATACAAACAATACAAATTGTGCAGCTTTTATGTGCCTTTTTTTATTAATGTCAACCAAAGAGAGCAGGGGGAAAACCGCTACCTTAACTAGAGCCCCACTTTGGCTTAATCCATCACAGGGTTACTATTAGAATGTACATTCTTCTTTAACAAAAAAAATATATATAACACTTACTGATCATAGAGCGTGTCCCTTCTCTGCCTGGATTTCGATGGCTCCCCAAGCTGACATATCAGTCCTGAAATAATTAATAATGCCCCCAGTAAATGTCTTGAGAAATGGCCTGGAGAAAGCATGTTCACAGTTGGCTTTCCCCAGGCAGTAAGGTGAAAGCTGTCATTGAGGCTGAGATATCTCCCTGCATGTACTTTGTCCTTACAGAATCATTCATTCCCACAAACCGGGACAAATAGTTAACACAAGTCCTTCATTTACATTAATTGTTCAACTCAAGTAATGGGAGAGGACAAAGTGCTGACTGCTTACATTTCAGATGTGTGGAGCATTATTGTTTGAAATCTGTCAACTTGATGACCTTTGTGACAATTCAGGAGCTGCTATGAGTACGATTATGCTAATAACCAATTGAAGCAAGTGGAGACTGGTGACACTACTACAGTGATAACCTGACACCATAGCGCCCAACTGTCCCTGATTTCGAGGGACTGTCCCTTATTTGGAGCAATGTCCCTCTGTCCCCATTATTTGTCCCTCATTTTGGTCTGATCCATATAGTTGTATATAAAATGCACTTTTTATATTTTATTTCAATAAAGTGTGTCCCAGTGCTAAACCTTTCATCCAAATTCTAAATTGCTGCATTTGTACATTTTAAAAGACAATATAAAGGAATAGCAGTGGTTAAAAAAAAAGCACTTGCGGATTTAATTAACCTTTTCTTTGGGTAATTCTCCTTTAAAGGGGTGTGGCATGGGGCGTGTCCTATGCCTATGTACATTTGCTAGTAGGTGTCCCTCATTCCCATCTAAAAATGTTGGGAGGTATGTGACACCTCATTGCAACAATTTGTAGAGGACAAGGTCACATGAGCTAAGGGGTGCATTTACAGAAAATTTGCCCATTAACCTCCTTAGCTATAATCCCGAGTCTGGCTCGTGTTAGGAATTTACTGACAGGAGCGGTAACCCTGAGCCAGACTCGGGATGGCTTCGCTGGATGCAGGGGAGGACACAGTGAGACTTACTTACATTGTCCCCTGGATCCAGCGATGTCCTCCGCGCTGTGTGATCGAGTTGTCCTCCGCTCGATTCACAGTGCCGAATGCCGCCGAGCCTCGTTCCCTGCGACGTTACGGCGCACGGGAGTGGAGAACGGCGGCAAATTCAAAAAAGACACAAAACACACACAGTACTGTAATCTTACATATTACAGTACTGTATAAAAAAATACACACCCCCTTTGTCCCTAGTGGTCTGTGCAGTGCCCTGCATGCACTTTTATATTATAAATACTGTTTTTTCTGCCTGGAATTTGGAGATTGTCCATAGCAACCAAAAAGTGTCCCTTTTTCAGTGTTTTAGGATTTGATTACATTATTGAATAATTTTTATTATTCTTTATTATATTATAAACTTTATCATACCCGGGATGTCTGCTAGACTCTGGTTTGAAGAGATTTAAGAGCGTTATTCCTAAGAATTACAGGACTACAAAATAAAACGCCAAATTTCCATGCAAAATAATTGTACCGCTTTCAGCACCTAAATCCAGACTGAATCATACCGCCAGGGAGGTTAAAGTGGTTGTAAACCCTTACAATGCACTTTGACCTACAGGTAAGCCTAGATTAAGGCTTACCTGTAGGTCCAAGAAATATCTCCTAAACCTACACGGTTTACTAGATATTTAGTAAAAGACAGGCACCGTAGACAGCGGCGCGCAGGCGCACTATCGCCGTTAACAGCATGTCGCTGCTAACGGCGATATGCGGTTAGTTGCGGCTCCCATGCGCATGCGTGGGAGTGACGTCATCACTGCTCCGGCGCTGTGAGTGGCCAGAGCAGCGATACCCGGAAGAAGATGGACGCTGTACTACAGGGGACAGTGGTGACATCGCTGGCTCCTGTGTCAGGTAAGTGACAGATAATGAGTTACTATGTGATGCATAGTAGCCCATTGTACTTTACCTTTGCAAGGAGACCAAGAAGAAGTTAACCCATCAGGGTTTACTTCCTCTTTAAGGCTGGATTCACACCTATGCATTTTTAGTGCTTTTTGCATATTGCAGATTTACACTACAGATCGTGTTCCATAGGAAACCATGTTAAATGGGCTGTAGTGCAAATCTGCAAAATGCAAAAAGCACTAAAAATACATAGGTGTGAATCCAGCCTAAGAGTGTAGTTCTATTCTGTGCAATTGGAATGAATGTTATCAGGCTATTTTGTGTGGTGGACAAATCTTTATTTATTTAAAATGGAAAACACCACATTTGGCCAGTAGACGGCGCAAAGTATCATAGGAAATTCATGCTCTAACATTAGAGATATGTTTATAAAAAGAAAATGTATATTTTTCCTGGGAAACGGTGTTTACAGCCATACTATGCAAATGAGGCCAAATCAAATGGTATTGAGCTCAAATGTTCCTTATAAAATGATTTAGAAAAACAACAGCTTTAAGAGCTGACGATCATAGAAAATAAGTACAGTGCCTTGAAAAAGTATTCATACCCCTTGAAATGTTCCACATTTTTTCAGTAACGCCCAAAAACGTAAATGTATTTTATTGGGATTTTAGGATCATTCATGGGCAGGCTATCACTGTAGTAGTGTCACCAATCTCCACTTGCTTCAATTGGTTATTAACATAATCGTACTCATAGCAGCTCCTGAATTATTCCTATGATTATTAGCTCCATCTAGTGAACATAATGCAGTATTTTCCTGATTCAATCTATTCTATAGGAATGAAGAACATTTGACTGGAGAGAAAAAGCCCTTACAACAATCGTTTTTGTCCCCATTGGAACAGAACAAATGTACATGAGGTTTTACAGGACAAATAGCTCTGCAATTATTTTAATAAATACACCCCAAGTGTCTTAATGTTTGTACTTTGTGTCTTTAGGTTTGTTTTGCACTGCATACCAGTGCACAGAGCAAGGTGAATAAAGACATGGACGAGTTTGGGGTGGAGGAACCTGACTGGCCTGCACAGAGTCCTGAACTCAACCTGATAGAACACCTTTGGTATCAATTAGAGTCCAGACAGCGAGCCAGGTCTTCTCGTCCACATCAGTACCTGACCTCACAAACGTGCTTTTGGATGAATGGTCAAACATTCCCATAAACACTCCTAAACCTTGTGGACAGCCTTCCCAGAAGAGTTGAAACTGTTATAGCTGCAAAGGGTAAGCCAACTCGTCTACGAACTAAGACTGGAATGTCATTAAAGTTCATGTGCGTGTGAAGGCAGGCCCAATACTTTTGGTAATATAGTGTATAGAGATATACATACACACAATACGTCTCTCCAATACACGCTTATTTTCCAGTTTTATAGATATAAAAATGTGGCAAGTACATAAAAAATAATTAATCTGCCAGCAATCCAGAAAGTTTCTGCATGGTAATGGAAAGCTTTGTGGATGCCTGCTGGACTTCGCTTATCCCCACCTTCTCCCTGTCAATGTGCACATTCATATATTGAGAACATTTCCAGCAAAACAATGCTTGCTTTGATACTCAAGAGCCTGCCCACTCACTGTATATAGAGAAAGGAGCTCTTGGAGGTTGTAGTTCTGGGGTGTGCCGACATCAATAGAAAAGAACTCCCAGCAGCTTCCCCTGCAACAGTTTGTGAAGTCTGGTAATGATGTTACAGGAGTTGTCAAAAGCAGATAGAAACCGTCTACAGCTCATCATAAGTGTTACAATCTGACAGTACAATCTCCTTTAGATCTATCAACAACTATATAGTGCAAGATCCTGTCTGATTAGATACAACTTGATTAGTTAGTTTAGTTAGGTCTGCATAATAACCTCCCTGGCGGTTTTCCCGAGTCTGGCTCGGGGTTAAATTTCAGTACTATTAGCGGTAACCCCCGAGCCACACTCGGGATTGCATTGCAGGATCCTGGTTCGGTATACTTACCTTGTCCCCAGGATCCTGCGATGTCCCTCCGCTGTGTCCGTGCGCTCTGTCCTCCGCCCCGATGTCCTGTGTACCAGACTCCGTTCCCTGCAAGCGTCGTGACGCACGGGGGCGGAGCCCAGCTGCAAATTAAAAAATCATAATACATACAGTACACTGTAATCTTACAGATTACATTACTATATAAAAATTATTTCACCTCCCTTTTGTCCCTAGTGCTTTGTCCAGTGCCCTGCATGCCGTTTTATATTATATATACTATACTGCCTGGAAACTGGAGATTGTCCATAGCAACCAAAAAGTGTCCCTTTACGTCAAAATTGGTTTTAGACCAGCTAGAAAACAGCGATAATAAATTAGAATCACTTTCAGATTTGAGCGATAGTGAATTGTGGGGAAATTTATTTTATTTTTATAATATTATTTTTTATAATTATTTATTATATTATAATTTATGATTTTGTGTTTCAAACTTTATCATACCCGGGATATCTACTAGACTCTTGTTTGGACAGATTTAAGTGTGTTATTGCTAAGAATTACAGGCCTACAATATAAAACGCCAAATTTCTACCCAAAATAATTGTACCGCTTTGAGATGCAAAAATCTGACATAATCATACAGCCAGGGAGGCTACACAGTTTTGATACGCCTAAAAGAGACTGTACAAATAAAGTACTGCCAGATTGTACCGTTGTTCTGTCAAAAACTGTCCGGCCATCGGATAGCGTCCGCCCCATACTGCGCTTGCGCAGTACGGAGGAGAAGGAGACTCCAGAAGTCTCAGAAGAACGGCGCCCAAGTGCAAGCCCCACCATCCAAGTGGACATACGGTAGCACATAGTAACAGGGCCCCTCGTGGGCTCACTTCGCTCGCCACGCTTCGGGCACAGCCTCGCTTCGCTCGGCTATTTTTTGTTCTAACTATGTGCACTTGGATGGTGGGGCTTGCCCTTGGGCGCTGTTCATCTTCGGAGACCTTCGGCGCCTCCTCGTCCTCCGTACTGCGTAAGCGCAGTACAGGGCGGACACTATCCGACGGGGGACAGTATTCGACACATCACTGTGTATGGTGAGAATTAGGCAGATTGCTATGCATTGTTCAATTACAAGCAATTGTTTTGGAGGGGGAACTGTTCTAGGATGTCAGGTCCTGGACAGCATATTCTAGTCATCTAACATCTGCGCTTCCCAAGTTTCCCTTGGCTGGTCCAGTATATAATTACAGTTTGTCTACATGCAAACATCAGTTTAATGATACAAAACATTCATTTGCATTTTGTCGGATGGCCTAACCCAGTCTGGTAAGTGGTAATTAAATAACTGTAGACCTAATCATTTATTTATTATTGTGCACAGGTCACAGAGGAGATGTGACATCCCCAAGTAATCAGGAGAGGCATCTTTACTGCTGGGCTAATACACGTGTACAGTTCAACAAATCTGCAGATCACAACAAAATCCTACCTACAAAGAGACTGTGGTGTTCATATTAACCACTTCAATGCCGGGCACTGAAACACCTTCCTGCCCAGACCAATTCTGAGCTTTCAGCGCTGTCGCACTTTGAGTGACAATTGCGTAGTCATGCTACACTGTACCCAAAGGAAATTTCTATCATTTTTTTCCCACAAAAAGAGCTTTATTTTGGTGGTAATTGATCACCTCTGCGGTTTTTATTTTTTGCTAAACAAATAAAAAAATACCGAAAATTTTGAAAAAAAAACGTTTTTTTTTGTTTCAGTTTCAAAACTTTGTAAATAAGTAAGTTTTCTCCTTCACTGATGGGCAATGATAAGGGGGCACTGATGGGCACCGATGAGGTGGCACTGATGAGGTGGCATTGATGGACACTGATATGTGGCACTGATAGGCGGCACTGATAGGTGGCACAAATTGGCACTGATAGCTGGCACGGATTGGCATGGATGGGTGGCACGGATGGGCATGGATAGGCGGCACAGGTGGGCATGGGTAGGTGGCAGAGATGGGCATGGGTAGGTGGCACAGATAGGCGGCACAGATGGGAACTGATAGGTGGCATTGTATTATAATATACTGTACTAATGGATGCCAATCAGTGCCAAACAATAATGCATGCCAATCAGTGATGCCCATTGTGGGCACTGATTGGCATCCATTATGGGCCCTGATTGGCATCCATTGTGGCACTGACTGGAATCCCTGGTGGTCTAGGGTGGCATACCTTGTCCTGGGCATCCCTAGTGGTCTGGTGGCATCCCTGGTGGTCCAGTGTGGGCATCCTTGGGGGGGCTGTGCTGATAATCGATCAGCACAGACCCCCCCTGTCAGAGGAGGAGCCGATCGGCTCTCCTCTACTCGCGTCTGACAGACATGAGTGAGGAAAAGCCGATCACCGGCTCTTCCTATTTACACTGTGATCAGCCGTGATTGGACACGGCTGATCATGTGGTAAAGAGTCTCCGTCGGAGACTCTTTACCGAGATCGTAGTTGCCGGGTGTCAGACTGACACCCCGCAACAAAGATCGCCGTGATGCGCGCCCCCGGGGGTGCGCAGCGGCTCAAAATCCTGATCACATCATATGACGTCCGGTCAGGATTTTGAAACCACTTTGCCACCGTCATTTTGTTATAGGGCGGGCGGCAAGTGGTTAAATAAACATACCTTTAAAGCTCAACTCCAGAAATGATACATACAGTATCTCATATTTTTATAAATATTTTATTACATCTTTTCATGTGACAACACTGAAGAAATTACACTTTGCTACAATGTAAAGTAGTGAGTGTACAGCTTGTATAACAGTAGATTTGCTGTCCCCTCAAAATAATAACAGACAGCCATTAATGTCTAAACCACTGGCAACAAAAGTGAGTACACCCCTAAGTGAAAATATTGATATGGGACCAATTAGCCATTTTCCCTCCCCGGTGTCATGTGACTCAGTGTTACAAGGCCTCAGGTGTGAATGGGGAGCAGGTCTGTTAAATTTGGTGTTATTGCTCTCACTCTCTCATATGGGTCACTGGAAGTTCAACATGGCACCTCATGGCAAAGATAATCGTTGCTCTACATAAAGATGGCCTAGGCTATAAGAAGATTGCCAAGACCATACAGCAGTTTAACAGGACAGGTTCCACTCAGAACATGCCTCATCATGGTCGACCAAAGAAGTTGAGTGCACGTGCTCAGCATCATATCCAGAGATTGTCTTTGGGAAATAGACATATGAGTGCTATCATCATTGCTGCAGAGGTTAAAGGGGTGGGGGTATCAGCCTGTCAGTGCTCAGACCATACACCTCACACTGCATCAAATTGGTCTGCATGGCTGTTGTCCCAGAAAGAAGCCTCTTCTAAAGATGTGAGTACACCCCTCACATTTTTGTAAATATTTTATTATATCTTTTCATGTGACAACACCGAAGAAATTACATTATTTTCTATAATGTAAAGTAGTGAGTGTACAGCTTGTATAACAATGTAAATTTGCTGTCCCCTCAAAATAACTCAACACATCCATTAATGTTTAAACCGCTGGCAACAAAAGTGAGTACACCCCTAAGTGAAAATTGGGCACAGAGTTCACCAGAGCGCCACAGGTTGCCACTGGAGTCCTCTTCTACTCCTCCATGATGACATCACGGAGCTGGCGGATGTTAGAGCTCCTCCACTTTCCATTTGAGGATGCCCCACAGCAGATGCTCAATAGGGTTTAGGTCTGGAGACATGCCTGGCCAGTCCATCACCTTTACCCTCAGCTTCTTTAGCAAGGCAGTGGTTGTCTTGGAGGTGTGTTTGGGGTCATTATCATGTTGGAATACTGCTCTACGGTCCAGTCTCTGAAGGGAGAGGATCATGCTCTGCTTTAGTATGTCACAGTACATGTTGGCATTCATGGTTCCCTCAATGGACTGTAGCTCCCCAGTGCTGGCAGCACTCATGCAGCCCCAGACCATGACACTCCCACCACCATGCTTGACTGCAGGCAAGACACATTTGTCTTTCTACTTCTCACCTGGTTGCCGCCACACACTTATGACACCATCTGAACCAAATGTTAATCTTGGTCTCATCAGACCACAGGACATGGTTCCAGTAATCCATATCCTTAGTCTGCTTGTCTTCTGCAAACTGTTTGCAGGCTTTCTTGTGCATCATCTTTAGATGATGCTTCCATCTGGAACAACAGCCATGCAGACCAATTTGATGCAGTGTGTACTGTATGGTCTGAGCACTGACAGGCTGACCCCCCACCCCTTCAACCTCTGCAGCAATGCTGGCAGCACTCATACATCTATTTTCCAAAGACAATCTCTGGATATGATGCTGAGCACATGCACTCAACTTCTTTGGTCGACCATGGCGAGGCCTGTTCTGAGTGTAACTTGTCTCGTTAAACCGCTGTATGGTCTTGGACAACGTGCTGCAGCTCAGTTTCAGGATCTTGGCAATCTTCTTTCCAGCCTAGGCCATCTTCATGTAGAGCAACAGATCTTTTTATCAGATCCTCAGAGAGTTCTCTGCCATGAGGTGCCATGTTGAAGTTCCAGTGTCCAATATGAGAGAGTGAGAGCGATAACACCAAATGTAACACACCTACTCCCTATTCACACCTGAGACCTTGTAAAACTAACAAGTCACATGACACTGGGGAGGGAAAATGGCTAATTGGGCCCAATTTGGACATTCTCACTTAGGGGTGTACTAACTTTTGTTGCCAGCAGCTTAGACATTAATGGCTGTGTTGAGTTATGGACCACACAAATGTTTAGTATTAAAGCAGTGTTCCACCCACAATTTTTTTTTTTTAAGTCAGCAGCTACAAACACTGCAGCTGCTGACTTTTAATAAGGGCACTTACCTGTCCAGGGAGCCTGCGATGTCGGCCCCCCGGGGCCGATCCGTTCATCGGATCGGGTGCAGGCGCCGCCATTCTAACTAAGGGAAACCCGCAGTGGAGCCTTACGGCTTCACTGCCCATTTCCTACTGTGCATGCGTGAGTCGCGTGGCACTTTGTGAATGGCCAGCTGTCTTCTGGGACACACACACAGGTCCCAGAAGACAGCAGGGGGCTCGCCGCACAAAAATAATATGACGTCCTGCACCACAGACCGGATGGATCGGAAGTACACTTAGTACTTCATAAAAAGGTAAGTTAGAAGAAAAAAAAATTGAAATCCAAAAACGAGGGGTGAAGAGGTGGTCTTTTGTTTAACACCACCTCTCAAAAGTGGGTGGAACTCCGCTTTAAGAATCTTTCTTCAGGTAAAACCTTCACAAACCTGGTCTGAAGTGCTTTAAGGAATCTACAGTGTCTTGAAAAAGTATTCATACCCCTTGACATTTTTCCACATTTTGTCATGTTACAACCAAAAACTTAAATGTATTTTATTTGGATTTTATGTGATAGACCAACACAAAATGGCACATAATTGTGAAGTGGAAGGAAAATGATAAATGGTTTTTAAATTTTTTACAAATAAATATTTGAAAAGTGTGGCGTGAATTTGTATTCAGCCCCCCCGAGCCAATACTTTGTAGATGAACCTTTCACTGCAATTACAGCTGCAAGTCTTTTTGGGGATGTCTCTACCAGCTTTACCCATATAGAAAGTGACATTTTTGCCCATTCTGCTTTGCAAAATAGCTCAAGCTCTGTCAGATTAGATGGAGAGCGTCTGGGAACAGCAATTTTCAAGTCTTCACAGATTCCTAGTTGGATTTAGGTCTGGAATTTGGGCCATTCTAACACATGAATATGCTTTGATCTAAACCATTTCATTGTAACTCTGGCTGTATGTTTAGGGTCATTATCCTGCTGGAAGGTGAACCTCCACCCGTCTCAAGTCTTTTTCAAACTCTAACAGGTTTTCTTCTAAGATTGCCCTATATTTGGCTTCATTCATCTTCCTACCAACTCTGACCAGCTTCCCTGTCCCTGCTGATGCCACCATCATGTTTCACGGTGGGGATGGTGTGTTCAGGGTGATGTGCAGTGTTAGTTGTCTACCACACATAGCATTTTGCTTTTAGGCCACAAAGTAAAATGTTGGTCTCATCTGACCAGAGCACCTGCTTCTACATGTTTTCTGTGTCCCCCACATGGCTTCTCACAAACTGCAAATGGGACTTCTTATGACTTTGTTTCAACAATTACTTTCTTTTTGCCACTCTTCCATAAAGGTCAGATTTGTGGAATGCATGACTAATAGTTGTCCTGTGGACAGATTCTCCCACCTGAGCTGTGGATCTCTGTAGCTCCTCCAGTTACCATGGGCCTCTTGGCTGCTTCTCTAATTAATGCTCTCCTTGCCCCGCCTGTCAGTTTAGGTGGACGGCCATGTCTTGGTAGGTTTGCAGTTGTGCCATTTTCAGATGATGGATTGAACAGTGCTCCGTGAGATGTTCAAAGCTTGGGATATTTTTTTTATAACCTAACCCTGCTTTAAACTTCTCCACAACTTTATCCCTGACCTGTCTGGTGTGTTCCTTGGCCTTTATGATGCTGTTTGTTCACTAAGGTTCTCTAACAAACCTCTAAGGGCTTCACAGAACAGCTGTATTTATACTGAGATTAAATTACACACAAATAGACTCTATTGACTAATTAGATGACTTCTGAAGGCAATTGGTTCCGCTAGATTTTAGTTAGGGGTAGCAGAGTAAAGGGGGCTGAATACAAATGCACGCCACACTTTTCAGATATTTATTTGTAAAAAAAAATTGAAAACCATTTATCATTTTCCTTCCACCTCACAATTATGTGCCACTTTGTGTTGGTCTATCACATTAAATCCCAATAAAAATACATTTACGCTTTTAGTTGTAACATGACAAAATGTGGGAAATTTCAAGTGGTATGAATACTTTTTAAAGGCACTGTATTTTACATTTTATTGAAAGATTCCTGGATGTTTGTGTGCAGTCTATTTATTGGGGATGGAATCCCCAGTCCTAGTTTGCATCTCTGTTACCTCCTACAAGGAATTTGAGGATTTCTGAGATACCTCCCAACTGAGGTCCCCAAGATATACCTGGAGCTAACAGCTGAAGTAACCTACCAGTAACTATGCAAAAATTATTAGTGGACAAAGTTCCCAACAAATTATAAATCGTACAACAATAAAGGGTTTTATTATTAATTTATTCAATCTGAAAAAATATTTTGGGTTAAAAAGAATTCTGGGATCCAGTTGATCCTTGAAGCTGAATCAATGTGACTGAAGTAGGAGGGTGATGAGTCTGGCAACAATATGAACATTCAGACTGTTCCCGAGCAGCCGATACCGCTGTTTTGATGTTATCTTTTCTGGAAAACCTAAGAGGACATATAAGGTGTTCGAATAAATGATGCTAGTTGTCAAACACTCGGTTAACATGTGCATTAAAATATATAAGAACAAATAACTACTTTGTGGATAATTCAGTTTGCAACTGTATGTGTGTGTCTAGAGAATAAAATACTTTGCAGGCCCTAATAGCAATTATTTTTTTTATAAAAAAACCTGTCTGTATTGTTCTTTCCAGAACATGTGCATTCTTTTTTTATAAGGAAACCAATTTTATCTCAACCTTCACAACATCTCCAAAACATGCCTCTTCCTATCCAATGACACCACAAAGCTTGTAATTCACTCTCCCTGGTCATCTCTCGTCTCAACCAGGCATGTACTGGCCATTGGGACTACCAGGAGTATCCCGGTGGGCCGATGGCTCAGTGGGCCAGTTTCTGCCCACCCTCTCTGGCGACTCCGACACAAGGGGGAGGCTCTCTGAGGATTCTGACATAAGTGGGGGGGCTCTCTTGGGACCCTGATGCAAGACTGAGGCTCTCTGGGGACTCAGATGTAAGGAAAGGATCTCTGGGGACCCTGATGTAAGAGGAAGGATTTTTTGCACAATACTGTTTTTGTGTGTGTTTGCAAAATTAAAGTGGGCCTGTCTAGATAAAGTCCAGTGACAAATTTTTGTCCCAGTCCAGCCCTGGTCTCGACTACTGCAACTCACTCCTCATAGGATTACCTTTACACCCCCCCCCCTTCAGTCCATCATGAATGCTGTTGCCAGACCCATCCACCTTACCAACCGTTCAGGGTCTGCCACCCCTCTCTGAAAATCCCTTCATTGGCTGTGAATTAACCCAATGAATCAAAATAACTATAGCTTACAAAGTCGTCCACAACTCAGCCCCCAGCTACATCACTAACCTAGTCTAAAAATACCAACCAAATCGTTTTCTTTGTTCCTCCCAAGACCTTGTGCTCTCCAACTCCCTTGTCACCACCTCCTCCAATGCTCACCTCCAGAGCCTCCCCCATCTTCTCGAACTCCCTACACCAATCAGTCTGGCTATCTCCTACTCTGTCCACATTTAGGCGATCCCTAAAAACCCTTCTCTTCAAAGAAGCCTCTACCGCCTCCACCTAGCAACTGTATTTTCTCCATCAGTCCTTTTGAATCATTTGACTTCCTTTTAGACTGTAAGCTCTAACAAGCAGGGCCCTCCGATTCCTGCTGTATTGAATTATATTGTAACTGTACTGCCTGCCCTTATGTTGTAAAGTACTATGAAAACTGTTGGGGCTATATAAATCCTGTATAATAATATCTGCTAAGATAAGATCTGTAAGCAAGTTTGCACTAGATATGGCGCAATACTTTACAGCCAAGACCATCTACAGCTCAAGTTACTTCTGTTTGGACCCAGATATGGCTCAGCTTTCCACAGTGGGATAATATATTACTTGGACTCTACACTAAAAGGTTTAGCTCAACAATCTAGAAGTCGCTGCAATAATGCCTGAACTACTGGTCTCCAAATCTGTTACTGAAATGCTGAATCAAGTGATATTTCTAAGTTGACTACCATGCTTGTCTGTAGTGTCAAAGGTTGTCCCTCCCCATCCTGCACCTTCCCAGTGGCCTGTAAGACTAAACTATGGGCCAAAAGGAACATTCAGGCCGGCCCAAGATGGTGGAGAGAAGAATTCATATTTACATTTTATAGCTGAGGCTCTTGTGATGCTTGAGAAGATGATTGAAGGCATGTGCGTATGTACATATTGATAAAACTATAACTAATAAACCACAGAATAAATATAAACAAAAAGTTTTGCCTGGATGAAAATGTGCAAAGTAACACGAATGCTCTCCTGATCTACAAACCACTGCTGAGTAATATGACTGCACAGCATTAAAGGGAGATTTGCTGCTAAAGCCCAAAAATATTGCAGACTGTACTGCACCCCAAATACTAACTGATGTCTGGAGTACCAGTGAACATCATCAATGGTAATGACACCCCCCCACCCCCCGACTTCACTACCTTCTGTAATCTAAGTACTGCCCATCAGTTTAGAGTAGGACTCTACTTAAAGCCTGATTTTGTGCTCTTGACTTCTCTTATATTTTTACACACCGGCTGAAAAGGCCCTATCACCTACATTGCAGATAAAAGCACAGGTAATTTTTTATTTTTTTTTGCTTACTTTTAGTTACTTGTATTCACTTGCAATGTGCATTTGAATTTGCTAGCGTATTTGCATATTTGACTTCTTCGGTATGGGAGTATTTAAAAGAGAAGTATGTTTTTTTTTTTAAATCATTCTTACCTAAGTGGATGCTGCATCTATCCCCCGCGGCTTTAACACCGAGAACCGAGCGATCAAACACTACTGATGTGCTCCCCCCCCCCCCACCGCTCACTGGAGCGATCTTTACCCAGGTTGGACCAGCTCTGCGAGGTCAGCCGATAGCGGGTTTCAGCCCACTGTCTGCTGAAAACGGGTCACAGGAGCGCAGAACAAACTGCACTCCTGTGATCCACAGAAGTACAGCCAAATGAGCTTTAGCTGTATGTCTCCTTAAATTGCTATCTGTGCTGGCCCAGCTACTCCACCCATCACCTCCCTAGATAACCTTTTATGTTGCAGCCAAGGGAGAAGTAAAGCCAACCATACATGGATCAGGGCAGGCTACTCATGGACTTCTGAACAACCAGCCTGTTGGAAAATTTCCGCACAATTAGCAGCACCAGCTATAGCCGGCAGCACTGATCAGTGCATTCTGATGGTGCAGAAGTCTCTCCACTGTCAAAATAGAATATCTCAGTGGATGATTCCCCCATCCCCATCGAGTGTGTGGATGGGGGAATAGAATATTTTTTTTTTCATTCAATCAGTTAGTTGAATAATAAATAAAAAAAAGATGACTCATCTATGGGCTTAACCACTTCAGCCCTGGAACAATTTACCCCCTTCCTGACCACAACAAAACAAAATTTATGTCCCTTTTCTTCCCCACAAATAGAGTTTTTTTTTGGTGGTATTCAGGCATGTACTGGCCATCGGGACTACAGGAACTTTCCCGGTAGGCCGATGGCTCAGTGGGCCGGTCGGGTGCAGTCCTGGAGCCGCTCCTCTCTGACAGTGAGTGATGGCGATTTCACTCCTGTTAGGCGAAGCAGTTGCCGTCACTTGCTGGAGAGAGCATTAGGCTTTCTGCTCTCTCCAGCCTGTAGGGGGAGATAGACAGCTGGCAGATGTTCCATTCTCTCTCCCTTTATCACTTGTCACTTATCATATGACTGGAGAGAGGAACGAGAAGCTGCCTTTAAAACTGTGAGTACACGTGGGAGGGGGAGGTGAGGGAGGACACTCTGAAGTAAGGGGAAGTGCTGATGGAGACACTCAAAATTAAAGTGGGCCGTTCATGATTTTTCGTCCCAGTCCAGCCCTGGTGGTATTTGATCACCTCTGCGTTTTTTTTTTTTTGCGCTATGAACAAAAAAAGAGCGTCAATTTTGAAAAAAAAAACAATATTTTTTACTTTTTGCTGTAATAAAATATCCCCCGAAAAAAATGTCTTCATCGGCTTAGGCCGATATGTATTCCTCTACATATTTTTAGGGAAAAAATAAATAAAAATTGCAATAAGCATATATTATTAATTGGGTTGCGCAAAAGTTATAGCATCTACAAAATAGGGGATATATTTATGGCATTTTTATTATTTATTTGTTTTTTGCTAGGTGGCGATCTGCAATTTTTATCGAGACTGCAACATTGCGGTTGACAGATCAGACACTTTTGACACTTTTTGGGACCAGGGGTTAACACTAGGGGGGTTTAAATGTGTTCCCTCATGGTGTGTTCTAACTGTGGGGGGATGGGACTGACTGGGGGAGGAGACAGACTGCTGTTCCTACTTAGTAGGAACAGAGATCTGTTTCTACTCCCCTAACAGAACCGGGATTTGTGTGTTTATACACACAGATCCCCATTTTGGCTCTGTCAGGAGCAATCGCGGGTGTCCGGTGGACATCCTGTGGGTGTGCTTGCTATATCGATTTAAAGAGCCGACGTGCAGTGATGGCGATTCACACAGCCGTGTCAACCTGCCGCAGTGCAACTGCGGCGGCTGGTCAGCAAGTACCGTAGTTAAGGGGAATACTATTGAGTGTCATTTGAGTGACAGCTCGAAGTCTGCTGGGGCTGCTGACATCACATCCAAGATGCCGGCACCCAACAGCAGTCTCAGGGCCTTTTGGATGTCTACACAAGGGAGGCTTTTTCAGGTAAATAAAATGCATCAAATATGTTAAATTCACATATAAATTGGGAAGAGTGTGGAAGGGAAGATTGTTGGCAAGGTCTTTGTAAGGTTGATTTTAAGGCATGTATTCCTTAATAAGAACTATCATTACAATTTTTTACTTTACACAGCTTTGCTTCCATGGCACAAAAAACATGTCGTACTTTGTTCCATGTGTCTAAGTACTTCAAACCCGGGAGCTGCGAGGCGCACTGCGCATCAATGTCACATATTACATGCTGGACGCGCGGTGTGCTCATGGCGCCGATACGCCAACAGTGTTATTACACCTGCGAACGATAGGGAAAGCTGGGTTGGTGCCAATCGCCGAATGATTCTACTGGCGACGTGATGGTGCCCCCACCTCTCTCTATGCAAGCTTGCGTGGCGTTAAGGGTGTGCTGCCATGGCACCTATATAGGCATCATTCCAAGGTGGTTCTGGCACTCACTGTTCCTTTCTCTCCACACCGGGCACTGGCACCATTCTGGATTCTGGCTCTCATGTCCCAGAACTAGGTACTATCTGACTTACAAAATTCACTTATTAGGTTCCCCCCTTTTCATTCACTTTTTGGATTATTTAGGTACTCCTATTGGTACAATTGTTCACTCTTTGCACTTTCATTTTTCCAGCAACAGGGCTTTATCTTGCCATTTGTTGCATATCTATTTTAGCTCATCATTGTGTTTGGGCCACTTTAGTACAAGTATGAATCCATGGTGTGTATATTATTTTTCACAGATGCCCCACATGGTTGGTCTATCCACCAACCTGATGACATATAAGGTTACACTATTGACATATATCCACCGTGAATGCTGTCCTGTGTTGGTTGATATTGCTGAGTGTGCCACCACAGTTCCCAGAAATGATGTCTCTGTGTGACACTCAGCCCTCAGTACCATACCATCAACACACAGATGCCTCATAAGTAACACACTGCAGGGGGGGTTACATCTATTCCCTTGCCATTATTAATCAACCATGTTAGATCATTTACAAATTCATATACTTATATATATTCTATATATATTTATTATAGATTTTCAGTGAGTGACTGCTCTTGAAGAGTGGCTACAAAGGCACAAAACGCATTGATCTATAGATGCCGCATCCCAGATCAAATATGTGCAGTCAAGCAGTTTTTGGAACTACCCATGGAACCAGTTTTTATTGGTTTTTATATGAATTCTTGATGCATGCAATGTCAACTTTTATCACCAACGATAGGGATTAGAGAGTCCCTAGGTCAATTGGGTACTACCTTGCAATACAGTTCTGTAGATATATGAAATGTATTAAACTATGTATAATTATCATGTACAATCTGTTTTATACATCAACAACGTGGATTACAGAGGCCCCAGGTCATAAGGGTATTA
The DNA here is from genome assembly GCF_037356315.1 of Lithobates pipiens. Classification (NCBI taxonomy): domain Eukaryota; kingdom Metazoa; phylum Chordata; class Amphibia; order Anura; family Ranidae; genus Lithobates; species Lithobates pipiens. The sequence continues at coordinate 73,080,781 of NW_027507764.1, forward strand.
TCTTGCAAATACAGTTGTGTGAATGTGTGTGTATATATATATATATATATATATATATATATATATATATATATATATATATATATATATATATATATATAAACTGTATCGGATTATGTATCATTATTATGTATGAATTGGTTTGGATCCTGATATACATTATTTCCATAATATATAATGTTTAAAAAATTTTACCTATCCTAATATTTACTTATTTGCACCCGCATGCTTACATTACATATTTTCTCTGCTGTTAACCAAAGTCTTTCCCCCCCTTTTTCTACTTAAAAACTAAAGGCCAAACTTTTTTCTTTTTTCTTTTGGATAGAGCGGAGAGGAATTAGAACACCTCTCAGTTTTTACTGCTGCCTTTGCTCCCGTTAAGGAGACTCACTCTCTCTATTATATCATTGGAAGTGAAAGTAAATGAAAACCCCAAATTTTGGGTTGTCCCCATAAAAGTAATAGAGGCGAAATCTTCCAATGGGGATACTAGTTCTGGTGAGCTGGAGGTCTCCAAGGAATTCCCTTAATTTGCAGGATTGCGAACTTGCTGTTTGGCTATGGGACAGGAAGTGAAGGGAAATCACTGCAATGATACACAGATGGTGAAAAAAAAAATTCTTTCAGGAGGTTCTAACCCTCCATTGCTCTGTCCAAAATGAAAAAAAAAAAAGTTTTGCCCATAGTTCTTCTTTAAGTCTAGTTCTGAGGTCCAACCTGCTTCCTCTTGTGCAAAAAAAACATGTAATAATAGTTCTCATTAAAAAAGAAAAGTATTTTTTAGATTACACTAGTATAAACTGACTCAGTCCTAATATTAACACAGATTGGCAGAAGGAGCTGCACTGTAAGCCAATCAGGCTTTGCTGCACTTCAGAGAGCTGTAGATCAAACACTGGGAGTCTGCTAACAGGAGGAAAGAACATTATAACAGAGTAATGACTTCATCGGTGTGGCGATGCTCCTCCACTGTGCAATCAGCAGGCCAAGAATGGTTGGGCAGAATTACAAATCCTATGGCAAGTATTTAGTCATTCCCCTAAAGTTCAGCTTTAAAGGGTTAGTTCACCTAAAACTGGACTCCCTCCACCCCCCCCCCCCCCCCCCCCGCTGTACTTGCCTACAGAGATCGTCAGCCATCAGGGCTCCTGCAGGCACTACGTTGGTCTGGAGATTTTAAAATCCTCGCTACTCTCTCTCTTCCACATCCGGCGCTGCTGGGACAGACCAGATGGATCCTGATTGGTCAGCACCATCTCGTGGATGGTGCTGACCAATAAAAATCCATGTGCTCTATCGCAAGACTGCAGCAGGATGGAGAAGAGAGGGAGCAGGGGGGGATTTCAAATACCCAGACCAGTGTAGCAGCATCAGAAGCCCTGACAGCTGAGGATCTCTGTAGGTAAGTAAAGTGGGGATCTGGAAGAGGGGGGTCCAGTGTTAGGACACCTTTATAGTTTCTGTAAATCTGAACGAAACCTTTGAAATTATATAAGGTAACTTGTTTTTTATGTCTTAAAATACCTGCTCTGTGTAAAGGTTTTGCACACAGCAGCCCCCATCTTCCTCTTCTCGGATCCCTACCAGCGCTCCTGGCCCCTGCCCCATAGCAAGCCATAAGACCATGGGACACACAGGGCTTGCCCCCTCCCTTGGCTCTGATTGAATATCTGAGCCAATGAGGAGCAAGAGAGCCTCTGCTTTCATGCACATCTCTGGACCAAGATCGGGCTCAGGTATGTTTTTGGGGGGCTGCAGGGGAAGTTGCATGCAGAAAGCTTTTTTTACCTTATTGCATAGAATGCAGTAAGGTAGAAAAAAAACGTCTGCCTTTACATCCACTTTAACTGTGAACTCATTTCATGAATGTTGATGCAGTAAGTATATAAATAAATGTGTTTTTACATATCAGTCTGAAGTTCTTGTTAAACATGGTTATTACATTACATATTTTCTCTGCTGTTTACCAAACATACCAAAATCTGCTGGGAATCCATGAAGATTTGCAATTTCTCTCGGTGTGAAGTATCTCAGTTTCAATGTGGAAAGTTTAGCGAGTTTCTCCTCGTCAGGCAATGTTTCCAGTGATTTATACACAGAGCTGATCTGCATCACAATACGAAAAAAGAAATTTGAGGGCCCAGAAAGCCCGTAAATTAGAGTAATAAAGCGCAGTCCATAAAGCGATATTTCATTGGTCCTCAGATCTGGCTCGGTTTTACAATAACACAGTTCCTTTTCTGCCTTGACAAGCACCATTCAGATTAATATGTCAACGTTCTCCCAATAAATGTATCCCGGCCAACTAGTAGACACAGTGTTTGTGAAAAGCACAGAGACATTTTCCTGCCCACTTGGCTGAACATTTAACTCATCCACTTAATGAGAGTGCCATTGTTTAGAAGCAATAAAGCGTACAGTGACACAGACCGGCCCCGGCTGCCAGCATGCTTGGTATATAAAGCTGTCACTAGCCGATCAGTTATTATAGCCGGGATTTCAATAAGGATAATGATCTTTACCAACCAAACAAGCTCATCTACAGCAAAAGCCTTCTAGCGCCAAGGGCCACTCAATGCAGAGTGGAAAAACAATGATTTTATATTTGCTCAAAAAATTAAAGAGACTGCAGCAGTAGTTACACTATTATTTGTTACAGATGATCCATTAAACTACAGGGGAACATTCTACAGTTTTAATGGCGGAGCTGTTAAGCTCTTAAACAATTTAAAACAACATAAACAATCATGGAACAAACTCACTTCTTTTTAAAATGTATCAGTGTTAGTTAAAAAAAATGTAATAAATGATACTGTAGATAAAAAGTATAAATTTAAAGTGTTTACTAAACACATGACCCTGCAATCACTATATCTGGTCTTTCACAGTACACATGTAGCACCCTCTAGTTAGGTAGGTACTAGAGTGAGGATTTTTTTCTGATAGAGTAAGAAAATTCAGGCAATAGTTTTCATTCTGGGCTAGGAGTGGCTCAGGGTAGCAGCTGGTGACTCACAGGCAGCATCACCAAGACCTCTCTGTTCTTTCCAGAAGATTCTGTAAAGACAGGAGGAAAGGAGAGGTGGAGCTGCCCTGGGTATTCTAAGGAGCCTTGACCAATCCCCAACTTGGATTGGCAGGGGGCAGGTCTCCTTAAATATCCAGGGTCAGCCCAGCTAGGGAGGAGTTGGAGTCAGAGATTGTGGAGGCTGATGGGAAGCTCCCCACTCTGGGGGAGGGTCGACCTTGGCCTGGGGCTTGGGTCCAATCAGGAGGAGAGACGAGATCCTGGAGGAGAGGCGCATGAGAGAGCAAGAAGAGGATAGCGGGAGAAAGCGAAAGTGAAAACAAAATTAACAAACTAAAAAAAAAAAAAAAATGAAGAAAGTTGAAATATTATTGGTTAGAAAAAAAAAAGAAACAAAGAAAAAAAATGAGTAAAGGGAAAATGGGGAAGAAGGGATTAAAGTGGTATTAAACCCAAAAGCAAAGATTTATTATATTGCAGTTTACCAATTATTAGAAGTGATGGCTGCATCAGTTTTCTTTTCTTTATTTTCACCAGGCGATCTGGCTGGCAAGTCTGTTGTTTTTCAACAGAAAAAGCTGCCTTGCAGATGTACAAATTAGTGAGTTGAGGCAAACAATTTACCACTGACAGGCCTGTTTGCAATGGTCAGCTTTTATTTATATAGCTAAAACCAAAAGAAAAAACAAACTGTTGCTGTAACTGCTATAAAAATGGCAGTTGGAGCTTGGCTGAAATTTGTTAGTGTATCTACGTCTGCTAGTACATCTAACACTCCCCCCTCCCCCCCCCCCCCCGACACCCTTATACAGGAAGCATGTTACTGGCCAGATCACCGGTTAAAACAGAGGGAAATAACCCCCAAAAAAGAAAACTAGGGCAGCCACCACATCTAATAGTTGACAAGTTCCAATATATTACATTTTTGGTTTTGAGTTTAATACCAATATATTTTGCCTGATTAGGGGAAACAGAGTGTTAATAAGGAATTACTTTCCTCCCTCTCCCCTCTTCCATTCCCCATGCACCCTTCCCAACTTTCCCTCTTGACTTTTACCTTTCCCTCCTACTTGTATTTTCCCTTTAAGTATAACATACCAACACTAGCCAAAAGTCTTTTTTTTCCCATCTGCATTGCCCCCTCTCCCCCCCCCCCCCCACGTCTTCACTTTCCTGCCGGTTTCCCTTAGTTGCAATGGTGGCTTTTTTGAGGCTGGAACTCCTCTTTAATCAAGAATGGATACATTAAAGATACATTTAATCAAGAATGGACACATGTTACCTTTAGAAACATTTTTTACTTGACCTAAATTGAAACTTTTCCATAAGTAATTAAAATTATACCCCATGTAGCTTTAGTGGTGCTTCAAAGCGTCTTCAAAGCCTCCATAGAAGTCTATGGCAAAGCCCGCTTGAAGCCCCACCAAAGCCTCATAAAGCTTTACCGAAGCCCCAAAGGCTCATCAAAGCTCCACCAAAGCCTTATCGAAGCCCCAGCAAAGCTTCATAAAAGCACCAAGCAAAAGAAAGGTGTAAACAGGACTGTAAGCTAACCATTTTATTTTGTGACAGGAGCTTTGCATGGCATTCAGAGAGCTTTGACAAATCGTGTCCGAAGCCATGTTTTGAAGCAAGTGTAAACTAGTCCTAACATAGGGACGGAAGTCCTAGACCTAGTAACTCATCTTTTTTTTCAATGTTTAACTTACTTAGTGAAGCTTGACATCTTTATGATACAAATGACATCCTTTCTACCAACTAAGATATTGCACATCCGTTGGGAGCTGTATACTGTACCCTTGTTCAATATATTTTCCATTCCAAAAAAAGGAATTAAATGGGAATGCATTTTACAAAAAAAATAAAGTTTTGCTTTACCTTTTGTCAAGTTGCTTTACAGCTGAACTCCAGGAATTCAGACACTTTGATAAAAGTGCAGGCATACTATGTTAGAGTTGTAAAGTTCTACAAGGTGAATGCTAGGTTGAGTTGTCTCTTTAAGGAGGATAGCTCTGGTCAAAGGAATGAGCATTAGTCTCAAGCTATCAGGGCTTTGAGAAGAGAGAACACAGCATCTCTGTCTGTCCTTCGCCTCTGCTGCCCAGTTTCAAAGAAGCCATTGTATTTTGCAAATGATTTCACAAAATACAAAGGCTTCTGTGAATGGGCAGCACAGAAGAGGGGCCGGCAGAGCAGCTGCATGCAACTCTGCAGCTGAAGGTGTTGACAGCAGAAGGTCCAGTGTCGGAGCTCCAGAACTATAGCCATAGCTATCCCACTGGAACACCATAAAACTTTCAAATGTAAATGAAAAAGGTAAACCGACGAGGTGGCATGCACCTTGTTGGACTTAAAGGATAAGTTCACCTTTATGGAAAAAATAATGAATTCACATATTTTTGCAGAAAAAAAAATGTGCATTTATTATTTTTTCCATCAGTTGCCTGGAAAGCATTGATCAGTAGATCACAGGTGCAATGTTAACTCTCCTGCAGGCATGTCCTCTGGCTTTCAGCCCATACAAAGCCAGAGAACATGTCAGTGGACTACAGGAGTGCTCACAAGCAACTCCGCAGCCCATTGAAACTACAAGTCCTTCTGTCATGGTGGAAGATGGTACTTGTAGTTTTAATCATTCACAGGAAACTGTGAATGAATGATGTGGCTGTGTGGATGGAGCCCCGGATAGCCATGCTATTTTCAAAAAGTGACAGCAGGTGCAGGGAAAAGAACCCCGCCCGCTGTCAAAGGTGAAGGGAGCCATTTTAACAGCCATGAAGGGGGAGTGGGAAGAGGGGCAGAAAATGGGAAAATAGGAATGTTTAAAAGCTCATTTAGAACTTTTTAAGAAATGTGTAAATAAAGGACCGTCCGTAACCTTGCCGCAAGTTCACTTTAACCGCTTGCCGACCAGCCGCCGCCATTATAGTGCAGCAGGTCGGCATGATCCTGTGAGCCGTCGTAGCTATACGTCGGCTCCTTTAAGCAGGATAGCAGGCACGCGCACACTACACTGTGGGGGTGCCAATGCTCGTGACCGACGGTCGTGATGACCGCCGGCCATGAGCGTTTGCAGGCACGAGAGGCAGAACAAGGACGTGTGGGTGTAAACACACAAATCCCTGTTCTGTGAGGAGAGACAGATCGTGAGTTCCTAATAGCTGGAACCACGATCTGTTATCCCCTCTAGTCCCCTCCCCCTACAGTTAGAAACACACACATAGAATATAGTTAACCCCTTGATCGCCCCCTAGTGTTAACCCTTCCTCTGCCGGTAATATTTTTACAGTAATCAGTGCATTTTTATAGCACTGATCACTGTATAATTGCCGGTGGTCCCGAAAATGTGTCAAAAGTGTCTGCCATAATGTCGCAGTCCTGATAAAATTGCAGATCACCGCCATTACTAGTAAAAAAAAATTATAAAAATGCTAAAACCTATACCCTATTTTGTAGACGCTATAACTTTTTCGCAAACCAATCAATATACGCTTATTGCGATTTTTATTACCAAAAATATGTAGAAGAATACATATCAGCCTAAATTGAGAAAAAACAGTTGTAAAAAAAAAGGGGGGATATTTATTATAGCAAAAAATACAAAATATTGTGGTTTTTTTTTTCAAAATTGTTGCTCTTTTTTTGTTTATAGCGCAAAAAATAAAACCCGCAGAGATGATCAAATACCACCAAAAGAAAGCTCTATTTGTGGGGAAAGAAGGACATCAATTTTGTTTGGGTGCAATGCTGCACGGCTACGCAATTGTCAGTTAAAGCGCCACAGTGCCGATTTGCAAAAAAATGGCCTGGTCATTCAGCAGCCAATTCTTCCGGGGCTGAAGTGGTTAAAGTGAACCAAAAAACCCTATTGTTCTGAAAACATAACACATGTCGCACTTACAGTGCCATTAATTGTTAGCACCCCAAGTGGGGGGCAGCAGATGCGCTTTTTGCCACGTGGCAAGCACACTACAAATGTTCCAAATTGCGGGTGAAAAAATGTGCCACGCTCCACTTCAAAAAAGGTTCTGGGTCTTCTTTGGGGAGTTTGTCTTGCGTAGGGCAGCTTATTCAAGTATATGGGCTGCCATAGGCGTGATGAGCAGAAACACTCAAAAAATACAAAAATAAATACACGAGCGGGAATGCGGGTTCCCACTGCGCTCAGGTGTGAATGGGGCTTCAGGCTCCTGATACAGCTTGTGATGTTTACATGCAATGCACCAAATCAGTGTCACTTTTAACAATTACACAGTGTCCAGCACTAAGCTTAACCATTCCTCCATTCAGGTATGAAAGTTTACCTCGACATCTGTTGCCATCTGTAAGACAGAACCTGTTCCTTCTACATAATGCCCATATCTAAAAAAAGAAAAAAAGAAAAAAAGGAGGTTCAAACGTTGAAATGATCCATTTTGCCCTTCATGCAACCATAATAAAATGTTGATAAAACAATGCATTCAGCAATAGGAAATTAGGAACAGAGATTATACTATATTTAATGAAAATGAGCAGCACTATGGCAGATGGGTACAGTATAGAACAGCTGCAGGCCAGCACCAATAAGCACTAATTAAACATTTACATATGCAATAAACGCAGTCATACTTTCCACCTTAGAGTTACATATTTGGAACTACAAAAGTTACCTGAAATATACAGTGTGGGAGATTTACTAAAACTGGAAAGCACAAAATCTGGTGCTGCTCTGAATAGAAACCAATCAGCTTCCAGGTTTTATTGTCAAAGTTTAATTGAACAAGCTGAAGTTAGAAGCTGATTGGTTACAATGCACAGCTGCAATGGATTTTGCACTCTCCAGTTTTAGTAAATCAATTCACCTATATTGGTTCCAATCACCTATAACTGAAAAGTCTGCTACTATCTACACCAACCTGACTCCAGCTGTCCCTCACCACCAAGCAAACAAAAATATGTTTAGAGAAGAATTCTTTTTTCGTTTAAAAGAGTGGACTGGGCATATCTATGGATAAAGTAAAAAACCCAATTAAATGAAAAAACCTAAAAAAAATGTGATGTATGCATGTATCTAATGTTGACACCAGCCCTCAGTGTATTTGCAGTGAAAAATTTTAAGTGCAATAAGGATTCTCTACAAGGAATATCACATCACAACTGCATTCCAACTTTTTTTTCAAAATAACAAACCTCAGCACATTTTTGTATCTTAGGATACTTTGGATTTTCTGAGTCGATGTACTTCCAATGGGAGTTCCTGACCTGCTCTCCAGGGTTTCTCAACCTTTTTTCAGGCAAGGCTCCCTTTAAAATCAAGGCACCCCATTCTAAAAGGTAATCATTTTACATAACACAGCAACATCCACACAACATTAGAGGCGATTTGTTCTTTCAATGCAAAAACACCTTTGCACACTGATACCGACTAGTATTCCAGGGTTTCTCTTCTCCCTCGGTAACTCTTTCTCACTCAGTCAATGTATCCCATTGCCGATGGAGAGGGGCAGGAGAGAGGCCAACAAGGATGTTGTGCAGGCACCCAGTGTCCTCTCTATTAACCAATGACATCATTGGTTGTTAGGATGGTGATGGCTGGAAGGTTGTAATAGTACACAATGAAAACCCGTGACTTTGTGTAACTAAAAGGCAGGCTTGATTTTTAGGCATTTTGCCAAGGCATCCCTTAAGAAATCTTAGGGCACCCTCGTTGAAAAAGGCTGACCTAGACCATTACTATTAGGTTTTCATCTGAACAAGTCAGTCAAGCATAGCCTATGGAATTTTGTGACTGGATGAAGACAGAGCAGCAATAGGCTGAGGAGATTATCTATCTTCTCTCCTCTTTCAGCAGGTTCCTTGTCAGTACATGTGAGGAAGACCCCTGATTGTCTCGTAGTGGTGCTCCTCCTTCTCCCTGTCTGGGTGCTGTTATACCAGATAGTACAAAGGACCAATACCAAGTAAAAATGTAGGCATTTATATGATATCAGTTGCAGTTAAAATATATGAAATAGTTTTTTATATTAAAGCAGAACTTCATTCTCCTAGCTACTATTGAATATGTTTTTAATCCTTATGCTGCTAGCATTAGTAAACAGATAGCAAAGTATATCATATTTACTTGTTTTAAACTTTTTTTTTTTTTACATTTCTTCAGTTACTTCCTGGTTTCTAGGCATAGGCAAATGATGTCATACATACCAGGAGTCTTCAGGAGAGGAGGTTTTTTTTTTCCAGCTAAGCACACCCTCCTGGCTACATGCCTGATCTAAAATGATTGTAAAGGTTTGAGTTTTTTCTTTTAAAGTGATTGTAAAGGTATTTTTTTTGTTTAAATAACAAACATATCATACATACCTCCACTGTGAAGCTTGTTTTGCACAGAGTGGTCCCGAACCTGCACTTCTGGAGTCCCCCGGCGGCTTTCGCGGCTCCTTCCTACATCCGATAACCCCCTCAGAGAAGCGCTTCCCCCGGGGGGTTACCTTGTAGGCGCGCTCACGAGTCAAGCATTCGGCATACATAGAGGCCAAATGCAGGACTCGGCCACGCCCCCCCCAGCGCTCACGTCATCGGATTTGATTGTCCGCAGCAGGAGCCAATGGCTGTACTGCTATCAATCTATCCAATTAAGAGCCAAGAACCCTGGGCAGAGAGACAGCGCATCCCCCGCTGGTCAAGTTCGAGGGCTCAGGTAAGTAAAACTGGGGGGGGGGGGGGGGCTGGGGGGCTGGTCACTGACAACTGTTTTTTCACCTTAATGCATAGGATACATTAAGGTGAAAAAACACAAAGGTTTACAGCCCCTTTAAAATAACAAACATGTTATACTTTCCTGCTATGTGCAAGGGTTTTGCACAAAGCAAAGACGATCCTCCTCTTCTGGGGTGCCCTGCTGGCACGCCTGGTTCCTCCCCTTCATCGGGTGCCACCACGGAGAGCCGCTTTCCATGGGGTGATTTCTCAACAAAATAAAAACATGGAGACATGGATGGAGGGGTGAGTTTGCTTTGAATATAAAAAATTAATTAAATATTGTTTTTTGATTGCGGTGCTCAGATGCAGTGGAGATCTGCTTTAACATAACTATTTTCATTAGTGTTTGCTTTTATATTCTGCACAGTCCAGCTATAAATGGCATTTGGGATGAAATGACCCTTTACATGCTGCTCTGTTGCACACTCACCCTTTTGTGAAGCAAGTTGACCTTCGACATGTGGGTTTAACGATATCCAGGATTAAAGCGTATCTCAGTAATGACTTTGGAGGCAGAAGGTATTGGCTGATCTCTTCAGTGTCCTCCTCTAAAAAGTCTTGTAGAGTCTGCATAGAGGAGTCATTGTCCTGACTCTGTTTTCTCTCCAGCTCCTCAGCCGTTTCCAGCTTGTATAGGACTCCTCCATCTGGGCACTGGGCGCTGCCTGCAGATTTCTGATCTGTGTCTGCCTGCGAGGGCTCTTCCAAACCCAGATCACAGCCAGTTCTTGGTGACTCTGATTCATTTGTACTAGGAAAAGTTTCAAGAATCTAATACAGGAAAGTATATAATGAATTGGTATAAAGATGTATTCATTTGAGACAAAAATAAGTATGTAGTAGTCATGATATACACGTGTTTGAATGAGTGGTGGTAATTATATGCTGAACCAAGAGCACCTGAAATTGAGCTTTGTGGTCGCTAAAATGGTTGGAAACCCTTAAATATACCAACTGAACTGACCAGCCTCAGGTGATACACAGGGATGAAACAATTCCTATAAAATCTGTACTTGTTTATCTGCAGCCATCTTTCCCCTACAGTCTCCTAAAGCACACATTTTGCACAGCATTACTGATCTCCAGAAGGTAGCGGGCGGTGATCATAAGTCATACACTGCGAGGAGAGACTAATGGAAGGAATGGACACACCCCCTCTACTCAATTTTATAGGGAAATATGCACAGCTGAGGTTGACAATCACCTGCTGTGTGCTGTAAGGGTGGGCTGGGCCATCTCCAGGGCTTGTTTGAGTGACTCATTCAGATAGCAAAGGAATGACAGAGCAGGCAGAATTCACATTTGGTGCTTTGGATAGAGGCAAGTACACACTATAGAAGAATATGCTTTGTATATTTTTCATTTCAGGGGTTTACAATCACTTTAGGACAGGTACCCACAACTCCACAAATAAGGAAAGTGTGTTAATTTGGTCCCTATTTTTTACCCAAGAAGTTCCCTTTAAAGAGGAAGTAAACCCTGATAGTTTTACTTCCTCTTTTTTCCCCTGCAAAGTAAAAGCATAATGGGCTAGTATGCATTGCATCACATACTAGCCCATTAAAGCGGTAGTAAACTCAGATAATGTAACCCCAAATCAGCAATATGCAGTTTCATGTTGTTGTTTAGTAGCTATGTGCCACATACATTATGCAAATAGAACGTTCTTTCTTGAAAAAATTTACTTTTTATGATCACTTCTGCTTGTACTCAGCCGCTGCCATTATAAGACCTGTCTTCCTCGTCTCAGTTGTATTTTATTTCCGCCCTCACTCTTCTTCTGTGCCCATAATCCCGCACGTGCGCATTCATTCCTGAAGCCAAGCCTCGTTTTCATTTCAGACAGACAGGCTCTGTCCTCGGCACTGCACTCCAACTCGTGACGTAGCGAGTCTCAGCTTCTCAGCGGGGGAGTGTCGAGGGATCTCGGGGCTGACGTCAGCCAAAGGAAATGAAGCAGCCACGGCATGCACACAGCAATTTTCCGGCAAGAAGAAGAGCCTGCCGGAAAAACGTTACTAACTGCGCATGTGCCGATTACGTCATTGATTAGAAAAGGACAGATTACATAGAAAGGGATAAGGTAGGATGCGTTTTACACAGAGCAACTCGTTCATGAGGTAAGAAAGCTTGATATGGTGGAAAAAGCACAGGATGGGTTTACTAACGCTTTAAGTTGCACTTACCTGCAAATGAAGCCTGCGATGTCCCTGCTGGTGGTCGCATTCATCTTCACCCCCCTTCCTTCCGGGGCCATGGACTCCATTGTTTTGTCACATTAGGTGACCTGTCAGATTTTGTAACAGAAGTGAAGTTTTGTCGCCGCCATCTTGCTACATCCCACAGTCGTCCACAGTAAGGATGCAGTGAGAAGACGGCAAGCGGACGTCTTATCACACCCACCGGAGTTTTGTATTTCACACTTAACAGTAAACGGAGCTTATATAGTGAAATTCTGTATTTTTAAATCCGTCTGACAATTTAGATGTTGAAATTTAACCACTTCACCCCCGGAGGATTTGTCTGCTCAATGACCAGGCCGTATGGCACTATATCGTTTTAACTGACAATTGCGCGGTTGTGAGAGGCTGTACCCAAACCAATTTGACGTCCTTTTTTTCCCACAAACAGAGCTTTCTTTTGGCGGTATTTAATCGCCTCTGCGGTTTTTATTTTTTGCGCTATAAACAAAAGAAGAGTTACAATTTAAAAAAAAAAACAATATCTTTTTTCTTTTGCTATAGTATATATCCCACTTTTTTTATTAAAAAAAAAACAATTTTTTCCCTCAGTTTAGGCCGATATGTATTCTTCTACATATTTTTGGCAAAAAATAAATAAAAATCGCAATAAGTGTATATTGATTGGTTTGCGCAAAAGTTATAGCATCTACAAAATAGAGGATAGATTTATGGCATTTTTATTTTTTTATTAGTAATGGTGGTGATCTGCGATTTTTATCAGGACTGCGATATTGCTGCGGAAAAATTGGACACTTGGCACGTTTTTGGGACCATTGACAATTATACAGCAATCAGTGCTATAAAAATGCACTGATTCCTGTATAAATGTCACTGGCAGGGAAGGGGTTAACACAAGGGGGTGATCAAGGGGTTAACTGTGTTCCCTGGGAGGTGTTTCTAACTGTAGGGGGGATGGGACTGCCTAGGAGGAGAGAGAGATCAGTGTTCATACATAATATGAACACATGATCTGTCTACTCCCCTGAAAGAACAGGGATCTGTGTGTTTACACACACAGATCCCGGTTTTCGCTCTGTTACGAGCGATCCTGGGCGCCAGTCGGTCAATGTGCCCTCAGGGCACTCGCATTGGCTCCGGCCATATGCTGCCAGCACCCCTAGTGGCCAAAGGGTGACGCGAGATAAGGTAGCGTCGTTTCGCCAAGCCATGCCATTCTGCCGCAGTAAAACTGCGGAGGCTGGTCGGCAAGCGGGTAAAAGCAGCAGCAAGCCTGCTGTTCTCACAGGTTTGCTAATCTGACAGAACACCGCCGCTTTGAAAATTCAACATCAAAACAGTCACAGAGGTTTGAAAATACTGAATTTCAGTGTATAAGCTGCGTTTACTGTTAAAAATAAGTGTAAAATGCAAGACTCCAATGGGAGTAACAAGATGTCCGCTTGTTGTCTTCTCACTGTATCCTTACGGTGGAATAGTGCAGGGTGTAGCAAGATGGCGGCAATGATCGTGTCCTTTCTTCAGTGTGCATGCGCCGATGACGTTGGCGTAAGCATATATGGTAAATATCTCCTAAACCGTGCAGGTTTAGGAGATATTTCCAGTACCCACAGGTAAGCCTTATTATAGGCTTACCTGTAGGTAAAAGTGGTTTAACACAGTTTACAACCACTTTAAGTCAGTTGTGTTGGTATAAAATGTAGGTTAAAGGAAAAAAAAATTCTACTAATTGTCAAGAGGTCCTGTGAACTTAAAAGCTGCCTTATACACAGGTTGCATATTGGTCAAGGAAGGCCATTTAGACATTTTATAATGTAGAATTTGGGAGTGGTTATCTGAGGAATGCTTAGGCATGCGCATGCTCACAAATGACTGATTCCATTGTGGCAAACACTATGTGAATGTCCAGAACTTGCATTTACCCACATCTGATAATCAGAAGTGCTAAACTGCCCATGTATGACAAGATTAAAACACAAGTTAAATCATATAAAATAACTAGAGGGATAAGCCCACTGTATGCCACTCTCAGTCATTATATACACTATATTACCAAAAGTATTGGAACGCCTGCCTACACATATTAACTATAATGCCACCCTAGTCTTAGTTAGTAGGGTTCAATATTGAGTTGGCCCACCTTTTGCAGCTATAACAGCTTCAACCCTTGTGGGAAGGCTGTCCACAAGGTTTAGGAGTGTGTCTATGGGAATGTTGGACCATTCTTCCAGGAGCACATTTGTGAGGTCAGGCACTGGAGAGGCGGGGCAGCTATAATCTTGGGATTTAAAAAAAAAAAAAACACAGATTTTTACATACTGTCCCTGGTTTTATTGAGGCTGGAAACCCTGATGGGGCCCCTTAGTGGCATGTGGCCCCCGGGCAGTGCCCGAGTGCCCGAATGGTCAGTCTGCCCCTGGTCTGGTCCTACCCCCCCACTCATGCCTTACTACTAGCCCGTGAAGCTGTCCAACTCATATAAGGCCCAACTGCAAAGCTAAGGAGCCTAGATGTGCAGGCACATCCAGAGGTGGAGGTTCAGGGAATCTTTTTCATTTGAAGTTTGCTTTAACAGGACAACGGATTCTACAACTACTTTTTTAAGTGCATTTTAATTACCTGCTTCTAATGCTGATTACAGTCTGAAAGCCATTTCATGTTTTCAGTGTAGGCTATAACAATTACAGCAGAGTGGAACTGCTTTTCAGATGGCCTAATCAAATGTATGCGTGTGACAATGTACTCCGTTAATGGCTGCATTCAGAGACAAAGTCAGATATAATTACTTCAATGGCAAGCAGATTAACAGTACACTTCGTACATTCACAGACCGCCCACCAAAGCATGGACAAAACCTACCAGAAGTAATTACACCAAGTACAAACCAATTAAAAATCCAGTCTTGCAGCAATGTACTTGTATAATTAAACACCAAAATCAAGCGGCTACTTCCTCCACATATAAACCCACACAGTATTTTATGGATAGGGAGGACTATGCTGTGCTTGCTAAGTGCATAAAGGGTAACAAAAAACACAAACCAATAAAATGATAAACAATTTTCCATACAACAGATAGTAGATAAACTGAAATGATACTTAAAGTGATTGTAAACCTCAGACATGGAATATGAACAATGCATATTCCTCTGTAGTGTGTACTTGTCTCAGTTAAGAGCACTTAACCACTTCAGCCCCGGAAGAATTTTTCTCCCTTCCTGATCAGAGCACTTTTTGCTATTCGCATTGCCAATTGCGCGGTCGTGCGACGTGGCTCCCAAACAAAAATTGATGCCTTTTTTTCCCACAAATAGAGCTTTCTTTTGGTGGTATTTGATCACCTCTGTATTTAAATTTTTTGCACTTTAAACAAAAAAAAAAAACGCAATATTTTTAACTTTTTGCTATAATAAATATCCCCCAAAAATATATATTAAAAAAAAATTTCCTCAGTTTAGGCCGATACATATTCGTCTACATATTTTCGGTTAAAAAATAAAATAAAAATTGCAATAAGTGATTATTGATTGGTTTGCGCAAAAGTTATAGCGTTTACAAAATAGGGGATCGTTTTATGGCATTTTTATTAATATATATATATTTTTTTTTAAATGCCGGCAATCAGCGATTTTTATCATGACTGTGACATTATGGCGGACACATCGGACATTTTTGACACATTTTTGGGACCACTGTCATTTATACAGCAATCACTGCTATATAAATGCAATGATTCCGGTGTAAATGACACTGGCAGTGAAAGGGTTAACCACTAGGTGGAAGTGTAGGGATTAAGTGTGTCCTTGGGGTGTGTTGCTAACTGTGAGGGGCGTGGCTGTGTTTTACAAATCACTGATCCCTGCTCCAATCACAGGGAGCAAAGATCAGTGTCACTTGTTGCTAGGCACAACGGGGAGATGCTGTTTACATCGGCATCTCCCCGTTCTTCCTCTCCGTGAGGCGATCGAGGGTATCCCCGCGGCGATCGAGTCCGCGGGACCCGCAACCGGACTCACGGAGCTTCCCGTGGGCATGCGCGCCCCTGCCGCCTCTTAAAGGCCAATGTACAGGTATGTAATTTTGCCTGTACATGCCCTTCTGCCGACGTATATCTGCGTGAGGTGGTCGGGAAGCGGTTAAGCCTCGTACACACGATTGAATTTTTGTCAGGGAATTGTGTGATGAGACTGTTGGCCTAAAATGGGACCGTTAGTATGCTCCATCAGACAATTGTTGTCCAACTTTCCTCCAATAAATGTTGGATGACTGGCTAGTAAATTTTCCACGGACAGCGGCCTTTTGTCAGATTTTCGTATCGTCAGTACATAAGTCCGTCGCTCAAAAGTTGAAAGTACAAACACGACATTAGCAGAAGGTGCCCAAAGGGTGGCGCTCAAGAGCTGAAATTCCTCATAGTACGTTACTACGTTTGTGTTTGTTGGTCGACAGTTGTGTAACGTTTATACGCAAGACCAGTTCCTGCCACACGGCCTTCGGACAAAAGTCTGACGCTTTGCTGCCCAACAATCTGATCGTGTATACAAGGCTTAAGTGTAATTTCTGTCTGCTGTTTCATTCCTCTGCTATCTGCTGAGTCACTTCTAAAAAGTTTTCCCGACACCATGAGAAAAAAGGTGACAGAGGAGGGACCTACAGCTAATTGAAAGCCTCAGCACTGTTCCTGTGTGCTGTGGGGAGGTGGGGGGTGTCCCTTCCCTCCAATCAGCTGTCAGAGCTCTCCTCACTGAGCTCTGCAGAGTGTAACTTCATCTCTCCGCCCCACTTTTCTGATAGCTCACACAAGCTTTCTAAATTCTGGACTTTGCACAAGTGTGGAGGGGAGAAGACTGCAGATAAACAGGTACAGCTGATGTAGGAGGATTTGTTTTATCTCTGTGTATCACCTGAGGCCAGTCATTTCACTGGGTATATGTAAAGGTTTACATCCACTTTAAGGCAGGAAGTCTATTGATCTGAGATTTGCAAAATCGGTTCTCACAGGCCATATGTGCTATCTATAAGGCCTCAGTGCGCTCAAAGAAGGGGTGGTGCTTGAACCAGGTGACCCCTGATCCTTGAAAATATCAGATTAGTGTTCTGTATTTGTGATTCACTTAGCAGAATATAAAAGCCCAGTAAAAAAAATAGACTGACTGCAGGTAGACTATAAACACCAAAACTGTTTCAATTGTAAAGGTAAGCTGATGGATGGGAGCGTACCTATAAATAATGTGTTACATCATATTAAAAGTAATTTGTCCTCAAGTTGAAGTCAATCTCCATGTTTCCTGTCACTTTAAACAGTTTGTTTGGACCAAGGTGGTCCAAATTAACTATTTCCTTCACTAAGTGCTGCATTAGCTTCAGCTGCATCAGCAGTTCGTTTGTTGGACGAAATTTTCTTATCGTGTGTATGGGCCTTTAATCAGGAAAAGGCATAACTGTGCTCTGTGTGTGGCCAGCTTAAAGCCTTGTACACACGGTCTGATTATAGGACGAACGAGTGTCTGATTTTTGTCAAAAGGGCATGAGCAGGATTTTGTCTAGCATACTATCCACAAATTGTCGTTTGACAGACACGAACGTAATGACGTACTATGAATGTATAAAGAGAAAGGTCATTTCTCAAGCGCCAGCCTTTGGGCCCCTGTGCTAATTTTGTGTTAGTAGTAGTTGGGTGAGCGTTGATTTGCGATTTTTAGATCGTACAAAACAAATGACTTTTAAAATATGTTTGGCATAACTACGGCAGTATCACCAGCAAAGCAGCTTCATTATTATCCCATTAAAGAAGATGAGAATGTTGAAATTTCATCAATTGCCGCATCGCGAATGTTAATTCTAGATTACAAGACCAAACTCTTCCCAGTCATTCCTCGATTCCGAGCACGCGCATTTCTACTTTTGACTTTTATGTGACGGATTTCTGTACTGACCATATGAAAATCAGATATTGAGTTCACATCAGACAAAAGTTTTATAGCCTACACATCCGGCTTTTGTCTGATGTAAGTGTCAAATCGTCTGTCAAATGCACCCTACCGACGATCTGAAAATTTGCAGACAGCTCATCTTCAGACTTTCCTTTCTGATTTTTGTACCGCGTGTGCGAGACCTTAAAGCCTCGTACACACAATTGGATTTTCCGTCGGGAATTGTGTAATGTCAGGCTGTTGGCGGAAAATCCGACCATTTGTACGCTCCATCAGACAATTATTGGCAGATTTTCCACGAGCAAACGTTGGATGGCAGGCTTTAAAATTTTCCATGGACAACGGTCGGTTGTCGAATTTTCCAAGCATGTGTACACAAGTCCGTCAGACAAAAGTCCGAAATACAAACACGCATGCTCGAAAAGCAAGGACGATCCAGAAGCGGTCGGTCTTGTAAACCAGCACTCGTAATGGAGAATTAACATTCGCGATGTGGAAAATGATGAAATCTCGAAATGCAGCGCACAATTCTCTTCTTCTTTAATGGGATAATAATGAAACTGCTTTGCTGGTGATGCTGATGGAGTTATTGCAAACGTATTTTAAAAGGCTTTTATTTTCTAGTGATATTAAGAATAATATTATTATGCTTTTCTTTTTATTTTTTTGGGCAAGTTACCACAACACCATTATCCTGTAGTTTTTAAGATCAAAGATACAACTATGTTGGTGTCCCTTGTAAATTTCACCTTGTATTTTTTTAAATGTAACTGCCTACTCCCAAACTGGCCAAACTGTCATTTGAGGTAAAACGCATAGCCAAGTATTATTCTCCACAATCTTTTTATTGTGCATTAAAAAAATAAAAAATAAAATTAGACAGGTTATCTGCCACTAGAACTTAAACAAAAAGTGTATTCTATGCATCCAAAAATATAGAAAACATACCAATTCAAATCATTATTTAACTAAAAAATAAAATAAAAGCCTCATGCATGTGTCCTGCTTCTTAATATAGGGGGTCAGCAATGCCAAGAGTTGGTGAAAGCAGGGGTCCGTCATCCGGAGACAATTCCAAAAATCATCCAAACTATTCTCCTGGAGCTCCCGCAGCAAAGGCATATGACATAATTGGTTTACGATTAATAAAGCAACCAATTTTTGGTGCAAGAAGCAATAACTCCAAGGCCAATAATAAAGAACATGTTATCTCCTATGATTCCGCAACATGGCTGGTTGACGAACGGCCGCTCAGAAATAAACTGAAAAGCACGAAATGAAAAGCGCAAAAGGAAAAGCGCGAAATGAACAGTGCGAAATGAAAAGCGTGAATCAACACTCACCAAACTTCTACTAACACTAAATTAGCAGAAGGAGCTCAAAGGGTGGCGCCTGACAATTGAACTCCCTCTTTATCGGCTTGTAGTACATCACTACGTTCGTGTTTGTTGGCCGACAATTGTGTGCCATTTGTACGCAAGACATGTTTTTGGCCAACGCCCTTCAGACAAAAGTCTGGGGAAAATCCGATGGTGTGTACGAGGCTTAAGGCTGCTCATCTAATCACCACCCAACCCAGTAGATATGGACCAGCCTGCAAGTTGGACAATCTATGAATCCAGTCATATTGTGGCTGTAGTACAGACGGGAAAAGTTGGATTTCTGCGAGTACTTTCTTTTTTCTAACTTTTGTGGCTCTTTAAAAGTATGAATTATTCTTTCAGAACTGCAACTTTAAATCATGTGTGATTGTTGGTTCATTTTCTACTATAAAGGATAACATGCTGGAAGCTTACTTTATTGGTGGTCTGGAAAGCGAATGGCTCCGGCTGAAGCTTAGCAATCAGAAAGTACCGCAGCCTTGAATTTGGAATGCCGAGCTAGTAAAAAAAGAAACACAAAGCAAAAGATTTAATGAAGGCCTAGCATGAAATTTTGGCAGTCATATCACAAGAGCATAGCAGAACAACCACAATGGAGAGAATACATAAAAACTAAAGGGCAAAGTAACGGGTTTCCAATAGCAACCAGGAACATACCAACTACATTTCATTTCTTTCATATAAAGTACAGCTGGAGCAAAGGGCCACATAACTCTTTTCCTCCAGACTTTACAAATCAGGCTGGATGTACTCATTTTCCATCTCTGTTATTTTCTTATACCGATTTTTTTTCTTGTACTGATTTTATGCTTTATTTATCAAAGACTATTGAAGCCAATGCAATTACATATTGCACATACATTTATATTATAAGGTGTAGTCAATAAAGGATTGTAAAGGGCATGATGATGTGCACAGTGCATTTACTCCAGACACTCACAGATGCACTAGGCCCTAATCACATATGAGCTAAGGCCGCGTACACACGGGCGGACTGTTCGCCCAACTTTGTCCGCTGAACAGTGTTTGGGCGGACAGTCCGCTCGTGTGTGGGCTTTCAGCGGACAGTTTCAGCGGACAGTTGGACGGACAAGGTTTTTCGGAAATTCCGAAAAACTGTCTGCTGAAACCTTGTTTCAGCGAACAGTCCGCTCGTGTGTAGACTTGTTCGTCAAACAAAGTTGCGCGCATGCTCAGAAAGGATTTTCACGCCGAAAGCTATAATGCAGTGTATTGGACGTCGTATTTTTCGTCCCGTCGTACGTGCCGTTCACGTCATCGCGCACGGTTTCAGCAAACTGTTCGTTCGTCGTGTGTGGCCATGTCCGTCCATGCTAATTTTGAGCGGACTGTTTGCCAAAACTGTTGGACGGACAAAGTTGGGCGAACAGTCCGCCCGTGTGTACGCGGCCTAAGTGTTTTTGTTGTCTTTTGGCCATTTTTTAGTGTTTATATATGAGTTTTTGCATGTGTTTCAGCCTTTTTTTTTTTTTTTTTTACCATTGGAAAGCAAGTTACTAGGCAAGATAATGCAGGAAAAACGCATGGTACATGCAATATCACAAGTTTTTCAGGCGCTCCCACTGAAGTCAATTAGGGAAAAAAACAATGATTAAAAAGAAGCTCATGTGCTTTTCTGATTCAAGCTTCATGCGACACTATACTCAGGTGTGAACAGACACGATTAAATACAATGAAAATCCTAGTGTTGTGCATTGAAGCTTCAAATTGTATTTCAAATCGCTCAAGGGTGAACAGCACTTTACTGAAAGATGGATTCCGATTGGCTGCTAAAGGTACTGCACTAAGCTTACTGCTCTTCTCTTTTTAAAACTAAAGAAGTGTTTCCAATCATAAGATGGTAACAATGTAAAAGAAGAAAAGTAAAAAAAAAACAAACAAAAAAAAAACACGTGTATGAAGTTAACAAAAAAAAAAAAAAAAAAGGCTGCAATTCACAGTAGAAAAGGCTTAAATGAATATTAAAGTGGTTGTAAACCCTCAAAATATACCCAGTGAAGTGACTGGCTTCAGGTGATCCACAGATGTGAAACAAATCCTCCTACCTAAGTTGTACCTGTTTGTCTGCAGTCTTCACTTCTCTACAGCCATTCAAAGAGCTGAAGTTAAACTCTGTAGAGCTCAGTGAAGAGAGCTCTGACTGCTGATTGGACAGAAGGGACAGCCTTCACACAGCACACAGGAACAGAGCTAAGGTTGTCAATCAGTTGGAGGTCCCTCCCCGTCACAATTTTTCTCTTGGTATCAGGAAAAACACTTTTACCTGAGGCAAGTACACACTATAGAGGGATATGCTTTGTTCATATTTTATGTCTACAACCACTTTAAAGCCAGAGCGAAAAAAGCCAGAGTGTTCATACATAGTATGAACACACAATCTGTCTCTAAAAGGACCGGGATCTGTGCGTTTACACAGATCCCGGGGTCCCGCTGTGTCACGAGTGATCGCGGGAGCCCGACGGTCATCGTGCCCGCCGGGCACTCGCATCGGCTCCGGGCACACTCTGCGGGCACAAGCTTGTGCCCCTAGTTGCCAAAGGGCAAAGTGACGTAAGGTAATGTCGTTTCACCCAGCCGTGCCATCCTGCTGCAGTAAAACTGCGTCGGCTGGTCGGCATGCGGTTAAATCGTTGTTTTTTTTTTTTTTTATTTAAATCGATTTTTTTTTTATTTAAATCAAATTTATTTTAATAAAATGCTTTTGGAGTACAAATCTATATAAAGATAGTTTTCTATTTAGGATATATTGTTTTAAATTTAGTTTATTCAACGTGAAATGGAGCTTAGTTATGTAGCATGAAGCTGTATATTCTGCAGTATTTACATTTTTTTGGTAAAATCATTCAATGAATCCAAGCTCTGCAAGCTGAGATAACATGTACTGCATTGATGCATTCACACAATGACACAGTAACCATGAGATAAAACAAAGTTCAGGAATATACCTTTAGTCCATTCTATGTACTAAACAAATCTATGTACACTACAAACTGTATGACTGAATTGGTTCTGATATCGCTGTTTTACTAACCTGACAGTTTATTATTCTAAATAGGAAACCTTAATTTTGTTTGCATATATTAAAGATTATAACTACCAGCAATAATGAGTCCTTACATGTAAAGAGCACCTGTCATTTCAGATCCATCATGGCAGCGCCTGTTAGCGGGCATCCACTCACCAGCTGCTGCCACGTCCCTCACCTTGTTGCGTCAACAGCAAGTCAGAGGAGGAGCCGCTGCAGGACAGAGATGACAGCTGCTCTTTAAAAATGATAATTTAACCAGAAGATTTTCCCCCTTAATGACCAGGCCGTTTTTTGCGATATGGCACTGTGTCGTTTTAACTGACAATTGCACGGACGCTCGATGCTGTGCCCAAAACAAAATTGTAATCCTTTTTTCCCCACAAATAGAGCTTTCTTTTGGTGGTATTTGATCACCTCTATGGTTTTTATTTTTTGCGCTATAAACAAAAAAATAGCGACAATTAAAAAACAAAACAAAAAA
The DNA here is from genome assembly GCF_037356315.1 of Lithobates pipiens. NCBI lineage: Eukaryota > Metazoa > Chordata > Amphibia > Anura > Ranidae > Lithobates > Lithobates pipiens. The sequence continues at coordinate 73,103,592 of NW_027507764.1, forward strand.
AAAAAAAAAACAAATACATTCCTCAGTTTAGGCCTATATGTATTCTTCTACATAATTTTGGCAAACAAAATCAGAATAAGCATATATTGATTGGTTAGCGCAAAAGTTATAGCAGCTACAAAATAGGGGATAGAGTTATGCCATTTATATTATAATTTTTTTTACTAGTAATGGCGGAGGGACTGCGACATTGTGACGGACACATCAGACACTTTTTTGGGACCAGTGACATTTATACAGCGATCAGTGCTAAAAATAGCCGCTGATTATTGTATAAATGTCACCGGCAAGGTAACGGGTTAACACTAGGGTGCAATCAAGGGGTTAAGTGTGTGTCCTAGGGAGTGTTTCTAACTGGGGGGATGGGACTGCCTGGCGGAGGAGACCGATCGTTGTTCCTAAGCAGTAGGAACAACAGATCAGTCTCCTCACCCCTGACAGAACGGAGAACTGTCTGTTTACATTGACAGACCCCTGTTGTGTCTCTCTCAGGAACAATCGCGTGTGTCTGGAAGACATCGTGACCACCGGGCATGTGCATCCGCTCTGGCGGTGCGTGCGCATGCCTCCTAGTGCTCCTAAAGCGGCCGGTGTACAGCTATGACGGTTTGCCCAGGGGAGCCAACCAGCCGCAGTATAACTGCGGCAGCTGGTCATAAACTAGTTAAATCGACTTGATTTAAATCAAATTCACCCTGGCTGTAAGTGCACTGGAAATGCATGTAAAAGCACATGCAGCGCTGCACACAGCCCTTAGAGAGATTTCCCCTTAGGCTTCATGTACACAGGACCTTTGAAAATCTCTCTCTCCGAACTGCAAGGGTTAAATGCTCATTTACATTTAGAGGACCAGGAAAAGCAGCCTCTTCTCCCCTATTGCTCTGGTGGTTGGATGCCTGAAATGTGATCAAGACTGATGCAGTACCCATAGTCCTGCAATGGACATGAGGACAATGGAATAACCCACCACTGGGGGAGCAAAGGATCAGGTAAGTAAAACTGCTTCTCCAGTCCCCTAGACCTAAATGAGCATTTACCCTTTTAATGTGGGGTCAGTAAAAGGGGCATTTTAACCTTTCCTGGAATTAAAGGGGTTGTAAAGCTTTGTTTTTTATTTTCTAAATAGGTTCCTTTAAGCGCTTCGCGCCCGCCCTATAGCCGAAATACGGCTGCACACGTATAAGTGCCATCTGTCATCAGTGCCACGTGTCATCAGTGCCACATAGTGCCATCTGTCATCAGTGCCACGTATCAGTGCCATTTGTCATCAGTGCCACCTGTCAGTGTCACGTGCCATCTGTTGTCAGTGTCACGTGTCATCAATGCCACTTATCAGTGCCATCTGTCATCAGTGTCACGCGTCATTGGTGCCACGTATTAATGCCATCTGTCATCAGTGCCACGTATAAGTGCCATCTGTCATCAGTGCCACATATTAGTGCCATCTGTCATCAGTGCCACGTGTCATCAGTGCCACGTATAAGTGTCATCGGTGCCACGTATCAGTGCCATCTGTCATCAGTGCCACGTGTCATTGCCCTGGTGCTCCAGGGCCTTCAAAAGTGTAATAGGTAGTCAACAAGTTAGATGTGTAATTTATGCTCCTAGAACATGTGATGGCGCTCCCTGAATGTTGGGCCTCTCTATGTGGCCAGGCTGTGAAAAAGTCCCACACATGTGGTATTGTAATACTCAGGAGTAGCAGAATTTTTTTGGGGGTGTCATTTGTGGTATACACATGCCACGTGCGAGAAATAACCTATTACAATGACAATTTTGTGGAAAAAAAAATCTTAATTTTGCAAAGAATTGTGGGAAAAAATGACAACATTAAAAAGCTCACCATGCTTCTTACTAAATACCTTGGAATGTCTACTTTCCAAAAAGGGGTCATTTGGGGGGTATTTGTACTTTCCTGACTTGTTCGGGTCACAAGAAGTGAGATAGGCCACCAGTACATCAGATGTGATCAATTTTGTGCGATTCGCACCACAGCTTGTAGACTCTCTAACTTTCTCAAAGACCAAATAATATCCACTAATTTGGGTTATTTTTACCAAAGATATGTAGCAGTATAAATTGTGGCCAAAATTTATGACGAAAAATTTATAATTTGCATAATTTTGTCACAGAAACAAAGAAATATGCGTTTTTTTTCTAAATTTTCTGTATTTTTTCATTTATAGCGCAAAAAATAAAAACCCCAGAGGTGATCAAATACCACCAAAAGAAAGCTCTATTTGTGGGAATAAAAGGACAAAAAATTAATTTGGGTACAGTGTTGCATGACTGAGTAATTGTCATTCAAAGTGTGAGAGCACCGAAAAGCTGAAAATTGGTCTGGGCAGGAAGGGTGTTTAAGTGCCCAGTAAGCAAGTGGTTAAGCTAGTGCATTGTTGGTTCACTTACCTTTTCCTTCGATTTCCCTTCTAAATGTTTTTTTTCTTTGGTTGAATTTCTCACTTCCTGTTTCTCTTCAGTAAACTTCACACCATGATCCCAGTGGTGTTTAGTCAGCCAAAACAGCTTACTGAACAGCTTACTGAGGAGGAACAGGAAGTGAGAAATTCAGACAAAGAAAAATAAGAAAAAAAACATTTAGACGGGAAATCGAAGGAAAAGGTAAGTGAACCAACAATGCACTAGCTTAAAGGAACCTATTTAGAAAATAAAAAACAAAAAACCCTTTACAACCCCTATAAGCTTTAAGTGTTTATGTTAATGTCTAAAACACATTTACAAAAATGAAAATAATAAATGAAGTGATGAATGCTGGCGATTCTTCTCTTGGACGGTCTGTCCCATTAGGGAAATGTACCAGTTTCAAGTCAACATACTGTTTTTCTTTTGCCCAGAAGCAGCCCATGGTAATGAGTGTTTGCATGGGGAAGAAAGGAAAAACATGCAAATGGAAAGCGACAAGCACAAAGCACCATCTTATACCAACATACCCAAAAAGTACAAATAAAATTATCTAAGCAGCATGAAGTCATTACTTACGCATGTTGGGGAGAGAAGGAACTCCTGGAAATGATATCCGCAATTTTGCAAAGTGTTGATCAAGGTGCCTCTAGCAATGAAATAATAATATTAAAGTGGAACTTTACTCAGAAAATAAAGTGGTTGTAAAGTCACTTTATTAATAATTTCTATGCATAGAGATAAAAAGCCTCCTGTGTGCAGCAACCACCAGAGCACCCCCTAAATACTTACCCGAGCCCCATCTCTCTCCAGTGATGTCCAAGAGTCCCTCCGCAGTCCAAGACTCTCCCTACTGATTGGCTGGGACACAGCAGCGGCGCTGCCACTGGCTCCTGCTGCTGTCAATCAATGACAGTTAGCCAATCAAGAAAGAGTGGGGGTGGGGCTGAACCACAGTTCCGTGTCTGAATGGACACAGGAAGCAGCGACTCTACTTGGGTGCCCCCATAGCAAGCTGCTTAATATGGGGCCACTCAACAAAAGGGAGGGGCCAGGAGCACCGAAGAGGGACACGAGAAGAGGAGGATCTGGGCTGCTCTGTGCAAACCCACTGCGCAGAGCAGGTAAGCATAACATGTTTGTTATTTTTAGAGGAAAAAAAACAAAAAAACAAGACAAGACTTTACAATCACTTTAAGTCCTGCTAGATGACTTCAAGGTGACCCCTTTTGCAGGTATACATTAAACATAAGTGAGTAAAATCCAGTAATACAATGCCTCACTCTGCTCTGCACATGCTCAGATGCTCTCTATTTGTAGGCACTGCTGAATTTGTAGAGGTCAAGCTGTTGATAGCCTTGCTGTGGGGGTGCTTGTACTATGGGAAAGCAGAGATCCATGTCCCTACTTTGCAGAAACACAGGATCACTACCCTCCCTACTGACAAAATGGTAGTCTGCCTTGTTTACATAGGCAGACCGTTGTTCTGCTTCTGTCCCGACAAACATCAAGTCCGCCGGAAATGCTGATTGGCTCCTGTTGTGTCCAATCACAGCGGAATCAAGTTGCCAACAGCGTGCGTGCCCCAGTCCCGGAAGTGCAGGATCGCATACAGGTACCTGATTTTGCACAGGAGAGCCGCCTTGCCACCATATATGTGCAGTATACGGTTAGCAAGCGGTTAAATCCATGAGTTTAGTTCCACTTTATGATTTACTGCTGTTCAGAGGCTTTGGGCTTCAGCAAAATGGAAGCCTCCAGCAAGAAGAAACAGGAGCAATGCTGGAGGCAATTTGCAGAACACACTCATTTTGGTAGCATAAATATTAATGTGGAATGTACGTTTCTTGCTAAAGAACATTATTTTTATCAAGTTGTTATGGGTAAAGTTCCGCTTTAAGCAGAACTCAAAGTTATTCCAAATAAACTGTCCAACTTCTCTGTGCACTGTGCTGCCAAACTGTGCACAGCAACTGGACGTGCATCCTAACTGTCAGTGCTTGTTTTCATGCGCATTTTTGTTCTTTTCTGCCTTATTATATTTTAAAGTGGAACTAAACCCTCCTATCCTTTTCAGCCAAAGAAGCTGCCATCTTGGCCTCTGGTTGATCTCTAACTGCCATGGTGCGATCAGTTAGGACTCTTTGGTTGAGGATACACACAAATAAGACAGTTAGTATTCCCGGCATGCCAGGAATGTAACAGTTAAAAAAAAAAAAAAAATTAAATCGATGGATTTAGGTCTGCTTTAAGGAACTTTGACACAGGGTGGATCTGCTGGACGGACTCCGCTAGCTCAGCGCGGGATCGCTCCGTTGTTCCCCGCTGAGCCGGCAGATGACAGGTCTGCTCCCTGTACAGGGACAGACCTGTCAGAGCTCCGCTGTTGGTGAGATCGGATGAAAACGGACAATCTGTCTGTTTTCATCCGATCCAATGGACGGATGGCGAACGTATCACCATTTGTCTATTTAGAGAGGAGCTTGTCGGATGGGATGGCAGGCAGGTGTCAGCGGACACATCTCCGCTGACATCTGCCTGCCCATACAGGTCATTGGGTGGCCCGCTCGGATCCACCTGAAAGACGGACAGGCAGATCTTTGCGGGCCAATCGTGTGAAAAGGGCCTTAAGCAGATGTAATCTCTAAACACAAGTTTGCTAATGTGCTGTGTACAACTGACATTTCTGTTTTCGGCCCATGTGAGCTCTGTTAAAGAATAAGTAAACCCCCAACTTGTAAAACAACCCATTCAGTTTAAATAGAATAGAAAGGCAAAACATGTGTGTATAGATTAAAAAAAATCAATAAAAATACCTTTGTTTACCCTTCTGCCCTCTGCTCTCAGTTGCATACAGGTGAATGGCCAGTGAATGGCTGTGCGGGGGTGGGGGGAGTCAGTAAAAGTCTGATCTTTGGAAGAGAGCAGGCTGAGTTCTTAGCACAGCTAGGAGAACTGACTACACTGTGCTCTCAAGCCTAGTGTGGTCAGTTTTTAGTAAGAAAGTAGAGGGACTGGCAGGAACACCAATAATTTCACAGAAAGCAAGCAATGCAGAGAGAACAGGATACATTTTAATACAAGTATATGGTACCGCCGGCACATATCAGGAATATGAAATGTTGGGCTTACATATTCTTTAACTGCTTAAGGACCGCCTCCTGCAAATATACGTCGGCAGAATGGCACGGCTGGGCACAATCACGTACCTGTACATGGCTCTTTAACCACTTTCAGACCGGACCATTTTGCTGGTAAATGACCAGAGGTCTTTTTACAATTTGGCACTGCGCTGCTTTAACTGGTAATTGCGCGGTCATGCAATGTTGTACCCAAACAAAATTTGCATCCTTTTCTTCCCACAAATAGAGCTTTCTTTTGATGGTATTTGATTGCCTCTGCAATTTTTATTTTTTGCGATATAAACGTAAAAAGACCGCAAATTTTGAAAAAAAATGATATTTTCTAATTTTTGTTATTAGAAAAATCCAATAAACTCAATTTTAGTCATACATTTAGGCCAAAATGTATTCAGCCACATGTCTTTGGTAAAAAAAAAAAGTCAATAATTGTATATTTATTGGTTTGCGCAAAAGTTGTCACATCTACAAACTAAGGTACGTTTTCTGGAATTTACGCAGCTTTTAGTTTACGACTGCCTATCTCATTTCTTGAGGTGCTAAAATGGCAGGGCAGTACAAAACCCCCCCAAATGACCCCATTTTGGAAAGTAGACCCCCTAAGGAAATTGATAAGTGGCATGTTGAGCCCATTGAATATTTTATTTTTTTGCCTCAAGCGATTGAATAATGACAAAAAAAAAAATTTTTTTTTACACAAAGTTGTCACTAAATGATATATTGCTCACACATGCTATGGGCATATGTGAAATGACACCCCAAAATAAATTCTGCTGCTTCTCCTGAGTACGGGGATACCACATATGTGGGACTTTTTGGGAGCCTAGCCACGTACGGGGCCCCGAAAACCAAGCACCGCCTTCAGGCTTTCTAAGGGCGTTACAGTTTTGAAGGTCATAAAATGCAATGACCCCATTTTGGAAAGTAGACACCCCTAAATTTACGGGTACACTAGTGAGACTAGGTAATAAATGGCGGGTGCCCTGAAACTATAAAAAAATAACTAACCAACCAGCGTCACCTGTAACCGTTATATGGTGATCACTGGTGAAAGGGTTAACTAGGGGGCAATCAGGGGGCTTTATGCGGTAGTATATGGGGGTCCCTGGCGCTATAAAAAGCTGCGGCGAACCTAAATACCTACCTGCCTAACTAGCGTCACCTGTGACACTAATACAGCGATCAGAAAAACGATCGCTTATTAGGCTGGGTTCACACTGGAGCGATGCGGGAACGCCACGAATCCGCGGCGGGTTCCCGCATCACATGCCTCCCGGCGGCAGTTCACACTGCCCTATGCGAACTGCTGGGAGTGTCAGTGAAATGTTAATGACACCCCCAGATCAGTTCGCATATCGCAGTGCGATCTGCAAACTCGGATCGCATGGTGTGAACACCCATGCGATCCGATTCTGCTGCGGACCAAAAAAAGGGTCCCGTGCGAGTTTGCGGCGGGTGCGACACGAATTCAGCCATACTATCTGTATGGCTGAACTCGAATCGCACAGAGATCGGATGTGATTTGCACTGCAGTGCGAATCACATCCGTTCTCATAAACCGCTGCAATGTGAACCCAGCCTTAGTGACACTGGCGACGGGGGGGTGATCACGGGGTTAAACCTTTATTGGGGGGGTTAGGGGGGTACCTTAGAACTAAAGGGGGCTAACCCTAACTGCCCTAACAGTTATTACAGTCACAAATGACACCCGCCGGGTGATCAGGGGGTTAAACCTTTATTAGGTAATAAATGGCGGGTGCCCTGAAACTATAAAAAAATAACTAACCAACCAGCGTCACCTGTAACAGTTATATGGTGATCACTGGTGAAAGGGTTAACTAGGGGGCAATCAGGGGGCTTTATGCGGTAGTATATGGGGGTCCCTGGCGCTATAAAAAGCTGCGGCGAACCTAAATACCTACCTGCCTAACTAGCGTCACCTGTGACACTAATACAGCGATCAGAAAAATGATCGCTTATTAGGCTGGGTTCACACTGGAGCGATGCGGGAACGCCACGAATCCGCGGCGGGTTCCCGCATTGCATGCCTCCCGGCGGCAGTTCACACTGCCTTATGCGAACTGCTGGGAGTGTCAGTGAAATGTTAATGACACCCCCAGATCAGTTCGCATATCGCAGTGCGATCTGCAAACTCGGATCGCATGGTGTGAACACCCATGCGATCCGATTCTGCTGCGGGCCAAAAAAAGGGTCCCGTGCGAATTTGCGGCGGGTGCGATGCGAATTCAGCCATACTATCTGTATGGCTGAACTCGAATCACACAGAGATCGGATGTGATTTGCACTGCAGTGCGGTGCGAATCACATTCGTTCTCATAAACCGCTGCAATGTGAACCCAGTCTTAATGACACTGGCGACGGGGGGTGATCACGGGGTTAAACCTTTATTGGGGGGGTTAGGGGGGTACATTAGAACTAAAGGGGGCTAACCCTAACTGCCCTAACAGTTATTACAGTCACAAATGACACCAATGCAAAAAAAAAAAAAAATGACATTGGTGTCACTGTGACTGGGGGGCAGGGGTAATTGGGGGGGGTGATCGGGGGGGTGTGAGTGTGCCTGGCATGTTCTACTGTGAAGTGTCGTGTTGGTGCAACTCACCGATCCTCTCTCCTCGGTGTCGGAACGAAAAATACCGACACGGAGGAGAGATTACATCACTTCCTCTCCTGTGTTTACATTACAGGAGAGGAAGTGATGTCACAAAGGATTTCTATTCGTCGGGAGCGATCGCGAGGGGGTGGCCATGAATGAATGGCCGCCCCCTCATCCCGGATCGCTCGCGAGCGAATACCGACCGCCGCAGGCACCGGGCGGGGGCCCGATCGGGCCCCCGACCCGCGGGAAGGCAGGGACGTACAGGTACGCCCATATGCCTGCCCGTGCCATTCTGTCGACGTACATCGTCGTGCGGCGGTCGGGAAGTGGTTAAGTGCCCAGCCATGGGTCGGTAGCGCGCCGGCGGTGGCATGCTCCCGACCCGGTCCTGAGCTCCGTGACCGTGGCCGAGGGACCAGCGGACCCGATCGCCGCTGGTGTCCAGCGATCGGGTCACAGAGCTGAAGAACAAGGAGAGGTCTGTGTAAACAAACCTCTCCCCACGCTTCCTACTGTGGCTGTTACCGATCGTCTGTTCCCTGTTATAGGGAAAGACGATCAGTGATGTCACATGCCAGGCCACGCCCCCTACAAAAAAAAAACACATAACGTCACACATATCCCATCCTTGCCCCCTAGTGGTTAACTCCTTCACTGCCAGTGTCATTTACACAGGAATGAGCGCATTTAAATAGCACTGATTGCTGTATAAATGACAATGGTCCCAAAAATGTGTCAAAAATATCCGATGCGTCTGCAATAATGTCACAGTCACAATAAAATTCGCTGATCACCACCATTACTAGTAATTTGATTTCAATAACAATCTGTCCATAAGATAATTTGCACATTTAATATATTTTATGCATATTATTTACCTCTAAAAGCCTCCCTTGTCTAGAAGTTTCGAAGCAGTGGCGGAACTACCGCCATAGCGACCCACGCGGTCGCTATGGGGCCCGCAGTCGCTATGGGGCCCGAAGCCTAGTGGAACTGCTGCCGAATGGGGGCCGCTGCCGAGCGGTCCGGGGCTCGGCAATGCATTGGCAAGCTTCTGTCCTGCCCAGAACACCGGCGTCAGCCCCCTCCCAGCGTCGTGACGTCACTCGGCCGGAGGCTCGATGGGCGGAGCGTCAATGCAGAGCTACTGCAGCCTGCATACACAGGAACCAGGCAGCACCGCCGAGGAGGAACCAGACTCCCCCTCACTTGCAAAATTTGAAGACCATTCATTGCAATCAGACAGAGGTACTGTACTACTAAATTAAGCTGATGCAATGATGGGGCCAGACTGCAGTCTAAACATTTTGAACTGTCTGTGAGTTTAACTGATTTTTATAATATGCAGCATGGCGGGGGGAGGGGGGTGACTGTCCTGCACTGGTCACTGTAATTGTATTAATGTCCTGCACTGGTCACTGTAATTGTATTAATGTCCTGCATTGGTCACTGTAATTGTATTAATGTCCTGCACTGTTCACTGTAATTGTATTAATGTCCTGCATTGGTCACTGTAATTGTATTAATGTCCTGCACTGTTCACTGTAATTGTATTAATGTCCTGCACTGGTCACGGTCGAATGATTTTACTGGTTACGGTCACTGATGAATTATTTTACTGGTCACTGATGAATGATTTTACTGGTCACGGTCGAATGATTTTACTGGTCACGGTCACTGATGAATGATTTTACTGGTCATGGTCACTGTTGAATGATTTTACTGGTCATGGTCACTGTTGAATGATTTTACTGGTCACAGTCACTGATGAATGAATTTACTGGTCACGGTCACTGATGAATGATTTTACTGGTCACAGTCACTGATGAATGAATTAACTGGTCACGGTCACTGATGAATGAATTTACTGGTCACGGTCACTGATGAATGATTTTACTGGTTACGGTCACTGATAAATTATTTTACTGGTCACGGTCGAATGATTTTACTGGTCACGGTCGAATGATTTTACTGGTCACGGTCACTGATGAATGAATTTACTGGTCACTGTGGAATGAATTTACTGGTCATGGTCACTGATGAATGATTTTACTGGTCACTGTGGAATGATTTTACTGGTCACGGTCACTGATGAATGATTTTACTGGTCACGGTCGAATGATTTTACTGGTCACGGTCACTGATGAATAAATTTACTGGTCATGGTCACTCATGAATGATTTTACTGGTCACGGTCACTGATGAATGATTTTACTGGTCACGGTCACTGATGAATAAATTTACTGGTCACGGTCACTGATGAATAAATGTACTGGTCACTGATGAATGATTTTACTGGTCACGGTCACTGATGAATTATTTTACTGGTCACGGTCGAATGATTTTACTGGTTACGGTCACTGATGAATGAATTTACTGGTTACGGTCACTGATGAATAAATTTACTGGTGTCGGGCACTGATGAATTAATGTCCTGCACTGGTCAAAGTAATTGTATTAATGTCCTGCACTGGTCACAGTAATTGTATTAATGTCCTGCACTGGTCACAGTAATTGTATTAATGTCCTGCACTGCACTGGTCACAGTAATCGTATTCATGTCCTGCACTGGTCACGGTCACTGATGAATGATTTTACTGGTCACGGTCGAATGATTTTACTGGTCACGGTCACTGATGAATGATTTTACTGGTCACTGAAGAATGATTTTACTGGTTATGGTCACTGATGAATGATTTTACTGGTCACTGTGGAATGATTTTACTGGTCACGGTCACTGATGAATAAATTTACTGGTCACGGGCACTGATGAATTAATGTCCTGCACTGGTCACTGTAATTGTATTAATGTCCTGCACTGGTCACGGTCACTGATGAATGATTTTACTGGTCACGGTCGAATGATTTTACTGGTTACGGTCACTGATGAATGAATTTACAGGGGGGGGGGGCTGTTTGCAGGGGGGCCCCATACAACATTTTGCTATGGGGCCCTGTGATTTCTAGTTACGCCCCTGTTTCGAAGCCCTGAGAATGCCGCTGAGCGCCACTGACCTGGACATTTTATAGATCGGCAACTCCTATCCTCATATTGATTAGTGTTTCCAAATTAATAATAACTACTGCAGTAGGAAACAGACACAAAAGATACACTCCACATCTTTCCAAATAACTGTTCTGCTTTATGACCAATTGAAGGTTTATATACACATGATTACGTAGGTATCACATTAATATTACAATTGTACATTTATGGTAACAAGGGGCGTAACATAGGCAGGCTAATTCTAATCAGGACTCGAAAGAATGCAAACATGTAATGAAAACATTATTAGTGCCGCATGCACAGTGAGGCAGTGTGCAAAACATACAAAATAGAATACAATGATATACCGAACTTACAAATTTTCTTAACACCACCATCTAAGATGTGATGTCAGTAGCCCCAGCAGACTCTTCCACCATCTATATAAAGGTTTAAGTATTAACCCCTTGCCGCCAAGCGTACGCAGATGTGGGTACTCGGCTTCCGGGGGTTATAGCGGGATGATGCCCGCACCTGCAGGCAACATCTCGGTACCATTTTTCAGAGCGGGCGATTGGTTTTCCAGACATAACAACCAATGTGGCTAAAAGCTGCGGCTGTTATGCTGGAGGAGCGGGAGGGGACGTCCCCCCTCCCGCCGCTCTTACCGGGGCTCCTGTTCAGTCGGGAGCACCGATGCACAATCCGCCGTTTCCAGCGGCTAGGGAGGGACTGGAATCATTCCAGTCTCCTAATTGTGAACACGGAAACAACGTCATGACGTCACTTCCGATTTACTCGGCTGCCAATGGCGCCGGTTTTAAAAATATATACACTATTCAGAATCACCAAAAACAGCGATCTGAATACTTTGAGTGTAAAGGAGGGATCGGGGGTCTTTTAGAACCCCGATCCCTTCATAAAGAGTACCTGTCACAAGGGATGTTTACATTCGTTGTGACAGCAATAAAAGTGATCAAATTATTTATTTATTTTTTTAAAACAAATTTATTCATTTTAAAATAAATAAAATAAATAAGAAAACATTTTTTTTTTAAAGCGCCCCCCGTCACGGCGAGCTCGCGCAGCAAAGAAAACGCAGATGGAAGACGCGCCTGCATATGTAAACGATGTTCAAATCACACATGTGAGGTATCGCCACGATCGTCAGAGTGAGACCAATAATTCTAGCAGTAGACCTCCTCTGTAACTCTAACCTGGTAACCAAAATTTTTTTTTGGCCAAGTTCCTAGGCACATTACAGCCAGTACAAAAAAAAAAAAAATATTCTGGGAGCAGTATTTTCTCTAGGAAAGGTAAATAATTAACTCAGTCCTTCCATTTTTCTGTATTCATTCACAGTAGGAAGTGTGTGATCATAGCTTTGAACTATTATTATAGCTAATATTTAAAACAAATCTTTGTCTTACCGTGCTTCGGATGATTCAAATCCTTTCACGTTTTCCAGAAGAATGTATTTTGGAGTTTTCTGAAGTCTAAACACAAAGTATCCATGATTTGCTATGAACATTGAGCACAGAAGTATAAAGTCATTTAAAAAAGCAAGTGTCCAATGCAATGTAGTTAAATGTTTCACTCACACGGGGCGCACACAACCAATCACCCGTGAAGGGCCAAGTTTACCTGCATGAGGGTGCAAAGGTGTTCTGAACCCCCCCCCCCCCATGCAGGCAGTCCTATTGCGGTCGATTGGAACCCTAAATGACAAGCCGACTAAACCCCACCTACAGTGAGGGAAAAAAGTATTTGATCCCCTGCTGATTTTGTACGTTTTCCCACTGAAAAAGAAATGAAGGGTCTATCATTTTAATGGTAGGTTTATTTTAATAGTGAGAGACAGAATAACAACAAAAATATCAGGAAAAACACATTAAAAAAGGTTATAAATTGATTTGCATTTTAATGAGTGATATAAGTATTTGACCCCTTCGCAAAACATGAATTAGTACTTGGTGGCAAATACAGAGGTCAGACCTTTCTTGTAGTTGGCCACCAGGTTTGCACACGTCAGGAGGGATTTTGCCTCACTCCTCTTTGCAGATCCTCTCCAAGTCATTAAGGTTTTGAGGTTGACGTTTGAAAACTCGAACCTTCAGCTCCCTCCACATATTTTCTATGTCTGTAGACAGGCTTTTAATGTGCTTCTTCTTGAGCCATTCCTTTGTTGCCTTGGCCGTGTGTTTTGGGTCATGCTGGAATACCCATCCTTGACCCATTTTCAATGCCCTGGCTGAGGGAAGGAGGTTCTCATCCAAGATTTGATGGTACATGGCCCCGCCTGTCCTTCCTTTGATGCAGTGAAGTGGTCCTGTCCCCTTAGCAGAAAAACCTCCACAAAGCATAATGTTTCCACCTCCATGTTTGATGGTGGGGATGCTGTTCTTGGGGTCATAGGCAGCATTACTCTTCCTCCAAACACTGCAAGTTAAGTTGATGCCAAAGAGCTTGATTTGGGTCTCATCTGACCGCAACACTTTCACCCAGTTCTCCTCAGAATCATTCAGATGTTCATTAGCAAACTTTAAAACAGGCCTGTACATGTGTTTTCTTGAGCAGGGAGACCTTGAGGGCGCTGCTGGATTTCAGTCCTGCATGGCATAGCGTGTTGCCAATTGTTTTCTTGGTGACTATGGTCCCAGCTGCCTTGAGATCATTGACCAGATTCTCCCATGTAGTTCCAGGCTGATTCCTCACCATTTTCATGATTATTGAAACTCCACGAGGTGAGATCTTGCATGGAGCCCCAGGCCGAGGGAGATTAACAGTTACTTTGTGTTTCTTCCATTTGTGTATAATCTCACCAGCTGTTGATATCCTCTCACCAAGCTGCTTGGTGATGGTCTTGTAGCCCATTCCAGCCTTGTGTAGGTCTACAATCTTGTCCCTGACATTTTTGGACATGATGGAGAGATTGGAATCAGATTGATTTATTGCTTCTGTGGACAGGTGTCTTTTATACATTGATAGGGGATCACATAATTTCACTCATTAAAATCAAATCAATTTATAACTTTTTTGAATTGCTTTTTTCTGGATATTTATGTTGTTATTCTGTCTCTCACTGTTAAAACAAACCTACCATTAAAATTATAGACTGATCATTTCTTTGCCAGCGGGCAAACGTACAGAATCAGCAGGGGATCAAATACTTTTTTCCCTCACTGTAAGGGTCTGTTCACACTAGAATGCAGGGCAGACACAGCAGTCGTTGGGAGGGTACAGCACGCTTCTAAACCCAGAGCAGGCACATGAATTACAAGTACGTTACAGTGCCTGCTCGTTTCGCCCTGCAATGTGGTGGGTTGGCAAGTAGATAGTGTATATTAAATAATTGGCACGATTTTAGCGATACTACTCTATGGTCTCCTATTGTTCTCTTTCTACTATCCCTGAAGAAAAGCTGGGCATTCTTGCAAATTTTGGATTGATTGGATGTGTTTGGAAAGTGGCAGTGGACTGGGAGTGATCTCAAAAAGCCCAAGGACCATCTATGTATAAATGTATATACAAATATGCATTCATATAAATTCATGTGGAAGAAGATATCATCAATTTTTGAAATCAATCAAAAAGGGCCTAGCTTGTAATCATAGAGGTCAACAAGAAAATGTTCACAGATGACTGTGCCACTATATATACACATTTATAAATCCAGTGGAAATACTATTTACTTAAACTCCTGGGATATTGATCAGGTCATTTAAATAGCAGAGGGGGTTGTTAATCAGCTGTGTTGGTGTTAATAAAATTAACAACATTTGCACTAGGTGGACAACGATGAGACGACCTTCAAAACAGGAATGGTTTTAAAGGTGGAGGTCACTGACATTTTTTTCCCTACTCATCTTTTCTGACTGTTTTTCACTAGTTTTGCATTTGGCTAGGATCAGTGTCACTACTGGTACCATGAGGCGATACCTGGACCCTATAGAGGTTGCACAGGCAGTCCAACTCCTCCAGGATGGCACATCAATACGTGCCATTGCCAGAAGGTTTGCTGTGTCCCCCAGCACAGTCTCAAGAGCATGGAGATTCCAAGAGACAGGCAGTTACTCTAAAAGAGCTGGGCAGGGCCATAGAAGGTCCTTAACCCATCAGCAGGACTGGTATCTGCTTGTTTGCGCAAGGAGGAACATGATGAGCGCTAACAGAGCTCTACAAAATGACCTCCAGCAGGTCACTGGTGTGAATGTCTCTGACCAAACAATCAGAAACAGACTTCATGAGGGTGGCCCGAGGGCCGACGTCCTCTAGTGAGCCCTGTGCTCACTGCCTGGCACCGTGGAGCTTGATTGGCATTTGCCATTGAACACCAGAATTGGCAGGTACACCACAGGCGCCCTGTGCTTTTCACAGATGAGAGCAGGTTCATCCTGAGCACATGTAACAAACGTGAAAGAGTCTGGAGAAGCCATGGAGAACGTTATGCTGCCTGCAACATCTTTCAGCATGACCAGTTTGGTGGTGGGCCAGTGATGGTCTAGGGAGGCATATTCATGGAGGGACACACAGACCTCTACAGGCTGGACAATGGCACCCTGACTGTCATTAGGTATCAGGATGAAATCCTTGGACCTATTGTCAGATCCTACACTGGTGCAGTGGGTCCTGGGTTCCTTCTGGTGCATGACAATGCCAGCTCTTATGTGGCGAGAGTAGGCAGCCAGTTCCTGGAGGATGAAGGGCTTGACACCATCGAATTGCCCCCACGCTCACCTGGCCTAAATCCAATAGAAGACCTCAGGGACATTATGTTTCGGTCCATCTGATACCGCCAGGTTGCACCTCAGTCTGTTCAGGAGCTCAGTGATGCCCTGCTCCAGATCTGGGAGGAAATTCCCCAGGACACCACCCATCGTCTCATTAAGGTTGTCTCAGGCATGCATACACGCACGTAGGGGCCATACAAACAACTGCGTACCATTCTGAGTTGCTGCAATGTATATTCAGCAAAATGGACTAGTCTGCTGCATCATTTATTCACTTTGATTTTCAGGGCGTCTTTGAATTCAGCCCTCTGTAGGTTGATAATTTTAATTTCCATCAAACCACATGGCATCATTTGGTTCCTAACACATTACCCAGTCCATATCAGTATCGATATCCAGCATGATATTTTTCACCACTGATGCGTTTTCAAAGTGTTTCTTAAATTTTTCTGAGCAGTGCACAGTATATATACTGTATTTTAAACAGGGATGTTTAAAAACGTTTGATAGATCAACTAGAAAACCCCTATTGGTAAAATTTTTCCATAAACAGAATCATTCTTTTAAAGCGGAGGTCCACCCTAAAGTGGACCTCCGCTCATCGGAACCCTCCCCCCCTCTGGCGCCACAATTGGCACCTTTCAGGGGGGAGGGGGGTGCAGATACCTGTACAGTACAGGTATTCTGCACCCACTTCCGGGATAGCTCTCTGCGGAAAGGGGCGTAGATTACGCCCCTTTCCGCAAGTGCCCGCCCCTTTCCGCAAGTGCCCCGCTGCCTGCTGGGAAACACACAGATCCCAGAGGCAGCGGGGACCATCCTTATTGCGCAGCGCGATTCGCGCATGCGCAGTAGGGAACCGGGAAATGAAGCCGAAAGGCTCCATTTCCTGATTCCCATACCCAAGATGGCGGCGGCAGCACCCGACAAGACGATCTAGAGATCGGCTTCGGGTGCCGACATCGTGGGCGCGCTGGACAAGTAAGTGTCACTATTTTAAAAGTCAGCAGCTGCAGTATTTGTAGCTGCTGGCTTTAAAAAAAAAAAAAAAAAAAAACGCGGAGTCCCGGCGGACTCCCGCTTTAAGTATCTGAAACAGTAATATTAAACACGTTACAGCTATTCCCAACTTATCATACTGTGTTTGATCCAAGAATAAACTTCAAAAAAGCAGACATTGTACCTTGGCAGGACTTCCAAAACATACAGGAAACTCTTTGCTCTGGGGTCAGACACATCACCTTGTAAGCCTATCCTATCGGGCGAAAAATTAAAAGGAAGAACATATTTATAATTTGGTGGTCAACTTCTAGTTTCACTGCAAAGGCATTAAATGTGTGTATGGTTACACATACGTCAAGTCCAAAGCAAGCCAAAATGTATAGTAGAGAATGTAAAGAGAGTAAAGAAAAGTTTGAACATATCAGGTTTGTATGGCTGTCTGGGCCCTTATTGGGGTGATTCCCCTTAATTCACAACACATTCATGTTATGCAGTTGGATGAAATGGAATAGGAAGATTTCCTCTCTATTCTTGTTCTATTCATTTTTTTGATTTACCTTCACTTTCATTCCCTGTAACATTGGTGATCAGGAAAAAGTGAGGGTGAATCTCCCTAATGTGGACACAGACCGAAATAATACCTGACAGCGGTTCTAACCCCTCAACAATTTAGTAAACGCATAATTTAAATATGTTTTCTTGTTCATATTATCATTTGCCTTTTTCTTTCTAATTGTCGGTCTTGTTAAGCTGGTAATCAAGAACATATATGCCCGATACCCAAGAAAGTATACGCCTTTCCCTGATGAATTTACACAGTACTAGTGACTAACAAATGCAAGTGCCCCCTGCACATTTCAGCTGGTTGGCTATCAAAATTATGGCAACCAATGAAACTGGTACTAAGGATCATTGAGAAATGCATGAATGAATGGCAGTGGTGGGGTTCTAGGATTACCTCCCACAAAGTACATTATAGGCCTTTAATTATCTCACCATTTTTGTGTGGGTTTCCGCCAGATGCTCCACTTTCTGCCCACAATGCAAATACATACTAGCAGGGTAACTTGCTTCAGCTCAAACTGACGCTTCTGTGTATAGGACTGTGGTCAGGCAATCTGTCCTAAGCTAGGGTTTAATTGTACCTGTGTTGCGGCGCTGCCGAATCGCATTGCAGGCGCTTCGGCAGCACTGCCCATTCATTTCAATGGGCAGGTGCGGTGTATACACTGCTCCCGCACTGCCCCAATGATGCTGTTTTCAGGACTTTTTTTCCCGTCCTGCAAGCGCACCGCCCCAGTGTGAAAGCACTCAGGCTTTCACACTGGGGTGGCTTGAGAGGTGCTTTTCAGGCACAATTTCTAGCGCCAAAGTGCCTGAAAAGCATCTCAGTGTGAAAGGGGTCTTCTGTGAAGTTCTGTGGAATATGCCAGCACTGTATAAAAGAAGAAAGTGAAGCTAAACTCCAGCCATGAAAATGTTAATCTTCCTCAATAGCCACAAAACATGAAAATCTACTTTGTGATCACCAAATACCTTAGCAAACCTGATTACTACCTTATTAAATAAGTAGTAACATCATCACTGTGCTGTGTATAGCCTATGCAGAGAGCAGAGCTGTGGAAGGGACCCAGCAGCTCCACCCATTAAAGGCTGCCTGACAAAAATGACAGGAGGGGGAGGAGACAAGACCAGTCACACTGCAGTAGGAGAGAGAGCAGCAGTGACCAGTCTGTATTCCAGGAAGCTCCTGAACAGAGGCAAAGTTTTTATGCTGTATTACTACACAAATCTGAAATTAAAAAAATACACAATGAACACCAAGATTCAAGTAACAGTACATACATACATGATTTATTACAGTAAGGGCCATAAATATTGGGACATCGACACAATTCTAATCTTTTTGGCTCTATACACCACCACAATGGATTTGAAATGAAACAAACAAACAAGACGTGCTTTAACTGCAGACTTTCAGCTTTAATTTGATGGTATTTACATCCAAATCAGGTGAACGGTGTAGGAATTACAACAGTTTGTATATGTGCCTCACACTTTTTAAGGGAATAAAAGTAATGGGACAGATTAACAATCATCCATCAAACTTTCACTTTTTAATACTTGGTTGCAAATCCTTTGCAGTCAATTACAGCCTGAAGTCTGGAATGCATAGACATCACCAGACACTGGGTTTCATCCCTGGTGAGGCTCTGCCAGGCCTCTACTGCAACTCTCTTCAGTTCCTGCTGGTTCTTGGGGCATTTTCCCTTCAGTTTTGTCTTCAGCAAGTGAAATGCATGCTCAATCGGATTCAGGTCAGGTGATTGACTTGGCCTTTGCATAACATTTCACTTCTTTAACTTAAAAAACTATTTGGTTGCTTTCTCAATATGCTCCGGGTCATTGTCCATCTGCACTGTGAAGCGCCCTCCAATGAGTTCTGAAGCATTTTGCTTAATATGAGCAGATAATATTGCCCGAAACACTTCAGAATTCATCCTGCTGCTTTTGTCAGTCACATCATCAATAAATACAAGAGAACCAGTTCCATTGGCAGCCATACATGCCCACGCCATGACACTATCACCACCATGCTTCACTGATGGGGTAATATGCTTTGGATCATGAGCAGTTCCTTTCCTTCTCTTACCATCACTCTGATACAAGTTGATATTGGTCTCATCTGTCCATAGGATGCTGTTCCAGAACTGTGAAGGCTTTTTTAGATGTTGTTTGGCAAACTCTAATCTGGCCTTCCTATATTTGAGGCTCACCAATGGTTTACATCTTGTGGTGAACCCTCTGTATTCACTCTGGTGAAGTCTTCTCTTGATTGTTGATTTTGACACACATACACCTACCTCCTGGATTGTGTTCTTGATCTGGCCAACTTTTGTGAAGGGTGTTTTCTTCACCAGGGAAAGAATTCTTTGGTCATCCACCACAGTTGTTTTCGGTGGTCTTCCGGGTCTTTTGGTGTTGCTGAGCTCACCGGTGCGTTCTCTCTTTTTAAGGATGTTCCAAACAGTTGATTTGGCCACACATAATGTTTTTGCTATCTCTCTGATGGGTTTGTTTTTTCAGCCTAATGATGGCTTGCTTCACTGATAGTGACAGCTCTTTGGATCTCATATTGAGAGTTGACAGCAACAGATTCCAAATGCAAATAGCACACTTGAAATTAACTCTGGACCTTTTTTCTGCTCCTTGTAAATGGGATAATGAGGGAATAACACACACCTAGCCATGGAACAGCTGAGCAGCCAATTGTCCCATTACTTTTGGTCCCTTAAAAAGTGGGAGGCACATATACAAACTGTTGTAGTTCCTACACTGTTCACCTGATTTGGATGTAAATACCCTAAAATTAAAGTCTGCAGTTAAAGCATATCTTGTTTGTTTCATTTCAAATCCATTGTGGTGGTGTATAGAGCCAAAAAGATTAGAATTGTGTTGATGTCCCAATATTTATGGACCTGACTGTATGTACCCTTTCTTTATCTTGTATTTTCTGATCTTTACAAGTTGACTATTAAACTTTGTCATTTACTGCTGAGATGCATTTGTGATTTGAAAACACTAGGATTTATTGTGGTACATCTGCTACGGATTTTTTAACACTGACACTTTATATGAGAAAAGAAAAGTAACAGTTCACATGCCCCTTGTATCTGGACAATATTTGCTTATCCCAGAATTCAGCTTTATAAAATAAAGGTTTCAAAATACTACATTGAAAGCCAAAGATTTGTACTTCAAATATTAACCCCAGAAAATCATGGAATGGTTTTGAAGCCTTGCATCAGAGTCTTTGTTGTTGAATCTGCCCCACTATTTTTGTTTGGTACGGTTAACATATCCTTTATTTTCCAAACCTACCGTGTAAATGGCTGGCAGGGTGGACTCATCAAGATCATATCAAACGATAAGGAGTCCAATTCTTTCAGTGTTATTCCCTAATACAAAGGAAGGAAAAAGCACGCTGAGTCACAAATCACAAAGTAAGAGCGAGTTTATAAGAGGTTTATGGCATCCGAACAATGAAACCCAAGACATAAATGGCTCTGCATATCCTGAGCTAAAAGTACAAGAGCAAGTTGTCACAGGAACAAGTGTCCCCATTGGAAGATTGACCCTATATTCCTGTTTTGGTTGTGACTCAAATTTTTCGATTTACTCTCCATTTCAATCCTGGTGACAATCTGCGTTCAGATCACTTTTGACTTTTTGAGGGCATTTGACATGTGGCGAGGAGGCATTATACCGCCTCCTCACTGCCTGATTTAACGCAATAAATGGCACATACCACGCAGCAGCCATGTGTACAGCACGCGGTTGCGGGGTGGTTGTGGCATGGCCTCCCTGATCTCAATGAAAAAGTCTGGCAGGTGGTGCCGCTTGTCAAACTCTGCAGTCTGAGTTAAAAATCTCAGATCTGTGAAGCAAAGCATCGCAGCCACTACATGTGAACAGTCCTGTCAGGCTGTAATCTTAAGATCCGGGTGGGTAGCTGAGGGGCGGTAAAATCATTCTCAGCTGCCTGTATAAAAAAGCCTTTATAAAAGCCCAAATCTGACTGTAGTTCTAACCTCCAAATCTAAAAGAAAAAAAAATATGGGTACCCTGTTTTTTGTAACATTGGCTATATGGACAACAAAAGCTCTACTAAACTAGCTGTGCTTCAAGTATCTATTCCCATGAGAAGTGTTCAAGTTTGATTTAGGTGTCCCTCCAGATTAAAGTGGTTGTAAACCCTTACAAACCACTTTGACCTACAGGTAAGCCTAGATTAATGCTTACCTGTAGGTCCAAGAAATATCTCCTAAACCTACATGGTTTAGGAGATATTTACTAAAAGACAGTGACAGCTGCTAACGGCGATATGCCGTTAGTGGCAGCTCGCATGCGCGGGAGTGACGTCATCTCTGCTCCGGCGCTGTGAGTGGCCGGAGCAGCGATACCCGGAAGAAAATGGATGCTACGAGCTACAGGGGACAGCGGTGACACCACTGGCTCCTGTGTCAGGTAAGTGACACATAATGGGCTACTATACGATGCATAGTAGTCCATTATGCTTTACCTTTGCAGGGAGACAAAGAGGAAGTAACACTCATCAGGGTTTACTTCCTCTTTAAAACCTTTGTATGGCCATGTTTCTTGTTTAACTGCCCTGTATGGGCTTCTGAGCCAATGAACAAAGGGGTTCACACAGTGCCTTGAAAAAGTATTCATACCCCTTGAAGTGTTTCACATTTTGTCATGTTACAACCAAAAACTTAATGTATTTTATTGGAATTTTATGTGATAGACCAACACAAAGTGGCACATAATTGTGACACGGAAGGAAAATGGTAAATTTTTGCCAAAATTTTTTACATATAAATAAATGAAAAGTGTGACATGCATTTGTATTCAGCCCCCTTTACTCCGATACCCCTAACTAAAATCTAGTGGAACCAATTGCCTTCAGAAGTCACCTAATTAGGTAATAGAGTTCACCTGTGTGAAATTTAATCTCAGTATAAATACACGCCACATTAATTGATATCTATGAACTTTCTAGCTTTCATTTTCCAATTTCCTTATGTAGTTTAATTATATTATTGTTTAGTGCTGTCAATATAGTAACTTCACTTTCCAGTATCTTTCGAATAAGTGGTACTATATGCTGTTTCAGTATAAATACAGCTGTTCTGTGAAGCCCTCAGATGTTTGTTAGAGAACCTTAATGAACAAACATTATGAAGTCCAAGGAACACACCAGACAGGTCAGGGATAAAGTTGTGGAGAAGTTTAACTGCTTGATGATGGCGGGGCAGTGCGGCTCTCGTTCTGGGATGCCATCGTATGATGGCGTCCCAGAACGGCTGTTCTCGCTCTCCCATGGGAGCGTGCATCGATTGCGGCCGCACCGTGTTGCTAGGATATGGCGCGACTCCAATCTCTGTAAAGATCCGCATCCGTGGCTCTTTAACCATGTGATCGGCTGAGTCCAATCACAGACGGTCACATGTAAACACAGAGATGCCGGTAATCGGCTGACAGAGTGTGTGGCAAGGAGAGCCAATCAGTGGCATCTCCACGCAGGGGGGCATCTAGGAATGTAATCAGGGCACTGATCATTAGTGCCCTGATTACAGTAAAACAATACAGTGTCACCAATCAGTGCCCACCATTGCCAGCAATCAGTGCCTAAAGGGGCAGCAATCTGTGCCCACCAGTGCCACCAATTAGTGCCCATCAGCGATGCCCAGTGAAGGCGAAAATTTACTTTGCTATAAAATTTACTGACAGAAAAGAGTAAAAATTATTATTTTTTTCAAAATTTTTGGTCTTAGAAAAGTATAAAAAATGTGTTTGGGTACAATGTAGCACGACTGCGCAATTGTCATTCAAAGTGCGACAGCGCTGAAAGCTGAAAAATGGCTTGGGCAGGAAGGGGGTGTAAGTGCCCGGTAGGCAAGTGGTTAAAGTAGGGTTAGGTTATAAAAAAAATAGCCAAGCTTTTTTTTTTTTCCCAAGCTTTGAATATCTAATGGAAATGGAGCACTGTTCAATCCATCATCCGACAATGGAAGGAGTATGGCACAACTGCAAACC
Source organism: Lithobates pipiens (assembly GCF_037356315.1). Taxonomy (NCBI): domain Eukaryota; kingdom Metazoa; phylum Chordata; class Amphibia; order Anura; family Ranidae; genus Lithobates; species Lithobates pipiens. Next base: position 73,127,094 of record NW_027507764.1, read on the forward strand.
TACCAAGACATCGCCGCTCACCTAAACTAACAGGCCGGGCAAGGAGAACAATAATCAGAGAAGCAGCCAAGAGGCCCATGGTAACTCTGGAGGAGCTGCAGAGATCCACAGCTCAGGTGGGAGAATCTGTCCACAGGACAACTATTAGTCGTGCTCTCCACAAATCTGACCTTTATGGAAGAATGGCAAGAAGAAAGCCATTGTTGAAAGAAAGCCATAAGAATATGGATTAAGCCAAATATAGGGCAATCTTAGAAGAAAACCTGTTAGAGTCTGCAAAAGACTTGAGGCTGGAGTGGAGGATCACCCTCCAGCAGGACAATGACCCTAAACATACAGCCAGAGCTAGATTAGAATGGTTTAGATGAAAGCATATTCATGTATTAGAATGGCCCAGCCAAAGTCTAGACCTAAATCCAATTGAGAATCTGTGGCAAGAATTGCTGTGCATAGACATTCTCCATCCAGTCTGACAGAGCTTGAGCTATTTTGCAAAGAAGAATGGGCAAAAATGACACTCTCTATATGTGCAAAGCTGGTAGAGACATACCTATAAAGACTTGCAGCTGTAATTGCAGTGAAAGGTGGTTCTACAAATTATTCCCCCCCCCCCTCCCGGGAGGGCGGGGGGCTGAATATAAATGCACGCTGCACTTTTCACATATTTATTTAAGAAAATTGAAAACCATTTATGTGCCACTTTGTGTTGGTCTATCACATACAATCCCAATAGACTACATTTAGGTTTTTGGCTGCAACATGACAAAATGTGGAAAATTCCAAGGGGTATGAATACTTTTTCAAGGCACTGTACTTATTGGGTCTGTCTACAGGCCACTCATATACTCTGTATAGATCATTGTGTACAAAAGATATCAAGGTCAAGTTTTCTAAATAACCGATAACTGTCTAGAAAAGATGATATCATCAATAAACATTAACCAAGCAAGCTGCCAACAATAGAGAAAACTCAGGAGGGGATTACTGAAGGTGCCAAGATAATATTGCATTGTAAAACCAGGGAACTGTCATAAAGATTAAATGCTCCAGCCAAACTGGCCCGATCTTTCCTAGGTTTGGGCAGACACATACATGTGTTTACAAAACCTGTATTACATGGATGCTGATCTTCTAGATCTTGGTGGCATCACACATGTAGCAGGACAATGAGTGAATAAACGGACAGCTTTAATGAACATATGGATGGATTTTCCATACAACCTGCATTATGAATCAGCTATAGCTATGGGTTTCAGTTGCTTTTTATGGCATTTTTTGTTTTCAATTTAAATCAGTAATTTTTGCTAGAAAATTACTTATAACCCCCAAAGATTATACATTTTTTTTAGCAGAGACCCTAGGGAATAAAATTGCATTTTCTCCCCCCTTCTCTCTTGCTCTCCCACTTCCTATCCCTTTCCTAGGATACCCCCCGTGTGCACATTATCCTAAATTGCTGACATTCCCTCATATGGTTGATACTGTATCTACATACTAACCACATATGCTTTTTTCTTAATTTTTACATGTATGTTTTATTATTACGCAGGTTGCAGTATGGAGTGGACCTTCCCCTCCTCAGTTGTCTTTTTCTTCCTTTCTTAAAGCAGAACTCCGGGATTGGCAAAAAATCCCCCCTTAGTATACCCCCTACACAAAACACTAAACAATTATTACCTTTGTGAAATTCCTTACAATTGATGAGAAAAGTCCAATTTAATTTCCAGGAAGTCATCTCTGTAATTCAAAAAATGTAGCATGTATTCTGCCAAGGAGGAGCTCTTAGAACAGGGATTACATCACATCCTCTCCTCTCTCTCTACACACCATAATCAAACTACATTTCCGAAGAACGTTTGGGAATTGTAGTGAATGTGGGAGGTACAATAGGCCTGTACATGTTAAATGTGAACACGCCCACTTCAACATAAATCACACCCCCTCATTCTGCAGCCAGCCAGCCATACTACTCAGTAACACACAGCAGGATAGGTAGGTTACAGCCCTATAAATGCAAAGTGTGTTTGTGCTCTCCCCTCCAGCCACAACAGATAAACATATTGCCCTTACTTGCTTTATGTAATCATTACTGAACTGTAGGCACATGCCTATAATTATATATTATACACGCTGTACTCTGCTGTAATTCAGTATTAGAAATATTCCTACTCCTGCAGTAGCTTTGAGATCTTTCTAAGAGCAATCAATGCTTGTATGGCATATGTGAGCATATACAGTGCCTTGCGAAAGTATTCGGCCCCCTTGAACTGTTCAACCTTTTGCCACATTTCAGGCTTCAAACATAAAGATATAAATTTGTAATTTTTTGTGAAGAATCACCAACAAGTGGGACACAATTGTGAAGTGGAACAAAATCTATTGGATAATTTAAACTTTTTTAGAAAATAAAAAACTGAAAAGTGGTGCGTGCAAAATTATTCGGCCCCCTTTACTTTCAGTGCAGCAAACTCACTCCAGAAGTTCAGCGAGGATCTCTGAATGATCCAATGTTGCCCTAAATAACTGATGGTGATAAATAGAATCCACCTGTGTGTAATCAAGTCTCTGTATAAATGCACCTGCTCTGTGATAGTCTCAGGGTTCTGTTGAAAGCGCAGAGAGCATCATGAAGACCAAGGAACACACCAGGCAGGTCCGTAATACTGTTATGGAGAAGTTTAAAGCCGGATTTGGATACAAAAAGATTTCCAAAGCTTTAAACATCCCAAGGAGCACTGTGCAAGCGATCATTTTGAAATGGAAGGAGTATCAGACCACTGCAAATCTACCAAGACCTGGCCGTCCCTCTAAACTTTCAGCTCAGACAAGGAGAAGACTGATCAGAGATGCAGCCAACAGGCCCATGATCACTCTGGATGAACTGCAGAGAACTACAGCTGAGGTGGGAGAGTCTGTCCATAGGACAACAATCAGTCGTACACTGCACAAATCTGGCCTTTATGGAAGAGTGGCAAGAAGAAATCCATTTCTCAAAGATATCCATAAAAAGTCTTGTCTAAAGTTTGCCACAAGCCACCTGGGAGACACACCAAACATGTGGAAGAAGGTGCTCTTGTCAGATGAAACCAAAATCGAACTTTTTGCCCACAATGCAAAACGATATGTTTGGCGTAAAAGCAACACAGCTCATCACCCTCAACACACCATCCCCACTGTCAAACATGGTGGTGGCAGCATCATGGTTTGGGCCTGCTTTTCTTCAGCAGGGACAGGGAAGATGGTTAAAATTGAGGGGAAGTTGGATGCAGCCAAATACAGGACCATTCTGGATGAAAACCTGTTGGAGTCTGCAAAGGACCTGAAACTGGGACGGAGATTTCTCTTCCAACAAGACAATGATCCCAAACATACAGCAAAATCTACAAAGGAATGGTTCACAAATAAACGTATCCAGGTGTTAGAATGGCCAAGTCAAAGTCCAGACCTGAATCCAATCGAGAATCTGTGGAAAGAGCTGAAAACTGCTGTTCACAAACGCTCTCCATCCAACCTCACTGAGCTCGAGCTGTTTTGCAAGGAAGAATGGGCAAGAATTTCAGTCTCTCGATGTGCAAAACTGATAGAGACATACCCCAAGCGACTTGCAGCTGTAATCTGCAAAAGGTGGCTCTACAAAGCATTAACGCAAGGGGGCCGAATAATTTTGCACGCCCCGCTTTTCATTTTTTTATTAGTTAAAAAAGTTTCGAAAATCCAATAGATTTCGTTCCACTTCACAATTGTGTCCCACTTGTTGGTGATTCTTCACAAAAAATAAAAATTTTATATCTTTATGTTTGAAGCCTGAAATGTGGCAAAAGGTTGAAAAGTTCAAGGGGGCCGAATACTTTCGCAAGGCACTGTAAGTGCCGCCTCATCTGTGCCCATCAGTGCTGTCTGATCTCTGTCCATCAGTGCCTCCTATCTGTGCCCATAAGTGCGGTCGTATCTGGGCCCATCAGTGCCACCTGTCTTTGCCTGTGCCCATCAGAGCGGTCTCATCTGTGCCCACCAGTGTGGTCTCATCTGTGCCCATATGTGCAGCCCTGTCGGGATCGTTAACAGACATTTGCCAGAGGACAAAGCGGAGATCCCTGGCTGTGACAGATCTTTTACATGAAACACTGGATGTCGTACCGTCCCGCCTCCTGGCTCTGCACTTAGAGATGTCAAGTGGGTGGCAGGATGGATTTGGGGTGGTGCTGGCAGGGTGCAGAGAAGGAGGAAGGAGGAGAGGAAACCACCTCCATGAGTGGTACAGACTGAGGTCTGCGAGACTCCCTCCGCCCACTACAGCAAGCAGGGACGGAAGTACAAGTCCCTGCTTGCTTTAGAGAACTACTAGTGGGAAGTGCCAAGACTGCTGGCTGAGGGTACAGGAGGAATAGCAGCCAGCGGTCTTGTAAACAGGAAATCATTGGAGATTAATGACTTTTCTGTAAAATCATCAGGCTGCTACAGAGGAACTACAGAGTTCAGAGGAAGATGGGTGGCATAGTTGGTAAAGGAAGGAGATCAGCAACAAGGACATGGAAAAAAGTTATTTCCCAGAGTTCTGCATTAAAGCGGTAGTAAACCCGCTGAAATTTTTTAGATCGAGGCCCCCGATATCTCCGACGACTCACGCCAATGGAGCTGACATGTTCCCTCGGCGTGTCTTCTGGGTATCATGGCTCCGGCGCTGTGAGCGGCTGGAGCCGCTATATCGTCACTCCCGTGCGGGAGATTTCTTTCCGGCAGGGTCCAGCGACTGCCGGGCTTTCACCTGAAAAATCCCCTGTGTGCATGCGCCGCTGCAGTCAGCGGCTCATTGCCAGGGGAATATCTCCTAAACCATACAGGTTTAGGAGATATTTTTTTTACCTACAGGTAAGCCTTATTTTAGGCTTACCTGTAGGTAACAGTTAAAAAAAACACTACACAACCGCTTTAAGTGTTCAACTTTTACTCATTTAACTCAATAAAGATTATTGAAACAAAATGGCGATCGTTGCAATTTTTATGTCACAATCAAATTTTGAGGGAAGAATACACTTTAATGAATTTAAAAAAAACACAATAGTTACCCTATTTTTTTTTTGTATAATAAGAAAGATGATGTTACGCCGAGTAAATAGATACCTAACATGTCAGGCTTTAAAATTGTGCACGCTCGTGGAATGGCGCCAAACTACAGTACTTAAATCTCCATAGACGACACTTTAAACGCCTTTACAGGTTACCCGTTTAGAGTTACAGAGGAAGTCTAGCGCTAGAACTATTGCTCTCACTCTAATGTTCGGGGCGATAACTCACAATACTCACACAATGGTATCAAGGTGCCCTGCATTTGCATACAATGATGCAGAGAGCAGCCAGTGATGTCACACAAGAGAAGGTGGCCCTGTGCATCATGTCATTAGTCTGAAGACATGGGATTAGAAAAAAGAAATAAAAAGAAAATTATTTTTCTGGGATGGGGATCATCAAGCTGGGCCTTTTGCTGCCAAAACCAGTTTTGAATTTTTTGCACATACTAAAGCCCACATTTTATGCCTGAAGATTAGTTAATAACTTGCAGACAAATTCTATATATTGCCTGACTTTTTTGTAACAGTGGCAAACTTTTATTACTCCTAATTATCCAAAGACAACACTTTAAAAGCTTTTACATGTCATCAGTTTAGCATTAACCATGAATGATGGCCCTAAAATGACTGCTCTCACTATAATCAATTGTCCTTTTTGTCCGCAGCCACACACATTTCTATTATTTTTGTGTGTAGGTGCGGGCTTTGAAAGTGTTTTTTTTTTTTAAATCTGTTACTTACATTTTTTATTTTATTTTCAATATATTTATATTACATAGGGGACAAAAAGCTCCCTATGTCATAGCATATTTACAATGACAGGTTTTCTTTGATGAGAAACCCTGATATGGGGGAGGGGATGGTTGTATGTTCCAGTGTCTATGGATTTGATCCACTGAAAGTATACAGTACATACACTCCCAACTGCTGTAGAAACTGTGTGTGTGTGTGTAAACCCTACTGCAGCCAATTAAAATCAGTCTATATATGCAGTAAAGCATGCTTGTTAAAGTCACGGTGGAACCTAAGGGATTAGTCCTCTGCATTGTGTAAAAAAAAACTGTTTGATCCTGTATTCTCTAATCCTGCCCTTCTTTCACTGTCCTCTATGCATCTCCTGATGGTACAGAGCATTGGAGGCACTCTGCACATGCTCAGTTTGGTGTGCATTTCTGAAGAGTTTTTTTTGGTGGGGGGGGGGGGGCAGTGTGCATGTGATCAGCACAGGGCCAATCAGCACAGTCCAGAACAGAGGGTCAGGGGTCATGCAGGCTCATAGGACAGTCAGAAGAGAATCAAAACTCCTCCTACAAGCTTTAACCAGTGCTCAGCTGAACCCTGACAGAAGTCACAAGACTCCTATATACTGCTGATGAGAAAAGGTATTTAGCAGTTTATATTTTCTAAAATAATTGTGTACTGTGGGAGACCAGATATAGTGAATGCAGAGAGGGGCGCACTGACCTAGTGCAATTCCATTAAAAACATTTATTAAAGAATAAAAAGTGAAACACAAGATACTCACAAAACATATTTTGTATAAACGCATGTCAAAGCACAATGTAGAAAAGACGCCTTTGGGACTGGTGGGATGCTCCAAAGATGCAAGGAGACCAAATGGGGTCCATGATGACTAGGCTGATGCGTTTTGAGGAAACCTCTTCACCCACGGTGAGGTCTGATGGTAGTGGGGATGGGTACCTGTCAAAAACAGGTACCTACTCCCCCCCACCCCCACTGTGAAAGGTGCCAATGTGGCGCCGGACGGGGAAGAAAACAGATAAGCGGAGCTTCCACTTTTGGGTGGAACTCCGCTTTAACCATTTTAAAACCACTGGGATCCGATCACATGATCAGGTCCCAGCGTCAGCTTCAGTGTAGAGGAGGGACAGCAGACAACGGATACCCCATAGTAAGCCTATGGGTAATGTCATCGCTCGGGCTCTGCAGCCATTGTCGCTGCCCCTCCTCTACAATGAAGCTGGTGCTGGGACCCAATCATGTGACTAGACAGGAGCGGCTCAGAATGGGTAAGTATAGACATTTTTTTCTTTTACAGGGTAGAATAGGGATGGGAGTAGGTTTAGGCCGAGTGAGAAATTGGCTTAAAGTTGAATTCCAGTCGGAGTTTAAAGAATCACTTAACAAATTGAGCACATTCTTTGCTTCTCTAGTAACAGCCGCACTCTATCTGAAAATGTGAGAGTCACTCTGACAATGTTTGTATTACGAATGTCACACTTTCTGGGATATGTGACATGTGGCGTCTTCCCCTGCAACAGGACTGTTTTTCTGGTTGGAAATATGACCATGTTTTCATGAACAAGCACATTCCAATTAAAGCCCACAATAGACTCCATCCTCTCACACTCTCTTAGGGGTGATACTACAGATGGGTCCTTCGCTCAGCTGCTATATTTGGTTAGTTATAGACTGTTTGTTGTGTAAGATGTTATATTTTGCCTGACCATTATATGAACAATATGCTCCAGTATTATTCTTTTTATTTTTATTTTTTTCCATAAAATAATTTGGGGGGAAAAAAAAGCCCACAATCTTGTATTTCTGTTTTGATAGACTGGGGAAGGTTTAGACTCTCCATCAGGTTTGAATTGCTGGCTGTAGAAGATGTTTATGAGGCATAAAATCTCTTAAAGCAGTAGGTAGGTGTTCTTAAGCAGGTCTTAAAGTGGTACAAAAAGGCAGATCGTTTTCCCTAAATACTTATCTGACACCACTCTCGATCCAGCGCTATACCTGCCGGCAGCCCCACTCTGCTCTCTTTCTGCATTTGCGAGTTTCAATGAGAGCAGCAGGAGCCATTGACCCCTGCTGCTGTTGGCCAAATCCTGTGAGGAGGGGGTGGGGAAATGTTGTGCTGCGTGTGTCTACGGACGCACACAGCCTGGCTCAGGAGTGCGCCCACACAGGTGTCTTCATAGCAAGCAGCTTGCTATGACGACAGTTGGAGAAGAAGAGGAGCAGACAGCACCGGCGGGCAGGCATGTACTGGCCATTGGGACTACCGGGAGTTTCCCGGTGGGCCGATGGCTCAGTGGGCCACTCTGATGTAAGGGGGCTAGTAATGGGACACTGTGATGTAAGGGGGCTAGTAATGGGACACTGATGTAAGGGGGCTAGTAATGGGACACTCTGTTGTAAGGGGGCTGGTGATGGGACACTCTGATGTAAGGGAGTGCTGATGGGACACTCAAAATGTAAGTGGGCCTGTCTGGATAAAGTCCAGGGCCAATTTTTTGTCCCAGTCCAGCCCTGCCGGCGGGGGACCCCAAAAAGAGAAGGTTCGGGGCCGCTATGTGCAATACCATTGCACGCAGCAGGTAAGTATAACATGCTTGTTAGTTTAATTAATCACTTTGAGTCATACAGACAGAACTATTCTTAGGAAGTTCTCCCAGGAGTGTTATCCAAAAGTCATCTTTGCTTAAAGAGGGATTCCACCAAAAAAAATAAATATTAAAAGCCAGCAGCTATAAATACTACAGCTGCTGACTTTTAATAAATGGACACTCACCTGTCCCGGTTTCCAGCGATGCCGGCAGCCGAGGCCGATCGATCACTCGGCCCTCGGCTGCTGCCGCCACCATTCTAGGTGAGGGAATCAGGAAGTGAAGCGAATCGGCTTCCCTTCCTGGTTCCCTACTGCGCATGCGCGAGTAGCGCACCGCAATAGGAATTCTCCGCGATGTCACTGGGACCCGTGTGTGTCCCAGCAGACAGCGCGGCAGGACAGGAAATGGCGTAGACTCCCACGGGAGTCTATGCCCGGAAGTGGGTGTAAATACCTGTCTTTGACAGGTATCTCCACCCCCCTCCCCCCTGAAAGGTGCCAATTGTGACACCGGAGGGGGGGAGGGATCCGATCAGCGGAGGTTCCACTTTAGGGTGGAACCCCGCTTTAAGTGGTGACTGGGAAGAAAAGCACCAAAAGCAGAATGTATAGGTGGCATCTGGAGAGATCATCAGACTAATTTCCCCTTCAATTCTATCAGTTCAGTGCCCACTCTGTTCAACAATACCAAGCTCTGAAGAAGGGTAAATCCTTTGAACACCCAAAACCCGTTTTATTTTTTTGATATAAAAATCTGAATAAAATCAAACATGGACTTTATAGGTTCTGCTTTTGGAGCTTTCCTCTTTGCACAGCAGGTTTGAACTACTATCTGTGTTCCTATTGGGAAGATTTCCCCTCGCTTAGACCACTTTCACACCACACCGCCGATAGCGTGGGCAGTAAAACGCCGCTATTTTTATTGATTTCAATAGGGAGCAGCGGTGGAGGAGCGGTAAACACACCGCTCCTTCACTGCTCCAAAGAAGCTGCTGGCAGGACTTTTTTCTGACATCCGGCCAGCGCACCGCTGTAGTGTGAAAGCCCTCGGGCTTTCACACTACACACAATGGTGCAGCTTCTTTAGGGCGTTTTGCAAGCACTATTTCTAACGCTATAGCGCCTGCAAAACGCCCTGGTGTGAAAGGGGTCTTACTGTCAGTGCAGGAAATGATGGTAAATGTTGCCAAACGAGCCAAAGACAAAGATTAAAACTTCAAACCACACAGAAAATTTTTCTTCCCCACATTATCCAAAAAATGGCTGTAGTTATACTTTATTCTGATATTTTCTAGTTTCACCCTCACTTTAATACCTCCACTTCAAGTATTGTCATAATGAACTTCAAATGAAGACCCATCTGTTTAACTGCAGTTCATTCCTCGCTGAATCAAAGTTTCACAATGAGTTTCACCCCTAAAAACCCAACGCCAGTCCGTGAGAGCTCAATTTTTTGGCAAGCAAAGCAGAATAACACAGGAACAGGGGAGGGGGTCCTGTAGTGTACTCCAAGTTATGGAATTTACAAGTAAAATTCCTCTTATCCTAATCAAGTACTACAGGGCAAAGACTGGATAATCATAGACCCTGGGACATCACCAAGCAATGAATAAGGGTGGGCAACAACAAGGCAAACAGAACTGTGCTAATAGGTTCAACAATGACAAGGATCTTCGGGCCCAATTCAGAGTGCTGTTGCAAGAATATTGTGGCCGAAGAAGACTGGACGTCCACCTATATGAACTTGGAGAAGGGATAAACTGAAGCTCAGGTGGCAGCCTTGCAAAGCTTGGCAATAGGGGCTTGGTGTAGCCACAGATTATATGGAGTGAGCACGTAAGAGTGCTGGAGGTTATTCCTTTAGAATGTAAGTTCTTGAGACAAGTTGTCATCGCAAGCTGCCATTATTTTATTTTGAAGCAGGAAGCCCTTTTTGAGGCTCTGATAACACAACAAAGAGACGGTTCATTTTTCTAATAGTAGCTGTGGCTTTTAAGTAAACTCTGATAGCTCTGACAATGTCTAGCCAATAAAGAATAATCTCTTTGGAGTGCTTAGGAGCAAGGCACAAGGAGGGAAAGACTGGGGGGCTGATTTACGAAAGACGTTCGCCTCTACTGTGCGAGGCACAACCCACATTTTCATATTTACGAAATGATGCGCTGGGAGCAGAACGTGAATCCTCCATTTACTATAGGGATCTTGGCACAAGGGAGAATGCAATCTGTGCGCCACTATGGACATGGTGCATGGCATCTTCAATTCAATATTAATCACTTCATTACCCGTCTATAGTAATATGACGTCCGTAATCAGCGCATTTTTATAGCACTGGTCGCTGTATAAATGTGACTGGTCCCAAAAATGTGTCAAAAGAGTCCGATATGTCCGTCACAATGTCACAGTCACAAGAAAAATCGCAGATCGCAGCCATTACTAGTAAAAAAAAATGACATAAATCTATCCCATATATTGTAGACGCTATAACTTTTGTGCAAACCAATCAATATACGCGTATTGCAATTTTTTTACCCAAAATATGTAGAAGAATACATATCAGCCTAAACTGAGGAAAAACTTTGTGTTTTTTTTTTTAAATTGGGATATTTATTATAGCAAAAAGTAAAAAACATTGTGTTTTTTCAAAATTGTCGCTCTTCTTTTGTTTATAGCGCAAAAAATAAAAACCGCAGAGGTGATCAAATACCACCAAAAGAAAGCTCTATTTATGGGGGGAACATTTCATTTGGGTACAGTGTTGCATGACTGCAAAAAAATTGGTCTGGGCAGGAAGGGGGTGAATGCCCTGTATTGAAGTGGTTAACAGAAGATGGAGGTGCCAATATTATGGGGTGATGTGAGGAAGTTTAGTAACAATTGCCTAAGTAACAAATATGTCCAAAATAGAATGAGAAAGTAATTTTTTCAGAGAAAGCCTGCTGTGCCTACAAGTACGTTTAGAACTGCGCAAGATCAAGCACTGTGTATGTGCAAACAGCACTTGCGCTTATTCAAATGTGTTTGTTCACTCCACGGCCAAAATCTTTGTAAATGTCAAACAACGTAAATGCAATTGTTTGGGTTGAACGGGCGCACCTCTAAACTAAAAACTTTTTTTTTTAACACACGTTGGTTCACCTTCACCTTAGGATGCTAGCAACCAACTGAGCATGTCCAGCAAAGTTTTGTTAAGAGATGTATGGGATTTTTTTCCCCCATAATCATAATTACCTAGGTGGATGCAGCATCGGTCCTATGCTGCATCGGTCCCCCGCCGCCTCTTCACTGTGAACCGAGCCCTCGAACCCTACCGATGGCTCGGTTCTCTCACCTCCCCGAGTGGAGTGCTGCTCTGCTCCTCCATGCTCGCTGGAGCACTGAGCTGTGGAGGGACGTGGAGTTGGGATGATGCGGTGCCTGGACTGATCTTGGTGACGTCAGCAGAGATCGGACTTTGGACCGCTCTCTGCTGAAAATGGGAACATAAACACAAATTGCACTCCTGTGACCCATAGGAGAAGACCAGCCGAATGAGCTCAGGCTGGACTTCTCCTTTAATGTCCAATTACTGGAAGGTGCCAGCCAATAACCTAGGGTCCCTGTCCCATGTCCATTGGGGCTTGTTCATACTTGCCTAAATTTCTAATGCTCAACAAACGCTCCTATAGCTTTTGTATGGGCGTCGGACAGGCGTCAATGAGCTTTACATGCAAGACAAAAACAATTCCATAGCTCAACTCACCAACCAGTCTGCTGACCAACCAAATTAACTTGTCTAACCATCTGTTAAAAGCAGGGGTTTAGTTAGCACACATTTGCAAATATGAAAGCTGCAAGGCCCCGTCACGGCACCCTGTGTTGCTTGCAGGCCTAACACTACAAATTTATAAGTGTCTCCACAGTGGAAGCACATGCATGGAATGGATAGATGTGGGACAGGTGAGCCTGCAGGCTGCCAAAGCCCCCTTAAAGAAACAGGAGCACACTGGACACCCAGCAAGAGCACAATGACAGCCCAGTGTGTCCCCGGACTACAAGCAACGCAGGGTGCCGTAATGAGGCCTTGCAGCTTTCACATGCGTTTGCAAATGTGTGCTAACTAAAATCCAGCTTTTAACAGATGGTTAGACAGGTTAATTTGATTGGTCAGTAGACTGGTTGGTGAGTTGAGCTATGGATTTTTTTTTGTCTTACATGTATATGCCCTCCATGTGCTCCTCACCGTGAAGGCCAGTTATGGGTGTGGGCAGTGGCCAGTTTTTTGTTACTGTTCGTATATATGGTCTGGGGACACACTGGGCACCTTCACTGCCATTGTGCTCTTACTGGGTGTCCAGTGTGCTCCTGTTACTTTAAGGGGGCTTGGGCTGCCTCCAGGCTCACCTGTCCCATATCAATCCATTCCATGCATGTGCTTCCACTGTGGAGACACTTATAAATTTGAAGTGTTAGGACTGCAAGCAGCACAGGGTGCCGTGACGAGGCCTCGCAGCTTTCACATTCGTTTGCAAATGTGTGCTAACTAAACCCCTGCTTTTAACAGACGATTAGACAGGTTAATTTGGTTGGTCAGCAGATTGGTTGGAGAGTTGAGCTATGGAATTGTTTTTGTCTTACATGTATATGCCCTCCATGTGTTCCTCACTGTGAAGGCCAGTTATGGGTGTGGGCAGTGGCTAGTTTTTGTCAATGAGCTTTAGTACGGGCATTAGACAAGCATTAATGAGGAGTTAAAAATGCTCCCCAGGGGCGTGACCGGAAGCGGACCTGCATGGACGCTTGCTGAGGCAGCTCTCTCATCAGCCCAGCTACATAGGCCTTAAAGGGGGACAATCTGCACCCATCCGATGGGGAGATCGAGGGCCACCCGATCCGCGGCTAGCAGGGGACCCTCCGCCGCCCCTCCGGGGCCCGCAGCCGACCTCCGGACGTACTTTTCGCCGCCAGAAGCTCCGGCCGGCGGGCCTCCCAAGATGGCGCCGGCCGCGCCGGAGGCGACGCTACAGGCCCCATCCCCGGCCTCGAGTGTGTGGAGCGGCCACCGAGCGGAGATCGTGGAGGGCGGGACGCCTCCTCCACCCAGCACAGCCGACCGGACCCCCGCAGCGGTGAGTGAAGTGCCGCTCCCGCCCGCGTACCAGACCGCCAGCCTAGGCCCGAGGCCTACTACGAGGCCCCTTACTCCGGCCGTCTGTGCACCCATCCCCCCCGGCATACGGAGCAGAGCGAGGCCTTGAGGGATCTGAGCCCGCTGCGGTGGGGCCAGCGGTCCCCTCCACGCAGGGCGACCGACTGGGAGCAGGACGGGGGGGAGGCCTGGGGGGGGCAAGAGGCCGCACCAGGCTGGATCAGCACTCGGGGTACCTGGAGCATGGACCCCCTCCCCCCCCTACGGATACCCAATGCACGGGGAACCTCCTTAGGTTGCTGAGGGCGACGTCGGACCCCCTCCTCTCCACTAGTTCACTGGGGTCCCCCCCTTCCATTGAGGACACTGACTTCCCAGCCCTCCCCCCTCCGGGAAACCCACTGCCCTGGCCTCGGCGGGGACATGGGGGAGTGGCGGAGCCCCGAATGGACCTAGAAGTCCGGTCCCCACCACCCAAATCCCAGAGACTGTCCTCCACGAGGGCTCCTGGCCCACAGCGACATCGAAGTGGCTCCCCGGCCCCTGTCGGCCGTAGTACTGGCTTGGACCCGCAATGGGTAGTGGGGCAGACCCGCACGACCCCCCTGAAGTCACCACCTCCTCAGCCCGGGGCGTGGGACTCTCACATTGGGCCCCCCCCAGATTCACGGGAGACAGCTTATGGACCCCATGGTTCTCCACAGCCGCCCCTTCTGATTCCTACTGGGGTTGACCCTGGAGGGCCCCCCCCGCCCCTACACCCGCAGTGGCAGCAATACCTACAAGCTATCCCCACTAAGGAGGACTTTAAGCAATTGATAGAAGATGTTAAATCAACCTGTCGATCGGAAATACAAATGTTGCACTCCGGTCTCAAGCACTTAGCGGATCGGGTCGAGATGGCCGAGGAGGAGATACAGGAAACTAAAATTGCAATCCACAGGACCCAAGCACAAGGGGCCGACCATCGAATGCTCTTGAGGGACATGCAGCGTCATGTGGAAGACCTGGATAACCGGGGGCGTCGGCATAACATAAGGGTGAGGGGGATTCCAGAGGCGGACGGGCCGGAAGATCTCCAGATTATCCTGCAAGAAATATTTAATAACCTTCTTGGGGAACCCCCCTCCCAGTTTATTGAAATGGACAGAGCTCACAGGGCCTTGCGCTCTAAAGGTGCGACCTCTACCCCCAGGGATGTCATCTGTAGAATTACTTCGTTCCACATCAAAGAGGACATAATGAGACAAGCCCTCCTGGCCCGGGTGGTGAACTTTCGCGACATCCAAGTCCAGCTCTTCCCAGACCTATCCTGGCTCACACTGCAGAAGCGCAGATTGCTTCAACCGTTGCTCCGCACGTTGCAGGACGCCCATATTCCATACCGCTGGGGATATCCGTTCGCTCTTACAGCCAAGCATCAAGGCAAGACGGCAACCTTGCGGTACCCGGAGGATCTCCACTCCTTTTGTGAGGATCTGGGGCTTCATCCCCCCCAGTTGCCGGACTGGGATCTCGTGGCTGCACAGCCTTCCGCCCCCACCCTGTGGCAGAAGGTCCCCTCCCGTCAACGCCTTCGTAACCGGGAGGCGCCTAAGAAAACGGCCCGCCAAGGAAAGGGCTGAGGCTCTGCAAGGCGGCAATCTTCGGGTACTTTCTTTTTCTCCTTTTTTTTTTGATCCCGTAGGCCCGCGGGGCGCAAGGGATCGTGGCCCGTTTTGTTTGTTGGTTGGCCGATAGACTGATGTCCGGACACTCCGAACTTGCCCTTTTTTTTCAGCCCCAAGAGTTTCCGTTTTTTATTTGTTTT
The DNA here is from genome assembly GCF_037356315.1 of Lithobates pipiens. Taxonomy (NCBI): domain Eukaryota; kingdom Metazoa; phylum Chordata; class Amphibia; order Anura; family Ranidae; genus Lithobates; species Lithobates pipiens. The sequence goes on from NW_027507764.1 coordinate 73,142,453, forward strand.
TTCTCCCCCTACTAAGTGCCTTCATGTTGAGTTTTGTTTTCCTTAAGGCTGATGTATCTGTGAGATTGAGATCATGGGCTTCTCTCTGTCTCTGAGTCACCCCCCTTTTAACCGGATGCATTGGTGTTGCATCCGGGATTTTGGGAACTGCCTGGCGACTGTTGTCGCAGGGGCGTTCCCTCAGCTCCCCCCCACCTTACGTCAACGGCTTTATCTATGCCTCCTGCTGGGGGGGGCTGGACTCCCATGCGGCCGCCAGGCCCGACCCATGGGCTCGGGTTCTGGTGGCCCCCTGGGAATCCGATTGGACCTGAGCGATCTGCCTGTTCATGGTCTCCTATGGTTTAATTTTGTAATGAACAATGGTTGTTTAATTGCTGTGTACACCTTTATGTGCGATACTAACCTCTTCTCTCTCTCTCCTTTTCTACTTTTCCTTCTCCCTCTTCCCTCCCTGTTCTCTCACCGTGTCGTGGCTGGTGGGCGGCGTGGATCTACCTCTGGAGCCCATTCTCCGGAACGAGCAACCTCCTGGCTCCTGGCGGTCGTCCTGCATGGTGGAATATGGGTAAGTCTCCGCTTATACTGTCACCCCCCTGACATGACCAATGGCTAAGATTTTATCCCTTAATGTCCATGGACTGAATTCTAACGGGAAACGGCATCTGGCACTTAGGGAATTCAGGCAGTCAGGAGCGGATATAGTCTTTGTCCAGGAGACACACTTTGATAAGGGGGGGTCCTTCGCTTTCGCCTCTAGATATTTTCCTTTAGCTTACCTATCCTCGGGCCCTCACAGGAAGGCCGGCGTGGCCATCCTGATACGTCGCGGAGCTCCTTTTACCTACCTCGATCACTATGGTGATCCCGGGGGAGGCTTCTTGATTCTTAAAGGCAACTGGGGTTCACAGCCGATCACCCTATGCACCCTGTATGCCCCCAACGTCCGCCAACATGGCTTTCTTTCCAAACTCATGTCTCGTCTGTTCAAGTCGGACCATGGTTACTTGGTGGTGGGGGGTGACTTTAACCTGGCTCACTCCGCTATTGCGGACCGTTTGGCGACGACGACCCGGCCTCCCTCTGCTAAAGCTCTTAGGGATTCGAAACTATTCCGGCAGTTGACCCGTAGACACGCTCTCTTTGACGTCTGGCGGGCCCTTCACCCGGCGGACCGCCAGTACACGTTCTATTCGGCCCCGCACCAGTTGCACTCCCGCATAGACTACTTCTTTACTAATAACTCCACGCTGAGAGTGGCCCGCCGGGCCCATATCCTGCCGATTTCATGGTCGGACCACGCGCCGATCCTGCTGACATTAGATCTAGCGGCCCCTGTAATTAGACCCTACAATTGGAAACTTAACACCTTTCTCCTGCAACATTCCCCCTCACAGGCGGAAATGACCTCCACCCTGAAACTTTACTTCGCTGAGAATGCGACCCCGGACGTTACTCTCCCCACTCTGTGGGAGGCCCATAAGGCGGTCATTCGCGGAAAGTGCATGGCTCTTTCTTCTGCTTTAAAGAAGGATGCAGAGGCCGCTAAATTGCGGACGGAAAGGGAACTGGGGCAGTTAGAAAGGGATATGCAGGCCTCTCCGTCACTGCGACTCCTCCGGAAGATCACTAGGCTTCGTATGGTGCTTAAGGACCTGGCGCTTCGCCGAGTAGAAAAAGCCATTCTGCGGGTTAGGCAGCTGTATTACGATAGGGGCAACAAGGCGCACTCTCTCTTGGCGAGGAAACTAAACGATAAAACCCTTCTATCCACTCCACATCAGATTAAATCTAAAAACAACACCGTAGTCTCTCACCCTAAGGAGATAGCAGACACATTTGCGAAATTTTACGCGGAGTTGTACAACAGCGACGATATACCTAGTGCTCCCCTGTCGGAGGAGCTCTCCCAGCGCATGCGCCAATACTTGACAGACAGTGGGATCCCCCGCATCCGAGACCTGGATCTGGCCTCCCTGAATATGCCCATCACGGAGGAGGAAATAGAGCTGACCGTCAAGTCGCTACCGGCTCATAAATCCCCGGGCCCGGACGGTTTACCCTACGAATACTACAAAACGTTTCTGCCCCTTCTGCTTCCTTACTTGAGCAGATTGTTTAATGCGTTTTTGTTAAATACCCCGGTCCCTCCCGATATGCAACGCTCCTTCATCACCCTGATACCCAAGCCCGATAAGGACCCCATTCTCTGTGCCAATTATAGGCCCATTGCACTCCTGAATACAGATCTAAAGATCTTTACGAAGCTCCTCTCCCTCCGGCTCAATAGGGTCCTCCCCTCCCTCATCCATAAAGATCAGGTGGGATTTGTCCCTCTTCGCCAAGCCGGCGACAATACTAGGAGGGTCATAAATTTAGTCGACGTGGCGAATAGGGGGGGCACCCCGTCTTTGCTTCTGAGTTTAGATGCGGAAAAGGCATTTGATAGACTGGGGTGGCCCTTCCTGTTCGCCACGTTGCAGCACATGGGGATGAGGGGACCGTTTCTGCGGGCCATACGCCACCTTTACTCTAACCCGTCCTCCCAGGTTAAAACCCCCTTCGCTACATCCTCGGCGTTCTCGGTCTCTAATGGCACGCGCCAGGGCTGCCCCCTGTCGCCTTTACTATTTGCTATCTGTGTGGAACCCCTGGCGGCGTCCATTCGGCGGAACCCGGATATCAGGGGTGTCCCGGTTCGGGACAGGGAATTTAAGGTGGCCTTGTTCACGGACGATGTCATTCTCACCCTGACCCAGCCCAGGATATCCCTGCCTAACCTACATAGGGAGTTGGACCGCTACAGCGCCCTATCGGGCTATAAAATTAATGCATCCAAATCGGAAGCCCTCCCGGTAAATATGCCGCCCCAGGAAGTCGAACATCTCCGAGCCACTTTTCCGTACCACTGGAAAACTGATTCCCTGAAATACTTGGGGGTTCATATCACCCCGACCTTTGAATCTCTGTATCAGGCAAACTTCCCGCCCCTGTATGGAGCTATTAGGCACTTACTTTCCCAATGGCGGAAGCACCAAATCTCCCTCTTTGGTAGGATTGCTTCGGTGAAGATGACGATTCTCCCGAAGCTCCTCTACCTTTTCCAGACCCTTCCTATCCCAGTACCTTATCACCACCTGAGAAAACTACAGGCGGACCTGCTTGATTTTACATGGAATTACAAGCGTCATAGAATCCCTCGTTCGGTAATGACAGCCTCTCGCTCAGCCGGGGGATTGGCGTTTCCGGATCTTGTAAAGTATTTCCAGGCAGCTCAGCTCCGGGCAGTGACCTCTTGGTTCACCCAGAGGTCGTACAACCGATGGACGGAAATTGAGAAGCTCTGGATGGCCCCAGCGCATCCTAACAGTATGCTATGGAGCGCTCCAGCGTTGACTCCCCGGACCCAGCTGCTAGGATCTATGTCCCATTTACAGGGCCTATGGCGCAAGCTTACTAAGATACATGTCTTGTCCTCGGACAAATCGCTCCTGACGTCCTTCCTGTACCACCCTAAGATGCCAGACAGCCTGACGTATGCGATGTCCCACCCGTGGTCGTCCCGGAACCTCTTCCATCTGGGGACCTTAGTGGACCCCAGATCGCGGAGAATGTTGTCTTATGCTGATCTTCAGTCCAAATTTGACCTCCCGAGACAGAGCTTCTACAGCTACCTGCAGATACGGCATTTCGCCCAGACCATATCCTCTGACCTGCGATTCTCCCCTCCCTCCGCTTTTGAGACCATAATCCTAGAGGGCATGGCCCAAAGGGGATTGATATCAGCTATATATAAAATTCTTAATGCACCCCCGTTAGCTTCGGTACGCAGACATGCTTATATGCTCCGGTGGGAGGAACAGCTGGGGGAGGAGCTAACGGACGAGCAATGGCAGACGATATGGTCCCAGGCCTCGAAAAGCTCTCTATGCACGCTCTACAGGGAGAACGCGTACAAAATTTTGTTTTTCTGGTACATGACCCCAGACGTCCTTCACGCCATTTACCCTACCACCTCTGACAGATGCTGGAGGTGCTTGACTCACAAAGGCACGTTGTTCCACATTTTTTGGCAATGTCCCTTGGTGGTTCCCTTCTGGGAGGGGGTCCGGCGCCTTTTGTCGGATCTCTTGGACCGGTGGGTGGTTCTGGATCCTAAGACCTTCTTGTTGGGTATCCCTTTCCCTAAATTGACGAAGTCCCGCAAGACATTGTCACGACATATCCTGACAGCGGCGAGATGCCTAATAGCCCTACATTGGAAAAAGGTACTGCCCCCCGCTCTCGGAGCACTCCATGCTAGAGTTCAGGACGTGGAGTTGATGGAGAGGATGACCGCCAGGATCCGGGACAGGCTTGAGGCCCACGATGTGGTCTGGAGCCCTTGGAACTTACGGGAGCTCCGGAGGTGAAAATGCCGCAGGGACCACACATGGTGACTATACCCCCTGCCTTTCCTTACCCCTCCTCCCCCACGTTCCCCTCTCCCTCCTTTTTCTTTTCTCTTCTCTTTATCTCCTATGCTATTCTCTCTCTCATTCTCCTCACCCCTCTTATTTCCTATCCTTCTCGTCTCTGCTCTCGTTTTTCTTCTCTCTCTACTGCTTGGTATTCTTATATCTCTCTGCCAGTCTCTTTTTCCGTTTTCCTCATGGCTGGTGTTCCTACGTGCCTTGTTGCTCCTCTAGCGCACTACTTCGTAGATGCTGTTTCTCATGAGAAGTTAATACTGTTGGTAGCTGTTTATGATTGGGTGCGGGGCTACCCTACTGGACCCTGAGGTGGGCAATGCCACTTGTTGACTGACGGGGTCGGCCCGGTTGTTCGCGGGGGGCCCCCCCCGGGCTGGCAGTTGCCAGTCCTGGGGGGGCCTGCTGGAACGGGCCGCTGGATGGGTGGTCCCTGCAGCCCTCTATTATCTATTCTAACTGTTCTACTACGATGTAGTAATGCATGACGTGTAATGCACTCTTTGAATATAAATAAATATGTTATTTGAAAAAAAAAAAAAAAAATGCTCCCCAAACGCCCTATGGGCAGTTTTGAAGCGTTGGGCGCGCGCTAAAACTGCTCCACAAATGCCTATTCCATTACAGCAAATTAACAAATCTTAATGCCCCGCAACTGCCTGCCAGAGCATTTTCGAGGCGTTACCATAGACTAGAATGGGAGGCGTTGAAATGCTTCAAACGCCTCCTGACTTGACATAAGGCTTCAATTTTAAAGCGATGCCAACGCTTAGTGTGAACAACACTATGTGTTGTCTATTGTGGATAGATCTTAAAGCCAGTGTGAACCTTAAACCAGGACTTAGGATAGCGTTTTAAATAACATTTAGAGCTAAACATATTAAAGTCTCATGAAAATAACCAAAATGTGTTCCCACAGAGCAGTGGAAAGCATTTTCCACATGAAGCAGACTTCCTATCTGATAAATCCATCATAAAAACTGACAGACACTTTCAATTTCCATCATCTGTAACTCCATCCTCTGTAACTTGAGCAGAAATACATAAGAACATATACCTGCATTCACAAATGCATGAGTGTGTTTATGTGATTTTGGAGCAATTTTTTGTGTGCATTCTTTGCACAATTTTCAGGCTTCAGTGTTTTTAATCTAGCCAATGGAAAGCTAGTTACCAGTAGGAAAGAATTGTTAGGTAGAATTGTGCAGTCCTGCTCCAAAGAGGCTTCTTTACTTTTTCTGAGCATTAAACAAAATTGCTTAGAAGTGAACGGGCAAAATGGAATAAAACGGAAATCCGAGCTTCAAGCATTGAAGTGTGAATGGGGGCTAAAGATGATAATTCTGTACTGTAGTGAGTACAGATGAAGCATCTTCAAGTAATGTCATAGTGACATGCAACAAAATTGATGACTGCGGTAATTTAAAAAGCCGTCTTATCAGCTAACCTTTGCACAAAGCTATCTGTTAATCACAGAATCATGATTTTGCACTAAGCTGATATTTATTACATGTTGTTTCTTGCATACATGAGTGCAGAAGTTATAAAAAATGCTTGTTAAACAAATCTAAAGTCAGAACATTCATATGAAGATGCATAAGAAAATTTTCAGTACATTGGATGACTTGACAAATGTTATTGAAAAGTACTGTACTTCAAAACGTTGTTTCCTTTGAACATTCCATATTGGTATGAATGTCATTTCTCAAATAAAAACCACATTCGCTGTTCGTTCGAGAAAAAATTTCCATCTTACCCCTTCGAATTTTCTTGTGACTGTAGTCAAAAACAAGAATCTATTTGACCCCATTAATGATTAAAAGCTTTAAACAGTTATCATCTAAACATTTGTATCCACTGGAAAAAAATTTTGTGACAACTGTAATGCCACGTACACACGATCGGAATTCTCGTCCGAAAAAGCTCTGATGGTTTTCCCGACGGAATACGGCTCAAGCTGTCTTGCCTACACATGGTCACATCAAATTCCGATCATTTAAAACGCAGTGACGTAGGAAAAAGGAAGTTCAATAGCCAGTAGCCAATAGCTTCTGTCCCGTAGTTGAATCTGAGCATGCGTGATTTTTGGCGTGTCGGAATTGCATACACACGATCGGAATTACCGATAGAAAGTTTTTTCGCCAGGAAAATTGAGAACATGCTATCAATTTTTGGCTTGCTGAAATTCGGACAGCTAAATTCCGATGGAGCATACACATGGTCGCATTTTCCGATGAAAAGCTCTCATCGGTCTTTTTCTGGCCGGAATTCCGATCGTGTGTACGCGGCATAAGACTTTGCTCTTCCTAATGCCCGGTATATTGAAAAGATTCTCTTCTCTGATCCCCAGCCTCTCTCCTGTGTCCCTACAGAGGATGTTTACCTTTCCTAGTTGTCTATTGTCACTGTGACGGAAGGTGTAAGGCTCCGTTCACACTGCGATTCCAGGATTGCGGCAAAATACGGTGCGATTTTGGAGCAATGGCCGAGTGTCAAAACACGCTATAATCGAGGCAAAAAGCGCAACCGCAAACACTCCTGGCTCTGTGCCAAATTTGGTACATGAGTTTCTTTGGAGCGTTTTTTGAAGCAGAGGGAAGCCCATTCAAATGAATTGCGGCACTCCAAAAATGCTTAAAAAAAAAGCACTGCAGCAGCTGTCGCTGCACTATGCTCAGGTGTGAATGGAGCCCGATCAGAAAATCGTAGAAAGATACTGGATTTATGAGCGATCGTATGATAATCTGGGCTGCGGTAAGGCAAGTATATTCATACTTCATTTACAGACGACTGTTGGGTAACAGTGAATATATGCAGATGGGGTCATTTTAAGACTTAATATCAGGTAGAAAATAAAAACAGTAAATTAAGGAAGTCATACTATTTTAATTATAATCATGTATCCTACTTAACTGGCTTTAAGTGGAGCTCCACCCAAAAGGGGAAGCGCCACTTATCTGCCTCAACCCCCCCCCCCCCCCGTCCGCTGCCACATTTGGCACCTTTCAGGAGAATTGGGTACCTGGTTTTGACAGGTACCTGCTCCCTCTTCTGGCCGCGGCAAACTCTGACAGGAAGTCTAGTCCCCCTTCTCCTTCCCCCACAGCTGTGTCAATCAGAGAGCACAGCACACTTTGCGCATGCGCAGTAGGAAACCAGCTGTGAAGCCGCACGACTGCACTGCCGGTTTCCCCTAATGGAGATGGTGGCAGTAGTACCCAATAGCCGACTGAAAAATCGGCTCGGGTGAAGAGACTGCTGGATTCTTGGACAGGTTAGTGTCCTAATATTAAAAGTCAGCAGCTACAGGATTTTATTTTTTTCTGCAGGATCCCGGAGCTCCGCTTTAATTACATAAAGAGAGTACAGAAAGAACAGTCAAAATATAAGGTTACATACACTATTGGATATATACAATTTTGCATACGAATGTACAGGCAGTCTGATGGCGGTCATACATGGATTGAAACTTGGCCAGTTCAGGAGGGACCAGTCAAATTTAGATCCATGTGTGGCCACTGTGGTTGTACATCTACTGATCAGCTTCTGCACAACCGCCCTGTTACATTTTTCCTGCTTGATCAGCACCACAGGCTATAGCCTGCAACACTGATCAGGGTAGTCTGATGTATTCCCAATGGTTGAAAGAAAAAAAGAAACTGACTCATCTATGGGTTGCTCAAGTTTAGAGCAGAGGTACGAAAACAAGACCTGTGCAGACAATGCCACTTCAACTGTTTAACAACATTACAGCACAGATCCTCCTTTAAAAAATGAGAAACACTAGTGGACTGCCAACAGGTCCCATTGTCATCCAATGTCAACTATAATATACACATCAGGAAGATTTCAGTGTAGTATTTTTTAATTGGTTAAAAGGGCAAAAGTTTTTTTTCTATAGACGCAAATAAACTGGCTCAGGATTGAGCCTGCACAAGTGCTTTGGCGCACTCTGAGAAGAGAGAGAGCCACTCTGTGCAAAATCTTTGTACAGAACAGATAAGTATAATATGTTTATTATTTTGAGAAAAAAAAAAAAATGGAAGCTTTACAAAAGTATGGGATTAAAAAAAAAACAAAAAAACAAAAAAAACAATCAATCATAGCCACATAGGTGGATGCAGCATTGGTACAATGGTGCAATGCTGCATCTGTCCCGCACTGCATCTAAGACTGGGAACTGAGCGATTAAAGACCACTAATTGCTCAGTTCTATAGTCTTCAGTGACTGTCAGTCACTGGTTCTCTGCTCTGCTCCTCCAGTTGTCACTGAAGCACCAGGATGTGGAGGGGGAGGGAGCGGTTGACTCTCAGCAGTGCTCTGAGAGGCTAAGGTCGGCCATAGATGGAGAAAATGTCTTTCCTGCAACTACGGGATGCCACCCCCCCGCTGGCAGAAGACAGCGATTATTGCTAGCAGCTAAAAAGAGAAAAATGTTGGGACTTTGTGTGAGACCTTGAACATCCAGCTGCTCCTGATGAGTGGATACAAATCCACGAAACGCGTCAAGCTTTCATATTTGTTGCCATATCACAGTATCCATATCCATACCGTGGGTTTTATCCAAGGGTTGAGACATTGATTTATTTTTTATTATAATATGTTCATCATGTCTATGTCTAATTTGGGTGTACTGCTGACATCTATTTTACCATGTGATACATTGTTTATTATGCTATAAATTTTATTATGAGATATTGTATTAATCATGTTTTATTTACTTTGTATCATATTTATTGATTTAATTAATTACTTATCAATATATTGTATTAATCATGTTCTACCTACTTTGTATCATACTTACTGATTTAATTAAATACCTATCAAAAATACTGCTCTATGCCCATTATTGTCACTACTGAACATTGTATATACTATAATTAATGTCTTAGCCTACCCGAGTGGTGTATTTCATATAAAATCCCAATGTCCCTCATGTCCCCTATTTTCCCCCTTTTCTATTGCTAGCAGCTATAACAGCGGCTTGCAATAATTGCATGTAAAACCAGGCAGGCTGGTTGTGCCCAAGTTGGTCGATTGATCAACCTGGCTACAATCAGCCTGCCTATACATGTTTGGAATCTCTGCCAGTTCCTGCTGAACCAGCCAAAATTCAAACCATCTGGGAATCTGGGTAGATCCCAACACTAACGTCGGGGTCCCCCCAGAGCCTGGACCAGCTCCTGTGGCCCATAGGAGAAGTAGGGGTAAAAGGGTTTTGTCCTACTTCTCATTTAAATGCAACTAGTCAAGGTTCCTGACTTTTCTTTCACACCAGATCCCCATAATTCCCTGCACAGCAGCAGACTGCAAGATCGGGGATCTGAAAGCACCAACAGCAAATCAGACCCTCCTACAATGCAAATGCACTGACATTGCACATGTTGAAAGGAGGCAAGATAGAAAAGTTCTTAATCGTTGCTATGTTGCTGTCTCTTCATTGTCCAATCCACAGGTTGGGGAAGCAGACCAAGCTGTGCTACTGCAGTGGAAGTTAAAGCTGTAAAGCAGGGGTCTCCAAACTTTCTAAACAAAAGGGTCTGACTTTTGTCCTTCAGACTTTAGGGGGGCAGGAATTCGGCCAGTGGGGATAGAAAATGTCCTATATTCAGTAATGCCGCGTACACACGGGCGGACTGTATGGCGTACTTAGTCCGTTGAAACACATTTCAGCGGACAGTCCGCTCGTGTGTGGGCTTCAGCGGACTTTTTCAGCGTGCAGTCTGGCGTACTAAGAATTTCGGATTTTTCGAAATTCTGTCCGTCATACTTTGGTTTCAGCGGACAATCCGCTCGTCAGTATGCTAGTCGGACGGACTAAGAATGGCGCATGCCCAGAAAGGATTTACACGGCGAAAGGGTGCATTGCTGTGTATTGGACTTCCTATTTCTAGTCCCGTCGTACGTGCTGTACACGTCATCGCGCAAGCTTTCGTCGGACTGTTTGGGTATCCGTGTGTGGTCAAGTCCGTTCAGTGGAAAGTATGACGGACTGTCCGTCGGATTGTATGACGGACTAAGTACGCCATACAGTTCGCTCGTGTGTACGCGGCATAAGAGTAAACAGTGCCTCAGGCTTGGTGGTCAATTAGCATAAATAAATTATATAATGCCTGTGGTCAATAGGAGGAGGAATAGTGCCCCATCATTGGTATCAGTGGGAAGAATAGGGCCCCATCATTGGTATCAGTGGGAGGAATAGCGCTCCATCATTGGTATCAGTCGGTGGAATAGCACCCCATCATTGGCATCAGTGGAAGGAATAGTGCCCCATCATTGGTATTAGTGGAAAAATAGTGCCCCATCATTGGCATCAGTGGGAAGAATAGTGCCCCATCATTGGTATCAGTGGGAGAAATAGTGCCCCATCGTTGGTATCAGTGGGAAGAATAGTGCCCCATCATTGGTATCAGGGAGAGGAATATTGACCTGTCATTGGTATCAGTGACAGGAATAGTGCCCCATCATTGGTATCAGTGGGAAGAATAATGTGTTGGTGTGTGGTGCCCCAAAGGCTGGATAAAGGCTCGCAAAAGGCGACATCCAGCCCCTGGGCTTAGTTTCTGGACCACCGATATAAAGTATTACAGATTACAGTAGGTAACACAGTCTACACTGTATATGTAGCTGATCCGTGTATTTAGGTGCATGCCTGGACTTTGGACCTGGACAACTTTAAAGGAGTAAAATGAGCATCATACCCAACCTCTTTGTAGTATACAAAGGAAAAAAGAAAATAACTGCGCTAAGGTTAAGAATGTGAATGTGTAAATGTGTAAATATATAAAGAAATTCCTGTGAGGATATTAAGCTGCGGCTTCGCTATGTCACATGCATGCAAATAAGAAAACGAAAAATCATAAGCCGCGCTAAATGGATACCAAAGCAAATACAACCAACTATTTGTGCAATAATATAAAAATAAATATTGGAATAGATATTAGTAGATGCAACCAACTGCTAGTGCAAAATATGCAAGTAAATATTGAAATAGATATTATATAGGGTATGGCAACCCTATATGTGTAAATACATATACGTGATACAAAACATATAAGTATTGAAATTTCTGATCCCAAAAACCCACAAATGCTGATGGGCACGTAAATTAAGAATCAGTGACATACACCTATGATAAAAATAAACATATAAAGTATAAACACCCAGTGTATGAACAATGAGTCCGTATAAAGAACAAGAAGGGGTTAACGTGAGACCAAAATAAAGTCCTCTGGGTAAAAACCACACTAATCCTGGAAATCCAAATATGGGAGCAGTTATGTTCAATCCACCACCAACACACGATAAGATTTACTGCTTACCAGATATGATTGACCCCCCACTACAGAGGGTCACACGGGGCTTTATAGGGATGGACGTCACTTCCAACCGCAAGGTAAAGGGGTTCCTCGATGTCTTCCTGGCTTCGCTCTTTTAGGAACTCTTGGGAAGAAAACTCACTCCCGGACACTCAACTCAGTAGTCCAAACAGACTCAGAGCCAGGGGCATCAAAACCATAGGAAAAAAGTAAAGCTCAAAATAGTGTAAAACCCTTTTTATTTTAAGGTAAAAATATAAAAATACACTTACAAGTGTGTAAAAGAAAAAAGCGCCTTAAGTCCGTGGCGCCGGCCGGACACACACGGACAAACTCGTTCTCCTGGAACCCGTCACAAAACCGAGGTGAATGTAGCGCACCGCTCAGCCCATTTTTCTTTTACACACTTGTAAGTGTATTTTTATATTTTTACCTTAAAATAAAAAGGGTTTTACACTATTTTGAGCTTTACTTTTTTCCTATGGTTTTGATGCCCCTGGCTCTGAGTCTGTTTGGACTACTGAGTTGAGTGTCCGGGAGTGAGTTTTCTTCCCAAGAGTTCCTAAAAGAGCGAAGCCAGGAAGACATCGAGGAACCCCTTTACCTTGCGGTTGGAAGTGACGTCCATCCCTATAAAGCCCCGTGTGACCCTCTGTAGTGGGGGGTCAATCATATCTGGTAAGCAGTAAATCTTATCGTGTGTTGGTGGTGGATTGAACATAACTGCTCCCATATTTGGATTTCCAGGATTAGTGTGGTTTTTACCCAGAGGACTTTATTTTGGTCTCACGTTAACCCCTTCTTGTTCTTTATACGGACTCATTGTTCATACACTGGGTGTTTATACTTTATATGTTTATTTTTATCATAGGTGTATGTCACTGATTCTTAATTTACGTGCCCATCAGCATTTGTGGGTTTTTGGGATCAGAAATTTCAATACTTATATGTTTTGTATCACGTATATGTATTTACACATATAGGGTTGCCATACCCTATATAATATCTATTTCAATATTTACTTGCATATTTTGCACTAGCAGTTGGTTGCATCTACTAATATCTATTCCAATATTTATTTTTATATTATTGCACAAATAGTTGGTTGTATTTGCTTTGGTATCCATTTAGCGCGGCTTATGATTTTTCGTTTTCTTTGTAGTATAGCAATCCCAGAAAACAATAACTTTTTCTCAAAATGAAAAAAAATGTAAGATAAATTGTCTGGCAATCGGGATAACTTATGACAAACAAGCGTTTTGCTAACAGGAAACTTAAGAATAGGTAAGTGGTTAAAGAAAATATGGTTTCTTTCCTCTATTTGTATAAAGGAAATGTCAGGAAACAATTATAACAGTTCTACAGAAAACTAAATGTGGACATCTAAAGGGCATATCGAGTTATAAAAAAGTGATTACCGGTATATTCAACAAGCATATTCTAGTTCAGATGTTAAACAGGACCAGTAAAATACGCTGTTCAGCTATAATATTATGGTAATGTTAAGTAGATCCCCCTTTTGCCACCAAAACAGCCTAAGGCTGGGTTCACATTGCAGCGATGCGGGAACGCTGCGAATCCGCGGCGGGTTCCCGCATCGCATACCTCCCGGTGGCAGTTCACACTGCCCTATGCGAACTGCTGGGAGTGTCAGTGAAATGATAATGACACCCCCAGATCAGTTCGCATATCGCAGTGCGATCTGCAAACTCGGACAGGAATCGGATCGCATGGTGTGAACACCCATGCGATCAGATTCTGCTGCAGACCAAAAAAAGGGTCCTGTGCGAGTTTGGGCCGCGTGCGATGCGAATTCAGCCATACTATCTGTATGGCTGAACTCGAATCGCACAGAGATCGGATGTGATTTGCACTGCAGTGCGGTGCGAATCACATCCGTTCTCATAAACCGCTGCAATGTGAACCCAGCCTTAACCCAACAAGGCATGGACTCCACTAGGCAAAGCATCACACTACCTCCACCGGCTTGCCTTCCCCAGGTAAGTGATGGACGTACACCGGCCTTCCAGACAATGTAAAAAAAAATGCGATTCATCAGACCAGGCCACCTTCTCCCATTCTTCTGTGGTCCAGTTCTGATGCTCACATGCCCATTGTAGACGCTTTTTGGCTGTGGACAGCATGGGCACCCTGACCGGTCTGTGGCTAAGCAGCTCCATACACAACAAACTGCGATGCCCTGTGTGTTCTGACACCTTTGTATCAGAACCAGCATTGACTTTTTCAGCAATTTGGGCTTCAGTAGCTCTTCTACTTGGATTGGACTACACGGGCCAGCCTTCGCTCTCCATGTACATCAATGAGCCTTGGCTGCCCATCATCCTGTCATTGGTTTTCCTTCCTTGGACCCCATTTGGTCGGTCCTGACTACTGCAGACTGGAAACACACCTGAGCGTTTTGTAGCTTGAAGCCTGAAGCTACAAAACGCTGGAGGTGAAAAAATCTATTATTCTAAATGAAGATGGTTCACATCTCCCCTCCAAGTTGCCTGAAGCTGAACGCCTGAAGCTCAAACAAGTTCTGGACCCTTTTTTGTCACTCGAATCGGGCAGATTTGGGCATTTTTCTTCTTTTTACATTGGTGACCTTTTGCTCTGCACAAAAAAGCCACAAAATTGTGCGATTTCTGCTTGAAAACGCTACGCTCAGGTGTGAATGGGGCCTTAGAGTTGCTCTGACCCAGTCATCTAGCCATTACAATTTGGCCCATGTCAAAGTCACTCAAATCCTTACACCGGCCCATTTTTTCTGCCTTCTGGACAACATGCTGCCTAATATATCCCATTTACTTTTGGATGCCATTGTTACAAGATAATCAATGTTGTTCACTTTATGTCAGTGGTCACAATGTTATGGCTGATGGGTGTATTTGTAATATATAATAAGATTTCAATTAGTACTGGCCCAAATTGATCTCTGAGAAATTGCCTTGGAAAACAACTCTGTTTTCATTCTATAATAAGTAAAGGAACTTACCTCTATAGTTTTGGGCCATAATGGAGTGTTTGGAAAATTATATCTGTAGACTTCATTAGCGGTAGTATTAACATCTACAGCTGCCACCACGTCCGCTGCGACCCCACTTGCTGAAAGAGTATGAAATAAAACAGAATTCTTTAAAAACCAAAAAAAATAATAATTGAAGGAAACCTGTACAGTGGAACCTTGGATTACAAGCATAATCCGTTCCAGGAGAATGCTTGTAATCCAAAGCACTCACATATCAAATCGAGTTTCCCCATAGACGTCAATGAAAACTAAGATAATTCATTCCGCATCGACTTCTATTTCATGCAATACCGCATGTGGCCAGAGGTGGGGGCGCCAGAGAGCCTCGGAAATACTCGGGGACAGCTTGACTTAACTCGGAAACCCTCAGAAACCCTTGGGAACTGAGTATTTGAGTGTTTCTGAGTGTTTCCGAATGACTCTGAAGCATTCCAAGTGCCACTAGAGCTCCCACACCTCTGGCCAAATGCGGTACTGCACACCACACAAGCTTGAATTCTGCTCGTTTTGTAAGACAACACTCGCAAACCAAGTCAGGATTAAAAAAAAAACAAAGTTGCTCGTCTTTCAAAACGCTCGTTAACCGTGTTACTCAATAACCAAGGTTCCACTGTACTAAGGAATATTCTGAGGGAGATTTACTAAAACTAGAGCACTCAGAATCTGGTTTAGCTGAGCACGGCAGCCAATCAGCTTCCAACTTCAGCTTGTTCACTCAAGCTTTGACAATAAAACCTGAAAGCTGATTGACTTCTATGCAGAGCTGCACAAGATTTTGCATTAGAGTCTACTAATGTTCATCTCCCTAGTTGGAGATAAATTTCTAGTTGGAAAATTATACATTTTAAATTCTGTTTTGTGTAAAGAAAGATGAAAAACGCCAGTTTACCGTAAGCTGGCTATACACTATACAATCATATTGTACAATCTCCCACAGCCTTTAGCTGTAATATGAGGACCCAAACAACCTATTCAATTTGTATTTAATCAGGCAGGCCCTTGTACTACATAGTTATTGGTAGAGCTAAAGGAGATTGTACAATTAGATTGTACAGTGTATGGGCACCATTAATATTCTGCCATCCTGTGTGATTGTAGCTGGAAAGGAAATAAACCCCAAACACGATTGGACCTTTGAAAGCTTTGACTGGCCCTCCGGCAGGAACCCAGCACACACACAAAGAAGTATCCACACCATCAGCAGAGATATCCTTCTCTCACCATAAGGGCCGGTTCACACCATAGAAACGCAGTCCAGATGCGTTCTGGATGCTTTTCTGCAGTCGTGTTTTTGATGCATTCTGGTGCATTTTTGGTGCATTTTTGATGCAGTGCATTCCCCCCGCCCTTTGACGTGCATTCTTAGTGCATTTAGGTGCGTTTGTGACCCGTTTTATCACGCTGTCAAATAAAACAGTGTGTACACACTCCTGTGCCTCTTCAGTGTCCCACACTCATCAAGTGAAATGGCCCCTTACCTTACTGCTGTAAGGCAAACAGCAGAAAACAGGGATCTCAGGCTATCCAGGTGGTGTACCCCTACTCCCGGGTTATGGATATTGTCCCCACATCGGTTATTAAAAATGGCAGGATCTCATAAAGACAAGAAAGGGGAGGGCTCCAATGGTGAAGTACATAAACACTTTTATTATAACTCAAACCAAAAACAGTGGAGAGGTACTTACAAACGACAAACAGGTAATTCACAGAAAATTAGCCCAGCGTTCCGTTCGTATCTCGGACGCTACTTCCGGTATCCTAATTCCTCCTATTCCGACGCGTATCGTCATGTGTCACATGACTTCATCAGGGAAACTGACATACGTTTACCAGCGATACAGGGCCTATAGTATTAAATCTGTGGCATCAAATCAACCTCCAGACATTCATGTCAGGAATCAGCTGTGGTTAAAATGAGGACAAGCCAAATGATCCAAACTCAAAGGGCAGACCAGTAAGCAGCAATCACAATCCCAATGAAAAAGGAAAACTCACCATAGTGTAAGTCCATAAAACACAGTTTATTTTGTAAGCAAAAATATTGCACTTACATTTGTAGAAATATTAAAAGCTTGTAAAGAAATGCCAGCCGGCTGGTACACACCCGTCCTAGACAGCAGTGACGTCAACATGTCACCCTCCCGACGTCTGTTTCGTCAAAGAGTGACTTAGTCATGGGGAACTGCACTGGTGTGAACTATGCCACTGAAAACCATATACATATGTTTCTGATGAGAAAAAAAAAAAAAAACGCACGGGATTGTATATGGTGTATATGTGAACTGGTCCTTATGCTCTCTGGGCTACTGTGGGCCACAGATCTCCCACCAGAGCCCACACTACCTTCTCTGACACTCTGCCCACAATATAGTCTCTGGCCCAGCCCCTACACTTACTAGTCCCCCCATTACCAACACAATAAGCTTTCACTTTGCCTCCGCACACAATCAGCTACTATTGTGCCTGTGATGCTTCTGCTCCTCACTAGACTGTGGATGTCAGCAACAACTAAGATGGAGTTTGGGGCCCCCACGAAAAAAAAATTAAAAGTCAGCAGTTACAAATACTTTAGCTGCTGACTTTTAATATTAGGACACTTACCTGTCCAGGGTTCCCGCGATGTCAGCACCTCAGCTGATTTTCAGATAGGCTCTCAGGTACTGCTGCCGCCATTCGTAGTACGGGAACCCGGCAGTGAGAAGCCTTTCTAATTTGCCCAGCAGCAGAGGAGAAGGGGGGTGAACTTCCATGGAGGGGAAAGGGTTCTCAAAAGGGAACTTGCCCTTTTGTGTGGAGCTCCATTTTACCCACTTGACCTCTGGAAGATTTACCCCCCTTCCCGACAAGGCCATTATTAGCGATACGGCACTGCGTTACTTTAACTAACAACAATTGTGTGGTTGTGTGACACTGTATCCCAACATTTATGTCCTTTTTTCCCACAAATAGAGGTTTCTTTTAGTGGTATTTGATTACCTCTGCGGGTTTTTATCTTTTGCACTATAAACAAAATCAATTCTGACAAAAAACAACAATATATTTTACTTTCTGCTATAAAACACATCCAATAAAAAACATTTCAAAAAAGAAAAATGGAATTTCTTCATAAATTTAAGCCATTATGTATTCTGCTACATGTTTTTGGTAAAAATAAATAAAAAATCCCAATAAGCGTATATGGGTTTTCCCAAAAGTTAGAGCGTCTACAAACTATGGGATATTTTAATTTATTTTTACTAGTAATTGCTGCAACCAGCGACTTAAAGTGGGACTGCGATATTGTGGCTGACAATCAGACACTGATATGCACTGTCACTGTACTATTGA
Organism: Lithobates pipiens; assembly: GCF_037356315.1. NCBI lineage: Eukaryota > Metazoa > Chordata > Amphibia > Anura > Ranidae > Lithobates > Lithobates pipiens. Next base: position 73,160,600 of record NW_027507764.1, read on the forward strand.
CACTGGCTGGAAAGGGGTTAAACATCAGGGGTGACCAAAGGGTTAAATGTGTGCCTAGCCAGTGTTTTAGTGTACTGTGGGAGGTGCTTTTACTAGGAGAAGACATGGATCCTAGTCCCTGCTTTGCAGGAACACGGGATCCATGCCTTGCCTCCTGTCAGAACGGTGATCTGCCTTGTTTATCTAGGCAGATTGCTGTTCCAGCTCTCTGCCTAAAGATCAGCGGGTGCTGGTGGACATCGAGTCTGCGGTACCCGCAGATCAGCTCTCGCTGTGTATAGTAATAGCGGTAACGAGCCAACGGCAGCATGCATGCGTGCCCCCTACCTGGATATGTCGGATCACATACCAGCTACATGATCCGGCACTGCAGAGCTACCTTGCCACCGCATATGTCAGTTATACAATTGGAATGTGGTTAATTTACATTGTCCCTTCTACTTCTGCATATGGCTCATGGCTCTGTAATTAATTTAATAAAAAAACAAAAACACACATCTAAGTATCTTTTTCCTAATCGATATACAGCTGTCACATGACCCAGATCTTTCATAGCCTGTCTTCAGGGAAACATAAGCAGTCGGCACTGCGCAGCACTAATCACAGGCAGTGAGACATTTCCTGATCTCTGCAGCCGTGCATCATCACTGCCTGTGATTAGCGCAGTGCCGACTTCCTAGCGGGCTCTGCACGTGGGCTGTGCAAACACGCTGGAGCTCATCATTACTGGCCACATGTTCAAAATAAAAGAAAACAGGCTTTGGAATACAGATTAAAAAAATAATAATAATATCAATAAACCGTTTTAAATTGTTATACAAATATATATTTTAAATCAAATCTTTATTATTTTGTGGAAATAACATGGTGTGGGTAGGTTTCTGCCAGTCACAGGCTGTGTCATGCCCCTCCAGGCTGTCTTAGAATAAGAGGGAGGTGAAGCCTCCATTAATCTTCATGTAATATCCCACCCCATTGTGTTTAGCTGGTTAGTGGGCATGGAGGAGGAGGAGGAGGGGTAGGCTGTCATTTACCCCCTTGTATACACCCACATGTGTGACTCTATAGTCCAGGGGTAGGCAGCCTCGGCACCCCAGCTTTAGTGAAACTACAAACCCCGATGCCTCTGCTTCTAGGAGTCATGCCTGTGATTGTCAGGGTCTTGCGACGTCTCATGGGACTTGTAGTTTCACCACAGCTGAAGGGCCGAGGTTGCCTACCCCTGCTATAGTCACATGGGCTGCTCAGATGTTATAGGGAGCAAATGCTCAGCATAGCAACTCACTGAAAACTGAGCATGTGCAGAGCTACCACCACAGCTGCAAAATCGTTAGCTGAATTGAGGACATGAACAGAAGCATAGCTCTCAACTGTCCCTGATTTCGAGGGACTGTCCCTGATTTCGAGCAATGTCCCTCTGTCCCTCAATCCTACTCATTTGTCCCTCATTTTGGTCTGATCTATATAGATGTATATAAAATGCACTTGTTATCTATTGAAAAGTGTTTTCCAGCACTAAATCTTTCATCTGATTTCTAAACTTCTGCATTTGTAAATTCTAAAAGCCAATATAAATGAATAGTAGTGGTAAAAAAAAAAAAAAAAAAAGCAGTTGTGGGTTTAACCAATCTTGTTTTTTGTACAATTCTCCTTTTGAGGGGGTGTGTCCTATGCCTGCATGCTTTTGCTGATCGGTCCCATCTCAAAAATTTGGGAGGTATACAGAAGGGGGAGATTTTTTTTTTGCAGAATACAGAAAACAAATCTCATAATCACTATGAACAGCATGTAATACACCATTTATTGATTTGAGGTTTTTTTTTATGATGTGGGTTTAGTGCCACTTTAAGGCGGCAAAAAAGCAGTTATAGCATTTTGAAAGTCAACGCATGCATCTGTCACAATATCCAAACAGTGGCTGCATCTGATTGAACGTTACTGTTGGACCTTTTGTTTTTCCAACTAAAGGATGTCGGGCAGGAAGATGGTGACAGGGTTGGCCACAGAGCAAAATTTGGCCAGTTCATCCAGAACCAGCTGAAATGTGCATAATTCATGGTCACCTTTTAGTTTCTAAATACTGAGGGGACCTCATGCAGTACAAATTTAACTGAACATATCCGAGACAGAATTAACACAGCCTTAGGACTGTCATTCAGAGAACTTTAGGTAACAAAGGGCACACAGCTGATATACAGAGATGAAGCAACTCATCCTAAGTTGCACCTGCTTATCTTCTCTTCTCTACATCCTTTCAAAGTTCAGAATTTATAAAGTTTGTGTGAGCATTCAAAAAAAGGGGACGGAGAGCTGCAGTCACACCCTGCAGAGCTCAGTGAGGAGAGATTGAAGGGAAGGGACAACTCCCCCCCCCCCCTCACACCACGAACAGGAATAAAGCTGAGGCTGTCAATCAGCTGGAGGTCCCTCCCCTGTCACCTTTTTTCTCTTGGTGTCAGAAGTGACTCATGCTGATAGCAGAGGAACAAAGCAGTAGACGGAAAAAAAAAACACTTGGTGATCTGGATAGAGACAAGTACACACCATAGAGGGATATGCTTTGTTCATATTTCATTTATGAGGTTTAGAACCACTTTAACCACTTTGCGCCCGCCGTATGCAGAATGACGGCCGGGAAGTGGTTCCGTTATCCTGACTGGGCTTTCATACGACGTCCAGCAGGATAACATGCCAGCGCGTGCCCGTGGGCACACAGCACGGCGATCGCAAGTGTGGTGTGTCAGTCTGATACGCTGCATCTCCGATCGTGATAAGGAGCCTCTGTCAGAGGCTTCTTACCACGTGATCAGCCATGACCAATCACAGCTGATCATCGCGTGAACCAGGAAGTGCCGGTAAATTGCCAGCACATGGATTATCAGCACAGCCCCCTCAGCTGTGCAAATCACCTGTAAATCAGTGCCCAGCAGTGTCCCAAAAATAAAGTGTGCCAGTGCCCACCACAGTGCCAGTGCCCACCACAGTGCCAGAGCCCACCACAGTGCCAATCAGAACCCACCACAGTGCCAGTGCCCAGCAGTAACACTTGTCAGTAATCTCTCAGTACCTCATCATCAGTGCTGCCCAGTGCCCCCTGTCAGTGCCAATCAGTACCACCTATCAGTGCCACCTGTCAGTGCCCATCAGTGCCGCCTATTGGTGCCCATCAATTCTACATATCAGCGCCTCCTCATCAGTGCCCGTCAGTGAAGGGGAAAACAATTTTTTTTTGACAAAAACTAAGAAAAAAATTTTTTTTTTTTTTTTAAATGTTGGTCTTTTTTAGTCTGTTTAGCAAAAAATAAAAACCCCAGAGGTGATCAAATACCACCAAAAGAAAGCTCTATTTATGGGAAGAAAATGATAAAAATGTAGTTGGAGTAGTGTTGTATGGTCACGCAATTGTCATTCAAAGTGTGACAGCGCTAAGGCTGAAAATTGTCCTGGGCAGGAAGGGGTATAAGTGCCTGGTATTGAAGTGGTTAACTTACACCTGTTGAAAATAGCCAGAAAGAAATGATAAAACAAGAAGTGAAACCATGCTGTGTGAGAGGGAACACACCTGAACAGGTAAGAAAACACTGCCATCTAGTGTGCTGCTTTATGCAACTACCTTGCAATATTTATCCCTGAACAAGTCCCCTGTCAGGTCATTTTGCAGCAGGACAAAGTTTCTAAGATAAAAATCTGGTTCACACTGTAATGCACATTGCCATGCATTGCACGGCCATTCTGAAAGAATTTGCTTGGAGACGGCAATAGATATAAATTTGTCCTGCTACCCCTGAGATTCACACAACCTCTCATACTGCACAGCCAGGAAGATCGCTCTTCTACTTTTTGGTCCAGCTTCATAACCTTCCAGCTAAATGGAGAGAGGTAATTATGGTTCTTATAATAATGGTTCATTGCCTGAACAGGAAGGGGTGTGTCAATCACAAGACTGGCTGAACAGAGATATTAAAAGGGAAGTAAACCCTTCCAAACAACTTGGACCTATAGGTAAGCCTAGATTAAGGCTTACCTGTAGGTCCAAGCAATATCTCCTAAACCTATATGGTTTAGGAGATATTTGCCCGAAATGCGGCAAATCCAAGAATGGATTTGCCAAATTTGTCGACTCCCGTGCGCATGCGCGGGAGTGACGTCATCGCGGCTTCGCCGTATGACAGCAACGGAGCTGCGAGGCGCGACTCCCGTGCGCATGCGCGGGAGTGACGTCATCGCGGTTGCGCCGCTGTCATTGGTCGGAGCTGCGAGACGCCACCAGCAAGATGGACGCGGCGGACTACAGGGATCAGCGGCGACTTCGCTGGCTCCTGTGTCAGGTAAGTGACACATAATGAGCTACTATGCGATGCATAGTAGTCCATTATGCTTTACCTTTGCAGGGAAAAAAAGAGGAAGTAAACCCATCAGGGTTTACTTCCTCTTTAAGCTTGCGGGAGGAGACAAGAGATGGCCACTCCTTGAGGTGCGAGTTTCTGCAGACTTTAGCAATAATCAGCGGTGCAGGAAGTGGGAGAGGAAAGTGTTTACCATCTTCTTTGCAGGTAACTTTTGCTGCTGATCGGAGCAACAGAGTCATTTTAACATTCAGTGCATCCGGAAAGTATTCACAGCGCTTCACTTTTTCCACATTTTGTTATGTTACAGCCTTATTCCAAAATTGATTAAATTCATTATTTTCCTCAAAATTCTACAAACAATGCCCCATAATGACAACATGGCAGAAGTTTATATGAAATCTTTGCAAATTTATAAAAAAAAAAAAAAAAGAAAGAAAAAAATCCCATGTACAGAAGTATTCACAGCCTTTGCTCAGTACTTTGTTGAAGCACCTTTGGCACCAATTACAGCTTCAAGACTTTTTGAGTATGATGTTATAAGCTTGGCACACTTATTTCTGGGCAGTTTCTCCCATTCTTCTTTGCAGGACCTCTCAAGCTCCATCAGGTTGAATGGGGCGTGTCGGTGCACAGCCATTTTCAGATCTCTCCAGAGATGTTCAATCGGGTTCAAGTCTGGGCTCTGGCTGGACCACTCAAGGACATTCACAGAGTTGTCTTGTAGCCACTCCTTTGTTATCTTGGCTGTGTGCTTATGGTTGTTGTCCTGTTGGAAGATGAACCTTCGCCCCAGTCTGAGGTCTAGAGTGCTCTGGAGGAGGTTTTCATCAAGGATTTCTCTGTACATTGCTGCATTCATCTTTCCCTCAATCCTGACTAGTCTCCCAGTTCCTGTCACTGAAAAACATCCCCACAGCATGATGCTGCCACCACCATGCTTCACTGTAGGGATGGTATTGGCCAGATGATGAGCGGTGCCTGGTTTCTTCCAGACATGACGCTTGCCTTTCAGGTCAAAGAGTTCAATCTTTGTTTCATCAGAACAGAGAATTTTGTTTCTCATGGTCTGAGAGTCCTTAAAATGCCTTTTGGTAAACTCCAGGCGGGCTTTCATGTGTCTATTTCTGAGGAATGGTTTCCATCTGGCCACTCTACAATACAGGCCTGATTGGTGGAGAGCTGCAACATACAGTATTTATTGGCGTATAACACGCACTTTTTTCCCCTTAAAATCAGGGGAAAATCGCGGGTGCGTGTTATACGACGATCCTCCGTGATTTCTGCACGATTTTTGGGCTCTGGGTGGCTTTCAGCCGCCTTCGGCCCTTCTCGCGGCTTTCGGTCGCCTTCGGCCGTTATAGGCGGCTATTGGCCGTTCTCGGTGGCCAAAAACCGCCGAGAGTGGCCGAAAGCCGCCGAGTATGGCCGAAGGCGGCAGAAGGTGGCGAAAAGCCGCCGAGAACTACCGGGCGCCGCCGAGATACACAGGACCTCTCGGCGGCGCCATTTTTAAAAATAAAAGCTGACATCACTGAGGGGACAACGATGAACAAGGCTGCAATGACGGACAGGCTGCATGATGGACAGGCTGCAATGACAAGGCTGCAATTATGGACAGGCTGCATGACAAGGCTGAAAATGACACTGTCAAGGCTTCAGATGGACACTGATAAGGCTGCATTGATGGGCATTTAAATGTAAGTTTTTTTTTTCCATAAATTTCCCTCCTAAAAATTTTCTTCCTTAAAATTCCCTCCTAAACTTGGGGTGCGTGTTATACGCCGGCGCGTGTTATACGCCGATAAATACGGTAGTTTTTCTTCTGGAAGGTTCTTCTCTCTTCACAGAGAAACGCTGGAGCTTTGTCAGAGTGACCATCGGGTTCTTGGTCACCTCCCTGACTAAGGCCCTTCTCCCCTGATCACTCAGTTTGGGTGGGCGGCCCGCTCTAGAAAGAGTCCTGGTGGTTCTAAACGTATTCTATTTATCGATGATGATGGAGTCCAATGCAATTTTTCTGTACCCTTCCCCAGATCTGTGACTCGATAGAAACCTGTCTCAGAGGTCTACAGACAATTCGTTGGACTTCATGGCTTGGTTGGTGCTCTGACATGCACTGTTAACTGTAGGACCCCATATAGACAGCGGTGTGTCTTTGAGTTCTCTCTTATTTCGGAGTGAGCTCATTAGCGTGTGATCCACCCTCCTGACTGCAACAGGATCTGGGAAGAAAATCCTCCAGAGAGAGTGTTCCAGCAGAGTTCTGGTGTTTATGCTCGTTATCCAGTCAATTCTGGTAAGAGTCTGATTCAAAGGGGGTCTCTCTTATCCCCCATTTCTTCACGTGTGGAGGTATTGGTGACAGCTATTTCATCTCAATGTGTGAATCAAACAATTCAAAATAACAATTTTCAAAAAATGTAAAATAACAAAGCTTTATTGTCGCTTGGAAGTTGATCAAGGTGCATGCTACCTCGTGGACATATCTCTTTAATTCACAATTTACCTTTTACTGAGAGCTGGGAGAATAGCTATCACTTTACTTCTGGCGCTCCGACGTTGGACCTTTTGGTCTCAGCTCCTGCAGCTGCAAAGTCATATGCAGCCGCTCTACCCACCCCTACCCTCCTCCTGCCCAATCACAGAGCACTTTGTATTATGTAAATCCATTCACAAAATACAAAGCCTCCTGTGAATGGACAGCAAAGTGGGACAGATGGGCAGAGCGGCTGTTGTGTGAGAAAGCAGCATCTCTCCTGTCAGAATGCTGGGAGTAGGTGCTCAGCTATAAATAAAAGAGAGCAAACACCTTGTTGGACTTAACCCATAGTAGGCCAGACAAATTTATGAACGAGATAAATTCCTAGGTTTTGGCTTTAATTTGATTAAGAGAAATGATTGTGATGTGCATACAATAACCTATATATAAATTAGGGAAGTGACAGATAAAAATCAGATAACCATGAGTATGTAGCAATGACCACAGTGAAGAAAGGGAACTGCCCATGTCCTCTTTATATTAACTTGCAGTATTCCTTACATACCAAGCTTGGTGACTCCTACTCTCCCTGCCTGGACTCCCACTTCCAGTACACCCATCACCGGAACTCTTGGTGACCTCGCCAATTAGTGGGAACCGTAGCTTCAGCTATTTTGGAAAGTAATTTTAGTACAATTATGGCATTCTTCTGGCATGTGGAGGAACTTCAATTTCAAGGCTGTGAGAGTTACAGAGAAACAAGATTTTCACTAACAATCACAGTTTTCTAGAACTTCTTTCACAGCACAAAGCCACACAATTTTTTTATTTGTAAAATCTGAATGAAGATCAACAAGTAAAACCAATCAGAAAGCGGCTAAAGCTATAGAGCAAACACAGCAACCATGCTAAAGTCACAGTATAGTAAATAAAGCACCTCGACTGGGTCACTGGGAGTGATCATCATAGAATCTTTCTTGTGTAGCGCTCTCTCTGCATTTGCAAGAGGTAATCTCATCATCCACTCTGGCCCTTGCCCGCTGGCTCTCCTTCAGAGCCTGTGAGCTCAAAGATACCAGAAGAAAGAAAGCACATACACTATATTGTCAAAAGTATTGGGACACCTGCCTTTACACACATAAACTTTAATGGAATTCCAGTATTAGTCTGTAAGGTTCAATATTGAGTTGGCCCACCCATTGCAGTTATAACAGCTTCAATTCTTCTTCAAAGGCTATCCACAAGGTTTAGGAGTGTGTCTATGGGAATGTTTGACCATTCTAGAAGCGCATTTGTGAATCAGGCACTGATGTTGGACAAGAAGGCCTGGCTCGCAGTCTACACTCTAATTCATCCCAAAGGTGTTCTATCGGGTTGAGGTCAGGACTCTGTGGAGACCAGTCAAGTTTCTCCACCCCAAACTCACTCATCCATGTCTCTATGGGCCTTGCTTTGTGCACTGGTGCACAGTCATGTTGAGACAGGAAAGAGCCATCCCCAAAGTGTTCCCCTCCACCAAATGATTTGGACCAGTGCATTGGAGGAACTTGACTGCCCTGCACAGAGTCCTGACCTCAACCCGATAGAACACCTTTGCGATAAATTAGAATGGAGACTGCGATCCAGGCCTTCTCATCCAACATCAGTGCCTGACCTCACAAATGCATTTCTGAAAGAATGTTCAAACATTCCCATAGACACTCTCCTAAACCTTGTGGATAGCCTTCCCATAAGATTTGGAGCTGTTATAGTTGCAAAGGGTGGGCCAACTCAATATTGAACCTACAGACTAAGACTGGGATGTCATTAAAAATCATGTGCGTGTAAAGGCAGGCGTCACAATACTTTTGACAATATATCGTACTTGATGCGCAGTGCAAGCCCAGAGCCACAGTCTGGCATCGCAATCACCGTGAACTACAGGGAATAGCTCAGTTCTCAATGTCTTGTACAAATGGAGCAATCACTGGATGTCCACATAGATCCACCACTAGTCTCAGAAACCACGCACAACCAAGAGCTGGTCAGCTACCCCTTACACGGGGGGGGGGGAGGGGGTTGGGGTACTAGTAGTAAGGCTGTGGGGGTGGTTGCCCCTCCTATGGTGGTAGAGCAGGGAAACCTTTTGGATTTAAAGTCACTTCTCAGAAGGTAGAAGGTAGTGGAGGTAGGAATTATAAATCTCCAATTACACCCAAAAGAGGTCTCCTTATCCCACCTATTCAGGTCAGCCATGTGCACTGTCCCTGCAGCAGAATCCAAGCTGGATAGCGTGGGAGGTCCTGCAACAACTAGCAGAAGGCCTTGCAATACCAAATTTCTAAAGTAGTTACTGCTAGTTCTGAAGAAACTCAAGGAACAGGCGTGTTCTTTTATTATCGGTGAGCCGTGTGTTTCCAGTTATAGGTTGGTGGAGCTGTTTGGGGAAAACTCTCCAGCAAGGTTTCACAACTGCACAGGGTCCCTTTGACAAGCTGAAAACATATCTTGACAAAGGCTTCCTGTGTGGCCCGGAAAAACTTCGGATATTGCAAAATAAACAGATATTTTTTCAGTAAATATTCAAGTGATGTTCTGCTGACTTGCTGGTATTTTGACATTAGAAATGACACCATCCCTTTAGCCCAGGGGTAGGGAACCTATGGCTCATGAGCCAGATGTGGCTCTTTTGATGGCTGCCTCTGGCTCTCACCTCTCAATACGCGGATTGCATGGTGTGCTGATCCCTGGATTGAGCCCATAGGAAAGACCGCAGCTTCGGCCTAGCTCCGGAGCTGCGGCCATCTTGGTACACCCGGCGGTGGCCTAGGTGAGAGGCGCACTGATGTCATCATCACCTGCCTCAACTGCTTGTGGATCTACCTGCCTGTGTAGTGGTAAGCAAGCAGACAATCATAGGGGAGATGTGGATATTACAGTGGGGGAGATGACGTGGATATTATAGTTATAATTGAAATTAGTCGATTAATCGATTAAAAAAATATATATTTTAAAACATATTGTATGGCTCTGGTGGAATTACATTTTAAAATATGTGGCGTTCATGGCTCTCTCAGCAAAAAAGGTTCCCTACCACTGCTTAGCCGATTCAAACATTTGTTTAGCTAATCTAATAGTGCCTGGTGTACAGTGTGGGCCCCATTACACCATCCCTGTACATTTTCATTCACAAATATTTATATGCAGCTCAGATTAGCCTCCTCCTTGGTCAATCATGCAAATTTGACACACAAGCACTTTCCCTTAAAGGCCGACGTAAAGTTTATAATAAAAAACCTTAACTTCTGCATTGCAGACTATTCATACCATGACCACAGATGTCCCCAGCAACCAAGGTGACAGAGAGGGAAGTGTGATATCATATCACAGGAACGCAGGCGACTAAAGGGCAACTACATGAATATGAAAAAAAAAAAAAAAAAAAAATTATATATATATATATATATATATATATATATATATATATATATATATATATATATATATATATATATATATATATATATATATATATATATATATATATATATGGTGCTCTGCTCCAAATATTAAAGTGCTAATGTGATCAATAAAGTGCTAAATGTACAGAATCATAAACAGACAAGTGAATATAACAAATGTCAGAAATTCCAAATGACAAAAATAAAATATGATCGCATAAGAAATCTGCTAAATAATCATGTCAAAAAGTCCATAAAATCCACGTGAGGAAATATAACTTGAGGTGCAAAGAAATAAAATAAATATAAAAGTTAATGTGTAAAGGATAATAAAAAATATTTAAAACTCTTCAAAGAAGGGTGCTGGTGATGAAAGTGCTGCATTGCATCAAACAATGGTGACAGAGGTGACTGGGTGATTATATCTTTGGTGTGCTTACACCTGCAGGTGCAATGGCTCCTTACCTCTCTGCTGTAAGGTAAATGGGCAGTTGATAGTTCTGGACCTTATGAGGATACACATCCAGAGACACCGCTTGTAGGATACACTACTCCTGTTTACCTTACAGCAGTGAGGTAAGGAGCAGGGGCGGACTGACCATTCGGCCACTCGGGCACTGCCCGAGGGCCCCGGGCCACTAGGGGGCCCCATCAGGGTTGCCAGCCTCAGTAAAACCAGGCACAGTATGTAAAAATCTGTGTTTTTTTTAGATCTGTCTCTGAAATGTCCCTTGCCGACACCCTTTTGGTCTAAGAATCCAGAGATTGTAGCTGCCCCACCTCTCCAGTACCTTCTCAGCCAATAGAAACATGTCTGTGTATACTGTGTGTACATGTATGCGTATACTGTGTGATTGTGTACTGTGTGTCTGTTTGTGTATACTGTGTGGCCCCATAATCTCCGATTTATGGGGCTCCCTGGCATCTCCTATTGCCCGGGGGCCCCATGAGTTGTCAGTCGGCCCCTGGTAAGGAGCCATTGCACCTGCAGGTGTAAGCACACCAAAAATATAATCACCCAGTCACCTCTGTCACCATTGTTTGATGCAATACAGCACTTTCTTCACTAGCACCCTCCCTTTGAAGATTTTTTAATAATTTTAATTATTCTTTACACATTAACTTCTATATTTTTTTCTTTGAACTTCAATTTATATTTCATCACATGGATTTTATGGACTTTTTGACATTATTATTTAGCAGATTTCTTATGCGATCACATTTTATTTTTGTCATTTGGAATTTCTGACATTTGTTATATTCACTTGTACGTTTATGATTCTGTACATTTAGCACTTTATTGATCACATTAGCACTTTAATATTTGGAGCCCAGCATATTTTCATATTTTTTCCTGGGTGGGGTTTGACCCCCGTTGGTGTTTGCTGTAACCAAATTTTCTTTTATTATAAAACTCAGGTAGGGCGGGAATATTCATAGTTTTAACTACATGAATATGAACCAAGCAAAAGACAGCAAATATGATGAGTCAAGGTCTATTAGCCTAGATCAGTGGTTCTCAACCTTCCTAGTGCCGTGACCCCTTGATAAAATTTCAAAAGTTGTGGGGACCCCAACAGTAAAATTATTTTCGTAGCGTGGATTGTCAGCATCCAAGGCAAGACAAGTAATTTGCACCCCTAACCCATGGATATTTAGCGCTCCCCGAGTCTCTTCCAGGCGTATAGTATTAAAACCCCTTATGGTACATTGTGGATGTACCACTCTCTTTGTTCTCCTTTCTTTCCCCTTTAGCTCTCTCTATCCTAATTTTCTTGTTTTTTTTTCCCCATCCCTTTTTCTAGCCGTGTTTCTTGTTCTCTTATTCTTTCTCTCCCTTTTTCTTGGTTCCTCCCCCTTCCATGTATTCTCTATTTTTATTCCTTCTCTTACTCATTGGTGGGGGGGTGGGGGGAATGGGGATAAGTGGCAGTGCTGGTGGGAGAGTTCTGATCAGCCAACTTAGGTGCTCTTGATCAAGGTCATCTGCTGATCTAAGAACTGTAGTGGGTACTTTTAATGGCAACTATAATCACATGTAGCGTTGCTCAGGAACAGCCCAGCTGGGTGGCCACGGGCTCCAGGAACAGCCCAGCTGGGTGGCCACGGGCTCCAGGAACAGCCCAGCTGGGTGGCCAGGGGCTCCAGGAACAGCCCAGCTGGGTGGCCACGGGCTCCAGAGACCGCCCAGCTGGGTGGCCATGAAAAGACTGGGAGAGTGGTGTGGGCTTCAGGAACAGCCCAGGATTCAGTGACCTCTGGCAAATCGTCATTCAACCCTCAAGGGGGTCCCGACCCCCAGGTTGAGAACCACTGGCCTAGATGAAAGTATACTTGAGAATCAAAGCAATCCGTTGACATAGGTTCACCACAATTCAGGAGCTTAAAGGCCACAGTTGATCAAACACAATTACCAGAAACTTTCCTACTGGGTACTTAAACACCCCTCCTGCCCAGACCAATTTTCAGCTTTCGGTGCTCTCACACTTTGAATGACAATTACTCAGTCATGCAACACTGTACCCAAATGATTTTTTTTGTCCTTTTTTTCCCACAAATAGAGCTTTCATTTGGTGGTATTTGATCACCTCTGGGTTTTTTATTTTTTTGCGCTATAAATGAAAAAAGATCGAAAATTTTGGAAAAAAAATGATTTTTCTTTGTTTCTGTGATAAAATTATGCAAATTATTCATTTTTTTTCTAAACTTTTGGCCACAATTTATACTGCTACATATCTTTGGTAAAAATAACCCAAATTAGTGGATATTATTTGGTCTTTGTGAAAGTTAGAGAGTCTACAAGCTGTGGTGCGAATCATACAAAATTGATCACATCTGATGTACTGGTGGTCTATCTCATTTCTTGCGACCCGAACAAGCCAGGAAAGTACAAATACCCCCCAAATGACCCCTTTTTGGAAAGTGGACATTCCAAGGTATTTAGTAAGAGGCATAGTGAGGTTTTTTGTGTTGTCATTTTTTCCCACAATTCTTTGCACTATGAAGATTTTTTAGTTTTTTATTTTTTTTCCCACAAAATTGTCATTGTAATAGGTTATTTCTCTCACGTGGCATGTGTATATCACAAATTATTCTACTCCTCCTGAGTATTATGATACCACATGTGTGGGACTTTTTCACAGCCTGGCCACTTAGAGAGACCCAACATGCAGGGAGCGCCGTCACGTGTTCTAGGAGCATAAATTACATATCTAACTTGTTGACTACCTATTACACTTTTGAAGGCCCTGGAGCACCAGTACAATGACAGCAGATGGCACTAATACATGACACTGATAGCACGTGACACTGATGTGACACTGACTACAGATGGCACTAATACGTGGCACTGATGACACTTGACACCGATGACAGATGGAACTAATACGTGGCACTGATGACACATGACACTGATGACAGATGGCACTGATATGTGGCACTGACGACACATGACACTGACAGGTGGCACTGATATGTGGCACTGATGACATGTGACACTGACAGGTGGCACTAGGGACAGGTGGCACTGGTGACACGTGGCACTAGGGACGGGCGGCACTGGGGACACGTGGCACTAGGGACGGGCGGCACTGGGGACACGTGGCACTAGGGACGGGCGGCACATGGCACTAGGGACAGGTGGCATTGATAGGTGGCACTGGGGACACATGGCACTGATAGGTGGCACAGGGGACAGGTCGCACTGGGGACAGATGGCACTGATAGGTGGCACTGGGGATAGGTGGGCATGTGTGTGCGTTTCACTGTGTGTGTGTGTGTTTTACTGTGTGTGTACACTCACAGACGCTGCAGCTGCAGCACGGAAGCTCTCCCTCCTCACACACTGTCTCTGTGTGAGGAGGGGAGCCGGCAATGAGAGATGATCTCATATGTTTACATATGAGATTACCGCTCATTGGATAGCCCGATCGAGTGCTAAATGGCCGCTGTGATTGGCCATTTAGCACGATCTATGATTGGCTGTGTCCGAGGGACACGGCCAACACAGAACTTCCCCAATACACACCCGCGGCGGCGCACATTAGGGAAGTAAACAGGAGGACATCCAGGGACGGCCTCCCGGCAGTTAGCGTCCGCTCTGTAGCCGTCTTTTGGCTATAGGGCGGGCGCAAAGTGGTTAAAGCCAAAAATAAAAAAACAAACATTCATAATAATGACAACACAATTTCTACATTTAATATTGAGCCATGGACTGAAGTGTAAATGCACATACATGGCCACAAATTTCCCAGGAATTCACACTGCCTAGAAATGATGACTGTTTGTGCAGAGAAGTAGGAACCTGCCACTAGGTGCCCAAAATTAAACCAGCAAACCCAGTAAATAAAGTGGTTTATATTTACCTGACTTAAAGCAGTTGTAACCCTAACCTTAACCTGTTCCTTTAACCACTTCAATACTGGGCACTCCCCCCCTCTTCCTGCCCAGGACAATATTCAGCTTTCAGCGCTGTTGCAATTTGAATGGCACTTGCGCAGTCATACAACTCTGTACCCAAACTAAATTTTATAATTTTCTTCCCACAAATAGAGCTTTCTTTTGGTGGTATTTGATCACCACTGGGGTTTTTATTTTTTGCCAAACAGACTAAAAAAGACCAACATTTTTTAAATAAAAAAAAGTTTTTCTTCATTTCTGTTATACTAGCGTGCCCATACACAGCATGGGGAGCCTAGCGTGCCCATACACAGCATGGGGAGCCTAGCGTGCCCATACACAGCATGGGGAGCCTAGCGTGCCCATACACAGCATGGGGAGCCTAGCGTGCCCATACACAGCATGGGGAGCCTAGCGTGCCCATACACAGCATGGGGAGCATAGAGTGCCCATACACAGCATGGGGAGCCTAGCGTGCCCATACACAGCATGGAGAGCCTAGCGTGCCCATACACAGCATGGAGAGCCTAGCGTGCCCATACACAGCATGGAGAGCCTAGCGTGCCCATACACATTATAGAGATTATAGTGTGCCAATGGAGAGTATAGTGTGCCCATTACCTTTTATAGAGAGTATAGTGTGCCCATGGAGAGTATAGTGTGCCCATACACATTATAGAGAGTATAGTGTGCCCATGGAGAGTATAGTGTGTCCATACACATTATAGAGAGTATAGTGTGCCCATGGAGAGTATAGTGTGCCCATACACATTATAGGGATATAGTGTGCCCATGGAGAGTATAGTGTGCCCATACACATTATAGGGATATAGTGTGCCCATGGAGAGTATAGTGTGCCCATACCATACACATTATAGAGAGTATAGTGTGCCCATTGAGAGTATAGTGTGCTTATACACATTATAGAGAGTATAGTGTGCCCATGGAGAGTATAGTGTGCTTATACACATTATAGAGAGTATAGTGTGCCCATGGAGAGTATAGTGTGCCCATACACATTATAGAGAGTATAGTGTGCCCATGGAGAGTATAGTGTGCCCATACACATTATAGAGAGTATAGTGTACCCATACACATTATAGAGAATATAGTGTGCCCATGGAGAGTATAGTGTGCCCATACACATTATAGAGAGTATAGTGTGCCCATACACATTATAGAGAGTATAGTGTGCCCATGGAGAGTATAGTGTGCCCATACACATTATAGAGAGTATAGTGTGCCCATACACATTATAGAGAGTATAGTGTGCTCATGGAGAGTATAGTGTGCCCATACACATTATAGAGAGTATAGTGTGCCCATGGAGAGTATAGTGTGCCCATACACATTATAGAGAGTATAGTGTGCCCATACACATTATAGAGAGTATAGTGTGTCCATGCAGTGTACATGGTGACATTTCTCCTGTGTAGAGCACACACGTGTGTCCGCCCAGTACAGGAAGTGTGCATCCTCCATAGTTTGTTCGGGTTGGTGTGATTACCTGTCAGGCCGTAGTGCATCCCGCCCAGCCCGCTGTACAGCTCCAAGAGCCGGAGCCCGGCCATCCTCCCCCCGGCCTCTCCTGTCTCCTCGGCCGGTCTTGTCTCCCCTCCCCCGCTCCGTGCTGCCTCTCCTGAGACGGCCGGGACTTCCGTGTGACGGGCTGCCCGCTCTCTATGGCGGTCACCCATAGCAACCAATCAGCGTTCTCTGTACTCCTGTCATTCAGGCACAGGCGGGCTCTGGTTGCTAGGGGTTACTGCTGTTAAATATGACCACAAAAGTGAAAGTATTTTTCATTGAAAAAGAGTAACAGTAGCTGATTCATGGAAAACAGAAAAAAAATTAGCTCATAATTGGAGTTGTTGCCATTAGCAACCAAAAAAGTAATGGCGTTGTTGGTTGTCAGGGTTACACTAAGCAGCCTCTTTAGCCTGCACAGAATGTATTGTATAAATACATAATGTACGTCTGTACAGAGTGGTTGTTTCTTTTCCCACAAATATAGCTGTCTTTGGTTGTATTTGATCACCTCTGCGGTTTTTATTTTTTGCGCTATGACCAAAAAAAGCGACAATTTTGGAAAAACAATATTTTTTACTTTTTGCTATAATAAATATCCCAAAAAAATGTAAAAAAACAAATTTCATCCTCAGTTTAGGCTGATATGTATTCTACTACATATTTTTGGTAAATAAATCACAATAAGCGTATATTGATTAGTTTGCGCAAAAGTTGTAGCGTCTACAAAATAGGGGATAGATTTATGGCATTTTTATAAAAAAAAAAATTCTACTAGTAGCGATCTGTGATTTTTAGCGGGATTGTGGCGGACAGATCGGGCACTTTTGACACTTTTTTTGGGACCATTGGCATTTATACAGTGATCGGTGCTAAAAATAGCCACTGATTAATGTATAAATGTCACTGGCAGGGAAGGGGTTAACACTAGAGGGGCGATCAAGGGGTCAAGTGTTCCCTAGGGAGGTGTTTCTAACTGTGGGGGGGGGGGACTGACTGGAGGAGGAGAGAGATCGCTGTGGGGATCTGTTTGTTTACATTGACAGATCCCGTTCTGGCTCTCTGAGGAGCCACGCATGCACGCCTGCTATAGCCATTAAATGGACCATCACTGGCATGGCGATTTGTGCAGCCGAGCCATTCTCCCGCAGTATAACTGCAGCGGCTGGTCGGCAGGCAGTTAAGGCTGGGTTCATACCAGCTGCGGTATTTTTTTCCAGTTTACTACCGCTTTATTATTTAAATAAAAAGATATATATATATATATATATATATATATACGGTATATATATATATATTTTTTTTTTTTTTTTTTCTAAGAGCCCCCGTCCCCCTGTGCTTACACACAAATGCCAAAAAGTGTTCTCCAGCGCTAAACCTTTCATCTGATTTCTAAATTGCTGCATTTGTAAATTCCAAAAGCTAGAGCTGCACAATTAATCATCAAGAATCGTTATCGCGATCTAGACTAAAGTGTTTCACTATTCTTTCTATGCAAAGAATTCTCTCTGCTCTTCTGAAGCCACAGCACTCAAAATAAAGGAAGAGAAAAACTGGGCAGTCTGCCAAGAATCAAAACATTCTTTATCAGTTGATCAGAAGTATAAACATTGTAACAATTTGTCAATGGAATAGACTTTGACTCCTTTCACACATGCGGATGGTATGTCCGTATTTCATCCATCCGTTTGCGGATGAAATACGGGCATACATTCATCCCTATGGGATAGCGGGTGTCTGCGGATGAGCATCCGCAGACACCCGATTTCGTCCGCCTCCGCAACAGTCCGATTCTGCAGACGGAGGAAAATCCTATTTTTCTATCCGTCTGCAGAGCGGATCGGACGAACACGGACACACGGTCCGTGCTCATCCGATCCCCATAGAGGAGAGCGGAGATCTGACAGGGCGATCCCCGCACAGTGTGCGGAGACCGCCCTGTCCGCAGCCGGCTCAGCAGGGACAACGGAGCGATCCCCGCTGAGCGAGCGGATCTTCACGGGGCGGATCATTACTGATCCGCCCCGTGTGAAAGAGGCCCTTGTGTGTAAGTGAAAAAAGTTTAACCACTTAAAGAGGGATTCCACCCAAAAAAAAAATATTAAAAGCCAGCAGCTATAAATACTACAGCTGCTGACTTTTAATAAATGGACACTCACCTGTCCCGGGGTCCAGCGATGCCGGCAGCCGAGGCCGATCGATCGCTCGGCTCTCGGCTGCTGCGGCCACCATTCTAGGTGAGGGAATCAGGAATTGAAGCGAATCAGCTTCACTTCCCGGTTCCCTACTGCGCAGCCTGCCGGATTTACTTGCGATTATCGCTAGAAGCTGCTATAGCTGCTAGCAATAATCACTGTCTTCTCCTGGCAGAGACAGCTTCCCCCGCCTCCCCACTGGGAGAATACAATGGCTTGGCGGGAGGGATTCTCCTCTCAGCACTGTCTGTGTTGATGGGAGAATTTCTTTTCATGCAGGATTTTTTTTTTTTTTTGCAGTCTATGAGCGTAGAGGCACGTCAAGCTTATACCTCGAAAAAGTACATGAGTTTGTTTTGAGCTTCAAGCTGTATTGGCCCCAATGGGAGCTCCTGAAAATGATGTGAACATTTTTCCCTCAGTAGCTAACTTTCCATTGGCTAAAAATAATTTCACAAAAAATGCTAAAATCTCAGATGCCCACAAAAAGGCTGGAAAACATCGGTACAACTGCCAAAAAAAAAAAGCAAAATGACCCCAGAGGTTCAACTCCAGTAGGAATGCAGACATCAGGTAGTGCTCCAGGGTCCTACAAAGCAGGATTTTTCAGGAAGAATCTAGCTTCGTAGTCTGATGGCTCTGGGAATTATTTTATATCAGAGACAATTTATAGCACCTCCTTTAACCACTTGCTTACTGGGCACTTAAACCCCCCTCAGTCCCAGACCAATTTTCAGCTTTCAGCGCTGATGCACTTTGAATGACAATTGCGCGGCCATACAACACTGTACCCAAATGAAATTTTTATAATTTTTTTCCCACAAATAGAGCTTTCTTTTGGTGGTATTTAGTTACAGCTGGGAGTTTTATTTTTTGCTAAACAAACAAAAAAAGATGCAAAAAAAAAAAAAAAATCATGTTTAATAGTTTGTTATAAAATTTTGCAAACAGGTCATTTTTCTCCTTCATTGAAGTGCGCTGGTGAGGCGCACTGATAGGCTGCACTGGTGGGCACTGATAGGCTGCACTGGTGGGCACTGATAGGCATAGTTAAGGCGGCACTAATAGGCACAGATAAGGTGGCACCGATAGGCACAGATAAGGCAGTACTGATGGGCACAGATAAGGCGGCACTGATGGGCAAAGATGGGCACAGATAAGATGGCACGGATGGGTGGCACGGATGGGTGGCACGCATGGGTGGCACTAAGGGGCACTAATAGGTACCACTGATAGATGGGACTGATGGGCACTGATAGGTGGCACTGATAGGTGGCTCTGATAGGTGGCACTGATGGGCGGCACTGATGGGCACTGATGGGCACTGGTAGATGACACTGATGGGCACGGATATGTGGCACTGGGGTGCAGCACCGTTGTTGAGGCAGATTGTGGGTGGCACTGTGGGCACTGATGTGTGGCACTGTGGGCACTGATGTGTGGCACTGTGGGCACTGCTGGGTGGCACTGTGGGCACTGCTGGGTGGCACTACGGGCACTGCTGGGTGGCACTTACGGGGGGCACTTATTTATTCCTGAGGGGGCAGGTGGGCACTGGTAAGCTGGCCGTGATCGGGATTGATGTCCCGATCACGGCCGCCGGTGATCGGCTCTTTTTTTTTCTCCTCGCGCTGTCAGCACGAGGAGGAATAATAGCCGATTACCGGCTCTGTTGTATCACATGATCAGCTGATCCCGTGGTAAGGGGTCGGGATCGACCCCTTGCTCGGATCCATGATCAGGCGAGTCTCATAGACTCACCGATCACAGAGCGTGCCGCAAAGGAGGTCCGCGCTGTAGCCGTTATTTGGCTATAGCGCGGATCTCTAGTGGTTAACCACTTAAGGACGGGAAGATTTGCCCCCTTAATGACCAGGCCAGTTTTTGCAATATTTTAACTGAAAATTGCATGGTTGTGCGACGCTATAACCAAATGACGTAATTTTTTTCCCCCATAAATAGAGCTTTCTTTTGGTGGTATTTCATTACCTCTGCGGTTTTTATTTTTTGAGCTATAAACAAAAAAAAGAGCGACAATTTTCAAAAAAACAATATTTTTTAAATATTCCCCCTAGTTTAGGCCGATATGTATTCTTCTACATATTTTTGGTAAAAAAAAAAAACATAAATCACAATAAGCGTGTATATATATATATATATATATATATATATATATATATATATATATATATTTATATATATATATATATATATATATATATATATATATATATATATATATATATATATATATACATATAAAGTGACATTTATACAGCGATCAGAGCTATTAATAGCCATTGATTACTGTATAAATGTCACTGGCAGGGAAGGGGTTAACACTAAGGGCTGATCAAGGGGTTAAGTGTGTTCCCTGGGAGGTCTTGCTAGCTGTATGGGGCTGGGATGACTGGAGGAGGAGAGAGATTGCTGTTCCTAATCAATAGGAACAGAAGATCTCTGTCTCCTCCCCATACAGAATAGGGATCTGCTTGTTTACATTGACCGATCACGGTTCTGAATGTTTCTGGAGCGATTGCAGGTGGCCAGTGGACATCGAGTCCACCGGACCCGCTGGTTGGCTGCCTGGCTCGTGAATGGGGAGCGCACGCACAAATCGCCATGCACGCGCCCGATGTACAATGACTGCGATTTGCACAGGGGAGCCAACTTGCCGCAGTACAACTGCGGCAGGCGGTCAGTAACTAGTTAAAATATCTTCAGCTACTGTATCTGTTGACCATACTGAGCCATGGTTATGTGACAGATGGTAGAACACTTCCCGGATTACAAACCAGCTGCAAACAGTGCAGTATTACCATATGTGCCCTCTGTGATTACTTACCTGTCAATACGTTGCTGCCATAGAAGCGTAACAAATTTATGTAGAATTTTAGCTTTATCTTTGATGAATTGCTTGGGTTCTATAAGTGGAGAACATGGGCGTCCGCAGAACTTTTTTCAGGGGGGGTATCATTTTAGGATCACCCATGCATCTCCCCTTTTCGACAATGTCATTATCACATGCATATCACATCATGGTCAGAGACTGCAGATGTAGTACAGTTCCTAAGATAAGTAATGGATAATGACCAACAGGCCCTTTTACCACACCCAGCGAAACTACAGCAGTGATCCCTATGGCTGGACAATCAATCACTTTGGGTCCCCCGGGGGCAACTCTGGTTAGTAGTGCAGCATGTCTGTACCCTGGTCTCTCTGGCTTCCGCCCGGCACACTCCTCATTCTTTGTCCTGTAGCACTCTCTCCCTCAGATTTTTTCCAGGCTGCAGTCTCTCAATCTGTCTCTTGATCGAGCTGTAACCTCCTCCCTATGGAAAATGGGGCTGCCAATCTTTGAGACTACATGTCCGATGATGCTCTCCTCTCCTGGTCTCCTTTGATTGGCCCTCGGTTATGGCCAATAGGGAAGGAACGGAGTGGGCAGGAAGCCCCGATAGCGATGCAACTGTGCTAAATTTAAGATCTGATCCCCAATTCCAGGGGGGGGCACTTGACCCCCCCTTGCCCCTACCTGCGGACGCCCATGGTGGAGAACGTGCTGACGTTATCAATTCATGTTTATTTAAATCTGAACTCCAGCTTTTCATACATTTTACATAGTTTGTTTGGGCCAAGCTGGCCCAAACAAGCTATATCCCTCACTAACCTGTGAAGCCACTGCATATGCGGTATAAACGAGTGTTACACTGAAATTAAAATTCTGGACCGAGACCAAAAATTCAGGTTGCCCGTGGCCAAAAACCAAAACAGAAATGGGCATTTGGGGTGGAGGAACTTGACTGGCCTGCACAGAGTCCTGACCTCTACCTGATAGAACACCTTTGGGATGAATTAGAGCGGAGACAGCAAGCCAGGCCTTCTCGTCCAACATCAGTGACTGATCTCACAAATTGCACTTCTGGAAGAATGGTCGGACATTCCCATAGACACTCCTAAACTTTGTGGACAGCCTTCCCAGAAGAGTTGAAACTGTTATAGCTGCAAAAGGTAGAGTTTCCTTTTAATATATAGATTCCTTCATACGGTGGGTTGTAACTGCTTTTCTAAAAATGTTTTAAGACATAAGGTCCATTCTGCTATAAGAGGCATGCAGAAAATCAGAAATAGTTGAAGTGTTCTCCTAAATGAATGCTTACTTTTATTTCAAAACAAGGAGTGCTGTTTATCCTTTTATCCAGAAATGTAAACCTTACCACCGATCTCTGTAACCGGAGTGTTTTCTGGCATTTTACATCTAGATAATGTTTATAGAGTAGAAAAAAGGGAAAACACCGCGCTATATCTAACTAGCAACGAAAAAACATGCAAAAAACAGCTGCCAACACTTCAAACAAACAAAGTTAAACAATTTAGAACAATAAATAGTGTAGCGCTATTTTAAGTGAATGTGTAATCACAAGAAAAAATCCGTATACAATCATAAATGATAATAAATAAAGTCCTCTGTAATGTGACTGGTGCACAAAAAATTGTGATAAAACTTCTTCAAAAGAGATAGACGTTTCACTGGTCGTGTGCAACCCAATGTATCAACTTGTCTGAAGAGATCTGGGAAGTGGATAAAATACTCTTACCGGATACGTTGGACTCACACGGTCTTACGACGGTTGAGTCGGAAGCGCTTAGGGTCCAGACCTAGGACCAGATGGTAGGTTGGTGGTGGTCAAACCGGATATCAGGAAGACACCAAACGATGGAGGACCCTGGGGGGCGTCTCTCAGGATGTTCTTCGGAATGTTCCTCAGGTTATCCAAATCGGATGTAGCTCAGTTGGAATTCCAACCCCAAATGTAAGGGGAGGGGGTTTGTAGAATTTAAGACAAAAAAGAAAAGAGAAAGCTCCAAATGGTGCAGGTCAAAAAATATTAACCATCAGGTTTTATTAAAAGGTCATAAAAATAGATAAAAGTTATGACTAGTGATCACAAAAGAACAGGATAAAAGCAATGTGGGGTGCCAGATGCGAGCTTGACGCGTTTCGACAAAGAGTGTCTTCAACAGGGGCATAATAATGATTTATAGAGTAACTTATCAAAAGCCTTTCGTGTTAATTATTGCTCTTTTTGCATTTTGCGATGCAGGAAACGCAGTGAATCCTGTGCGTTTCTCACACGACATTGCAATCACACAGCATCCATGCAATTTGCTGCGGGTGTCAATGTTAGTTTAACACCCCAAAACAGATTGCAAAACGCAGTGCAATTGCCAGAATCGCATCGCATGGGTGTGGACACCCATGCGATGTGCACATGCTGATCTTGCAACTTGCCTTTCGTAAATAACCCCCAATATCTTTTACTTAATGCTATAATAAATATCCCAATTTTTTTTCTAAAAAAATTATTTTTTTCCTCAGTTTAGGCCGATATTCATTCTTCTACATATTTTTGGTAAAAAAATAAGCGTATATTGATTGGTTTGCGCAAAAGTTATAGCGTCTATAAAATAAGGGATAGATTTATGGCATTATTATTATATTTTTTTTTTTTTACTAGTAATGGCGGAGATTTTTGATTTTTATCGGAACTGCGATACTCCGGCTGACAAATTGGACACTTTTGACACATTTTTGGGACCATACAGCGATCAGTGCTATAAAAATGCACTGATTACTGTATAAATGTCACTGGCAGGGAAGGGGTTAACACTAGGGGGCGATCAAGGGGTTAAAGGGGTTGTAAAGGTAAATATTTTTTCACAGAATGCATTAAGGTGAAAAAACATCTGATAGTGCCGGCGCCCCCAACCTCCCTGTTATACTTACCTGACCCATCGAAAGTCCTGCGCTCGCCCCGACGTCCTCTTCACCGCTCAGCCTGGCTGCTGATTGGATGGAGTGGATGGATTGAAAGCAGCGCAACCATTGGCTCGCGCTGCTGTCAATCACATCCAATGATGCGGCGCACCGGGGGCGGGGCCGAGTGATACAGCGAGTGGCTATAGCTTCCGGCTGTATCACAGGAGCGCGCCCGCAAGTGCTTCTCACCATGCGAGGGAGCTCGCATTAACATGAGAAGTACTTGCGGGAGGAAGCAGAGACAGCCGCCGAGGGACCCCAGAAGAGCAGGTTCAGGGTCACTCTGTGCAAAACGAGCTGCACAGTGGAGGTAAGTATAACATGTTTGTTATTTAAAAAAAATGTAAAAATGTACTTTACAACCCCTTTAACTGTGTTCCCTCGGTGTGTTCTAACTGTGGGGGGGATGGGACTGACTAGGGGAGGAGAGAGATCGGTGTTCATACTTAGTATGAACACACAATCTCTCTCCTCTCCCCTGAGAGAACTGGGATTTGTGTGTTTACACACACAGATCCCGGTTCTCGCTCTGTCACGAGTGATCGTGGGTGCCCGGCAGTCATCGCACCCACCGGGCACTCACATCGGCTCTGGATACATGCTGCGGGCGCGCCTCCTACAGCGTCTTAAAGGGCCAATGTACAACTACGACGGCTCGCCCAGGGGAGCCATTCTGCCGCAGTATAACTGCGGCAGCCGGTCGGGAACCAGTTAATACCAATCCCCAAATGTATGCGCTTACATGTCAAGGTGCCAACACCGGCACCAGCTCGTACAGCATAAACGTTTTAATTCAAAGGATATTAGCCAACACACTGCTGTTGAAATTGTACAGACAAAGGCGCCGTCTTTCTCACCAGATTCCGGCGTGCGTCTCACTGCTCAAACGTTACATGCGTTCCACGGGAATAGCGACGCCAATCTGACCTCTATTCATTTCGCTGTATAGTTTCATCAGGAAGTACAGAATTACAGTATATATAAAATAATATGCAAAGTGGTTGGAGGGAAGCTTCAGAATGGCAAAGATGTTTTTATTACAAATTATGAAAGCAGGCTGCAGTTCCTCTTTAAAGAGAAGGAAAGGTGTCCTCTTGTTATTCAGGGGATTTATAGGTTATGCCACGTACACACGACCGGACTTTTCGACTGACTAAGTCCGACGGTCTTCCTGACAGACTTTCGGCAGAGTTCCGACTGACTTTACGAATGAACGGACTTGGCCACACACAATCACACCAAAGTCCGATGGATTTGAATGTGATGGTGTACGACCGGACTAGAATAAGAAACTTCATAGCCAGTAGCCAATAGCTGTCCTAGCGTCGTTTTTTGTCCGTCGGACTAGCATACACACGAACGGATTTCTCGATAGGAACTGGGTCCGGTGGAGTCCCGGCTGAAAAATTTGAAACATGTTCTATTTCTAAAGTCCATCAAATTTTTGGACAGCAAAGGTCCGATGGAGCCCACACACACGATCGAATTGTCCGACGGATTTGTTCCGTCGGACCTTTGCTGTTGAAAAGTCCGGCCGTGTGTACGCGGCATAGCACTACACCAATATTATTGGAATGAGGGTAAATCCAAAATGTTTAGTTGCCACCAGAACAGGAATAGAGGGGAAATCTTCCAATAGGGGCACTTGTGCCTATGACAGCTATCTGAGAGTAGAATTCCCCTCACATTGGATAGATATCCTCTTTCTTTCTGTTGATTTCACAGGACAGAAGTGAAAGGAAATCATCCTAATGAGACAAAGAAGGCAAAAAAAAAACTGACAGCAACAGTACACCTATCCAAAAAGCCTTTATATATATATATATATATTTTTTAACTCAAGAAAGGCTTTATTGAACGGAAATAGAAATGGAGGGTACCCATATCTGTATTCATTTTAGTAGTCTTGCCCTGAATACAATAGTGGGTCTACTGTTATGTCTATGTTCTGGGTTCGGAACCTATATACTTGATGCACTGATATAACCTGACTACTTTTGCAATGTTCTGATTTGATTTATTGTCTTGGCTACCTTTTGAATCTTAAATAAAGAATTTGAAAAATGAAATGGAAAAGGAAAAAAACAACAACAGTTCCAAAGCAGATCAGCTTCCATAGCCAAAGTCAATAGTTCCATGTACATAGTCAAGATCAGGCAATAAAACAGACTGGGCATAGCATAACAGAGACTAGGAAGTACAGTATATCAGAAATCATACCAGCGGCACAATAAATCCTATTCATGACTAGGTCAAGTGGGATCAAATTTGGGGCGTCCAACCATAGTCCTCAAAGGTTATCATATTTATGAGGGCAGCCCTGTGTTGGTATATGTACTTCTCCAACCTGAGGGTTTCTCCCATACATGGTGACCATTCATTCTGGGAAGGGAGATAAAGTGATTTCCAATGCCATAAAACAACTCTGCAGGCTAGAAAAAGGGATCTAGCCACTGCTTCTCTAGTGGGGGGCTGGTATCTGGAGGTCATCTAGTATGCCCAATGGGCAAGGTTTAGGGTTGAGTGGACTAGAGACCTGAAAAACGTCATTAACTGTATTCACTACCCCTGCCCAGTATATGTTCAGTTTGGGGCAACGCCATAGTAAATGAATTAGGTCGCTGTGGCAGCATTTACTACAAGTAGGGTTGGTTAGGAGGCCCAGCCTGCACAGCCTAGCCAGGGTGTAGTGTCCCATGAAATATGTATAATTGCATAAGCCTTTGTGTCACATTAAGAGAGCATAGTGGTATCAATTGAAGAGCTTCCTCCCACTGGTCCTCTATAAAAGGGTCAAGGTCCATCTTCCACCATTTCTCCACCGTCAAAGGAAGATATACTTTAATAAAATAAACAAGAGCGGGTATAAGCCATGAAAGTACAGTGGGATCACATGAGTGAATATATGCAATCATCAATGCCAGGCTAAAAGGCATACCAGTAGTTATCACTTCTGCCTTGCAGTACTGGGTCCTTGTTGTACCTCCTGGTCAGGACAGTGAATCCATGCAGCAGGGTGGCCGCTTGGCACTGGATCCAAAAGCTAGCGAAGATCACTGAAGTAGGGGTGTCTATTACAGTGATTTCCAGCTTCTAGAGCCATAATATGCATGAAGTATACATAGTCCAAGCTGTACCTATGTAAAATTATCTACATGCATACCCCACTTTTAAGTACACAATGGGGTTTATTTACTAAAGCTAGAAAGTGCAAAATCAGGCTCACTTCTGCATAGAAACCAATGAGCTTCCAAGTTTTATTACCCAAGCTTAATTGAACAAGCCGAGGTTAGAGCCTCATTGGTTTCTATGCAGAAGTGAGACTGATTTTGAACTTTCCAGCTTTAGTAAATAAACCCCATTGTGTACTTAAAAGTGGGGTATGCCTGTATATCTGCCACTTTTGGACCAGCAACATACTCATACACCACTATACTTTGGGTGGTTATATCGGAATCACCCGGGCACCATTTATTTTAGAGCCGGTGGTCTGTTCTCTTGTAAAGCCTCCTTTTCCTGCGGCCTTCTTCGGTTTGCTCAGGCTCTCGTGTCCCACTGGGACTCTTTGATCAGCTATGATAACCCAGAAGAAAGGGTGCCATTTTTTAAAAAATCCAAAGCATTCAAAAACACCAATCATAGTATTTTAAATGCTTTGAAGGGCAAAGGAAGGATTTGGGGTCTTATAGACCCCAGGTCTCTCCATAAAGAGTACCTGTCACTTGCTTGTTGCTGTCACAAGGATGTTTACATTCCTTGTGACAGCAATAAAAGTGATAAACATTTTTTTTTATTATTATTATTTTTTTTTTTAAAGTAACAGTGTAAAAAAAAAAGAATGAATATAAAAAAAAAGAATTTAAGTGCCCTTGTCCCCCATGCTTTTGCGCAAAGGCTGTCCCACACACACGCAAACATCAATCGTCCCACACATGTGAGGTATCGCCACAAATGTCAGATCATGGACAGTAGTGCTAACACTAGTCCCCTTTTGTAAACCTAAAGTAGTAACCTGTAAAGGCTTTTAAAGCATTGCCTATGGATAGTAACATTTATTTATCGACGACGACGTTGCACATGCGTGTGCAATTATAAAGCGTGACATATTTGTTATCTATTTACTCGGCATAACATCATCTTTTATATCTTACAAAAAAATTGTGTTATGTATTTTTTTTTTTTTTTGCATTAAAATTAAAAAAGTAAATTTTTTCCCCCAAAAAATGCATTTGAAAAACACTGTGCCAATACCACATGACATAAAAAATTGCAAAACTTACCAATTTATTCTCTAGGGCCTCTGCTTTAAAAAATATATAATATTTGGAGGTTTTAAATAATTTTCTAGCAAAATAAAAAAAGTTTTAGAAAAGAGCTGGTCTGGAAGGCCCCTTTCACATGGGACAGATCAGTAATGATCCGCCCCGTGATGATCCGCTTGCTCAGCGGGGATCACTCCGTTGTCCCCGCTGAGCCGGCGGATAACAGGGTGGTCCCGGCACACTGTGCAGGGACCGCCCTGTCAGCTCTCCGTTCTCCTCTATGGGGGATCGGATGAACACGGACCGTCTGTCCATGTTCATCCGATCCACTCTGCAAACGGATAGAAAAATAGGATTTCCAGAATCGGACAATAGCAGAGGCGGACGATAGCGGGTGTCTGCGGATGTTTAACCGCAGACACCCGCTATCCCATAGGAATGCATGTATGTCTGTATTTCATCCGCAAACGGATGGATTAAATACGGACATAATGTCCGCATATGTGAAAGGGGCCTGAAGTGGTTACATTAGTGTGTGTTTATAACTATTGCAGAGCAAATAGACCAAAACATTTTTCAGTAGCAAAATAGACTAATGTATCTGTTTTTGGTGCAGTTAGGATATCTAAAAATGTAATAAGCACATGTTATGCTGCTCAAAGTAATTGCTCGCTGTTTAGTAATTAGCAGGGTGGTTGTACAGCCGCCTAAATGTGTACTGTACCCTAAAGGCAGCCTTATCATGAGCTGAGTGCAGCAGCTAAAGGAAAGCCTGTCCAAATTACTGTCTGCACTCATCTGTCAAAACAGGATTGGCCTGGGGTCAGTTGTCCTATAACCCCCATAGTAGACCTCTCTGGAGATGGAGGGATTTCCTGTCTAGATGGAGCACAGACCTGAAGTACAGGACATCAGAACTGACCCTTCATTCTCCAGCAGTGATGTCATACCAAGTTTATGGAGCTCGCTGCTTCTGGACAGCAGGAAACAGTCAGCTCTGGTTCTGTTTTTTCTCTTCTGATTCCACAGAGAAGATTTAAAGCTTGCAACCAAATATCAGTGAACAGGACAGTAAAAGCATTTCAGCTCTTTGTGCAACATAATCTCTGCCAAATGACTTCATTTTATAATGACTATTATATGTTCCAGAAGGTCTCAGGTACAAAAGTAAAATAAGTAAGAGTTAGTATAACCAGGGCTTTTTTTCTCAGAGAATAGGTGCAGGAACTCAACCATGCCCGCCACACACATACCTGCCAAATGGCATAGTAGTAGTAGTTCTTCCCTCTTCAGCATACAACCCCCTCCCTCCACTGCCCTCATCTTTTCCCCCCTCCTTAAAAGCTCCACCATCCGTCATATGTCTTACCTTTGTTGCAATATTAAGCTGAAACACCTATCCAGCTGTAGTACCTCCCAGCATACTATACTATACTACAGTCACTTGCAAGGGAGATCATGCAGTAGGAGCATCAATAACTGGTCGCAAGGGAAAAAATGGAGACCACAGAGGGTGCAGCCTACCACGTACCCTCTCCTGCCCATGATGGCACTGAACCCTGGGCACCTGTTCTGTATCTCCCTTGTCTCTGTCCAGCACTCAGTGGGATCTGTGCAGGAGATCTGACCTGTGGGAGCTACTGGGAGATAAGCAGAAGCTGGACTTCAGTGTTACCAAGTGATATTGGTGAGCAGGGAGCAGAAGATCTGAGCCAGAGGTGGTGGAACTGAGTTCCCCCTAGTTCCTGCTGAAAAAAAGCCCTGAGTATAACAAAAGAGAAAGTCAACTTTAACCCCTTCCTGCTCTCTCATGACAGTCCTTTAACGCTGGGAGGTGGAACGGACTCCCCAATCATGTTAAAGTGGTTGTAAACCCTTACAAACCACTTTGACCTACAGGTAAGCCTAGATTAAGGCTTACCTGTAGGTCCAAGAAATATCTCCCAAACCTATACAGTTTAGGAGATATTTGCCCAAAGACAGGCACCGCTATCTACGGCGCATGCGCAGTAGACAGCAGCGCGCAGGCGCACTGAGCGGGGCATCGTCGATGACAGCAATGCAGCGAGTCTCGGGTCCCGTGCGCATGCGCGGGAGTGACGTCATCGCTGCTCCGGCGAATCACAGCGCCGGAGCAGCGAGACCCACGGAGACCCACCAAGAAGATGGACGCTCGGAACTACAGGGGACAGCGGTGACTTCGCTGGCTCCTGTGTCAGGTAAGTAACACATAATGGACTACTATGCGATGCATAGTAGTCCATTATGCTTTACCTTTACAGGGAATGAAAGAGGAAGTAAACTCATCAGGGTTTACTTCCTCTTTAACACTCTAGTAGGCTGTCACAGTGGTCTCGTGATCATAGCCTGTATCATATGTCTGTGACAGCTCAGTCACTGTGCTGTAAGCGTGCTGTGAGGACGCTCTGAGCACAGAAACCTCGGCCCCCATGGACACATATTTGTGGCGCAACACAATTGCAAACTAGATGTGCACGCAGTCTGTCTTAACAAAAGCTTAAAGATCTTAATACTTTGGTGGTACATCCAGTACTTTTCTCTTTTGACCTGGCTACTACGGAAGAGGTAAAACCAATA
The DNA here is from genome assembly GCF_037356315.1 of Lithobates pipiens. Taxonomy (NCBI): domain Eukaryota; kingdom Metazoa; phylum Chordata; class Amphibia; order Anura; family Ranidae; genus Lithobates; species Lithobates pipiens. Next base: position 73,191,669 of record NW_027507764.1, read on the forward strand.
AAGATATCTCCTGCGCTCAGTTGTGGTGCTAAGAGCGCGTAAATCTCTCTCTTTTTCTGCTTGCCCAACTGGTGGGGGTGATGCCAATGGTCTTGCTGCCCTCATTTGACTTTTGTGCATCCTTACAATCACTAGAAACAACAACAACAAAAGAAAGGGCGCACGACCTAGTCACATTACCAATATAACAATATTTATTTAAAAGGATAAAACATATTATACTCACAAATGCATGACAAGCATAGGCATGTAAAGGATGCCAACAAGACCACCTTGGAATCCACAGTGCTCAAACCCTTTGGCTCAGAATAAGAGAGCTTGACCTCTGAAACGCATTAGCCTCTTCATGCTACTGAGGCGTCCCATACCACTAGCTGAACTGTGGATTTCAAGGTGGTCTTGTTGACGCCCTTTACATGCCTATGATTGCCATGTGTTTGCGAGTATACTGTAATATACATTATCTCACAAAAGTGAGTACACCACTCACATTTTTGTAAATATTTTATCATATCTTTTCATGTGACAACACTGAAGAAATTACACTTTGCTACAATGTAAAGTAGTGAGTGTACAGCTTGTATAACAGTGCAAATTAGCTGTCCCCTCAAAATAACTCAACACACAGCCATTAATATCTAAACCGCTGGCAACAAAAGTGAGCACACCCTTAAGTGAAAATTTCAAAATTGGGCCCAATTAGCCATTTTCCCTCCACGGTGTCATGTGACTCGTTAGTGTTACAAGGTGTGAATGGGGAGCAGGTGTATTCAATTTGGTGTTATCGCTCTCACTCTCTCATACTGGTCACCGGAGTTTCAACATGGAACCTCATGGCAAAGGACACTCAGAAGATCTGGAAAAAAGAATTGTTGCTCTACATCAGGGGTCTCAAACTAGCGGCCCTTCAGCTGTTGCAAAACTACAAGTCCCATGAGGCATTGCAAGGCTCACAGTTACAAGCCTGACTCCCACAGGCAGAGGCATGATGGGACTTGTAGTTTCACAACAGCTGGAGGGCTGCCAGTTTGAGACCCCTGCTCTACATATAGATGCCCTAGGCTATAAGAAGATTGCCAAGACCCTGAAACTGAGCTTCAGAATGGTGGCCAAGACCATACAGCGGTTTAACAAGACAGGTTCCACTCAGAACAGGCCTTGCCATGGTCAACCAAAGAAGTTGAGTGCATGTGCTCAGCATGATATCCAGAGGTTGTCTTTGGGAAATAGATGTATGAGTGCTGCCAGCATTGCTGCAGAGGTTGAAGGGGTGGAGGGTCAGCCTGTCAGTGCTCAGACCATACGTCGCACACTGCATCAAATTGGTCTGTGTGGCTGTTGTCCCAGAAGGAAGCCTCTTCGAAAGATGATGCACAAGAAAGCCCGCAAACAGTTTGCTGAAGACAAGCGGACTTAGGACATGGATTAATGTATCCATGTCCTGATGAGACCAAGATAAACTTATTTGGTTCAGATGGTGTCAAGTGTGTGTGGTGGCAACCAGGTGAGGAGTATAAAGACAAATGTGTCTTGCCTACGGTCAAGCATGGTGGTGGGAGTGTCATGGTATGGGGCTGCATGAGTGCTGCCGGCACTGAGGAGCTACAGTTCATTGAGGGAACCATGAATGCCAACATGTACTGTGACTTACTGAAGCAGAGCATGATCCCCCCCCCCCCTTCGGAGACTGATCTGCAGGGCAGTATTCCAACATAACGACCCCAAACACACCCCCAAGATGACCACTGCCTTGCTAAAGAAGCTGACGGTAAAGGTGATGGACTGGCCAAGCATGTCTCCAGACCTAAACCCTATTAAGCATCTGTGGGGCATCCTCAAACAGAAGGTGGAGGAGCGCAAGGTCTCGAACATCCACCAGCTCTGTGATGTCGTCATGGAGGAGTGGAAGACTGCAGTGGCAACCTGTGAAGCTCTGCTGAACTCCATGCCCAAGAGGGTTAAGGCAGTGCTGGAAAATAATGGTGGCCACACAAAATATTGATACTTTTGTCCCAATTTGGACATTTTCACTTAGGGATGTACTCACTTTTGTTAGACATTTGTTGCCAGGAACTGGCTATTATGCCTGCAATTCAGAGACCTTTTTGCAGTATTATTATTGTGGGGTTGGCTCCCACTTGTGTTGGCTGGACTCTATGGGGGTTATTTACTAAAGGCAAATCAACTTTGCACTGAAAGTGCACTTGGAAGTAAAGTCGCTGTAGATCCAAGGGGGACATGCAAGGAAAATAAAAAACTGCATTTTAGCTTGCACATGATTGGATGATAAAATCAGCAGAGCTTCCCCTAATTTCAGATCTTCCCCTCAGATCTACAGCGACTGCACTTCCAAGTGCACTTGTAGTACAAAGTGGATTTGCCTTTAGTAAATAAACCTCTTTGTGTCATTTCCTTTTTATTTTCTTATGACAAAACTCAGAGTAAAGCATAGTGGGATGTGTAATCCATCGTCTGCATTGCTCCAGCAGCTTCTTTATCCAGTGTGGTAAGTGGGCATAGCCCAGTTAGATTATTGAGAACACTGCATACAGACATCTATTTGCTCTGCCCAGTTTGCTGGTACTTATGGTGCCACTGGAAGCTAGTTCATATGTTCTTTAAGACACTATATGTAGACATCCATGCCTGTTCACATCTTTGCTACTTAATCTGACCAGATACCACACAGTTAAAAATCATGCAGAAAGAGTCTACAGTAAAATAAGGATACATTACAAATCCACCAAATCTATTATACCTAATTGGCAAGGATCTCTTTAATCACATAGTTACAAAGCTAGCTGAAGACTTCTGGATTTCAAGGAGTAGCAATTTAACCCTTTTTATGCTCTCTTCATCTGCTCAAGTGACTAAAGTGGTCTGTTCTTATTTCTTTGGAACTTTATTTAAAGGAACCAGTCAACTCTAATACAATAGTTTGCATATTGTTTATCAGGTTGTAATACTGTTAATGGCCCGTGGGTTGAGGAAACAGAAGGGAGTGAGTCTGATATAGAAAATAAAGTGCCAGTTCCCCCCTTCTGCTGACCTGTTCACAAAGGTTTCTGTGATTTGGGTGAAGTTTGAATCGTACTATGTACTTTGTGTTTTATTATCCACTTAAAGTGGTTGTAAACCCTCTATGACCACTTTTACCTACAGGTATGCCTAGGTTAAGGCTTACCTGTGCCCCTCAGTGTTAGTGATAACAGGAAAAAAACCCTGGGCATCCATCTCTCCTTCGCTGAGGAGCTTACATTGGCTAACCGTAAAAAATCAGATCACGTTCAAGACCCTTTGCCTCACCCACAAATGCGTGCATAGAGAAGCTCCGCAATACCTAATGGAGAAAATAAATAATTACACACCAAACCGCAGTCTTCGATCAGCCAACAAAAACCTCCTCCTCGTGCCCAAAGCCCGGTATAAATCCAAGGGTGATCGGAGATTCGCTGTCCAAGGGCCTCGGCTATGGAATGCTCTACCAATCAACATCCGCCTGGAAGAAAATCACCTGGCTTTTAGGAAAAAACTCAAGACCTTCCTCTTTTAGCAGATGATTAAAGCTCGCCACAGTGCCTAGAGGCGATTCAGTTCGCATTGTGTGCTATACAAGTATTTCATTCATTCATTCATTCAAGGCTACAGATGGGCACTGATTAGGCTGCAGATGGGCACAGATCAAGCTGCAGATGGGTACAGATCAGGCTGCATTGAGGCTGCAGATGGGCACTAATCAGGCTGCATTGATGCTCACTGACCATTATTTTGCCTTAAAGTACCTTAGTTTATTTTTAAAAAAAAGGTTTTATTTCCTGAAACTTCCCTCTTAAATTGGGGTGTGTGTTATACGCCGATAAATACGTAATTACTGTCAGTGGTTACATATCTCAGAGGCAGAGACTGCTCATTGCTCAAGGAACCCCTAGAAAACTCAGAGGGAACTCTAGGCTTCCACAGTACCCTGGTTGAGAAATGCTTCTGCATGCAATTTCTTTAGTTTAATAGGGTTTACAATGACTTTGCATTTACACACACAGCAAAAGGAAGCCAAGGTTCATAAGAGACTAGAAACATATTTCAATACACACTTATGCTTTTAATATTATTACAATTTATTTAGCATTAAAAGTAATATTCATTTTTTTCTGTTCCTTTAAGATAAATTTAGACGTAACCATGTCTTATCTTTACAGTACACATGTATCTGAGATGTCTGCTAATCATTTTCCTTGCTCAAAAAAATGGACCTAGAGTTCCTGTGAAGTTCATTGCAAATCAGTTTGATGGTTGGTATATATAATGTAAGCACAAATACATGCTATATTGCAAGTATTTGTGGGATTTTTAAGGTGCATATTAAATCAATAGAAAAAAAAGTTAAAAAGTGTACATTTTATTAATACATAAAAACAACGCAGTTGCATTGGAAAAGACTGCAGTACAGTCCTTAAAGGTACAGCACGATTGTGTGGTTCCCAACATGTTTCGCCCTGCAATGGGGCTTCCTCGGGGGATGCTGTCCAAATAAATATCAGAGCCTTCCCAAGATATATTACAATTAATAATGGCTCAGGGGGTCAGGTAGACACCATAAGACCAACCATCGGACTGCAGGCAATCATTGGAGGCATGAAAGGACCAGAGAGTCTAATTTACAAAAAAGTGAACACAAGGATGAGAAACTCCTATTTGGGGACACGCGGCACATAATCTGAGGTCCAGTAGGGAGTGTGTTTCTCCTCGCACAAAAGAATGGACCTAGACTTCCTGTGAAGTTCATTACACATCAGCTTGATGGTTGGTATATATAATGTAAACACAAATACATGCTAGTGCTTATTTACAGTGAAAGGCCAGTTGTGTTCATCAAAGAAAACCTCTTCAAGGGACTTTTTATAAATTTCAAGGACAGTACCTAATATTATAGCAGATCTTTACCTTCTTCTGTTCTGCAGGGTATTGATGTAGGTCTTTCTTTACTACAATTACTACATGATTAACCCCTGTGTTTTAATGTTTAACTACAGCCTAAACTGTTTTATTTTTAATATTGGATAAGCTGGGAAAAGATTAAAACCTTGATCCGTTTTTATTATTCTCTGAGGCCCTTCTGGGGAAGTTTCCCCATATATTTGGCTCTGGTGACAATGCTGTCACCAGGGCACAGGCCGGGACGGGCCATAGGTCACACCAGGCATTTGCCCGATGGGTCGGGGTCATCGGGCCGCATGTCCTAGCAAAAGTTGGTAAATGGGACAGGGAGCTCCAGAGGGTGAGAACCGAGACATAAAATATGTGATTATATCACATATATCATGTACCTGGCTCTCATCCACAGGTCTCTGTCTGCCACAAGCCATGTGAGCCTCTACGGAATGACACTGACGCAGAACTCTTTGGGAGGATTTACTAAATGTAAAAAGACTATGGACTATGCAAGAGCAGTTGCTCCAGACCTTAGTAAATGGGCAGAAGCTCCGCTGACTTCCATCATCCAATCATGCACAAGCAAAAATGCAGTTTTTTTATTTTCTTTGCATGTGATTGGGTAGTCTTTGCAAAGTGAACCTTTACCTAATGTACTAAGCTCTGGAGCAACTGTACTTTGTAGCAAGTTCACCGAATGTTACCACAAATCCTTCTCTGCTGCTATTCTGAAAATACTAAGATTGACCAATCCAGTGCACTTACTGAAAACTTTTAAAACGAGTGCTAATGTTCTATATTGAATCTCCTATGTGGTTATATAAAGAACTTAAAAAAAAAAATGAACTTCTAAATAAAAAAATAAAATAAAATACGTGATTAAAAAAAAAAATGGTCTCCAGTGTACAGCAAAGGTTAACTATTCATTTAGTATAGGGTTAGAGTAAAAAGAAAAAAATAATGACCTTGTTCCTTGCTCCCTCGGCCGAAGGTGAACTCCTGGTCTCTCCTCTGGCCAGGCGCTTGACTTATGTACAATGCAGGATAACAGGATCTGTGTTGTACTTGATGACATCAGAGAAGCTGCAACCAGTTGAGTGACATAAAAAAGAGACTTTAGGACCGGTCAATCATTAGACATGGGCGCTGTCAAAAAATTTGTTTTGTTTCATTCCATTCGGATTCGCGCGAAATACGAATTTTCATTAGATTCGTAAACTTTTCATTAAAATAACGAAAGTTCATTATGATGAATTTATCATTATGGGGGGCTCCCACCATCCCTGTGCTGTGCTGACTTCCTGGGTTTTTAACCTTTAGTTTCGTTAACTTTTTGTAAAAATAACGAATGTTCATTATGATGAATTTATCCCTGTGCTGAGTTCCCAGGTCTGTACACCCACTGTGCCCATTATGATAGGTTCCCACCATCCCTGTGCTGAGTTCCCGGGTCTGAGTGTACACCCGCTGTGCCCATTATGATGGGTTCCCACCATCCCTGTGCTGAGTTCCCAGGTCTGAGTGTACACCCACTGTGCCCATTATGAGGGGTTCCCACCATCCCTATGCTGTACTGACTTCCTCTGATTGGTGAACAAAACACCAGTCATGTGTCTGTTAATTTGGATCCAAAATTCCGAAATTCGTTAACGAAATTTTGTATTTCGTATGAAATTCGTAAGCATAGAAATTCCCATAGGAATTTCCCATCCCCGTGCTGGCTTCCTGGGGTTTTAACTTTTAGGTTCATTAACTTTTCGTAACAATTATGAATTTTCGTTATGAATTTGGATCCGAAATTCATAAACAAAATTTTGTATTTCGTACGGAATTCGTATGCAGAAAAATTCGTACGAATTTTCGTTTCGTACGAAACTAATCGCACATGCCTATCAATCATACAGCAAGGAGGAAACCTGGGGAACTTAGGAAAAAGAAGTAAATATTTCTCCTTATTCCTTACCCCCTAGACTAGTGAGCAGTTAACCGTTGCTGTGAAAGAGGGCAGCAGTTGAATGTCAGAATTTGAATGCTGACCGGAGTTCAGCTTTAAATGATCAGTCCCGGTGGTGTAATAAAAATCTTTGCATTCCAGACATCCTGTTAGAAATGCAAAGGCTCACCAAAGATGAAATTCCGGAGCAGGAAAATTCTAGGAATTATCCAGAGAGGACATATTGCGTGCTGCAGGCTGCCTATAATTTGATCTCATGTTCTGTGCAGACATCTGGGTGACGTCAGCCAACTACAGGAGCACAAGAATGAGGATTCTGAGAAATTCTGCCTTATAGCTACTTTCACACTGGGGCGAGGGGGGCGCTAGTATTAAAGTGTTGCTATTTTTAGCGACGCTTTACCGCTGTTATGGTTTTCAGCTGCTATCGGCTGAATAAAGGGTTAAAAGCAGCACTACCGAAGCGCTTTGCAGGCGCTTCAGCAGCGCTGCCCATTGATCTCAATGGCCGAGGCAATGGAGGAGAGGTGTGTACACCGCTCCTGGACCGCCCCAAAGATGCTGCTTGTAGAACTTTTTTCCTGTCCTGCAAGCACACCGCCCCAGTGTGAAAGCATTTGGGCTTTCACACTGGGGTGGCTTGAGATCCACTTTTCAGGCGCTTTACAGGTGCTATTTTTAGTGCAAAAACACCTGAAAAGTGCCCCAGTGTAAAAGGGGTCTAAAAGTGACAAATGATACCATAATTAAAGCAGAACTAAAAGGGGTTTTCACCTTAATGCATACTATGTTTTAAGGTGAAAAACCTTCTGTGCTGCAGCCCCCCCCCCGTCCAGACCCCCCCCTTTTTCTTACCGGACTCTGATCCGTTTCAGCGATGTACACAAGCGCAGTGGCTCCCACCGCTGTCTTTCTCCTCATTGGACATATTGACAGCCGCGGGAGCTTATGGCTCCCGCTGTTGTCAATCAAAAGCTGTGACACAGAAGCAGGAGCTGAGTTCCGCTGTCCGTGTCAATGGACACAGCTGTGGGACTCGGGAGTGAGCCTGCACAGGTGCCCACATGGAAAAGGCTTTTTCGTGGGGGCACTCAATGAAGAGGAGGGGCCTGGAGGTACCCCAGAAGAAGAGGATCTGGACTGATCTGTGCAAAACGATTGCACAGAGCAGGTACTTGTATGTATTTTTTTTTTTTTTTTATATCAAACCTTTAGAACCACTTAAAGGCAAAACTTATTTTTTTTCATTTTGGATAGAGTAATTCTGTCAGTTTTTGTTTGTGCCCTCTTTTTCGAATTTGATCATTTCCCTTCACTTCCTGTCCCATAGTCAAACAGGAAGTAAACCAGAAAGTAAGAGGAAATACCTCCAATGTGAGGGAATCCCCTGTTGTTACCAAGGTGACAGGAACTAGTATCCCCATGGGAAGACTTCCCCTCTATTCCTGTTCTGATGACAACCCAAAATTTGGGATTTTGTTCACTTTCAATGATAATGGTGTACAGCCCAAAGGTGACTCTTCTTAATGGGGGCGCAGACAGCAATAAAAACCTGACAGGTGATCTAATCCATCACCACTCTACCTAAAACTAAAAAAATGTTTTGCCTTTACTTACACTTTAAAGCAGGAGAAATATGACTTTTTGACAGTATAATAATCATGGCATTATGTAGATTAAACTAGCAGGGGTGACTGCTATTAGAATTCCAAAATGGTTTGCATAGTGACTATTTATGTACAAGGTATGACAGTTTAATTCTCGGGATGCCTGCGACGTGGTAATATGGTGGTGAGTTACACGCCCATTTGCACTCAAGCGTGTTCTGACATGTTCTAACATGCACTCGCCTGGGTCACAGACCAGTTGACTCAGTCTTTACAGAAGGATTGATTTGGCACTCCGTCTGTCTGTCTTGTGTGGTGTCACCCAATACCTGATGTTCAGGGCCAATCAGCACCTACCCATTTTGTCCTGAGGAAGCAATTAGATGCAAAACACGTTGACAAATAAGTATGGAGGATTTCATAAACCCAATTCTTTGATATATATACACGGTTTCTTTCTACACATAATGGACTGTCTTTCGACTCTTTGAAAGGGTCCATGCCTTCATGTCTGGCTATTTGGGTATCTGTTGACCTTGTCCAGTAGAGAGTGTTGTTGTCTGTTATATCTTTGTATTTGTAACAAAGACAATTTTCTATATATAATTATTTTTGCCCCTCATGTTTTTACTCAGAGTTTTTACTCTTTCAAACCTTTTTCTACAATTATTGGATGTTGGCATGGTGGGGGTCCTCCCTTCTCAGCCCTTGTACACACGGTCGGAGAATCCGTCGGAATGTGTCCTATCAGACCGTGTTGTCAGATAAGCCGACTGTGTGTGGTATGCATTGGACTGATTCCGTCGGAATATCCGTCAGACCCAATTTTCCAACATGTTGGAAATATTTTCTGACCAACTGGTTCAATAGGACATACTCCGATCATGTGTAGAGAATTTTGATCGGACCAAGTGCCACGCGTGCTCAGATCAAATTCCTACATCAAAGCTATTGGCTACTAGTCCCATCGTAACAAAATTACGTCATCACGTTCTGAATGATCGGATTTTTCGACAACTTAGTCTGACCGTGTGTATGCAACAGTTTCGGACAAGATCCGACAGGCAAAATCCAACGGATTTGGTTGGCAGAATGTCCGACCGTGTGTACAGGGGCTTAGTCAGTCTTCACTAAGTAGTAGAAGAAATAACATGTGTGTGCGTTGCACTGTTGGCAAAAAATGAGGGACAAGAATCTGGAGCAGCGGATTAACATCAAATTTTGCGTGAAAATTGGAAAAAGTGTGAGTGAAATTTTAGCTTTGTTACATCGGACTTATGGTGGACATTCCATAAAGAATTCACGTGTTTTTGAATGGTGTAGGCAGTTTAAGGAGTGGTGGGAAGATGTTTACAATGACGCAAGAAGCAGGCAGCCAAAAACACAAAGGACAGATGGAAATGTGGACAGAGTGTAAATCTTCACATATCCAGATCAAGGATTAAGTGTGCGAATGATTGCCGAAAAATTGGAAACCGTGCAGCAGATTCGAACTGAGAAAGATGTCCGCAAAGATGGTGCCTCGAATCTTAACAGAAGATCAGAAAAATAGTTGTCTTTAAATTTCTTTTGAAGACTGCAGAGGTGTTTGATAGTTATTACTGGTCCATTCCATAATCCATATTAAATTATATACAGTTCAGTTTAATTAAAGGGTCAGTCCACCCATAAGTAGTATCTTAATGTAGATGGAGTCTGGTGGGCTCAGTCATCCCCTGGCTTCTAATATTCCTTGGTCTGGATATTCATCTCATGTTTTAAAAACGTATTTTCCTTCCTGTTGGAAGCTTTGAGCGTTTCCATCCTCCTTTGTGTGTTCCAGCTTCTTCCGGAAGGAAAGGTGGGAACTCCCCCAATGGTCACAGTACAGAGGTATCAATAATCCATTCCCCACAGATAAAGGAATCTGTCAGGTGACCTAAAACCTAAGTTTTTGGAAAAATGTAAAACGTCAATCTCCCCAATCTGTTTAACTAACCAGTGTTGGATAGTATGGAGGCTTATGCCGCGTACACACGATCGAAATGTCACATATACGACATTACGCCACACAATTTGATCATGTGTGGGCTCCAGCGGACTTTTTCATCGTAAAGTCCGGCAGACTTAGAAAGTAGTTTTGACTTGGCTTTCAGCAGACAAACCGTTCGTCAGTGTGCTAGTCCGGCGGACTAAGAATGACGCACGCTCTGAAGCAAGTACAAGGAGGAAGCTATTGGCTACTGGCTATTGAACTTCCTTTTTCTAGTCCCGTCGTACGTGCTGTACATCATCGCATTAGAAATCGCCGGACTTTCGGAGTGTTTGCCGGATTGTTTGCCGGACTAAGTCCGCCGGACAATTCGATCATGTGTACGCGGCATTAGAGTAGGTAGTGAAGTCCTCTCTGTTAACCCCCACTTCCCCAGGAGTACCTACATGACGGGTCCACAGGCTAGCTCCCACTTCAATACCGGGAGCTTTCACTCCCTTCCTGCCCAGGCCAATTTTCAGCTTTCAGCGCCGTCCCAATTTGATTGCCAGTTGCGCGGTCATGCAACGCTGTACCCAAATAAAGTTTTTACCATTTTTTTTGAGACAGATAGAGCTTTCCTTTGGTGGTATTTAATCACCACAGGGTTTTATATTTTTTGCTAACAAATAAAAAAAGACAGAGAATTTTGAAAAAACTAAAGAAGCCTTTCTTTGTTTCTATAAATAAATCATTGTAAATAAGTATGTTTTCACCTTCACTAATGTGCACTGATAAGGCTGCACTTACGGGCACTGATGAGGTGGCACTGATGGGCACTGATGAGGAGGCACTAACATGTGGTAGACTAACATGGATAGGCGGCACTGATATGCAGCACTGATGGGGACTGATAGGTGGCACTGATGGGCAATTATGGGTGGCACTGATAAACAGCACGGATAGAAAGCACAGATGAGGAGGCATTGACAGGTATCACGGATGGGCACTGATTGGTACCACTGTTAGACACTGATTGGCATCACTGGTGGACACTAGTGGGCATGACTTGTGGGTATTGCTGATGGGGCTGCACTGATAATTACTGCACTGATTATAAGTGCAGATCCCCCCTGTCAGGAGAGCCACTTATCGGCTGCAGATGCCTGGCACTTCCCAGTTACACTGTGATCGCTGTGATTGGACATAGCTGATCACATGGTAAAGAGCCTACATCAATGGCTCTTTAATATGATCTGAGATGCAGTGTGTCAGAGCAACACACTGCACCACTGGTCACTATAATATGTGTGGGGGGGGGGGGGGGCGGGAGAGTGGATGGAAGATATAGAGGACAACTTATTAGTAAAAGGTGGACTGATCCTTTATCAATACACTTTATGTGCTAAAGCCAAAGTAATCATTGGTATTATTATAGCTCATAGCAATGGAGACTGGCTTCTGAAAGCTGTCAGCTGGTTGTTAGAGATTAATGTCTGCATGTAGTTTGCATGCTGTCCTTGTGTTCACGTGGGTTTCCTCCTGGGACTCCAGTTTCCTCCCACATGCCAAAACTTGCTGGTTAGTTAATTAGCTTCTGTCTAAAGTACCTCTAATATGTGTGTACAAATTGGTTATGTATATGTAGTCGGCATTCTGCATGCCAGTCCCAAGCCAAGCAATTGGGATAGGTTGAGGAAAGACTTGGTTACCTACTAGAGAAAAGTTGAGGAAAGACCTGATGACTTTCCTTGGGAAGGGTTAAGGAAAGGCTTGGCAACTTACCTTTAGAAGGGCTGAGGAAAGACAATGCAACCTACCTTAGGAAAGGATCAGGAAAGACCCAGTGACCTACCTTTGGAAGGATCGAGACAAGACCTGGTGACTTAACTTGGGAACAATTGAGGAAAGACCTGACAATTTACCTTTGAGAAGGAAAAACCTGGAAACTACTTTAGGGAGAGTTGAGGAAACACCTGTCAACTTACCTTGTGAAGGATTGAGTTTTGGAAAACCTGGTGACTTACCTTTGGAAGGGTTTAGAAGAGACATGGTTGCTTAACTTTGGAAAGGTTTAGAACAGATCTGGTGACTTACCTTTTGGATGGGTTTAGAATAAACCCGATGACTTACTTTTGGAAGGGTTGAGGAAAGAGCCGGTGACCTACTTTGGGAAGAGATGAGAAAAGACCTGGTGATTTACTTTGGGAAGGGTTCGGGGAAGACCTGCCAACTTACCTTTGGGAGGGTTAAGGAAAGACCTGGTGACCCACCTTAGGAAGGACTGAGAAAATGAGAAAAGACCTGGAGACTTACCATGGGGAGGGTTGAGGAAAGACCTGGTGACCTACTTTGTAAAAAAAAAAAAAGCAAATTCTATAGAAAAGACCTTCAAACGTATCAAACATGGTGGTCAGAGAACTGGCCAATAGAATCACTGTGAGTCAGACACGACTGAACGCATATCTACATACATACATACATAGACCACAGCGCACCCTGGTATTAAATAAATGAATGCAATATGTGTGATATCAGATAATGGGTCCGTCAGTCCTCTCTCTATATTTCTTGGTGTTTCTAGCTAGAACTGTCTGGCTCCTGGTTATTAGTCATGGAAACTTCTACACTCAAACCATGAATAATTGTGGGCGGAAGGGTTAATCTCCCCAAGTATTGGATCTGCATTTTAGCAGGCTGTAACTTTTTTCTTTTCTGGCCCTTTTCCCATGGTTTCCCGCGCTGTATCTAGGGAGGAAATGTCTCCGTGATAGGACATCCCCGAAAACCCTCGCACCACGCCTCTGACAGCTGCAGTCTAACTATTTGTAGGTTCTGCAGCACCACTTCAAGATTCACTCTTCTAGACTTTAGAGCTATTAGTATTATAATCTATGATTTCTTTGGTCTACATTACTCCACCTTGGATATGAAGAGTTAAAGATCTTTTCATTGTCAGACAGATAGATCTCATCTTCAAAATTATGTATATCAGACCTGAAGACAGGAACTGGGTTGTCACAATAACGGGACTTTACCATGTATACATCCAGTCAAAGGCATTACTTTAGTTGGCATTTTAAAGACTCAAAGTGGGCCTATCACCAGTATTGCTTCATGTTCTGTACATTCATGCTAAGAAATGTTTCATTGGAACACTTCCCTGTGTTAATTATCGCTCACAAAAATCTCAGCAAAAAAAGAACTGAGCCGTCTTTGCTCCAGCATTGTCCAGTGTCACCATCCACTTCCTGACATGCCAACCCAGAAATTACACAGTCATATGAATCCTGGCGGCTGTACAGTTCTTGGCCTTGTTCACAAATGTCTGACACAGGTCAGCCTCTGCTGCAGCCCCTCGCCTTGTAACTTCCTACAAAGTTACAGTGTTGCAGTTTTATCACTGGCCGAGAGGAGACTAAGGAAATGTTTCCCCCTGCCTGCAGCAGACTGAATCCAAGCCTAGGCGAAGCCTGAAGCTCTAGTACTCTTTTTTGACAAAGATGATATTGTTGCTGTATATTGTAGCAATGTCATGAATGTCTTAATGAGGAATAGTAAAGCTAGTGAAATGTTTACTCAGAGGCCCCATTTATGCTTCCTGTAGTTGTAACACACATTCCCACCGGTGTATATTTTTTTTTGCGTTCTTTGCGTGTTTCCGTGTGGCGCACATAGGATAGCACAGCATAGGCTGCCTTATACATGACAAACAGGCCAAAGAAGCTCCCGCACCTTTTCCAGCATGGAGCATTGCAGGTTTTGGTGCGTTTGTGCAGTATTCAGGAAACACAAACGGGTTGATTTACTAAAATTGGAGAGTGCAAAGTCTGGTCCAGCTCTGCATTGAAACCAATCAGCTTCCAGGTTTTATTGCCAAAGCTTAACTGAACAAGTGAAAGTTAGAAGCTGATTGGCTACTATGCACAGCTGCACCAGATTTTACGCTCTCCAGTGTTAGTAAATCAACCTCAAAGTGTTAATGTGGCCTAACGCCTCATACACACGAGCGGAATGTCCGACAGAAAAAGTCAGACGGGAGCTTTTCATCGTATATTCCGATCGTGTGTATGCCCCATCTGACTTTTTACATTGAAAATTCTGACGGACATAGAAATAGAACATGTTCTAAATATTTCCGACGGACCCATTTACTATCGGGAAAACTGCTCGTCTGTATGTTGTTCCGACGGACCAAAAACGACGCATGTTCTGAAGAAAGTACGAGACGGAAGCTATTGGCTACTGAACTTCCTTTTTCTAGTCCCGCTGTACGTCACCGCGTTCTTGACGATTGGACTTTGGTGTGATCGTGTATACGCAAGACAGTTTCAGCGGAATTCCGTCGGTGTTTATTCCGACGGGAAAACCGGTCATGTGTACAGGGCATAGCATTATAGAGTCAGTGGCTCAGTCAACGATGGGGAGAAAAGCTGTAGCCCTAAAAATGCTTTGGGATAGATTTACTAAAACTGGAGCACCCAGAATCTGGTGCAGCTGTGCATGGTAGCCAATAAACTTCTAGCAGTTTGTTCAATTAAGCTTTGGCAATAAATCCTGGAAGCTGATTGGTTTCTATGCAGAGCTGCACCAGATTTTGCACTCTCCACGTTCAGTAAATAACCAGTGGCAACTGGGCGACTGGTGCTCCATTTTTTTTGAGAGGCGGCAAACAAACCCCCCCCCCCCCCACAAGGTCTGCACTTACTCCATCCAGGTTGCGGATTCTCCTCCCAGCTAATCCAGTCTTAAGATCCGCCTCCTGACCTGGTTGGCCAGGAGGAGAAGCCGGAAGACAATATTGATTCACTAATGACACAAAAAAGCCTCATAGAAGCCTATGGGGTTGATTTACTAAAGGGAAATAGACTGCAAACTTTGCAAATTTGCTCCAGGATCCAGTAAATGAGGTAAAGCTTCATTTTGCAAAAAGTACCCAATCACGTGCAAGGAAAAAAAATGCATTTTACTTGCACATGATTAGATGATGGACGTAAGCAGAGCTTTTGCTCATTTACTAAGCTCTGGAGCAACTGCTCTTGCAACGTGCAACTGAACTTTGCA
Organism: Lithobates pipiens; assembly: GCF_037356315.1. Taxonomy (NCBI): domain Eukaryota; kingdom Metazoa; phylum Chordata; class Amphibia; order Anura; family Ranidae; genus Lithobates; species Lithobates pipiens. Next base: position 73,207,174 of record NW_027507764.1, read on the forward strand.
AAGTGCACCGTGTATTTGCCTTTAGAAAATCAATCTCTGTGAGTCCTGCTCCCCACATGGAGATTCGGGGTCGGCGCATGGAGATTAGGGCACAGTGCCCCTGCAACCCTTATGGACCGGCCACCGCTATAAATAACCCACTTTGAGTCTTAGGTTGACAATGCTTCTCCCCCATAGAAACAATACAGTGAATGAATGTTGTCACCCTGGGGGAGGAAATGTGTTGCTAGCAGGATCAACTGGCGAAATTAAACAGAAAAAAAGCCTAACATTAGAAAACAAATACAGCTGACATAACAATAGATTTGGAAGTTGCAAGAGAAAGACATCAAGGTCCACATTCGAATTAGAACTTCTTCCTTGCAGCACTGGGGTCCTGGGTTTGAATCCAAGTCAGGACATTATCTGCATGGAGTTTGCATGCTCTCCCTTTTTTCCCCCCCTTAGGGTTTGGTCTGGTTACTCTGGTTTCCTCCCATACTGCAAAGACATGCTGTAATGTTTTTTGGCTCCTGGCCAATTTGGCTCTAGCATGTGTAGGGACTTTAGATTGTAAGCTCTATGAGAGCAGGGACTGAGGTGAATGCATGATATAAAGCACCAAGTAAACTGTCGACGCTATACAAATATCTATAATAAATAAATAATTCCTTTTCTGTATATAAAAAAAAGTAATAAAAAGCATGCATGTTTCCTGCTGATAGTGGTTTTCTGAGAAATCTTTTCATCTGTTGCCTGCTTGCTCAAAGTCATAAAACATGGGGCTTTTTATTTCGGCCATGGGTGCATGTGGGGATTACATGTAATGGAATTCTTATGTGAAAGGGAGAATAGAGTGGAAAGGGGGGATGGATTGGGAAGGAGGGGGGATGCATTGGGAAGGGGGGGGGGGGTGGACTGGGAAGGAGGGGGATGGATTGGGAAGGAGGGGGATGGATTGGAAAAAAGGAAGGTTGGGGTAATGGAGCCTCACACATGGGCTGGACCAGCTGGCTGGTCCCTACTGCACCTCCCAAACCCTCCCCACACTGAGTTTAGCGGTTTCCCTGTGGATCCTTTGTCTAGAGCTTCAGGACAGGATATTGCTTGGATTCTTACATCCATCTCATACACAATTTACAGCTAAGCCTTCTAAAGTCATAGAAGTTACCCAATAAACAGAAAAAAAAGATGAATTCTAGAAAGTTTGCAGCATGACACAGAGTCACAGTGGATGTCACTAGGGGTGGGGGCACGCTTATTCATCTCAAAGAGGAAATTCTTGTCTGTATCATTGTCATGGTAATACACACTGGGACGGGTGATGGTGACCTCATCGCTTTCATCTTAGAATGAAACACAATGGATGTGCGAAGCTGCATGGTTCACTATGCATGAGTTCACTGCAAAGCATTGATCTCAAATTGCAGCATCATTCATGTATGAGCTCCCGTTCACATTGGCGCAATTTGACATGTCAAATTGCATGCCAAATTGCAGCCTATTGCAGGCAATGGCACTGTCCCAACGGTACGACTTTTGCGGCTCCGCACTGATTTTCAAACGTAGTTCCTGCACTACTTTTGGCGACTTCTGGGGCGATTTCCATAGACATCTGTGCATGAACCCGTTGAACTTGCACTGGAATGCAGGTTTTAAATTGTGCGACTAACTAAGTTTCAAACCCGCGTGTGAACGAGGACTGAGAGTGCAAAATGCCCCCAATATCTTGCATCTTCGTCACCAATCCAACCTCGGTGGGGCCACAATTTCGAGGGTGCTGTCAGTGGTCAACAGTAATAACATCCATTTAAACATATAGGACAATATACAATGATGAACACTTATTTTAATATTTTATTAATTCTTGCTAAAAAAAAATCAGATTTTTACACCCATCCAGCTCATCAGCCATTCATTGAGCTGCAGCATGCAGTTGATCGACTTCTATTAATTAGCTTAGCTGATCTCAGCACAAAAGTTTTGACCTCTTGATGTTTCTGCTGCCAAAAATTGTACAAAGTTGTATTTTCTACACCTACACGTATATATCCGCTCCAAAGCTGGCCATAGATGGAACAAAATTCAATGGGTTTAGCAATGACCAGCCAAATTTCGATCCACCTATGGCCATTCCCACTCAACAGAAGTCTAATAATTGACTTTTGTCTAATGGGACTGTTGGAAATTTTTTCTTGTTCAGATTGTCTGCATTAAGGTAAAACCCTTCTGCATGCAGCTCCCCTCCCCATCAGTGCCTGACCTCACAAATGCGCTTGTGGAAGAATGGTCAAACATTCCCATAGACACACTCCTAAACCTTGTGGATAGCCTTGCCAGAAGAGTTGAAGCTGTTATAGCTGCAAAGGGTGGGCCAACTCAATATTGAACCCTATGGACTAAGACTGGGATGCCATTAACCCCTTGGCACTGGCATACCCAAGTATCCTGCCTCTCAGCACCTGGTCCTTAGCACCGAGGGGCCACATATTTGCGTGAATTGCCCCCAATTCACCCGTGCCGAGAGCTTGCATGCTGCGTGCTCCTGGCACAGTTACCGTCGCCTAACCGAAAGGTACAAGGAGCGATCAAGCATTTTATCGGACCACGTGACCGCCGTGACAGCCAATCACGGCGATCACGTGTTCTTAATTCGCGCCCTGCCGCCCAGTGTCATAAACCTCTTAAAGGGTTGGGAGGCAGTGGAGCCAAAAGGTTAAAGTTCATCATAGTATCATAGTTAGTAAGGTTGAATAAAGGACACCAGTCCATCCAGTTCAACCTGAGCGAGTGTCTACAATTGTCCCTATCTCTGTACATTGCACACTCACATTAGTCCCTACCCTCAAGGAGCCCACAATACAAGGTCCCCATTCATGTACTAGGGCCAGTTTTGGACAGAAGCCAATTAACCTACCTGCATGTCTTTGGAGTGTGGGAGGAAACCGGAGTACCCGGAGGAAACCCACGCAGGCGCAGGGAGAACATACAAACTCCAGGCAGGTAGTGTTGTGGTTGGGATTCGTTTCAGCGACCCTTTTTACTGTACGTGTAAAGGCAGGCGTCACAATACATTTTGACAATATAGCATATGAGACAACTTGTATTATTTTAGGCAGCTTTATTACATTCACTGCCAATGAATTTTTATATTATATAATATTGTATTGTTGTAAGTACAATAATTTTTTGGTTTCATTTATTTAAAGGTTCACTTAAAGGGACAGCGCACCACTTTATTTAGATGAACGCTTTTCACGTCATATCGCGTAGGAGCACACTTACAGCATGGTCGCCGCAAGTCCACACACTCATTTTGCACTTTTTTTTCACCTATCGCAGCGCAATTGTTCATTTTGACATAATTGCATATTTCCGATCAATTCACTTTATAGGATCACGACATTGTACGATCGGTCGATGCTCGATCATAGCGAATGATCCTCTTTTTCTGCAATCTGATTTCCCATCCAGACCGATCAAAATACTTTCAGTGAATATAGTTTTAATTGAAATCGATCTACCATGTGCCTTTTATATGCTTTGTAGATTCAATCATATTATATACAGTATTCAAAAATAATAAGTAAAGCAGAAAGTGATAAGCTGATCTTCTCTACAGAGGCTCCAGGAGCAGCTGGAATATCTCATTAGACTTTGGGTATGAAGTAAGCCCTGGAAGTTTCTGAGTGCAAAACTAACCAGAAAAGTGAAGCTACAGAAACTTTTCTTTTCTTTTTTTTTTTTTGCTGCCAAAAAAGCAATTTAGATGGGGAGGGGTGCGGTGAGCCCTGCGCGTTCCTATTGGCTGTGAATTAGCGCTGGTCCTCTGCTGTCAGTGCCAGGATTGGTCGCCTGGAGCATCGCTCAGTCCCGTTATCTCGCCGGGTATATAAGCCACCCTAGATGCCCCTTCTCTCTCCTGCTCTAGCTCTGCTTGCTGGGATATTCTATAACTTCGTTCATCAAGATGTCCATCAAGTCTTCATCCTACAAGAGGATCTTCGGGGGGAACCCCAGGTCCAGCTCCTCCAGCAGCCGCTATGCCACCTCCAGCAACAGGTACTCCCTGGGCAGTGCCCTCCGCTCCGGCGGTGGTGGCGGCGGTGGTCTGTCCAGCAGCAGGGCAGTCTTCTCCTCCTCCTCTCCGGCAGTCTACAAGTCCTCCTCGGTCAGGCTGAGGAGCAGCCTACCCCCTGCCCGGCTCCACGACACCGTGGACTTCACCCTGGCAGATGCCATCAACCTGGAGTTTAAAGCCAACAGGACCAACGAGAAGGCTGAGATGCAGGAGCTCAATGACAGGTTCGCCAACTTCATAGACAAGGTCCGATTCCTGGAGCAGCAGAACAAGATCTTGCTGGCTGAGCTGGAGCAGCTGAAGGGCAAAGGAACCTCCAGGGTGGGCGATCTGTACGAAGAGGAGATGAGGGACCTTCGCAGGCAGGTGGACCTCCTCACCAACGAGAAAGCCAGGGTGGAAGTGGACAGGGACAACATGGCCGATGATCTCCAGAGACTCAGAGAAAGGTAAGTTTCGGGGTTCTGAAATGAAAGGGGGGTAGTCCACCCCAATGCATTGTTTCATTTATGAGTGGAGTCTGGTGGTCTATATCGTCTACTGGTTGCTCAGAAGGGGAAATCATCTACTGGTTCATCACAGGAGTGGGGGTCCTAGATTGGGGGTTCCCCAGAGGTGGGGTCCAGAGTCTAAATCAGGATTAGGGTTCCTTAGTAGGTATCCAGAACACATTTTTCTTGTGGGCATTTTCTGTTGGAGTACTGAATTGAACTTTTCATGGACACTATGTTCTTTTTGGATTTTGGATGCATTGTTTTTGGTATATACATTTTTCATCTTAAGCGCTACATATAATTTTACTGTTGGATCCAGAGCTCAGATGGGTGGGAATCATATACTGGTTCTTTAGATAGGGGATTCATTAACTGGTTCCATTGGGGGAGGGGGGGGGGGGTCCTCAGATGGTAAAATCATATACTGGTTCCAAAAGGGAGGGCTCATCCAGATCGCGGGTTTCCTAAAAGGTGGAATCCTCTAATGCAGGGGTCTCAAACTGGCGGCCCTCCAGCTGTTGCCAAACTACAAATCCCATAATGCCTCTGCTTGTGGGAGTCATTCTTGTAACTATCAGCCTTGCAATGCCGCATGGGACTTGTAGATTCGCAACAGCTGGAGGGCCGCCAGTTTGAGACCCCTGCTCTAATGGATCTTCAAAGGGGACCAGATCTGGGGTTCCTCAGATAGGGGAACCATCTACTTGTTTTCTTAGAGGGGGGATCCAGAGTCCAGATCAGGGATTCCTCAGAGGGGGGAATCATATACTGGTTCCTTAGAGGGGAGACCTAGGGTTGAGATCAAAGCTTCTTCAAACATGGGAATCATCTCTTGGTTTCTCAGAGGAGTGGATCTAAAGTCCAATTTCGGAGGGGATCCTCAGATAGAGGAATCACCACTTGTTCCTCAAAGGGAAGAAGATCCATAGTCCAGATTGGGGATCATCTAATGGTTCCTCAAAGGGGGATCCAAAATCCAGATCAGGAGTTCCTTAGAGGAGGGGGCATCCTCTACTGTTTCCTCAGAGGGTGGATCCGGAGTCAGGATCACCTTTGTGAAGTCCCACATTGACAACACTCGTGCCTAGGCAACTGTGTACCCAAAACTGAAATTACCCAATTTGGATGGATTGACCCTTTAATCAGTTTATTAATAAAATAGAGAACTAGAAGTACACACTTGTGCACACTTCTAGTTTTCAGATCCTGTGCCAAACTAAAAAAAATAATCCTAGCATTATAGCCAAATTACCTTGTGCTGCTAAATTTGGTCAGAGCATCTAAGCTCCAAGGACCTCTAGAGCTTGCCATGCACAATACAATCTCATTGTACAATATTCTTTCAATTTAAAGAAACCATGTTATAGAAGGACAGACTGGAACAATCAATTGAATGTTTATGAATTAAGGCAGGCTCTTGCAGTACAGATGGTAGATCTAAATTAAATTTTACTTCAGATTGTATAGTGTATAGTCACTTTAAGGCTCATCACGCGTGTTACAATCTGATTGTACAAACCTTTTAGATCTACCAAAGATGATGTAGTACAAAGGCCTGCCTGATTGGATGCAGATGGATTAGATTAGGTTACATAGTTTTTGTAAAACTAAAGCTGATTTTATGGTTAGTTCCTAATGTGTGTGATGACCCCAAGAGGAAAGGAGTGTTGTAACCATTAGCAGCCAACAAGAGGTTCGATTCTGTACATTCCGAGAACAAAGAAACATTGTTTGTTCTGTAATGAAGCCCTTTGCACAGAGTCGCATCTTACTATTGAAGGCTACAGTACCATTGGATGTATTTATAGTTTTTAATTACGTTTACAAACTGAATTTCTAACCCTCGATGGTTATTTGCCGTCCCATAAAGTTCTGTACTGGTGCCAAATACTCTGGTGTTTATTAAATGTGTTTTTCAGCCTAGAGTTATTTACAGCAACACTCCCCAAGGTCCTCCATGCCAGTTCTACTAGTTTGCAGCTTGGTTAGTTTATATTTCTCCAGCTGCATATTTACAGAAAAAAAAAATGATACGTTGTTTCCTGTTATGCAAAAGTTTTGGATTCTACAGTGATGTTGAAACATATGTATCTTCTTTAGAGAAGTGAATCCACAAAACAAATCTTTTATTTCAGCCTTTATGGTTCAAAAAAAAGAAGAGAAAATTCCTTGCCAAAAGCTATTAAAATATGTAGGTCAGTCTACTGGAGATCATTAGGGTTCATTTATTTTGGCTGGGAACATAGGGACAGCTTATCCACCAGTGTTTAGATTGCTGGTCCAGCAAAAAAAGATGAAAAAGTCCAGCCATGCAAGATAATATTAGGAATGGGATTGGGAGAGAGACGGAGAGGGCAGCCAGAGGTGCTGGTCGTACCAGCGGCAAGATTTTGGCTACCGGACTGTCTGGTATCTTTCTCTCTGTGTCTGGATGGGTGTGGCAGTCCATTCAAACGTCGATGTGGCTTTCGCACATGCGCTAGGAGTCGGAAAACTCTTGAGGATGTGATCTATACTGATGTTATGTCAGGACTGGACAAAGGCCAGGGGTGAGGTAGTGAGTGCTACCAAATTCATTACGCCCGCCACTTATTTTTTGTCTTTTAGAGGGATGCATCACTTTTTCCTTTTTAACGTGTGCTCTACTGTAAATGTATTATACATGTTTACAAACATTTATTTTAAAATATTTATATTTTGGGAAATTTAAGAAGTATTTATTAACATTACATACTTTACTAATGGTGCAATGTAGAAGACATAAGTCATATGTTCAGTTTACTGCAGTAATTCAGACTTTCTGGTATTGTCACTATTATGGAGATTTACTAAAACTGGAGCACATGGAATCTGGTGCAGCTGTGCATAGTAACCAATCAGCTTCTAACTTCAGGTTGTTCACTTGAGCTTTGACAATTAGGCTTGGTTCACACCGGGGCGGCACGACTTGCAGCGCCGCGACCTGTACACGATCAGCGGCGACTTGCAAAACGACTTCTGTATAGAAGTCAATGCAAGTCGCCCCAAAGTAGTACAGGAACCTTTTTTCTAAGTCGGAGCGACTTGAGTCACTCCTATTAGAACGGTTCCATAGTACAGAACGGAGCGCGACTTGTCAGGCGGCGAAGTCGCCTGGACAAGTCGCCCCTGTGTGAACCGAGCCTAAGGCTGGGTTCACACTGCAGCGATGCGGGAACGCTGCAAATCCGCTGCGGGTTCCCGCATCGCATGCCTCCCAGCGGCAGTTCAAACTGCCCTATGCGAACTGCTGGGAGTGTCAGTGAAACGTTAATGACACCCCCAGATCAGTTCGCATATCTCAGTGCGATCTGCAAACTCGGACAGGAATCAGATCGCATGGTGTGAAGTGCGAGTTTGGGCCGGATGCGATGCGAATTCAGCCATACTATCTGTATGGCTGAACTCGCATCGCACAGAGATCGGATGTGATTTGCACTGCAGTGCGGTGCGAATTACATCCGATTCTCGCCACCGCAGCAGTGTGAACCCAGCCTAAGTCCCGTTCACACTGGTGCAACTTGACAGTTCCAAATTGGATGGCAAGTTGCACCACATTGTCAGCAATGGAGCCATTTAAACTGCCGCAACTCATCGCAGCAACTTTGAAAAAGGTACCTGCACTACTTTTTGCAGACTTCATTGGGACTTGCATAGACTTCTGTTGCCTGAAGTCGTACGCCGCAATCGGCAGTGCAAATCACACTGATGTGCGGCTTTAAAATTGCGCTGAAGTAACGAAATTTCAAAGTCGCACTGGTGTAAACGGGGGCTAAAACCTAGCTGATTCTGTGTGCACCAGTTTTAGTAAATCTCCCCCAGTGGCTTTACACCAAAAACTATAAATGTACTGTATTGCAGATTACCAATCATTAGATGTGGTGGCTGCATTAGTTTTTTTTTTTTTTTGGCTTCTTTTCCTCTGTTTTCACCTGGTAAACTGAAACCATAAAACCTAAAAAAGCCTAAAACCAAAGTGTAATATAAAGAAACGTACTATTAATTAGGTGTGTCTGAATGAAGGAGCGACAGAGATATCTTTGGATATCAGCACTGTCAGCCTGTGGGGAGGGGAGTGTTAGATGTATTAACAGATTTAGATATAATAACAAATTGAAGAACTCCATCTAACACTTTTTTTAAGCCATTACAGCAACAGTTTTCCTTTTGGAAAAAAGGTTTTATCTAAATGAATAAAAGCTGACCATTGTCACCATTTACAAGGGGGGCACCATTGCCCCCTTTGTAAATGGTTTGTCCCAATCTTCTAACTGCTTCAACTGCAGGACAGCTTGGTCTGTTGAAAAACAACAGAATTGCTGGCTGAATCACCAGGTGAAAATATAAGAAAGAAAGAAAGCCTAAAAAATAAAACAAATGCTGCAGCTATCACATCTAAATATTGGTAAGCTTCAATATAATACATTTTTGCTGTTGGGTTTAAATTGGAAGTCCATGCAAAATCTAAAATCCCTGCATCTTTAGATACCAGGGATCTAACACTAAGCTCTCTATCCCTGTAGTGTAAAGTAAAGATGAGTATACTTTTTTGGAAGCCAATCTGACCCGCTCCGACACGATCTCCAGCGGCGGAAGCTCTGCAGAGGACATGGACGACAATGGCTGTGAAATGAATGGGAAGTGACGTCACCCATAGAGTTACTATGGGGCTTCCGTTGTCCTCCGTCTCCTCTGCACCCTCCTACACAGAGAATACTTGTTTTTTTTCTTTACAGGGATAGAGAGGTTAGTGTTAAATCCCTGGTGTCTATAGATGCAGGGATTTTAGATTTTGCATGGACTTCCACTTTAATACCACTTTAAGAATATATAGATATTTGAAAATCCACAGCCTGGCCACAAATTCACTTTAATATTCCGTATAAATTTCCAGCAACTAGAGAGCTACAGTTGACCAATTTGAAATCCAGGAAAACTGCTAAACAAGCAGCTACAACAAATCTATGGGACTGTTTTGTATGCTTAAAGGATTTGTAAATCAGTCGACTTTGGGATTCAGACACAACTGCCAGATAATAGAGCCAGGCTGGTGACCTTAGTTTTTTTTTTCCATTGCAGTCAAGCAATAAAGTTTGGTCACTGGATGCCCTCCTGTCCATTGGTTGGACAATGAAGGAGCAATCTTCTACTGATGAGTTTAATGTGGTGCTCTCTCCTTGTACAAGCAAATGCTTAGTGTTAGACTGAGAGCACCATGCTGTAGAGTAGAGCTTCGCTGACTTGTACTGATGCCCCTCCTTTTTGAGTCTGAAGCCTGCCTCACTTTCTGTATGCAGTAAGCTAATATACAGACAGATTCAGGTGCTTGTACTGGCTGCATGGCTGTGCCTCAGGCAGCACATATGGAGCCAATGGCGGGTGGATACAGGCCCGAGTGTCCATGCTGTATTACAAGAAAATCATAATTTTTTTTACGTATTGATGTATAAAGTGCTGGATTAAAAGGTGGTCTTTAATCATGTGTCTGTAGTTCATATCAGACTTTAAAAAATAAATAATAATAATATTTTAGACCAGTAGTTGCCAACCTTTCACAATTTCTTTTCCTGCGAACCACTAACATGCATTTTACATGACTTATACACACAATGGTCCGGGTCTCTGCTCCCCTCCCCCTGCTGCCTTATGCAGACTCAACATTAGATCCCCCCCTCTTTCTCCAGCCATGTGCTCGAGCTTTGTGCTCCCTCCCACAGTCTGTGCGATCAGCGCTTCCATTCGAAGTCCCCTCCTGCTCTCTGCATTACTCCCGGAGTCTCCCTCTGAGTTTACAGGAGCCAGAACTACAGAAGAGGCATGGGGCATCAATGTGTGCTGACAGTATTGACTGACTGAGATCAGATTGAGAAACAACATTGGGAGATTTGTGGCCGAACCTCTGGGGACCACCAAACTTTTCTCTTGGACCATCAGCGGTCCACAGACCACTGGTTGGCGATCGCTGATTTAACTACAAGTCTGTATACCACGCATGTCGTCATTGCTCAGTGCAGACCCTCTCCTCTAGGGGGAGCTCTAAACTGCCTTATATTTTCATATCCCTGTCGTAAAGGCTGTTCTCCATAGCAATCAAGTTCACCCTTTCATTCCTCCTGCACAGTATTTGACATTGAAATCTGGACAATGGATGGTAGTTATGGTAAACAGTAAAAGTCCTGAGTTCTTTTTCTCAGATGGGCTCATTATGTATTGCTAATTCCTCTGTTTTTATGTGCTCAGCTCAGGGCTACGGGAGAACTAACAGATGTGTTTTTTGCTGATTTCAGGCTGCAAGATGAAATGATTCAGAAGGAAGAGGCTGAAAACAACCTGCAGTCATTCAGACAGGTTTGTGGTTTAGGAAATGCAATGCACTATCCGGAAATAATGCTCAACACCCGTCTTTTCCTGTCCATGTGATCCGGTTCTCATCTTCTACTCAGAAACTGCTTGTAGGCGACAGAATGAAATAAAAGATGTTAAAAGGAACCTGCAATGAGAGAAAGATTCTAGATTCCAGTTTCAGCTTTTTGAGATGCTGATCTGGAACAAGAATGAACATCAGAAAAATCAGTGTAAAGTTTGGCACTCAGAGCTGCCCTATAATTAGTTACATATTAGGGGGCATCCTAAATGAATGGCACCCACGACACTGACAGGTTTTTCCGTCTTTGTCCCCCCTGGAGAAATCCCCCCTCCCCAATTTCTGCCCTAGTGACCACCCAAGATGTGAGACAAAATCTATAAAGGGGATACATACAGCATTAACCCCTTCCTGCTCCGCCCAGAAGACCCTTTACCAGGGTCTGTATGCCTGGGGGGTGGTGTTAAAGATAAGCCGATTATGTGTTGGCTCACAGTGGTCACATGATGGGTAGCCGATCCTGCCAGCTCCTTATCACTAGTACAGAACAAGTGCTGTCTTTGACAGCTTGGTCACTGTGCTGGGAGCGTGCAGCGAGTGAGTTCTTGACAGAGAACGTGCAGTGTGTGGGTCTTAAAGCACACCCACATTGCCTCCACATGTGCGTTACGTGGGTGGCAAGAGGTTAAAATATCTTATTCAATTTCTTACCTTTCCACACTTTATTCAGAACTAAAAAAGGCATTTTGGCTGGAGTTCTAGTGTAGTAATGAAGGGCCTTATTTATACAACAGGCAACAAAGACAGATTTATTTCAGATAATGATATGAGACAAAAGTAGCATATCACAGCCCCATCTCTATCACAAATAGCGGAGGCCACGCCCACATCTGTCAATAAATCTTGAAAAGTGGGTTGCACCTTTTATATCTTAATCCACTGGTCTATTTTTGCTTTAAGGACATGTTCACACCACACAGTGCAGAAAAGGGGGCCACACCTTATATATAATAATCAACTGATCTGTTTTTGCTGTAAGAGCAAGTTCACACCACATGGTGCATGCTATTGTGTGCATAATGCTTGTGCTCTGGTATGCAGTGTGAATGCACACTGCAGTGCATTGTTAATTTTTTTTTTTTTTTTTTAGTACACACCAATGCAGTGCTTTCATGTGAACTGTAGCCATAAGGCAAACTGCCTTGGCCTTGGGCTGGGACCGAAATGGGCAAAGATGCCCAATGCTACTGGTGTGAATGAGGCCTAAATGCGTCATGCATCTGCATTGGAATCTGATTACAGATATATGTGGAGTTCATTATGTAATGTATTTATTTGAAGAACTGGAGGACTTTTGTGCTCTACTCCACCCTCTTCTCCGGGTTTTTTTCCCTTTAACTGCCATGATGTAATTATTTGAAAGCTGAAAACATTCTCCTTTTCGATATTGCTCAGAGCACATGTAACAGTCACAAGTTGTTTTTCCAAGTTTGCAAAACAGTTAAACCTAAAAGACGAATGCAGAAATCTCATTTCTAAGAGTGCATGACCCTCATATTTTCAGTTTATGGCTTTGTCAGAATGAAGCACAATAGTGGGCCACTTGTGTGTCCTTCAATGGTTTACAGGACTCCTGCCCAACCCCATGGCCGTTCTACTAAACAAAAGAGGTTCCCAGCACAGAGCCTTACAAAAGTAGTGAGATCCTGAGAGAGGGAGAGACGGGAGTGATGCCTCATCTGTTTCCTCTCCTGACAAGCACTGCTGCGTTCTCACGCTTCCACCGTGGAATGCAAATTCGGGAATTATACCAAGTGCAATAGCTGGGAAGAATAGATCTCTTTGTAGTGCAATTCAGTTTGTCACTAGCAGTATTGTATTGTGTACAAAGATGTCAAGAGGACGATGAAATTTAATTATTTTAAAAATGACTGGAGGGTTCCGATCCTGTGTTTTTAGTGCTTTTTAATTATAGATATAGATTAAATTATAAATACGTTTTACTTTTTAAAACATATGTAAGGATAATTTATATTTTTACTTTAAAGTGTGCATAAATTCAATTCACATAAGCTTTGAAGTGTAACTTTTTTTTTTTTCTGTATTTAATAATGTGTGGAAGGGTTAGACCATGGGTCCTCAACCTGTGGCCCTCCAGCCATTGCAGAACTACAAGTCCCATGAGGTATTGCAAGCTGCTGACAGTTACAAGCATGACTCCCAAAGGCAGAGGCATGATGGGATGTGTAGTTCCATACTAGCTGGAGGGCCACAGGTTAAGAAGCCGTGGATTAGACCATCTGTACAGTTTTTATTGTTTTATGTGTGCCCACTGGGGAGAGTCACCCCTCTAACTGTACTGGTGACCATTGTCACCAAAACAGAAAAGTGTGAGGAAATCCAAAATGTTAAAGGTGGCCCCAGAACAAGGGGAAATATATTCCAATGGGGACACTTTTTTTGGGGTCAACTATCTAAGAGGGGAATTGCCTTCACTTTGGGGGATTTCCACTTGCTTCCTCTTGCATCTCTAAGACAGGAAGTGAAAGGGATCTTCTCCAATGATGCACATACACAATCCAAAACTACAAAAACGTTTTGGATGTATAGCACATACTCTTTAATTTGATAATGTATTTTCAAAAGTAATCTCCAACACTTTTAAATCTGCAGCTTTCATTCAAATAGTAGCTGGCAATGTTCCATATTTAGGTACTCTAATATCTAATAGGCTTCAAAACAAAATAGGGTGGACTTGGGGTGCAGAGCAGTTGTGTTACACTAGCGAATGAATATTTGCTATTGTCAAACTATATCTCCTCCCGACCAATCAGGAATCGGGACTCAGAGGAGGAGATGTAGGGGTAGCTAGCTGGAAGATATGCCGGCCACCGGGAGGAGATGTGAGGGGTGGAGATGCGAGAAGAGGAGATGCAGGGGAAGCTAGCTGGCTGCCCGTCCACCACCCAGGGTAAGTGTTGCGGCCGTTTTGGCTCAGGTGCTGGTGACCCGACCGGGGAGGTTGGTTGGCTGTGCACTGTTTGCCACCGGCCGCCACAGATCATAAATATATTTTAAATATAAGCAGCATAAATGCCTGAGTTTGACCTGGTATCAGCCTCTTGCAAGCCCTGTACAGCAGGGCTGGAAGGTGAAAAAGGAAGCACCACAAGAAGCCTATCAGTTCATGTGCTGACAAGAAGCATGCTGATAGGAGGAGAGAGAAGATTGACAGAGATGAGATCATCACTGTCTCCTTTCACTGTCCAGTCACAGGCTGAAAGTGAGTGCAGGAGTATCTGGGCTCAGAGGAAGTCGGTTGAATGATGTTGGCTGCCAGACTGAGGACATCTAGTGGCAGAAGACAAGTACTGCGAGGGAAATCTCTGAATTGGAGCTGAATATAGCAGTAAAACCTGGGTTTGTTACTTTATCTTTTAATGGGCTATTCATATTTTTTCCTTGTTCTGCTTGATTGGAGCCCTGGTTGAATGGCACAGTATGTACAGCAGTGGTAGCCCTCCAGAAATCAGTTGGCCTTCTATAAGAATGTGATTTCTGATTTGCTGCCATTACAGTTACAGCACACTGCTACTTTTTACACTGTGCCCAGAGCCCGGCCTGTTACTACTGATCATCGACTTTGTGAGCGTAAGGGAGGAGGCTGCTCTGCATTACATAACCTTCAGAATCTGCTGTTTATGAGGATAAAGAAAATATTAAGTTGTGCAATCTGGAGAGAGATGATGTGGCAGCTGGACTCGCCCGGTGCAGCTGTTCCCCCTCCACCACCCCGCCAGGTCAAATTACTTTTTTCTGCAGGAATTCCCAGTAGCAATAGTGTGTATTTATTTTCAATCAGTGGCAATCCTTGGGCTAAAAATCTGCTGGTCTCCTCACCAAATAGACTTTTCCCTTTTTAAAACAACATATTGCTTTCTTCTTGAATAGTAAACACTGTGTAATAAAGAAGAACAACCTGAAGATTAACCCTTTGCTGCCTCCTACTGGCCGCCCTTTAACTGGGTCTTAAAATGGCATTCCAACTCTTAAACCGAACCTTAATGCTTAAAACAGTCCCCTCCTTCTTTATAACATCTATTGCTGACTAAGGCAGGCAATACATGATTGATGGTTGCACGAAAAATATTGACTGATTCAATGTAGGTGGGGGAATCCCTCCCGCTCAGCTATTGTATACAGTGATCAGCGCTGTCAGCTACAGCATTATGTGGTTGGCAAATTGTTAATATTCTAGAACAGTGGTCCCCAAACTGCAGCCCTTTCCTTGCCTTTATACGGCCCTTGAGACACTATTCCGCCCACTGACACCAAGGATGGGACACTATTCCACCCACTGACACCAAGGATGGGACACTATTCCGCCCACTGACACCAAGGATGGGACACTATTCCTCCTGGAAAGAAGAAAGAATGGGCTGCACATCCAGAACTTCTGATTGTCTTTTATTTTGCTTCACAAAGATAACACCAAAGACACCATACTGTGGTCACGTAGATGCTTTTCACACATACATCTTGTGCTTAATCATTACCATCATTGGTAATTATTAAGCATTAGATGTATGTGTGAAACGCGACTACGTAACCACAGTTTGGTGTCTTTGGTGTTATCTTTGTGAAGGAGGTGGGCCAGGGCTAGCGCTCTGCAAGATACTCCAATCAGCCTTATGTTTATACACCTGGAGCAGCGGTTCTTTTTCTTGTACACTATTCCATCCACTGACACCAAGGATGGGGACACTATTGCACCCACTGACACCAAGGATGGGACACTATTCCACCCCATGACACCAAGATTTGGACACTATTCCGCCCACTGACACCAAGCATAGAACACTATTCCGCCGAATGACACCAATGATGGGACACTGTTCCACCTTATGACACCAAGGATGGGACACCATAGTGCCCACTGACACCAATGGGGCATTGTTACCAATCACACAGTGATTCACATTGAGATCTGCAAACCACTATGAGTGTCAATGAAAAGTCATCGACTCCCCTAGATTGGTTCACAGATTGCACTGCGAACTGTAAAATGGTTCAGGAATCGGATTGCATAGGTGTGAACAGCCATGCGATCCGATTGCAGTGCAGACCAAAAGAGTCCTGCACCATTTTGGTGCGAATGTGATGCAATTTCAGCCATACAGTTTGTATGGCTGAAATCGCAGTGCACAGACATCGCATGTGATGTGCACAGCAATGCGATGTGAATCACATGCAATGTCTGGCATCGCACTAATGTGAACCGGGCCTTATAGTACAATTCAAGACAAGATAGTTAGAAGGGCCCAGCCCATGGAGCTTACAATCTAATAGGAACTGAAAAAAAGAGAAAGTTCTGCTTTACTTTCGATAATTTTATCACTTCCTCATTATCATTTTCTGCAAACCTAGACTAGACACGATACACTTTGCAAATGGTTATGATTTTATACTTATTAAATAGATCTACGTCTCTTATTTCTGACACTGAATTCTATTGTGAGAAGAACAGCCAGGGACACAATGGTGGATTAGCTGTTGACATGTTTTGCACCCACTGTTCTTCCTGAACACAGCACTCTTTGTGCCATGGCCTTTCATACGTAAAGTGAATATATGAGGCATTCATGGAGGTCCCAGTCACATGCACAGTAATCAGATGTTTCTTGTTTTGCTCGGTCTTTTAAGGTTACTAAATGTTTTAGATTGCTAAAGCACAAACTCAATACAGAAACTTGCAGTGCGGTCCAGGGAAAGAGTAACTGCCATTAGCGGGCCTCACTAGTAGTATATAGTTGCATTGTTATTATACAAAATGTATGCAGTGCCCTCAATTTGTACCCCACTTTACAAAATAAAGGGAAACAATACAGGTACCATACAGTTTAATTCAATACAAGAGGGTTAGTATGACCCTGTTTCTAAGAGCTTACAATCTAAAACATTGGTCTCCAAACTGCGGCCCTGGGGTTTGATGTGGTCCTTTGCTTGCCTCTATGCGGCCCTTGGGGCACTATTCCATTCACAACTGACACTAATGATGGTACACTATTCCTCCCACTAACATCAGTGGTGGGGCACTATTCCTTCCACAGACACCAATGGGGGCACTATTCCTTCCACAGACACCAATGATGGGGCACTATTCCTCCCACAGACACCAATGCTGGGGCACTATTCCTCCCACAGACACCAATGATGGGGCACTATTCCTCCTACAGACACCAATGATGGGGCACTATTCATTCTACAGACACCAATGAGGGGGCACTATTCATTCTACAGACACCAATGATGGGGCACTATTCATTCTACAGACACCAATGATGGGGCACTATTCATTCTACAGACACCAATGCTGGGGCATTATTCCTCCCACAGACACCAATGATGGGGCACTATTCATTCTACAGACACCAATGACGGGGCATTATTCCTCCCACAGACACCAATGATGTGGTGCTTTTCCTCCCACTGATACCAACAATAGGATAGGAGATAGCCGAACAGACCTCCAGAGTATGGGAGAGACTCTGGAGAAGTTCTGTACACCAGCATGGAAGGAGGTGATGAGGGGGCTGGAGAGTAGGAGTCTTGGGAGGAGAACCAGGATAGTGTCAGTGATATTTTGAGACAAGGTTGGTGCTTTCAAATTGGGGAAGAGTTGTGGATGGCCTTGTTTGTTGTTGTTAGTATTTTTTTTTCTCTTTGATGGAGTGGAAGACAATGAAAGAATTGGCAAGGAGGGGCAATAGACACTGATTGATTGTTATGGTGGAAGAGCTCAGCAACAGCATTCATGATAGCATGAAGGGGGGATAGCCTGTGTAGAGGTAGGCGGGTGGGAGGGAGGTGCAATAATTGAGGTGAGAGATAACAAGTAAGGAAATTAGTAGCTTACTTACTTCATTGGTTAAGAAGGGGAGTATTTTGGAGATGTTATGGCAAAATTTGGACAGTGGTTGGATGTGGAACCCGGAGGAGAGGTCAGAGTCCAGGATTACACCTAACACCCTGGTGTGAGAAAAGTGACTGATAGTTGTGGTGTTGGTCTTGATGGAAAAGTCTCTTCTTCATTGGCTTAGAGAAGCCACGGAGCATCTTCCGTATTACAGAACAAGTCCAGCTTAATATAACTTACTACTATTCGCTTATATCATGTCCTAGATAAATTAGAATCCTCGCTGACATAGGCCTTGGTTGTCAAAGTGTCTTCAACAGAAAATTTTGGTGCTACAGACATTTTGGTTTGATTTACTAAACAAAATAGACTGTTTAACAAAGTGAATGTTCCCTGAGCCAATATGAATCTTTGTTCACTTTAATAATCCAATAATTTTCAAGAAAAATCTTGGTTTTTAATCTTCCTTGCTCATGGTGCAAAGTGAGCTTCACCTTGTTAAAGAAGCCATGTCAATCCTTAAAAAAATCCTAATGGCTCTCCCCAGTAATAGAAGAGGAAATATATTCCACCTTTCTGGTGGTCTCCTACCTTCTCTCCATTCAGGCGTTTCAACCTCCATAAGACTACTCAAGGTTTTATATTTCCAGGAGTCTTGGATACTTGTGTTCCCCACCATGTGTTACGACTCTGACCCCTTCATCCCTGCTCAGTCCTTCAGACTACTTTCACACTCCTGCGACTTGAAAGTTGCGCAATTTTGATGGGACTTGCAGCAATGCCGTTGTAATCTTGAGGTCTGTGTATCTCAAGTCATATCAAAGTCAGACCAAAGTAGTGCAGGGACTACTTTGAAGTCGCTGCGACTTTAAGACTCACAAATCTGAATGGTACTCATTGGAAATCATGGGATACGACTTGTGATGCGACTTTGCAGTCCCAAGTCGCAGGACAAGTCGCACAATTGTGAAAGGGGCCTCAGTGATGTAGGGGTCCGAAGACAAAACCATAGTGCTTGGGAAACACAGGCATCTGACACTCCCAGTGTTGAATGCTGGAGAAGATGGCAGAAGTTGTAACACTTGAACAGAAGGGAGATAAGAGACAGAAGGCCCAAGGGGAAGTGCCATTAGGATATTGTTAGCAACAGACAGGTTCTCCTTAATAAAGCTAAGAAAGATTCACTGTGCTAAGTGCATGGTCTACCGTACTTTAGTAAATTAGGCCCAATGTCTTACACTCAAAAATAAAAGTGGGAATCTCACAAGTTGCTTTACCCGCCCTCGAAAAATTATTCCTTTTCTGAGAAATATTTATTTTAAATAATAGTACCTGAAACACAATGGTTGATGTGGTGTTTGAAAACTGTATGGATGTGTAACCATGTATGTTACTACAATAAACTGATACAAGTTCCGCTTTGCTTACAGGATGTTGATAACGCATCTCTGGCACGTATCGACTTGGAGCGCAAACTAGAATCTCTCCAGGAGGAGATCATCTTCCTGAAGAAGTTACACGATGAAGTAAGTTTGTGTTCCATTTATGTTGCGCTGCCATTTTTGGGGGGGGGGGGGGATCCTAATGTGGTAAAAGCCTATAGTATATCTCAACCAAGAACAATATTTTTTCATTGTTTTTATTTAAGCTCTTATATTCCCTCAAATAAATATGTATTGATGTAGTAGACACTGAAAAAAATGGGTAGTAGAAGTCTAAAGCTGCCCGTACATTATACAATTTTCTTATTCAATTTCCTTTAGATTTACCTTCAACTATGTAGTCCAAGTGCCTGCCTGATTGCATACAAATTGAAAGTGTTTAGGTTTGACCTCATATTATATGGTTTTGTTAAATCTTAAGGAAAATTGTATAAGAAAATTGTACAATTGTATGGCCTGCTTAATTTGAATCATTTTGCCTTAGGCTGATATACTGTATGCCCAGTGGTGATTCTTCTCACCTTTCCTACACCCAATATTCAAAAGGGTGCACCGTATTCTATCATTAGGGATTCAATATTTTAGCAAGTTAGTTATGTCAGTAGCTCGTTGGGAAATAATAGATTGGATCAGGGTTTCTCAGCCAGGCTTCCTCCAGAGGTTGCTAGGGGGTTCCTTAGCCAATAGGCATTTTTTGACTCCCAGTTGAGTAACCACCGACACCAATGATCTTTGTGGCTATCTCTAAGGAAGGGATTCTTCCCAATGACCACAAAAGTAAAGAGCATTCTTCACACTAACCATCACGCTAATGTTCTGTGAACTGTAAAAATAATAATTAGTAGGGGTTCCCCCGAAGCCAGAAAGTTATTTTAAGGATTCCTCTATGTTCAAAGGGTTGAGAAAGGCTGGATAAGATATTGGTTCAGCCCAAATAAAGCTGACTATACATTAGCACACTTATGTTTAAAATGTTTTGGTTATGCAATGTTCAAGTCGAAGGAGCAGGATGGAATTTTGTTTTCTCAAAAGAATGAATTTTCAGCAGTGTATGTGGTTTTGGCTGGAGTCATACCAAAATCAAATGTTAAAAGCAAACACAATTTTTAAGTACTTTCGAATGACCTGTCAAGTCTCTGTTGACATTATTGAATGTACTGCTGAGGCTTTTCATATGAACGTTAGTTAAAAAAAATCTCCTAGTATATGGCCAGTTTTAGGCTCCATTAGGGTTTTTTCAGCAGGCTGTGGAGATCTGGGCTTAGGGTGGCAAAGCCATTAAGCCCTGCCAGATCTGGACACAGCTTCGCCTGTCCTTACCATTCTACTGTAATGGCATCTTTTTTTTATCACCTGAGGCTTGTCATTTCAGTGGGTATATATAAGGGTTTACAACCACTTTAATATATGGTGGATTGCTGCAGTCTACCAGTGTTTCTTGTTTTTTTACTGCATGTTCTATTTCAATCAAGCATTACCAAGTTTTTCATCTTCTCGTTTCCAGGAAATCCGTGAACTTCAAGCTCAAATCCAAGAACAACACATCCAGATAGACATGGATGTGGCCAAGCCTGACCTCACAGCAGCTCTGCGTGATGTTCGTCAACAGTACGAGAACGTTGCTTCTAAGAACCTTCAAGATGCTGAAGAATACTACAAGTCTAAGGTACAGCAATGAGGCTGAAGAAAGCATCAGAACATATTTTGACTTTCCTATTATCTGAGATGTGACTGAGATCTTTAGTATACTGACCAAAAATGCTAAATTTAGCAGGGTTGTTCAGGACATCTGATGAAAGGGCCAAAACTGAAAATGGCTGGGGTCTTGTGGGTTTCTAGGCTTTGGGTAACTTGGTGAGGGGTGTAGCTAACTTTAGCCCAGGCTTAGCCAAGGGAAACAGACAAGATTAATGTGACCCTTTCCACTCAGCATGCATGTAAAGATAGTGATGCATTCAGCATCTGCTCCATCACCTGTTTTAGATGCACTCCTTTTCCCAAAAATGTACACCCTTAACAGACTAAACGTTGCTGTTAATGATATGCAAATTTTGACTTTTTGTCAATAGTCAGTAACTGAGCCCTCACCTCCATCTCTAACCACTCCCCCACCCACCCTAGCCACTGACGAACAGAAGCCAGCGACTTGTGAATGTTACAGAAAGGGCATTACTGATGTGTGAGTGCCATTCACAGTCTGGCTTCACCTCCTCTAAAGGGACAAGGTGGCGGCGTTTAATTAGGGATTAACTGACTTGGTGGAGTTAGACTGGAGCAGAACTTTTGCTGACTGATCAAAATTAGAAAAGGAAAGGGTTGGTTTATCCTCTTGCCAAAATCCACATGTAGGGTGTCAAGGAGGGTAGCTTTAATGCTTGCATGCGGCACATTTGTAACCATGGTGGCTTAAGTTGCAGTGCTAGGAACATGCAATGGGTGAACACATGCTGCATATGTGCAATATGGAGGCATTAATGAAACAGAGCTATCTGAAATACATCTGCTATAAAGGTGTACCACATCCCCAGAAAGATAGAAAAATGGAGAAACCCCCTAGATATGGGACTTTATAGGTACTACCATATTCACATACGTAGGAAAATATGTAAACAAAAATTATTATACAAAGAAATACATAGTTACAATATCACAGAAACATATAAATAATCAAGGATGCATAACAATACACAAAAAATCATGGATAGGTGTAATGGAGTAACCCAAACCCCAAAATATGGGGGCATTAAGGTCCACCCTTCTTGCCGGTGGGGTTGGCACCCAATCATGTGACCACTGTGACAGCAAATCACAGTGGTCACATAATTGGGAAGTCTGTCCCATCCCCCTCTCGCTGCCTTAAAGCGGAGCTCCACAATAAAGTGGAGCTTCCGCTCATTGGAACCCTACCCCCCTCCGGCGCCACAATTGGCACCTTTCAGGGGGGAGGGGGGTGCAGGTACCTGTACAGTACAGGTATCTGCACCCACTTCCGGCATAGATATCTGCAGAAGTTACGCCCCTTTCCGCAGAATCTACGCCCCTTTCCGAAGGTCCCCCGCTGTCTGCTGGGAAACACATGGATCCCAGAGACAGCGGGGACCATCCTTATTGCGCAGCGCGATTTGCGCATGCGCAGTAGGGAACCGGGAAATGAAGCCGCAAGGCTCCACTTCCTGATTCCCATACCCAAGATGGCGGCGGCAGCACCCGAGAGACGATCGAGAGATCGGCTTCGGGTGCCGACATCGCGGGCGCGCTGGGCGGGTAAGTGTCATTATTTTAAAAGTAAAAAAAAAAAACGGCGGACTCCCGCTTTAAGACCCAGGGACTGAAAAAGGCAGGAATGGGTTAAAAAGGTTTGCTGCTGACGTCCCACTTCTTTTTATGTCCTGATCTAATAGCTGGATACGTCTTTGGTGTCTACCACAAATTGATGTATCTGTTTGTAGACTGTCACTACAAATGTTAAGTCATCACTTTTATGTTTTCCAGTTTGCTGATCTGTCTGAAGCTGCTAACCGCAACAATGATGCCTTGCGCCAGGCTAAGCAAGAGACCAATGAATACCGCCGGCAGATCCAGGCTCTCACCTGTGAGGTGGACGCAATGAAGGGATCTGTAAGTAAAACAGGATATTTCCTTGATTATACTTTACAGTGTGTATGGGGCAGGAACTATGCGTGCATAAGCCTTTTTTTTTAAACAAAATATCATTTTAATGATGTATTAGTGTATATTCTCACTCATGTGTGCGCGTTTGTGCATGCACATCATAAATACAGCAGCCCAATAATTTGAATGGGCTGCTATTCCCCCAGAGAAATGCTGGGAAAGAAGTCTCTGTATCTGGTTAACTTTAAATCTAGAAAACTGTAGTTTAGCCACTAGAAGGAGCTCTCACTGGCTTAGTGGAATCTTTTCCTCTTTAGCAATATCTCCCTCCCTCTTTAACAATAATTGAGATTACATACCAGCCACACAGGGAGTGCATTGGTTTCAAAACGTCACCTGGCTCATAGACTTGCATTGTGAGAAAGAGCAGCAAAGCACAGCTATTGGTTAGTAATCCAAAGCAGGAATCCGAGTATTTAATGAGCACATATGAATGCCCCCCCATACATAAAAAGCTAGAACCTAAACGTACAAAGAGTTTAAAATATTTCTATGCATTGATAATATACATAAGGCTGACTACTTACATAAAAAACACTTTGAAAATACTATGCATGCAATACTGTATAATAAATAGGGGTCTATTTATACATAAAATGAATGTCACAGCAATCACAAATAATCCCCTAAGGCCGAGTTCACATATCTGTAGCCGCGGTTTCCAGTCTGGGGTACGGTGTATTTCAGTTCAACAGTTCAGGTACAATTCAGGTCCAAATTTTTGCCTGAATTCATACCTGAACAGGACCCAAAAATGCACAGGACCCTTTCGGAAACCACAACATGGCCACCCCGGACATGTGTGATTCAGCTTCATTGGGAGCCGGCCACACTCACATGTCATGCAAATTGGATGTGGTGAAAAACGCATTCCTGAACTTCTAATAGGTTTAATTTTTATGATCGTCAGCTCCTTCTAGTGTCCATAGTGCAGTATTTTCCTTATTGAGGCATTTCAGGAAAGTGCCACATTATGACCTCTAGATAAGGATGACAATTATAGGAAATAAACATATTAGATATATTAGAGGGATTATTCGTGATCCCAAAGAAGAAAAAAAACAGAGCTGACTGGGACCCAACCGTCATTAAATGGGGCACATAAGAGGGTCAGGAGAGTGATAGGAAACACCAGGTAAATGTATACAGCTCCTTTCAAATTAGGTCTTGAGATTCCAATGCACCAAAAACAAACATATAAAAAAACAAACACGCAAAAAAAAAGGGCGTCTCTATCTAGGTGCAGTGATATATTAAAAAGGATAAAAGACAATAAAAAAAGCACTCACTAGATAAAAGTAGACCACGGTGATCCTATGGAGGTCTATATGGGTTTATGACAAGCCTTGATATACTTGTATCTAGTGAGTGCTTTTTTATTGTCTTTTATTCTTTTTTAATAAATCCCTACACCTAGATGGAGGTGCCCTCTTATGTTTGTTTTTTATAGGATTTTTTGTGATGGCTGTGCAGATGCCGTGACATTTGTACTGCAATTTTTTTTTTTTTTTTTATAAATAGATACCATAGTGTTTTGTATATATTCTTGGTATTATTGAATGTTAAGAAATATTTTCACATTTTATTAGACAAATATGAAATATATACTATTTTGACCCAGCGAGTGGATCTGCAGGTTGCTTTCCACTTGTTTACCAAGCTAACCTTACAGCGAACCTGTGTTTTGTCCTTGCACTTTAATAACAGCCCCCGCAACTGCTTATTTTTAACTTCCCTTAGCTCCCCATTTGGTCACGCAAAAAATGAACTCAAAAGCTTTTATGATAATTGTACAGTAAAGTGATGCTGTATTTTGCTTTTTGTATAACTAAATACTATGCAAAGGCTTCCTACCATGTGCGACTGAGGGCACTGTGCTATAATCATGTATTAATGATATAATTTGACTTCTGCTGCTGGTTATATTGCTCTTATAGCCTGAACATTTTTGCTGTCTACAAGTAAATTGTTTTGTCCTACAGAACGAGTCTTACGAGCGCCAGATGCGTGAGATGGAAGAGAACTTCGCCCTTGAATGTGCTAACTACCAGGACACTAATAACCGCCTTCAAGAAGAGCTCCAGAACATGAAGGAGGAGATGGCCCGCCACCTGCGCGAGTACCAGGATCTGCTCAACGTAAAGATGGCTCTTGATATCGAAATTGCCACTTACAGGAAACTGCTGGAGGGAGAAGAGAGCAGGTAAGAGAAGCAGCACGGATCTGGATATCAAACATGCAATTTGGTATTTCTATTGCAGTGACATAAAATTAAAATATTAAATCAGTCTTTCTCAACTTTCACTGATCATAATAAGGCAACTGCAGATCAACCAGAGGCTAAGATGGCAGCTTCCTTGGCTCTAAAGGAGGGTTTAAATTGATAAAGAATTGCCTAGAGGTGCGAGAATGAAAGCACCACATCCCAAGCTAGTCAAAAAATCATGTGGTAGGAAAAAAAGGATTTTTAAGACGGTAAAAAAAAAAAAAAAAATATATATATATATATATATATATATATATATATATATATATATATATAAACATCAAATTAATTAATTTTATTCTACAAATTTAAAAAAAAGTTAAAATCAGATACTGTATAAAAACAGAGGTGACAGTTTTATACAGTCATCATATCTGTACAGAGGTTTCCGCTCTCTACATGTTTCACCAGGAATATGGCTTCTTCAGGATACTCATGAAGCCTTGTACACAATATCTCTATAAATAAATGAAAAACATTTTTTACATTATTGACTCAACTTTATACATGAATAATGAGCTGTACAAGTTTCTGAATACAGAGGGAGGGATACTGTAAGGAAAAAGAACTATGCTGCCTATGAGAAAAAGCTGCATGGTGGAGGAGCTATGCTGTGTTTTCTAAGCAGGGGAGGGGCTATGCTATGTGCAAAAGAGTGGAGGACCAAGGCTGCAGTGATTGTAGTAGGAAAATTGCTAACTTTAGGGAGAATGTAGCAAGTGCAAAGAGGAGTTATTTACAATAGAACATTGTTCAAGGGAGGTGTTTTATTGCTTTCAAGACACTGCTCTCAAGAACATGATGGGGGAGATTGCCGAATAAGAGAATGTTGCTTGTGGGAATAGCTTTGTTGTATGTGATACAATGCTATAGGGGAAGTAGCTATGCTGTTTTTGCTTGGAGGAGGGGTTATGCTGGAGTGGGGAGGAGCTTGTCACTGCAGGCTGTAGTGGCAGTCCTACTTGGCAGTCCTGCTTGGCACACTGAAGTGGCAAAATAGAGGCAAAAGTGTCAAACTTGAAACAGTGGGATTCATTTGCTAAAACCGGAGTGCAAAATCTGGCACAGGTGTGCATGGTAGCCAATCAGCATCTAACTTGCTCAAATAAGCTTTGATTAAAATCCTGAAAGCTGATTGGTTTCTATGCAGAGCTGCACCAGATGTTGCACAGCTTAGGCTGGCCATACATTATACAATTTTGCTTATTCAATTTCCTTTAGGTTTACCTTCAACTATGTAGTGCAAGGGCTTGCCTCTTTATTACTGGGATAATGACAATGGTTGTTGGATTAACATAAATTGCATTTCTCTTTTTGTTTTCAGAATTACCATCCCAGTCTCTACCTTCTCCACCATGAGCTTGAGAGGTAAATATAATTCTTTTATTTATTCACATGTCTGTAAATCAGGGTATAAAGGAGAGGGTCAGGGTGCTTCATGGGGAGGGCTTCCTCAAGGGCACAAACCAACATCAGAGTTCAGGCAGCGGTAGGTGGTTGTGTTGGTTTCTATTACTATCTAGTATGCTTCTAAAATTATTTTTTTTTTTTTTCAGAAACCAACCTTGACTCTCACCCAGTAGAGAGCCATTCTAAAAGAACACTTCTGATCAAGACTGTGGAGACCAGAGATGGACAGGTAGGTGCTTTTAATGTAGCATTTGACTACAAAATACAACTCGCCCATCTAAGACATCCTAGATCCTTCATAATTGATCAAAAACACGAACAGTAGCCTTCCCTACCCTCAGTCTAAACTACAAGTATATTTAAAGGGTTATAACATATATAAACTGTGGGGCTGAGGCCAGTAATATAAGGTGGCGAGCCTCACCCTTGAGTAGAAGTAACTTTAGAAACACCACCAGATCTCTCACAAAATACCAATTAATGATACAAATTTATTTTGGCAGGTCATTAACGAGAGCTCCCAGCACCACGATGACTATGAGGACTGAAGACACCCCTTTGAACCCTAGAAAACCTTGACCAGCAACATTTTCTTGTCCCTTGTGTTTCAACCTTGAAGAAAACCAGCTTTCAAGTGCCTTATGCTGATAATTCAAGAGCGGGAGATAGACCTCCTATAGAAATGAGGTTGGCGGATTGCATACTCTCCAGCTGTGGGGGAACTTAATGTCCCAGCATGCCTCTGACTGAAAGTGCATTCTGGGACTCCTGTTTCACCACACCTTGAGAGCCGCAGGTCTGCTTGGCCTGCTAAATAGAGTAATTAGCCACTGAATTTCCAGGGAGTAGAGTCCATACTGAATGACAGTGGTCTAGTTTACAGACAATATAAGAGCAATATGTTGTGCCGCAATACTGTTTTTAAAAAAGTCCCAAGAAAGCTTTTTACTTCCAAGCAACCTTTAAGTGCTTTAATAAATCTTTAGAAATAAACTGTGTTTTGCTGTTTGTTTTGATCATGATAAGTCTAATGCCTTACCTGGGGCCTTTGATATGTGAGAGTGTCAGATTGATAAATGAGATAGCTTTTCACAGAAATAGTTGATACCAATAATAACAGGGCTAGCACCTCTTATGCATGTGCCTAGGATTTTACTTTTTTGTCTGCAGTCTGATTATAGAGATTTTTTCTTGCTGCTTTCCCTGTTTCTTTTTTCCCAGGTTGTCACTGGGAAAGACACAAACGAGAGAGAAGAGCGCACAGACGCTGGTGCAAAAAACATTATTTTATGATAAAAACTAGATAAAAATGCACTCACAAGCAAAAATGAATCAGAGTTTATCAATTACATCTCCCCACCAGGGTACTTTGCACCAAAATCCTCTCGCCACCCATGATAAGAGCTCCAAATGACAGTGTGGATATGGCAGGAGTCCTGGACTGTGTGCAGTTGCTTTTGTGCTTGATCTCTTGCACACTGACAGTTCACATGCACAGGAAAAGCTGGCTGCTAATGGGGTGTATGAGCTGTTACTATGACAAGATATTTCAGAGGACGTACCCTCTTTTATCAAGTCACTGAGAAAGGGGCTCTGATATCAATATAAACATTTTCAGATGTTTGCACTTTTGCCCACTCTACTAAAAAAAAATTCTCTATGTACCCATTAGAGAGAATTCCTGCGCCTCCCTGTCCTAAGAAAAACGTGGGAAAATCTCCCCAATAGGGACCTAAACAGCGATAAGAACCCAACAGACTTTAACTCTTCCCACTTTTCCAAAACAAAATAAACCACTGGGCTGGTACAAACAGGAATGACATGACACCCCAGTGCAGGTCTTATCACTTCTTTCTGCAAAATCAGTGTCTGGGGTGTCTGTATGGGACAAGGTTGTCCATAAACAAACAATTATTTACCAGTGCAACTGGCATCAGCCTTAGAGCCCTTTCACACTTGCTGTTAGCCTCTTTAGCGGTAAAGTGCCACCTTACTGTCATTTTAGTGACGCTTTTCGGCTGCTACTGGGGCACTTTTAACCCCCGCTAGCAGCTCAAGAAAAGGTTAATAGCACCCCGAAAAGTGTCATTAGCAAAAGGCTTTTCAGATGCTTCGGCAGCGCTGCCCATTCATTTCAATGGAAAGGAGCGATAGAAGAGAGGTGTATACACCGCCCCAAAGATGCTGCTTGCAGGAGTTTTTCTAACGTCCTGTGAGCGCACCGCCTCAGGGGAGGTGTTTTTCAGGAGCTTTACAGGCGCCATTTATAGCCCAAAAGCGCCTGAAAAACGCCTCAGTGTGAAAGGGGTCTTACTGTTTTGAATATAATACGTCCATGGGCACCTTAAGACTGCAAGATAATCAAGAGCGGTACCTAAACGGAAAACTATTTTCAGGCGTATAAGAAACAAAGTGCAGTAGGCCAGGGCATTCAATCATATTTCACCTTTTACTGACATCAGTAAAGAAGCTAATGTCAAATCTGGTTGAAATGGAACATTACAGTTTTCACAGCTCTGATTTTTGCAGTTCCTTGTTAAATATGTCCAATGAAATAGGGGGGTTTCTTCCATTACAGAGTATACAGTGTCTTGCCAGAGAAGAGGGTCTCTGTTTGCTGCACTGAGAGGCCAAGCTAACTGTCAGTCAGGCAGCTAGGTGGATCCCTACAATATGGTTGGGATCTTCCCAAAGCCTGGACTGGTGTTCTGCCATATAGAGTCCGGACATAAAATAATGTCCGCTCCCTACTGCGCATGCGCAGTACGGAGCAGACTCAGCTTCGGAAAATCTCCGAAGCTGAACGGCGCCTGCACCGTGAGTGGAGGTGGTAGCCCCACCATCCAAGTGGACATAGGGTTGTGAATTTTAGAGGGCCCCTCGCGGGCGAGCTTCGCTCGCCACGCTTCAGGCTCGGCCTCGCTGCGCTCGGCTCTTTTTTATTCTAACTCTATGTCCACTTGGATAGTGGGGATAGAACCTGGACTCACGGCACAGGCGCCGTTCATCCTCGGCAATTTTCGGAATCTGTGTACTTGTGTACTGCGCATGCGCAGTACGCAGGGGACACTATCCGATGGAGGACGCTATTAGACAAGACACCGGCATTGGCATGTCAGCTGACAGTGGGTCTTAGCCTGCTCTCAGATGACTCTGGTTCACAGGAGAGCAAAGGTACGGGCACTCCTGTGACCCCCAAGAAATGCATGGCCAGAAAAGCTTTGGCCATACTTCTCTTTAAGGATTTGCAAAGAAAGCTATGCCCTATGTTGTATTATACATAGGGGGTTCATTTGCTAAAGGCAAATAGACTGTGCGCTTTGCAAGTACAGTTGCCCCAGAGCTCAGTAAATGAGTAAATGAAGCTTCACTTTGCCAAGGATACCCAATCACATGCAAGACAATTAAAAAAACAGCATTTTTGTACGTGATTGGATGATGGGAGCTTTGGAGCAACTGCAGTCTATTCGCCGTTGATAAATTCACTGCATGGTGTAATTTAGATCAGTGGTTCTCAACCCTTGAGACCAGGGCCTTGTAAATTCTTCCATGCCCAACAGTAAAAATTGAAGTTCATATTTAAACAATAAAGGTATAAGAATGAAAAATGTGTATGGAAATTCTGAATGGGGCTGGGCATCATTGTTTGGGGGGGGGGGGGGGGGTTGGGGGGTTGTGGAGCTGGTTAGGGGACTCTGCAGCAGACTTGGGGGCTTTGAAGCGGATGAGGTCACTGGAGGGTCTGAGGGGCACCGTGGGACACTGTGGGAGGTCGAGGGCACCATGGAGGACTGGAAGCTCTGCAGCAGGCGGGGGGGGGGGGGACTGTGGAAGGTTGGGGGGGTAGTGTAGAGGCTGAAGACTCTCAGGGGGCCTTTGGGCACTGTGAGCCAATAGATGAGACGGGGGGCACTATGAGAGCACAGAGGTACTATGGGAGGTTAAGAGATCTACAGCTAGCTAGAGGCCCAGAAGAAGGGAGGTTGTGGCCCAGTAGTTGAGAGCAACTAATTTACACTCACTGGACACCTTATTAGGTACACCTGTTCAATTGCTTGGTGTCACGGAACCCCTTCCCACACTCCGCTTGATAGATATGAGATATTACAGCCACATATTGCAACCAAGAACCAAGCAGAACTATCTCAGAGCTCCCATCATCCAATCATGTACAAAAATGCTGTTTTTTTTAATTAGACACATACTTTTATATCTCACAGGAGGACATCCCCTCCTGATCAAATTACCCTAACAATACAAACTGTAACCAGAAACATAATTACAACAACAGACATATACTATAAACATTACATTAATTAGCCACCTGGTCTCATTGCAGGCCGACTTCAAGCTCAGAAGGTACAATACACATTAACATAAGTATAAACACAGAACACCTTCAGACAATAGCAGGAGACCTCAGTAGCAGACTGTCCATCACCTACATTGAACAGAGGCCAATATGACCAGCTCTTTCAATTACCACATGTATTGGCGTATAACACGCACTTTTTCCCCCTTAAAATTAGGGTAAAATCATGGGTGCGTGTTATATGCCGATCTCACGCTGATTGTGGGGAAAGGCGTGAGCAGAGCCAAGATACACAAAGCCGAAGTAAGTTAAAAATAAGTTTTAAAAACCGATGTTTTTTTCTGGAGCAGTCATTTTAATGATGCATAAAGTGAAAAAAAAGTGAAATATTCCTTTGAATATTGTACCTGGGGGGTATCTAAAGTATGCCTGTGAAGTGGCATGTGTTTCCCATGTTTAGAACAGTCCCTGCACAAAATGACATTTGTAAAGGAAAAAAAGCCATTTAAAACTGCTTGCGGCTTTAATGTAATGTCTTGTCCTGGCAATATGGATGAAAATCTTTGAGAAAAATGGCATGGCTACCCCATAACCCCCTCCCCCCCCCACCCCAGCTCATTACCAGCCCTTGTATGGATATTAAGGGGTCTTGTATGGATATTAAGGGGAATCCCGCACCCAAAATATGTTATGTTAATGTTAGGCAGATGCCTGTGTTGCACAAATGAACTACACAACACCAGCAACGAGGGGGTAGATTCATGTGTATGCTGTGCAGGAGGCACACTACACTGACTGAATATTAGGCAGATGCCTATGTTGCACAAATCAACTACACAACACCAGCAATGAGGGGGGGTAGATTCAGGTGTATGCTGTGCAGGAGGCACACTACACCCACTGTAACAGCGCTAGGTTAGGAAGCAAAGCAAAGCTGACACTGTCCCTGCATATCCTGCTCTCTCCCTGAACACTACACTCTCTGTAACAGTGCTATCTAAAGAAATAAAGCACAGCTGACACTGTCCCTGCCTATCCTTCTCGCCAAGCATGCGGGGTCACAGTGCATGCTTGGCCAATCATCAGCCAGCAATGCACTGCGACTGGCACAGTGCATTGCAGGCCGTTCGTATCGCACAAATTTGATGCGAATGGCCCACAAAGTTCTGGTTTCGACGAAAGGACGAACGGCCGATTTTCGATTTGAACACTGGGCTGATCCCTACTCACATCCAACATTTCCCATTGGAAAATCCGACCATGTGTACGTGGCATTAGACTATCATAAAGCAACAAGGTGCAGTTTGAATCCAGTATGGGCAATATATAATGGCAATAGGGAGCCTGCAGCTAAGCATCAGTGGTAATACTGCAGGTCGTTCTCATTTAGTTCAGTTAAGTAGGATAAACAGAGAGAGAGAGAAAACGAGTAGTGTTTCAGTTCAACAGAACTGCATATACTGTTCTCAGAATCAACCCTCTCAATCTCCAAGTGAAATAGCCAGACAATGAAGTGATCCTCGACAGGTTGGCAATACATACAACCTGATGGTTGTAGGTCTGGTTAGTCCATCCTGCTGCTGTCTGTGTCTGAAGTGTTGTGCCAAAGCACAATTAGCTGCTGTACTCCATGAGGGCACAAAGACACTAAGGCCGCGTACACACGGGCGGACTATCCGTCCAACTAAGTCCGTCAGACAATCCGACAGACAGTCCGTCCTACTTTCGAATGAACGGACTTGACCACACACGATGAACAGACAGTCCGCCGAAAGCTTGCGCGATGACGTGTACAGCACGTACGACGGGACTAGAAATACGACATCCAATACACTGCAATGCAACCTTCGGCCGTGTAAATCCTTTCTGAGCATGCGCCATACTTAGTCCGTCGAACTAGCCTACTCACGAGCGGACTGTCCGCTGAAACCAAGTTTGGACGGACAATATTACGGAAATTCCGAAAGACTTAGTCCGCCAGACTGTCCGCTGAAAAAGTCAGCTGAAGCCCACACACGAGCGGATTGTCCGCTGAAACACGTTTCAGCGGACCAAGTCCGTCAGACAGTCCGCACATGTGTACGCGGCCTAAGCTTCACAGTCCTTCCGTGTGCCCAGTCCAGGTGGGAGGGACACTGGGCATGACAACTGATATCAGGCGTATGTAAGCATGACGTCAACGCGTTTCACCGTTAACCCAGGTTTATCAGGATCTGCTGCCCTTTACTTTCTGAATTGCATGTTCTCCCTGTGCCTGTGTGGGTTTCCTCCGGGTACTCTGGCTTCCTCCCACACTCCAAAGATATGCTGAAAAATGAATTGACTCCTGTCTAAATTGGCGCTCGTATATGGGAGTTAGGGACTTTAGATTGTAAGCTGCTTGAGGGCAGGGACTGATGTGAATGTACATTATATATGTAAAGTACAGCGTGAATTGACGTCGCTATATAAGTACCTATAATAGATAATAGATATATTTGTACATAGCTGTTGCTTGTCAATTACCACAGAGTTAATTGATTATAGACCGATGCTTCCTTTCTCTGCTAGCTGGGTAAGAAACATCAATTGGAGGACTGTGATATCTTATATGAAAGGGAGTTTCCCGGAACTAGACACATTATTGGACTTGCATGACCATCCATGCAGAAGCTGCTGCTATATTGTATCCAGGCCAGAATGATTGACTATGAGGTCATTGTTCCTGTGTTCTGGCAGTTTAACTGTAGCTGTCCATAACTTTTTGATCTGAATTTTAGTAACAGACAGCTCTATGCCTTATTGTTATTAGTTGATAGGGATGAGCTCGGTGTTCGACTCGAACATCGGCCGTTCGTCTGTTTGGCGAATTCAGAACTTTGTGGACCGTTCGCACCAAATTCGTGTGGCACGAACGGCCCACAATGCACTACGCCATCACAGTGCATTGCTGGCTCTCCTCGCTGCCGGAGCTGTGATTGGCCAAGCATGCGGGGTCACAGTGCATGCTTGGCCAATCACAGCGCCGGCAGCGAGGAGAGCCATAATTGGCCACAGGCAGGATGTCTGTGGCCAATTATAGCTCAGGGGGCTTAGTACACGCCCCACACTATATAAGGCCGCCAGCGTGGCGGCCTTGTGTAGTGTGTTCCGGAGTGCAGGGAAAGTGCAAGATAGGCATGGACAGTGTTCTTTTCTCAGGCATCTGCAGGAGTTAAAGTGGGTGTTGTGTGCCTCCAGCACAGTATACACCTGTATCTACCCTTTATTGCTGGTGTTCTCTAATACAGGCATCTGCAGGAGTTAGTGGGTGTTGTGTGCCTCCAGCACAGCACAGTATACACCTGTATCTACCCTTTTTTGCTGGTGTTCTCTAATACAGGCATCTGCAGGAGTTAAAGTGGGTGTTGTGTGCCTCCAGCACAGTGTACACCTGAAGATACCCCTTATTGCTGGTGTTGTCTGTTGCATATCTTGCATATTTGCCTTTAAAATTAGCACTTTTGATTTCGAACGTTCGAGCCCCATAGACTTTAATAGGGTTCTAAAGTTCGTACGAATTTTTGGTCCGTTCGAAGGTTCTGATGCGAACCGAACCGGGGGGTGTTCGGCTCATCCCTATTAGCTGACATGCACATAGTCAGATAGCCAGGTCTGTGCTACTATAGGTGTGTTCATCTTCCAGTAAATTAGTAGGTGAACCTGTTTATTACAATAGAGTTTATATGCAGCTCCTGTTATTCTAGTTATCCCTGTCCCTTCTGGTCTGGGGTAGGGACGGGCAAACGGTTTTGCTGGAGCATGAGTTCGGGCTGAACATTGGCTGTTTGCACGTTCACCAAACACCTGAATTATCAGGGCGTTTAACTTTTTGTTCGGCCCGCCTGAACGACCACAATGCACTGTGCCATCGCACAGTGCATTGAAAGCCCTGATTAGCTGAAGCAATGAAAGCTTTGCCCAATCAGGGCACAGAGCACTTTTAGCCCTTGTACACACGGTCGGACATTCCGACAACAAAATCCGTCGGATTTTGCCCGAACCCGGTGTTGCATACACACGGTCGGACAAAGTCGTCGGAAAATCCGATCACTCGGAACGTGATGACGTTATTTCGTTAAGACGGGACTACGTTCAGGCTAGTAGCCAATAGCTTTGGTCTAGGAATTTGATCTGAGCATGCGTGGCACTTTGTCTGATCGGAATCCTCTACAAACGAACGGACAAATTCCGATCGGATCATGTTGTCGGAAAATGTTATAGCCCAGCTCTAAAACTTTGTCGGTCGGATATTCCGACAGAAACAGTCCGATGGAGCCCACTCATGGTCGGATTATCCAACAACATGTATAAGGGCTTAGCGCCATGATTGGACGCTGTCATGATGACCGTATCTAATCATGGCTCATTGCTCTTAGTTCCACCCCATACTATAAAAGTATTCTTTCAGAATAGCGCCAATTTTTAGTGTGATATCGACATGGAGAAAAATAGAACAGGGCTCTGTTCAGTGCTACTAGACAGTTTGCTATTGTGATTCTATTGTCATAGCGCCACCAACAACCAAAGACCAATTTTTACACACCTGTTTGACGGGTGCATATCATTGCAATTTTTGACAGCAAGGCCAATTCTTTCATCAAGATTACCTCAATAGGGTTACAGTATGAAGGTGTCACCGACACCCAAAGGCCAATTTTTCCACACCTGTTACTTCCATCCAAAGTCTGTAGAAGAGACACCATAATTAATCCAAAAAATCTCTAATCTTGTTTCCAGTGCACTACATTGTGGCCTCATCATGCAGACTGGCTCCCCAAGCTGTTTCTTACAAAATAAAGAAACCTTGCAGGGAAAATGTAATTTTTTGGGCTTTATAAATGCAATTATTGCTGCAGCAGCTTCCATACACAGTATGGATGTGAAACTTTACAGATGGACTAAGGGAACCCCCAAGCACTATATTGAAAGTAATTTTTCATTTTAATGCTTTCACTTTAACCACTTGCTTACTGGGCACTTAAACCCCCCTCAGTCCCAGACCAATTTTCAGCTTTCAGCGCTGATGCACTTTGAATGACAATTGCGCGGGCATACAACACTGTACCCAAATTAAATTTTTATCATTTTTTCCCCACAAATAGAGCTTTCTTTTGGTGGTATTTAGTTACAGCTCGGAGTTTTATTTTTTGCTAAACAAACAAAAAAAGATGCAAAAAAAAAAAAAAAAAATCATGTTTTAATAGTTTGTTATAAAATTTTGCAAACGGGTCATTTTTCTCCTTCATTGAAGTGCGCTGATAAGGCGGCACTGATAGGCTGCATTGGTGGGCACTGATGGGCTGCATTGGTGGGCACTGATAGGCTGCATTGGTGGGCACTGATAGGCTGCACTGGTGGGCACTGATAGGCATAGTTAAGGCGGCACTAATAGGCACAGATAAGGCGGCACCGATGGGCACAGATAAGGCGGCACTGATGGGCAAAGATGGGCACAGATAAGATGGCACGGATGGGTGGCACGGATAAGTGGCACGGATGGGCACTGATAGGTACCACAGATAGATGGGACTGATGGGCACTGATAGGTGGCACTGATAGGTGGCTCTGATAGGTGGCACTGATGGGCGGCACTGCTGGGCACTGATGGGCGGCACTGCTGGGCACTGATGGGCGGCACTGGGGTGCAGCACCTTTGAGGCAGATTGGGTGGCACTGTGGGTGGCACTGTGGGTGGCACTGTGGGTGGCACTGTGGGCACTATGGGCACAGACGGGGGGCACTTACTTTTACTTTTAGTTCTACTTCAGGATGGCACTGCGGGAGGCAGGTGGGCACTGGCAGGTGGCATGTGGTGCCTTGCATTGCTGGCCGTGATCGGGACTGATGTCCCGATCACGGCCGCCGGTGATCGGCTTTTTTTTTTCTCCTCGCGCTGACAGGAATAATAGCCGATTACCGGCTCCGTTCTATCACATGATCAGCTGTCATTGGCTGACAGCTGATCACGTGATAAGGGGTCGGGATCGACCCCTTACACGGATCGGTGATCAGGCGAGTCTCACGGACTCGCCGATCACAGAGCGCGCCGCGCGCGCCCCTCAGGGGGCACGCAGGCCGCTCGTAACCGGGACGACGTCAATAGACGTAGTCCCGGAAATCTAGGTCCGCGCTAATGCCGTCATTCGGCAATAGCGCGGATCCCAAGTGGTTAAGCATCAATAAATCAGTGCTCATTTAAAAATGTAGTTTTTTACAAACTTTTTTCATTCATACATGTCCCCCAGGGTAGTACTCGGACCCCCATAACCATTGTATGCCCAATTACTTTCATATAAGCCTTCAAAATGGACACTTTTGATTTTTACAGTTCGGGTCCCATAGACTTCAATGGGGTTTGTTAGTTGGAACTTTCGCAATGTTTAAAAGTTCTGGTGCAAACCGAACAGGTGGGTCGTTCCGCCCATCCCTAGGTTCTATAGCAAGCTTTAGCTCACGGCTTAATAACCAGCATAGGCTAGAGCCAGGTTAGTTATCCGATGGCTACTTTAGGTAGTTAGAGGTCCGGTTGCATGACAGATTGGATGCTACTAGGGACGAAGACATAGAGAATATAGGCTGACTCTGAGTTCTAGTGCCACACCATGGTTCCTGCTGGAGACAAGCAGCATACAAGGCAGATTGGACAACAGTTGGAGGATCTCTCCATCATTGCTGATCTTGTCTTAATGTCTTTGGCATGTTCCAATTGTCTTCAGGGGCTACTGCAAGTGAACTTTGCTGCAACCTTCATCTGGAGGTACCTTTATTAAAAACTATGTATAACCTGGATAAATGTGCACAATTCCACCAGGACTTATGTTAGGCTCTTTGCTGATATTACCTGTTTGGATTTATGTACTGTTATTAATCTTTTCTTGTATAAAGCTTGTATTATTTCCATGCTGGTGTGCATCTTTATAGGTATGGTTAATTTCATATGCTGGTTGCAGTATTTCTTCTGCTTTAAATAACTTTGATTGATTACTGATTCATTTCCCAGGAAGGGAATTCCCACTGTTCACAGAGGCCCTGTCCTGGATGGAGGCACTGCCATCTTTATTATCAGACCCACTCTTCCACTTAACAAAGGTTCTGTTTCTATTATTTACCTACAGTTTGAGCGCACTATCCTGCTTGGAAAGGGCCATTTATCATATGCCCCCCCCCCCTTCCAAAAGGGGGCTTAACATGTCTTTCAAGTTAAACATGTAATCTGGTTAAGATATACAGAATATACCCATAAATTGCCTGTAATAATCTATGTTCAATGCATAGAGTGAGATAAGCACAAGCAACTTTACTGTATATTTTCAATTCTAAAAAAAATTACGGATACAAATTGTCACGAATAAGAACATATTGAGAAAAAGAATGATAGACATTGTCCACTTTGCAGATCAATTACTCTAATTTATTGGATTTCATTTAGTTTTAGTCTTAGTGCAAGATGGAGACCCTGAAAATATGTGCCTATAGCCTGGTGACCAGCAAAGTCAGATAATTACATCTCATTTTAGTCATTCTTTCCAGCATTTACTCATATAACTGCAAATGAACACATCCAAGGTTCCAACGTTTTCATATAAGCTATATATTTTCCTTTCCATTTTCCAAACATATTCCATGCCTGTGGAGTGATGGACATATGTCGACCTGATATTTTCCAGTCTTTTATGACTCTATTCACTCTCTGTTGTCCAGTAAAAGACGTCAATGATGTCATAACTCCAGTTAGGGATCATGTATAGAATGAGGTCATACTTTGTGATGCTGCATTAATAGAGATGTGAGTAGCTGGCCCCTGGGACAAGTGAGATCATCTTATTTCCCTAATTACAAGGGGTGAATAGAGTGCAACTATGGTAAGGCCCATGGATTTATGTTGCCCAGTATAGCTGTAACTCTCATTTTATCCCTGAGATTTGATTGCACTATTGTGTGTGGAATAAAGCAATATTGCTTTGTTTTTCACACTCCTTTCTCCCTTTCTCTGTTCTATTACCTGCTGTTTGAGCATCCCTTATTAGGGCTACTGAGATAAAAATTGTTTCTGTTTTGTGCCCTTTAAAGAGGTTCTTTGGTCCTTTTGTACAGTGTAAGAGACCCTGTCCAATGGCCATACACCTCTCCAAGCAGCAAAGCATTAGCATGTTATACGATATGATTTTTCTTATTAACAATTTATTTTTTTAATTGTTTTAGGTTTTATATGACAGTTATATCATTCTAGTTTCTCTGGGGTTAAAAAGTAGAGCCCTCTCTTACACTTTATGACTGACTAACAAAATGTACAATGTACCTAGGACCCCTTCCCCACCCAAGGATGAGCTGTTTCTGTTAAGTTTATTATTTGATTGCCAATTTTTACAGTTATCAGTTAAAGTATTACTACCCTGTTTACCTGAAAATAAGACCTAGCATGATTGTCAGTGATGGCTGCAATATAAGCCCTACCCCCCATATAAGCCCTAGTTAAAGTCCTTGTAGGTCTTATTTTCAGGGTAGGTCTCATTTTCGGAGAAACGCGGTAGGGTTTATTTGGGGGGTAGGGCTTATATTGCAGCCATCACCGACACTCACGCTAGGTCTTATTTTTGGGGGAAACAGGGTAAACTACAACAGTAAAATCAGTCTGTATATGCAATAAAGCGTACTTGGAACCTAAGGGTTTAATCTACTGCATTGTGTAAAAAAGGCTATCTGATCCTGTCTCCTCCGATTCTCCCCTTCTTCCATTGTCCCCAATCTATCCTCTGAGAAAAGAGAGCCTGGGGCATTCTGCACATGATCAGTTTGGTGCGCTAGAGAGTTTTTTTTTTTTTCTTTGGAGGGTGCATGTGATCATTTTAAATGTTCAGCTTTCATAAAAGAATACATGGTGATCCTACCATTAAGGTCCTTGTTCATGCTTTTTTTTTGTTATGGGTTGACAACTGTCTCTTAATTGTTCTCCCGCATTATCACTTCCACTTTTGTTTGAGACTATAGCCTCGTAAACACGATTGGATTGTTGGCCAACAAAACGTATGAAGGGAGTTGGCCCAAACTTGTCTTGCATACAAACGGCAAGGAATTGTTGGTCAACAAATACGAACGTAGTGACGTACTACGTTGTTTTTCAGCTCTTTATCGCCATCCTTTGGGCTCCTTCTGCTAATTTCATGTCAGTAGAGGTTTGGTGAGTGTTGATTCGCGCTTTTCATTTCACGCTTTTCATTTCGCACTTTTCAGTTAGTTTCTGTACGGCCGTTCGTCAACTGGCCATATTGGGGTATCGGAGGAGATAGCGTGTTATTTATTATTGGCCTTGGAGTTATTGCTTTGACCCAAGTCAAGTCCAGGAACAGGATGGAGAGGATTTCTTGGACCAAAAATTGGTTGCTTTATTAATCGTGACCAATTATGTCATATGCCTTTGCTGCGGGAGCTCCAGGAGAATAATCCAGATGTTTTTAGAAATTATCTCAGGATGATGGACCCCTGCTTTCAGCAACTCTTGGCATGGTTGAACCCTATATTAAGAAGCAGGACACATACATGAGGCTTTTATTTTATTTTTTGGTTGAATAATGATTTGATTTGATATATTTTCTATATTTCTGGATGCATAGAATGCACTTTTTGGTTAAGTTCTATTGGCAGATAGCATGTCTAATTGTATTGGTTTTATTTTTTTTATTATTATCTCATTAAAGTAGAAGAGAATTGTGCGCTGTGTTTTGAGGTTTCATAATTTGCCACGTCACGAATGTTAATTCTCCATTACGAACGCTAGTTTACAAGACCGACCGCTTCCGGCTCGTCCTTGCTTCCAAGCATGCGTGTTTGTACTTTGGACTTTTGTCTGACTGACTTGTGTACACACGCTCAGAAAATCTGACAACAGACATTTGTCCACGGAAAATTTATAAACCTGCCATCCAACATTTGTCCATGGAAAGGTGGCCAACAATTGTCTGATGGGGCGTACAAAAGGTCGCATTTTCTGCCAACAGCCTGTCATCACACAATTCCCATTGGAAAATTCGATCGTGTGTATGAGGCTTATAAGGCAATGACAACACACATTGCACAGACATGGTCAACCACGCCTGTGACTATTAGCGGTAATGTGTGCATGTTTGGCATACCCGTGCAATGCCTGGGGGACCCTAGGATTCTCTCACAGGAGCTGGATGTCCCCTAGATCTTGATCCTCGGTATACACAGCTATAGTCATGCCTCTTCCCACATGGTTATGGTATAATGACATTTCTCAGCAGATAGGCATGCTATGACTACTAAGATCATTTTCCATGTCACGATTTGTAATTTCCACTACATCACTTCCACACCAACTCACTCTGGAAAATGTATGGGATATTTTTCTGTGCTTTTGGGTAGGATTCTCTGAACTAAATATTTTTCAGGATACGTGTCAGTGTTGTCCTCCTGGTAGTCTTCTGATATAAATTAACTTATTCATGAGTATTATAATACACTGCTATAGGCAAATTAGTAATTAGACACAGTATCATAGTGAAGCCACGTTCCGTGACATTGCATGATAATTTGCTGAAGTTACCATTTAAAATGTATGTAAATCCAAAAAGTTTTTTCTAATTCTCAATAGTGTAGAGAAGGATTAGACCCCTGTTGTGTTTTTATTGCTTTCTGTGCCCTCACAAGCTAGATACAGACTCTCAATTTTAGACCAACAGTTATGCCTCGTACACACGATCGGACTTTCCACCAACAAAACCGTGGAATTTTGTCCCAAGGGAGTTGGCCCAAACTTGTCTTGCATACACACGGTCACACAATTGTTGGCCAACAATTACGAACGTAGTGACGTACTATGTGGTTTTTCAGCTCTTTTGCACCACTCTTTGGGCTCCTTCTGCTAATTTCGTGTTAGTAGAAGTTTGGTGAGTGTTGATTTGCACTTTTCATTTTGCACTA
Source organism: Lithobates pipiens (assembly GCF_037356315.1). Lineage (NCBI taxonomy): Eukaryota > Metazoa > Chordata > Amphibia > Anura > Ranidae > Lithobates > Lithobates pipiens. The sequence goes on from NW_027507764.1 coordinate 73,249,090, forward strand.
TTCATTTTGCGTTTTTCCATTCGTGCTTTTCAGTTTGTTTCTGAAGGGCCGTTCATCTACCAGCCATATTGCGGAATCGGAGGAGATAACATGTTATTTATTATTGGCCTTGGAGTTACTGCTTTGACATTATTCTTTTGGTTGAATAATGATTTGATTTGGTATATTTTCTATATTTTTCTATGCATAGAATGCACTTTTTAGTTAAGTTCTATTGGCAGATAGGATGTCTAATTGTATTAGTTTTTTTTTTTTTTTTAATGCACAATAAAAAAATTGTGGAGAATAATACTTGGCTATGTGTTTTACTTCAAATGACAGTTTGGGAGTAGGCAGTTACATATACATAGTTACATAGTTAGTAAGGTTGAATAAAGACACCTGTCCATCCAGTTCAACCTGAGTGAGTGTCTACAATTGTCCCTATCCCTGTACATTGCACACTCACATCAGTCTCTACCTTCAAGGATCCAACAATCCAAGGTCCCCATTCATATACTAGGGCCAATTTGGGACAGAAGCCAATCAACCTACCTGCATGTCTTTGGAGTTTAAAAAAATAAAATTGACAAGGGACACCAACATAGTTGCTTCTTTGATCTTAAAAACTATGGGATAATGGTGTTGTGGTAACTTGCACAAAAAAAAAAAAAAAAAAAAAAGCATAATAATATTATTCTTGATATCACTAGAAAAAAAAGCCTTTGAAAATTAGTTTGCAATAACTCCATCAGCATCACCACAAGAAGAAGAGAATTGTGCGCTGCATTTGGAGACTTCATAATTTGCCACGTCACGCATGTTAATTCTCCATTATGAACGCTAGTTTACAAGATCGACCGCTTCTGGCTCCTCCTTGCTTCCGAGCATGCGTGTTTGTACTTTGGACTTTTGTCTGACGAACTTGTGTACACACGATCGTAAAATCCGACAACACACATTTGTTGGCGGAAAATTTTAAGACATGCTAGCCAACATTTGTTTGTGGAAAGTCCGACAACAATTTTCCGATGGAGCGTACATTTTCCACCAACAGCCTGATCTTTAGTCTCTAAAGGGGGTTTGCTGATATAAGAGGACTCTGATCTAAAAAAAAAAAAAAAAAAAAAAAAAAAAGCTGTGCACCACTAAAGTGGTCAGGTTGGCCTTGAAGAAAAGTTGGCAACCTTATTCATAGTTCATTACTACTTTGGAGTCTTAACTGCCCTGCAACCAAATAGGTGCTGTATTCTCTATACTATAAAATGAGTTTGAATACAACACCGAGAGGGATGCAACTTTTTTTTTCTACTTTGGCATCTGTATGGATCTGAGAACTCAAGCATGGAGATACTCTGGCAACAAAGAGATAGGTACAGTAGTTCAGGAATTATCAACCTGTATGGTCCTTGCTCTAACACAACCTGTAATACAACCTGAAACCACAAGCCCTTCCAGAGGTTCCCACAGAAGCTTCCTGGATCTGGCTTTAAAATCCTCAAATCACTGTTTACACCATATGCATTAAGCTCTGTTGGCCAACACATGGACAATACAAAAACTAGGTATGCACCAATACCAGTTTTTAAGCCCGAGTATGAGTACCAATGCTTTTTCTCAAGTACTCGGCAAAACCAGTTACCAATAACTACTTATAATGTCATGTACCTTGGATGCATTTATTTTTTATACATAAAGCCTAGCTCATCTGCCTCTGCCCTGGTGGTATAGCCTGCGGTTCAGATGTCATGTCTCACACTGCCCCGCCCTTGTGCAATGTCCTCCTGCGTCTCTCTCCATAAAGGCGGCAGTTGCAGTTTGCAGACTTAAAGAGGAAGTAAACCCTGATGAGTTTACCTCCTCTTTGATTCCCTGCAAACGTAAAGCATAATGGACTACTATGCATCTCATAGTAGTCCATTATGTGTCACTTACCTGACACAGGAGCCAGCGATGTCACCGCTGTCCCCTGTAGTCCGGAGCCTCCATCTTCTTGGTGGGGTCTCGCAGCTCCGCCGCTGTCATTCGACGAAGCCGCAATGACGTCACTCCCGCGCATGCACATGGGAGCCGGCACTCGCGGCATATCGCAGTTGACAGTGGCGCGCTCAGTGCGCCTGCTCGCCACTGTCTACAGCGCATGCGCCGTAGACAACGGTGCCTGTCTTTCGGCAAATATCTCCTAAACCGTGTAGGTTTAGGAGATATTTCTTGGACCTACAGGTAAGCCTTAATCTAGGCTTACCTGTAGGTCAAAGTGGTTTGTAAGGGTTTACAACCACTTTAAAGTTATCTGCTTTAGTATTGGAGCAATTGCACAAGTACTTCCGTATCCGTTCAATGCTAGGAAAAACCTTTGTTTTGTATTGTGACCAGGGCTTTGTTTCTCAGAGAATAGGTGCAGGGACTCCTTTCTTTCAAGTCACCGCTTGTCTCCACCCCCTACCCACCTTCAAGCACTGTCCCTTGGCGCCACCCCCTACCCACCTCCCAGCACCATCCCTTTTATAGAAAACAGAACCATATTGTTTTGCTAAGTAATTTTTATGGATGTTGTTCAGGATAATATGAAAAGCAGTAAAATAGATCCCCTACAGCCAGCAACAATAGGCTCATCAAGTAACAATAAATCCCTTCAGCAACAATAGACCCCCAGCAACAGCAGATCCCCGCAGCAGCAATAAGGCCCCCACAACAAAATACCCCTTAACAACAACAGATTTACCCCAAGAACAATAGACCCCCATCATCAACAGTATATCTCTTAACAGCCAGCATTATTAGACCCTCTAGCAGCCAGAAACAAAGACCCCTGCCTCAACAGTAGATCCCACCCAGCAATAACTGACCCCCAGCAACAATAGACCACTCCCTCAAGAAATACACCCCCCAGGAAACCTAAGATTCTCCAGCAGCCAACATCAATGAACCCTCAGCACACGCAAGAACCCCTTGCCATTAGATTCCTTCAGTGCTGGAGGTGCCGGAACTGCATTCCCCTGCGTTCCCGCTGAAAAAAAGCCCAGGTGACAATTCGCACTAATGCAATGTGTGCTGTAACAGAAGGAAGCAGACAGCTTTGTATTGGATCACAACACACTGTGATTTGCTACAGAACACATTAGGATAAAAGAAGGCAATGTGGTTGATTCACTTAAAGTGGATGTGAACCCCAGAAATAAAATATAAACAAAGCATATCACTTTATAGTGTGTACTCAATTAGGAGCATTAAGTGTCATTCTATCTGCTTCTTCATTTCTCTGCTATCAGCATGAGTCACTTCTGTCAAGTCTTCCTGACATCAACAGAAAAAAGGGAGCTCCAGCTGATTGACAGCCTCAGCTGTGTTCCTGTGGGGTTAACATCTGGGGGTAATCAAGGGGTTAAGTGTGTTAAGTGTGTGTATATACAGTGGGGCAAATGTAAATGTATTTAGTCAGCCGCCAATTGTGCAAGTTCTCCCACTTAAAAAGATGAGAGAGGCCTGTAATTGCCCAGTGACAGCCCCAAAACATCACTGCTCTAGAGGAGATCTGCATGGAGGAATGGGCCAACATACCAGCAACTGTGTGTGAAAACCTTTTGAAGACTTACAGAAAACGTTTGACCTCTGTCATTGCCAACAAAGGATATATAACAAAGTACTGAGATGAACTTTTGATTTTGACCAAATACTTATTTTCCACCGTAGTTTGCAAATAAATTATTTCAAAAATCAGACAATGTGATTGTCTGGATTTGTTTCCACATTTTGTCTCTCATAGTTGAGGTATATCTATGATGAAAATTACAGGCCTCTCTCATATTTTTAAGTGGAAGAACAATTGATGGCTGACTAAATACTTTTTTTGCCCCACTGTTTATATAGACATCAGAAGCCTGACGTCTGTATGACGAAACACGTAAGTCAGAGATTGGAGCATCATCACGTCATGTCAAAGAACAGTCCATGACTTTGTTTTTTTGTTTTATTGAGGGCAATCAACTTGGAAGGGGACAGGGGTATTATGGGATGCCCACTTGATTTCAGAGAAAATTTCAGGGACACTTCACCTATATACAGTCTATATACAGTCCAACCTCTTCGTCCAACACACACTTTCTTGGTTCCCAGCTATGTCACTCTGTAGTAATTGTGTAGCAAAGGCGCATTACCGGCAGGGACTCACAGCCCCTATACTTGGAGATAGGGTGACACAGCTAACACATTTCCAGCACTTCCTCCTGTGGCTACTGATCCCAGCACCAGCTCTTTGGGCACTGGCTGCACCTGCCCCTTTCACTAGCCGTCATGGCTAACTTTTCCACAGTGCTCCAGACTGATGCTCTTTTCACAGTCCTCCCAGACTGAACACTCACCAGCCCATCTGGGTGATTTCTCAGGAGATCTCCCAGACATGCTGACTTGCTCCTGTTGTCCTTCCACTTGCTCACGTGCCTCCAGTAAAGGATTCCTCTGTGTGTTGTAGAGGGTCCCTCCTGCCCCTGAGACCCAGGCCCAGAGGGCACCCCAAAGGGGCCACCGACAGTAGGCTTGTGCAATTCGTTTTGTAACGAATCGAAATTCGGCCGAATTTTGCATCTTTCGGACATTCGGATGCATCCGAATGTCCGAATAAAAAAATAACAAATTACAACGAATACGAAAGAAATATAACGAATGAATTCGAAATGATTTCAACATGATTCGACATTATTTCAACTGCATTCGAAATGATTTCAACATGATTCAACATTATTTCAACCACATTCGAAAATATTTTGTGACCCGATTTTAGGGCCATGTATCTCAGGGTCACTTGGTGCTAGACACTTCAAATTTGGATATGTTATAGAGCTAGTATTATTGTGTTTGCATACCAAATTTGGGGTTTCTAGCTATAAGTGACCCCGAGATATGTGGCCCCAAAATCGGGTCGCAAAATGTCATTCTCTGCTCTATTAACTAATAACATTTTGCGACCCGATTTTGAGGCCACATATCTCGGGGTCACTTATAGCTAGAGACCCCAAATTTGGTATGCAAACACAATAGTACTAGCACTACAACATATCCAAATTGAAGTTTCTAGCACCAAGTGACCCCGAGATACATGGCCCTAAAGTCGGGTCACAAAATATTTTCGAATGTGGTTGAAATAATGTCGAATCATGTTGAAATCATTTCAAATCCGGTAGAAATATTTTAGAATTTCGTTGAAATATTTTCGAATGTGGCCGATTTTTCGAATTCAGTAGAAAACTAAACGAAATCCGAAAACGAATTTAAGGAAGTTAACGAATATAGCTAAACTAAATTAATGAATTAACGAATTAAAACGAAACTAAACTAAACAAATTTTTTCCTTTTGCACATGTCTAACCGACAGTCTCGGCAGCACTCCATCTCCATCTTCCACCTGATTGCCCCAGCTGGCATGACTCATGTCTATTTATGAGGAGCCTACCCCCTTCCCTTTTTACTGGGGGTTGGTCGAGGACCTCATTAATATGCCAAGCAGATCCTCCCAGACTCCACCCACTACATCTGGAAGCTTCTCCAAGGTTCCAGAAACTGAGGAAGGCACCAGAGATGCTGCTTGCTGAGTCATCCAGCATCCCTGAGTCGTTCAACCCTGACCCAGATTCAACCCAGGCCTGGCTCTAAGCCAAACCAATTTTCTACACAAACCTATTTACACCTAGCATACTAGCTAGAGGTTGCTACACTTATTCAGACCAAAGTAATATTGTCTTTACCCCCCCCACCACCAGCAGTTTCGTTTATACACTTCTATCTGGTGACAACCCCATAGCTTCTTCTTCTGCGGCCATCGCTGCAGAATACTTGGTGCTTACAGGCATGGGGTAGTATGTGATGTCCTTAGATTATGCAGGGCCTAGTGGCCAGTTGCCCAAACTCAGGGGTGAAGTTAGTGCTCCCTCAAAGCTCTGACACCAGCCACACTGGGTATTTCATAAGCAGCAGTGGAGTACTGGAAAGGTGTGTAGAAGATGGTCAAGGCTGAGCTTTCAATAAATACTGTCACTTTGTCATGATCAGGTAATGTGACAGTGCCTTTTAAAATCTCACCAATTTATCCAAATTCTTTCCTTGGTTCCTTGGACTGAATTTGATTCTGACAACAGATTTGATAAGAACAGAAGTTGTCATGTACAGTATGTTGGTCAGGGGCAACAGCTCCATACTCCTTTTCAGAAACAAACACACCCGTCCCTATTTAAATTTTTTTAAGGTGTTATAATACTTACAAACATGGGTTTAATATTTACACTGAAACTGTGCTTCAAGAACATTTTATTAACCACTTAAGGACCGGAAGGATTTCCCCCTTAATGGCCAGGCCCTTTTTTGCGATACGGCACTGCATTACTTTAACTGACAATTGCGCAGGCATGCGACGCTATACCCAAATAAGATGTACTTTTTTTCCCACAAATAGAGTTTTCTTTTGGCGATATTTGACCACCTCTGGTTTTTAGTTTTTTTGCGTTATAAACAAAAAAAAGGCAGAACATTTTGAAAAAAAACTATATTTTTTACTTTTTTGCTATAATACATATCCAATAAAAAAAAGTTTAGGCCAATATGTATTCTTCTATATATTTGGTAAAAATTGATTGGTTTGCGCAAAAGTTATAGCAGTTAAAAAATAGGGGATAGATTTATGGCATTTTTATTATTATTATTTTTTTTACTAGTAGTGGCGGTGATCAGGACTGCGACATTGCGGCGGACAGATCAGACACTTTTGACACTTTTTTGGGACCATTGACATTATTACATTGATCAAGCTAAAAATATGCACTGATCACTGTATAAATTACACTGGCAGGGGAGGGGTTAACACTAGGGGGTGATCAAAGGGTTAAAGTGGTTGTATACCCTTTACAACCACTTTTTGCTACAGGTAAGCCTATAATAAGGCTTAGCTGTAGCTACCCTGGATATCTTCTAAACCTGCAAGGCTTAGGAGATATTCCCTGTATCTGCATGTGCGGACGTGATCGGCACATGCGCACTGAATCAATGGCAGTACATGCTGTTGCTTCAGTTAGACTGTGCCATTATCAGCAGCTCCTGTGCACATGCGCGGGAGTGACGTCATTGCATCTACAAAATAGGTAATAGATTTATAGCATTTTTATTATTATTTTTTTTTACTAGTAATGGCAGCGATCTGCAAATTTTATTGTGATTGCGACATTATGGCAGACACATTGGACAATTTTGACACATTTTTGGGACCATTGGCATTAATGCAGCGATCAATGCTATAAAAATGCATTTATTACTGTAAAAATATCACTGGCAGTGAAGGGGTTAACACTAGGGAGCGATCTAGAGGTTAACTGTGTTCCTTGGGAGGTGATTCTAACTGAAGGGGGAGGGGACTGACTAGAGGAAGTGACAGATCGTGGTTCCCAGCTAATAGAACACACGACCTGTCACTCCTCTCATAACAGAACACGGAAGTGTGTGTTTACACACACTCGTCCCTGTTCTGTGTCTCCAGCTCATGATTGATTGTGGCCGGCGGTCATCGCGACCGTCGACCACGAGCATCGGTACCCCCACTGTGCAGCGGGCGCGTGTGCGTGCCTGCTATCCAGACCCCGCAAGCTGACGTATAGCTACGACGGCTCACACAGGGGAGCCAACCTGCCGCAGTATAACTGCGGCAGCTGGTCGGGAAGCGGTTAAGTGTGTCCTAGGGTGGTGTGTTCTAACTGTGGGAGGGAGTGAAATGAACTGGAAGTACATAGAGATCGCTGTTCCCGATCACTAGGAACAGACAATCTCTCTGTACTCCCCTGTCAGAATGGGGATCTCCCTTGTTTACATTGGCAGATCCCTGTTCTGCCTCTCTGTGGAGCACACATCAGCTCCCCCGCTGCGCAGAGGGTACGCACGCCTCAGGTGGTGTACATGCGCCCACAGTGTCACGTGCACGAAACGGCATAGGGATACCTCGTTTTGCGCAATAGGGCCACCCTGCCACAGTATATATGCAGTGGGTGCTGCTTAAGTAGTTAACCGCTTCCCACCCGCCCTATGGCCGAATGACGGCCTTAGAGCGGGCGGCTTCCTTCGCCTGGCCGTCCCTGGACGGCCTGGTGTTTACTTCCGCGATGCGCGCCGCCGCGGGCGCGCATCGCGGAAGTTCTGTGTTTGCCGTGTCCCCCGGGGACAGGCAAACACAGATCGCTGTAAACGGCCAATCACAGCGGCCGTTTACAGCGTGATCGGCGTGTCCAATGGGAGATGATCTCATATGTAAACATATGAGATCATCTCTCAGCGCCGCTCTCCCTCCTCACACAGACAGCGTGTGAGAGGGGAGAGAAGAACGGCTGCAGCAGCCATCAGTGTACAGAAGAAAAAAAAAAAAAAAGTGTAAAAAAAAAGTTAAAAAAAAAGTGCCATCCTCCCCCAGAGCCATCCTCCCCCCCAGTGCCATCCCCCCCCAGTGCCACCCCCCCCCCCCCCAGTGCCATGCCCCCCCCAGTGCCATCCTGCCCCAGTGCCATCCGCCCCAGTGCCATCCTGCCCCACTGCCATCCGCCCCAGTGCCATCCACCCCAGTGCAATCCACCCCACCCCAGTGCCACCTGCCCGCAGTGCTATCTGTCCCCAGTGCCACCTGTTGTCAGTGCCATTTGTCCCCAGTGCCATCTGTCATCAGTGCCACGTATAAGTGGCATCTGTCATCAGTGCCACGTGTTATTAGTGCCACATAGTACCATCTGTCATCAGTGCCACGTATTAGTGCCATCTGTCATCAGTGCCACGTATCAGTGCCATTTGTCATCAGTGCCACCTGTCAGTGTCACGTGCCATCTGTTGTCAGTGTCACGTGTCATCAATGCCACTTATCAGTGCCATCTGTCATCAGTGTCACGCGTCATTGGTGCCACGTATTAGTGCCATCTGTCACCGGTGGCACATATTAGTGCCACGTGTCATCAGTGCCACGTATTAGTGCCACGTGTCATCAGTGCCACGTATTAGTGCCACGTGTCATCAGTGCCACGTATTAGTGTCGTCTGTCATCAGTGCCACATATTAGTGCCATCTGTCATCAGTGCCACATGTCATCAGTTCCACGTATAAGTGTCATCATTGCCACGTATCAGTGCCATCTGTCATCAGTGTCACGTGTCATTGTCCTGGTATTTCAAAAGTGTAATAAGTAGTCAACAAGTTAGATGTGTAATTTATGCTTCTAGAACACGTGATGGCGCTCCCTGCATGTTGGGCCTCTCTATGTGGCCAGGCTGTGAAAAAGTCCCACACATGTGGTATTGTAATACTCAGGAGGAGTAGCAGAATTTTTTGGGGGGTGTCATTTGTGGTATACACATGCCACGTGAGAGAAATAACCTATTGCAATGACAATTTTGTGGAGAAAAATAAAAAAAATGAAAAATCTTCATTTTGCAAAGAATTGTGGGAAAAAAATGACAACATCAAAAAGCTCACCATGCCTCTTACTAAATACCTTGGAATGTCTACTTTCCAAAAAGGGGTCATTTGGGGGGTATTTGTACTTTCCTGACTTGTTCGGGTCACAAGAAGCGAGATAGTCCACCAGTACATCAGATGTGATCAATTTTGTGCGATTCGCACCACAGCTTGTAGACTCTATAACTTTCACAAAGACCAAATAATATCCACTAATTTGGGTTATTTTTACCAAAGATATGTAGCAGTATAAATTGTGGCCAAAATTTATGAAGAAAAATTAATAATTTGCATAATTCTGTCACAGAAACAAAGAAATATGCGTTTTTTTTTCAAAATTTTCGGTCTTTTTTCATTTATAGCGCAAAAAATAAAAACCCCAGAGGTGATCAAATACCACCAAAAGAAAGCTCTATTTGTGGGAAAAAAAGGACACAAAATTCATTTGGCTACAGTGTTGCATGACTGAGTAATTGTCATTCAAAGTGTGAGAGCACCAAAAGCTGAAAATTGGTCTGGTCAGGAAGGGTGTTTAACCACTTCCCACCCGGCCAATGCATATATACGGCCGGGTGGGAGCCGTCTACTCCTGATAGGACGTTCAGGAACGTCCTTCAGGAGTAGTGGGATCGCGCGCGCGCGCGCGCCCGCGCAGCGGCGCGATCCTGATGTGCTCGTGTCACCCGGACACGGCACATCTCAGATCGGCAGGAGGGCTCTGTGATTGGCCCTCCTGATCACATGACGGCCGTGTCCAATCACGGCCGTCATGTGATGTAAACAAACAGCCGGTTGCTAGGCAATCGGCTCTCCTCTCCTCACACGGAAGTCACCGCTGAGGAGAGGAGAGCAGAACGCTGCAGCCGGCTGATGATCAGTGAGTATGGGCTGCTTTTTACAGCTTTTTACTCACTGATCATCAGTGTAGTGTCAACACACCACACAGTACAAACACAGTCCCCACATATGTCCCCAAAACACACATGTCCCCAAAACATACATGTCCCCAAATAATAAAAACACATGTCCCTAATAATAAAAACATGTCCCCCACATATGTCCCACTAAAATCACATGTCCCAATGATTATCTGCACACATATGTACGTGATCACCTGCACACATATGTACATGATCATTTGCGTACATATGTCCGTGATCACACAAACCAATTATTATACACTTAACGGAATTTTTTTTACCAAAAACATGTAGCAGAATACATTTTGGCTTAAATTTATGACAAAATTTGATTTTATTGGATTTCTTTTCAAATAGAAAAAAGAAAATATTGTTTTTTTTCCAAATTTCCGCTATTTTTGCGCTTATATCGCAAAAAAAAAAAAACGGAGTCGTGAATAAATAACACCAAAATAAAGCTCTATTTGTGCGAACAAAATGATAACAATTTCATTTGGGTACAGTGTAGCACGACCGCGCAATTGTCACTGAAAGCGATAGAGCGCTGAAAGCTGAAAATTGGGCTGGGAAGGAAGGGGGTGAAAGTGCCCTGTATTGTAGTGGTTAAGTGCCCAGTAAGCAAGTGGTTAAACTACTGATTTTTAACAGGTTGATTTGTATGCAAACTGACATGTTCCTGTGAATGGCAGTGATGTTTTTTGCCATTTGTGATGAACAAATGGGTGTGAGCAGGGCTTTTATCCTCAGATAATAGGTGCAGGAACTCCTCCATTTCAAGTCACCTCTTTTCTCTGCCCCCTACCTACCTCTGAGCACTGTTCCTTGGTTCTACCCCTACTCACCTCCCAGTATTGTCCCTTTTAGCAAATACAAAACCAAGTATTATTTTGTGGTGCTAAGTAATTTGTATGAAATTTGTTAATGATAACAAGAAAGGGCATAAAATAGATCCCCTGTAGCCGGCAACAATAGACCCCCCCCCCCCCCCCCCAATAGACGCCCAACAGCCAGCATCCATAGACCCTCTAGCAGCCAGTAAAAATAGACCACTCCCTCAACAGGAGATCCCCCCAGCAACAATAAATCCCCCCCTAGCAAAAATGGACCCCCACACACACACACAAATAGATCCCCTCTGGCAAAAATAGATTCCCTAGCAGATAACATTAATACATCCTCCAGCACATCACAGCATCTTTTGTCATTACATACATTCAATTCTGGAGGTACGTTCGCGCTGAAAAAAAGCCCTGGGTGTCAGGATGAATGGCACATAATATAGATGTTATAGATTTATTGATGGATAGATCTGTTATTTTGACTGGGCTATATGACAAGCCAGACCATGTCATCTCCTGGCTATATAAGCAGCACAAATAAATATGGTTATTTTCTGCGCTTCATTTATGAAGGTGTCCTGGAGTACATTGGGCTTTCAGTATTTATCATAATGTTGTTATTGTGGAGCAATACAAAGCTGGCAAATATGAACTTGACTAATGTTAATTATCTGATTATGTCTACAACATTGCTGCTGTTCCTTTTAATAAACCACTCTGTTCAGCTGACTCCAAACATCTTTGGTCTCTTACTGATGCTGTACCTTTTATTGACCGTAGATGGCAGTGTACTACTTGCAAAAAAATTTATAAAATGGTTTACTGATTGTGTTCATGTTTTATTGCAGAACCATTAAAGTATACGTAAGCCACATAATATCATAGCTCCTAACCGTCCCTGATTTCAAGGGACTGTCCCTGATTTGGAGTAAAGTCCTTCTGTCCCTACTTCATCCTCACTTGTCCCTCATTTTGGTCTGATCTATATAGTTGTATATAAAATGCCCTTTATCTTTCAACAAGTGTTTCCCAGTATAAACCTTTCATCCAATTTTTAAATTTCTGCATTGGTAAATGTAAAAAAAAGTATAAAGGAATATTAGTGGTAAAAAAAGCACTTGTGGGTTTTAACTTATCTTTTTTATTTTATTTTGTATAGTTCTTCTTTAAAGAGGTAGTAAACCCTGATGCATCGCATAGTAGTCCATTATGTGTCACTTACCTGACACAGGAGCCAGCAAAGTCACCGCTGTCCCCTGTAGTCCGCCCCATCTATCTTCTCAGTGGGTCTCACCGCTCTGCCGCTGTCATTCGGCGAAGCCGCGATGACGTCACTTCCGGGCATGCGCACGGGAGCCGCCACTCGCAGCATATCGCCGTTGACCACGGCGTGCTCAGTGCGCCTGCGCGCCGCTGTCTACGGCGCACGCGCCGTATACACAGCGGTGCCTGTCTTTCGGCAAATATCTCCTAAACCGTGTAGGTTTAGGAGATATTTCTTGGACCTACAGGTAAGCCTTAATCTAAGCTTACCTGTAGGTCAAAGTGTGTTGTAAGGGTTTACAACCACTTTAAAGGGCATGGCAAGGGGGTGTGTCCTATGCCTACATACTTTTGCTAATAGGTGTCCCTCATGTAAGATAAAGAGACAGATAGATATTAGATACCATTGACTTTCTTTTTTTGTGCTTTTTTTCCCTTTATTTTCACCTCCCTCTGCTGTCTTCTTCCTCTGCTTCTTCTGGTGCTTCTTCTCCTTCTGATGTCTTCTCCCGCCACTGACTTCCTTTGTTGTGTCATCTCCTGCTGTCTGCAATTTCTTATATAGCCATGGGGCGTGGTCATCTGGTCATGTCGTCTGGAGACCCCGCCCCTTGTGATGTCACCACCCGATGCATGGTAGGCACCGGGTGGGAGATCCAAAAGGAGTTGATAGATCCAAGGGAGATTGCAAAATTAGATTGTGTATAGTTAGCTTTAGTGGCATACAAAAAGATATTTCAGCTGGGCTACAGCAGCTGCTGGAGGGATCCCACCACTAGTGAGATATTACAGGCCAGCAAGTAAAGCCACTTGCAAACATCCACGTGTAACTGTAACATCAGTTTTGGCTGGATCTGGCTTTAAATAAACGCACTTCACTCGATATTATGTTTGGTGTTGATCATTGGCCATTTAGCATCTGGCTGTGTGTATGTGTAAAAAGTTTATAAAATGACTGCTTTATGCTAATTCGACAAACTCGCTAAACTGACTATAACTGATGGGGAAACATTCCTGCCAGTCCATCTGTTCCTGGCTGATAAAAGTGGTGGCAAAGCTCCAAGGCATGTGCTCTAGTTTATATATTGGAGGCGTCAGCCAGATGCAACTGATAATATTTTGCTGTATTCAATTAAGCCAGTCTCTAATAAACGTACATTTCAGTTACAGGTGGACCTGATTTCTTTCATTTTATTATCAACGTATGGGCATAATATCCCAACTTGGATGCTTACTTTTGGGGGGAATGCTCCTTACATTTGTGGCCATTGGGAACATTTTCTTACTTACAGATATTTACATGATCATTGGCGCAAGTGGTTAATTATCTGAGAGGAAGAAATTTCTCATTGCTCAATGAACCCCTAGCAACCTCTGGAAAAACCCTAGGGTTACATGGAATCCTAGTTGAGAAAGGCTGTTATGTACCAACTGTGTCCCTTGGGACATCTTTGGGGCTTTTTGCTTATACAAGAACATTTGTAGTTCGGTATGACCCATTGTGGTCATCCTTTTTTAACCAGGGTTCCATGAAAACCTAATGTTCCTCCAGAGGTTGCTAGGGGTTCCAGCTCTAGCAACCTCTGAAGGAATCCAAGGGTGTTCCATGGAACCCTGTTTGAAAAAGGCTGGTATATATCAACTGTGTCTATGGAGACTTCTTTGGAACATTTTGCTTATGCAAGAACCTTCATTATGTCACAGTATGGTCATCCTATACTAGACTATTCCTAACCAGGGTTCAATGAGAACCTAGTATTTCCAGCGCTTGCACTTTGGAATCAGTGAAAGGCAATACAAGAGCTGGCTGGTGCTAGGTTTGTGAGCTCTAGGTATGCTTTATACACTTCTTTTCAAATGTATTGAACACTATACAGAGAAATGATCCAAAGCCTCACCATCCTTGTTGAGGTTCTCATCATTTGAAAAAGAAAAAAGGTACAACCCGTTCTACTGCACCAAATTGGAGGATTCAAAGAGAATAATTCTGGTGGTAAATCCAGAGATATGCTAAGGAGGTGTTTGAATCTCCTTAAAGGGGAAGGCGCATTATGACCTATTTATATACAGTATATCAGTGATGGCGAACGTTGGCACCCCTGATGTTTTGGAACTACATTTCCCATGATGCTCCTGCACTCTGCAGTGTAGTTGAGCATCATGGGAAATGTAGTTCTAAAACATCTGGAGTGCCAAGGTTCACCATCACTGCAGTATATAGTCCAACCTCTCCAGGTGAGCACACAGAGTGAATGGTGGTGGAGTTCTCTTAGCAGTTTTGAATGAAAGTGCTCATGAGTACACAGTTTGAGATGCATCTAAACACATGTATAAGAAAAAAAGGACAATAGATTTATTATAAGCTATTAAAGCTCAGCAAAGCCGGCCCCCCTACAATCCGCAAAAATAAAAACTCAAGCATGTTTCTTTAGTACTACATTTGTGCCGCTTTAATTTTTACGATATTAGCAATTGTTTTTTCCAGACTATGAAATCACCTCCCCCCCCTACAACACCCAAAAGACACAAAACTGGTCTCCTTGGTTTGTGCTACGTTTGTGCTGCTAACATTTTTATTTGTGCTGTTATGGTTTTTCAGTTATAATAGTTTTTCTTAATCAAGCCCCACCCACTTTTTTGTTTCTAGCGCAGAAAAATAAAATAAATAAAAAACGCAGAGGTGATCAAATATCACCATCCATCCATCCATCTATGTCAGACTGATGATTCAGGGACAATTCTATCACCCTAGGGGGCCAGGAAGGAATTTTTTCCCCTTTGGAGACCATCTGACCATGGGATTTTTTTTTTACTTCCTCTGAATCATGGAAAGGTTTAGGGGTTCGAAAAGGCCCTATCTCTGAGGAGTCAGAGGATATGTAAACAAGGCTGTTCTGAGAAGAGGTAAGGGATGGAATTTGTGTCCCTTCTTCCATCTCTTCCCGTAGTAAAAGCACCTCACACTGTACACAAGAACACTGGCTAGGCACACAGTTAACTATTTCATCACCCCTGATGTTAACCCCTTCCCTGCCAATGCCATTAGTGCAGTGACAGTACATATTTTTAGCCCTGATCACTGTATTAGTTTCACTGGTTCCTAAAAATGTCAGAGTCAGAATGTCTGCCGCAATATCGCAGTCTTGCTGATCGCTGCCATTAATAGTAAAAATAAATAAAAATATACCATAGTTTGTAGACACTATAACTTTTGCGCAAATCAATCAATATACGCTTATTTGGGATTTTTTTAACAAAAATATGTAGCAGAATACAGTGCATCCGGAAAGTATTCACAGCGCTTCACTTTTTCCACATTTTGTTATGTTGCAGCCTTATTCCAAAATGGATTAAATTCATTATTTTCCTCAAAATTCTACAAACAATACCCCATAATGGCAACGTGAAAGAAGTTTGTTTGAAACCTTTGCAAATATATATAAAAACAAAAAACAAAAAAAAATCCCATATACAAAAGTATCACAGCGTTTGCCATGACACTCAAAATTGAGTTTAGGTGTATCCTGTGTCCACTGATCATACTTGAGATGTTTCTACAACTTGATTGGAATCCACCTGTAGTAAATTCAGTTGATTGTGCATGATTTGGAAAGGCACACACCTGTCTATATAAGGTCCCACAGTTAACAGTGCATGTCAGAGCACAAACCAAGCCATGAAGTCCAAGGAATTGTCTGTAGACCTCAGAGAAAGGATTGTATGGAGGCACAGATCTGGGAAAGAAAAATTGCTGCAGGTCCCAACGAGCACAGTGTCCTCCATCACACGTAAATGGAAGAAGTTTGGAAACACCAGGACTCCTCCTAAAGTAGGCTGAGCTGATCTGAAAGCATTTCTTTGTGGAGAGAGGAGAATCTTCCAGAAGAACCATCTCCTCAGAAAAAAAAGGCACATGACAGCCCACCTGGAGTTTGCCAAAAGGCACCTAAAGGACTCTCAGTCCATCAGAAATAAAATTCTCTGGTCCGATGAAACAAAAATGTAACCCTTTTGCCTGAATGGCAAGCATCATGTCTCAAGGAAACCAGGCACCGTTCATCACCTGGCCAATACCATCCTTACAGTGAAGCATGGTGGTGGCAGCATCATGCCATGGGAATGCTTTGTAGCGGCAGGAACTGCGAGACTAGTCAGGATTGAGGGAAAGATGAATGCAGCAATGTACAGAGACATCCTTGATGAAAACCTGCTCCAGTCTGGACCTCAGACTGGGGGGGATGAAGGTTCATCTTTCCCAGAGGTGTAACTAGAATCAGGGCCCGGTGCAAGAAACCATGAAGGGCCCGGACCAGGGGCATTGCTAGGTCTACAAAAGATCTTGGGCTAGAGCCCATAGCAGTGTATATACATATAAATATATATATATATATACACACAGTATCTCACAAAAGTGAGTATACCCCTCACATTTTTGTAAATATTTTATTATACCTTTTCATTTGACAACACTGAAGAAATTACACTTTGCTACAATGTAGTGAGTGTACAGCTTGTATAATAATATATAATATATATATGTAAATTTGTTGTTCCCTCGAAATAACTGAACACACAGCCATTCATGTCTAAACCGCTGGCAACAAAAGTGAGTACACCCCTAAGTGAAAATGTCCAAATTGGGTCCAAATTGTCAATATTTTGTGTGGCCACCATTATTTTCCAGCACTGCTTTAACCCTCTTGGGCATGGAGTTCACCAGACCTTCACAGGTTGCCACAGGAGTCCTCTTCCACTCCTCCATGACAACATCATGGAGTTGGTGGATATTAGAGACCTTGCGCTCCTCCACCTTCCATTTGAGGATTCCCCACAGATGCTCAATAGGGTTTAGGTCTGGAGACATGCTTGGCCAGTCCATCACCTTTACCCTCAGCTTCTTTAGCAAGGCAGTGATCATCTTGGAGGTGTGTTTGGGGTCGTTATCATGTTGGAATACTGTCCTGTGGCCCAGTCTCTGAAGGGAGGTGATCATGCTCTGCTACATGTTGGCATTTCTGGTTCCCTCAATGAACTGTAATAGCTCCCCAGTGCCGGCAGCACTCATGCAGCCCCAGACCATGACACTCCCACCACCATGCTTGACTGTAGGCAAGACACACTTGTCTTTGTACTCCTCACCTGTTTGCTGCCACTCACGCTTTACACCATCTGAACCAATTAAGTTTATCTTGGTCTCATTAGACCACAGGACATGGTTCCAGTAATCCATGTCCGTAGTCTGCTTGTCTTCAGCAAACTGCTTGCAGGCTTTCTTGTGCATCATCTTTAGAAGAGGCTTCCTTCTGGGACGACAGCAACGCAGACCAATTTGATGCAGTGTGTGGTGTATGGTCTGAGCACTGACAGGCTGACCCCCCACCCCTTCAACCTCTGCAGCAATGCTGGCAGCACTCATACGTCTATTTCCAAAAGATGACCTTTTTTATAGCCCAGGCCATCTTTATGTAGAGCAACAATTCTTTTTTTCCAGATCCTCAGAGAGTTCTTTGCCATGAGGTGCCATGTTGAACTTCCAGTGACCAGTATGAGAGAGTGAGAGCAATTACACCAAATTTAACACACCTGCTCCCCATTCACACCTGAGACCTTGTCACACTTAAGAGTCACATGACACTGGGGAGGAAAAATGGCTAGTTGGGCCCAATCTGGACATTTTTACTTAGGGGTGTACTCACTTTTGTTGCCAGCGGTTTAAACATTCATGGCTGTGTGTTGAGTTATTTTGAGGGGACAGTAATTTTACACTGCTACACAAGCTGTACACTCACTACTTTACATTGTAGCAAAGTGTAATTTCTTCAATGTTGTCACATGAAAAGATAGAATAAAGTATTTACAAAAATGTGAGGGGTGTACTCACTTTTGTGAGATACTGTATATATATATATATATATATATATATATATATATATATATATATATATATATATATATAAACTGTTACATATATGAGTGTGGGTTCACCCTTACATCAGGGTCCCTAGAGCCACCCTCATTGCATCAGGGTCCCCAGAGAGTCCCCCCCTTACATCAGGGTCCCTGGAGAACCTCCCCTTACATCAGGGTCCCAGGAGGGCCCACCCCTTACATCAGGGTGCCCGGAGAGCCCACCCCTTACATCAGGGTCCCCAGAGAGCTACCCCTTACATCAGGGTCTCCGGAGAGCCCACCCCTTACATTAGGGTCCCCAGAGAGCATCCCCTTACATCAGAGTCCCCGGAGAACCTCCCCTTACATCAGGGTCTCTGGAGAGAGCACCCCTTACATCAGGACCCCCGGAGGGCCCACCCCTTACATCAGGGTCCCCGGAGAGCCTACCCCTTACATCAGGGTCCCCAGAGAGCCACCCCTTATATCAGGGTCCCCAGAGAGCCCCCTCTTACATCAGGGTCCCAGGAGAGCCCCTCCTTACATCAGTGTCCCCAGAGAGCCCCTCTTACATCAGGGTCCCCAGAGAGCCCCCCCTTACATCAGTATCTCCAGAGAGCCCTTACATCAGGGTCCCCAGAGAGCCCCCTTCTAACATCAGGGTTGTTTTAAGTTAATACTACGCGGGGTATGTATTTTTATGTTTTATGTTTATTTTGTTACATTCTGCTTCAATATTTTGATTGAATCTTTAGGGCCGGTTCACACTGCAGGCGCGGCGAGGCGTCTCCGACTTGCCTCGCCGCGACCTGCGGCGACCTCAGCGGCGACTTGCAGAGGACTTCTGTATAGAAGTCAGTGCAAGTCGCCCCCGAAGTCGCCCAGAAGTAGTACAGGAACCTTTTTTCTGAGTCGGAGCGACTCGAGTCGCTCCTCTCAGAACGGTTCCATTGTACAGAACGGGGGCGACTTGCGGGAGCGAGGCGAGGCGAGTCGTGTCGCCTCGCATCGCCCGCTGTGTGAACCGGCCCTTAGCAGTCCGGTATTGGTGTTTGTTTTTTGTGGTTTGAAAAAGATGCAAAGTGTATACAGAGAAGCATAACTGGCTTGCTCAGAACTTAATTCGGGCATTGCTGCAGAGCCCCTCCAATGCCTTAAGAGACCCTATCACAATCTAAAACATTGCAGGCAAAAGTACCGAAAAATAACACGTTTCACACACTTACTGGCAGTGTTTTTTGTTTCTATAACCGTTTTATTCACTGGTAATGTGGTTTTGAATGTAGTAGAAAATGTGACTACTCCAGCAAAGTTATTTTCCTATCACAGTTCTCTAGGAGTGTCTAATTACTGTTTGCGCTGGCCCAGCTCCTCTGCCTCTCTCCTGTGATCCCCGCATAACATTGTATGCAGGAATACTATAGACTGCTACTTAAGTGACAGCTGAGTCTACTTGGGGCTTCTGACATCACATCCAAGATGGTGTACCTTCAATGACCATGGCTTTCAGGTGGTTAAATATACATTTAATTATGTTATCATAAATATATAACTGAGTGAAATGGGAATATCTGCCCACACTTGAGCTTTAAGTGGCTTTTTTGAGCCCATGTGATAGATCTATATTTTAGGGGGAAAGTTGACCTTAACCACTTCCTGACCACCTGCCGCAGTTATACTGCGGCAGGTTGGCTCCCCTGGGCGAGCCGGCGTAGCTGTACGTTGGCTCTTTAAGACGTTGTAGCAGGCGCGCACACAGCAGCATGTCCCTGGAGCCGATGCGTGTGACCATCAATCGTGATGTGACAGAGCGAGAACCGGGATCTGTGTGTGTAAATACACAAATCCCGCTTCTGTCAGGGGAGAGGAGAGAGATCGTGTGTTCATACTAAGCAGGAACAACGATCTCTCTCCTCCTCTAGTAAGCCACTTCCCCCTCACAGTTAGAAACACACATAGGGAACATAGTTAACCCCTTGATCGCCCCTTAGTGTTAACCTCTTCCCTGCCAGTGACATTTATACAGTAATCAATGGCTATTTTTAGCTCTGATTGCTGTATAAATGTCACTGGTCCCAAAAATTGTCAAAAGTGTCCGATGTGTCTTTCGCAATGTTGCAGTCCTGAAAAAAATCGGTGATCACTGCCATTACTAGTAGAAAAAGAAATAATAATAAAAATGCCATAAATCTATCCCCTATTTTGTAGACGCTATAACTTTTGTGCAAACCAATCAACATACGCTTATTGTAATTTTTTTAAACCAAAAATATGTAGAAGAATACATATCGACCTAAACTGAAGAAGATTTTTTTTTTATATTTGGGGTATTTATTATAGCAAAAAGTATAAAATATTGTGTATTTTTTTCAAAATTGTCACACATTTGTTTGTTTATAGCACAAAAAATAAAAACCACAGAGGTGATCATATACCACCAAAAGAAAGCTCTATTTGTGGGGAAAAAAAGAACATAAATTTTGTTTGGGTACAACATCGCACAACCGTGCAATTGTGCCGTATCGCAAAAATAGGCCTGGTCAGGAAGGGGGCAAAAATGTAAATCTATGCTTTGCAAAGTGCTGCTATCTAGTAAAGTGCAGCAATATTATTTTATTAGTAAATGTAACTTATTTTTTTTTTAAAGAGTCATTACTGAGAAAAAAATAAATTGTATAATATTTACAATGATAAAGTGAGGGCATGTTGCCACCATATGGTGGGTGTGAATATTGCACTTTAAAGCAAGATATAACCAGACTGCAACTGATGAATTGACTCCTAATGCCGCGTACACACGATCAGACTATCCGGCGGACTTAGTCTGGCAGACAAACCGCTGGACTTTCTGAACGAGCAGACCTTGCCTACATATGACCGAACTTTTCTGGGGAACTATGTCCGGCGGACAAACCGCCGGACTATGGTGGGAGTCTGCCGGACTTTTGAAATGAACGGACTTGCCCACACACGGAGAAAAGTCCGTTCATTTTGAACGCGGCTCCAGGTAGACGGGACTAGCAAAGGAGGTCAATGTCGTCGTCGCCTCCATCGGCGAGATTGACACCTCGGTAGCCCCCTCACCTGGTATGGACTTAAAGGGGAAGCCCTACGCCGAAAAAATGGCCTGGGGTCCCCCCCAAAGTCCATATCAGACCCTTATCCGAGCACGCAGCCCGGACGGTCAGGAAAGGGGGTGGGGATGAGCGAGCGCCCCCCCCCCCCCCCTCCGGAGGCATACCAGGCCACGTGCCCTCAACATGCGCGTGCCCTCAACATGCGCGTGTCCCCATGTTGATGAGGACAAGGGCCTCTTCCCGACAACCCTGGCCGTTGGTTGTTGGGGTCTGCGGGCGGGGGGCTTATCGGAATCCGATTAAAGGGGGCACCCGGATTCCGATAAGCCCGCCGCCCGCAGACCCAGACAACCAACGACCAGGGTTGACGGGAAGAGGCCCTTGTCCTCATCAACATGGGGACAAGGTGCTTTGGGGTTGGGGTGCCGCAGGGCCCCCCTTCCCCAAAGCACCCCCTCATGTTGAGGGCACGTGGCCTGGTACGGCTCAGAAGGGGGGGCGCTTGCTCGTCCCCACCCCCTTTCCTGACTGGCTGGGCTGTGTGCTCGGATAAGGGTTTGATATGGACTTTGGGGGGACCCCCACGCTGTTTTTTCGACGTAGGGCTTCCCTTTTAAGTCCATACCAGGTGACAGGGCTACCGAGGTGTCAATCTCGCCGATGGAGGCGGCGACATTGACCTCCTTTGCTAGTCCCATCTACCTGGAGCCGCGTTCAAAATTAACTGACTTTTCTCTGTGTGTGGGCAGGTCCGTTAATTACACAAGTCCGGCGGACTAGCGCACAGACGGCCGGATTGTCCGGCGGACAATTTTGAGTCAAAACTTCTTTCTAAGTCCGCCGGACTTTTGGAAAGAAAAAGTCCGCCGGAGCCCACACACGGGCAGATTGTCTGGCGGACCAAGTCCGCCGTATAGTCTGATCGTGTGTACGCGGCATAAGAATACTAGTTACCTGGCTGTCATGCTTTTATACCTCCAAACTTTCTGGGATGAGAAAGAGGGACATCTTTCAGTACAAAGTGTGTAGGAATGGACCAACCCCTTTCCATGCCCTATATATATATATATATATATATATATATATATATATATATATATATATATATATATACACTGACACATACACACACACATACACAGGGCATATGCAGACCACTTTTTAAAGCTCCAGTCTGGAGGAGAAAAATTAAAAGTCAGCAGCTACTAAAGCTAAATACTGTAGCTCCTTACTTTTAATATAAGGACACTTACCTGTCCAGGGAGCTGGCGATATCAGCACCCCAAGCCGATACTTCTTTCGGCTCCGGGTGCAGGTGCCGGCATCTTCTCTAAGGGAAACAGGAAGTGAAGCCTTGCCCAGCTCTCTGCTCAAGGAGCACAGAGAACAGCTGGTAGCCTCCTTCCAAGCAACACTCTATACCAGTGATACCAGACTAGATCTGTGGACATCCTCCCTCCTCCCTCAGTCAGCTTGCAAAGGAACCATTGGTTGTAACTTTAAGGTTTCCGGCCCTCAGGTTGACCACCTGAGGCCGCATGGCAGCCTGTGCTGGGGAGAGGCAGCAGCCTCTTCCCCACCTGGACCTCTCTCAGAGGAAGACTATACCATGAGCCCACGTGCTCTTTAGACTTAAATACAGTTACCCAGCATTCCTTTGGGCACATCCCCTTCTAATTGACCAGGGCTGTATACACATCCATGCTCTCACCTGCTAAGTTTCCACCCACTGTCCAATGTTTTTTTTTTTCTTAAGCACATGATTAGAGCCTGAGGCTCTAATTGGCTTAAAAAAAGGATGGGCTCACCCACTTGTGTGACAATAGTGAATTAATATTCACTATTGTCTTCCTGATTCTCCTCCTGGCCAATCATGAAGCCGTTCTTGAGACCCGATTGGCCAGGGAGTCTTAGGACTCCTGGCCAATCGTGTCTCAGTCAGGATCCCATTGTTTGGCCTGGAGGAGAAGCGAAGGCCCACCAGAGTGAGGAGCTGCAGCCCAAATCCATATCTGCCTCCTTCCTACGATATGGTGGCCTTTGATTTCTGCCGCATTCCCATCCGTCCTTTGGAGGGGGAGGATCGCTGCATTCCCATTGGTCTCCTGCCCGGGCGCATGGGGGGGATTGCCGCATTCCCATTTGTCTCCCGTGGGGGGTTTGCATTGCCCCCCCCAAAATATTGAGCATCAGCCGCCACTGCCACTTAAACCCAAAAACGATATACACTCACTGGCATCTACCTATGAGGGCACTCCATATACCTAGGAGAATAAATGTTGTTTTAAAGCAAAAGCGTGGATACACCAAATATTTTTATTTTTTCTTGTATAAAAGACAATTAGCGCCACCTACCTACAGTGTTAGGGATGAGCTTCGTGTTCGAGTCGAACGTACGTTCGACTCGAACATTGGCTGTTCGTCCGTTCGGCGAAATCCGAACATTTTGGTCCGTTCGCGTCAAATTCGCGTGGCGCTCACGGCCCACAATGCACTGCGATGGCGCAGTGCATTGCTGGCTCATGATTGGCCAAGCATGCACTGTGACCCCGCATGCTTGGCCAATCGCAGTGCCAGCAGCGAGGAGAGCCATGATTGGCCACAGGCAGGATGCCTGTGGCCAATCATAGCTCAGGCTGTGTAGTGCACGCCCCACACTATTTAAGGCCGCCATCGCGGCGGCCTCATGTAGTGTGTTGGCGTCTGAAGCAGTGGGTGTTCTGTGTACCTTCAACACAGTACACACCGATCGTTTTCGGACGATTTTCTATCTTGCTGTTGTGTAGTGGTTATTGTCTGCGTGCCCTGACCGCAGTATACACCGCTATATTCACCTCACCTATATAGCTAGTGATCTATCTTTAATAATAGAGCTTGCAGTCAGTAGTGTTAGGAGATAGTGCGTGCTGTCTGCGTGCTCTGTACCCAGTACATAACGCTATATCCACCTACATAGCTGTTCTCTATTTGAGCCCACTTGCCATCTGCAGGAGTTATTGGAAGTTGTGTGTGCCTCCAGCACAGCACAGTATACATCTGTATATACCCCTTTATCCCTGGTGTTCTCTGGTTATTGTCTGCGTGCCCTGACCGCAGTATACACCGCTATATTCACCTCACCTATATAGCTAGTGATCTATCTTTAATAATAGAGCTTGCAGTCAGTAGTGTTAGGAGATAGTGCGTGCTGTCTGCGTGCTCTGTACCCAGTACATACCGCTATATCCACCTACATAGCTGTTCTCTATTTGAGCCCACTTGCCATCTGCAGGAGTTATTGGAAGTTGTGTGTGCCTCCAGCACAGCACAGTATACATCTGTATATACCCCTTTATCTCTGGTGTTCTATAATAAAGGCATCTGCAGGAGTTAGTGGGTGTTGTGTGCCTTCAGCACAATATAAACTACCCAACTGCTGTTTTACCCAACTCCCTTCAGGCCATTACCATGTCTGGAAGGCCAGCAAGGAGAGGCAGACAGGCGCAAGCCGATAAAAGAGGGCAAGCAGGCTCTGTGTCTAGAGACAACAGTGCTGGTCGTGGACGCGGTGCATTGTCATCAGCACGTGGCCATGGGACATGCTTGTCCTTCTTTTCGGCAGCTGGACATGTTGAACCGCAACATGCCAACGACTTGGTAGAGTGGATGACCAAGCCCTCTTCATCCTCCTCATCCTCTCTCACCCAGTCTCAGGGTAGTAGCAAAGCAGCTGCCAACGCATCGTCTTCCCTCCTCTCAATGTCATCATCAGTGACTCCTTCCCTAGACCCACCACGTCCTCCTGAGGAGTCTCCTGAACTCTTTGAGCACAGTGTTGGGTACATGCTCCAGGAGGATGCCCAGTGTTTTGTGGGCTCTGATGATGACACTCAGCTAGAGGAAGGCAGTAGCGTGAGCGCAGAGAGAGGGGATGCTCAAGAAGGCCAGCAATCTGGCAGTCATGTTCCACAAGCTGCAGCATACTGCCAGGTTTGCTACAGCGATGAAGAGGGAGGGGATGATGAGGGCACTGACTCCACGTGGGTGCCTGGAAGGAGGGAGGAGGAGGAGGAGGAGGAGGCACATGTACAACGAGGCAGGATGCCCTCCGGGGGCCAGCTTAGGGGCAGCACACCGACTGAATCACACTGCAGAGCTCCGCCTGTGCAGAGCGCTGCCTCTGCGCGTTGTTCTAAAAGTTCTTTGGTGTGGGCCTTTTTTGAGACGAGTGCATCAGATCGCACCGCTGCTATTTGTAACATATGTCTCAAGCGTATCTCACGTGGCCAAAACATCATCCGCTTGGGCACCACATGCTTGACCAGACATATGTTGACCTGCCATGCAGCTCGTTGGCAAGCGTACCTCAAAGACCCACACCAAAGAACAAAGCGGACCTCTCCTTGCTCCTCATCAGCTGGCATCTCCAACCCCACTAGACCTTCAGTCCTCTCTGAAACCTGCTCTGAGAGGAATGAAGGTGTAGAATTAGGTGTGTCACAGCCAAGTGCTTCCGGGAACTCTGCTAGCGGTACACCCACGTCCGATTATAGCAGGCAAATGTCCCTGCCCCAGCTGCTGGACCGGCGGAAGAAGTTTACTCCCAGCCATCCACATGCCCAGCGGTTGAATGCTAGCTTGGCTAAATTGCTAGCACTTCAACTGCTGCCTTTTCAGTTGGTAGACTCGGCCCCCTTCCGTGAGTTTGTACAATGTGCGGTTCCTCAGTGGCAGGTCCCCAAACGCCACTTTTTCTCACGGAGGCGATTCCGGCTCTTTACCGGCATGTGGAAGGCAATGTCCTTGCCTCGCTGGACAGGACGGTCAGTGGTAAGGTGCATATTACCGCTGACTCATGGTCCAGCAGGCATGGACAGGGAGGTTACCTGTCTTTCACGGCCCATTGGGTCACTCTTCTGGCAGCTGGGAAGGATGCAGGACAAGGTGCAGTAGTGTTGGAGGTTGTTCCGCCACCACGCCTCCAAAATGCTACTATTGGTTGTGACACACCTCTCTCCTCCACCCCCTCCTCTTCTTCTTCCTCCATGGCCTCTTCCAGTGCTCTGTCCTCAGAACCAGTGGTGCTCCGTAGGCGTTCCAGGGGCTACGCAAGTACGCAGGCAAAACTATGCCATGCCGTGCTTGCGCTGGTTTGTTTGGGGGACAGGAGCCACACTGGGGCAGATGTTTTGTCAGCTCTGCAGGGGCAGGCCGAGAGGTGGTTGACGCCACGCCAGCTTAAGCCAGGAATGGTGGTTTGCGACAATGGCACCAACCTCCTCTCTGCCCTCCGACAGGGACAACTGACCCATGTGCCCTGTGTAGCTCACGTCCTTAACCTGGTGGTGCAGCGGTTCTTGGGCAGGTACCCCGGCTTACAGGATGTCCTGAAGCAGGCCAGGAAAGTCTGTGCATTTCCGCCGATCATTTAATGCCTGTGCTCGGCTGGCTGAGCTCCAAAATGAGTTGAACCTGCCCAAGAACCGCCTTATATGTGACATGCCCACCAGATGGAACTCAACATTGGCCATGCTGCAGCGGCTGCACACGCAGCAGAGGGCCATCAATGAGTACCTGTGCGACTACGGCACCAGGACAGGGTCAGGAGAGCTTGTTTTTTTTCTCACCACGCCAGTGGGGCATGATCAGGGATGCATGCACTGTCCTGTCACCGTTTGAGGAGGCCACAAGGATGGTGAGCAGTGACAGTGCATGCATCAGTGACACTGTACCTCTTGTCCACCTCTTGGAGCATACGCTGCGTGGAATAATGGACAGGGCACTTGAGGCAGAACAGAGGCAGGAAGAGGAGGACTTCCTTGCCTCTCAAGGCCCCCTTTATTCAGACAGTGTTCCTGCTGTGCCACCCATCACACAGGAAGAGGATGAGGAGGAGGAAGAGGAGGAGGAGGATGATTGTGTCAGCATGGAGATGGAGGCTGGCACTCAGCATCAGCATCAGCAGCAGCAGCAGCAGTCTTGTAGGGATGATTTACAGTCCCAAGAAACACGTGGACTTGTACGTGGCTGGGAGGAGGTAGCTGCGGATCATGTTGTCCTTAGTGACCCAGAGGACTCCGGACCGAATGCCTCAGCTAACCTACGCTGCATGGCCTCCCTGATCCTGCAAAGCCTGTGGAAGGATCCTCGTATTCTTCGGATCAAGGAGAGGGACCATTACTGGCTGGCCACTCTCCTTGATCCACGGTACAAGGGTAAGGTTGCCGACCTTATCTTGCCATCGCAGAGGGAGCAGAGGATGAGACATCTCCGGGAGGCCTTGCAGAAAGGTCTGTGCAACGCGTTCCCAGAGACTGGGAGGTTACAAACTCCTGGTCCTGGACAACGTGTTGCTGAGGCATCGGTCAGAAGGAGCGGTGGAGAAGGTGGCCGTCTGACTGATGCTTTCAGACAATTTTTTAGTCCGCAGCCCCAAGGTATGATCGGTTCCAGCACCCATCGCCAGCGTCTGATTTACATGGTGCAGGAATACCTAGGGGCAAGGTCAGACTTGGACACCTTTCCCACCGAAAATCCTCTGGCTTACTGGGTCTTGAGGATGGATCACTGGCCAGAGCTTGCACAGTATGCAATTGAGCTACTGGCCTGTCCTGCATCCAGCGTTCTTTCGGAACGCACCTTCAGTGCTGCTGGTGGCTTTGTTACCGATCACAGGGTGCGCCTGTCCACCGAATCAGTTGATCGACTGACCTTCATCAAGATGAATCAGTCTTGGATCACCCACAGCTACCAAGCACCTGAAGCTGATGTAACCGAATAATTTTTTTTGAAATACCACATCCCTTCAAGACTGCCTATGCTGATGCTGAGTGACTGTCCTGTTATGTTGATTGTCTATCCTCTTCCTCCTCCGCTGATATGTTGGAAGAACATTTCTGGTTCTGGTTGATGCCATCAGCCCAATTTTTCTGCCCCTGTTTAACAGGGGCGTTTAAGTACAATTTTTGATGCAATGCTTTGCAGCAGGGCTAATTCCTGCAATCAAACAAGAGTATATGGGAGAGGTTGCAGTGTGGTGGCACCAGCACCAGTGCCTAAGGCCCAATTTTTCTGCCCCTGTTTAACAGGGGCGTTTAATTACAATTTTTGATGCAATGCTTTGCAGCAGGGCTAATTCCTGCATTAAAACTAGAGTATATGGCAGAGGTTGCAGTGTGGTGGCACCAGCACCAGTGCCTAAGGCCCAATTTTTCTGCCCCTGTTTAACAGGGGCGTTTAAGTACAATTTTTGATGCAATGCTTTGCAGCAGGGCTAATTCCTGCAATAAAACTAGAGTATATGGCAGAGGTTGCAGTGTGGTGGCACCAGCACCAGTGCCTAAGGCCCAATTTTTCTGCCCCTGTTTAACAGGGGCGTTTAAGTACAATTTTTGATGCAATGCTTTGCAGCAGGGCTAATTCCTGCAATAAAACTAGAGTATGTGGCAGAGGTTGCAGTGTGGTGGCACCAGCACCAGTGCCTAAGGCCCAATTTTTCTGCCCCTGTTTAACAGGGGCATTTAATTACAATTTTTGATGCAATGCTTTGCAGCAGGGCTAATTCCTGCAATCAAATAAGAGTATATGGGAGAGGTTGCAGTGTGGTGGCACCAGCACCAGTGCCTAAGGCCCAATTTTTCTGCCCCTGTTTAACAGGGGCGTTTAATTACAATTTTTGATGCAATGCTTTGCAGCAGGGCTAATTCCTGCATTAAAACTAGAGTATATGGCAGAGGTTGCAGTGTGGTGGCACCAGCACCAGTGCCTAAGGCCCAATTTTTCTGCCCCTGTTTAACAGGGGCGTTTAAGTACAATTTTTGATGCAATGCTTTGCAGCAGGGCTAATTCCTGCAATAAAACTAGAGTATATGGCAGAGGTTGCAGTGTGGTGGCACCAGCACCAGTGCCTAAGGCCCAATTTTTCTGCCCCTGTTTAACAGGGGCGTTTAAGTACAATTTTTGATGCAATGCTTTGCAGCAGGGCTAATTCCTGCAATAAAACTAGAGTATGTGGCAGAGGTTGCAGTGTGGTGGCACCAGCACCAGTGCCTAAGGCCCAATTTTTCTGCCCCTGTTTAACAGGGGCATTTAATTACAATTTTTGATGCAATGCTTTGCAGCAGGGCTAATTCCTGCAATCAAATAAGAGTATATGGGAGAGGTTGCAGTGTGGTGGCACCAGCACCAGTGCCTAAGGCCCAATTTTTCTGCCCCTGTTTAACAGGGGCGTTTAATTACAATTTTTGATGCAATGCTTTGCAGCAGGGCTAATTCCTGCATTAAAACTAGAGTATATGGCAGAGGTTGCAGTGTGGTGGCACCAGCACCAGTGCCTAAGGCCCAATTTTTCTGCCCCTGTTTAACAGGGGCGTTTAAGTACAATTTTTGATGCAATGCTTTGCAGCAGGGCTAATTCCTGCAATAAAACTAGAGTATATGGCAGAGGTTGCAGTGTGGTGGCACCAGCACCAGTGCCTAAGGCCCAATTTTTCTGCCCCTGTTTAACAGGGGCGTTTAAGTACAATTTTTGATGCAATGCTTTGCAGCAGGGCTAATTCCTGCAATAAAACTAGAGTATGTGGCAGAGGTTTCAGTGTGGTGGCACCAGCACCAGTGCCTAAGGCCCAATTTTTCTGCCCCTGTTTAACAGGGGCATTTAATTACAATTTTTGATGCAATGCTTTGCAGCAGGGCTAATTCCTGCATTAAAACTAGAGTATATGGCAGAGGTTGCAGTGTGGTGGCACCAGCACCAGTGCCTAAGGCCCAATTTTTCTGCCCCTGTTTAACAGGGGCGTTTAAGTACAATTTTTGATGCAATGCTTTGCAGCAGGGCTAATTCCTGCAATAAAACTAGAGTATATGGAAGAGGTTGCAGTGTGGTGGCACCAGCAGCAGTACCTAAGGCCAAATTTTTCTGCCCCTGTTTAACAGGGACATGTAATTACAATTCTTGATATAATATTTCACAGGAGGGCCCCTTCCTGTGCCCACCCAGAGTAACGGTGAGGACTTATAGTGTTGTGGCACCAGCACCACAACCACCAAAGGTCAATTTTTCTACCACTGTTCAACAATGGCATGTAATTACAATTCTTGATATAATCGTTAACAAGAGGGCGCTCCAGCGCCCACCAAGAGTCACTTTGAGGGCTTACAATGTTGTGGCAAAACCAACACCTTGTTCCGCCATTTCTGCAGAGCATATAGGGCAGGCCCCTACTTTCAAACATCCAATTTACAAACATCTCCTACTTGCAAACGGAAGGAGACAACAGCAAGTGAGATGAAAAAAGATGGACGACAAAACAAATTATACAGGGGTGATAACCCTTCCCTATGTTTTCCAAAAAGCTTAAAAATAGTTTTTTTGACTGGAGCTACACTTTAAAAATGTACCAGTTGAAAATTACAAACAGATTCAACTTAACACAACAAACCTACACAGTCCCTGTCTTGTTTGCACCGCCTGTATACTGCTGTTCTGAGTATATAGGGCCTGGGGGCCACACGCATTTCCTTTTTTTAATATGGGTACGGGGTTCCCCTTAATATGCGTACAAGACCCAAATAGGCTGGTAATGGGCAGGGAGGGCTACCCATGTCATTTTTCTCAATGATTTTCAACCATATTGCAGGAACCAGATATAACATTAAAACCGCAAGCAGTTTTAAATGGTGTTATTTCCGTTTAATGTCATTTTGTGCAGGGACTGTTCTAAACACGGGAAACACGTGGCACTTCACAGGCATACTACAGACACCCCCCAGGCACCATATTTAAAGGAATATTTCACTTTTTTTTTTTTCACTTTAATCGTCATTAAAATCAGTGCTCCCGCCAAAACGGCCATTTTTAAAAACATTTTAGGCATTGACCCATGTCCCCTGGGGCAGGAGCCAGGTCCCCAAACCCTTTTTAGGACAGTATCTTGCATATTAGCCGTTAAAATTAGCACTTTTCATTTCAAACGTTCGAGTCCCATAGACTTCAATGGGGTTCTAGCGTTCGTTCGAATTTGGGGTCCGTTCGAAAGTTCTGGTGCGAACCGAACCTGGGGGTGTTCGGCTCATCCCTATACAGTGTTATGTGCTATAAATAAACTATAATGTTTATTAATTAGTACTCCACAGCTGCTGTACACTTCCATTGAATTCACCACACCATACAACATATAACATAAAATGAAAAATATAAGTGCAGCACTATTAATCTATCATGTGAAATATCCAGTGATATCAAATTATTTTCAAATAAATAAATGAATCAATCTATATAATAATGTGTACAATTAAAGTTCATATGCTGAAACGTCATATATCATCCACCACTGTGCAAATTGTGTATTCAGCAGATAATGTGCACACCTTCACCAGCCGTCATACCTGCTCACCTCATACATAGGGTTGCCACCTGTCCAGGATTCACCCGGACATTCCAGATTTTGAATCATGTGTCCGGGTTTCAGGCAGACTGAAACCCGGACACATTATTCAGATTGGGCTTTGGCTCCCCAAGTAACCCAGATATTCACACACAAATCTGTTGCCATCCAGGAGCTGCGGGCAGCTGTCTGGGGGCTGGTTTGGCATTACTGGGGGGCAGGGCAATTATGTCAGCAAAAGCAATCTGGCCACACCCACTGTGCTGTGGCACGCACAGCATTACTACTCTCCTTGTTTGGGTTTGGCTCGAAGAAAAGGTACTCATACATGAGTCAGAAAGACTCAAAACAATTCCTTTCTTTTCTTTCAGCTATGGTCTCATCTCTTCCACATCCGACCACTTTCCAATCAGTAGCCTCTCAGGGGGATCGCAAGAAAGATCTCTCATATAAACTGCCCTACTACTTTTCTCCTTCCACACCAGGGTTATTACTCTGTATTCCTGATAGGCTATGGCTCCACATTCATGCAACAATAAATAGAGGATACATAGTGCTCTCCATTTGCAACATTTATTAGATCAATAGATCTATTGAGAAAGCCCAATCAGAGGACGATATGCGTGTAGAGGGGAGGAGCCGAGCCTGTGAGGTCACACAGCCAAAGTGTTGAGCAGGACAATAAAGAGCTGGTTTTAACTGAATATCTTGTGTTTTTTTTTAATTGGGGCATTTTAACCACTTCAGCCCCGGAGGATTTTACCCCCTTCCTTACCAGAGCACTTTTTGCGATTTGGCACTGCGTCGCTTTAACTGACAATTGCGCGGTCGTGCGACGTTGCACCCAAACAAAATTGACATCCTTTTTTCCCCACAATTTCCCACTTTATTTGGTGGTATTTGATCACCCCTGTGGTTTTTATTTTTTGCGCTATAAACAAAAAAAGAGCGACAATTTTGAAAAAAAAAAACACAATATTTTTTACTTTTTGCTCTAATAAATATCCAATTTAAAAAAAAAAAACCTAAATACGAAAAAAACTTTCCTGACAGACTCCATGGCAGCAACGTGTGGGTTAAATCCCGCCTCCACTACCCATAGGACACTACTCCCATAAATCTTTGCTCCCTGCCCCTGGCCGTGTTCTTTTTTTGTCCTCCTCCGAAGGACCCAGAAGTGGTCTTCCTACCTGAAGATTTATCATCCCCACGATCGAGGTCGGCCGGTCTGCGACTCTGGGTCTGGAAAGTCGCATTACTCCGCTAAGCCCTAGCTATTAGCAGGGCATGGAGTGGGCAGTGGAAGAGGCGCTGTGAAGAAGCCCATGTCCTGGCCACTGGCAGGCAGGCTGCGCATTGGTCGGATAGCCAGCTATTAGCAGGTGACCTGTTTTGCCCCCTGGAAAGTCCGGTGTCATCTTACCTTATCTTCGGCCGAGTGATCGATCGTGGTGGGAGTGGTGAGAGGTTCTAAAAGTTCTTTATGGCAGCAGTTTTTGTATCTTATTATCTGTCTTCGTTTGTTTCTGTTTGTTTGTATGTGCAGGCATGGCGGCTGGTTCTTCCGCGTTCCAGCCGCCGTTCTACTTCCGGGTTTGCGTTTTCGGCCGTACTGCGCATGCGCGAACGCGGTTGAGATCGAGGCTTGGTTTCGCGCATGCGCGATAGCGGAAAATTGCCGCTGTTTCGCGCATGCGCACAGGCACGGCGGTGACATCACAGGGGCGGGCTATTTAAATGTGGAATTTGTCTGCAAGCTTTGGGAATGCTTGCGGGCTGTTGCGGTGACTTCCCCCTGCCTCTGTGTTGCATCCACTGGTAAGTGGCATTCTGGGATAGGGAGGCTATCCCTTCCCTGTCCCTTGCACTGATCCCTTGTCATCTTTTCAGCGCGTATGGATATCGCTGAGGACATGGATTCCTTACCGCCTGCTTGTGGCCAGCCCTCTCATAAAAGGTATTTCTAATGATCACCTGAAGGTCTGGTGGGGGAGGGGTATTTATCTGTTAGCTCTGTCCTGATGTCTTGTCTCTTGTGGTTTCTTGTCTTGTTCCTTTTTCAGCCCTTCCAGGTCAGAACAGCATCGCAGCTCTCATAGAGAACTCCTCCAAGTCGCATCACCGGCACTCCTCTTCCAAATCTAAACATTATGGTTCCTCCTCAAGATCAGGACACCGTAGTGAAGAAAGATCGCACTCCTCGAGGACTCAATCTAGTCACTCAGCTAGTGCCTGTTGGGGGTGCAGAGCTCTTGTACCGGCAGGAAAATCTTTATGCGACCCTTGCTACGCCAAGGCTTCCAATGAAAGGGGTGACGCGGATCAACAACTTAAAACCCTGGTGGAAAAAGTTGTTAAGGAGTCCCTCAGAAATATTGAGGGCCAGTCCTATGTTCCCCCGGCAGAGCCGCCACTTTCTCCAGGAAGGGAGACTCAGCTGCAGGATACTTGGGAATCCTCTGCGCATAGCCACCCCTCAGCTGCCATATCTGACAGTGACTCTGATGAAAGTGATCCCTGTGTGGGCTTTGATTTCGCTCTACTGCCTCCTCTGGTCAGAGCTGTTAGAGAGACACTGAACTGGGAAGATTCTGTGGCTGCTCCTTCCAAACAAAGAAAATTCTTTAAGCAATTAAAGAAGGAACGGATTAATTTTCCTTTTATCTCTGAGCTAGGTGAGATTATCACAGATGAATGGGGCAAGGTGGAGAAGAAAAATTCCATGCTATCAAAGGTTTCGAAACTCTATCCTTTCAATGAAGAAGAGGTGAAGCATTTGGAGTCAGCGCCATTGGTAGACGCAGCAGTCATGCGGCTGGTGAAACATGTCACTCTTCCCTTAGAGGATACCGTGTCTTTTAAGGACGTTCTGGACAGACGAATTGATGCTGATTTGAAGAGAGTGTATCTCACAGCAGGAATGGCCTGTAAGCCAGCGCTAGCTCTGGCCGCTATGTCCAAAGCAATGGAGATATGGACAGATAGTGTAGATGAGACACTTAGAAATATCTCTGAAGATACAGCTAAGAGCTCGCCTATCCAAGAGCTTAGGCTGGCCTCCGCCTTTCTTGGGGAGGCCTCTATCGACATTATACGCCTGGTGGCTCGGGTGATGCTTTCTTCTGTTACGGCTAAACGGGCTCTTTGGCTCCGCCCCTGGCTGGCAGACCCAGCCTCAAAACAAGTATGGTGCCGCATCCCCTTTGAAGGGTCCTCCCTTTTCGGCAATAAGTTGGATGAGGCTATTACCCGAGCCACTGGTGGGAAGTCGGGGTTCCTCCCCCAGGACCAGCGTTTGCAAGCCCAGAGAAGGTCTTTTCCAAAGAGACAGTACCAGGAACGAGCCAGGGAAGCTCACAGTTACAGACCAGGCCGTGAATTTTCCAGGTCCTGGAAATCAAGACAATCCTCTTTTAAAAAATCTACAAAAAGTGATTTGAAGGGAGAGAGGGAACCAACTAAATCCTTTTGAGGTTGGGCCCGCTCAGACAGGGCAGGTGGGGGCTCGTCGTTTCCACTTTCGCCATGTCTGGGCGGCCTCGATCCAAGACTTCTGGACCGTCAAGACCGTCTCCTCAGGTCATGTTTGGACCTTCAAGGAATCTCCCAGACTCAGATGGGTCCCCACCTCTCTCCCGGCCTCAGACGAAAAAAGGCTAATTCTTCTAGCCTACGTGGAATCTTTGTTGGCTCAAGGCGCCATTATCCATGTTCCAGTCATTCAGCGAGGCATGGGAATCTACTCTCCTTTGTTTATGGTCCGGAAAAAGAGCGGGGCCTGGAGGCCGGTCATAGATCTAACCCACTTGAACAGTTTTATCAAAAAAGAAAAATTCAAGATGGAGTCTTTATCCACAATTCAACAATCTGTCCAAGCAGGGGACTGGATGGTCTCCATAGACCTCAGGTACGCCTATTTTCATGTCCCAGTTGCAGAAAATTACCAGCAGTATCTCCGCTTCTCCGTGGGCGAAAGCCATTTTCAATTTACTTGCCTTCCCTTCGGGCTATCAACTTCTCCTCGTGTATTTTCAAAAGTATTGTTGGCAGTGGTAGCTCTTCTGAGAACCAAAGGGATTCGTCTACATCACTACCTAGACGACCTTCTGTTGTTGGCCCAAGACAAGGATCAACTTCTAGTACACAGAAAGCAGGTCATCTCCACCCTACAGGAATTCGGGTGGATCTTGAACTTGGAGAAGAGCCAGCTGGTCCCATCTCAGCGGCTGGTGTTCTTAGGGGCCCTATTCAACACTGTCAGAGGCACCATCTCATTACCAGAAGAGAAGTTGTCAGTGGTCAGGGACAGAATCCGTCCAGCCCTCTCTGCCTCTCATCTCCAGGCTCTCCAGTGCCTGAAAATTATAGGCACTATGGTAGCGACAATCCCGATGGTGAGGTGGTCACAGTGGAGGATGAGGCCCTTTCAGAAGGGTTTCCTTCATCAATGGTCAGGCAACAAAACCCAGCTGATTCGGATCACCTTATCCATGAGGAATTCCCTTCTGTGGTGGCTCCAACGGGAAAATCTCTGCAACTGCCATTCCATTCTCCCCATCTCATGGGTCACCATAACAACAGATGCCAGCAACAGGGGTTGGGGCGCCCACTGTCTGGCGGAAGTGGCTCAGGGCACCTGGATTCTCCCCTCCAGAGGGACGGTGTCGAACATCCTGGAGTTAAGGGCAGCTTTCAAGCTCTGCTAGCCTTTCGGCATCTGATTTCAGGAGCCTCGGTCTCACTCAGGCTAGACAATACCACAGCAGTGGCGTACATAAGAAGGCAAGGGGGTACCCGAAGTCTATCCCTTCTCCAGGAGGTGGAACCGATCATGACCTGGGCTCAGAGGAACCTGAAGGATCTGACAGCATCTTATGTCCCAGGGATTCAGAACGTTCAGGCAGACTTTCTTTCCCGGATACTTCTGGACAACAACGAGTGGTCTCTCCACGAGGAAGTGTTCAACTGGATCCTGACAATGGGGCTCTCCCCAGAAGTCGACCTGTTTGCCTCCCCTTGCAACAAAAAACTGGAGAAGTATTATTCAAGGTACAGGGATCCTCAAGCCTACGGGGTGGATGCCTTGACAGAGAAATGGTGGTTCCACAAGGCCTATGCCTTTCCCCCAACTCCTATTATTCATCAGTTCCTGAGGAGACTCAGGTCAGAGTCAGCAGAAGTGATAGCCATAATTCCCTATTGGCCCAACAGACCCTGGTTTCCGCTTCTGATGCTCCTCAGTGTCAGGGATCCAATTCCTTTACCATCCAGGCCAGACCTTCTGTCCCAAGGGTCGAGATTACATCCTTGCCCGGATCACCTGCGCCTAAAGGCTTGGTTTTTGAAAGGGGACGGTTGAAGGCTTTAGGCTGTCCTGAAGAAGTCATTCCCAC
Organism: Lithobates pipiens; assembly: GCF_037356315.1. NCBI lineage: Eukaryota > Metazoa > Chordata > Amphibia > Anura > Ranidae > Lithobates > Lithobates pipiens. Next base: position 73,286,282 of record NW_027507764.1, read on the forward strand.
TCTTCTTAGTGCTCGAAGAAGCAGTACTAACCGGGTATATGAGAGAATTTGGGCGAAGTTTGCAGATCACTTGTCTTCAAGGTCCAGTTCCTGTAATACCCTGACAGTCCGGGACGTCTTAAGCTTCTTGCAATCAGGATTGGATATCTCCCTTTCGGTTAGTTCTCTCCGGGTCCAGGTTTCAGCAATTTCAGCTTTTTCTGGAGTCGCATGGGCCAATCATCCCTTGGTCCAACAATTCTTCAAAGGAGCAGTCAGGCTTAGGCCACAAAGGAAGCCTAGATTCCCCAAATGGGACCTTCCATTGGTTCTAGATTTCTTCTCTCAACTTGACAGAACGCTCTCAATCAGAGAATTAACCCTTAAAACCTCTTTTCTGGTAGCCATAACTTCGGCAAAGAGAATCTCCGAAATTCAGTCTCTAGGTACAAAGGAACCTTTTCTCACCTTCTTTCCAAATAGGGTGGTCCTAATTCCGATGTTGGGGACAAATCCCAAGGTGACCTCTGTTTTCCATGAAAACCAGGAAATCACTCTTCCTACCTTCAATTCTGCTGGAAGTCAAGATCCACATCCACTCGATTTGGGAGTTACTCTAAAACAATATCTGGATATTACAGCTTCTTTTCGTCAATCTGACTTCCTCTTCGTACTATTTAACGGGTAAAGTAGAGGCGCCAAGGCCTCCGTTAGATCCATCGCTGCTTGGGTGGTTCAGGCAATTCAATGGGCTTATAGAGAGAAGGGCTTGGCTCCTCCTGAGGCGGTTACAGCTCACTCTACCAGAAGTCTCTCAACCTCATGGGCGGCTTCGCGCCACGTTGCACCTGATGTAATCTGCAGAGCGGCCTCCTGGTCTTCTATTCATACTTTCATGTCTCACTATTGTGTTGAGCCAGCGTCTTTATCCTCTGTTGATTTTGGTTTGAAAGTCCTGTCGGCCGACAGTGTTAAATAAATCTTTTGTTCAGCATTTTTGCCCACCCGGGTGTGTTTGGCGAGTTATTTCCCACACGTTGCTGCCATGGAGTCTGTCAGGAAAATGGAAAATTCCTATCAAAATACTTACCGTAATTTTCCTTTCCTGATGGACTCCATGGCAGCAGGAGTTCCCTCCCAAATGGCTGGAGTAGGCTAGTTACCGAACACGGCCAGGGGCAGGGAGCAAAGATTTATGGGAGTAGTGTCCTATGGGTAGTGGAGGCGGGATTTAACCCACACGTTGCTGCCATGGAGTCCATCAGGAAAGGAAAATTACGGTAAGTATTTTGATAGGAATTTTCCATTTTTTTCCTCAGTTTAGGCCGATACGTATTCTTCTACATATTTTTTGAAAAAAAAATCACAATTAGCGATTATTGATTGGTTTGTGCAAAAGTAATAGCATCTACAAAATAGGGGATAGATTTATGGCATTTTTTTTTTTTTTTTACTAGTAATGGTGGCGATCTGTGATTTTTTTCGTGGCTGCGACATTATGGCGGACACATCGGACACTTTTGACACATTTTTGGGACCATTCACATTTACACAGCGATCGGTGCTATAAAATTGCACTGATTACTGTGTAAATGTGACTGGCAGGGAAGGGGTTAACACCGGGGGGCGCTGCAGGGGTTAATATGTTCCCGATGGGAGTGATTCTAACTGTGGGGGGAGGGGACTCACAAGGGGAGGAGACAGATCGGTGTTCCTCTGTACTGGGAACACACCATCGGTCTCCTCTCCACTGACAGGACGTGGATCTGTGTGTTTATATACACAGATCCACAGTCCTGCTGTGTTCCCGGGCAATCGCGGGTGCCGGCGGACATCGTGGCCGCCGGGCACACACACCGCCCCTTAGACGGCCGGGAGTCAGAGGACGTCATATGACGCCCACCCAGGATGGGAGATCCCATCTGTCTGCGTCATATGTCTATAGGCCGGGGCTGAAGTGGTTAATGAATGTTGCAAACGGAGAACACTATGGGGGTTATTTAGGAAAGGCAAATCCACTTTGCACTACAAGTGCAAAGTGCACTTGAAATTGCACTGAAGGTGCACTTGGAAGTGAAGTTGCTGTAGATCTGAGGGGAACATGCATGGAAAATAAAAAACAACATTTTAGTTTGTACATGATTGGATGATAAAATCAGCAGAGCTTCCCCTCATTTCAGATCTACCCCTCAGATTTATAGCGACTGCACATCCAAGTGCACTTTCAGTGAAATTTCAAGTGCACTTTGCACTTGTAGTTTGCACTTGTAGTGCAAAGTGGATTTGCCTTTCGTAAATAACCCCCAATGTATGACGGCTGGTGAAGGTGTGCACATAATCTGTTGAAGACACGATTTGCACTGTGGTGAATGGTATATGAATTGAGAAGTCACAATAATTCAACGCAGAAAAGTTTCAGCATATGAACTTTAATTATACACATATATATATATATAGATTGATTCATTTATTTATTTGAATATAATTTGATATCACTGGATATTTCACATTATAGATTATTAGCGCTGCACTTATATTTTTCATTTTATTTTAATAGATTTTTTCTGTTCATGCACTTGCTTGGTTATCCAATGCATTATTTATAAAGGTATCCTTATTTTACAGCATGTTATACTGTAGCAATAACATAAATGTGCATTATATGATTCTCTCCAGGCGGTGGCAGCAGAGCTCCACCACATTTCCACTTAAAAAAATGTTTCTTTTAAGGAAAGAGTGACAAGAGTAATAATTGCAGTGGTACCCATGTACCCTTATTAGTGCCCACATAGTGATTGCCAAAAGAGAAGAGCAAAAGCATTCATTTCACAGCATGTCCCATTCAATAGACTTTCTAGTGTTTTGTTTTCCAAATGACATTTCGAATACTGAAGAGGTTCACAGCAGAGTCCTTGAATATGTTCAAGAGGCTCCAACATTGACAGAGCAGAGGAATCAAAGGCAGAGAAGCTTCCATGTGCCAGGCACAGCATTCATCACTTTCACCTGAGCCCTTCAGTTCTTCACTCAGGTCATGTCTAAACCTTGTTTGAACAAATGATTCCTGCAGGGATACCTTACACATATCAAGTTCTGCTTTGGAATTATTTATAGGAATGCTTTATGTACGTGGCCAAGACCCTGCAAGCGGAACTATTTTAAGGGCCCATTCACACCATTATGGTGCATCAACACACATGCCTTATGCCAACCATCAACATCAAAATTAACGTACTACCAACGCACCAAAAATGGTGATCATTTTTGGCAGTGCATTGCAACGCATGTCAGTTGGCAAGGTGTATTGGGGTGCCATTGCCATGGTATGTATTCTATTTCATATGCCGTTTTCACTTTGAAATACCTCCTGTAACGCTACCCCTGCAAGAGCCGCTGGTGAATGTTTGTATCTCCCACCCCTTTCTACCACATACTGGAGATAAGAAACAGTCCTTACAACTTTGGTTTTGTGTTTTGTTAGGGGAACTGAATTTGGATAGGGTTAAGGGTATTATGGGATGCCCACTTGTAGTATATGCACGTCTCCTTCTACCTCCTGCACAATCTTGTTTGTAGAGCAACAACTCCCAGGATCAGCTGGCACTGTTTGGATGGTCTGTCAAGAGCGCAATCAGACCATAGCAAATGCCCTTTGCAGGCAGGGACCGCGGGCCCCTTTGGTAGTGTAGCAAAAAGAAGTCTAATTTCTCAGCTGTCCTACTCCTGTGGCAACTGATCCCAGCACCACCTCTTCAGGCACTGCCAGTCTGTCTGGCTGCAGCTGCCCCTTTCACTAGCCCTTCTGGCTACTTCCCCAAAGTCCTCCCAGACTGACTGCATCTATGCCAGACTGCTTCCACCCAGTCTTTTCAGGTATGCCTCTCAGTCCTCTGACTGTACACTCACCTGCCCTCCTGGCTGTCTTCCTTCCTGGAGATTTGCCCGGCAGTGTTCTCCTGCTGTTCTCAACCTTGCTCCCCTGCCTCCTGGTCAGGACACCTCTGTGTGTCATGAAAAGGGTCCCTTCCGCACCCAAGCCCAAAGTCACCCCCTCCCAGACTAGGGTCCACCGACAGCCTAACACTTCATCTCCATCTTCTATACTGCCCCAGCTGGGCTGACCATGAGTATTTGAGGGGGCTTGCCTCTGCCAACCCTTCTGTTGGGAATTGGTCAGGGGCCTCATTAATACTCCAGGCAGCTCCTCCTCTCCTCCACTCCCAATCTTCTGGAATCTTCTACCAATTTCTAGAAGTAGGGGGAGGTCTTAAGCCCCATACACACTATCAGATTGTCTGCTGATTTTTTCCATCAGATTTACCAAAACCATATAATATGAGGTCAAACCTTTCAGTTTCAATTTCGATGCAATCAGGCAGGCCCTTGTACTACATGGTTTTGGTAAACCTGAAGGACAAAATCAGCAGACAATCTGATAGTGTGTATGGGGCTTTAGAGATGCTTCCTGTGAGTTATACCAGCCTCCTTGAGTCACTCCCCTGACCCAGATACAGCAACACAGGATTGGCTGTCAGCCAAGCCTGACAATTTACCTACTCTGTACAAACAAAAAAACTATTTACACTTCTAGCACACTAGAGGGTGCTACACTCCACAGACTCAATCTGTCCAGACAGTATGGTCACCTGCTGACTTGGCACCATCCACATGCATCTTAACTTTTTAATAAGAAGTTTAACCCAACACAGGATGTTTTTCCAGTCTTTAGAAGTGTAAAAAGACAATAACTTCCCTACCTCTGCAAATAACTAACAATGACTGAGGGAATGTGGCAGAAACAGAGAGGGTCTATCTAAGTGTCAGAGGATGATTCACAGAAGAGCTGGCATATCTAGTAAAACCCAACAGGGCCGCAGACAATGTTTGTGGGCACTAATGCGTGCGCTTGTGCGAATGCGCTCTTGCCTGTGCATGTCTTCGAACCTTGGAGTGTGATCCTGCACACAATGCATTACAGAACCTTACGCCCAGAGGCCTATTTAGGCCAGTAGTCTGTTCCACAAGTTGCTGGTTGATCGTCAGCTCCCCGTGTGTTCCTGTGCTCCTGCTTGTGCTTTTATTGGGTTCCCTGTTACCAACCTGGCTTGCCTTTGACCTGTCTTGTCTCCATCCCTAACTCTGACCTAACTCTAACTCAGCGCTTGTGCAGTACGGAGGACAAGGAGACTCCGAAAGTCTTCAAAGATGAACGCCGCGCTGCACACCGAGTCCAGGTTCAAGCCCCACCATCCAAGTGGACATACGGTAGCACTTAGTAACATGGCCCCTCACGGGCTCGCTTCGCTCGCCATGCTTCGGGCACAGCCTCACTTCGCTCGGCAATTTTTTATTCTAACTCTATATGCACTTGGATGGTCGGGCTTGAACCTGGACTCATTTTCGGAGACTTTCGGAGTCTCCTTGTCTTTCGTACTATGCAAGCGCAGTACAGAGCGGACACTATCCGATGGGGGACAGCATTCGACACAACACCGGCAGCTATCTTACTATGAAACGTGGTAGTGACATAAGAGCCGGCATATGGAATCACAGTGCGCAGCGAGGGATGTAAGCATATGACACACAAGTCGAACGTGAAGATTCTATTTGGGGCCTTATCTCTACAAGATCCAAGGAACTGGTTTTGTGTGGCACTTTTTCTTTTTGGAGCAACAGAGTTGTTTTAAGGCTCACGTCACACTACGTCACCACCACATCCAGCAACAGGATTGCTAGAAGCTAGAAAACCCTCAACTGTTCCTTTGCCATTGTTGCTTCAAAGACTGATCCACTTCCAGGAGACTAATTTCCGCCCCGGGGGTTCTCTTAAATTTGCTGCTAAACACTTTCCAAATTCTTTTCTGGCTTCTGACCCCTCTGGCAAAGCAGGGGTTGCAATCCTGATTAAGAAATCTTGCCCGCTAAGGGTAAAATCTTTGTTTATAGATCCCCATGGTAGATATATCCTCCTGGACTGCGAATATCTCTCGCGCTCTCTTACTGTGATTAATGTGTATGCTCCTAACTCGGGCCAAATCCAATTTCTTTCTGATTTATTGGACAGCTTAGGTAAATACGCTCAACCCTTCATGATCATGGGGGGGGGGATTTCAACATGGTCATGTCTCCTAGGAGAGACAGACAGATGCTTTTTCCTTCCATTCCCTCATCTAGAGTGGAACGTCAGTCCACCACATTTCGTAAACTAATTAGAACCCATAACTTGTTGGACATATGGAGAATCAAACACCCCACTAGCAGACAATTTTCATTTTTCTCCCCCCCACATAAGATGTACTCCAGACTTGACCACCTTTTTATATCAGCACCTTTACTGACATCGGCGGTTGCGTCGGAGCTGAACCCCATAACATGGTCAGATCATGCCTCGGTTCAGCTTGACTTGGCTCTTGCCTGCTCCATGCCGAGAACCTGTCATTGGAGACTCAATGACTTTCTCCTCCGCAACCCCATTGTCGAGGCTCAACTGTCCCAAAATTTATCGGAATTTTTTCAACTGAATGAGGGCTCAGTGGCGGAGGTGTCTACCCTATGGGAAGCCCACAAGGCATTTTTTAGAGGTGCGTGTATCTCTGCCGGCGCCTGCTTAAAGCGGGACTCGGCAGCCCTGAGGCAAGACACCCTCTTACAGCTCCGTAAGGCTGAAGATCTGCTTCTGGCTTCCCCTACGGTGACCCGTCTGCGCATAGTCACAACCCTCCATGAGCGTTTGAAGTCGCTAGATATGCAAAAATGTTCTAAGGCCCTAATTTGGGCAAAGCAGAAATTTTATGAGTTCGCTAACAAACCCCACAGAATGCTAGTAAACAAGCTTAAGCCGCGTCCCTTTCAATCTTATCCTGAACTCCTCCTTCAGGCTGACGGCTCCCCGACCCATTGTCCTTTGACGATGTCCAAAGTTTTTGGCTCGTTTTATGACAAATTGTACAACTGTTTAGCTTCTGACCCTAAACACTTATTCACTCAAGAGGCTTTTGATTCTTTTTGCTCCCCTTTAAAGTTGCCTAAACTATCACCGTCACAGGTAGCCACCCTTAATGCAGATATCTCGACAGAAGAGTTAGCAGCAGTAGTAAAGGAACTGCCCTTACATAAGTCCCCTGGGCCTGACGGTCTACCATATCAATATTATAAGACTTTCCTTCCCATCCTCGGCCCTCACTTATTAAAGCTCTACTCCTCCTTACAAAAAGGGGTCACTCCACAATTCCTACACGCTCATATCACAGTTCTTCCGAAACCGGGCAAATCCCCATCCCTGCCAGATAATTACAGGCCCATCGCCCTACTGAACTCAGATTATAAAATCTTTACTAAAATTTTAGCCAATAGACTTTCTTCCATAATCCCCGCCCTTGTTCACAATGACCAAGTGGGTTTCGTTTTAGGTAGACGAGCGGGCGATAACACCAGACGTACCATTGATCTAATTGGCATGCTCGATAAAACCTCTCGCTCTGCTCTTATTCTCAGCCTAGATGCCCAAAAGGCTTTTGATAGGCTTGGATGGCCTTACATGTTTGCCACACTTGCACGCTACGGTTTTTCAGGCTCCTTTGTATCGGCTCTTCAAACCCTTTATTCCCACCCCACCTCACAAGTTCAATTGGCATCCTTCAAATCCCCAACGTTTACACATAGCAATGGTACTAGACAGGGCTGCCCCCTTTCCCCCTTGTTATTTATATTGTGCTTTGAACCCCTGGCAGCACGCATTCGGGAAGACTCGGACATCAGGGGAGTCTCTTTACGACGGAAAGAATACAAGCTGTCCTTGTTTGCAGACGACATATTGCTTACTTTAACTAAACCTCACACCTCACTCCCCAACCTCCATGCCCTCCTAGAAACGTTCGGTAATGTATCAGGATATAAAGTTAATACAGCTAAAACTGAAGCGCTCCCCATTCATATCCCTCCCCCACTCCTCACCGCTTTACGCAACACCTTTCCCTACCAGTGGCGTTCTGACTCACTCAAATATTTAGGCATTCATTTAACAGCGTCCTATCGCACACTATACCAGGCTAACTTTCTCTCTTTAATTTCAGAAACACACAGTCTACTCCGTAAATGGATGGAATGTCCCCTATCCCTTTTAGGTAGGATAAATGTCCTCAAAATGGCGATACTCCCTAAATTTTTGTATCTTTTCGAAACTTTACCTGTTGCCCTTCCCATGCCCCAACTTCGCAGTATCCAGAGGGCCTTTACTAAATTCATATGGGGTGACAAAGCACATAGAATTGCCCATACGGTTGTCTTCGCACCGCGCTCACACGGGGGTCTGGGAGCTCCCGATATTATACGATATTATTACGCGACTCACTTATCTACGGTCTCCTGGTCCTCCTATTTTGCGACGAGTCGATGGGCGGAGATAGAAATGAGTATCACTGACCCGGTCCATCCTTGTTCTATGCTATGGTCTGACCTATCCTCTTCTATATCACAACTCAGACGTATTTGCCTTGCTCCTATGCTATTTACTTTGGATATTGGGGAAAAATGCCACAAGAAATGCTCTCTCTCCTCCCCCTGTCCACCCCTTTTAAATGTTACCCACAACCCGGACATACCTGACAGTCTGTCCACAGTGGCTATGACCCCGTGGACTCAAGCAGGCATTTTCCAACTTCGCCACTTAGTTCACCCAGTGTCCCGCAAACTTTTATCTTTCCCAGACTTACAAGACAAATTCGACATTCCACATCGGTCCATTTTCACCTACCTTCAATTTAAGCACTACTTTTGCTCCGTATCTCCTGCCATGAGCCTGGAGAAACCTAACGCCTTTGAAATACTGTGCACCCAGGGCTCACACCAGAAGGGTCTCATATCCGCTATTTACAGGATTCTTCATGACTCATTACCTCCCACTCTAGATTCTCACCTTTATATGCGGAAGTGGGCCAAAATCCTACCCGCTACTATTTCTCTCCCTCAATGGCAGGAGATCTGGACTTCCATCTCCAAAGTTTCGAGATGTGTTGAGCAGAAAGAAACTGCTTATAAAGTACTAATGTTTTGGTATAGGACCCCCGAAGTTTTACATAAGTATGATCCCTCACTGTCTCGTTTATGCTGGAGGTGCCTACAGGATATCGGCACACACCTTCATATCTTTTGGGACTGTCCACGTATCACATCTTATTGGTCTATGGTCCAATCCATTCTCCAATCAATATTGAAAAGGGATATCCCACTGACTCTGACACATTACCTTTTAGGCCTTCCGATCCTAGATCTCCCTAAATATGCTAAAAAACTGATGGCTTTTATACTCCTAGCTGCCAAGAGAGTAATACCGGCTCATTGGCTATCCCCCATACCTCCCACACAAGCACATGTAGTCTCGTCCATTGCTCACATGCGTAGGATGGAACATTTGACGGCAATAGCTCATGATTCCTTGCCTAAATTTTCCAAGACATGGGACCCATGGGATGCCTCCATATTCAACCCAGAATCCTTTGTTGCCCCCTCTGCCAGCCCTTCCTTAAGTAACCTTAGGGAGATTTGATATCCTGTTTACTGTATTATACCGTATCAGACCAAGAACACCCATACTTACCCACACGTCTGGTTTTCAATGTTTTGGCTCGTTCTATCTTCCTTTTTCAGTTATGCCATCACCATTGTATACAGCTTCATGGTGTATCCTATCACTTAACCTATTTGTAACCTACAATATGGTGCCCCTACTATGTCTAACCAATGTTATTGACTACTGTACCGTATTTATGACATTTTTGTACTGTTTACAAATTTTTTTTCAATAAATATACATTTAAAAAAAAAAAAAAGACTGATCCACTAAGATGTTGCTCTACTGCCGCTCCCATTTTATTTATTGCTCCTAAAGGCAAGGTGGTGCCCCTGACAGGATCACTACTCTGCCAGAATAAGAGAGAAATACAGAGAGTAAAATAAGTATTGAACATGTCACCATTTTTCTAGGTAAATATATTTCTAAAGGTGCTATTGACATGAAATGTTCACCACATGTCCGTAACAACCCATGCAATCCATACATACAAAGAATCCAGAACAAATATGTACAAAAATTAAGTTATGCGTAATAAAATGGAAAAGTGTTATTGTTGTAAAACATACTGATGGCATTGGTTACAGAAGCATTTCTAAACTTATGCATGTTCCAGTGAGCACTGTTGGGGCCATAATCCGGAAGTGGAAATGAGCATAATTTCACCATAAATCAGCCATGACCATCTGCTTCTTGCAAGATTTCTGACAGAGGAGTGAAAAGAATTATCAGATGAGTTGTCCAAGAGCCAAGGACCACTTGTGGAGAGCTTCAGAAAGACCTGGAATTAGCATTTACGATGGCCTGTATGCATCCTCACCACACAAGACTCCATTGCTGAAGAAAAAGCATGTCGAAGCTCATTTAAAGTTTGCTGCACAACATTTAGAAAAGCCTGTGAAATCCTGGGAGAATATAGTCTGGTCAGATGAGACCAATATTGAATTCTTTGGATGCCAAAATACACACCATGTTTGGAGGTCAAATGGCACTGCACATCACCCCAAAAACACCCCCCCCCCCCTCCCCATACCAACAGTGAAGTTTGGAGGTGGGAACATCATGGTGTGGGGCTGTCTTTCAGCATACAGTACTGGCAAAGTTCATATCATTGAAGGAAGGATGAGCGTAAAAATGTACCAAGACATTCTTGATAAAAATCTGCTGTCATCTACCAGGATGATGAAGAAGAGGGTGGACATTTTAGCAAGACAATGATCCCAAACACAAAGCCAAGGAAACTCTCAATTGGTTTCATAGAAATAAAATAAAACCGCTAGAATGGCCCAGCCAATCACCTGACTTGAATCCAATAGAAAATCTATGGAAAGAACTAAAGATCAGAGTTCATAGAAGGGGCCCACGGAACCTTCAAGATTTGAAGACTGTTTTTGTGGAAGAATGGTGTCACGGTCGGGAGTGAGGCCGAAATGCTGAGAGGGCTCCCCTTGCGGCCGAGCACAGCACAACCCTGAAGTTGACACAGGGATGCAGTGCCCACAGTAGCACAGGTTGCCAGGTAGCAGCAGCAGAGGTCAAGTACCGGGTAAGCAAGCCTAGATGGGCAACTGTGCTAGGAAGTCCGAGAGTAGGCAGCGGAAGTCCAGAGAATGGTCAAGACAGGCCGGGATCAGGTGCAGGAAGCAGATCAGGAACGTCGGGTACAAGCCAGGAGTCAGAGCCAGGAGAATAACAGGAGCGGGTCAAGCAAGCCGGGTCGGTACACTGGAGGTCGGATAACAGGAAACACGGGTACAGGTTCACAGGAGAGCTGACGATAATCCAGCAATGCGGGACTGTCAGGCGAACGTTTAAATAGGCGAGGTGACCGGGTCACGTCGTGAGCGCGTCGGAGCGATCGTACGGCTACGTCGAGTACGTTGTGTATTCGTAGCATCACCGCGTATGCCCGCCCGGTTAGACGTAGCGTCGGTCGTTCGTCTGGAAACTACTTTGCGCTTACGTAGGCGCCGACGCGTGCTAACACGAACGTACCTCGTGAGATTGCGGCTATTTCCCTGACAGTGCCTCCCCCCAAGGGGCAGCCTCTGGATGCCCAACCGAGCCCATTTTTCAGGATACCGGCTGCGGAACCTGTGCAAAAGTTTAGGAGCATGTACGTGATTGGCAGGCTCCCACCAGTTCTCCTCAGCAGAATACCCCTTCCATTTAATTAAAAACTGGCTGGTCCTACCTCTCCGACGACAGTCGAGGATGGACTCAACTTCGTATTCAGTTTCTTCACCAACCTGATCTGGAGGCGGGGGCACTTCTTCTCTTCCTGAAAATGGACTAAAGGTAACAGGTTTAAGGAGGGAGACATGAAATATAGGATGGATTTTAAACGATTCAGGCAGGACAAGTTCGAAGGCTACAGGATTCATCTCTCGTTTGATCTCAAAAGGACCCAGAAATTTAGGTCCCAGTTTCCGGGAAGGACAAGGCAGTTTAAGATTTGCTGCTGAAAGCCACACCTTATCCCCTGTCTTGAACGTAGGGTTGACTCTCTTCCTCTTATCGTACTGTTTTTTGTATTCCTCCTGGGCCCTTCTCATGGTATCTTGAAGTACTTGGTAGTTTGAGTGAATGAGATTTACTCTGTCTTGGACTGCCGGGACAGACGATTCAGGAATGGTGTTAGGCAGGAATGAAGGGTGGAATCCGTAGTTTGCCCAGAAGGGTGACTGGTTGGTGGAGGCGTGCACTGAGTTATTATAAGCGAATTCCGCACAAGGTAACAAGGAAACCCAATCATCCTGAGAGAAGGAGCAGAAGCATCGCAGGTATTGCTCCAATGTTTGGTTGGTCCTTTCGGTTTGTCCGTTGCTCTGTGGGTGATAGGCAGAAGACAAACATATTTTAATTGAGAGCAATTTACACAGTTCTTTCCAAAATTTGGAGGTGAATTGTACCCCTCTGTCCGATACAATGCTATCAGGTACCCCGTGTAACCGGACAATTTCTTTTATAAAAGTTCTTGCCGTATCTAGGGCAGAGGGGGTTCCTTTTAGCGGCAAGAAATGCGCCATCTTGGACAGGCGGTCTACGACCACCAAGATGGCCGTAAACCCTTCAGAGGGAGGTAGTTCCACAATAAAATCCATGGAAATTTCTTTCCATGGTTTCTCCGGGACTGGCAGTGGCCTTAACAGACCCCAGGGTCTGGTGTTAGATCCCTTGTTGCGCTGGCAGATGGTGCAGGAATCCACGTATGCTTTACAGTCCGCCCTTAAAGTAGGCCACCATAGGGACCGCTGTACAAGGTCCGTCGTCTTCCGCACTCCAAAGTGGCCTGCAAGTTGGTGGTCATGGAAAGTCTTCAATACCAGTAACCTGGCTTGCTGGGGAACAAAAATCTTGTCCTGGCGCCATAGAAGCCCTCCTTGGCTTCTCAGGGAAGAAACTTCGGTCTCCGTACACTGCCTAGTAGCCAGTTCGATAGAAGACCTTAGGTCTGGTTGTATCAGCAGGAAGTTCTGGGAAGACAAAATTGTACTGGGTGGGGCTCCTTCTGGGGTATCAGGAAACATCCTAGATAAAGCATCCGCTTTGCTGTTCTTAGATCCTGGGCGGTAGGTAATGTGGAAATTGAATCTTGAAAAGAACAAAGCCCATCGGGCCTGTCGAGGTCTCAGACGTTTGGCCGTACGGAGATACTCTAAGTTCTTATGGTCCGTAAAAATTAGAATGGGGTGAGCGGCCCCTTCCAGGAGGTACCTCCATTCTTCAAGAGCGGTTTTGATCGCTAGAAGTTCCCGGTCCCCTACATCATAGTTCTTCTCTGGGGAACTCATCTTCCGAGAGAAAAAGGCTACGGGATGTAGTAAAGCTTTGGGACCTTGACGTTGGGATAAGATTGCCCCGGTGGCTACCTCCGAGGCATCAACTTCTAGCACGAAGGGCAAGGCGGGATCTGGATGCTGCAGGATGGGCGCAGAGGTAAAAAGGATCTTGAGCTGGTCAAAGGCGGACTGAGCTGCTGGGGACCAGTGGAACTTGGTGTGCTGGCGAGTGGTCAGAGTGATGGGGGCTACAATGGTGGAGAAACCCCGTATGAACCTTCGGTAGAAGTTTGCAAACCCGATAAACCTCTGTACACCCCTTTTGTCAGAAGGAGCGGGCCAATCCAGGATAGATTTCACTTTCTGCGGGTCCATGGCAATTCCACCTGTGGTAATAATGAGTCCCAAGAAATGGATAGATTCCTTCTCAAAATCACACTTCTCGGCTTTGGCATATAACCCGTGAGTTCTAAGAATACATAGTACTTTCTTAACATGTACCCTGTGAAGCTCTAGTGAGGTTGAAAAAATCAGAATGTCGTCAAGGTAGGCGACAACAAAGTGGTCAAGATGCTCCCGAAAGATATCATTAATGAAATGCTGAAAGGTTGCCGGGGCATTACATAGTCCGAAGGGCATGACTAAGTACTCAAAGTGACCAAATCTTGTTCTGAAGGCGGTCTTCCACTCGTCCCCTTCCCGGATACGGACAAGATTATAAGCCCCACGTAAATCGAGTTTCGTAAAGACACGTGAGGTATGGAACCTCTGGAGGAGTTCAGGGATAAGCGGAAGAGGATAACGGTTTTTGAGGGTAATATTATTTAATTCCCGATAGTCCACACATGGTCTTAGGGTCTTATCTTTTTTCTCCACAAAGAAGATGCCTGCTCCGGCAGGGGATGAGGAGGGACGAATGAATCCTTTGGCCAGGTTTTCGTCAATGTATTGTCTCAGAGCCTCCAGTTCAGTCTCCGAAAGGGGAAATATCCGACCAAAAGGAATGGAGGCCCCGGGTAACAATTCAATGGGGCAGTCATAGGGGCGGTGTGGAGGTAGGATATCGGCTTTCCTCTTGTCAAACACGTCTCTGAATTCCTGGTAGACTGTTGGTATGTGAGAAGCCGGACTGGGTACAGGTTGTACAGCCAGACAACTGGGCAGGTTGTGGGGGACGGAATCTAGGCAGTGCTGCTGGCAGTAGGCAGATGTGAAGGAAACCACCCTTGTGGGCCAATCGATCTGGGGATTGTGAGCCTGTAGCCAAGGGATCCCTAGGATAACAGGGAACATCGGGGAGCTCAGAACATCAAATCTAAGGAATTCCCGGTGACCCGAATTGGTGATCGTCAGGATGGGACTAGTTTCCTTGGTGACATGACCTGAACTAGGTAAGGAGCCATCGGCCAAACGGACGGTCAGTCTCTGTTCCTTGAGGTTCAGTGGGAGAGCCAGACTCCTAGCCAAGGTTAAGTCCAGGAAGCAACTACAGGCTCCAGAGTCAATAATTGCTTGTAGAGGGATTCTGCTGCCTGCCACCATCAATGTGACTGGAAGAGTGATGTGGGCAGAAGCTGAGTTTGCTACCTGAAGATGAGATGGGGTGCTTGGGACTGGTTTACTCGGCCTTGTGGGGCAGTTGTTAATGAAATGTCCTGATTTTCCACAGTAAAAACAAAGGTGTGCCTGACGGCGAAGAAGTCTCTCTTCGGAGGTTAAAGCGGGACGGGGAATGCCCCTCAGAACGGGGGCTACTGCTGGGCGAGCTGAAGGTGGGGCCTGGATGGAGCAAGTAGTCCGAGTGCGTTCAGACTGACGTTCCCGTAGACGCCTGTCGAGCTGGATGGCGAGTAAGATGAGGTCCTCAAGAGTAGTGGGAATCTCCAATCTGGCCAACTCGTCTTTAAGGGCTTCGGACAACCCCATACGGTACTGATGTTTTAGTGCTGCTTCGTTCCAGCCGGAGTCAGAGCTCCAGGTACGGAATTCTACTGAATAGTCCTCTGCAGGTCGCCCACCCTGGCGAAGGGCGTACAAAGTTGCTTCGGCTGTAGCTGTCCGGAAAGGATCATCATACAAGCGGGCCATGGCTTCAAAGAACAGGTCCAAAGTATCCATGTAAGGGCTGCATTGCTCCAGCAGGCCATGGGCCCACGTCTGGGGATCGTCCCTCAGTAATGAAATGGTGAACCCCACCTTGGTTGCTTCTGAAGAAAAGGTCTGAGGTTGCAGGGAGAAATAGAGAAAACACGAGTTTTTGAAGGATCGGAATTTCCTTCGGTCCCCAAAGAAGCGTTCCGGGGCTGGGACTCGTGGTTCTGGGGCAGCTGAGATTATAGAAGCAGGAACTTGACCAGAGAAGGTGGGTGGTTCAAGCGGGTGTTGCAGGTGTTCCTTCAGCCAGTGATATTTCTCTCGGAGCTCCTGAATAGCTGGAGTAAGGGCCGTAAGTTCTTGTAAAACGGCCTCCAATGGGGAGTCACCTCTGTCGACCTCTGACATGGCTGGATTATACTGTCACGGTCGGGAGTGAGGCCGAAATGCTGAGAGGGCTCCCCTTGCGGCCGAGCGCAGCACAACCCTGAAGTTGACACAGGGATGCAGTGCCCACAGTAGCACAGGTTGCCAGGTAGCAGCAGCAGAGGTCAAGTACCGGGTAAGCAAGTCTAGATGGGCAACTGTGCTAGGAAGTCCGAGAGTAGGCAGCGGAAGTCCAGAGAATGGTCAAGACAGGCCGGGATCAGGTGCAGGAAGCAGATCAGGAACGTCGGGTACAAGCCAGGAGTCAGAGCCAGGAGAATAACAGGAGCGGGTCAAGCAAGCCGGGTCGGTACACTGGAGGTCGGATAACAGGAAACACGGGTACAGGTTCACAGGAGAGCTGACGATAATCCAGCAATGCGGGACTGTCAGGCGAACGTTTAAAGGCGAGGTGACCGGGTCACGTCGTGAGCGCGTCGGAGCGATCGTACGGCTACGTCGAGTACGTTGTGTATTCGTAGCATCACCGCGTATGCCCGCCCGGTTAGACGTAGCGTCGGTCGTTCGTCTGGAAACTACTTTGCGCTTACGTAGGCGCCGACACGCGCTAACACGAACGTACCTCGTGAGATTGCGGCTATTTCCCTGACAAATGGGCCAAAATTACACCTGAGCAATGCATGCGATTAGTTTCTCCATACAGGAGGCGCCTTGAAGCTCTCATTACCAACAAAGGATTTTGTACAAAGTATTAAATACATTTCAGCGTTCAATACTTTTTTCACATGTCATTCCATTTTATTACACATAACTTACATTTTTAACTTATTTGTTTTGGTGTCTTTGTATGTCTGGATTGCATGGGTTGTTACCGACATGTGGTGAACATTTCATGTCAATAGCACCTTTAAAAAATAGATAAATAACTGCTGCGCTTATATCCACACTTGTAATGAAATAACTAAACAGACAGCAGCTAGCACAATACTGAAGAAATGACAATAAAAAGTTTATATGTGTGAGGTGCAGGTCTTGTATAATAAGTCCACAGGAGGTTAATCCAAGAGACGTTAATTCAACTCAGTTCATAAAGATTGGTTTAGCAGAAGGTGAAAAGGTAGGAAACCATCACCGCCACCTGATCACACAGCCACTTATCCTCTTTAGTGGACCCTCATTACAAAGGCCACATAAGCCCTTTAGTCTCCTTACAGCCTGGTCTGGAACAGCAGGTAAACCAACCCCCGATATCAGCTTTCCTTTTCAAATGCTCTAATAATGATGACTGCAGATTATTCCATCCCATGTGATTACAAGTAGATAGACCTCATAGTGCAGTATATCAACCAGCATTTATAAAAAAAAAAAAAAGGAGATGCACTCACATGCTCCAGAAATAAAAACACATTTGTTTGTTTACACATCCAGCAGTCCCCACCAGCAGGATGGCCGCCGTGTCCCAGCATAAATCAGCTTCATGTTGCCGACTCCTCCCGACAATGTTTCGTCACAGAATGACATTGTCAGGGGCATGGCTAAATGGACGTTCTAGTGTCTTTATATATGCGGGACAAAATAAGTAAAGGGTGGAAGTGGGCAGTGATCCGATTGCCGGAAGTCATAAAAAGAATCATGGCTAATTGGACAGCAACATTGAAACTCTAAAAAATGCATTTCACAGCAAATAAAAACAAATTCAATAGTTAGAACCGTGGTAAGAAACTAAGTAATATCACCAAACTGATTGATGGACAATTAAAAAGCAAAAACTAAAGATAAAGAAAAAAAACTAAAGAAAAAAATATGTTTTTTCTTTTTCATACAGAAATAATGCTTGGGCGCAGCACCATCTTGTGGACTCAGGGGATATTACATTACAATCACATTAGTAGCTAATATACCTTAAACAATAAAAATTATAATCTATAGTAATTAACAAGCACTTACGTGATTATTCACAGAATATTAAATACAGTCTAAAATTTAGACTACATAATTCCGATTCTATAAACTACTACAACAAATCCTGGCAAAAGGACCGTAAAAAGTATATTTTAACAATTACTGATAAATGCATTTACATCCCACTCAATATTCATACCGTGGGGGCTATACGTCTTAGCCTTATAGATCCATTGTGTCTCTAATTTAGAGACCCCTCTGGTTATATATGACTTCCTCATCCAATACCCAGTGAACTTATCTATTCCCAAGAATACAGTCCCCTTTGGATTCCGATTATGGTGGGTAGCATAATGTTGTGGTAGACTGTGCTTTGGGTACCCATTGTTGATATTAGTTACATGTTCATTCAGTCTCGTCTGGAGTTGACGGATAATATATTTGAGCCCACAAGGATATATATGTATTGCATGGGTTGTTACCGACATGTGGTGAACATTTCATGTCAATAGCACCTTTAGAGCTATATTTAAAGAGGAAGTAAATCCTCTCTAAAAAAAAAAAAAACACCCTGCAAGACAAAGGCATAATGAGCTAGTATACATAGCATACTAGCTCATTATGAATTATTTACCTGAGATCGAAGCCCCCGCAGCAGTCCTCATTCATCTCCTCCGTCACCGTCATGATACCTGGAGTGACTCCCATGTATCGCGGCTCCGGCACTGTGACAATCCCATTCATAAAACGGCATGCTCAGTGTGCCTGCGCCATTGTCTACGATGCACATGCGCCATAGACATCAGTGCCGCCTTTCTTGCAAATATCTCCTTAACCATGTAGGTTAAGGAGATATTTCTTGCACCTACAGGTAAGCCTTAATCTAGGCTTACCTGTAGGGCAAAGTGCTCTTTAAGGGTTTACAATCACTTTAAATAATTTAAATAATACTTATTTTACCGTTGTATATTAAGTATATCGAAAAACCTACCTAGCAATTATATTTGCCATAGTAAACTAACATACATGTAATAAAGTGTGTCCCACATCAGGCAGGCAGCTTTATCCTGGGTGCCCTGTCCTCTTCCTGTCTCTAAACTTCCCATGCACAGGGAGTTAATAGCTTTAGGCTCCAGGCTGAGCTGCTGTAAAAAAAAAATCTGCCATGGACCAGCCCCCTCCTCCAATGAGAAATGTTCTTTCATTGCTCTGCTTGTGACATGATCTCTGAATGGGGGAGAGCATGGTGAGTTACAGGATCCCCCCCCCCTTCACAGATGATGTCACAAGCACTGAATACAATGAAATAACTTTTCTGAATGGAGGATAGAGGATGGGGTGGGTCCCAGTGCAACTTGTTCACAGCTCACCCCTGAGCCCAAATCTATAAACCCCCCAATATGTCGGAAGAGACAGGAATAGCATAGAGCATCCCTGCAGTGAAGATTTCTCCAGGATCCAGCTGTCTGCACAATGTGGGACAGACTTCATTGCAGGTAAGTTATATCACTAAAGCTGTAGGGTAAAATTTATTTTTAGGTTAAACTTCAGTTTTAAAGCCCAAATCCAGGCAAAATGTTTTTTTCTCATGCAGGGGGCTGTGCCCGCCCTGCACAGGCCAACTACTCGTTTAGTCTAGAAGTATGCATAAAGCATATACTCACCCGATCCTTCGATCCTCCAATTACTGCATTCCCCACAGTCCAGCAGTGGAATGTTTCTGGTCTATGAGGCATGGCTCGGGGTATGATGACACCGCTGGAGCACGGGGGTGCCAGACCAGTCTTGTTCTGAGAGGTTCGGAGGATCAGTTAAGTACATCTCTGTTCTCCTCTCCCCTAGAAAAAAATGAGCAGTTAACCTGTACCCCACTGCATGGGAAAAAAATTTGTCCGAAGATTAAAAAAGTGAATACTCATAGAAAACTGTTTTTCTGGATTGTCAGATGAATGTTTCAATTCTTTTTGCAGACTCCAGTGATATATCTTCATCACTGTCCTCAATCCTACTCCACTGCTGCAGTTATGACCATACGAAATGTGTGTCACTCTCTTTCTTTCTCTCTGGGAGAATCCCTAGAGCAGAATAAATAACTGGGATGCGGAGCTGCAAGAAATTTACATCTTTATTATGACCTTGTGAAAGTGTCAAAGGCACAAGCTTGTGGGTAGGGTACAGCGTGGTGTGCCAAAGGCAAAGAATGCCCTTAGAGCCTGAGGAAGAATAAAACAGTATATTGTTATTTCCAATATTGTACAAACAGGCCTAGCGGGAAGACACAGATGACCAGAACCACTTTGTGGCAGAGGATTGAGATCCTAGAATGATGCTGACAGCTTCTGCAGTGAGGAACGGGAATGTGGCCTGGCCAGTCCACACCCAAACAGGAGGCTTCCTGCAAGCAGATGGTGTGGTCCTTGCACTTTCGTTACTTCTCAGGAACCTTGACTTGCCACTAAGCACTGCCAGACAAAGAACCCGCCCCTACACTAACCACTCACATAAAGTGCGCCAAGCCCAGGTGCCGAAGTCTTAAATAAACTCTGCCTGACCCAAGATAGCCACAAGGTCACATAGCCAGTGTCCAATCAGACAGCTGTCTCCCTGTGACTGCAGGAAGTCATAGAGCAGGGGTAGGCAACCTTGGTCCTCCAGCTGTGGTGAACCTACAAATCCCATCATGCCTCTGCCTCTAGGAGTCATGCCTGTGATTGTCAGGGTCTTGCAATGTCTCATGCGATTTGTAGATTCAAAACAGCTGGAGGGCTGACGTTGCCTATCCTTGTCATAGAGGAACTCAGTTCCCCACAATTTCCTTCCCTTTCTGCTCAGTTGAGCATCACCTACAGTGGGGAATACAGCCTGCAACTGCCTACCACAGGAGTCTGTCAGATTGACGGTATAAGTAAATAGGGGTGGTTAATCCACTGTGGCTCATCATACAGAAACATATCCTATGAATACCACAGGCTGAAGACAAGCATGGTTAAATGTGTTATTTTGTATGACCAAAAATCTCCCATAATCAAGCTGGCCATGATATATACAGTAAATACAATATCAGCAAAAAATATTGACTCCATGTTAGCTATGCTATTCAGATGCTTCCTCTGGAAGGTTAATGCTACAGCGTACAAAGACTGATCAATTTGGCACTTCCAGCCTTCTGGCAACAGTTTGGGGAAGAGGATCCTTTTTTGTTCCAGCATGACTGTACTCCAGTCAGCTAAATAAATTCATGGTTTGATGAGTTTGGTGTGGAGGAACATGAGTGGCCTGCACAGAGCCCTGACCCCAACCCTACTGAACTTCTTTGAAACAAATTGGAAAGCCAATTTCAATCCAGATCTTTATGTCCAACATCAGTATCTGACCTCACACATGCTCTTTTGGTCGAATGGACACAACTTCCCACAAACACCCTCCAGAATCTTTTGAAAAGCTTTCCCAGAAAAGTGTAGGCTGGTATAGCTACAAAGGATGTTCAATAAGCTCATATAGGTGTAATGAACACTAATTATTAGCCATATGGAGTAGTTCCCTGTCTATTACACCAATCCATAGTGCTGTCACTAACTGAAAACAAGTAATCACATCCAATATCTTTATCTGACCTCCTAAGTGCTTTTTTGGCTGAATGGATACAAATTCCCATACAGATACTCCAAAATCTTGTTAAAATTCTTCCCCGAAGAGTGAAGACTTTTATGGCCTCAGGAAAGGGGATCTCCATATTAAGGCCAATGATTTTTGAATGAGATGATTAGCTGTCTTGGTCAGGTCTCCACAAACCTCTCCGACCATCTCAAAATATAATTTGGCTTAGCTTCATAAGTTGAAAGGCCAGTATGGTGGCCTGTATTTATGGGAGGAGCCCGGAGGAGTAATTGATGAGCCCGTTCAGCTGTGTTCCTTATCAGCCAGTACGGTGGCCGGAATTTATGGGAGGAGCCCGGAGGGGTATTTAATCAGCCCATTCTGCTGTGTTCCTTGTCGGTTCCTGTGTGCAATACCACAGATCTAGGGCCGACTATTCGAGACCGTTCGAAAGAAGGAGTGCAGTGTTCGTGAGTTCCGTCTTCATTGAAGTCCTGTCTTCATCCTCGTGTTACAGTCGGTTTTGCCGTCGTGAGCGTTCGTGTATTGTCTGAGGCGCAACAACTCGAAACTTGCCGGTATCGTGCAACGCATCTGGTTCGGCGGTCACGGGTAGGGCTTCGGCTCCCATTTCTCATTTCATGTTATTTCATGTCACTAAACTGTGATCTGTTGAACTCACGAACCACTCACTGAAATATCACCTTCGTATTTTTCCGATATCGTTCACGCATCCGTTACCTCTAAACATTTGTGCTCCTTGCTTCTCGAAAGAAGTCGTGGTCATCCGTTCGTGACACCACATCGAGCATTTCATTTCACAAACCCGCTATACCGACCAAATCACTGGTCTCTACTGAAACGTCCGAATCGTCCGGTTCATTTCGAAATTCCCAATCAGATGTTCTAAATTCTAATTAACCGGCTCATTTTAATCGTTTTAATCATTGCATTTTATTTCATTCTTCTCGAAAGAAGTCGTGGTCACTCGTTCATGACTCCACATCGAGCATTTCATTTTTCAAACCTTCCGCATACCGACCAAATCACGGGTCCCTACGTCCGAATCGTTCGGATCATTTCGAAAATTCCCAAACAGACGTCCTGAATTCTAACTAACCGGAGAGTTTCAATCATTTCAATCGTTTCAATCATTTCAATCGTTTTGATCAGTTCAATTGTTTCGATCATTTCTATCATTTCGATCATTTCTATCATTTCGATCATTTCAATCATTTTCGATCATTTCAGTCATTTCATTTCATTTCGGTCACGAGTCGCGCTCCGATTCGAATCTAGTCGCATCTCCGATGCACCGATTCGCTCCGGTGTGCCCCAGTTGTCGGCCTCATTTCAATACATGCTCCAGAGACAGAATCATTCGCAGGTTCAGGCATGGTTTTCGATTCTTGTCTTTGTCATGGCATATCATTTCTGGTCACCTATCGCGCCCCGTTACGAATCCAGTCGCATTATATCGATGCACCGATTCGCCTCGGTACGCCCAGTTGTTTGGCCTCATTTCTATACATGCTCCAGAGACGGATTCTTTACCGAATCGGTGGGCCACTCGTTGATTCCAGTCTCTGTCATGGTATGTCACTTATTACGCTCCGATTCGAATCCTGTCGCAGTTATATGCACCGATTCGTTCCGGTGTGCCCAGCTGCTTCGCCTCATTTCAGTACATGCTCCAGAGACAGGGTTCACCGTTGATTCTTGAGCGCAGCCGTTGACCCCTGTCTTTGTCATGGGTATCATTTCGTTTCACCTATCACGCTCCGACACGAATAGTCACACCTATGTTCTAATTCGTCTCGGCGTGCCCCAGGACTGGCCTCATTTCAGTACATGCTCCAGAGTCCGTTTCGTGCTCAGTCGCAAAGTTACGGCATGGCGATTCGAGCCTCTGTCATGGCGGATTCACTCATTTCACTCATCTCACTGTCACCTCCTGCACCTCGGTTCAGACCCAGTTGTTTTACAAATTCGGGTTCTGGACAGGGGGCCATGCTCATTTGGCCTCATTTCACTAATTGCCTCATTTCAGTACATGCTCCAGAGTCCGGCTCGCTGTCAGTGGCGCCTGTGACACGACCGAGCTGCGCTTCTGCCATGGCAGGTTCTCATCAAAGGCAACATTTCGTTTATGTTTGTTCGTCTCATTTCATTTCATTTCATTTAAAAAAAAAAAAAGAAAAAAAAAGGGGGGGGGGGAAAGGAAGAAATAAAATATATATCCAAAAAAAAAAAAAAAAAAACATTTCATTGTGTTTGTTTGTCTCATTTCATTTTATTTTATGTCATTTCGTTTTATTTCAAAGCTCACCACTCCCATTAGGAGTCACCATTTGGCCAGTTGTCTATGACAGGTATGGAATCCTCAACTGGTTTGGCCTTTGTGTTTACAGGTCAGTCAAGTCCAGTAGCACCCTCCATGCACTGATTCATCTAGGCATGCCCCAGGTGTCTTGACCTCATTTCGTTCTGTGCTTCGCAGTTCCAACTCATCATTAATCATAAACATACCAATTCTTGTCTACATCACGGCAAACATTTCATTTATTTCATTCCACATATTCATCGCTTACCAACTCAAATCCCTCAAACCAGCAACGCATTAATCCGCACCCGTCTTTTCAGCCTTATGGGTATAACTCAACAATTCATATCGGATTCATTGTCATCTACTCCACGATCGTTTGGGTCGGATTATCACACAACCAATTCATAGGATTCATTTCACACATACATCCGGTTCATATCGGATTCATTTCGCACGCATCCAAGTACAACTCTGTGCAAGCTTGTTGCTAGCACGCATCCAATCACAATCATTCTGCAGTCACCACAAGCACATCTAGGCATAACTCCCTGCAATCGTGGCAGACTCACATCCAAGCATAAACTTCTTGCAATCGTTGCAAACACGCATCCAAGCATAGACTTCTTGCAATAGTTGCTAGCACACATCCTAGCATAAACTTTGCAGTTGTCGCTAGCAAGCCCCAGGCACAAACGTAGTACTATCCTTGCTGGCAGGCAGTTCTGGCTGGCTCAGTGCATTGCTGGGTAAGGCCTGGATATCTTCCTAACGTACGTAGTATAACGGGGTGCTATATTGTAGGTAGGTTGATCCAGGGAGAAATCTGATTGCCGCTCGAGGGGTCAGGAAGGAATTTTTTCCCCTGCTGTAGCTAATTAGAGCATGCTCTGCGGGGGTTTTTTGCCTTCCTCTGGATCAGCTGTGGGGATAGCATTGGGTGTGTCGGGTTGTGCAATGTTGTTTGTCTAAATTGTTGATTTTGTCGTGGGCTGGGTGGACTTTGTCTTTTCAACCTAGCTAACTACGCATCCTAGCATAACTTCTTGCAATCGTAGCAAGCAGGCATCTTGGCATAACTTATTTAGCCTTTCAGGTCATACTGCTCACAGCCCTGTGTCCGGACGTCTGCGTCACCACCGAGTCCAGCCACCAACAAACACATCTCCAGTGACGTTAACTCCCTTGCTATCATTGTGTGCACACATTTAAGCGCAACACTTGCTATCACGGCTAGGCGTGCAACTTAGCATAACTTGTGATCGTTGCAAGCATTTTGTTGGCACTCAGCCACACATCATTTTCAGCGGTACTCATTTGGCCACTTAGCCCCAGTGACTACGCCACTCGCCATTCCTGACGCTCATTCCTCCCGTTGGGCAGTTGAGTTCAGCTTCCGTCCTACACCAGAGGTCGAGTTGCCACACGCAGCTGGCTTCTTCTCGTAATACGGTCAGGCTATATCTAGCCAGCACCAGACATTTCTATCCTTACAGGACCCCGGTGAGCCGTCTGTTGATGGCCCATACAGTAAGATCCCCTCTAACTGGTATCCAGAAACATCTGCCCGTAGCCAACGCTAAACGCTTGCCCATCACAACTGCCATCTTTAGGGACATGTAGAACATCCTCGCACGCCAGTTTCCCCCTTGACAAGCTGACCCTATCAGGTCAGTTTTTCAAACACTTCACCCACACACAGGGGTATACCTAGAAGCAGCTTCAGTCTGTTTCGGGTATGCTCAGTTCTGCGATATGGTCATTCCCCAGGGTTGGTCTTTGTCATGCATCCTCGTCTTCCCCTCCCAGATTCAGGGCCCCTGTCAGACCCTTAATCTGGATGCCACGGATCTTTCAATATCAGAGGTTCCGTACTACGTAGATCGGTATATCATGTTTATACCGTCTATCTCACCCCTATCACCCCAGCTAGGGACAGATGTAGCGACCATCACAGGCTTCGCTGCAATTTTTGGCCACCATCAGGCAACCAGCAGAGATTATTGCAAGATAGGTCTAAATCCCTAGCAGTCATGTCCTGCCTGGGTAGGCTGGTACAGCTGTCGTTATAATTCAGTTTAAAGTTGACTATACATTGTTCCTGGCCTAGAGCAATCTCGTAGCAAATGCGCTGTCGTATTTGACTGGAGCCGATCCAGTGTCAGCCGTTGTCCTTGGTCGGTCTCACCTAAACCCCGGTTTAGTACAATATCTACAAACAGCGACCAAACTCGTAAACGTCTCACTTTCTCGCAACATGCTCAAACTACCAGACGGCCTGGAGGGCCTTCAGAAATTCCGGATACACCTCTCCTATGAAACCTCCAACATCAGGCAATTACTGGACTTTCCCTCATACTGTCATACCCAGCTGCCTATCCCATAACACTGTTCGGCTATACCTAGCCGGCAGGCAACATTTCTTGTCCTTGCCGGACCCCGCAAACCTTCTTTATTCATGTCCCACGCTGGTTGAACCGTGCTTCGTGAAGTCCAGGAAATCCAACCGATGGTCGGTGACAAATGCTTACCCGAACGGGTGACATCCTTAAGGGTATTCCGACCATCCTGACTATCCCCTCGGTTGTTCTCTCCCCTAGCATGGTCCTACAAGCAGCCAGGTGTTGGCCTACTACAGGTTCCTGTGACCTGGAAAGTTCACCTGCGGTAATCCAGCGGGCCGAGAGCTATGTAGACGCTACTTAGCCTGATACAAAGATCACTTCGTACTTCCCCTAGCGGTTTCAAAGAGCAGCAAGTAAGCTCCAGCGTAGACATCCACTTTTACAGAATCGGTAACAGCGGGTCCCCAGACAATGTCATCGAATAGCTAGGCAGGTAGAAGTCTGCCTGCTTCATCCAGTACAGCTACAATCCTCAGGTGGAAATAAGCTCAGGAATCTGTTAAACTCACTCAGTGATCGAACTCAATCGATAAAGAGCAATTCCCTACCAGTATGTTTTTGCCCCCTTATTTTGGTATACCGTACGTTAGACCAGGGCACACCCTCAGGTCTATTTCAAGTGGTAAGTTTATGTTAACCCTGTTTGTCATCGTTATACGTATCGGTCATAGGGCTCTGAACCATAAGTTGAAAGGCCAGTATTGTGGCCTGTATTTATGGGAGGAGCCCGGAGGAGTAATTGATCAGCCCGTTCAGCTGTGTTCCTTATCAGCCAGTACGGTGGCCGGAATTTATGGGAGGAGCCCGGAGGGGTATTTAATCAGCCCATTCTGCTGTGTTCCTTGTCGGTTCCTGTGTGCAATACCCACCCTCCCATCCCCTTTTTAGGCCATTTCTCAAGGCATCATACTCCTCACAGAGTACTCATTTCACTTCATTTCATGTTCATTTCATTTAATCCTCATTTCTTATCTAGGGTATGCCCCCTTATTTTGGTATACCGTACGTTAGACCAGGGCACACCCTCAGGTCTATTTCAAGTGGTAAGTTTATGTTAACCCTGTTTGTCATCGTTATACGTATCGGTCATAGGGCTCTGAACCATAAATAAATGCATAAACGTTCTGATTGCTTAAGCATTCCTGTGTAGGTAATGAGGAAGGAGGTTGGATGAATACACAGACAGGCGTGTCATCAGATTATCGTGAGGTTTTTTCTTTTGCCTGTTCTTTGATTTAACCCTTAAGAGTTGCTTGGGGCTGTCAGAGACTGCCCTATAGACATTCAATTGTTGTCAAATTAAGACAAAAATGACTGGATCATTTCCAAGTTTCCGTACCTCTAGTAAAAACACATGAAGCTTTACTGCTCTAAATAGCACATTATTTGAAGTGGAACTAGTGGTATGTATGTTCCCTTTAGAAAAAAAATTTTGTTTAGTTAAATAACCTTAGCTAGTATTTACACAGCACCAATTACAAGAGCGCCAATCATCTAACTCATATACAAGTAGTCTTCATCAAGAAAGGCCACCAAAAGCATCCCTACAGCACCGCGATGATTAGGAATGAAAAGTGGCAGCCTAAGACATAAACTATTTATATAAATCAGCAAAACACATTAACATCTCGAATTTCAGCCGAGGCTCAGTCTGCCGTTTTTAAGCTTTCGGATGATTTTTGGACCAGACGGGAAAATCAACATTGAGGTTACACGATGTGCATGCCCTGGAGGCAGACCAGGCTCTGCTAGCTGTGCGTGAAGTGAGTTCAAAAGCATTATTCATATGTAGTTTTACATTAGAGCTCTTTCTAAGTTAATTTCTCAGGCTTAAAAAAAATTATGATTTAAAGGGGAATTACCATGTTTTCCTTTAAAACGCAGAGACTGCGAGCCAGGCCTTCTTGTCCACATCAGTGCCTGACCTGACAAATGCGCTTCTGGAAGAATGGTCATACATTCCCATAGACACACTCCTAAATCTTGTGGACAGCCTATCATATAAATGTACTCACCGAGGCCAAGATGCCGAGAGCGGTCGCTGTTGCGACTCGGCGCAGACCACCCCTGAAAGTGGCACAGAGAGTGGTTGCACCAAGAGGCACAAGCTACCAGTAGGACAGTCACTTGCTAGCAGATCAGCAGGTAGCTTGAGCAGAGCTGAGAGGTGATGTCCCGTGGGAAGGTCCGAAAGCAATGGTAGCAAGTCCGTAAGGCAAAGACAGAATCCAGGAGACAGGCCAGGGGTCAAACACAGTCCAGATCAGAAGACAAGTACCAGGAACGCTGAGACAGAAGGATAATCCAAGACAAGCCGGGGGTCGAACACAGGAGACAGCAGGTAAGTCCAGATGCAGGCTGAGGGTCAAACACGTTAGAAAGCAGGAGTCCAAGATCAAGCCAGAGGTCGGGTCAGGAGAAGATCAGCGAGGTCGATAAGGCAATCCGGGTCACAACGGGTAATACAGATAACAGAAGCAGACGTGGGAATCACAGGAAGCTGAAGACAAACCAGCAGTGTGTTTGGATGACCTCACTTCCTTTATAGGTCAGCGAGGGGTCACACCCTGTGTGTGTGTGCTTGTGTGCTTTCGTTTATTCCTCTTGCACACAGCTGTGCGCCGGAGTGCTTTAACCGTGCGCATCCTATGACAGTGCCCCCCCCCGAGGGGCGGCCTCCGGACGCCCAAGCTAGCCATCAATTCCGGATGTTGCTGATGGAATGTCTTTATTAATTTGGGAGCGTGAAGGTTCTTGGATGGTTCCCAGGAGTTATTTTCTGAAGGATACCCCTTCCATTTTACCAGGTATTGTATTTGTCTACCGACTTTCCTGCATCCTAGTAAAGCTTCTACTTCGAATTCATCTTCTCCATCGATCTTGATGGGTGGAGGAGGAGGCACTTCCCTTCCAGGAAAAGGACTAGGAACCAATGGCTTCAAAAGGGAGGCATGGAAAACAGGGTGTATCCTGTATGATTCAGGGAGGGCTAGTTCAAAGGCTACAGGATTTATTACCCTTTTGATTTTGAATGGTCCTATGAATCTGGGACCCAGCTTGCGTGTGGGACAAGGAAGTTTGAGATTGGTGGCAGATAGCCAGACTTCCTCGCCAATTTTAAAGGTAGGGTTCTCCTTCCTTCCCCTATCATGGTATTTTTTGTAATCATCCTGGGCCTTCTGTATGGTCTCCTGGATCCTTTGGAAATTAGATTGGATGGCGGCTATCCGATCTTGGACCGCAGGAACAGTGGATTCTGGGATGGAGTTGGGGAGGAAAGAAGGGTGAAACCCACAGTTGATCCAAAAGGGAGTCTGGTTGGTAGTTGTATGAATAGAATTATTGTAGGCGAATTCTGCATATGGCAATAGGGCCGACCAATCATTCTGAGATCCTGAACAAAAGCAGCGAAGATACTGCTCAAGGGTTTGGTTTGTCCGTTCCGTTTGCCCGTTACTTTGGGGATGATATGCCGATGACAAACAGATCTTGATTTCCAGTATCTTGCAGAGTTCTCTCCAAAATCTAGAGGTAAACTGTGGACCTCTATCAGACGTGATACTGCTGGGAACCCCATGGAGCCTGACAACCTCCTTAATAAAGAGATTGGCAGTTTCCAGAGCAGAGGGAGTACCGACCATAGGTAGGAAATGGGCCATCTTTGAAAGACGGTCGACTACTACCAGAATTGTGGTGAAACCTTCCGAGGGCGGTAGCTCCACAATAAAATCCATTGACACGTCTGCCCAAGGTCGGTCAGGAATGGGCAAAGGCCTTAACAGACCCCAGGGCTTGATCTTGGGACCCTTGCTACGCTGGCACGGTACACAAGAGGCAATGTAAGTCTGGCAGTCCTGTCTCCAACATGGCCACCAGAAAGAACGAGAGATCAGTTCCGCTGTTTTCTGTGTCCCAAAGTGGCCGGCCAATTTGTGATCATGACAAATCCTTAGAACTTGAGTCCTAATCTCAAGGGGAACGAAGACCTTGTTTCGGGCCCAAAACAGATTGTCACGTTTTTCCAAGGTAGATAGGACTGGGTCATTGCAATGGACTGAAGCTGTTTTGATGGCCGTAAGCAAGTCAGGCTGTGGGAGTAGAAGGAAGTTGTGAGGAGACAAGATCGTACTAGGCTCCGTTACCTGGGAAGACTCAGGGAACATGCGCGAGAGCGCATCCGCTTTGTTGTTCTTGGATCCGGGCCGGTACGAGATATGGAACTGGAATCTTGAAAAGAAAAGCGCCCAACGGGCTTGACGGGGTCTTAAGCGTTTGGCAGTCCGCAGATATTCAAGATTCTTGTGATCTGTGAATATTGTGATGGGATGAGTGGCTCCTTCCAAGAGGTATCTCCACTCCTCCAGGGCGAACTTGATGGCCAATAGTTCTCGGTCGCCTACGTCATAATTCCTCTCCGGTGGGGTTAGCTTCCGAGATGCGAAAGCCACCGGGTGTAACAAAGCTTTAGGCCCTTGTCGTTGAGAGAGGATGGCTCCTGTGGCTGTCTCTGAGGCATCTACTTCCAGTACGAATGGTAATACTGGATCGGGATGCCGTAAAATAGGAGCTGAGGTGAACAAGGTCTTTAGTTTGGTAAAGGCTACTTGGGCTTCTTGAGACCACTGAAATCGGGTATGTTGGCGGGTCAGCTGAGTAATGGGGGCGACTATTGAAGAGAACCCGGCGATGAATCTGCGATAAAAGTTAGCGAAGCCTATAAACCTTTGCACGGCTTTCTTATCCCTTGGAGCAGGCCATTCCAAGATTGCCTTGATCTTTTGGGGGTCCATGGAGATGCCCTCAGTAGAAATGATGAATCCTAAGAACTGAACTGTAGTTATCTCAAATTCACATTTCTCCGCCTTAAGGTACAGCCGATGTTGTCGGAGGATGGTGAGGACTTTCCGCACGTGGACCCTGTGGAGTTCAAGAGAAGCAGAGAAAATAAGGATATCATCTAAATATACCACTATAAAATTATCAAGATAGTCTCTGAAGATGTCATTTACTAGATGCTGAAATGTGGCCGGGGCATTGCACAGGCCAAAGGGCATAACAAGATATTCATAGTGGCCAAATCTTGATCTGAAGGCTGTCTTCCATTCATCCCCAGCACGGATTCTAATGAGATTGTAGGCCCCCCGCAAGTCCAGTTTGGAAAATACTTTGGCAGATCCTAAGCGCTGGAATAACTCAGGGATGAGTGGAAGTGGGTAGCGATTTTTGATTGTGACTTTATTAAGTTCCCTGTAGTCAACACATGGCCTAAGGGATCCATCCTTTTTTCCCACGAAGAAAATACCTGCCCCTGCTGGCGAAGAAGATGGGCGAATGAACCCCTTTTCAAGATTTTCATCAATGTAGGCTTTGAGAGCTTTTAGTTCAGTCTCGGATAAGGGGAAAATTCGTCCAAAAGGGATCTCAGAACCAGGTAACAGTTCAATGGGACAGTCATATGGTCTGTGTGGTGGTAGACAGTCAGCCTTCTTTTTATCGAAGACGTCCTTAAACTCGGAATAGACCTGAGGAATGTGCTGCAGGTGATCAGTGGTGGGGGCCACGGTCATACAAGGAGCTGGAACAGAATCAAAACAATGCTGCATACAGTAAGCGGATGTAAAGGACACTTCCTTCTTGTTCCAACTGATCTGGGGATCATGAGCCTGCAACCAAGGAAGTCCCAGGATGATAGGGAACATGGGAGATGATATTAGGTCGAAGCGTAGAAGTTCTCTATGGCCAGAGTCTGTAATAGTGAGCAAAGGTAGTGTCTCCTGTGTTACTGGACCTGAGAGTGGCAGAGATCCATCTGCTAAATGGACTAGAAGATGTGTTGCTTTATTCTGGCTTGGAATGCGTAGTTGCTGTGCGAGGGAGATGTCCAAAAAGCAACTACATGCCCCTGAATCAATCACGGCTGGGAGTGGGATCTTCTCTTCTGCCAGCTGTAGGGAAACAGAGAGAGTCACATAAGTTTGAGCAGGACCAACACTCTGGTAGTTCATTACACACCGTGGGGGCAACTTACGGGGTCTCACGGGACAGCTGTGAATGAAATATCCAAGCCCCCCACAGTATAAGCACAGATTGGCTTGGCGTCTTCGTTGTCGCTCTTCTGGGGTGAGACGAGGACGGACCAAACCTAGCTGCATGGGCTCCCCTTCCGAAGCTGAGGGACCCGAAGGAACCGGGATGGGCGGATACGGGATAGTGGCCTTAGGAAGCATCCAACTAGGCCGAGGGGCCTGGAGGCGTTCGGAGCGCCGCTCGCGCATCCGTCTGTCCAGTTTTGTAGCCAACTGGATTAATTCCTCCAGGGAGGCAGGAGTCTCTACTCGGGCCAACTCATCCTTTAGGTTCTCGGAGAGCCCCAACCGGTATTGATAACGCAGGGCCGCCTCGTTCCAGCTGGTGTCAGCTGACCACTTGCGAAACTCAACGGTGTAATCCTCCACCGGTCTTCTCCCCTGTGAGAGAGCATGCAGGGTAGCCTCAGCCGTGGCAGTACGCTGAGGGTCATCATATAATTGTCCCATAGCCTCAAAGAAGGTGTCCGTGGAGTTTAACAAGGGGCTTCTCTGTTCCATAAGGCTATGGGCCCAGGCCTGGGGTTCCTCAGCCAGAAGAGAGATAATAAACCCGACCTTGACAATCTCTGAAGAAAAGGTCCTGGGTTGCAAAGCCAAGTACAAGGAACATGCATTTTTAAAGGCTCTGAATTTCTTTCGGTCGCCTGAAAATCGCTCAGGCGTGGGTACTCGTGGTTCGGGTACTGCCATCATCATACCGGGTGGAGGCTGGACATGAGGTGTGGAGGCATCGCTGACTGAGGCCTGCGTAGGATTTGTGGGTGCCGGAGCTGTGGCTAGTCGCTGAAGCCTGCTGTCGATCTGCGCATAGCCATCCTGTAGTCTCTGTACTGCTTCTGTGAGTGCAGAGACTTGTTGGCACAGGACTTCTAATGGCGAACCCGCTCTGTTGGCCTCTGTCATGGCTGGTTTGTACTATCATATAAATGTACTCACCGAGGCCAAGATGCCGAGAGCGGTCGCTGTTGCGACTCGGCGCAGACCACCCCTGAAAGTGGCACAGAGAGTGGTTGCACCAAGAGGCACAAGCTACCAGTAGGACAGTCACTTGCTAGCAGATCAGCAGGTAGCTTGAGCAGAGCTGAGAGGTGATGTCCCGTGGGAAGGTCCGAAAGCAATGGTAGCAAGTCCGTAAGGCAAAGACAGAATCCAGGAGACAGGCCAGGGGTCAAACACAGTCCAGATCAGAAGACAAGTACCAGGAACGCTGAGACAGAAGGATAATCCAAGACAAGCCGGGGGTCGAACACAGGAGACAGCAGGTAAGTCCAGATGCAGGCTGAGGGTCAAACACGTTAGAAAGCAGGAGTCCAAGATCAAGCCAGAGGTCGGGTCAGGAGAAGATCAGCGAGGTCGATAAGGCAATCCGGGTCACAACGGGTAATACAGATAACAGAAGCAGACGTGGGAATCACAGGAAGCTGAAGACAAACCAGCAGTGTGTTTGGATGACCTCACTTCCTTTATAGGTCAGCGAGGGGTCACACCCTGTGTGTGTGTGCTTGTGTGCTTTCGTTTATTCCTCTTGCACACAGCTGTGCGCCGGAGTGCTTTAACCGTGCGCATCCTATGACACAGCCTACCCAGAAGAGTTGAAGCTGTTATAGCTGCAAAGGGTGGACAAACTCAATGTTGAACCCTACAGACTAAGACTGGGATACCATTAAAGTTCATGTGCATGTAAAGGCAGGCGTCACAATACTTTTGTTAAAATAGTGTATATGGTTAAATTGACTCCGTCACAGGCCTAAAGAATGTAAAAAAACAGGGCCTGGAAATGAAGAGTGTTTATAAACTTTTCCTCGGCCCATTCTTTTGATCTTTACTCTCTAGTAGAGCAACAGACCCTTCACATTCATCACACTGGGAGCGGTGGGTACCTTGTCTTCCGTTGTAAACCTGTTGTCCCTTCCATCGGCCTCTACGTTGTTACAGGATACACTAGTGATGTATAGGTATGGGCGAATGGTTCGGCCAAGCATAAGTTTGTGCCGAACCTTCAATGTACGGACATAACAGCTGGACAAACGGGACGTTCGACTGTTTGTTCGGCCCCCCAAACCATCCACAATACATTGCGGTGCTGAATTAGGTCACAGAGCACTGGCAGAGTTATGATTGGATACTGCCATCATGACTTTATCTCAGGGATCCTCAAACTACGGCCCTCCAGCTGTGGCAGAACTACGCATCCCATGACGCATTGTAAAACTTTGACATTCACAGACATGACTAGGCATGATGGGAATTGTAGTTTATGAACAACAGGAGGGCCATAGTTTAAAACCCCTGCTTTATCTAACCATGGCTCATTCCCGCCCCACAGTATAAAAGTATTCTTTCAATGGCAGGCATTTTCAGCGTGATTTTGGCGTGGAGAGAGATAGAACAGGGCTCTGTTCAGTGCTATTAGTTAGTTAGCATGCGATACTGTGCTATTTTGCTTCAATTGTCAGTGTAGAATATTAGTTTAGTGTCAGTCTAGGGATAGTGTGAGTGCAGTGAGGAGGACCATCATTCAGCTTTGCATAGTGTGCAGCTAGAGTAGGGACAGCTAAGATAGTTTCACTGTAGCGTAGTGAGACCGTGTCATTCATACATACATTAGTGTAGAGTAGGGACATCTCAGATATTTTCAGTGTAGTGTAGTGAGACCGTGTCAGTAATCTTTACATTAGTGTATAGCGTAAGGACAGTTCAGATAGCGTCAGTGTAATGACGGTTGAGCGTCGTCTATTTGATTGCGTTACTGCCAGTTTAACGCTATTTACTTCTGTGTGTGTTACTGCCAGTTTAATGCCATATAGTTTTCTGTGCATTACTGCCAGTTTATGCCATATAGTTTTGTATGTGTTACTGCCAGTTTAACGCCATATAGTTCTGTGTGCATTACTGCCAGTTTATGCCATATAGTTTTGTGTGTGTTACTTCCAGTTTAACGCCATATAGTTCTGTGTGCGTTACTGCCAGTTTAATGCCATATAGTTCTGTGTGCATTACTGCCAGTTTAATGCCATATAGTTTTGTCATAGTTTTGTGTGCATTACTGCCAGTTTAACACCATATAGTTCTGTGTACGTTACTGCCAGTGTTATGCCATATAGTTTTGTGTGCGTTACTGACAGTTTAACGCCATATAGTTTTGTGCGTTACTGCCAGTTTAATGCCATTTACTTTTGTGTGCGTTACTGCCAGTTTAACGCCATGTAGTTCTGTGTCTCACTGTATTTATTATCATTATATTGCAGTATTTTATAGTGTATCTGTGGAGTGTGTCTGTGTAGTGTGAGTACTCAAATTAAAGTGCACCAAACACCTCTTTACATTGATTGAAGTACATCTATGTACAGATTTTAACTTCTTCTTTAGATTTGCTTATGAACACCGCCCCCCCCCCCCCCCCCTCTCCCAATAATGTCTGGGAGGACAACAAGGAGAGGCAGATGTTCCCTTGGCACTGTAAGGGAGCCAGCGACAAATGTGTCCACAGGCAAAGGTGGTCATGGTGGTCAGCACTCGGGCAGTGCATCATTTCCTCTGTTTAGAGAGTTTACCCATGCTATCCAGCCACAGCATGCAGAGGAGGTGGTGGACTGGCTTACTAAACCTTCCTCATCCTCCTCATCCTCTGTCACTCAATCAGAGACAAGTGTGCAGTCCCCTGCAGTTACCAGAGTGGATAAACCTGCCTCCTTGTCCACATCAATTCTTGCCATAGCCCCAACATCAGCCATTGAGAAGTCAGCTGAGTTATTTGACCACAGCGTCATCCACTTGATCCTTGATGATGCCCAGCCATTACTGGATTCAGATGTTGGTTCTGAGGTTGAGGATGGCGGGAACATGAGCCTAGTGAGAGAGAGGAACACTGATAGACAAATTGGCATTCATGTTCCCCAAGCCGCAGCGTATTGCCAAGTTGTCTCCAGTGGTAATGATGAAGATGGAGGAGATGGAGATGATGATGATGAGGTCACTGATGCAAATTGGGTGCCAGATAGAGCAGAGGAGGAAACTGAAGGGGAGGCGGCACAACCCCAAGGAGGCTGACATCATCACATTCTGCAGCTGTTATCTCCCGACCCACTCACCAAAGCTCAGCTGTCTGGGCCTTTTTCAGTACTTCAGGAAATTGCACTGTTGCTATCTGCAAACTGTGTCTCAGGCACATCAATGGTGGCAAAAACACCAACTAAATGCATATCATTGTATTTTTTTTGCCTTGATCAAGAGCACCTCTATAGGGTTATGGTGGGTTATGGTGTCTACACCTGTTTGACAGGTGCATATGATTACAATTTTTTACAGCAAGGCCAATTCTTGCTTTCATCAAGAGTACCTCTATAGGGTTATGGTGGAAGGCACCACCGACACTCAAAGACCAACTTTTACACACCAGTTACTTCTATACAAAGTCAAAGTGACACCAGAATGTATTCAAAAAATCTCTAATCTTGTTGAGTTGTTGGGCTGCTCTGCATCCAGCGTGTTTTTAGAACGGGCATGCAGTGCTGCAAGAGGTTTCGTTACTGATCATAGAACGCATCTGTCCACAGACTCTGTGGACCGTTTGATTTTTATAAAAATGAATCGGTTCTGGATTACCAGCTATGAAGCACCAAATGCTGGTGTCCCTGATTAAGTCTTTTTGGGATGTGGAATCTCTGCAGGACTTTGAGGCTGCCTAGCTTTGAGGGTGTTTAATCATTTCATCTGGAAGAATGCTTTCGGTATAAGTTTCATGGGCACAGTTAATACCCAAAGACCAATTTTTCAGCACCTGTTTGACAGATGCATATCATTGCAATTGTTTTTGCCTTCATCAAGAGCACCTCTGTAGGGTTACGGTGGGAAGGTGCCCCCGACACCCAAAGAGTAATTTTTCTGCACCTATTTGACAGGTGCACATCATTGCAATTTTTTACAACAAGGCCAATTCTTGCTTTCATCAAGAGTACCTCTATAGGGTTATGGTGGAAAGGCGCTACCAACACCCAAAGACCAATTTTTACCCACCCATTACTTCTATACAAAATAAAAGTGACACCAGAATGTATCCAAAAAATCTCTAATCTTGTTCCCTGTGCACTACATTGTGGCCTCATCATACACACCGGCTCCCAGCTGTTGCTGAGCAAAATAAAGGCAGCTTGCAGAGAAAATGTCATTGGCTTTATAAATGCAATTATTGCTGCAGCAGATTCTAAACATGGTACAGATCTGCCACTTTACATGTAGACTAAGGGGACCCCCCTAGGCACTATATTGGAAGGAATATTTCATTTTTAGGCTTTCCCTTTAAAAATCAAAAAATCACTGCTCATTTAGAATTTTTTTTTTTTTTTATTGATACATGTCCCCCAGGGCAGGACCCAGACCCCTATAACCATTGTATTCCCAATTACTTGCATATAAGTCTTCAAAATTGGCACTTTTGATTTTTGATGTTCAGGTCCCATTGACTTTAATGGGGTTCATTATTTGGGTCTGAACATTTGCGGTGTTCGGAAGTTCTGGTGCGAACCAAACAGGGGTCTGTTCGGCCCATCCCTAGTGATGTATTAAGAAATGACAGCATGCAAAAGGGGGGGCACAGGGGTCTGACAGTCCTGGAAGTGTTGAACGGGAAGATTCTTCAGGCATCCTTGGCTCTTAAAAAAGCAAATGCCAGGGGAAAGTATAAGTGACTATTTCTGCTGAGGAAGTCCAATCAGAGGTCAATACTCGTGCAGAGGGGAGGAACCAAGCCTGTGACGTCATGCAGCCACGGTGGTGAGCGAGTGGACGCTCTTATTATACACACATGCGAGTGTTTGTTTCTATCTTGTAAGTGTCATCTTTTATTTTAATACATATTACAGGACACTGGAAACGAGTACCTAGGAGTGGAGGAGTATCTAAGGAGAGAGGCTGTCTGTATGGGAGAACAATCTTCTATCTATGTGAAACATATTGAAACACAATGAGTAGCTGAGACTGCAAAAGGGCGGATGGTGAACAGTTGATCCTCAGTAGAAGGGAGAGATCATTGAAGATAGTTATGCTTGAGTCTGCCTGAATCATTCTTGAGGTGAGCAGGTAAAATAGCTGGTGGAGGTGTGCACAAACATTAAGTGTTTAATGAAAAGCACGGTGGTGAAAAGATTATCACAGAAAATCACACCAATCAAAAATTGTGTTTATAATAAGGGCTTTTTATGTTGTGTGCTAATATAATGATTAGATTTTTATGTATTATTTGCAAATGGTGTGGTAGTAGAGTTATCACTATAGTAGCAATGCACTATATATATATATATATATATATATATATATATATATATATATATATATATATATATATGTATATATATATACATATGTATATATATATACATATACAGATATGTGTACAATATAAGTGACTATAACAACGTTGTTTCTTGGCCTAGGCTGACAAGGCCCAGGCCTAGGGCGTCACTTTGCGAGGGGTGGCAAAACAACCCCCCTCATAAAAAAAGCCTCCTCCCGGCTCTGCCTCCTGCAATAACAGTCCCCGGCTTGCTGTAGCCCAGTGTTATGGGGCGTACTTGGCAGGAACTGGTGCTCCCCCAGCTGCACTTATGCAACGGGCAGAGGTGGAGCCTAATGCTCCACCTAGCCTCCTCCATGGCATTCACCCACCTGTCGTAGGAGAGAGGAGGATGGGGGGAACCCCCAGGCCTGAAACCTCCCATCAAACAGTCATAGTAATTCTCATTGTGCAGCTGTTCTTCTTCTCGGTCTCTATGGTGTCCAAGGCTCAGAGCAATGCTAAGGGTGAGTGTCAGGCTTCAGCTGTCTGTGTTTATTGTACAGTTTAGGCATCAGGGAAAGTTTTTCTATCCTAGCAAATGAGTACAAGCGCCTCACCCAATGTTAGACTAGTCCCATCTGCAGGGAAGAGCAACGCCTGTAATTTGATGAGAACTATTGTGACAGCACTTGTTACATATAGCACTTTGCTTTATATTTATATCACTGCTTGGACATGGGATGTGTGCTTAACTACAGATCTGCCATTCATAATTTTTCTATTTCCCATATTTAGTTAATGCTGAGATGTTCTGCCGTGACTTTACTATATAGAACATTTACATTGATTAAAATGCAATAAGAGACCCTTACTGGGGCAATATGAGACTGCATTGATGGGCACTGATGAGGTTGCTTTGATGGGCACTGGTGAGGCTTCACTGGTGGGCACTGATGAGGTTGCCTTGATGGACACCAGTGAGGCTTCACTGATGGGCACTGATGAGGTTGCGTTGACGGGCACTGGTGCGGATGCATTGATGAACACTGATGAGACTGCATTGATGGGCACTGATGAGGCTGCATTGATGGACACTGATCGGGCTGCATTTATGGACACTGGTGCAGCTGCATTGATGAGCACTGATCAGGCTGCATTGATAGGCACTGGTGAGGCTGCATTGATAGGCACTGATGAGGCTATGTTGATGGGCACTGCTGAGGTTGAATTAATGGGCACTGGTGAGGCTGCATTGATGAGCACTGATCAAACTGCATTGATGGGCACTGGTGAGGCTGCATTGATTGACACTGATGAGGCTGCATTGATGGGCACTTAGCAGGCTGCATTGATGGTCACTGGTGCGGCTGCATTGATGGACATTGATGAGGCTGTGCTGATGGGCACTGGTGAGGCTGCATTGATGGGCACTGATCAGGCTGCATTGATGGGCATGGATGAGGCTGCGCTGATGGGCACTGATGAAGCTGCATTGATGAGCATTGATAGACTGCATTGATGGGCACTGATGAGGCGGCACTGATGAAGCTGCACTGATGGGCACTAATAGGCTGCATTGATTGGCACTGATACGCTGCATTGATGGGCACTGATGAGGCACAGATGACACGGCGAGTTTTAAACATGAAGGGGTTTGGCCATGATGGGAATGGGTGGGTCATATTTAAATTAGGGGGTGCACGAGTAAGGTCAGGCCAAGAGCAGCACAAAACCTAAATACACCTCTGGTTAATAAACCCTCTTCTTCTGCAGGTTCAGCTTTTTTTTAATTTTTTAATGTGGCTTTTATTTGATTAAATACATTTCAAAATCAATTTTTTTTTCATTTGTAAAGGCGGTTATATGTCACATATGTAGTGCTTTACATCCTTCTAGTTACATTTTGAAATATATTTGACATCCTGCAATTTTGTACTGTTGACTAGCAAATATGTGCCACTAAGCGATTCATAACACACAAGTATGCACTACTGGCCAATATATTAGCTGAGCACATATTTGTTGGTCAAGCATGTGCTGCCCCACTAGTATCATTGGAGGAAACAGAATGTAAAGTGATATATTAATTGAATACGCTGCACTAAAAATGATATACCGTAGATTGCAGTGTATACTATACTAAAATTAATCAAATTAATATAACTAATAAATGGATATGTAATTTTCATAATATATTATTGGAGTCAATTCAGAGAAGAAATTTCCAAAAAGATGATTTTTTTTTATTACACTATTTTTATGGCTTATTTACAACATATTTAGTTGTACTTCAACATCGCAACTTTGCATTTTCAAACTCTTTTTAGACTTGGCTAAAAAAACTTGTGTGAGAATTATTTTTATCAACCTTTGTAAACAAGTTCTGCATTTCAATATCTTCTTTTAGAAGTAGTGCTGGCATGGAAAACAGTCTCTGCGATCCCCCCCCCCCCCCCCTTCTTTTCACATTCTGTATTTAAATAATTTAGAAGGTGAAGAGCTCCTACAGGAGACTGTAGGGAGTTCACTCGTTAAGTGCAAATTTGGCAACACCGGGCTGTGTGCAGACAGCATGCAGTTGGACAACATGCGGTTGGCACTGACAAAAACTAAACCCAATTTGGGAGGGGGATTATAGGCCTGATTTAAAAGATTTGTTCCCTGGTTTGTTAGCGTCAAGCGATATAATAGAACAAAACAGCAGAAAACGTATTGCTCCCAACTGTCCCTCAATTGGTGTACTGTCCCTCTTTTGGGACCAATCTCTCTGTCCTTCTTTCCTCCTTAGTAGAACCTCTTGATTTGATGTGTACACCGGTGGAGGCTGAAACAAACTGAAAAATACTGAAAAAAAACCCATTATATGCAGCCACTTGTGCCCATCATATGACATCACTTTTGGCTCATCAAATGTCACCACTTGTGCCCCATTAAATGCCACAACTTGTGCCCATCATATGCAGCCACTTGTGCCCCATCATATGCAGCCACTTGAGCCCATCAAATGCAGCCACTTGAGCCCATCAAATGCAGCCAATTGTGCCCCATCAAATGCAGCCAATTGTGCCCCTTCATATGCAGCCACTTGTGCCCATCAAATGCTGCCACTTGTGCACATCATATGCCACGACTGTGACCCCCGCCCACCCACTGTCTGCCCGGCACTTACCCCGTCTTAGTGGTGGGTCAGGCAGCGGGTGACTGCTGTGAGCTGTGGGACGGTTCCTGTGTCCTCCATGCTTCCCCTCTTCTATTTTTCCGTTCTGCTAGGCACCCAGTCGGAGCACCTATGCCTTCAGCCAATCAGGTAATGGGTATTAGACCCGTGCTACCTGATTGATGGAGAGGCGGTTTAGTGTTAGAAAAGCAAATAAATAATAATTTGCTTTTCTAACACATCTGGGTGGACAATGCTCTGCACTCCAAGTCCACCTTTTTTTAAACCTATTAGAGCCTAAAATACCCCGCCGCTGAAATTCAGGCGCCCAGTGTCTGAAAAGGGCTCGGACACCTAAATAGGGGGTGGCAGTGGGGCCATGGATGCAATCTATCCATTAGTCATATGGGGGGGTGGCGTGACAGAGGGGGCAGCGCCTGTGCGCCCCTAGTGGAAGGGCCACCCCTGGTGTACACCTATATAAAAAAGTGCGCAATTTAACCTACATCCATACAATATACCCTCCAACCTTATTCAATGTGTTATTATGAAAAGCCTGTATAAATGAAAAGTAGTAAAAAAAAAAAAAGCAAATGTGAGTTTAATCAACAATTTTCTGCATATTCTGCAATGTTTGAGTAACTAGGAATGTGTCCTTTGCCTATATATATATTGTATTAGAAGGTTTAAAAGCTGGAAGATTTAAAATGTAAGTAAAAAAAAACAGCAAAGGGGATGGTACTTATATTTAATGTCTTGTGCTGCTGGCTGCTGCTTTAGTTGAGATTCAAAATCCTCTTCTGCATATATTTTGGAGCAGCCCAAAGTTTCGCCCATTTTGGAATGTGTCAAACAGTTAGGGCTCATATACACTTGCTTCAAAACATGGCTTCGGGCACACTTTTTTAAAGCTCTCTGAACGTCAGTCAAAGCTCAAAGTCACTAAATAAAATGGCTAGCTTACGGTCCTGTTTACACCTTGCCTTTGCTTTGCTTCAAAAATGATACCCTGTGTAGCTTTAGTAGTGCTTCAAAGTGTCTTCAAACTCTCCATAGAAGTCTATGACAAAGCTTGCTTGAAGCACCTGCAGCTTTTATTCAGCATTGCTTTGTTTAGGAGAAATTACAGGTATGAGATATCCACACACACAGGGCATTCGCCAAGCTTCATTAAAGCTTTAAAGAAGCACCACCGAAGCATGAAAGCACCACAAAAGCATCCTCGAAGCACCACCAAAGCATCATTGAATCACCACCGAACCACCACCGAAGCATCACCGAAATATCCTTGAAGCACCAACGAGGCATCATCGAAGCACCACTGAAGCATCATTGAAGCACCACTGAAGCATCATCAAAGCACCACTGAAGCATCACTGAAGCATC
The DNA here is from genome assembly GCF_037356315.1 of Lithobates pipiens. Lineage (NCBI taxonomy): Eukaryota > Metazoa > Chordata > Amphibia > Anura > Ranidae > Lithobates > Lithobates pipiens. The sequence goes on from NW_027507764.1 coordinate 73,329,225, forward strand.
AAAAACACACGTTGAAGCAGTAAGTGTTTTATCGTGTGTTGAAGTCAAAGTGACTGTAAGCCCTAAGTAGTGATAGACGAACTTCCGACGGGACATTTCGTAAATGCGAACCGCAAATGTTTTGCGGCGGACCCCATTGACTTTAATGGCAGGCGAACCTTAAAAACTTTCAGGTCATATTTCCAGCCACAAAATACTTATTAGCTGTGCACACATAGTCCCACAACATGGACACTGACATAACAAAAGTATTAAGTGAATCTGGGATTGACAACGACAAGCATTCTTTTTTTTAATCTGTGAAATTTTGACAATTCAGGAGTGCATGAAGGCCATGGAGGAGAGGCAAGGGTAGGCTATGAAAGGGGTGCAGGAGATGATCAGTGCCACAGTCAGGGCAGCGCAGTCCGGTGCCAGTGTCCCAGTGTGCCAACCTGTGCTTGAGCCCCTCCCTCTGCCCGGCCCTTACCCTCACCTATGCAGGGCTCCACTGCGGTGGTCCAGAGGTGTTAGTCCAGTGCTGATCCTCAGCCATGGTTCTGGCACTGCCTGCTGATTGGCTGATTGAATCTCCCTCACTGTCTGAAACCAGCACCGTGATAGAGACTGAGCACTGACACCAACACCGTGATAGAGAGCACTGACACCAGCACCGAGATAGAGAGCACTGACACCAGTACCGTGATAGAGAGCACTGACACCAGCACCGAGATAGAGAGCACTGACAACAGCACTGTGATAGAGAGCACTGACACCAGCACTGTGATAGAGAGCACTGACACCAGCACTGAGATAGAGAGCACTGACAACAGTACCGTGATAGAGAGCACTGACACCAGCACCGAGCTAGAGAGCACTGACACCAGCACCGAGCTAGAGAGCACTGACACCAGCACCGTGATAGAGAGCACTGACACCAGCACCAAGATATAGAACACTGACACCAGCACCGTGATAGAGAGCACTGACACCAGCACCGAGATAGAGAGCACTGACACCAGCACTGTGATAGAGAGTACTGACACCACACCAGCACCGTGATAGAGAGAGCACTGACACCACACCAGCACAGAGATAGAGAGCACTGACACCAGCACTGATACCAGCAACTCGCTGCGGGACCCAAAAATATGACACCGCCCAACCTCTTCAAACAGGAGGGTACGGGCATATAGTACGGTGTGCTTTTTTTGTACAAGGAAGTGAGCCAAAGGTAGAAAAAAGGTCTGTGTGCTTGATTAAATAAATTGTTTATAGAGTTATGCATATACATGGTCTACTGGTCACGTGTTGAATTCCTCCGAGATCCATGCCTCATTCATTTTTATAAATGTGAGGTAGTCAACAACTACCTTTCGGACAGGACACTGAACGAGGAGCAAGCCGACAGTTCCATTGCAAATTGGGCAAGCTCTGGCCAGAGGTCAAGCCTGTCCACCCAGTAGTCCAGAGGTTCATCACTTCTCAGAGCGTCCACATCGACCGTTATCCCGATGTAGTCGGACACCTGTCGGCCTATGCGTTCCCTGATGCTGAATCCGGATGAGACCTGTCGATGGTTCGGCTGAAAGAATTATCTCATATCTTCTTGCAGGCGCTGTTGGATTGGTACCCGCAACTCTTTCTCTGGGAGTGAGAATTCCTCCTCTGCCAGCGCACGCAAAAGCAGAATGCAGCATTTCTCGAAGCAAGGTCTGTAAGTGCTCCATTCTGACATCCCTCTGTGATGGTGGTAACATTTCCGCCATTTTGTGTTTGTACCAGGGGTTTAAGTACGTTGCCACCCAGTACTGGTCCTTGACCCTTATGCTTTTTATACGGAGGTCCCTGTTAAAACACTGGAGCATGAAGGCCCCCATTTGCACTAAACTGGAAGCGGTGTGGTGGCTTGGCTCCTGCTCATCATCAGGATAATGTCGTCCTCCTCGTTCTCCTCTCCCCATCCACGCACAACAACAGGGATCCCAGAAAGGTTTAAAGCATGCTCTTCTTGCTCCTCCTCATCCGCCCCGACACCATCCTCCTCTGACTTCTCTTCAGACTCCTGTTGTTGACTTGTCTCAGATAGAGTAGCCCCCCCTGGGAATTCATCCAGCATTGCAACTTCCTCATCTTCCTGCTTCTGCTCCTCCACGGCTTGATCAATGACAGGACGCAGTGCACGCTCCATAAAGAAGGCATAAGGTATGATGTCACTGATGGCGCCATGGCTGCGACTGACCAGTTTGGTGATCTCATCAAATGGCCAAATAAGTCTGCATGCGTCGCGCATGAGCAGCCACTGGCGCGGTGAAAAAACCCAAGCTCTCAGAACCTGTTCTGCCAGGTTCATACAGGTAGTCATTAACTGCACGTTTCTGCTGGAGCAGCCTATCAAGCATATAGAGGGTTGAGTTCCATTGCATCGGGCAATCGCAAATAAGACGTCTGACTGGCAGATTGGGTCGCCGCTGAATGTCAGCAAGGCGAGCCATGGCCGTATAAGATCTTCTGAAATGGGGCAAGATTTTCCTTGCCTGCCGCAAGATGTCCTGGGCCCCAGGGTATTTGACGAATCGCTGCACGACCTAGTTTAAGACGTGTGCCATGCATGGCAAGTGTGTAATTTTGCCCTGTTGCCTGTGAATGCAAAGCTGAAAGGAGTGCAGGGCCAGTGTGGCTCTTGGCTTCCAGGCACAACAGACGCAGCACAGCATGGCAACGTCTCACCTGGCATGTCGAATAGGTTCTGGGGATCTTGGGCGGCGCAGCGGAAGAGACGCTAGCAGCGGAAAAGGAGGAGTAAGCCGAGGAGGAGAGGGAGGAGGATGGAGTAGGAGGAGGAGAAGAAGAGCCAGGCCTGCATGCAATCCGTGGCGGTAAAACCAAATCTACATGGGTGCCACGGGTTACATGCTTGACGGCCATCAGAAGGTTCACCCAGTGGGCAGTAAAAGTTATAGACCACGTGTCTGTGGTCAGATGTATCTTGGCACCGACACTGTGTGCCAGAGATACATTCACTTGCCGCTGAACATGGCCATATAGCTCTGGGATGCCCTTCTGTGAGAAATACTTCCTTCCTGGGACCTTCCATTGTGGTGTTCCAATGGCCACAAATTTGCGAAAGGCCTCCGAGTCCACCAGTTTATATGGCAGTAGTTGGCGGCTATCAGTTCTGACAAGCCAGCCGTCAGCCGTTGGGCAAGAGGGTTATCCGGCATCATAATTTTTTTACGCTCAAACATTTGGCCCACGGAAGCCTGCCTTTTTGCAGAAAAACGTGAGTAAGGCATGATGGAAGGTGGAGTGGAGGACAATTGTGAGGAGAGAGGAGAAGGAGAAGTAGAAGACGAAGCTGGACGGTGAGAGCCTGGAGTGTGGCTTTGTGGGTTCCATTGCTCCCACTGGGCTCGGTGATGGCAGCTCATATGCCTTCTTAAGGCGGTCGTCCCTAGGTGAGTGTTGGGCTTACCGCGACTTATGTGTTGACTGCAAAGGCTGCAGATGGCAACACTATTGTCAGCAGCGGATACGTTAAAAAAAGCCCACACTGCGGAGCCATGTGCCGGCGTTCTTGGAGCGCCAGATGTGACCGTACATGGTTGATGCCTCAATACTGATACATTAGCAGTCTGGTTTGTGCCTCCTGTGCAATCTAAGTTCCACCTGCTTCTCCTCCCTATCTGCTGGTTCATATCTCTGAACTCCCCTCCTCTTCCTCTCTTGTGAGCAACCACGTGACATCACTAGACACGTCATCATCTACGTCACCTTCCCCACCGCTATAATTAGAGATTTCGGAGTAGGCAGCAACACCGGGGACCAACCTCCTCCTTGGGCTGATCTGGGTACTGTCGTCAGACTGCTGAGTGCCGGTTGTTGCTACCTCCTCTTCCTGATCCAATGCCAAGAGTGGCTGCGCATCGGCAATGTCTTGTGATGGATCGGAAAATAATTTCTGTGACTCAAGTGGAGGGTATATGGTGGTGGTGTTGGTGGTAGTGTCTTTGGGGGTGCACACAGCAGAGAGTGAAGACAAGTGTGCAGATCGAGAGGATGAGGAGGGTGCAGAAGAGTAAGGCTGAGTGAGTCACTCAACCAAGTCTGGTGCGTCCTTTGACGTAATCGAACGCACCTTCTGCAATTTGCCACTTTGGCTCAAGCCTGTTGCTCCTGCCCTACCCCTACCACCCCTGCGGAAAGGCCTGCCTCTTCCTCTGCCTGTCATTTTTTAAATGACCCTGTGACAAAAGTCTCTAGAGAAGTGCAGTATATGTGGAAAAAGGTATATAACACCCCACTTCAATCTGTCGTTTTGTGGGGGCCACTGGTCTATCACACCAGTTATAGTACTTTTTTCTAATTGCGTTTGTCACTCTTTGTAGTATCGCTGCAGAACCACTCAGCAGTCACAATGCTGCACAGTGGAAATGCACTATACTATAATTTCTATATGTGCAAGTATTTTATACGTGTATTACACCCCTATATACTGCACACCAAATAGTGCACCTATACCAGTCCTTAAAAGGACCTTTGTGGACCTAATAGTAGCTAGCTAGTAGCTAGTGAATTGAAGACTGTCCCTGCTCCAAAAACCAAACTGTCCCTCCCGACACTGAGAAACTACAGCTGCAGAATCGGTCAGAAGCACTGCATGCAGTGCACTATAATATGCTTTCTATATTTGAAAGTATATTATACATGTACAACCCTATATACTGTACACCTATAAAAGGACCTTTGTGGACCTAGTAGCTAGTGATTTGCAGACTGTCCCTGCTCCAAACACCAAACTGTGCCTCAGTCCCTACACTGATAAAAGACAGCCGCAGAATCGGTCAGCACTCAGCTCAGCAGCACAGCAGTCAAGTATAATAGGCTTTCTATATTTGAAAGAAAGTATATTATACGTGTATAACCCTATATACTGTACACCTATACCAGTCCTTAAAAGGACCTTTGTCGACCTAGTAGCTAGTGATTTGCAGACTGTCCCTGCTCCAAACACCAAATTGTCCCTCCCGAACACTGATGAAAGACAGCTTTAGAATCAGTCAGCACTCTGCAGCACAGCAGTGCACCATAATATACTTTCTATATTTGAAAGAAAGTATATTATAGGTGTATTACAGCCCTATATACTGTACACCTATACCAGTCCTTAAAAGGACTTTTGTGAACCTAATTGTAATAGCCAATTAGCTAGCTAGTGATTAGACTGACTGTCCCTGCTCCAAACAGCGTCCTTTCCCTACACTGACAAAAGACAGAATGTAAAATGGCCGCCAGATCAGGTCTATGTGTAAGGTAGGGGTATGTCCAATTGTCCATGTGCTGAAATGTCTCAATTGGCTGTCCTGTACCCTATGATGGATGTGTCATGGGTCAAAGTTCTTCACAATGTAAACAAATATGGCCGCCACGAACAGCGCCAGAAGTCTGCCGGTTTGGCGAATCGCGAACAAGCAAAATTTGCGGCGAACCGACCGCCAGGCGAACCGCAAGGCCATCTCTAGCCCTAAGTGCTTCAGCTTACTTCAGTAGATCTGGGCCAGCATTCCATAAGCTATCTATAACATCCTAAAAAGGTGCTGCTTTTCCATTGTACGTTTTCCTTAACAATCCACCTATTAAACGCTGCCAAGCCATGTATTCCAGCTGTATGGAAGCAGCCAATTACCCTCTCAGTCTCCCTGTGGCTAGTTAAAACTGACACATTAGGGACATGGAAAGTCTTATGGCTTCTCTATATAACAGAGACAAAAGATTTTGTAATACTTGGTACCCCTTGGTGGCATTCACATGCTCCTCTGCGTACCAAGACATGCTACATCCTTCTGATGTAGGGCTGCCTTAAATTGCATGGAGAGTACCCCATGGCTCATCCTCCGGGATCAGATTATGAAGTGCATTTTAGGCACTTGCAACGTGCACATAACGGTCATGTGATTGTCTGCCTCTCCAAAGAATGGAGGAGAGGGTTAGAAGGGGCAAGCATAGTTGGCACTCTTGACAAGTGCATATGATAGGTCCCTCGGCTTGTATTAACCTCCACATCACCAAAAGATTATGGCTGCGTAGGTATGGTGAAGGGGTGGGGGAACACAGGACTTTGGTATTTAACTAACACTGGCATTGAATGTAAATACCATCCACTGTGCTATTTATTTATTTCTTTTTTTGTTGACTAAACTTGGACTGTAATCAAATATGATGCGCACATGTATGCCCTTGAAATGCATACAGTGCCTTGCGAAAGTATTCGGCCCCCTTGAACTTTTCAACCTTTTGCCACATTTCAGGCTTCAAACATAAAGATATAAAATTTTAATTTTTTGTGAAGAATCACCAACAAGTGGGACACAATTGTGAAGTGGAACGAAATCTATTGGATAATTTACACTTTTTTAGCAAATAAAAAACTGAAAAGTGGTGCGTGCAAAATTATTCGGCCCCTTTACTTTCAGTGCAGCAAACTCACTCCAGTAGTTCAGCGAGGATCTCTGAATGATCCAATGTTGCCCTAAATGACTGATGGTGATAAATAGATACCACCTGTGTGTAATCAAGTCTCTGTATAAATGCACCTGCTCTGTGATAGTCTCAGGGTTCTGTTGAAAGCGCAGAGAGCATCATGAAGACCAAGGAACACACCAGGCAGGTCCGTAATACTGTTGTGGAGAAGTTTAAAGCCGGATTTGGATACAAAAAGATTTCCCAAGCTTTAAACATCCCAAGGAGCACTGTGCAAGCGATCATTTTAAAATGGAAGTATCAGACCACTGCAAATCTACCAACACCTGGCCGTCCCTCTAAACTTTCAGCTCAGACAAGGAGAAGACTGATCAGAGATGCAGCCAAGAGGCCCATGATCACTCTGGATGAACTGCAGAGAACTACAGCTGAGGTGGGAGAGTCTGTCCATAGGACAACAATCAGTCGTACACTGCACAAATCTGGCCTTTATGGAAGAGTGGCAAGAAGAAAGCCATTTCTCAAAGATATCCATAAAAAGTCTTGTCTAAAGTTTGCCACAAGCCACCTGGGAGACACACCAAACATGTGGAAGAAGGTGCTCTGGTCAGATGAAACCAAAATTGAACTTTTTGCCCACAATGCAAAACGATATGTTTGGCGTAAAAGCAACACAGCTCATCACCCTCAACACACCATCCCCACTGTCAAACATGGTGGTGGAAGCATCATGGTTTGGGCCTGCTTTTCTTCAGCAGGGACAGGGAAGATGGTTAAAATTGAGAGGAAGATGGATGCAGCCAAATACAGGACCATTCTGGATGAAAACCTGTTGGAGTCTGCAAAAGACCTGAAACTGGGACGGAGATTTATCTTCCAACAAGACAATGATCCCAAACATACAGAAAAATCTACAAAGGAATGGTTCACAAATAAACGTATCCAGGTGTTAGAATGGCCAAGTCAAAGTCCAGACCTGAATCCAATCGAGAATCTGTGGAAAGAGCTGAAAACTGCTGTTCACAAACGCTCTCCATCCAACCTCACTGAGCTCGAGCTGTTTTGCAAGGAAGAATGGGCAAGAATTTCAGTCTCTCGATGTGCAAAACTGATAGAGACATACCCCAAGCGACTTGCAGCTGTAATCGCAGCAAAAGGTGGCTCTACAAAGTATTAACGCAAGGGGGCCGAATAATTTTGCACGCCCCACTTTTCATTTTTTTATTCGTTAAAAACGTTTCAAAAATCCAATAGATTTCGTTCCACTTCACAATTATGTCCCACTTGTTGGTGATTCTTCACAAAAAATACAAATTTTATATCTTTATGTTTGAAGCCTGAAATGTGGCAAAAGGTTGAAAAGTTCAAGGGGGCCGAATACTTTCGCAAGGCACTGTATAAGCATCTTAGGACTACACATATGTACAAAAGTCAAGGACATGTCCCCATGGTCATAACAGCCTATTTTCTAACATATCTTCCTGGCTCACAAGAGCAGGCAACCATCGATTTCAAAGCGGAAGGATGAGGTGTTACAATGTCCTTTAGGTTGATATTGCTGTTGTTCTCTGTTTTCTTTAGGGAGATTTCCCAGATAATGATTCTTCTGGTGTCACTTGTATCAGGGTATGAAAGGGTCTTACTGGGACAGGAAATGGGGTGAAATCTCACCAATGGGGACATACACAGGAATAAAACCTAAGTTGTATAGACCATCCGATCTAAAAAAATAAATAAAAAAGAAAAGTTTTGGCTGCAGTTGAGTTTTATCATTAGACATAGCTTTCCTATGTTAGTAAATGAATGGGGTTGATTTATTATAGGTAAATAAACTGTGCACTTTGTAAGTGCAGTTGCTCCAGAACTTAGTTATTATTATTATTATTATTATTCAGGATTTATATAGCGCCAGCAATTTACGCAGCGCTTTACAATATAAAAAGGAGACAATACAGTTACAATACAATAAAATACAAGAGGACTAAGAGGGCCCTGCTCAGAAGAGTTTACAATCTAATAGGGTGGGGCAGGTTGTACAAAAGGTTATAACTGTCGGGAATGAGCTGATGGAAGTGGTAGGAGATTAGTTGGAGACATGATAGGCTTCCCTGAATAGATGAGTTTTCAGGGATCGCCTGAAGGTAGCAAGATTAGGTGATAGCCAGACAAGTGGAGGCAGTGAGTTCCAGAGGATTGGAGAGGCTCTGGAGAAATCCTGGAGACGAGCATGGGAGGAGGAGATGAGAGAGCTTGAGAGTAGGAGGTCTTGAGAAGAACGGAGGGGACGATTTGGGTGATATTTGGAGACAAGATTGGTGATGTAGCTCGGGGCAGAGTTGTGAATGGCTTTGTATGTTGTGGTTAGTATTTTGAATTTAATCCGCTGGGTGATTGGGAGCCAGTGTAGGGATTGGAGAAGAGGGTTGGCAGACACTGAGTGGTTGGTAAGGTGGATAAGTCTGGCAGCAGCATTCATGATAGACTGAAGGGGGATAGCCTATGGAGAGGCAGGCCAATGAGAAGGGAGTTGCAATAGTCAAGGCGAGATATAACGAGGGAGTGAATGAGGAGCTTGGTGGTTTCATTTGTTAAAAAGGGGCGAATTTTAGAGATGTTACGGAGGTGAAATCTACAAACTTTTGACAACGATTGGACTTGGGGCTGAAATGACAAGTCAGAGTCTAGGATTACACCGAGTACCCTGGCGTGAGGCTTGATGGTTGCATTGTTGATTTTGATGGAAAAGTCATGGAGGGGGGCATGTGCAGGGGGAATATTAATAGCTCAGTTTTAGAGAGGTTTAGTTTAAGGAAGTGGTGTGACATCCATGCTGATATGTCGGTTAGCAGGTTAGTAATGTGAGAGGAGACTGAAGGTGTGAGGTGAGGAGTAGACAGATAGATTTGGGTGTCATCGGCATATAAGTGGTATTGGAAGCCATGGGCGGTTATCAAGTGACCAAGGGAGGAGGTGTAAATAGAGAAGAGAAGGGGTCCAAGAACAGAGCCTTGGGGGACCCCCACAGAAAGAGGCAATGGAGAGGAGGAGACAGAGTTGTACGTGACACTGAAGGAGCGCTGTGATAGATAGGCAGAGAGGTAGAGAACCAGGAAGGTTGCTATTTAAAGGAAAACCCCGGTGTCTCTGCACTAAACCTAACAAAGCAAAAATAGCAGCCATTTAAATCAATATAAAAAACCCACACATATACAGTATATTTATATATAAAAGTTGAAATAAAAGTGTTGTTATACTTGATGCATTGCCGCTACTCCTTTCTCTGCTCAAGTCAAGACTAGGAAGCCCTCTACTGACTTTCAATAATCGTTTTTTTGATCTGGTCAATCTGAGCATGCATTGAGCACTGGAAAATATATAACATTGCAGGGTAAGGTCTTTTTAAGATGGGTGGTTGGTAAAAACGAGTGGCTGAGCAGCGTTTTTAACTCCGGGTGCAGAGTTTGACAAGCAGCACCATGTGTCAAGTTTGCCCATTGAGGGCCATGCCTCAATCACGTCCAACGATGTAGTAGTGCGGCATTATAGGGTTAAAACAGGAAGTGAAGAGGCAATATAACAAATCCTCAACACTTGTCTGAAATGCGATCTGAACACGGATCGCTCATAAGAGGGCAAGGCACTCCACCGATAGCAGGGAGGAGCACTAAATGTGAGCAGGCCATGTTAATGTGGCACCAGAATGGCACCCTGAACACCACAAGGCTTATGAAAGACAAAAACATTTGCTTGTGATTATATAATAAAGTTACATTTTTTTTTTTTTATTGAAAAAAAAAAAAACCACATTGTAGACTTAATGGATAAGTGCACTGTCATAACGGCTTATTTCTTTTAAGGTATCCAGGTAAATCAAGAAAGACTGTAAGTATACAGTATATACTCCCATTTTCTGCTCCATGACCCCACTAAGCCATAGTGTGATAGGGTCCCCTTTGGAAGAGTTGTCTCTATCAATGATCTTGAAAGGCAAGGTACATTCACGTCATTTTTATTTAGTAGTGTGATAACAGCAGTAGCAGTGTGAGCAGTCACCACTGGGTTCATGGCCTTTGTGGGACCAAATCTAGCTCACCCCTAATAATATGTATCTCTTTCAGCTTCAATGCATTAATGGTGATACCATCTTGATATCCCTAATCGGCAGAAGTGGTTTTCATGCTTACAGATTTGAAATAATGAATGAGCTATTGCATTGAAAGGTAGGTGTTACTGATAAGCAATAAAAATGCCCCCCTTTATTGAATATAAATATATATGAAGGGGAACTGAGTCTTAAAAAGGGGAAAGAAAAGCAATGGCCTTTAAAGCTGAAGTTTAATCTGCTTATATTTTGCATTTACTGCACATTTACTGCACCCCACATCAAAATGTTAATGATTTTTAAACATTTCCGTTTTGATTACATACCTTATTTTAAACCTAGTGACATCATCCGGACTCTCATGACAATAACACTATTTTCTCGGCTTCTCTGTGCAATGCAGGCAGATCATGGCTGGTGTAGGGGTGGTATTTGTGTGGTGGTGGACATACTGTAGCTTACTAAAAACATCATGGCACCCTGGCCCTAATCTCAAGAACCCCCAGACCTGATGCAAGTAGTGGGTTGTTCTTAGTTATACAAATATAAAAATACCTTCATGGGCGGTTTGTTAGTCTGGAGGAGTGGGCATTTATAGACTACCGTAGGAAATGCCTACATTTTATGATGAGGAAAAGTCAAGCTGAGGAGGAATGAGTTAGATGAAGCAGCATGTCCTCCAGCTAGGAAATGAGGTGGGCTCTATATGGCTTTTTTGCAGCTTTTAATGCACACTGCGATAAGTTCACAGTATGCCGTGAAGTCAGAGTAAGCAGTTTCAGTACCGAGGAGGAGCCTATACAACTGTGCAAGACTAAAGGGAAGGTATAAGTTCAGTTTTTGGATATTTTTCCATTGATGCTAACAGCCCCACACCTCCCTGTGATGAATTTACTTTGCACAGCTCAGCACCCTCTACTAATTGTCTAGAGGAAAAGAGATTTCATCTCCAAATACGGAAAGGTTTCTTCACAGTAAGAGCTGTGAAAATGTGGAATAGACTCCCTCCAGAGGTGGTTCTGGCCAGCTCAGTAGATTGCTTTAAGAAAGGCCTGGATTCATTCCTAAATGTACATAATATAACTGGGTACTAACATTTATAGGTAAAGTTGATCCGGGGAAAATCTGATTGCCTCTCTGGGATCAGGAAGGATTTTTTTCCCCTGCTGTAGCAAACTGGATCATGCTTTGCTGGTTTTTTTTTGCCTTCCTCTGGATCAACTGTGGGTATAGGATTGGATATGTGGGATTGCAAGTTATTTTTTATTTTATTTATTTATTTTTATGGTTGAACTAATTGGACTTGTGTCTTTTTTCAACCTAACTATGTAACTAAGTCTGAATAATTGGCTGAACAGCTAGTGTGTATTACAGAGCACAACACATCCCAGCCAATTACTGTGCTGGATTTGCACGACATAACACAGCACCCTTTTTTGGTCAGTTGTGGGGTCCTGATTCACATACTTTTTATAGGGGACAGAAGGTGGATAGCTATTCTCTCTTTCTGCACTCCTCACTTATCTATTTGGCCATATGAACAATGTGTAAATCTTAGCGGAATGTTTAACATATCAAGTAAAGGCAGAAAACACCTCTAGATATAAAGAACACTTCACACAAGTATAATATGTTTACTAGCTATAAAAACAAGGTTTTCTTGAGTTTTCATCAGTCCCCTTGTTAATTTGGCTTTCTTCACCTGACATGTCCATTCACTAACAAAAATACTTTTCGCGTCTATTTAAAGCATAAAAAATGTAAACAATTTCAAGTTGAAAATTTTGTCAACTGAGCTCCTGAGTTTGTTTGACACGTACATAAATAAATATATCTATACTTTTTGAAAACGTCAGAAAAGCACAAAAAAAAAAACGATCCGTAAAAGGAAAGCAAAAAGAAATCTTTGCAATCAAGGAAGTTAATAATATATCTTTAAAATCCCTTTAAGTGTCTATTTTTCACTATCAATTGCCATGGTTTCTCCTCCTGCTTTGCAAAAAAAGGATGTTAACTATATTGCAGTTTAAGTCCATAATGAGATTTGTATTGCACAAGTGTCCTTTTTATAAGATTTTTCTTAGAACTACTAACAAAAAATTCTATTTAAGTTGATGGAGAAAAACTCAGCAGTGGTAAAAAAAAAAAAAAAAAACCTTCTTGCATTTGCGAATGCAGAAAGTGGTAACGTTTTTGTTTATTAAATCTTTCCAGATTACGTATCAAATATCCTGTTTATCTGGTATGTGCACCAAAGAGCAATACCACTCCCAAAAACTTTCCACAAATGAAAATCTGGTGGCTCCAAAAGCACTTGGATCTTTTTTCACCGATTCATAGTGTGATCCATAGTGAAACCCATGTAAGGTCAATACACTTAGAAATTAAATTCAAATTTGGCAATTTGATTGTTATCAGCTCTTGTGTCTCCAGTGTCCATAATGGAATCTGTGGTGGACCAAGAATTCCAAATGACATTTACAATAGACAACATTTTTTTTGTTTACTGATTCTTAAAGTTTTCCATAATGGAATCTATGTTAACCTCTGAGGTCCAAACATATCCAGATGCAGATCTTGATTGGAGACAGCATTTTAGCATTTGAATCAGTTAAGACCTTTAGATTCTCATCTCTTCTCGCATTCACCAAGTTGAAGCTTTAGAACTCCTTTATGATGGAGCTGAAGAACTTGATAAAACTCTTTGGGCATAGCATGAAAGCCAGGCTTTGGTAGCTGGTTGTCGTAGTAGTGGTGGCTGATGGGTTTCCCATCCAGGTTTTTAGAGAAAGGCCAGAACCCATACAATGTGACATCCTGACAGAGTTCTATGGCCGCGCTGGTTATCATAAATCCGGTGGACAGGCGGTAGGCCCGGACGCCCCTCCCTTTCCAAAATTGAGCAAGGCTTTTAAGGTAGTTGGGATGAAAAAATATAGCTTTCTGTTTAGCTTGGTATTTCTTCAGTAGGTGGTGGACTTCAAAAGAGATGGCTGTGTTACTGCTATAGGAAAATGCAGGCAGCAACAGAAACGAGTATCCATAATTGGTGAGATTTTTCAGAAAGGCGGTTTTCATGTCATTGAGTTTTCCATATCTGCATAAAAAATGGCAATACAAGTTATGTAAGATCAAATGTAGTGATTTAAAAGCAACATTTCAATAAATACATTTTGCATTTGTATAGTGTTTTGTTATGTATAATGTTGTATGGAAAATATTTTAACTTAAAGCGCAGCTTACTTTTTGCTATAATACATATCACCAAAAATGTTTTAAAAAAATAAATTTCTTCATCAGTTTAGGTATATATTATTTTTATACATATTTTTGTTAAAAAAAAAAAAAATCGCAATAAGTGTATTTTAATTGCTTTTTGCAAAAGTTAAAACGTCTACAAACTACGGGAAAGATTTATGGCATTTTTATTATTTTTACTAGTGATGGCAGTGATTTGCAGCGGACAGATTGGACACTTTTGACACATTTATGGGACCATAGACATTTATACAGTGATCAGAGCTATAAAAATGCACTGATTACTGTGTAAAAGGCACTGGCATGGAAGGGGTTAACACCAGGGGTGATCAAGAGGTTAAATGTGTTCTCTAGTTAGTGTTTCCAAGACCCCTTTCACACTGGAGGCATTTTTTAGGCTTTTTAGCGCTAAAAATAGTGCCTGAAAAATGCCTCATCTGCAATCCCAGTGTGAAAGCCCGAGTGCTTTCACACTGGGGTGCTGAACCGCTCCTAAGGTGCCCCTGCCCATTGAAATCAATGGGCAGTGCCGCCAAAGCACCTGTGTCGCTTTTAACCCTTTATTTGGCCGCTATTGAGGGTTAAATGTGCCTCTAAAACTACAGTAAAGTGTCGCTCTAACTGTACGGGGATAGGACTGACTGGGGGAGGAGACATATCGTTGTTCCTACTTACTAGGAACAAACAATATGTCTCCTCTCCCCTGACACACACAAATCCCCAGTCTAGCTCTCCTTCCCGCAATCACAGGTGGCCAGCGACGATTGCGCCTGTGGGCCATGAGCATCGGGCCCCCTGCCACCGGCTTTTAAAGGGAAAGACGTACCCATACATCGATATGTGCCACTTTACATATACTGGCGTCAGTCGGTCGGCAAGTGGTTAAGTAAATATCTTTGAACTAAACAGAAGCTTTTATTTTACAGCAGATCAACTTACTTCAGAGCAATGATGCTGGGATTCACTGTGACAAGGTCAGTCTTATTTCCAACATCAATACTGACATTACCCCAAATGGGTGGAAGGTTACACCTGAAACACAAAGAACAACATCATTTATTATAAGGACAGCTAAGTCAATAGAGTTTTACTGATAGCTTTTGAAGAGTCATATAGTAAATGCTATCCAGTTAAAGTGATGCAGTCTGAAAATACATTGGGGGTTAATTACAAAAGGCAAATCCACTTTGCAATACAAGTGCAAACTACAAGTGAAAAGTGCACGTTAAATTGCACTGAAAGTGCACTTGAAAGTGCAGTCGCTGTAGATCCGAGGGGGACATGCAAGGAAAATAAAAAACAACATTTTAGCTTGCACATGATTGGATAATAAAATCAGCAGAGCTCCCCCTCACTTCAGATCTACCCCTCAGATCTACAGCGACTGCACTTCCAAATACACTTTCAGTGCAATTTCAAGTGCACTTTGCACTTGTAGTTTGCACTTGTAGTGCACAGTGGATTGCCTTTCGTAAATAACCTCCATTGAACGCTGTGGCTGCTTTATCAAGGAATAGACAATGTTCACATAGGAGGTTATTTACTAAAGGAAAATCCACTTTGCACTGCAAGTGCACTTGGAAGTAAAGTCGCTGTAGATCCGAGGGGGACATGCTAGGAAAATAAAAAAACAACATTTTAGCTTGCACATGATTGGATGATAAAATCAGCAGAGCTTCCCCTCATTTCAGATCTACCCCTTGGATTTAGAGCGATTGCACTTCCAAATGCGCTTGCAGTGCAAAGTGGATTTGCCTTTCATAAATAACCCCCATAGTATTGGCACTATCAGAAAATGCTGGAGCTTTGCCTCTAAAGCTGTTCATACACAAAGACATTTTCCAATGAATGTTTCTACAAACATTTGTATGAAAATTCTCAGTACATTCAACAACTTGATGAATGTTGTTTGAAAGTACTTCAAATTTTAATTTTCTTTTAACATTTGATTTTGATATGAATGAACTTTAACAAATAAAAAACGCATACACTAATGAGACTTGCCAGTCTCTATAGATTTAGAGGACTGGAGCAAGGCCTGGTGATCAGTAGCCAAATGTTTCTCAACATGGTCACCATGGAGGTGGCCTATAAAGTTCTCTTCCACTAGTATTAGGTCCCGGCCCGAATAGCCCATTCAAACCCGTCATACGATGATAGATGCTTTAGGGGATGTGGCCAACGCAGAGACGAGATTCATATTTGGTGGTCGTGCCCACGTTTTGTGGGATTCTGGTCCAGGGTCTAGGGCTTCCTCTCAACATTTTCATGTACCCTTCCACAAGGACGCCCAGCATGCACTTCTCCACTGCCCCTTCCCAGGCCTCTTCTCATACCAACAAAAGCTTGCCACCTACCTTTTCATTGCCGCAAAGCATGCTATTGCCAGAGCTTGGAGGAAGCCCTCATTTGGATTTGCAAAGGTGAAGAGCATTGTGACTACCCTCATGTTACATGAGAAGATGGCCAGTATACTTCATGACTCATGCTAAGTTCCTCAAAGTGTGGAAAGCTTGGTGGTCCTATGCTCTCCCCTCTCTGCTTCGGTATTCTGGAGCGCGCTAGTATACGTCTAATGCGAAGGCTCCACTCTCTCTTTACGTTTAAGCCTACATCTCCTTTTTCTATTTGTGTCTTGACCATCTCCTCCCTGCTATCGGTGGAGTGCCTTGCCCTCTTATGAACGATCCATGTTCAGATCGCTTTTCAGACAGGTGTTGAGGATTTGTTATATTGCCTCTTCACTTCCTGTTTTAACCCTATAATGCCCCACTACCACACAGTTGAACGAAGAGAAGAGATGCAGAACCAAATGGGGGGGGCGGGGGGGAGGAGGAGATGGTCAAGACACAAATAGAAAAAGGAGATGTAGGCACCTTTGTTTGTTAAAAAAAAAAAAATAATTCTCCTACTCCTGACGATCGCAGTGATACCACATTTGTGTATTTTAGTTGTTGGTTCTACCTGTAGTGCAGCGCAGAAACAATAGTGCTCATTTTGCTTTTTTTTAAATCTAAAATACACGGACACTAGCCAACACTGATACCATTTAAAAAAAAAAAAAAAATCCTGCCCAAAAAAAAAAAAAAAAAAAAGAACCTGACCTTGACTCAAACACTAACCCTGGCACTGACCTAGATCAAACTTTGATCTAGGTATTTTTATATATTTTTTCTTTTTTTACACATACTTTTTTTCTCTCTCTCTCGGCAAAGAAAGAGAGAGAAAACATGGGGGCGGGTTTCACAGTGACTGATCACTGTGGTAGCCAATCAGAGGCTATCATAGTGATCAGGTGACCCAGAATTGTGCGTTTCGGGTCCCGATTATTAGTACGGGGCTCCTAGCACACAGGGAGATATGCATACATGTGGCCCCACAGAAAAAAGCCCAGTTTAGTGGGGCTGCATATTTGTGTTAGGTCAGCATCAAGGGGTTAAAAAAATTCCTGAAGCTTTTTTAAACGAATCTTAGGTGCATCTTAATCACTGTCAAGCTTTAGTATTGATTTAGTGCAATGATATCAATTGTAGTGACAGGATGAGACTGTGCTATGATGTTAGACATAATGGGGTTGATTTACTAAAGGGAAATAGGCTGTTCATTTTTGCAATCGAAAATTCCCTTAGCCGAGGGAATGAGCTAAAGCTCTGCTGACTTCCTTTATCCTATTGTGTGCATGCAAAAATTAAAGTTTTTAAAATTTTATTTTCCTTGCACGTTACTGTATATTTTTTTCAAAGCGAATACTCAGCACATACACCAAGCTAAGTAAAAATGTTTTTTTGGGCTGGGTGGTGGGGTTGTGTGACTTACCAGTGCCCATCAATGCTGACCAGTAAACACACCTGCCTGACACTGACCATTACACTCACCTGCCTGACCTACGTACACTGACCACTGGCCTGCCTGACCTACATACACTGACCTGCCTGACCTACATAAACTGACCTGCCTGTCCTACATACACTGACCTGCCTGTCCTACATACACTGACCTGCCTGTCCTACATACACTGACCTGCCTGTCCTACATACACTGACCTGCCTGACCTACATACACTGACCTGCCTGACCTACATAAACTGACCTGCCTGTCCTACATACACTGACCTGCCTGTCCTACATACACTGACCTGCCTGTCCTACATACACTGACCTGCCTGTCCTACATACACTGACCTGCCTGTCCTACATACACTGACCTGCCTGACCTACATACACTGACCTGCCTGACCTACATAAACTGACCTGCCTGTCCTACATACACTGACCTGCCTGACCTACATACACTGACCTGCCTGACCTACATACACTGACCTGCCTGACCTAAATACACTGACCTGCCTGACCTACATACACTGACCTGCCTGACCTACATACATTGACCTACCTGACCTAAATACACTGACCTGCCTGACCTACATACACTGACCACTGACCTGCCTGACCTAAATACGCTGACCTGCAGGGATCCAGACAATAATGTTGGGATCTGCCCAGCTGTCTTACTGGCAGCTTGCTCAGCCTCTCAGCGTGCCTGAGCAAGCCGCTCCCACCCTGTCCACAGTCCAGCGAGCGCTGGAGCGGCAGTACACAAAGCGGTGACTGACAGCAGACTAGGAGCAGACACGAGAACTGGGAGATCAGCTGTATTTGATTGCTCAGTTCTCAGTGTAGAGCTGGCCGTGGGCAGCCATTTAGGTGAGTACATGTGTTAATTTTTTTTGATTCCCGTACCCGTAACTGACCTTAAAGGTGTTTTCTTTTAAAAATCTACCAGGAGTTCAGCTTTAAAAGAAAATTCTTCACTTTTCATTTGTACAGCTATTAAGTCTAAAGACAATTTTGTACCACCCATGAAAACCTCCAGACTACGGTGTCCTAGCGGATAAAAAAAGCAAAGTGTTAAACCCCTATAAAACGCGACTTATTTACACATTCTTCTAACAAGCTCCTTTGAGCATTTTTTTTTTCTTCTCATAAGATTTACAAGAGCCCAGATCTCTAGGGATCGGTGAGGCTCATCTCCAGTTAATATGTCATAAATCGCTTGAGTCATAGAGATAAATTGAGAAGTTGTTAGTCATTCAAGAACAAAGCAAAGGACAATGACTTAATGTACTCCAGATCCCGTGTTCTTTAATCTAACATCATTACAACTTCACAATTTACAGTTGGAGAATCGCCTTCCATCAAATATTAATCATATTACTTTATTGAACTAAATTGTCTGCTAAAGACTAAGGTTACATGGTGTTTAGGACGTTAAAAAAAATTAATATGGCTCATAAATAGCACTGCTTACACAGCAGCTTATTGAAAAATAACAAAGTGACTTTTACTGCCTTCATTTATTATGGTTAATAAAGAAGTCAGGATCATACATATCCTTGTTTTATTTGAAGTATGCTTAACTGCAAAGCATTAAAGATATGATGCCAACTTTGAAGAAGACCTATGAGATAGAGCAAGCTTCGTTCATTAAAGGGAATGTGAAGCCTTTTCTTTTTTTTAGATACACTCAATTGATCTAAATAATCTTTAGTATGTTAATGTTCTAAGATCCTTGTTACTGCATGTAAATCAATATCATAGATGTTTGTGGTTCTACACAATGGTTGTACTTTGCTACTCCTTTCCATATGAAAGTATATGAGTTAAATGACTCATTCAAACCAATGCACCCATGGTGTGACTGAAATCTTATCTCAACAGCTGTTAAACCCAAGAAGAAAAATATTATATATTTAAGCCTACCAGTCTTTAGATGTAATGGCTTTCTTTTTTTCATGCATTTTCACTTTATTATCACCCATGATCCTGCTATTAACTCACTTCCTGTCCTAGGGTCACAACGATTACTCATTAGATTGTATACAGTATATAGTGGAGCAGTGTTGTCACACTGGAAGTTAAAGTGTGTTGGGACAACATGTAAAAGAGGGCTACTGGTAAGGTTTGGTAAATTTTTACCAATCATAGGCGTGGGAGTGAGCGAGACCCGTGTATAGTGTGGTAGAAGCCTTGAAGTGGGGTATATTGAGTCTTTTGGGTTGGAAAAGAGAGTAGTCAAGATGAGGATGTATTCTGGTACCCTTTCCCATATGAACCTGCACGGTAAGGCCTGTGGCCAGAAAAAGGAAAAGGTGAGTCTTGGAGAAAACATAAAGACATCATTGCAGCAGCTAACTCCCTAAAAACCACGGACTGGACAAGTTGTGAAAAGTGAGCTCCATATGATAGACAAAAGGATAACTTTACGGAGTCAGAGCCTATGTAACGGTGCACCTAGATGAAATAGCCTCCTATGGCCTGGTATAATCTTGGCTTATTCAGGAGAACGCGTGGGAAATAAGAGACCAATAGGTTCCAGCTTTTATGGCCACTCGGGTTTAATATATTATTTTATATGGTCTTTAATATTTTTTTATTTGCTTTTACAAACAAATGGCCCTTGCCCCAGGGGAATTTTCTTGGTAGCAGACTGGTTGGAGAGTTGAGCTGAGAATTTGCTTTAGTTTTGTTTTGCATGCGTTACCCTTCTATGTGCTCCTTGCTGTGATGGCCAGTTGTAGGTGTGGGCCGGGGCCATTTGTTTGTTACTGATGTAACATCGATGAGGGGACACACTGAAAAACTTGTACTGTGTGTCCAGTGTGCCCCTGTGCCTGTAAGGAGGGGGGTGGGCTACCCCAGGCTCACCTGCTCTACTATAAAGTACACCATGCTGTACCCAGCTCCCATCAAAAAGGAAGCATGGGTAAGTCCAGGCACAAAAGAGAGCTATATACATGCATGTATAGTGTGGTGAGGTAAGAAAGCAGCTATATACACATTGCTTATTCTCTCTTTTGTGACTGGACTTACCCATGCTCCCTTATTGATGGGAGCTGGGTCCAGCATGGTGTACTTTATAGTATGTATCCACTTATGCTTCTCTTTCCCTTGTACTTTATAGTTTTATGCTTCAGCTCTGTGGCTCCAGCCTAACCTTGGGTGCCTGGCTGAGTATTGCCATTCATAGGAGACTAGAAGTCTGGCTCTAATTTAATTTTCCGTGCCCCCCCCCACCGGATAGATGCCAATTTAATTGGTCTAGTAAGGTCAGTTACCCAGTTATCTACAGGGCTTTCTCTTCCCATCCCTCTATTTCCCTCCTTCCCCTCATTCCCTTTCCCCTCCCCATTACTCTTTTCCCCCCTCCCCTTACACCCCCCCCCCACTCTTTTCCTTCCTTTGCCTCTCCTCCCCTTTATCTCCCCCCCCCCTGCTTTCTCCCCCCCCCTTTTTTTCTATCACCTCCCTCCTTCCTCCCCCTTTTTATCCTCCTTTTCCCCTTCTCCTACCCCCCCCCCCTTGCTTTTTACTGCCCATTAATCTACCTACATATTTTATTATATATTTTTCTATCTTAATTACTCCACTTGTATACGTCCCCCACATCCGCCGTAGCGGAATCTTTTGGGTGGTGCTTCGATCTTGGCTGCTTATTGGTAAGTGACAGTGTTCTCTGTGTCTTGTATTTTTCCCCATTATACTGCTAAATATTTGGCATATCATGGTGTAAACCATGTTTATATGCTTTATTTTGATTATTATGTGAATAACTCATTTCAGACAATTCTCCTGATGATGAAGTGGTAGAGGTCCGTGAAACATGTTGAGGAATACATGACCTGTGAGGACCCACTATACCTACCTCTGGGTACCTGAGGGGCACTTTAAATATTAGTGACACACATGTATTGCTATATTATATTTTTAATATTGTCTTGGCATGGAATTTATTGAACATGTTACAATGTATTGGGATATCCTTTTTTATCTTTTTTTGTATAAAAATTTAATTTTTTTTAAACCAACTTGTCTAAACTGGTACAGAGATTCCACACTCTTTTCATTCATGGGGCACCAGTAGGGGACTGGCCTCCTTTCCCATTTTTCCTTAACATGAATAACTCAACACCAAGTTCACTATATGGACCACTTATGTATTTATACATATTGATCCCCCCTTAATCTCCTTTTCTCAAGATGGAATAAATTCAGTTCGTCTAATCTTTCCCAATAGCTGAGCTCATGCCTCTTATCTGTTTGGTTGCCCTTCTCTGCACTTTCCCCAGTTCCCCAATATCCTTTTTTGTGAAATTGTGCCCAAAACTGAACAAAGCCTATAACAAATACAAAGATATATATATATCAAGCACGGCGCTGTCCCCACCTATCCAGTTCCTCCAGAATGCTTCTAAAGAATATGTGTTACATCCACTCCGGGCGTTGCTGCTCTTACTGGAGTCCACTGGGTGGCAGACAATCCTATAGAGTACAAGAGCAAGAAAGAGCGCACACCAGCCCTAGTGCATTAACGTTTATTAAACTTAGTAAAAGAATAAAAAAGCCAAGTTTTTCACTCACAAACCGCCGATATGGTTATTGCATTGACAACTGAAGCCTCCACGGCTACCTCCTCCCCCGATTTCTTGCTCCCTGCAGCGGCTAACAGCAAAGGTGACCAGGCATTCACTTCGCCTGCTTGCTATAGGTACGCTGTCCCTCTCTCCGTGCCTCACATACACGGACCTGCCGGCTGTGGATGACGTCACTCGCGGCGGGGGGCGGATCTTTCAGCGTGTGTGCTGGCTCTAACGCTGGCTCTAACGAACTGTTTCCGTGACAACATGTTTCGGAGGCGTGGCCTCCTTCTTCAGGTCATGTTAGCCGCTGCAGGGAGCAAGAAATCGGGGGAGGAGGTAGCCGTGGAGGCTTCAGTTGTCAATGCAATAACCAAATCGGCGGTTTGTGAGTGAAAAACTTGGCTTTTTTATTCTTTTACTAAGTTTAATAAACGTTAATGCACTAGGGCTGGTGTGCGCTCTTTCTTGCTCTTGTAAAGCCTATAACAACACTGCTACTTTTTGCAATTGGCTTGCATTTAAACTCCACTTTTGTTGAGAAAAAAAAATCCCCTTCGGGTTAACAATGAACATTTTTGCAGATTCCTACCTTTTTTTAGCTCTGAAGAAAAAGCTGTTTGTTGGGTTATGGCAATGTGCATTTTGAATTTGAATGGGAGTGACTTTTTCATTACCAACTAGCTAAGTATCATAATGTAATAGTATTTAAAGTGATTCTAAAGTCTCTTTTTTGTTTTCTTTAAAAACAACAAACGTGTTTTACTTACCTGCTCTGCATAATGGTTTTTCACAGAGCAGCCCAGACCCTGCTCTTCTCAGGTCCCTCGCTGGTCATCCTAGCCCCTCCCTTCTTCCGAGTGCTCCTTACAGCAAGCAGCTTGCTATCGAGGACCAGAGCCGAGACGCAGCTCTGTGTGTCTATTCAGACGTGGGGTTGCATTTTGGCCCCACCTCCTCTCTCCTCATTGGCTAACTGACTTTGATTGACAGCAGTGGGAAAGTCCTAGATGGCCGAGGCACTCGTGCACATCGCTGGATTGAGATGGAGCTCATGTAAGTATTAGGGGGGCTGAGGGGGGCATTAAGATAAAAATTCTGCCTTTAGAACCACTTTAAGATTTAAGTTGTGGATAAGTCTTGATATTGTACCACTCAAAAAATGGAAACTAAAACATTTAATTGAGAAAAAAAAAGAAGCGATTAACCCTTTGGGAATCTCTCACCAAAAATGTTATTTTTGTTGGAGGAGATGCCTAAATTCTGATGTGTATATTAGTGCAGACTTCCGGGAAAATCAGTGAGCCAATCATGCAGGCAGGAAATTACATTTCTGGGGTGTTCTGTACACAGACTGTGTACAGAAAGTCTCCGGGTTGTCATATTGCATTACATTTTACAGAAAATTACAGCGCTGCAGATTGAAAAGGAAAGGTAATTTTTTAATAAAAGTCGAATTTCAATATGGCTTGTGTAGCAATTGTATATGATTTTATATACTGTATATATAATTTTTTATTTGCTATTTCTTTTCTCCACAAAAAGTGTTGTTACCCTTTGAATCGGCCCAAAGACAACACAGTTGTAGAAGCCTCTACAGGACAGGGTCTCATGCTGGCCACTCAGCATTCTTGATGGGAAAATAGAAAATGGAAGCTTAAAGTTTTATACTTAGAGAAAGAAATGCTCAAGGTTTATCTTACCGAAAGACAAAATCTGATTGGTCAATTTCAGCCCCGCAGCTGCTGTTCTTTAACATTCCACCGTTGCCAACCACAGCGCATTGCTTGAAGGGAATTCCATCAAAGGGCTGTGACTAAAATATTAATATAACCACATCATTAACATTTCTCTTTTCTTACCTTTTTTTTCACATGATAAAAACAAAGCATCTATAACATAATGCCATTCTGTTAAAAGTGGTTTCCTGATCAATAAAAAAGCACCCTTGAGGCTATCTTCCTCCTTGCCTATCTGGGCAGTGTATGGAGTGATACTGTGCTTCCCTGAAAATAAGCCCTACCCTGAATATAAGACCTAGCGTGATTATCAGGGAGAATTGCAATATAAGCCCCACCCTGAAAATAAGCCCCTGCTAGTAAAGTTAATGAAAAAAAAACTGTAATCTGTTTTGTAAAACGATTATACTGGTATAAGGTGCAGTGTGTCTCCCCATGTAACTGTATTAAAAAATACCATATTTACAGCCACCGGCGGTCTTCTCTCCTCTCGGCTGACATCAGTGGCCCCTCCCTTTTAGGGGCTCGGAGTGGGCTCTCAGAATGGAGAAGAAAAGCAGATCACGTAAGCCCCCAAAGGAGCTGTAAAAAAGATATTCTCCATAAAACATCTGCACCTTATACCAGTATAATCTTTTTATGAAATGGATTACATCATTTTAAAAAGGATTTTAATCAAGATGTTTTTTTTTTAAATGATATGAAAATACTTATTCCTGACTTGACAGGGGGAGGGGGGAGAGAAGACAGGGGACACAGGAACTTTAAAAACAATATTTTATTCCAGGAGAACATACCGTAGAGAGGGGTAAATGGCACAGCACAAGCACTGTGCTGTCTATCATGACTTACCTGCTTAACTGCCATTCTGCCAACGATATACGTCGGCAGAATGGCATGGTAGCACAAAAAGGCGACCCCGTATGTCCCTTCGTAATTCCAGGGATAGCAGGCACTTGCACGCCGCCGCAGGAGCGTGCCCACAGGTCTCGCGGACTCCATGTCCCTCTGTGGCCAATGACCGTGGCGAGGAGAGGCAGAATGGGGTAATGCCTATGTAAACAAGCCATTTGCCTGTTCTGCCTAGTGACATGACAGGGATCTTCTGTTAGAACACACTGAAGGAACATATTTAACTCATTGCTCGCCCCCTAGTGTTTAACCCCTTCCCTGCCAGTGACATTTATACAGTAATCAGTGGCTATTTTTAGCTCAAAAGTGTCTGATCTGTCCGCTGCAACGTGATCACCGCCATTACTAATAAAAAAGAATTAATAATAAAAATGCCATAAATCTATCCCAAATTTTTGTAGACACTATAACTTTTTCGCGCAATCAATATACACTAATTGCATTTTTTTTTTTACCAAAAATATGTAGAAGAATATATATCGGCCTAAACCGAGAAAGAAATTCGTTTTTTTTTTTTTTACATATTTTTGGGGGATATGCATTGTAGCAAAAAGTTAAAAATATAGCTATTTTTTCAAAATTGTCACAAAAAATAAAAACCGCAGAGGTGATCAAATACCACCAAAAGAAAGCTTGATTTGTGGGAAAAAAAGAACGTCAATTTTGTTTGGGTATAACGTAGCATGACCGCGCAATTGTCAGTTAAAGCGACGCAGTGCCGAATCGCAAAAAATGCTCTGGTCATTAAGGGGGTAAAACTTTCCAGGGCTGAATTGGATAACCACTTCAGCCCCGGACCACTTTGCTGGCCAAAGACCAGACCACTTTTTGCGATTCGGCACTGCTTCGCTTTAACTGACAATTGTGCAGTCATGCGACGTGGCTCCCAAACAAAATTGACGTCCTTTTTTTCCCACAAAAAGAGCTTTCTTTTGGTGGTATTTGCTAACCTATTCAAAGCAAACGCCTCCAACATACAGGCCTCAGAGAGTTTGTCAAAGGTTATCAGGCTTACAAAAGAGGAAGGGGCAGGACAGAGCTACGAGACTAAGCCCTTGTACACATGGTCGGACATTTCGACAACCAAATCTGTCGGATTTTGTCCGACGGATTTTGTCCGAAACTGTTGCATATACACAGTCGGACAAAGTTGTCAGAAAATCCGATCGTACGTAACGTGATGACGTTATTTCGTTAGGACGGGACTACGTTCAGGCTAGTAGCCAATAGCTTTGGTCTAGGAATTTGATCTGAGCATGCGTGGCACTTTGTCCGATCGGAATTCTCTACACATGATCGGACAAAGTTCGATCGGATCACGTTGTCAGAAAATTTTATAGACAAGTTGGAAAACTTGGTCCGTCGGATACTCCGATGGAAACAGTCCGATGGAGCCCACACACTGTCGGATTATCCGACAACACGGTCCTATCGGACATTGTCCATCGGAATATCCAACCGTGTGTACAAGGGCTAAGTGCTTTGGAGAGAGATAACAAATTACTGCAGATAGATGTGTCCAGCTCAAATTTCATGAATCGGTTTACATCCACTTTGAAACAAGTTCTGCTGCTACGGTGAGCCTGGTATCAATTTTAGTAGTGGCGAAGGACTTTCAGGTAAAAGTGATCCAGATCCACCCAACCACTTTTATGAGGCTCTGAAGGTGCACCCATGATTAGCTGTATTGGAGGCAGATACAGCTAATCTCCAATAAAGAGGACCTGCCACTTGCCCAATAACGTTAAATGAAAAAAATATATATTAAAAATTAATTTTATATATATATATATACACATATACACAAACATTATATATATATATATATATATATATATATATATATATAAATAAAGTGACACTCCACCCCCTATCGACTCATGCCTCTGTCATGGTAAATCATTTCACTGTCACGTATCACGTTCCGATACGAATCCAGTCGCATCTATGATGCACCAATTCGTCCGGCGTGCCCCAGGTATTTTTCGGCCTCATTTCAGTACATGCTCCAGAGTCCCGTTCGTTGTCAGTCGCAGGTTGCAGCGCACCGATTCGTGCCTCTGTCATGGGAAATCATTTCACTGTCACGTATCACGTTCCGATACGAATCCAGTCGCATCTACGATGCACCAATTCGTCCCGGCGTGCCCCAGGTATTTTCGGCCTCATTTCAGTACATGCTCCAGAGTCCCGTTCGTTGTCAGTCGCAATCGCGGCACGACCGATTCGGGCCTCTGTCATGGCAAACTTTTGTCACTCATTTCACTGTCACTTACCGCGCTCCGATTCGAATCTAGTCACATCCATGATGCACCGATTCGTTCCGATGTGCCCCAGTTGGTTACGGCCTCATTTCAGTACATGCTCCAGAGTCAGGATTCATTATCGGTTGCAGGTTTCGGTTCCCTGATTCATGTCTCTGTCATGGGAAATCATTTTCACTGTCACGTATCACGCTCCGATACGAATCCAGTCGCATCGTGCACTAATTCGTCTCGGCGCGCCCCAGGTATTTCAGCCACATTTCAGTACATGCTTCAGAGCATGCACGATTAACGGACAGTCGCAACAGCGGCATGATCGATTCGTGCCTCTGTCATGGTAATCAAAATAATTTCACCGCCACGTACCGCGTTCCGTTTCGAATCCAGTTGCATACATGCACCGATTCGTTACGGTGTGCCCCAGTGCTTTAGCCTCATTTCAGTGCATGCTCCAGAGTCCGGTTCATCATCAGTCACAGTCGCGGCACGCCCGGCTTATGCCTCTGTCATAACAGATTTTTCATTAAATTGACCGTCATATACCGTGCCCTGATTTGAGTCGGTCTCATCTGACATGCACCGATTCGTTCCGGTGTGCTCCAGTTGTTTTCATTCGTACGACCGATTCATATTGGATTCATTCCATACACATCCAAGAAACAACTTCTTGCAAATCGCTGCTAGCACGCACCTAAGCATACACTCCCTGCAATCATTGCAAACACATTCCCAGGCACAGACTTCTTGCAATCGTTGCAAGCACGCATTCAAGCATGGACGTCTTGCAGTCGTTGCAAGTACGCATTCAAGCGTAGACTTCTTGCAATCGTTGCAAACACGCATCCAAGCATAGACTTCTTGCAATCGTTGCAAGCACGCATCCAAGCATAGACTTCTTGCAAATCGTTGCAAGCACGCGTTCAGGCATGGACGTCTTGCAGTCGTTGCAAGTACGCATTCAAGTGTAGACTTCTTGCAACCGTTGCAAGCACGCATTCAAGCATGGACGTCTTGCAGTCGTTGCAAGTACGCATACAAGCGTAGACTTCTTGCAATCGTTGCAAACACGCATCCAAGTGTAGACTTCTTGCAGTCATTGCAAGCACGCATCCAAGCGTAGACTTCTTGCAATTGTTGCAAACACGCATCCAAACATAGACTTCTTGCAATCGTTGCAAGCACGCATTCAAGTGTAGACTTCTTGCAATCGTTGCAAGCACGCATTCAAGCATGGGCGTCTTGCAGTCGTTGCAAGTACGCATACAAGCGTAGACTTCTTGCAAGCGTTGCAAACACGCATCCAAGCGTAGACTTCTTGCAATCGTTGCAAGCACGCATCCAAGCATAGACTTCTTGCGAATCATTGCAAGCACGCATTTAAGCATAGACTTCTTGCAATCGTTGCAAGCACGCATTCAAGCATGGACATCTTGCAATCGTTGCAAGCAGATGTCCAGGCACAAACTTATTGCAATCATTGCTAGCAGGCAGTTCTGGCTAGCTCAATAGATTACTTTAGGAAAAGCCTGGATACTTTCCTAAATGTACATTATATTACGGGGTACTTATATTTATAGGTAAAGTTGATCCAGGAAAAAATCCGATTGCCTCTCGAGGGATCAGGAAGGAATTTTTTCCCCTGCTGTAGCAAATTGGGCTATGCTCTGTTGGGGTTTTTTGCCTTCCTCTGGATCAGCTGTGGGTGTAGAATTGGGTGTGTCGGGTTGTGCGATACTTTATTTATTTGATTTGTGGTTGGACTGGATGGACTTCTGTCTTTTCCGACCTGACTACCCATGTATCCTACCATAACTCCTTGCAATCGTTGCAGGCACGCATCCTGGCATAACTCCTTGCAATCGTTGCAGGCACGCATCCTAGCATAACATCTTGCAATCATGGCAAGCACGCATCCTGGTGTAACTCCTTGCAATCGTTGCAGGCACGCATCCTAGCATAACATCTTGCAATCGTTGCAAGCACGCATCTTGGCATAACATCTTGCAATCGTTGCAAGCACGCATCCAAACACACGTTCAAGCACAACTCCTGCAGTCTTCGCAAAGCACATGCGGTAACACGAATTTCTCACAGTCACTACGAACACATCTCCAGTGACAAACTCCCGCGCAATTGTCGCAAGCACATGTTTAAACACAACTTTTGCAATCATGCCAAGGCTTGCGACTTAGCATAACTTCTTGCAATCATTCTTTTGCAAGCACATTCTCAGTGGCACACAAACTGGCTACACGTCGTTTTCAGCAGCACTTAATTGGCCACTTGTCTCCTGTGGCTTTTCTTACAAGCCACTCACCGTTTTCTGTCTATCTGTCTCTCCCTTAGGACAGTTGAGTTCAACTTCCGTCCTGCACCAGGATCATGTTGACACACGCAACTGGCTTCTTCCTGTAACACGCTCAGGCTATATCTAGCCAGCGTTCAGCATTTCTAATCCTTACAGTACACGGAGAGCCATCTGTCTTTACGGCCCATACAGCAAGATCCCCACTATGAGGCATCCAGAGGCATCAGCCCATAGCCAACGGCAAACGCTCGCCCATCACAACTGCCATCTTTAGGGACATATAAAATCCTCGCATATTCCCCAGTCTAGTCATCCAAGCGGCCATCTACCTGGCCCTTTGTGGTTTTCCATGGCCTAGCCAATTTATTGTTAGTAGCACTGGCAGCCAGGTTCTACACAGACACCACCTGACGAATGTTCAAATCTGCAATACGGTCCATTCCCCAGGGTCGATCTTTATGTGACTCCTCCTGGTCTTCCTCTCACGGACACAGGACCCCTCTCAGATCCTTAATTTAGATGCCGTGGCAACAGCAGACCTATCAATGACGGAAGGTTCCTTACTGCATGGATTGGTGTAGCGATGTTTAGACCATCTACGATGCCCCTGTCACCCCTGGTAGTAACAGATGCCGCAGCCTCCACAGGCTTCGCTGCAATTTTTGGCCACCACTGGTTTACAGAACCATGGCATCAGGGATACTCCTAAACCCCGGGTTTACCTGGACTTCCTCCCTCTTCAAGCTATACCCAGTCATGACAGCCTCTCGACTCTGGGGTCATGTCAGGACAGGACAAGCCGTGGCTTTCACCACCGACAACTGGGCCTAGGTTCATCTTGTTGATGAAGCCAGGTCTGGACCGCTCTCGGTTGTGTCCTTCCTGTGCAGACTGCTGCAGTTATCTTGGCGGCACCAGTTTAATGTCCATTGTATGTTCATTCCAGGCCTTCAGCAATCCCACAGGCCAAGTTCTGCATAGTCGTCACTTGGCTCGCTACCAACACCATTTCATCCTCCACCTTGCAGTGTCTAAAAACCCAGCAATCTGGCTCCAGGATAGACGTCCATTTCTATAGAACAAGCAGTGCTTGGTGTCGAGTAACCATACTCGACTACCTACTGTCACTCCTACCGGAACGGGTAAACTCTAGTCCCCTATTGCCTTTTCGTGCTAACGCTTGTGTACCTGCCAGTTTCCCAAACACATGGGGTTCTTCTACGCAGCCTACACCTCGACCCCGGTCCATACCGTGGTCACTCTTTAGTATTTGAGTACCCTTGGCAGCATGTTGGCATGGGTCCCAAGTCACGTCATTGAGAGACTAAGCAGTTGGAACCCTGCCTACCTCGCCCGGTACATCCCCAATCCTCGGATGGAAATGGCACAAGCATTCACCAAACTTGCTCAACTAATTAAGCTAAAACTAATAAAACTACACCCCTACCTGAATGTTTTTGCCCCCTTATTTTGGTATACCGACCATCAGACCAGGGCACACTTCAGGTCCATTTCATGTTGTTAATCTTATGGTAAGTCTATTTGTTCATATCCGTATCGGCCATAGGGCTTCGACCATAAGTAGGAAGGCCAGTATGGTGGCCTGAATTTATGGGAGGAGCCCGGAGGGTATTTAACCAGCCCGCTCGCCTGTGGTCTTTGTCGGTTTCCGGTGCGCGGCACCCACCCTCCCATCCCCTTTTTCAGGGCATTTCTCAAATTCATTTCTCTTCACCAAATATTAATTTCTAATCTAGGGTATGCCCCCTTATTTTGGTATACCGACCATCAGACCAGTGCACACTTCAGGTCCATTTCATGTTGTTAATCTTATGGTAAGTCTATTTGTTCATATCCGTATCGGCCATAGGGCTTCGACCATAAATATATATATATATATATTTATGAATTGTATATATACACAGTACTGTGTAAAAGTTTTATGCAGGTGTGAAAAAATTCTATAAATTAGGAATGCTTTCATAAATAGAAGTGATAATAGTTTATTTTTTATCAATTAACAAAATGGAAAGTAAATGATCGTAAAAGAAGTCCGGATCAAATCAATATTTGGTGTGACAACCCTTTGCCCTCACAACATCTCCTGTGGGTGTCGGATGCCTCAGATCCTTCTGTCTCTTCGTGTATATCCAGACAGACTCCATGATCAGGGTTCTGTGGGGGCCAAACCATCACTTTCAGGAATCCTTGTTCTTCCTTACACAGAATTTAGTTCTTGATGACATTGGCTGTACGTTTGGGGTCATTGTCCTGCTGTAGAATAAATTTGGGGCCAATCACACACCTCCCTTAAAAAGTGGTATGGTGGAAAAATAACTGCCATTATTTCTCAGCATTGAGGACACCATTGATCCTGACCATGTCTCCAACTCCATTGGTAGAAATGCAGCCCCAAACTTTTAAAGCGGTTGTATACCTCAAATATTAAATCATAGTGTAGCGCTGAAAAAGAAAGAAAGAGTGACCTTATATATAACTAATCAGTGATCTCACAATGTTTATCCAGACATTAAATCCAGAATTATATAGCATTCAAAAGATACACCTTATGTGCATAATTCATTGGTGTAAAAAATCATAAAAAACATATAGTGATACGAGAAAGTCCAAAAAAGAAAAAAGTCTCTTGTAGATAGTGATCCAATCCAAACGTGAAGTAAAAATCACCGTCCACCTTCTTTATATGAGACTAACATGCAGACACCATGTGGTATTCCCATCACCATTTATGATATAGGCTTACCAGATGTATTGGATCCAAACGAATATACATTCGAAGGATCGCAAAGGCTTGTGCACTCGTATGCAAAATCTTTCAAAGATAAACTCTCCAGGGAAGTTTCGGATCAGACTAATCCATTCCAGTACTCAAAACAATTGTCAAATCTTCAGCGATATAATCCAACTCACATTGTTGAACCCATACAAAGAGAAATGAGGGCCACAATAGTGTAATTCCGTTTTAAAGAAAATTTAATAAAAAAAGTAATGAACTTACATGTAAACAATGAATCAAGCGCTTATTTCATAAAAACACAGCTGCAGTAGGAGTCCCGACGCGTTTGGCCCCAGATGACGTCTTTTGAGGACAAAACGCGTCGGGACTCCTACTGCAGCTGTGTTTTTATGAAATATTGAAAGAGCTATCATACGGTATCAGTACCTCGCAGCCAGTCCGGTGATACCATATGAGTGTAGATCCATTTAGTGTCCTTCAACTGAGTCTCCAGGCTCCTTCGGAGGAGCCAGCCTTGTGCATAGCCTCCTCCCGAAGAGTCCTCCCCTGGGTGCTTCTCCAGTTGCTGTGCCTCTCCTCAGGTGAGACGGCACCGGACCACCTTTGAATCCTCTCAGTTACTTCGCCCCAGGCTATCCAGCCCCAAGACTCGGAATTGAATGGATCTGCACCCCAGGCCATGAGGGCCATGGGGGCTGGTCAGGACCAACAGACAGAAGGATCTTCTGGACCGGAACCCAGAATAACGTGATTCCCATACCTTAAATACCACCTCCCAGAATGCACAGCAGGATGACACTCCCACTGGGCTGGTTCCGAGAAAGGATGGCACTCGATATGCCTAGCTAAACTGCATTCTCACACTTTCCAGTGGTGACAGCGACACCTGTGACCAAGGAGAACCCAGTGCAATCCAGCTAGACTGGTACTGAAACCACAATTTGGCATAATTAGCCCCAAAACCCAACTGTGGTTTTAGGAATATTAAATTGAAAAAAACATATAGCGCGTGCTCGTCAGGAGCCGGCGCTACAACATTATTTTCTGCTATAAAATTATTTGGAACACCCAAACATGATATATATATATATATATATATATATATATTTTTTTAGCAGAGACCCTATAGAATAAAATGGTGTTGTTGCAATATTTTATGTCACACCGTATTTACGCAGCAGTCTTTTAAATGCAATCTTTTTTGAAAAAATACACTTTCATGAATTTAAAAAAAAACTAAACAGTAAAGTTAGCCCGATTTTATTTTTGTACAATATGAAAGATGTTACGCCGTGAGAATCGTCGAACTTTACTCTAAGCAAAAAAATTGTGATTCTCATTTTAGCCAAAATCGTGCAGCTCTACTCTGGAAATAAGGGGGAAATCTCAGAACACAGACAGCAATAAAAAGCTAAAAGATATTCTAGGCTTTCTGAACCTTACCAATTAAAAGCTGAACTCTGGCAAAGAAAATCATTTACCCTTGTAGCGCCCCCCCGGGTTAACTGCTTGTTTTGTTCCAAAAAATTTACCTATGCAGGTAAATGATGCCCTTGTTGAAGGTGTAGGTGTATAAAGGAGGAGTGGTGGTATATAAAGAGGTATATAGATAAACTGCCTACATACCCAATAAACAATGGGGGTTATTTACTAAAGGAAAACCCACTTTGCACTGCAAGTGCACTTGAAAGTGTATATATATATATATATATATATACACACACACACACACACATACATATATATATATATATATATATATATATATATATATATATATTTTTTGCTATTGTGTAGCCATTGAAAAGATTTACCCTCACTTCCTGTCCTGGTATCAATGTTGTTACTGGGACAGGAAATGGCGGGGGGGGGGGGGGGGGGGGTTTAGTGTTCGGGATTTAATAAGGCAGCTCTACTCTATTGTACGCCTGTAGTGATTTTAAAGCTTGAAGGAAAAAGTCTGCAGGCACTTCCACAATATCGATAAGAAAATGTTATTAATTTTGCCATTGTATGCTGAGTTTTATTATCAGACTTTCATTAGTAAAATGAAAGTGCCTGCAGTGAGGAGCTATAAGACGCACACCGGAGGATTCGGAAATGACTCTTCTGCAGTTGGACTTCTGCCAGCTGATATAATTGTGTATTGTTATTAGCTGCGACATGAGCCGTGTAAAGCCTTTTCTTTCCCAGGTGATGTGAGAAAAAGAATTCTGACAAGTGTTTACAGCCTTATAGGGATATCTGTCATCCCTACATTCCGGGCTGTATTTACCAAACAGGCAGCCTAGGCATGTGCTTGAGGCCAAAACCTCTGGGGGGGTCACCATGAACACCATAGAAAATGATTCTGCACATGTTCTTGCTTTTTGGCTTTGTTACTTCTGGTTTAGCATACTTATTAAGAATGGTACCATTTATTTATATATTTTATTCCTTTATATATGCCACCAAACATATTTTATTCCTATATATATATATCACCAACAAGCTTGTAGATGGGGTGCAGCATTATGCAGCGGCAATAACACACACAGTCCAAATGCTATGTAATACTTATATTGAAGTAATGCAGTGACAGTGCACAATAAATCTGATGGGAAGATTGCCCAGCCGGGAACCCTCATGGTTCCAACAGCGTGTAGAGAGTAGATTTCAATTGCATTGACAGCGCCTGTTAGGAGGGGCAGACTGCGCCCTGGGTGTTTTGTGAGCATGTCCATAGAAGTTACGAGCCCTATGCTTTCCCTCCTCATCAGGAACCTTTCCCTGATGCTAGCTACCAGGCAGGATACCTGTCCCTACTTTACCCTCTACCAAAAAGCAACCAGGCCTGGGAGCCAGGGCCTTAAATAGCGAGAGTCAAATGGGGCGGCAGCATCCAACCAGATAGCTTTCCCAGTGACCCAGGAAGCGATAGAGCAGGGGTAGGCAACCTCAGCCTTCAAGTTGTGGTGAAACTACAAGTCCCATGAGACATTGCAAGACCCTGACAACACATGACTTCTAGAGGTAAAGGCATGATGGAATTTGTAGTTTCACCCCAGCTGGTGTGCCAAGTTTGCCTACCCTTGCCATAGAGGAACCATGTTCCCCTTGGCCTCCTCTCTAAAAGTACCATCACTATGGTTGAGCACCACCTACAGTAGGGAAAGTAGACTAACCCTGCCTACAATCTCCCCAAGCTTCCTTGTTCCAGTCCTTCTATTGCTCCATGATACTGTCTTGTTTTCACCTGCCCTCTGGTTTGGTCCACCACTTCTCTCCTGCACCACTTTATTTAGGTTACTTGTTGGCAGTCATTAGTCTTCACTAGTATGTTTTATTACTATATACAGTATTCCTTTCAGCGCATATCATGCAATAGGGTACATGTAGGGTGATGATTCTATTTTATTTTTTTATTCATCATTTCATTTGTTTTTCATAATTTATTTTTCAGGATATATTTGCCTAATTTTTTTTTCCACATGAGATTAGTGGTGGTTTTATGAAGTATTTTGGTCTTATGGCTTGATACACTATTTATTTAGTATGTATTATATACATTTGACTGGTGTTATACCAATTTAGGGCTCAATATGTGTTTGCTTTTTCAGCTAAATATAAAACTACTGCAAATAAAAAATAAGTGACATAAACTAAAAAAGCAACAATGCTTTATTGGTAAACTACAAAATACCATATAAAATCCCAAAAACACCATTAAAGTAAGAAAACCTCTCCCATATACTACTCCTGCACATGAAAACCATTAAAACCAAACCCATCAAGCAGGATTCCGGTCCAAGTCTATATAAAAAAAAGGACAAAGGTCCTCAAGAATTTGTCAACAAGAAACAGCCGGTTTTACAAAAGTACAAATTTCAACCAAATGCAAAAATACCCCTCCACCATATGAGAAGGTAAAATTTGACAATGTTGCCAAAAATGACACAGCTACCATGGACAGTCATCCATCCATATACATGCTGTTGTGATCACAAGTACTCCCAACCTCACTGAGATGAGTCCATACCTGAACACCCGGGTGGAGGGAATAATAGACAGTCGCCTTGTAATGCTATAGCTAGGTTAGCAACAGTTTTCTGCACTCTGACTTATTTTATTCATGTGATGAAAGTCTGTAGAGGGGATGTACATGGTGCTTTAAGTATGGGTGACAACCAATACGCTATAGTTACAGAGGATATAAAAAGACACCCACCCCTAGCCCCTCCTTGTTCAGAAGAAGTTTGCCCGATGAGTGAAATGCGTCAACATGACGTCATCACGCTTGTGATGCTTGGACACGGACTGCTTCCCATAGTTACTCTGCCTTCACCTGGGAGTCATTTGCAGAAGTAGTGGTAAACGCCACTTACGGAGGCCACAACGAGGTTTACATGGTGTGCAGGGTGTGGGATCATTCACTCCGTGAAGACTGCTGGACAGTTCAGTGCTGGTCAGTGAAGTACGGGAGAATTGGGGAGTGGTGAGAGACACACTGGAACAAATTTTTTCCCCCGTTGGGGATGTGTATTTATCTGTGTTACCTTGCCTATCCGGCCCCACTGCACATGAGCCATGCCCACTGCAGGACTGTGTTTAATGTGGCTGCTAAGCACGGTGCTTCTAGTGCAGGGATTAGGATTTTTCCCTACTGCCTTTGCCACACACGGCATTACCACACCGAAGTGCAATTTTACCCAATATACCAACTCAAATCCCAGGGGCTCATCCTTGTCCCAGGACATCACTTTACTACACATTCCACACCAGCATAGTATGTCTAACAGCAAGTGAACTATGTGAACATCCTGGGAGCGTGTGAGACATGATTCATACATGCACACTGCACACCAATTTTCTTACTGATTGGTACAATCTGACCCATGGAACATCACATTGATCCCTATATTGGGCAACTTTGCTCCTCTGAGTCTGTGATTACATTCCATACAGCGGGCTTACTTGTTATTTACATTTCCTACACAACAGCATGTATGTGGATGGATGAGTGTCCTTGGTAGCTACCTGTGTTCTTTTTGACAAGGTTGTCAAATTTTACTTGTTCATATAGTGGAGATGTATTTTTGCATTTGGTTGACATTGTGATTTTTTATTAAAGCAATTTTGTAAAATCGGCTGTTCCATGTTGACACATTCTTGAGGACATTTGTCTTATTTTTTTATATACGCTGTCCAGAATGTAGAGGAACACACTCTCTATCCATCTATGGATCTACTTGAGTGATGGTTTATCTATTTTTGATCCAAGGTGGCGACATTAATTGGCCCCTTGGATCCACTTATTAGAGTAGTGTAGCCTAATTACCTTTTTCGTTGTTTGTTCAATCCAGTCCAAGTGTGCCAAATAGGCTCTAGCTGAAAAGGGAAACTCACACTGAGCCCTAAAATGGTATGACGCAGGTCCAATGTACAGTATATCGCACACAATAAATAAATAGTGCAAACATCTTCCAAATCAAAGGATTATTTTATACTAGTATGTGCCACCATCCCAAACATTATTATTATTATTATACAGGATTTATATAACGCCCACAGTTTGCACAGCTCTTTACAACATGAGGGCAGATAGAGCTAAATACAAAAATTACAAGTGGCTGAGACTTTAAAAGCACACTAGAAATTGTGTACAAACTAGCAATGATCTAAAATCACATACAAACTTTATTTAACATACATAAAAAAATAGTCATGGCTGATCCAAGTGCAATTCATGTAGTCCTTGACAAATTATTTGTACAGCATTATACCACTGCATTAAAGACACAAAATGAAAAATCGTAGTAATGTCTTGCTTTCATACAATATGGTTCACATAAGACAAATCCACTGCGGTTCAAGTAGTTATCTTGTTTAGGGTTGCCTGTGGTATATTACGTATATAAAGATCAAACATCATGCATGTCCCGCCAGTCCACTCCAGTCTAAACAGCACTGACGGTCCCGGTCCCAGCTTGCCTTGCTCCCATACTGCAGACCGATGCTGCATTACGATATGCTCAGGCACCACTTCCGCCAGAGCCGCCCGATCACACTGTAGCAGGTAGTCGGATGGTCCCAGCCGGCTCTGCACCAAGCCGAGTGCCAGAGACATATTTTTTACTGGCATTTACTGACAGGAGAAAATTGCCTGTTTTTTACTGGTTGCCAGTAAAAATACTGGTGGTTGGCAACACTGCATCAAAGCTTAAAGATATATCCAGGTTTTAGAGCAGCATATGCTTCCAACCAAATGATGTCTTTTTCAGGGAAGGCTTTGCATATTACAGGACAATTCTAAACTGCATTCTGCATCTATCACTACAGCATGCTTAGTAGGAGAAGAGTCAGGATGCTTAACTGGCCTGCCTGCAGTTCAGACCTTTCACCAATGCCGCGTACACACGATCAAACAATCAGGTGGAAAAGTCCGGCAAACTCAAGTCCGCCGGACAATCCCCCCGTGTGTAGCCTCCGGCGGACTTTTTTTACCTGAAAGTTTTTTATTTTTGCACTCCAATCTTCCCGCCGGACTTGCATTTCGGCGGACAATCCGGCCATTGGTATGCCAGTCCGCCGTACTTTTGAAATGAGCGGACTTTTCCCGCGTGGAGAAAAGTGAGCTAATTTTGAGCGGGTCTTCAGGTAGACAGGGCCAGCGAAGGAGGCGTCGCTAGCCCTGTCACCTGGTATGGACTTAAAGGGGGACCCTAACGCCGAACAAATCAGCGTGGGGGTCCCCCCAAGGTCCACATCAGACCCTTGTCCGAGCACGCTACCCGGCCGGACAGGAAAGGGGGGGACGAGCGAGTGCCCCCCCTCCTGAGCTGTACCAGGCCGCGTGCCCTCAACATGGGGGGTGCCTTGGGGAAGGGGGGGCCACGCAGCCCCCCCACCCCAAAGCACCTAGTCCCCATGTTGATGAGGACAACGGCCTCTTCCCGACAACCCTGGCAGTTGGTTGTCGGGGTCTGCGGGCGGGGGGCTTATCGGAATCCAGGAGCCCCCTTTAATAAGGGGGCACCCGGATCCCAGCCCCCCACCCTATGTGAATGAGTATGGGGTACAATGTACCCCTACCCATTCACCTGTAAAAAAATGTAAAAAAAACACAACACACAAGGGTTAAAATAGTTTATTGCACAGCTCCGGGGGTCTTCCGTCTTCGGGGGTCTTCTCGCCAGACTGCTCCGCTATCTTCTTCTAGCTCTTTTGCTAGCGGAGGAGCCCGGCTTTCTTCCTCGCCGCCGCCCTCTTCTTCCGACTTCGGGGGTCTTGTCCGCCTCTTTGGTTCTTCTTGCCGGGCCACCGCGCCTTCTTCTAGCTCTTTTACAGGCGGTGGCCCGGTCTTCTGACTCCGCTTTCGCCGTCTTCTCTTCAGATGTTGCCTCGTCGCATCCTCCGCTCACAATGGCACTGACGCGACGAGCGGCGACTTATATAGGGACATCGCCGGATGATGTCCCCGCCCATTATGGTGTCACAGTCCCAGAGGATCCCATAATAGGCGGGGACATCATACGGTGATGTCCCTATATAAGTCGCCGCGTGCCTTGTCCCTGTCATTGTGAGCAGAGAGAGCGACGAGGCAACATCTGAAGAGAAGAAGAGAAGAACAGAAGGCGGCGACAGAAGACCGGCAAGAAGAACCGAAGAGGGGGACAAGACCCCCGAAGTCGGAAGAAGAGGGCGGCGGCGAAGAAGAAAGCCAGGCTCCTCCGCTAGCAAAAGAGCTAGAAGAAGATAGTGGAGGAGTCCGGCGAGAAGACCCCCGAAGATGGAAGACCCCGGAACTGTGCAATAAACTATTTTATCCCTTGTGTGTTGTGTTTTTTTTTACTTTTTTTTTTACAGGTGAATGGGTAGGGGTACATTGTACCCCATACTCATTCACATAGGGTGGGGGGCCGGGATCCGGGGGCCCCCTTATTAAAAATGAGCGGACTTTCCTCCACGTGTGTGGGCGAGTCTGTTCATTTCAAAAGTACGGCGGATAGTCCGGCGGACTTAGTACGCCGTATTAGTCTGCTGAAAAAGTGCCGTGTGTGGGCAAGTAGCCCGTTTGGAAAGTCCGGCGGACAGTCCGGCGGATAGTCCGCTACGTGTGTACGCGGCATAATTGAAAATATTTGGCGCATCTTGAAACAAAAAATACAACAAAGAGGACCCAGGACTGTAAAGCAGTTAGAATCCTATTTAAGGCAAGAATGGGACAACATTCTTCTCCCAAAACTCCAGAAACTGGTCTCAGTTCTCAGATGTTTTCAGAGTGTTGTTATACTTACCAGAAATGCCCTGTTGCCATGTAGAGCTCTTAATCTGTCACTTCCTAGTCTACGGAGCTCCTCGTCACTTCCTCCCTCTCCTGTGCTCCTGGGAAATGTTTGTCATAATTTCCCAGGAGTCTGTGAGCAGTATTGTGAGCAAAAGTTGCGTTATTTCCCGACAAGAAATTATGCGATTTAAGGCGGTTTCCATAACAATGGGTAAGGGCCTTCCTCCGTCGTCGCCCGTTGTTATGGCAACTTTCTAAACATGTGCGATATCGAGAGGTGCATGCTGGTTATCCAGAATGCACCTCTCCATCGGTAATCCAGGAAGAGATTGCGATTGGGCTTCACATGCCCACAATCATCATGGCAACGGCCAGAAGAGGATTTACTAAGTTGTGAGTATAAAATAAATATATTATCAACATCCACTAGCAAACATATAATATCGTTCTTTATGCTAATAATGCATTGTGCTCGGATACCTGAAAAAAAAAAAATGAATATGTCCGGAACTCCTCTTTAAAATAGTAAATTTTCTTAGTTTAAAAATTTGATATGTTTTCTATTTTCTATTGCGAATAAAATATGGGCTTATGAGGTCTATAAATCATTGCATTCTGCTTTTTTGTAGACTATACATAGCGTCCCAAGTTTTGGAATTGGGGTTGTAGTTTATCGGGCCCATTTTTTGAGGCTCTTTGATGTTCTTTGTGGGTGGAATTTATTTTTTATTTTTTTTACTTTCAAATGTTTTTATTGAGATTTTTAGCAGAGTTAGTTACAACAAGGGCTACAAAAAAAAAAAAAATAATATATAGTAACAAAAGTAACATAACACAGTATAATGTAGTGACAGGGTTTTCTCAGCACAATAAAGCATAGTAACAAATAGTCCACAATAAAGAATAAAGTAGTATTCCCAAGTATCTAATATTCATAGTCATAAAGGGATTCGAACAAGAGTAAGTCTCTTAGAACTTGTATAATAAAGTCCGTAATATAATTATTGTAAGAGTTATAAATAGCGATATGGATAATGGCCACTTCTGGACCCCAAGACACCCCTCACAGGGATCTATCTGTGTCCTGGAGTACCTAGGCCAACATCTTAAAGGAAATTCAAACACAGTAGTTATCTTTTATGAAGGAGAATCAAGATCTATTCTTACTCCGCAGCTCAATTCAGTTAAACAGACATGTGATACATTTGTCACTTTATTATGAAATTATTTTTAAAGCCATCCAAAAAAATATTAAAACGCACAGGAGCTCTTTCTTCTATATGATTAAAGAATCAGCATTATCTAAATTGTGGAAGTATAATTTTTGTACCATATACTCCAAGGTTCCCATAGTTGTTGTTCCTTAATATATAGGGATTTGTCATTAGGAAATAACAATTCGTAGGAGTGGTGGAGTTGGGTTAATTCTATAACTTCTGTCATAGTAGGAAGAGAGTCAGTTTTCCATTTTCTAGTTATGGATAGTCTCGCAGCTAAAAGTATATGTGTTACTACTTTACGATATTGTTTGGGAATCGTATGTAAATTCATATTCAGAATGGCTAGTTCTGGTGAAAGTTGAAGGACAATACCTGTTACGGAAGTGAGTAAATGGGAGATTGCCTGCCATGTGGGTATAATTTTTGATCCCCCGTGTCCCACCTCAAGAGAATTGACTAGCAAAACAAGAACAGGGTCCATAGCCTTGCACTGAACATGAAGACACTGATGGACAGTCGAGTCATGGGGGAGCACCGTCTGCTGGGGATGTGGAGGATCTGGTAAATAAAATGGTTTCTCCTTTCCCCTAGATCAGTGGTCTCCAAATTTCAGCCTCGGGGCCAGAGGTGGACCTTTGCTTACCATTATTCGGCCCTTGGGACACTATTCCTCTCACAGATACAAGGCACTATCCCTTCCACTAACACTATTCCTTCCACTGACACCATAATGGGTAATTTTTCCTTTCACTGACACCAAAAAATGGTGCTCTGTTTCTCCCACTGGCACTAATGATGGGGCACTGTTTCTCCCAATATTGCCAATGATTGCAATTGTTTACTCCCATCAATGTGGGGGCATTTTCTACTCCTACTGTCCACAGTGTGGCCCCCTTAAAATCCAAAGGACAGCGAACTATCCCTTAGTTTAGAAAGTTTGGAGACCCCTGCCCTAGACAAAATGAGCAATTATCCTTGCAGCATACATGCAACCTCACTGCAAGGGGTAGTTTATAATTTTCCCGGAATTGGGCTTTAAAGTATCTATAACCAGGAAAAAGTTTATATTTTGCAACTTACCAGTCCTTAGATGTGGTGACTGCATTGGATTTCAAATTTTTCAGGCTTTTTTCCTTTTTTGTTTTTACCTACTGATCCTGCTAAAAACGTAGCTCCTGTCCTAGGGTTACACACTTGTTGGAAGACTTTTTTGGTCACCCTTGTCCCACCTCAAAGCAGCTAAATGGTTATCCTATCTCTTTGAATGAATGGTACGTCTCCAAAATAGGTGTCATCTATGTGCCGTCTCCACCTAAAACCCTGGACAGCGTCTCAGCAGCCGACATTTAATTTACATTACCGCCGATAAGGTTCTAATTAATTTCCTGACACGAGTGCTAATCACACTGCGGAAGCCTTACCTTAGGCAGCATTCTGTAAATGTCCTCTGCAATTAAAATATTCTTTTTACTTTCCACCTCATACGTGATATTACTTCCCAGCGAGGTATTGTTCTGAGAGACGATGAAGTTATTAACTGCATTGCAGCATGAAGACAAGTAGAGTCTGCAAACAAAAAATCACAACATAAATCTCGATCTCTACAGTGCTTATATTCTGTAATAATAAAGGGCTGCTAGAGTCACAAATGCAGAATCTATGCAGGGAACAGGCTTACAGAAGAATGGAAGGAGAGATTGATTTGTCTTTGGTGTACGGTGGGTGGCGGCGCTTGTCTATGGAAGTACATTTGGGGGTTTATTTATAAAGCTTGGAATCAGTGGGAGGCTTTTGTTTAAATTCCGGCATGGCACTGCCGATTGTTTATGGAAGTGAAGAGAAACGCCCGACACAAAAACAATCCTTCTTCTCCTGTGTGCCGCAGAATGGGAAGCATTAGGTCATTAATACAAGGGTACCGCTGTGATCCAAATATGGTGTGACTGTTTTATGCTCCTGCTCTTCTGCTTCAAATCAAAGCCTTCATAAGTATTAGAAGTTAAAGCAGAATCATAGACAAACAAGAAAGCCCCGGTTCTATTCAGTTATGTATTAGCCTCTTAGCGCCAGTGCCTCCCGGCCCTTTAAGAGGTTTATAATGCTGGGAGGATGGGTCCGAAAACTCCCGATCACAAAGAGCGATCTGGAGCTCTCGGTTAGGCGGTGGCAACTGTGCTGGGAGTGCACAGCGCGTACGCACTCAGCGCAGGTGTATACACAGCAATTCATGCAAATATGCGGCTCCTCTGCGCTAAAGACCAGGCACCGACAGGTCACATTTGCATACGGCCGGTGCCAAGGGGTTAAAAAAAACTGTTAGTGTTCCATAACACTTGCGGATGGGGGAAACGGTGAAAAGACGCCCCCGACTGCT
Source organism: Lithobates pipiens (assembly GCF_037356315.1). NCBI lineage: Eukaryota > Metazoa > Chordata > Amphibia > Anura > Ranidae > Lithobates > Lithobates pipiens. The sequence continues at coordinate 73,373,298 of NW_027507764.1, forward strand.
CCTATTTAAAGTGGTTGTAAATCTCAGACATGACATATGAACAAAGCATGTTCCTCTATAGTGTGTACTTGTCTCAATTAAGAGCGCTAAGTGTCATTTCTGTCTGCTGCTTCGTTCAGCATGAATGACTTCTGAAATGTTTTCCTGATACCAAGAGAAAAAAGCTGACAGGGAAGGGACCTCCAGCACACTGCCTGTGATTGACAGCCTCATCTCTGTTCCTGTGTGCTGTATGAAGAGGGGGGTGTCACGTCCACCCCAATCAGCTTTCAGAGCTATCCTCACTGAACTCTGCAGTGTGTAATTTCAGCTCTCCGCCCCGTTTTGTGACAGCTCAGACAAGTTTTATAAATTCTGGACTTGGAACTGCTGAAGAGTAGAGTGCAGATGAACAGGTATATTTTATGTAGGAGGATTTCTATCTGTGTATCACCTGAGGCCACTCATATATGTATATGTAAGGGTTTACAACCACTTTAAGGCTCCTTTCACACTGGGGCGGGAGCGGCGTCGGCAGTAAAACGGCGCTATTTTTAGCGACACTTTACCATCATTTTAGCGGCGGCCAAGAAAGGGTTAAAGCCACTGCAAAGCACTGCTGTCGGCAGTATAGCCACGCTGCCCCATTGCGCCCCATACACCGCTCCTTCACCGCTCCAAAGATGCTACTAGCAGGACTTTTTTTTATCACCCTGCCAGCAGACCGATCCAGTCTAAAAGCCCTCGGGCTTTCACATTGGAGACACAGGATCGGCTGTTTTAGGGTGCTATTTTTAGCGCTCTAGCTCCTGCAAAGCGCCCCAGTGTGAAAGGGGTCTAACCTGCAAAGGCAGCAGATGGAGGTGTACACAAGCTGTGGCAAGAATTAAACAGGCAGGTAAAAGGTGACAAAACATCCTCTGAAAAGTGATCAATCGTGAATTGCTCTTCAGAAAGGAATAGTTAGCTAGTATCAACTATGCCTTAGGCTTAGTTCACACAGGTGGCTTCGGGGACCTGTCATATGCAACATAATTCCCTCTGAAAAGGGATCCAACATGCAGGGCTGGTGCAAGGATTTTTGACACCCTAGGCGAAACCTAATTTTGCCGCCCCCCCCCCCCCCCGGCTCAACCCCCGATCCCAACCCCATTGCCCTGCCCATGTACACCCCACCTTTTTAATGAGGGGACCAGACCACACCAGAGGTTTTTGTGTGTGTAAGGGATGCATTTTGTGTTTCGGTGTCTGTGTGTGACTGTAAGGGATGCCCATCAATGCCACTTCACCAATGCCAATCAATGCAGCCTCACCTGTGCCCAACAAATTCAGGCAGTTTCACCAGCGCCCATCAAACGTAGCTTCACCTATACCCATCAAATACAGCCTCACTCACCTTTGCCCATTAATGCCAATTCACCTGTGCCCATCAAACACAGTGACACCCATGCCCATTAATGCTCCTTCACCTGTGACCCTCAAATAGTTTCATATGTGCCCATCAAATAGTCTCACCTGAGTCCATCAAATACAGTCTCAGCTGTGCCAATCAATGCTGCTTCACCACTGCCAATGCAGCCTCACGGGGGGGGGGGCTCGGTACATACTTGGCATTTTGGCAAATCAGTGAATATAAATACATATACACACATAACATTTGCAAATTGCATGACATTGTCAATATATACAATATCATTATTATCTAAGACAGCAACAGTGTTTACTCACCACACACTAGGTGATGGTATTGGGCTCAGCAAACTTGTATCTGAGGACATGAACCTGTCTAAAATTCATGTGTACGCCTGTACGTGCCTCTGTCTGTGCCTCTTCCAGGCTCTGCCAGGCGCCATGCTATGCTCTCCACTCCAGTGTGACACGGCCAGTCCAGGAGAGCGTCTTCGGGGGAGGGGGTGTAGTCGTTAGACACACGCAGGGGCGGACTGACAACTAATGGGGCCCCGGGCAATAGAAGATCATGGGGCCCCCTGCGTCCCAAGCCACACCTGCGCAGGGTGACATGGGGGGCGGGAGCACAGCACAGAGGGGGACACTGTGGGTGGGAGAGCACACAATGGGACACTGGGGAGGGGGAAAGCACACGGGGACACTGGGGGGAGCACACAGGGGGACACTCTGGCGGGTGGGGAGCACACAGGAAGATACTGTGGCGGGTGGGGAGCACACAAGGGGACACTGTGGGGGGTGTGGAGCACAAAGGGGGACACTGTGGTGGGTGAGGGCGGAAAGCACACAGGGGGACACTGGGGGGGGGGGGGGCACACAGGGAGACCCTGGGAGGGGGAAGCACACAGGGGGACACTGTGGCGGGTGTGGAGCACACAGGGGGACACTGTGGGGGGTGTGGAGCACACAGGGGGACACTGTGGGGGTGTGGAGCACACAGGGGGACACTGTGGGGGGGGGGTGGAGCACACAGGGGGACACTGTGCGGGGGGTGGAGCACACAGGGGGACACTGTGCGGGGGGTGGAGCACACAGGGGGACACTGTGCGGGGGGTGGAGCACACAGGGGGACACTGGGGGGAGCACACAGGAAGACACTGTGGGGGTGGGGAGCACACAGGGGGACACTGTGGGGAGTGGAGAGCACACAGGGGGGGACACTGTGGGGGGTGGGGAGCACACAGGGGGACACTGTGGGGGGGTAGGGAGCACACAAGGAGACCCTGGGAGGGAGGGAGGGAGGGCACAGGGGGACACTGGGGGGGAACACACAGGAGAACACTGTGGGGGGGGACACAGGGGTACACTGGGGGGGAGCACACAGAGGGACACTGTGGGGGGGGAGAGCACACAGGGGAACACTGGGGGGAAGAACACAGTGAGACACTGTGGGGGGGGGAGAGCAGACAGGGGGACGGAGCACACAGGGGGACACTGGAGGGGGCACGGGGGGAGAGCACACAGGGGAACACGCAGGGGAACACTGGGGGGGAGCACACAGGGGAACACACAGGGGAGCACACAGGGGAACACACAGGGGAACACGGGGGGGGGGGGAACACAGTGAGACACACGGGGGGAAGAGCACACGGGGACACACAGGGGAACACTGGGGGGACACCCACAGGGGAATGCTGAGGAGGGGACACACAGGGGGGGCACACAGGGGGACACTGGGGAGGGGACACACAGGGGGACGCACAGGGGAACACGGGGGGGGACACACAGGGGAACCCTGGGGGGGACACACACTGGGGGGACACACAGGGGAACACACAGGCAGGGGAACACTGGGGGACACACACACTGGGGGGGCACACAGGGGAACACTGGGAGAGCAAACAAGGGGGGTAGTGTGGGGAGGGGGGAGAGCTCACTGAAGTCTGGCCCAGGCCCCATTGCAGTGCCCCCTCCCTCCGATGGCGGCCCTCCAGTAAAAAAAATTAAGTTTCACTAACCATGGTCACCCGATGCCTGTAAGAATGCCGCTAATGGCGCGCTGCTCCTCGCCGGCCCCTCCTCTCTTCTCGTCTGTCCTAGGTGATGTAGTGTACAGTGCATGCACCTGCGACGGACGGGAGGGAAGGAGGGGCCGGCGGGAAGCAGCGCGCTGTTAGCGGTATTATTACAGACGCTTTAAGGGGCTTCTCGTTGGGCCGGCCACGGGCCCCTAATGGGTCCGGGCCCTCGGACGGCGACCGAATGACCGATGGGTCAGTCCGCCCCTACACACGTCAGAGCGCAGAGCGTGCGATGGGCTGGTGCTGCTGGACACATGTCACTATTACTCAGAACTATCTCCGCTCTGAGTCAGAGCGCAGAGTGGAGAGCGGGCTGGGGGGTGGGATGGCCGCTGCAAACTTGTCAGGGGGGGGGATGTGCTGGACAGTGCGGACACATATTATGTCACTGATGTGTCAGCGCGGAGACCGGGGGGTGGGGCCGGAGACCGGGGACCTGGGGCGCTGCTTCACACATGTCAGAGGCTCTGAGCGGCTGCCTGGTGTATAGTGCAAGCTCTATGGACAGTGCAGGAGTAGGATAACCAGCGGCCGGCGGGCGCCCTAGGTGGCAGTGCGCCCTAGGCGGCTGCCTAGTCCGCCTAGTGGTAGCACCGGCCCTGCCAACATGGATCAGTCTTTAGAGGGCGACAATAATGTAAACCAGCCCTTTAGGTTTGCTTGCATGGGTGGTCAGGGAGTTAGTAAAAGCAGGCGGTTGAGCTTTGTTTTACAAACCCCAACCACCTGTACCCAGTGACTCTGGGCTGTACACACGCCATTGCAAAAATGAATCTACATGTTGCATTCAGCAGGTGGCAGTATCACCAGACGCCACCCGTTTAGTTATATAGGGCCAGGTTGCAATTGCCCTGCAACCACATGCACAAGTTGTGGTGCAGTGGTTCAACCTCTTTAAAGTGGATGTAAACCCAAATTATTATTATTTTTGTTAATGTCATAATGTAGAGTATAAGATTTCCTATCATTTGAGCCCAGTCTTCCCACAAAGAATTATTCCATCTCTGAGCAATCCTCTTTTATTGTTCAGTGAGATAAATCTTGACAAACAGAGAAAAACTTTGTCAAATCCTCCCCCTTGCTGTGAGTGACAGGTGATTTACATATCTCGTGCGCTAGCCTAAGAGACTTGCATTTTTTAATTCCCTCCCCCACTACTTTCTTCTGCTGCTCTGCCAGAATTGGATGTTCCCCAACTTAGCATGATTTGGCATGCTGAAGTCATGTGGGGACTTTCCTGTCTTTTCACTGGATGTTAGTGATCAATACAGAAGTTCAGTGTAAGAAATACACAGGATAAAATGCATATTGATCAGGGGAGTGTAGAGGTGGGTGGGGAGTCTACTGACATCACAACTCCACCCACTGATCTCCAGACAACAGACCCACCCACAGGATCTGCAGTTTTTTGGGTCTCATAATAGACAGAGGGGAGACATTTGACAAGTAAAGATACATGCAGGAGGCATGTATATCTTTCTAGATAACCCCTATGGCAGTTTAGAAAGGATGACATTGGGTTTACATCCACTTTAAGGTTAAAACAGGCAGTGAGGAGATGACTTCTCACCTTCTAGTCATCTGTCAAACATGACGCTCTTTAGGGAGCAACACTAGACCTTGGGGTTTGTCCACACAGGCAGCCAAGGAGCCAGTATAAGCAGGCTGTTGAGCTGCTGTATTATTGCTCCATGACGGCATGCAGCAATATACTCCACTTATGCGGTATACTAATCCTTTAGGGCCCCTTCCCCCAAGTGCTAAGCATCTGGAAAATACGATCCTCTCAGGTGACAGTTCGTTTATAACTGAGGGCGGGGCCACACAGACGTCCCTATGGCTTCCCCGTATGCGTCGGAGGGGGGTGGGGCCACCTGGTGACATAACCGGGTGCTTTCCACAGGGAGAGAGAAGTCTGTTTCTGAGGGCCTCACCTGGGCCTCAGCTGTTGTCAGTCTATCCCTGTGGAAAGCACTCAGTGGAAATTTTAACTAAAAGCAGATGAATCCATCTCCTCTTACTTCCTGGTTCTTTGGGTGTGCCTCTAAGTGACAGGAATTTCCCAGGATGCAGTGGTGAGGCCAGGGTTACATCATCAGTGCCTCACTCAACCAGGAAGTGGAAAAAATTGCAATTACATTTTTTTTAAAGGAGCTAGTCGTGGAATTCGGTGTTTGTGGAGAAATAACCTGGAGTGACCATTAGTTTAAAGCGGGAGTCCGCCGATTTTTTTTTTTTAAAAGCCAGCAGCTACAAATACTTTTAAAATAATGACACTTACCCGCCCAGCGCGCCCGCGATGTCGGCACCCGAAGCCGATCTCTCAATCGTCTCTCGGGTGCTGCCGTCGCCATCTTGGGTATGGGAATCAGGAAGTGGAGCCTTGCGGCTTAATTTCCCGGTTCCCTACTGCGCATGCGCGAGTCATGCTGCGCAATAAGGATGGTCCCCGCTGTCTCTGGGATCCGTGCGTTTTCCAGCAGACAGCGGGGGACCTTCGGAAAGGGGCGTAGATTCTGCGGAAAGGGGCGTAGCTTCTGCAGATATCTATGCCAGGAGTGGGTGCAGATACCTGTACTGTACAGGTACCTGCACCCCCCTCCCCCCTGAAAGGTGCCAATTGTGGCGCTGGAGGGGGGGAGGGTTCCAATGAGCAGAAGCTCCACTTTAGGGTGGAGCTCTGCTTTAAGATATACCCAAGGAGGAGCAAAAGGACATCTGTTGATCTGTTGATGCATGACTAGACCCATTTAGGGGTCTTCCCTTGAGGTGAGAGGCTAGCACACACAGGGTGTGGATTGGAGAAGGATTCCTACAAGTCATTATATTATCTGCATTAGAACTTTCCTTTCTTTGACGTATTTACCCTTATAGAGACTATTTGCTTAACGTTCAAAGCTATAGAGACTATTTGCTTAGCATTTGAAGTTACATCAGTCATCTCTGTGAATTATATTTTTGCATTATTTTACACATTGAGAATTTTTATTGTTACAAGTACTTTATTACACTTTATACTGCAAGATTGGTTCAGAGACACCTGGTAACAGTATTAAGCACTTTATTATTAGTCATTCATATTTATTATTTTTTAAGTTATTTAGCGCTTATTCATCTCATATCACTCTTATTTGTGGTGTTGGCAACACTTCAGAAGTCAGCTGCTTTATATTTTTCTTTTGCACTTTAGGACTCTTATATATATATTGTTTATACGTTTAGCGGCACATTAGTACTTCATGTTTAACATAGAAAGAATGCTGGGAATTGCCCGGAAATAATTTTTTTTAAAAAAAACATTCAAATAGAAAAACTCTCTCCTCTTTCCGTCTGATAGATGCAGCGGGAGGGGCCGAGATTCCCCCTCTGACGTCAGTCTGGAGGGGAGAAGGAGAGGAGGAGAGAGGCGGCGCATCATGTGACTGCTGATGAGCAGTCACAGATAAGGTATATACAGTTTTTTTTAATACAACACACACACAGGGGGACATATCATTAGAAGACAGAGCAGATTATATAAAGTAAGACGTTATTAAAGCAGCAGCAGTGGGGGCGGGGTGGGCCCTGACACAGGAGCCAACAGACAGGGAAAGGGAGGTGGGAGGAAGACACAAGAGCAGAGAGGAGAGACAGCAGGCTGCGGATGAAGGAGGCATGCAAACTGCCCATGGTGTCAGGGCTCAACAGCCATGATAAACCGTGGTCAGTTTACATAGGGGAGGGAAGTAAATGGCAGGATCCACCAGGTTATTTAGGTGTTACAGGAGTCCAAATGACACAGCACAAGCGCTGTGTCATATAAAATGCTTTAAAGGAGCAGGATCCATTTTTTTTGGTTTAACATATGCTTTAATAGACCGTACAAGCAGCAGGAACAGGGGGATGGGGGTTGGAGGTTGCTTTGGCAATGCTGTATGCAGCCCGTTTTAAACAGGGCCCTTATTAGCAGCCTTCTACATCTGTCCTTACTGAGATCTACATAGATCTCAAACCTGCATGTTACCTGAATCGGCTGTATTCTTGGGGTCTCTTCTTCCATGTACAGTTCTGTACGTCATTAACAGCCTGGATGTAATAATCTTCTGAATACCTGCAAAGCATGGAGACCAAAATGGCATCATCAACCACGTTTAACAATAAGTACAGTATATTACCACATTACATTATTTTCTCAGTTTTTCTAAGACCCCTTCCACACTGGGGCGCTTTGCAGGTGCTACAGCGATAAAAATAGCACCTGCAAAGTGCCCTGAAAGAGCCGCTCCTGACACTCCAGTGTGAAAGCCCAAGCGCTGGCAGGAGGGTAAAAAAGTCCTGCTAGCAGCATCTACTGCCGTCACCCGCACTGCCCCAGTGTGAAAGGGGCCTAAAGGTGGGGATGGTACAGTTGGAGTATTCTGTTGTTCTGTAACTACGGTAAACAAGTTTGTAAATATAGTGGCCAAAAGCTTGAAAATCTAAAACTTCCCAATAAAAGGTCACCAGGCATAAGCTGACAAGGAGGACTCCATAATGCCTTAACACCAAGGAAGAAAGTCTGTACTAGTCAGAAGAAGCTATACCTGAAGACGCTTTCGCTTGATCTCCAGCACTGGGACCCAAACTAAATTGACAGATGCCGCTCGAGGCTCAACCAGGCCCTCTTATGTAGCAATTGATTAGAGTGCAGACAAGGACAGAGCTCATCCCCACTCTAGACATCTAATGGAAAAGGGAAAAGTCCTGGAAGTCGCTCATCTCTGTAAAATCCCATAAGAAGGTATACAGTATGACAGCCTTAACCTAGGCTCCAATCAGGCCACACTTCTAATGCGTTTCACTCCACCCATGGAGCTTAGATCCCCCTATGCATGGGATCCTTCTCTCTATTACTAAGTTCTGTGGGTGGAGTGAACGAATTGGGGGCATTGCCTGAATGGAACAAGGGCTGAGGCAGTCATACACCTTCTTACGGGGCTTTGCAGAGACGTGCAACTTCCAGGACTTTTCCCTTTTCCATTAGGTTTCACTGTGGTTGATTTATTAAAGACAAACAGACTGTGCAAATTGTAGGTGTAGTTGGACTCTTCAAGGGCATTTGCTCCAGAGTCTAGTAAATTAGTGAGAGCTCTTGTGGCTTCCATCATCCAACCATGCTCAAGCAAAAATGCTTCTTTTTTTAAATTTTCCTTGCACGTGATTGGGTATTCTTTGCAAAGTGAAGCTTTACCTCATTTACTAAGCTCTGGAGCAAAGGCCCTTGAAGAGTGCAACTATGCCTGCAATGTGCACAGTTTATTTGCCATTAGTAAGTCAACCCCACTGTCTTTTTAAGTTGTGTTCGGAATATTTCACCAATTGCTCAACATTATTAACAACCAGCAGGAAAATTCCATTTGCATCAATATGTTAGCCGTGTCATTATGTAGAAAATGACTTTTCTATGCAGCCTATTCCATGCCATAGCCTGGAAGGGAATATGGGAAATACATAGGATGATGGATTACAAATTACATTATGAATGTCACTAATGAACCCAGCTAATTAATTTGCCATGGAGCTCAGTTAATCAATAATAATAAATACCAACAGTCAAGTAAAAGGTTTATTACAAGATTAAAAGTAAAGTATTGCCTGACGGCTATTCCTGTGTATATCAGAATTAGAGACCCAGTGTAGTTTTTCTAGTGTTATTTTAGAACTTTTATCATTGATAAATACAGCAGTGAAATTAAAGCTCATTTATTGATGTTAATTTAGTTTTAAAAAAGTTTTATTTTTTTTATTTTATTTTTGTAACTTAAAGTGATTGTAAAGGTTTGTTTAAAAAACTAAAAAAACTAAAAAAATAACAAACATGTCATACTTACCTCCACTGTGCAGCTCATTTTGCACAGAGTGGCTCCGATCCTCAACTTCTGGGGTCCCTCAGGGACTCTCGTGGCTCCTCCTCACTTCAGATAACCCCCTAGGAGAAGCACTCTCCCGGGGGGGGGGGGGGATTACCTTGTGGGCGTGCTCCCGTGTCCAGCATTTGCATCCATAGACATGAATGCCGGACTCGGCCCTGCCCCCCCATCCTTAGATTTGATCGACAGCAGTGGGAGCCAATGGCTGCACTGCTATCAATCTATCCAAACAAGAGCCGGGACTGCATGCAGAGAGGGACATTGTGTCTCCGGCGTGGGAATTACAGGGCTTGGGTAAGTAAAACAGGGGGGCTGGGGGGCCGGTGACTGCCAGAAGTTTTTTCAAATTAATGCATTCTACATGAGGGTTTACAACCCCTTTAACTGACCAGTCATCCGAGGTCCAAATACCATCCCTGCACCTTGTTGAAGATGCTTGACTTGCTGCTTCCCCAGCCTGAGCTGCCTGGGTTTGACAGCTCTAACCCAGGAAGTGTTTAGAGTTGAGTGCTTCTGGGTTCATACAACTCAGTAGAGATCCATCCTGACACCTGTCATGGGCACCTAAGAGGCCAGGGGGAAAGGGGGCAAAGGGGAAAGTTTAGAAATCAGGAGGCTATACATTATGGAAGGATGAATCCCTCTGTTGGGCTATTATATACTGCAGCTGTCAGAACACTGGAACAGCAGCTTTATCTGATCGATTTCGTTATCAAAACCCTTGTGAAGAAATAGATATATTTTCACAATTTCAACATGGTTGTTTAAGCCCTTGTACACACGGTCGGAGAATCCGTCGGAATGTGTCCTATCGGACCGTGTCGTCGATAATCCGACTGTGTGTGGTATGCATCGGACTGATTCCGTCTGAATATCCGTCGGACCCAATTTTCCAACATGTTGGAAATATTTCCCGACCAACTGGGCCGATCGAACATACTCCGATCATGTGTAGAGAATTTTGATCGGACCAAGTGCCACGCATACTCAGATCAAATTCCTACATCAAAGCTATTGGCTACTAGCCTGAATGTAGTCCCATCGTAACGAAATTACGTCATCACGTTCTGAAAGATCGGATTTTTCGCCAACTTTGTCCGACCGTGTGTATGCAACAGTTTCAGACAAGATCAGACGGACAAAATCTGACGGGCAAAATCCGACGGATTTGGTTGTGGAAATCTCCGACCGTGTGTACAAGGGCTAAGACTGTATGGGTCCCAGAAACAAAGGATCACTCTTCATCCATCAGATACACACACACTTCATCCACCCACAGTACACTTGCAATTTGGAACTTCATTCATACACAAACCTATCCATCCAGAGAGACATTCATCATCACGCCTCATCATCTGACGCTTCAAGGATGCCAAGACGCAGCTCCACCCTGACGAGACACCATTTTGGGAAAGGCAGCTATTTTAGGGGACTAAAGTAACGACCATTGTAAGCCAGCATCCATTTGAAAGGGATATTGTAGCATATTGATCTTTTTACGATCCATTGCTTATTTTTATATACTAATTATTGATTTCTTGTGATACTTAGAGTGTTCCTCCCCCGATATAATAACCATTTCAATTTTTCTTTAATTTTATTTTTGTTTTTCCAATTTTAATAATTTCTTATTTGGAGCTATTGCAGCATACCGTTATTTTTTACATGGTTTTAGCCCTAGCACACACGGTCAGACATTGCGACAACAAAATCCGACGGATTTTGTCTGAAACTTGTGTTGCATACACACGGTCGGACAAAGTTGTCGGAAAATCCGAACGTTCGTAACGTGATGACGTTATTTAGTTGCGACGGGACTACGTTCAGGCTAGTAGCCAATAGCTTTGGTGTAAGAATTTGATCTGAGCATGCGTGGCACTTTGTCGAATCGGAATTCTCTACAAACGATCGGACAAAATCAGATCGGATCATGTTGTCGGAAAAATTTATATCCAGCTCTCAAACTTTGTAGGTCGGACATTCCGACTGAAAAAGTTAGATGCAGCCCACACACAGTCGGATTATCCGACAACATGGTCCAATCTGACATTTTCCGTCAGAATGTCCGACCGCGTGTGCAAGGGCTAACACTTAATCCTTCTGCAGGGGAATAACTGTTGGGCATCATAAAATGCAGACTATGGTCTGATAGTTACCTATCAATATACATGGTTATTGTGTCCACGGAGAAAAAAGTATCCTTTCCTTTTATTCATATACGTAGCAATATACCTTAGCGAGTGTTGCATACGATCTTATTATTTTATGTAAGATTGTTGTCTATATCCATCCACAAATCTAACTATTTATTGTGAATATATGTTTAGTGAATAAATATTAATTTAATTTCATGTTTAGTCTTTATTCATTGATTTGTGTTTTTCAAAGATTTTGAGTTTTGTTGAAACATTACTCAATATAATCAATCGTTCAGGCAATTCCTGACATAATCGCATAACAGAATGCAGCCACTTTTCAGCCAACAGTTTCTCAACTGGCTCCTTCGACTGGAAACTGTTGGGTGGGAGGCACCCATCAGGGCCACCCACATAGCAAACTTTGTATAGTTAACAGGAAACGGCCAACATTTTCACCATGTATGGCCATACCTATTCAGATTTATGATGTTTAGCCCACTAAAATCACTTGATTCCCCCAGCAGCGTGAATGGCAGTTCGGATGGCTGAATTTTCTCTGCCAGTTATTCAGGCTATGCAGTCACTAGTCGGCTGACAATTCTGCACCCGTATTTTTCTATTTTTAAATCTAAGTCTGTTAAAGTGGAACTAAAGGGAGGATAGTCACCTTCCCAAAGCTCCCTAGCCAGTGCTGACATCTTCTCCTGTATGCCATTTCCATTGGCTATCCCAGGAGCTAGTCATCCTGTCACACAGGGTCGGCTCGGCCACTGTAAGCTGAGCCGCGCATGTGCAGCTTCGTTTACAGTCCGGGGATTGCTGTGAGCAAGCAGGTAGGTACAGGTATGTCTTATTGCAGAAGACACATTGCATGTCTCTTTTCCAATAAAATATCACCTTCTCACAGTGTATCATAGTGGAACTTCCATTCTGCTTTAGCTGGCTGGGCCACCCACTGGTGGAATTTTAGCTGACTCTTGTATAGGGCTAGCTTAAAGTAGTTCTAAAAGTACAAGGTTTTTTACCCTAACCTTGCATCAAGGTAAAAAAAAATCCTCAAGCAGCTCCCTTACCCCCCCCCTGTTCCCACTTATACTTAAGCCCGATTTCCATCCTGCGATGTGCATGAAAGCAGAAGCTCTCCTGGCTCTCTCTCCTTATTGGATTTGCTGCCTATAGCAAAATGACGGCTGGGCGGTGGCTTCCCCATTCTGACTGGACGACAGAACATGCCGCTCGTGCGCTTCCCCAGGGGCGCACATCGTGGCGATCGGTGGTGTGGTGTGTCGCTTGGACACAGTGCATCTCTGATCATGGTACAGACCTTATGATGTAGGCTTTTTACCATATGATCAGCTATGTCCAATCACAGTGTAACTAGGAAGTGCCAGTTATCGGCATTGCTCTACTCACGCTGAAAGTGCATGAGTAAAGGAGAACTCATAAGTGGCTTTCCTGACAGGGGGGATCTGCACTGATAATCAATGCAATGTTTATCAGCGTAGCCCCATCAGTGATGCCCACCAGTGTTGCCTGTCAGTGCCTCCTCATCAGTGATGCCCACCAGTGTTTGCCTGTCAGTGCCTCCTCATCAGTGCTACCCACCAGTGTTGCCTGTCAGTGCCTCCTCATCAATGCTGCCCACCAGTGTTGCCTGTCAGTGCTGCCTATCAGTGTCTGTCAGTGCTGCCTATCAGTGTCCATCAGTGCTGCCTATCAGTGCCCATCAGTACCTCATATCAGTGCTGCCTATCAGTGCCCATCAGTACCTCATATCAGTGCCGCCTATCAGTGCCGCATATCAGTGCCGCCTATCAGTGCCTCCTCATCAGTACCGCCTCATCAGCACTGCCTCATCAGTACTGCCTCATCAGTGAAGGAGAAAAATTACTTATTTTCAAAATTTTATAACAGTAAAAAAAAACTTTTTTTTTTCTTCAAATTTTTGTTCTTTTTGCATTTGTTTAGCAGAAAATAAAAAACTCAGTGGTGATTAAATACCAGGAAAAGAAAGCTCTATTTGTTAAAAAAAAAAGATAAAAATTTTGTACTTTTGTAACTTTTGGGTACAGCATTGCATGACTGTGCAATTATCAGTCAAAGTGTTTCAGCGCTGAATGCTGAAAATTGGCCTGGTCAAGAAGAGGGTGAAAGTGCCCGGTATTGAAGTGGTTAAAGGGTTATTGTCTATACAAGTTTATGAAAAAATAAAAACGTATTTCTAATGGACTGATGATCTACAGCTATGCTTGGATGAAAAACAGAAGCCAATCTCCTGTAGTCCTTTCAAGGCCTAATTTTCCATTATGACTGGTGTGTGTGTGTGCCTTTAATGCCATTCCCTTTTACAATCAATACATCCCCAGTATTAATCTAGGATGAGCGGATGACATTTCATGTGTTATAGATATCACTTAAGTGGATTGGAATCTGTCTGCATCATTTACTGCGCAAGTTGGTTTCTAGGCAATATGGATCCCTAGTGTGCTACAAGTGGCTCATATTTTTAGTAGCGGCGTATGTATTAATCATAACATAATCACAATTGCTTATAGATCAGGCCGGAGACAAGCAGGCGCTAATATATGAAGTGTTTGGAGATGGCAGAGGAAAAAATAGTCTTTAGCATCAGAAAAGGCCCAGAGGGTCTTCTGGGATGCGTAAAAAACAAAACAAAAAAAAAACTAGACCCCAATTATGGCTTTTTATAGAGGAAACGAGGCCTGTTAAATGTTCCTGGAAAGAGCTAGGTAGGGCTATTGTGCCAAGGGTTATGTAATAAAGTGATTACACCGAATCTTCCTGTCCTGCTCACACATCTGTTTTTTTTTAGTAATTACATTTAACTAACCAGGACTCAGAAAGGGCTAAATATTCCTTTTGGCTGTTGATAGAACACAGGAAAACATCTCTGTTTTATGTCGCAGTTGTAAAGAAAATCAAACTTTGAGATAATTATTAAAGTAGATGCAAACCTTAAGGGCTTGTTTAGACTAGAGGATGGGGGGGGGGGGGGGTGTTGCACTAAAATAGTAAAATAGGCAGCTTAGCCATGTTTTTACTGCACCCCCTTTAAACTACAAAGGTGGACAGATGGTGGTAGCAAGTAAAAATACTGTATACCTTCTGTTGAGTTTGGCGGGCAGCACCGTTCGGCGTTTAGGGCAACTGTGTGTAATACAGTGGTGCAGTATTTACAGGATTAAAGCAGGGAATGCAAGGAAAATCATCCAATTCAGCTGGAACCGTCCAACTTTCGGTCCATGTGTACTGTTGTCGGCTCAACAGAAGCCAGTCTAATAACTGGCTTGTGTTGAATGATCATGCTAGAAAACCAGCATTCGGTCAGCGCTTGCAGACAGTTTTAGTAAATTAACCCTATAGTCTTCCGGCCAGTAGCGTTGCTAGGGGGTGGCTTTTGGGGCTATAGCTCTGAATATGGGACTCATAGCCCTGAGTCTCTGCAGGGGTCCTCAAGAGAAGGGGAGGCTCTCTAGAGGCCCTGATGCAAGGGGAGGCTCTCTGGGGATCCTGATTTTAAGGGGGAAGCTCTGTGGGGACCCTGATTTAAGGGGAAGGCTCTCTGGGGATCCTAATGTAAGGGGGGCTCTCTGGAATCCCTGATGCAAGTGGGGGGCTCTCTGGGGACCCTGATGCAAGGGGGAGGCTTTCTGGGGACTCTGATGTTAGGAGAAGGCTCTCTGGGGACCCTGATGTAAGAGGGGACTCTCTGGGGACCCTGACGTAAGGGGGGCTCTCTGGGGACCCTGATGTAAGGGGGGCTCTCTGGGGACCCTGATGTAAGTGGGGGGCTCTCTGGGAATATATACACACACACACGTATATTACTGTATATACATGTGTATGCCCACCCAAGCATATGACTTTCTTTACTACGCAGCTATGGGCTCTAGCCCCAGATCTTTTGTAGACCTAGCAACACCCCGCTTCTGGCAAAATAATGTCACTTTGCAAGGGAATTTTCCCCCGGTGCTAGTGCATTCACATTAATAGGTGAAGCTCTGCTGACTTCCATCATCCAATCATGTGCAAGCAGACAATTGGCTTTTCTTTCTTTGCAAACTGAAATGTTAACACATTCACTAATCGCTGGGGAAAATCCACTTTGCAAAGTGCAACTTCCCTTCGCAAAGTGCCCTTATTTGCCAATTCCCTATTTGCCCTTAGTAAATCAATCCCTATACATCCGTACTCCTGAATAATCCTAAAACCTCTTGTCGCCTTTTAAAATATATTTAGTTCTGTCAAGCAACATAAACCACAATTTATTTATCCATAAATATTCTTCTGCATAACACAATTTGTGATTTATCTTTAGTGTCTCTTTACCGGCAATAATGCACATGGTGAGTATTATTCATACATACCTCTTCCTCAAAGAAACAGACAAAAGGCGATCCTGTACATCTCTGCAGAAGAAGCTGGCTGTGTAGTTGTGTGCTGGGATTCTAAATTTGAATACAAAATTAATCAAAGTTTTTTTGTAATAACTATAAAAGCTAAGATAAATAAATAATAATAAAAAATGTATACTTTTGTGACAAAAATAAACAGAAACAGTTAAACAATTGAGTACTGTCCGTGACACTTTTTTTATTTGCACTAACATACAATTTTTCAGGAGAAGCTTTTGGGGTATGTCCCCTTCTTTAACCACTACAATACAGGGCACTTTCACCCCCTTCCTTCCCAGACCATTTTTTAGATTTCATCGCTCTCGCACTTTGAATGACAATTGCGCGGTCATGCTACACTGTACCCAAATGACATTTTTATAATTTTGTTCGCACAAATAGAGCTTTATTTTGGTGGTATTTATTCAAGACTTTGTTTTTTATTTTTTGTGATATAAGTGAAAAAAGAGCGTAAATTTGAAAAAAAATCTTTCTATTTTAAAATAAATCCAATAAAATCGAATTTTGTCAGAAATTTAAGCCAAAATTTATTCTGCTACATGTTTTTGGTAAAAAAAATTCCGTTAAGCGTATAATAATTGGTTTGCGTGATCACGGACATATGTACGCAAATGATCATGTACAGATGTGTGCAGGTGATCACAGACATATGTGTGCAGATAATCATTGGGGCATGTGATTTTAGTGGGACATATATGGGGGACATGTGTTTTTATTATTTGGGGACATTGTGTGGGGACGTGTGTTTTACATGTGTGTTTACACTAGACTGGTGATCAGTGAGTAAAAAGCTGTAAAAAAACAGCTCATACTCACTGATCATCAGCTGGCTGCAGCGATCCGCTCTCCTCTCCTCAGCGACAACTTCTGTGTGAGGAGAGGAGAGCCAATTGTCTAGCAACCGGCTGTTTGTTTACATCACATGACGGCTGTGATTGGACACGGCCGTCATGTGATCAGAGGGCCAATCACAGAGCCCTCCTGTCGATCGGAGATGCGCCGTGTCCGGGTGACACGAGCGTGTCGGGATCGCGCTGATGCGCAGGCACGTGCGCGCGATCCCCCTCCTTCTGAAGGACGTTCCTGAAGGAGAGGGCACCCACCTGGCCATATATGTACATTGGCCGGGTGGGAAGTAGTTAAGGTCCTATTGCTAGGTTCTTGAAGAAGGAGACATACCCAAAAGCTTGTCCTAAAAAATTGTATGTTAGTGCAAATAAAAAAAGTATCAGGGACAGTACTCAATTGTTTTTGTTGCACTAATACAGCTAGAATCACCTCTGAGAAAAATAAAACAGCTGAAGTAATATAAGGAGGCAGAGAAACACAGGAAGAAACCATTTCATGAAAAATAGATTACAGGACCATTAGGAAGTGGATGAGTATGGATTATTTTTGGAGAATAAGGCTATGGGGTAGTGTCACTGTCAGTTAATCATGTTGAGATGCATATATATACAGAATACAGTGCACAGGGTCATTTGTAAAAGCCCAGCCATAAATAAGAACATGTATACATAGGGGAGAACGGTGGCTTGGTGGTTAGTTCTCTCTGTGCTTGCATAGATTTCCTCCCACCCTCCAAACACATGCTGGTAGAACAAGGCTTACCTTAGAAGGAAGCCCTCCAGCACTGTGCTGATACCTGCCATCTTCACCTGGTCTTCTTTCCGGGTTCACGGACTCCGCTGTGTGAGTGGCTGGAGCCGCAATGACATCACTCCCACGCATGCGTGCGGGAGCCTTCGTTTACGTCACAGGGAGCTGAAGGAACAGCATGGGTGGCCATTCCTTCATAGCGCATGTGCCAGTGACGTCATCGACTGCATCTTAAGTAAATATCTCCTAAACGGTGCATGTTTAGGAGATATTTACAATACCTTCAGTTAAGCCTTATTATAGGCTTAACTATGGATAATAATCATGCATGGGAGTTTACTCCCAGTTTAACAAAATAAAACATACAGATTGCTCCATCACAATCAAGGTAGATAGATAGAGGAATCCTTCACGCAGGGACTTTCGACTGTCAGAATAAATTTATTAGTGCCTGCTGTCCATTGGCTGCAGCCACTGATTGAGAATAATTTTCCAAAAAGCTTGTTCAACAGAAGTCAATCAATTGAGCAGTACCAACCACATATGGATCAAAACCTGGCCGCTTCAGCAGGGGTAGCTTAGATGTCTCAATTGAGTGCCCTACCTCCTATGTTCTTTGAGTCCCCGGCAATGAAAGCACTATAGAAATACAAATTAAATTATATGTGAATCCTTGCCTTGTAAAACAACCCATTCAGTTTAAAATAGAAATAAAAGGCAAAACATTTGTTTATAGATCTAAAAAGCTGCAATAGGATCTTTGAGAGGTGGTGGAGGAGAAACAGCAGAGCACTGGTCTTCCCAGTGAATGGCTATGCAGAGGGGGTGTGTCAGCATGGGTCTAATCAGTGGAGGAAAGCAGGCTGAGTTCTTATCACAGCTAGAAAACTGAGCACGCTGTGCTTTCATGCTTTGCGTGATCAGTTTTTAACTGGAAAGGACGGGATACTTTTTTTATAGAAGTACATGGTACAGCAGGCACATACCAGGAATATGAAACGTTGGGTTTACATATTCTTTAAATAAAAAAAAAACAAAAAAAAACGTACCTTTGTGGCAGCCATGTCTTTAACCACTTCCCGCCCGCCATATAGTAAAATGACGGCAGGCGGGATGCACCGCCGCTCTCCTAGAACACAGCACGGCCCGATCTGATGATGCGGCTATTTACTCATGTGACTGCCCGTGTCCAATCAAAGCCAATCACATGTAAACAAGGAAGTGCCATTTATCAGCTATCCTCTTCTCACAATGACAGAGTGTGTGGCGAGAAGAGCCGATCAGCAGCATCACCTCGAAGGGGAGACCTGTACAGGTAATCAGGCAGGGCACTAATCTTCAGTGCCTTGATTACAATGCAGCCCCAACAGTGCCCATCAGTGACACCAATCAGTAATCATCAGTGACACCAATCAGTGCCCATTAGTGATGCCAGTCAGTGCTGCCTTTTAGTGCCCATTAGTGCCACCCATCAGTACCCATCAGTGCCGCCTATCTTTGCCACCTATTACTGCCCACCAGTGCCACCTATCAGTGCCCATTAGTGCCGCCTATCAGTGCTCATCAGTGCCATAGATCAGTGCCACCTATAAGTGCCCATCAGTGCAGCATATTAGTGCCTCCTTATCAGTACCACCTAATCAGAGCCACCTCATCAGTGCCCATCAGTGCAGCCTCATCAGTGCATATTAGCGAAGGAGAAAAATGACTTATTTACACAATTTACTGACAGAAACTAAGAAAACTTTTATTTTTTTCCCAAATTTTCATTTTTTAGAGCAAAAAATAAAAAAAAACAGCAGTGGGTAAGGAAAGCTCTATTTGTGTGAAAACAAAAATGATAAAAATCTAATTTGGGTACAGTGTTGCATGATCGCGCAATTGTCATTCAAAGTGTGACAGCGCTAAAAATTGGCCTGGGCAGGAAGAGGGTAAAAAAAGTGGGTAAAGAGAAATTCCAGGTATGGATATTTCATACATAGTTACATTGGTTCAGCTTGGACCAATGTAACTATGTATACACCATACCTGGCCAATGCCCCTGGAAGCTGCAAATTACTGAAGTACACACCGTTACCCCAATGATCTCCACAGCATTCAGTTTCCGCGCTGAGCGGCTGTCCTTCTGCATTCTGAACGCAGGAGGTCAGACGCTTGGCATAGGTGCCATTCAGAGAGTTTTGCAATTTCTGAAGGAATGCAAAACTTCCTCTGATTGGACAAGGTGGAGAAGAGGAGAGTGGATGTCACACGCTCCCACCTTGTCCAATCAGAATGATTTGCATCCATTCAGAAATTGCAAAGCTTTCTCTGAATGGTGCCCGGGTCCAAGCTGGACCAATGTAACTATGTATAAGATATCCATGCTTGGAATTCCTCTATAAACTCTACCACTTTGCTGCTCCCCAGTCATGCACAGCGGTTCCTCCCACCAGCTCGTATGTTCTGTAATGATGTATGAGCCAACAAGATGAAATCCAGCACATGGAGCAGGAACTGGTATTCTGGAGGGGTAGAAAACCTGCAGCGGCCAGGGAGTTCCA
The DNA here is from genome assembly GCF_037356315.1 of Lithobates pipiens. Lineage (NCBI taxonomy): Eukaryota > Metazoa > Chordata > Amphibia > Anura > Ranidae > Lithobates > Lithobates pipiens. The sequence goes on from NW_027507764.1 coordinate 73,393,369, forward strand.
AGACGTGGGTCGCTAGAAAGGTAGGTATACTGTACACACTCTTCTGTTACGGGCTGGGCTTTTTTTTACAATTGACCCCGTGGTGACAGGTTCACTTTCAAAATAAAACGTTACAACAATCCGTCTTTTTACCTGAAACCTACACATATGTGCTAAACAAAAACTAGCAAGTATTTAAACATGCGTAAAACAGGGAATCCATGAATTTCTCTTCCTGCGGAACTCTGTTGTTTGGTGGAACAAAAGCACAGCCTTGCCATTCCATTGTAAGGCCCATAAAATGACTTTACAAGTGTGTAGGCCCCTGCTAAGACTTGCAGGTATCCATATAAATATGTTACATTGGAGCTGTTAATGGAAAACACATTCTTAGTATTCTGAATTTTAAAGTGACTGCAGCTAAATAGCTGTACAATTCTACAGCCATATATTTGGCGTCTTTGTTTTTGGGTGCATCAGATATAAAGCCTAAACTAATTTATTGCATCCAACTCGCTACAGGTAAACAGTTTACTCTACCTGGCACAAAGGAAATGTATAGGCTGTTATTGCCATTACTAGTTTCCTGGCTGCCATGTTAACCTTATAACTTCATTGGTTTTAAGGGACTGATGGGGAACAAGTATGTTGATAAGGTTTTCTGACTTCACTCTGACTTCGCACTCATCACTGGACCTCCGACCCAGAAAGTATTGAACCACTTCACATAACACACCTGTTCACCCCCTATGGACCAGAGCAATTTTTTTATCGTGCATCACGGGACACAGAGCCACAGTAATAACTGTATGGGTTATATACCTTGTTTCCGCCAAAATAAGACATATCGTGATTGACGGTGTTGGCTGCAATATAAGCCCTACCCTGTTTCCCCAAAAATAAGCCCTACCCTGAAAATAAGACCTACAGGGACTTTAACTAGGGCTTATTTGAGGGGTAGGGCTTATATTGCAGTCATCATCGACAATCACGCTAGGTCTTATTTTCAGGGAAACAGGGTAGGTACCTTTAGGTGATGGACACTGACACACCCCAGACAGGAAGTTTAGCTCCCTATATAACACCTCCCCTTACTGGGAGTACCTTAGTTTTTTCGCCAGTGTCTTAGATGTTGGCCATAAGTAAAGATGTGCTGTGCTGAGCTCTACTGGGAGGAATCTTTGCTGGGGCAAGCCAGGCAAGCCATGCAACCGGATCCATTCAAAGTGTATTTTCTAGGCTGAATTGAATGGACCTGGGCCTCGTGTCAGAAGAAACGAGGTTCTGCCTGTAACGCTTCTCTTTTTAGAGAGCTGGACCACAGGATCCAGTGTTTGTTTTTTTCAGCCATACTTCCAGGCGGGGTGCTTTACAGGCCCAGGAGTGTGGATCCCCTGATAAAAAGGGGTCTCGGTTCCTGAAGGTTTTTTAACGGAGCCCACTGTGAGTGGTGAAGATTGGATCTGTCTGGTTTACCACAGAATCCTGCAGCCGGATAAGGTAAGGCAGATTCCTAAGGAATTTTTCTAATTCTTGTGGGTTTTCTCCTTTAAGTAAATGTTGCTATGCCTAAAGTCGCTGTCAAGAGCATGTATCTGTTCCATGCTTGTGAGTCACAAGCTGCACGCTTCCTCCGAGCCCAAGCTCCAGGTGGGATGTGGGAAGGGGGTTTTTTCTTCAGAATATCCCCCCACTGCTTTTTTTCAGGCAAAGAGGACATGGGTCAGTTGGTGGTGTGCCTCACCACTCCCACTGCCGCCACCATTGTGGCGGCTCTCCATCCACCTGCTCTCCTCCTCTCCTCCACCCCAGCCCCCCTCCACATGCGATCTGGTTGGATCGGTGCCCCTGCTCATGTGGGAAACAGTCTGATTTGAAAAAATATGGGGCCTCAGCGTGGCGTTGGCGTGGTTCAACGCCCACAATGCGGGCTATGCAAGCTATAAAGGGTACACTTTTTGATGGTGCATACAGCTGAAAGAGGGACACAGGGTGGATGGATGGCATATGACTGTGGGGGACACCGGCATTCCCAGGCATGTTCACTTAGCATCAGACTGAGCTTTGATAGCAGCGGCAGTTGCTGGACTATTTTGCTCAGCGGTGAGTGCATTTCTGGTAGTACCAGCAACTATGGGCACTATGGGCAGAAGGGGAGGTACAATTACCCCAAAAAACAGGGGCTCAATGGGATCTCCCTCAGGCTCTGAGGACTCTCCCTCTGCAACGCCATCCTCCCTGAAAGACCTAGGGAGGCTGGTCAGAGTAAACCATTGGGGTTAGGGGCTGCAACTGCTTCTGGCATTTCAGCCCCTGTATATATTACTCAGGAAGTTTTTTCCTCAGCCATGAGTGGATTGGAGGAAATATTAACGGCCTTAATTGCATCTTCAAAGGGTGGAAGACGCATTAGGTCCCCTTCTACCACCCAGTACCCTCAAACAGAGGAACACTGTGAGATGGAAGATGAACCCCCCTCAGGGGACCGGGTAGAGACTGATGACTTCTCTTCCAAGGAATCAAGTGGGGAAGGACCCTCTTCAGCTTCACAAGCTGAGAAATTGCTGGTGCATTCTCTTACTGTAATGCTCTGCTCCACATTTAAGTTACCCGTAACTGAGTTGGTTGAAAAGCCCACTTCTTGTTTGGGTTCACTGAAGCCTCCTGAAGCTTTGCATGTTTTTCCTGTCCATTCTTTGCTGGAAAAACTTATATATTCTGAGTGAGATCACCCAGATAAGCATTTTTTTTCCCTCCCAAAACGTTTTTAACACTTTATCCTATGGAGGAAAAATTGACAACACTCAAATGCTTAGGGATCCAACTGATAAAAAGTTGAAGTTCCTGTTAAAAAACATTTTTTCTTTGGCAGGTTCAGCAGCTCAACCTGCAGTGGCGGCAATTGGAGTGTGTCATTCCTTAAGAGACCAATTGAAACAGGTGCTCAAGGTTTACCCTGAACAGCAGGCCCAGGATTTAGCTGAGCTGCCAGCGGCTTTGTGTTTTGCAATTGACGCAGAGATTCTATCCTTCAGACCTCTCAGCTTACGTTTGGGTTGGTGCATATGCATAAAATCCTATGTTTGAAAAATTGGTCAGCTGAAGCGCCATGCAAAAAGCTCCTGGCTGGTTTTCCTTTCCGCAGTGAAAGGCTGTTTGGGGATGGCTTGGACAATTAGATCCAAAAGATATCAAGTGGGAAAAGTACCCTTTTGCTAGTCAACAAAAGGTGTAAACGTCCCTCATTTAAACGGGCCCTTTCTCGAGTGCCAGGACCATCAGCCTCCAGGCAGTCGCAATGGTGTCAGGTTCAAGAGGTAAAACTCTGAGTCAACCCCAAGGACAAAAGAAGTCCTGGGGGAGGAAACAAGACAGAATGCTAAAGCCTCTTTATGAAGGGGCACCCCTGCTTGTTTGAGTGGGGGGAAGACTGCTAGAGTTCTCAAGGGTCTGGCAGGAAGATTTTCAGGACAGATGGGTGATCTCCACAATAACTCTAGGTTACAAACTAGAGTTATAAGAATTCCCATCTCCTCGCTTCCTCAGATCAAATGTTCCCAAAGATCCAGAGAAAAAGAAGTCTCTCCTTCAAGCGTTAGACCGACTTTTGTGGAAAAAAGTGATCATGGTGGTTCCCATAGAAGAGCAGGGGTTAAGGTTTTATTCAAACCTTTTCACGGTGCAAAAACCAAAAGGAGATGTCAGACCCATTCTAGATCTCAAAGATATAAACCGGTTCCTGAAAATTGGGTCCTCAACCTAGAGAATTCTCCTTTCTGCGGAAAGGGAAATACTTCTTACCAGTTGCTTGGAAGATGATAACAACAGATGCCAGCCTTTCGGGTTGGGGAGCAGTCCTGGAAGAGACGACTGTCCAAGGGAATTGGTCCATAACTGAAGGGATCTTACCCATCAACATTCTAGAGATTCGGGCAGCGTACCTAGCCCTAAAGGCCTGGACATTCAGGTTGCAGGGTTGTCCTGTCAGGATCCAATCCGACAATGCCACAGCAGTGGCTTACATCAATCACCAAGGGGGCACCAGAAGTCATGCAGCCCAGGAAGAGGTAAACCAGATTCTAACCTGGGCAGAAAAGCATGTGCCGTGCATATCAGCAATCTTCATTCCAGGGGTAGAGAATAGGCAGGCGTACTACTTAAGTCGCCAGCAGATGTTCCCGGGGGAATGGTCCCTTCACCCTGAAGTCTTCCTGGCTATATGCCAAAATATGGGGGATGCCGAACGTAGATCTGTTTGCATCCAGGTTCAACAAAAAGGTTGACAACTTTGTGTCAAGAACAAGGGATCCACTCGAATGTGGAACAGATGTGTTGGTGACCCCCGTGGGATCAGTTCTCATGGATTTATGCATTCCCTCCTATTCTGCTGCTACCACGACTTATTCGCAAGATCAAGCAAGAAAAAAAGTCGGTGGTTCTTGTGGCCCCAGCGTGGCCCATAAGATCTTGGTATGTAGAAATATTAAAGATGGCGGTAGGGGCCACCACGTCCAGTCCTGCTATCGCAGGAAACAGTGTTCCATCCTACCTTACAAACACTAAATTTAACACTTTGGCTATTGAAACCCACATATATCTACAGATATCTACCTTAATTAATGCAAGGAAGCCAGCTTCCAGAGTATTATAGAGTCTGGAAGGGATATGCTTCCTGGTGTGAATCCAGGGGTTGGCATTCCAGAAAGTATGTCATATGTAGAATCCTTGCCTTTCTGCAAATGGAGTTAGAGATGAAGCTGGCCTTGAGTACTATCAAGGGCCAGGTCTTGGCCTTATTGGTATTGTTTCAACATCCGCTTGCTTCACATTCTTTAGTCCGAAGCTTTATACAGGGGGTAACGCGGCTTAATCCAGTTAGAGCACCCATGCACCCTTGGGACTTGAATTTAGTTCTGTCGGCATTACAGAAAGGACATATTCCCTTGGTCCTTTTGACAAGGAAGCTAGATTTTCTGGTAGCCATTTCTTCTGCAAGGGTATCAGATTTGGCGGCTCTTTCTTGTAAAGAGCCATATTTAAACATTCACAAGGATAGAATAGTATTGTGTCCTCATCCTAGCTTTCTACCAAAGGTGGCTTCAGGTTTTCATCTAAACCAGGCTATTGTTCTGCCTTAATTTTTTCCAGAACACTGCTCTATGGAAGAAAATTCACTACATTCTCTGGATGTAGTAAGAGCAGTCAAAAACTATTTGGAGGTGACTGCTCAGATTCGAAAACAGATGTTTTGTTTGTGTTGTCTGGAGGTCCTAAAAAAGGACAGGTAGCGTCAAAATCTACTATATAGTGGATTCGGCAAGTAATTATTCAAGCTCATGGTTTGAAGAAGAAAGATCCACCTTTTCAAATCAAAGCGCACTCCACCAGGGCTGTTAGTGCTTCATGGGCAGTGCATCCCCAAGCCTCCATGGCTCAAATCTGCAAGGCCGCAACTTGGTCTTCAGTCCATACATTTACGAGATTCTATCAGGTGGATGTAAGAAGGCATGAAGATATCGCCTTTGTGTGCTGCAGGTCTGATTGCACCCTAATTTTGTTTTGTGTCTCCCTCCCCTCAACTAGCATTGCTCTGGGACATCCCATACAGTTATTAGTGTGGCTCTGTGTCCCATGATGTACGATAAAGAAAATAGGATTTTTATAACATCTTACCTGTAAAATCCTTTTCTTGGAGTAGTACATCACGGGACACAGAGGTCCCTCCCCTCTTCTAATACACGTATATTGCTTTGCTACAAAACTGAGGTACTCCCAGTAAGGGGATGGGTTATATAGGGAGCTAAACTTCCTGTCTGGGGTGTGCCAGTGTCTATCACCTAAAGGTGCCTATATAACCCATACAGTTATTACTGTGGCTCTGTGTCCCGTGGTGTACTCCAAGAAAAGAATTTTACAGGTAAGCTGTTATAAAATCCTAATTTTACATTTCTGCTATGGACCTGTTAATTTGACAACAATTGTGTCATTACTTAAGATAACAAGGTAATACATATATTGTTTTCTTAGTCCGGGTTCGCACTGCTCCGACACAGAAGTCTACGACTTCTGATCCAACTTTGCCCTGCGACTTTTAGGTCCGACTTCTATGAGACTTCAATGAACAGGATCTGACTTTGATCCACCCTTGAGATGATTGCGACTTCACTCATGGGGGGAAAAAACCGGAGGAAGAAGACATTGGTGGCATAACCGGAGAAAGAAGACACGTTGGAGCTGCGACTTAATTTTTAATAAAGGACTCATCAAAAAACGTCTTTGTTTGTTTTTTGTAACACTACACTTCTTTTTTTGTTGGTGAATGGGTAGGGCAAGTGGTTAAACAGGGGAATATTTTATTTAAAATATATATATTTTTTTTTTTAATTGTCAGGTTGCTTTAACAAACATCATTTGCAGATCATCTCTTTGATCTGCAGTAGAGTTGGGCCGAACACCAAACCCTATTGAAGTCTATGGGATCCGAATTTGAAGAATCAAATCATTTTTAAGGCTTATATGCAAGTTATTGGCCATAAAAAGGATATCGGGGCCCGGGTCTTGCCCTAGGGGACATGTATCAATGCACATTTTTTTTTTTTAAAGATATTTTTTACAGGAGCAGTGATTTTAATGATGCTTAAAGTGAAACAATAAAAATGAAAAATTCCTTTAAATATAGTGCCTCGGGTCCCCTTAGTCTGCCTGTAAGTGGCACATCTGTGTTATGTATAGAAGCAGCAAAACTGACATTTATAACGAAAAAAGACATTTAAATTTCTGGCAATACAATACCATTGGTGGTAATACAAAATAAAAAATAAAAAAAATTAGCGTGGGGTCCCTCCAAAATCCATACCAGACCCTTATCTGCACATGCAGCCAACAGTTGGGGGGGGGGAACAATCGAGCATCCCCCAAACCATAACAGGCTAAATGTCAACATAGGGGGGTGCTTTGCATTTGCTTTGCCCGAGACAAGTGTTACACAGGGGGAGGAGGACTTGTCAGTTAAAATGTTCCAGGCAAGTGTGCAAATACTTGGAGACAAAGAAAAGTGTAATCTGTCTGAGCAGCCTTCTCTTCGAGAGCTGCGTTGTTGGATGGCTGTAGAAGGAGGAGGGGTGCTCTGTCTGACTTCACAGCTAGCCTTGGAAAGCACATCAGGAGATAGGACAAAGTATTACATGTAATTCTACCCTGGGGAACACATTAATAAAAATATAAGTCAGACTTTCTATTTAACCACTTGACAACTGGGCACTTAAACCCCCCTCATGACCAGACCAATTTTCAGCTTTCGGTACTCTCACACTTTGAATGACAATTACTCAGTCATGTAATACTTTGTAATATTTGTTCACCTCTGTTTTTTTGTATTTTTTTGCGCTATAAATGAAAAAAGACCGAAAATTTCGAAAAAAAAGGCATTTTTCCTTTGCAATTTCGAAAATTATAAATTTTTCTTCATAAATTTTGGCCACAATTTATACTGCTACATATCTTTGGTAAAAAAATAACCCAAATTAGTGGATATTATTTGGTCTTTGTGAAAGTCAGAGAGTCTACAATTTGTGGTGCAAATCATAAAAAATATATCACACCTGATGTACTGGTGGCCTATCTCATTTCTTGCGACCCAAACAAGCCAGGAAAGTACAAATACCCCCCAAATGCCCCCTTTTTGGAAAGTAGACATTCCAAGGTATTCAGTAAGATGCATGGTGAGGTTTTTTATGTTGTCATTTTTCCCACAATTCTTTGCAAAAAAAAAATAAAAAAATTCCACAACATTGTCATTGTAATAGGTTATTTCTCTCACATGGCACGTGTATACCACAAATGCCACCCCAAAATAAATTCTGCTACTTCTCCTGAGTATTACGATACCATGTGTGTGGGACTTTTCCACAGCCTAGCCACTTAGAGAGGCCCAACATGCAGGGAGCGCCATCAGGTGTTCTAGGAGCATAAATTGCACATCTAACTTGTTGACTACCTATTACACTTTTGAAGGCCCAGGAGCACCAGGACAATGACACGTGACACTGATGTGGCACTGATGACAGATGGCACTAATATGTGGCACTGATGACAAGTGACACTGATACAGATGGCTAGATTGATAGCAACACAGCCATTTGCTCCTGCTGCTGTCAATCAAATCCAATGATGCGGGGGGTGGGGCCGAGTCCGGCATTCATGTCTGTGGATGCAAATGCTGGTACAAGGGAGCGCATCCACAAGGTAACCCCCTCGGGAGAGCGCTTCTCCTAGGTACGATTTAGCGCCATTAATGGTGCAAAACACGTCAGTTATCATCTGGACCTGTGTCTCTGATTGGTGTATGGATCAAGCTTTATTCCATAAAGGCATTATTTTGGAGTGTGGCCGTCCTTTTTCCCATTTTCTGACATCTCCTAGGGGGTTATTGGATGCGGGGAGGAGCTGTGAGAGCCACCGAGGGACCCCAGAAGAGGATGTTCAGGAGCCACTCTGTGCAAAACGAGCTGCTTAACAATGGAGTTAAGTATGACATGTTTGCTATTTAAAAAAAACAAAAAACAATCCTTTACAGTCACTTTAATTCGAGGACAGCCAGGCAACTAGGCATTTTTATAAGTGAGTCATCAATGGCCTTCATATATATCTCTTTTTTTCACCCATGGGTGCTTGAAATCCCAATAGAATGCCCAACTGCAGGAATACATTCTTGTGGGATTTCGAGCACTCATGGGGAAAGCATAGTGACATTACCTGCACCTCCTGGAAGCATGCATACAATGATATTAAGGTTTTTAAAAAAGTCCAGACTTACATGTGGCTGACTTCAGGCTTGACTAGCCCCACTCTGGTGGTGATGTTTCCTGGCCTATGAGAAAACAAAGAGTGACCGTTAGATGACCGTTAGATGATACAGACAAAAGTCACTTGTTATCAGTATGCTGCTCTTATTCACAATGCCAGGATGAACAAAATAATATAGAAACATGTCTAGATTAGACAATGGTCTGAAGGAAATCTGCCAGGAAAAAAAAAATAGCTGCCATTGCTGACTTCTTTTTAAAAAATGTGCAGGTTCCCCGGCTGTCACCCTGAACCTTGCTTCACCACCTAGACAGACATTGGATCAGTGGGATGGCTCCCGCTGCTGTGTCTCAGCCAATGAGGAAAGAGAGACACAGGAGAGCCTCTGCTCTCATGTACAACTCTGTATCGAGATTGGGTTCAGGATAGTATGAGGGGAGGCTGAGGGGGGAGCTGCACACTGAAGTTGGGTTCACACTTATGCGAATTAGATGCGGGTTTCTCCGCATCCAATTCGCATGACAGGAGACTGTGACTGGCTCTCTATGGAGCCGGTTCACACAGCTCAGGGGGCGGCTGCGGTCCGCACTGGAAAAGGCTACTGTGCATCCTTGGCTCCATTTCAGGCAAAAAACAAAATTCGGACCTGATTTTCACCTGAAATGGAGAACAGCGACGCATCGGGCGTCTAGTGTGAACCCGGCCTGAAGTTTTTTTTTACCTTCATGTATTAAAAAACCTTAAACCTTTAGAATCACTTAACCGATCAATGAAAAGCAACCCCCATGTGCATACTGATCTAATAAGTTGTCTAGTATAAATTAATTATTCCTATTGGAAGAGATTGATCGGAAAAGAAGTTGATTATTTATCGAAGTGTTTGACCACCATTACATGGTGGAAACAGAAATATGATTGATAATTTACTATCTAATCTAAAGAATCAATCAAAATCCACTTTCCCACGTGTGGTTGAATGAGCTGATGATTATAGATTGATTATTATAAAATCCTTTATAGAAGCGCATAGGGCATCATAACAGTAAATTGTTGATCGTTTCACATTGATCAGCGGCACTTTATTCATGTATACGATTGTATTTAGATCCAACGGATTATGAGATTACATGATGGAAAACAGAGGTGTGACCAATAATTTACATTTTTGATCAAAATCCACTTCCAAGTGTGTGGCATATTGATCGATTGGGTTGTCAACCATAGATAATTATTCCTATCGAAAGAAGTTGATTATTTATGGAAGTGTGTATGACCGCCATTACATGGAGGAAACAGAGATTTAAAGAAGTATTGCCAAAGCTCTTTCGGCCCTACTTTTGCTGTGGGTCACAGGAGTAGACCTAGTTCTGCACTCCTGTGACCCAGATTCAGCTGACAGCGGTCTAAAGTCGGCTGTTGGCTGGCATCACTCAGCCAGTCCTGGCTCTTCAGGGATCTCAACAATAATATCGGACCTAGATGCCTGACCGACAGCTGGCTCAGCTTTTGGATGTCGCTGAGAGCCTGAGCCAGCCTCTCCCTCGTTGATTCGTTTTGGAATTCGTTCTGCTTCGTTAAATTTAGTTTAGTTTATTTGTTAATGATTTTCAAATTTTCGTAATGATTGGAATTCGGATAGATCGAAAAATGACTGATTGTGAAAAATAGCTGGTTGTTAAGGAGCGGGCCCGGAAGCCAGGCGCCCTGTCCTTAACAACCAATGACTCAATACCTGGGTCAATGATCACAAGGGGGTGGAGTCACCCACTGAACTCATTGGGTGACTCCGCCCCTTAGCTAGTTAAAAAATGTCAGACAGAAGAGCAGGCAGTCAGTGGGGAGCCATTGACAAGGCCAAAAGGTTTTTTTTGGTGCTTTGTTTTGGGTCAGGCATCGTGATAGATGATGGATTTACATCAGAGGATATTATTTTTTATTTTTTAATAAAGGAGTTGTCAAAAACTCATCTACTGTCTTTATTCACTTTATGTACTGTTTTTATTTACACTTTTTTTGGTGAATGGTTAAGGGTATAATGTACCCCATGCTCATTCACATGTGGGGGGGGGGGGGGCGGGTGGGATCTGGGGGTCCCTTGTTAAAGGGGGCTTCCAGATTTAGATAAGCCCCCCCATCCACAGATACCCACAACCACAGCCCAGGGTTGACCTCATCAACATGGAGACAAGGTGCTTTAGGGTGGGGGGGGAGAGCTCCCCTGCCTCAAAGCACCCACCCATGTTGAGGGCATGTGGCCTGGAGTAGGGGGGTGGGCGCTTGCTCGTCCCCTCTTTCCTGACCTGCCGGCCTGTATGCTCTGATAAGGGTCTGGTATGAATTTTGGGGAGGGCATGTCGATTTTTTTATTTTTAGCGTGGGTTTTCCCTTAAAATCCATACCAGAACCTCAGGGCCTGGTATGGATTGGCGGGACCCCACAACTAATTTTTTCAGAATTTTATATGGCCAGCGATTTTTTGTTCACATTTCAGCTCTCAGTGGGAAAGCCTGATGACAACTGATGAGTCTTCGGTTTTTAAGGACGTGGTGGCCGGCTTCCTATCACGCTCCTTTACAACCAGCTATTTTTCACACAGAATTCAAATCTGGCAATCATTTTTCGACTGATCCCAATTTGAATGGTTCCGAAAATGTGGAATTGGTTAAAAAACGAATAAATGAATCGAATTTCAATGAAATCCATTACTATTTCATAAAAATTTTCGGTTGTAACCAAAAACATTACATTCAGATCAAAACAAATTGAACATGTCTATCCACTTCCCAACTATGTGCATATTGAAAAGGTTGTCGAATATAGATCATAAAGGAAATCAATCATTTAGCTAAGCGTGTATAGTCACCATTAACATATACCGTAGCTAACAACTGCACAGAGGATGCACAAGGAGAGGTGCTGGAATAAGCCAGCGAGCTGGGTGGTGAACATCCTCCATGTAGACGTGTGCATTCGTTATCTTCTGAATGCATTTTCGTCCGAATTTCTGGGATTTTCATGTTCGTTTTAACAAATTGATAACGAAAGTGCAGAATCCTAAATCAGATATTAAAAAATGCTTTATTTTCGTATTCATTATATTTTCGTATTGTTGCGACAACAGTTCGATATAGATAGAAGATTTGGCATGGCGGTGACAATAGTGATCTGTGTCTACCGAACCTGCAGTCGAATGTGCCTAACCTAAAGCCACCATCAGATGCTGCCAACACCAGTATGGACCAGAAACGTTAGGAGCGCAGGGCGAAAGGAAAGGAAGTGATATGCTTGAATTTTGATACAACGCAATTCCATTGGCTGTTGGGGTAGACCATTCAAAACGAACAGAAACAAACAAGTATCGTATCATTCGATACGATCAAAAATATGTATAATATCGTTTGACATGCAGAGTCGACGAAGCAGCTAAAAACATGCGATCAAACAACATTAGAAACTATAGCTTGTGGGCAGAGCATTCGACCAGAAATGTGTGATTGCGGCATCGTACAGTTTAGCTGCTTTGTCGAATCTTCTTAGAACATCTGACAGACACCATAAGCCTTCAATTGACAGATTCTAACCTTAAAGTGGTGTTGCCACCAAAAAAAAAAAATTGCTCAAAATTCATAAAAAAAAAATAATAATTTGGAAAAAAATTTTTTACTCACCTCTAAATGCCTGTTGCTAGGGGATCCCTCGTAGTCTGCCTTCTTCAGTGCCCGGGCTGGTGACATCACTTCCCCCGCCATGTGTCCCAGATGACTGTGCGGCGTATCACGGCGCCCGGTGCGGCTCGTGCATTCGCAGTGGGTGCCCGGCTGTGAAGCCACAGCCGGGTGCCCACAGTAAGAATGCCGGCGCTGCGAGCGGAGCGGGGAACGAGGGGGGGGGGGGCTTCGGTCCCCCGCATCTCTGGACCCTGGGACAGGTATGTGTCCGATTATTAAAAGTCAGCAGCTGCAGTATTAGTAGCTGCTGACTTTAAATTTTTTTTTTTTTTTTTTTTAGGTGGCACCCCACTTTAAAGCGGAGTTCCACGCTAATTTCTAACTTTTAATGAAAATCATTCTTGCAGCATAAACATTGTGAAATGGAAAAAAAATAAAAATTGTTCTGAATGGTTACCTGGATATTATTTTAGATCCAGCTTCCTGTGGCTGTCACCCGCGGATATGCCCGTCATAACCGGCGACGGCCTCTCTTGGGAGCTATGTGTTATAATTCCCAGGAGTCAGTGTGGATGGCCACTGCTCGTTATGAAGTGTATGGCTCTGTGAGGCATACATACTGCGCATGAGTGAGAACAGAGCGGTGCATGCTGGTCGCTCAGCTGCACCGTAACCAGGAAGATGGTGCTTGTGGGCTTCACATGCCCACAAGCAATATGGAACATGCCAGGGATAAAAAAAATATAAGAAATCGTATGATCTAAATCTAGTGGCGATCGATCCATAAGCCGTAAGTCAGATAAATAAAAGTATTTAAAAAAATATATAAAATTTTTATATATATATATATATATATATATATATATATATATATATATATATATATATATTCGTCCAAAAAAATTTACATAGTTGAAACTCCGCTTTAATTAATTCAGATTTTCATACGACTTTTTTAATGAAACAAATAAAAAACGGATTTCGGGAGTAACTACATCAATTTATTTTTCGGACGAAACCGAAATTTCGAAATGAAATATTTCAGTGCGCACATGTCTACCTCCTGTATCGTCTCCCCGGCATTCATAGCTCCTAGGCTCCCAGTTTGAAGCTGACGAAGCTGTTGCAAAACAGCAATTGGAATACATTAAGTTAATGAAGAACGGGAGTTATGTAATTATTTCACAGCTAACCATCCTGGTGTAAATTCAGGCTAAAGCTCCGAGCTCACAGCAAGCTTCATAACAAGTGACAGGAGGCCGGTAATAAAGCCACTGCTGCTTAGAGACAAATCTTCCGTTATGTCTGTATTATGCTAAAACCAGAACACACAAGCCTTCCATTCTGCAAACAACCTCCACACATTCTGCAGTCTATCCATTTATCTGCCACATTTGAATATTTGGCTCTTTAACATATTGAAAAGCAGAAAAAAAAGTCTTCTTTTTATAAGATGAATCACGATAAGCAGAAGGAGACTAAACAGCGAGGACGAGACTATTGCATAAAGGTTAAAGCGGACCTTTCTGTAGCTTTACCAGTCCATCACTTTGTTTTTTTATGCTACCTACCTAGAGATCTGTGTACATTGCAAGGTTTTTAACAAACTTTGTCGTAGATTCCTACCTATTGTTATTCTGGAGAAATAGCTGTTTGTCTGTGTGAATGTGCATGGGAGTGATTTTATAATTATCAATCAGCTGCTGCACCTGCAGGGCTCTAATGAGGAAGGTGGCACAGTCTGTATCCCTTTAGACGTGATTTTTCTTTGGGAGCTCCTCACCAAAAATGATATTTTAGTTGCAGGAGATGCCAAAAATGTAACTTATATCTTAGTGCAGACTTCTGGGTAAATCAGTGAGCCAATCACACATGCAGAAAATGGCGTTTCTGGGGGGGGGGGGGGGGGGGAGGGCTTGGTGTTCTGTACACCATCTGGAGACCTTTAGTTCTCCCATATAGAGGATTGTATGGCTCCCATGGTTCAGAGGAGCAGGATCTCCCATTCTATGGCTAGTGTAGAACCCACTAATAATGGGGTACTTTGTCGCAGTAAGTGGGCTTAAGCACCATATAGCAATATGGTGTGACCAAATCCCCATGTTTTTTGACTATGTCTAGGTGTTTTAAATAGCCTTGCTGGAGGTAAATGTATTTTTTGCATGTGTGCACTGTAATATTTTGTTCTGTACACCATCTGTGTACAGAATGCCTCCAAGTATCCATATTGCATTGCATTTTACAGAAAATTACAGTGCGGCAAATTCAAAAGGAAGGGTCATTTTTAATAACGTTCTATTACAATATAGTTAAAATTGTATATGCTATTTTCTTATTATTGATATTTTTTTCCCATGAATGTGGAGTTAGCTCTTGAGGATTTTACCTATTCTCAGTCTGCTGCGGCCCAGAGAAATAATTTCCTTAATTTCCTCGTCCCAGTGATCATACTGTACATTGTAACTTTGTAGTTAGTCACAAGGTGAGAGGCTGCTGTAAGGGGCTAATCTGTGTCAGACATTTGTGAACACAGCCAGGAACTGCAAAGGCACCAGGATTTACATGGTTGTCAAAGAGATTGATGAATTTATAAATCTGCAAACTTTTAAAAGAAATGTGAAAAAAAAAAAGATCCAAAACCATTAAAGTGGTAGTAAGCTCTGTACCACCACTTGTACCTACAGATAAGCCTATAATAAAGCTTACCTGTAAGTATTGTGAATACATCCTAAACTTGCACCATTTAGGAGATATTCAGAGTGCCGATGACATCATTGGCGCATGCGCTCTAAAGGTCTAGCTTACACTGCCAGACCTTCATGGACAGTGCCGTTGAAGGCGGCTCCAATGCGCATGAGCAGGAGTGACGTCATTGCGGCTTTGGCCAATCACATAGCTGGAGCTCGCAAACTCAGAAGACAGACAGGGGGAACATGTTAGCCCTCTCAGCAGGGTCTTTACAGGGTACGAGGGCTTCATTCTAAGGTGAGTAATTACTAGCACATTATGACATTGCCTTGCAGGTTTTTTTTTTTTTTTTTTAATCAGTGGTTTACAACCACTTTAACAAGCTCCCCATATGTCCCACATGCATTGCTTCAGTACCAGTCCAGTATGTATGCTTGGGAATATTAAGCACAGTGCTAATCCAAATTGTGTGTGTGTGTGTGTGTATATATATATATATATATATATATATTTTTTAACCGCTTCCCACCCGCCCTATGGCCGAATGATGGCCTTAGAGCGGGCGGCTTCCTTCGCCTGGCCGTCCCTGGACGGCCTGGTGTTTACTTCCGCAATGCGCGCCGCCGGGGGCGCGCATCGCGGAAGTTTTGTATTCGCCGTGTCTCCCGGAGACAGGCAAATACAGATCGCCGTGAACGGCCAATCAAAGCGGCCGTTCACAGAGCGATTGAAGCTGCCAATAGGAGATGATCTCAAATGTAAACATATGAGATCATCTCCCATTGCCGTGTCTCTCCCTCCTCACACAGAGACAGCGTGTGAGGAGGGAGAGCGATCTGTGAGTGCAACATTGTATCTGTGTGAGTCCCAGTGAAAATTGTCAGTCCCAGTGCCAATTGTCAGCCCCAGTGCCAATTGTCAGCCCCAGTGCCATCGGTCAGCCCCAGTGCCATCTGTCAGCCCAGTGCCATCTGTCAGCCCAGTGCCAGTGCCGCCAGTGCCACCTGCCAGCGCCACCTGCCAGCGACAGTGCCACCTGCCAGCGACAGTGCCATCCGTCAGCCCCAGTGCCGTCAGCGCCAGTGCCGTCAGCGCCAGTGCCGCCAGTGCCACCTACCAGCGCCAGTGCCAGCGCCACCTGCCAGCGCCACCTGCCAGTGCCATCCGTCAGCCCCAGTGCCGTCAGCCCCAGTGCCGCCAGTGCCAGTGCCACCTACCAGCGCCAGCACCACCTGCCAGTGCCAGTGCCACCTGCCAGTGCCACCTGCCAACGCCAGTGCCATCCTTCAGCCGAAGTGCCGTCAGCCCCAGTGCCGTCAGCCCCAGTGCCGCCAGTGCCAGTGCCACCTGCCAGTGCCACCTGCCAGCGCCATCTGCCAGCCGCAGTGCCATCTGCCAGCCCCATTTGCCAGAGCAAATAGCCAGCACCATCTGCCAGTGCCATCTGCCAGTGCCAGCCCCAGTGCCATCTGTCAACGACATCTGTCAGCGACATCTGTCAGCCCCATCTGTCTCCAGTGCCATCTGCCTCCAGTGCCATCTGCCTCCAGTGCCATTTGTCAGTGCCACGTGTTGTCAGTGCCACCTGCCACGTCAGTGTCACCTGTGATCAGCGTCACCTGTCAGTGTCACCTGCCACATCAGCGTCACATGTCAGTGTCATCTGCCAAATCAGCGTCACCTGTCAGTGTCACCTGCCACATCAGCGTCACCTGTCAGTGTCATCTGCCAGATCAGCGTCACCTGTCAGTGCCATTTGTCATCAATAAAAATGTCACAAAGATTATATTCAGCTGAGGAGGCATATGATATCCTTGCAGCCGACGAGAGCAACGGGGAGGTTTCCGCTTCGGATTCCTCCTCATATTCAGATTGTGACTCTGACGTGGACTACGAGCCTGTCCTCAGCAGCGGTACCATGACAGCCTCAGAGGAGGAAGATGATAGTCCGCCCGTCAGACGAAGGCGCACTGGTGAGGAGGCGGTACCATCCACCAGCACCGCAGAGCCATCCACCGGCAACCCAGTGCCATCCACCGGCACCACAGTACCTCGGCAAAGGCCACGTACAAGTGGGGTGTCAACTCTGCCCCAAAGGGTTAGGTCCCATGCCAGCCTTCCCTATTCCCTCCAGAACCCCTTGTGGCTTCCTCCTAACTCAGGAGAAGCCAACGTTCCCCCTTTCACTGCCAACCCAGGAGTCCAGGTGGACACACACAATTTTTCCCTGATGGACTTTTTCCACCTAATTTTTACAGAGGACATGCTTGAATCCATTGTGGTCCAGTCCAACCTATATGCCCAACAATTTATTGAAAGCAACCCAACGTCCTCTTATGCCCGTCCCTACAAGTGGAGAGCCCTAACAGTGGAGGAGTTTAAAAAATTTTTGGGCCTCACATTTTGTAAGGGACTAAACAATAAAAATGAAATATGTGCATATTGGTCATCCCGCCCCATCTATCACATGCCCATCTTTTCCTCAATAATGTCCCGGACCAGATATCTAACGATAATGAGATTCCTACACTTTAATGACAATACCCAGTGCCTTCCCCGGAATGACCCAAATTTTGATAAACTTTACAAAATTCGGCCGCTAATAAATTATTTTTCTCAGATTTTCCCCCAGTTGTTTACCCCAGACCAACACATATGTGTGGATGAGTCCCTGATAAAATTTTCTGGCAGGCTGGGCCTAAAGCAATTTATTCCCTCCAAAAGGGCCCGCTATGGAGTGAAGATGTATAAGTTGTGTGATCGAGCCACAGCGTATACATATTCCTTCATGGTATACGAAGGGAAGGACACCCAGCTACATCCCCCTAATTGCCCCGAATACATCGGATCGAGTGGAAAAGTTGTTTGGGAACTCATAAACCCACTCCTGGAGAAAGGCTGCCATCTGTATGTGGACAATTTTTATACCAGTTTACCCCTGTTCCGCAACCTCCATAGAATGCAAACTCCAGCATGTGGCACCATAAGAACGAACCGGAAGGGCTTTCCTCAAAGCCTCGTCAACAAAAGGCTAAGAAAAGGCGAAGCGGCGAGTTTACGGAACAAGGAAATTTTGGCTGTGAAGTGGAGGGACAGAAGGGATGTCTACATGCTTTCTTCGATCCACAACAACACTTTTGTTGAGATCACCAGGAGGGATGGCCCAATACTAAAACCCACTTGTATCCATGAGTACAACATGTTCATGGGGGGTGTCGACTTGAACGACCAGATGCTCGAACCCTATCTTGCCACGAAAAGAACATACAAGTGGTATAAAAAAATTGCAATTTATTTCTTTAATTTGGCCATATACAACACATATGTCATTTATCGTAAGTCCACAGAAAGACCCATACCCTTCCTTGGCTACCAGGAGGAAATCACCACTGCCCTTATATACCCCAACGGCCCACCACAAAACATTCGATCCGATGTAATTAGCAGACTCTCTGAACGCCACTTTCCTGACAAAATCCCTCCCAGACCAACAGGCCCAAGACATCAGAAAAAATGTCGGGTGTGCAGCAAACGAGGAGTGAGAAGAGACACCACTTATCACTGTGCCCAATGCCCTTCCCAACCAGGCCTCTGCATAGGTGACTGTTTCCGCCGTTACCATACTTCAGTGAATTATTAGTGAAGTATGGTAACCATAACCCTCACTTCCTGCCATTTACCTTCAAACCCCTTATGCCTCTGCTTGCTCTGTAACTGACCCTGGCTTGTTATTCGACCACGCTTCTGCCTACTGATTTTGTACATACCTCTGCCTGATCTGGAACTGACCCTGGCTTGTTATTCGACCACGCTTCTGCCTACTGATTCTGTTTATGCCTCTGCCTGATCTGGAACTGACCCTGGCTTGTTATTCGACCACGCTTCTGCCTACTGATTCTGTTTATGCCTCTGCCTGATCTGGAACTGACCCTGGACTGTTATTCGACCACGCTTCTGCCTACTGATTCTGTACATACCTCTGCCTGATCTGGAACTGACCCTGGACTGTTTGACCATGCCTTTTGCCTGCCTCTTGGACTGATATTGTACCCTCTGTGGACTAGTGGGATTCATAACAGGGGTCTCACATATGTGAGGGGCTCCAGAATAGTTTTTTTGGATGAAGAAGACAATTTCCTTTGTTTTCTCATTCCTAGATTAGGGTCTGGAGACTCGGAGGCTTCAAAGAGATTTGGGTGGGAGAAGCCTCTACCCCTATCCCCATTCTGTCCTGAACAAGGCCCTACTTCTGCCTGCTGCCTGTAGGACCTATACCATCATGCCTCTGCCTGTCGCATGAACTGACCACAGCACATGGATGGACCATGTTCCTGCCTACTACCAGGACCAATATTTTGGCAATGCTGACGATCTATGCCTGCACTGACCTTGGACTTTATATGGACAGTATCCCTGCCTGCTGCCAATATTGACTATGGACAGTATACCTGCCTGTTGCCTGGAAAATTGTGTTCACTTTTGCTGACCAAGTCCCTGCCTGCTGCCTGGACCAGTGCTATCATCCTGTGGACAACTGCGCTGCTAAAACCACAGGTAATCTTTTGTTTACTCTTTTCTCAGTAGAATGTATTTTGGGGTGTAATTCTTGGTATGTGCATGCTATGTGTCCCTGGAACACCTGATGGTGTTCCTTGCATGTTGGGCCCCTGTATGTGGCCAAGCTGTGTAAAAGTCTCACATATTTGGTATCGTTATACTCAGGAGGAGTAGTAGAACGTATTTTGGGGTGTCATTTTTGCTATGTACATGCTATGTGTTGGAAATATCTTATAAATGGACAACTTTGCGTAAAAAAATGCGTTTTCATTTTTTTTCCACATTTTCCCAAAACTTCTGGAAAAAAAATGAACCATTCAAACGACTCAATATGCCTCATAGATTATACGTTGGGGTGTTAGCTTTCCAAAATGGGGTCACTTTGTGGGCATTTCCATTGTCCTGGTGCTCCAGGGCCTTCAAAAATTTAATAGGTGGTTGAGAAATGAGATGTGTAATTTATGCCCCTAGAACGCCTAATGGTGCTATTTCAATATTGGGCCTCTGTATGTGGCCAAGCTGTGTAAAAGTCTCACACATTTGGTATCGTTATACTCAGGAGGAGTAGTAGAACGTATTTTGGGGTGTCATTTTTGCTATGTACATGCTATGTGTTGGAAATATCTTATAAATGGACAACTTTGCGTAAAAAAATGCGTTTTCATTTTTTTTCCACATTTTCCCAAAACTTCTGGAAAAAAAATGAACCATTCAAACGACTCAATATGCCTCATAGATTATACGTTGGGGTGTTAGCTTTCCAAAATGGGGTCACTTTGTGGGCATTTCCATTGTCCTGGTGCTCCAGGGCCTTCAAAACTGTAATAGGTGGTTGAGAAATGAAATGTGTAATTTATGCTCCTAGAACGCCTGATGGTGCTATTTCAATATTGGGCCTCTGTATGTGGCCAGGCTGTGTAAAAGTCTCACACATTTGGTATCGTAATACTCAGAAGGAGTAGCAGAACGTATTTTGGGGTGTCATTTGTGGTATACACATGCCATGTGAGAGAAATAACCTATTACATTAAAAATTTTGTGAGAAAAAAAATAAATAAAAAATCTTCATTTTGCAAAGAATTGTGGGAAAAAGATGACAACATCAAAAACCTCACCATGCATCTTAGTAAATACCTTGGAATGTCTACTTTCAAAAAAGGGGTCATTTGGGGGGTATTTGTACTTTCCTGACTTGTTCGGGTTGCAAGAAATGAGATAGGCCACCAGTACATCAGGTGTGATCAATTTTGTGCGATTCGCACCACAGCTTGTAGACTCTCTAACTTTCACAAAGACCAAATAATATCCAATAATTTGGGTTATTTTTACCAAAGATATGTAGCAGTATAAATTGTGGCCAAAATTTATGAAAAAAAAATTATAATTTGCAAAATTTTATCACAGAAACAAAGAAATATGCGTTTTTTTTCAAAATTTTCGTTTTTTTTTCATTTATAGCGCAAAAAATAAAAACCCCAGAGGTGATCAAATACCACCAAAAGAAAGCTCTATTTGTGGGAAAAAAAGGACACAAAATTCATTTGGGTACAGTTTTGCATGACTGAGTAATTGTCATTCAAAGTGTGAGAGCACCAAAAGATGAAAATTGGTCTGGTCAGGAAGGGTGTTTAAGTGCCCAGTAAGCAAGTGGTTAAATATTGTGCAAATCTGAAAACAGTAAATATAACACTTTGAACGTGCAAAATAAAATAAAGCGCTAGGTGCAAACAACAATAAATGAATATACATACAATTCATAAAC
This sequence comes from Lithobates pipiens, assembly GCF_037356315.1. Taxonomy (NCBI): domain Eukaryota; kingdom Metazoa; phylum Chordata; class Amphibia; order Anura; family Ranidae; genus Lithobates; species Lithobates pipiens. The sequence goes on from NW_027507764.1 coordinate 73,414,828, forward strand.
TGAAAACACTAAAAAGTCCATAAATGTGAAAATGGCACTGTAAATGAATAATAACCCGTCAGGGAAAAAGCAAAAAACAGTCCAAAGAAGTGAAATGAATTTACAAGTGATTAAATAAAATTCAATGATGAAATTGAAGATATATTCAACCTCTGAAGGATAGGCCACCATCCAGTAAGAAATCACCATAGATTGTGAATCCACCAACGATGAAAAAATTGGATACTCTTATGCCCCGTACACACAAGCGGTATTTCCTTTGGAAAAATCTTGAATGGTTTTTCCCAATGTAATTCCGCTCAAGCTTGGCTTGCATACACACAGTCACACAAAAGTTCTCTGAACTTTCGACCGTCAAGAACGCGGTGACGTACCACACTACGACGAGCCGAGAAAATTAAGTTCAATGCTTCAGAGCATGCGCCAAATTGTTTCCAAGCATGTGTAGGAATTTTGCCCTTCGGAATTGGTACAGACGATCGGAATTTCCAATTGGAACTTTTTCCGACCGAAAAATTGAGAACCTACTCTCAATCTTTTTCTGGCGGGGATTCCGCCAGCAAAAGTCCGATGGAACATACACACGGTCGGAATTTCTGACCAAAAGCTCACATCGGACTTTTGCTGGCGGAATTTCCGATCATGTGTACGGGGCATTACCAGACTAAGTGGACCCAATGCCAACGGCACGGAGACAAACATGCATGGAACTGGGAATGTGGTCACTCTCAGGAAACAAAATATGAAGTCAGCTTCCGTTCAACCTTGTCACCAGACCCAATCATGGTCTCCACCATTCATAAAAGAAAAAGACCACCACATAGTGTAAAACCATCTACTATGTGTTTTATTGTAAAAGGTAGAACACTTACATCAATGATGATGCCCCAGATGATGTTCTATTAAAATCGGTCGGGTAGACTGAACTAGTTCCATGTTACTTCTCTTCTAGGATATACCTGATATACCCTGATCACAAGTCAACATCAAGTGTTCTACCTTTTACAATAAAACCCATAGTTGATGGTTGTACGCTATTTTACACTATTTCATCATTGAATTTTATTTAACTATTTACAGACCGCCGCACGCCGATGTACATCCTAAATTTGAAGAGGAATATCATTGTTATGGCAGCAGCTAGCTGCCTTAACCCCAGTATCCTCTTCTTCGGCTGGCGGTCCGCTTTCCAATAAGAGTGGTCTCTGCGCTCTGGTGCCCTCCACCACTTACCAGAGCCGTCGGCAGCAGTATATGGATTAGCGCTGCACTTAATATTCCCAATATCCACTCAATTTGTCTGATTGTACTGTTTGCAGCTTTTCCTAATCTGTTGAGTAGCGCAGTGTACATTTTGAAATTCAGTATGTAAGCTTAGCAGCATTTACAAGAGGAATCTTGCCATTCTACATGACCATCTCCACACAGCCCCACGGTCTCACAGCTAGAAGTACTTGGTACTTTTAGCTGTAAAGGGGAACAGTTTTTTAGGCTAATACACCCCCCAATTTCCAAAAAGTTGTAGCATTGTGTAAGATCTACATAAAAGCAGAATAGAATGATTTGCAAATCTCATAAATCCATATTTTAACCACAAAAGAAAATAGAAAAAAAATGAAGTGGTTAAACTGAGAAAATGTATGCTCTACACCAGGGATATACAATTAGCGGACCTCCAGCTGTTGCAAAACTACAAGCCCCATCATGCCTCTGCCTCTGGGTGTCATGCTTGTGACTGTCAGAGTCTTGCTATGCCTTATGGGACTTGTAGTTCTGCAACAGCTGGAGGTCCGCTAATTGCATATCCCTGCTCTACACCCATGTTCGGCCAGACCTGGAAGTCAGCTGTCAGTGTCGGGGCCAATGAGCTATGGGCAGAGGGTACCCTGCCTTGTAGCTACACATACACAAAGGAGTTGAGATGCTCATGAAATCATTGACTTAGTATGACCATATGGCCATTTTAGGTCAATGATGTCACAAGCAACACCTCTCTTTATGGACGTGCAGCAGCGGGGCAGTGGAATCCCCCATTCACAGCTTATTGGCCCGGTGTTCTGTCAAAACAGCCAACTCACTAAAATTTCCAACAACGTCACTTCCCGTGCAATAATTGCAGATTTCGACAGAACACCAGCAGCGCATACACTACAGTAGACGATATAAGGAGTGGACATTGTTGGTCCGCCCGCTAGTAACCAACAACATGGCCTTCTCTCCAAGGAGGCAGCTGCTTTTTTACTCCTTAGCCAGTGTTCATAACCACTTCAGCCCGGACCATTTTGCTGGTCAAAGACCAGACCACTTTTTGCGATTCGGCACTGTGTCGCTTTAACTGACAATTGAGCAGTCATGCGACGTGGCTCCCAAACAAAATTGACTTTCTTTTTTTCCCACAAATAGAACTTTCTTTTGGTGGTATTTGATCACCCCTGCGGTTTTTATTTTTTGCGCTATAAACAAAAATAGAGCGACAATTTTGAAAAAATTGCATTATTTTTTACTTTTTGTTATAATAAATATTCCCCAAAAATATCTAAAAAAACATTTTTTTCCCACAGTTTAGGCCGATACGTATTCTTCTACATATTTTTGGTAAAAAAAAATCACAATAAGTGATTATTGATTGGTTTGCGCAAAAGTTATAGTGTTTACAAAATAGAGGATAGTTTTATGGCATTTTTATTAATATTTTTTTTTTACTAATAATGGCAGCGATCAGCGATTTTTATTGTGACTGCGACATTATGGCGGACACATCGGACATTTTTGACACATTTTTGGGACCATTGTCATTTATACAGCAATCACTGCTATATAAATGCAATTCCTGTGTAAATGACACTGGTAGTGAAGGGGTTAACCAGTGGGTGGCAGTGTAGGGGTTAAGTGTTCAAAGGGGTGGGTTACTAAATGTTGGGGGCTGGGCTTTCACTTAGTGAACACTGATCTCTGCTCCAATCACATGGAGCAGAGATCAGTGTCACTAGTTGCTAGGCAGAATGGTGAGATGTTGTTTACAACGGCATCTCTCCGTTCAGCCGCCCCGTGAGACAATCACGGGTATGCCCACGGTGATTGAGTCCGCGGGACCCGCGACCGGACTCACAGGGGTCCCGACCAGCATGCGAGCGCTCCGGCCGCGGCGCGCTCGCGATGGCAGGGCGGCATTAGAGATTGGACGTACCTGTACGCCAATATGCTTGCCCGTGCCATACATTGGCATGTGCTGGTCGGGAACCAGATAATAAAGAACCCCGTCAGATAATGTAACAGAAGTGATGTTCCGTCAGCAGTTCATGCGTTCCACTGCTACCAGGTTTGCTAATCTGACAGAACACCTGCAGTCAGAAGAAGGCAGCAGACATCTTACTACACCCAGCTACATCTAAATTCAGAGCAATTTCAGCAATAAAGTTAGCGTCTATAAATATTGTATATAGACACCTGTGATGCTGTTTGGATGTTTAATTTTGAAAGGCTAAATAACGGTTTAGTGCTGAGCAGTGCAGCATGTACCAACATGGCCTCCGCCACCTGGCATCCAGCTTCTTTCAAAATGTAACATCAAAACAGCATCACACATGTCAACACACTATATTTGTATATGCTCACTTTATCACTGAAATTACTGTTATGCCCCATACACACGAGCAGATTTTCCGTCAGAAAAAACTTGGATGGATTTTCCGACAGAATTCCGCTCAAGCTTGGCTTGCATACACACAGTCACACAAAAGTTCTCTGAACTTTCGACCTTCAAGAACGCGGTGACATACAACACTACAACGAGCCAAGAAAATTAAGTTCAATGCTTCCGAGCATGCGTCAAATTGTTCCCGAGCATGCGTAGGAATTTTGCATGTCGTAATTTGTACAGAAGATCGAAATTACCGATCTGAACTTTTTCCAACCGAAAAATAGAGAACCTGCTCTCAATATTTTGCTGGCTGGAATTTTTTGGAATAGCAAAAGTCCAATGGAGCATACACACGGTCGGAATTTATGACTAAAAGCTCACATCCGACTTTTGCTGGCAGAATATCTGATAATGTGCATGGGGCTTAAAATTCAAGACGTAGCTTGGTGTAGTATGATGTCCGCTGCCACCTTCTTCTGACTGCAGGTGTTCTGTCAGATTAGCAAAACTGGTAGCGGTGGAACGCATGTGCAGCTGACGGAATGTCACTTCCGTTATCTAATCAGATTGGTTTGCTATTCTGACAGAACACTAGTGTTCTGCCAAAATAGCCAACGTGTTGTGTACCATAGTGCAAGGGTCTCCAAACTATGGCCCTCCAGTTGTTCAGGAACTACAATTCCCATCATGCTCAGTCATGTCTGTGAATGACAGAGTTTTGCAATGCTTCATGGGATGTGTAGTTCTGCAACAGCTGCAGGGCCATAGTTGGGAGGTCCCTGCCCATAGTGTATACACTGCCGGTGTTCTGTGAAAACAGCCAAGTCGTCGAAATCTGCAATTACTGCTGCTGGAGAGTCACTGGAAGTGACTTAATTGAACATTTTGACGAGTTGGCTCTTTTGACAAAACACCGGCACTGAAAGCTGCCTTCAAGGTTCGGCTGAACCCAAGCTCAACATTACGCACAAAATCGCACACTTTCCCAACATGCAGAGAAATGTGCTGCACTTTAGCAAATGCTCGGTGGTGCCATTAATTGTTAACAGCACCTCCACGCATTTGCAAACGTGCAGTTCACTGCAGGGCATTTTTGGAAAAAAGTCAAAGACTTCTTTTCTACCTTTCTCGTTCATAGAGAAGCCCATTGATATGAACTAAAATCCGCCCTACACGCACCGCACGGGAACGCATGCATACTGCGGTGTACGCACATGTGTGAACCAAGCCTTAGATCTAGCGCTGCAGCAATACAGCTATGAGGCTGCACAACAGGAGGGCCTAATTAAAATATGAAAAGTAAATATGGCAACTGCTAAGATCAGTTTATAACTGGCAAAAGAAAAGTGCACATTGGCAGAAATTTCTGGCAAGCGTGCGGGGAAATTTTTGAAACAATGGCCCATGGCCACCTAAACTGAGCAGGAGTCTGTTTTTACCTTTCTTCTTAGCATCTTCTACACCAGGCATGGGAAGGGTGAGCTCATTGCCAGACTGAAAGATGCAAATACAATGGCGTGTGCGTTCCAATACACATATCACTTACTTCCAGGTTACAGGCGGCCACGGAGTCGGGGCTTGTGATTTTATTCTCGCACTGATTAAAGTCAGCTTCATTTTACATCTACACTAGATTTTCCGCAGAGAGGAAAATGAGGCTGATGAAATAACAATAATGCAGCCAGCTTGAAAATAAAACATTATGTTGTGCACTGTGGCGTGCTCTGTGGCGTGCCGGCTCACATATTATTGCGCTTCTCGCTCGGTTGCAAGGTGATGTATTCAAGGCTCCTTTTGTTTCCCAGTGGCACGGTAGGCAGGTAAAAATTAAAAAAGAAAGCATTTGCCTGCTCAATTGCTTTATAGCAACCATTCTTGCATTGAATGGGATAAGTACCAATGAAAAAATGATCATAAGCCTTAGAGAGGTTGCCCAGACTGTGACTGTGCCGCATTTTATGTTCTATTTTCCAGTCTGTTAATTCAAAAGGATTTGTATTATTTTGCATTAACATTTTCCAAAGTTTGTCATGTTTTTTGTAAGCCAGGGAGATCACACTACACAGCAAGACTAACCGCTTAAGGACCACCCCACGTATATATACTGCTGCAGGGTGGCCCTTTAGTACAAAATCATGTACCTGTGTGCAGGCCAGGACTTAGGGTGGTGGGGGCCCCTGGGCTTGAGTCACTTTCGGGCCCTACCTTCTATAAAATTATCGTATTTATCGGTGTATAACACACGCCAGTATATAACACGCACCCCAAGTTTAGGAGGGAATTTTAAGGTAAAAAACTTACATTTAAATGCCTATCAATGCAGCCTTATCAGTGTCCATCTGCAGCCTTGCCCATCCATCTGCAGCCTTCTCCAGTGTCATTGCAGCCTTGTCAGTGTAGCCTTGTCATTTGCAGCCTTGCCCCAGTGTCATTTGCAGTCTTGTCATTGCAGTCTTGAAGTTTAAAAATGGCGCCACCGAGATACAGAGTCCTGTGTATCTCGACAGCTCTCGGTTCCTCTCGGCAGCTTTCCGGTCCTCTCGCAGTCCCGAGCAGAGCAGAGAGTAGCTGAGTGTACTCGGCTTGGCTCACGGTCATGCCCAGTCCCTGTGTTATGTCCATCATAGGGCGGGACTGGGCGTGACTGTGAGCGGAGCCGAGCTGAGTACACTCGGCTATGTATCTCGGCGGGGCCCCCTATTGGGCGGGGCTCATGGGCTTGAGCCCCGTCAAGCCCAATGGTAAGTCCTGCCCTGCCTGTGTGATATTTTTCTTCCAGATCTGGGACGCACACCCGTGCCCCCGGCGACCCGCTTACGCTGTGATTGAACACAGTGGGAGCCAATCAGCGGGTTCGGGGGACCTGATGTCCGCCGGGAGCCGCTGATCATTCCCGAGGCAGACAGAACGGCGTTGAACAAGGCAGATCGCCATTGTGTGACAAAAGAAGACAGAGATCTTGTGTTTCTGCTAAGCAGGAACACAGATCTCTGTCTTCTTACAGTCAAAGCACATCCCCTCCACAGTTAGAAAGCACTCCCAGAGAGCACATTTAACCCTTTGATTGCCCCCTGCCAATGTCATTAGTACAGTTGCAGTGCATATTATTTAGCACTGATCACTGTAATAATGTCTCCAAAAAAGTGTCAAAAGTGTCAGTTAGTGTCCCATTTGTCTGCCGCAATGTCGCAGTCCCGCTATAAATCGCTGATCGCCGCCATTACTAATAAAAAAAAAATGGGTAACCCAGAAAATAAAAAACTATGGTCGAAAACAATTTAATCTCACTAATGCCGCGTACACACGAGCGGATTGTATGGCGTACTTAGTCCGTCATACAATCCGACGGACAGTCCGTCGTACTTTCCACTGAACGGACTTGACCACACACGGATACACAAACAGTCCGTCGAAAGCTTGCGCGATGACGTGTACAGCACGTACGACGGGACTAGAAATAGGAAGTCCAAGACACAGCAAAGCACCCTTCCGCCGTGTAAATCCTTTCTGGGCATGCGCCATTCTTAGTCCGTCGAACTAGCATACTGACGACCGTACTGTCCGCTGAAACCAAAGTACGACGGACAGAATTTCGAAAAAACCGAAATACTTAGTACTCCGGACTGCACGCTGAAAAAGTCCGCTGAAGCCCACACACGAGCGGATTGTCCGCTGAAATGTGTTTCGACGGACTAAGTACGCCATACAATCCGCCCGTGTGTACGCGGCATAAGGATTAGAAAAATCAAACAAACGTTGTCCCATGGTTAAAGCTGCTCTGTCGCTAAAATAAAAATGCTAAGTACTGTGGCCCCTGCAAAGAACATAGTAACTATTCTTGGTGCCCCCACCATTAATTGCCTCTACATGAACAATCTTCAGAATCTGACACTTCTGGGAGTGTCAGAACTCTGGTTCCACGTTACACTCAAAGGTTCCTCCTGATGGATGTCGCTACAGGACACAATACAGAACACAGCTTTGCGGGAGGAACCAAAGGACCCACCAAAGAACACCTCAATGGCAGACATTTAACATTTAAATGGCCACCGCTTGACTTTTTAAATGGCACTGCAAAAATTCATGTCCTCTCCACTTTTTCACAATACCGTGGTTTATAATCATCTATTAACATCCTATAGCAGGCTCCTCCAGGTGACTTGCACATTTCTTCAGCCAACCAGTCAAGTGTCCAGGGGCCCTTAAAACATGTACACTGGTAAGCAGCTCCGGACACAGGTCCGCCCTCTTATAGATCCTGTGCTACCCCATAGGCCAGTCAGACTTCCCATCACTGTGACAGGCCAATAGTGAAGTGCAGGAGGTGGAGTCAATCATTGGGGCTTGAAAAATCAAAAGTTGGGGCCTCGTAGAGAAGAGCAGATGTGCAGCCATGGGGGGTACCTGCTATGGTATATGAATGGATCTTGACCTAGCATTATGTACACAGTATACAGGGAAAATCAACAAAACATGTCACTTGACTAGAGTTTTCCAAACATGCAAAGGAATTACAATTATAGACTGATCATTTCTTTGTCAGTTGGCAAACACACACAATCAGCAGGGGATCAAATACTTTTTTCCCTCACTGTAAAAAAACAAACAAAAAGATTCCTCTATCCACACAAAACAAGGATATTGTATCCTGACAGTGGGACTTTCTGCTGTTAGAATATGATAATCAGAGGTTGTAGGCCAAAAGTGTTCTTGTATGTCCCTTTGACAGAAGTAGATCAAGTGATTGGCTTCTGTTGAGCAGAGAAAGCCACAAACTGATTGAAATTTGGCTGGTCCCTGCTGAACCGAACAAATTTTGATCCATCTATGGGCAGCTTAAAGTAGAACTAAACTCTCTCAATCCACATTAACTATTTGAAATCCTTAATTATTTTAGTTCTGGAGGATTTGACCCTTTTCATGACCAGGCCATTTTTAGCTATTTGGCACTTCGCTATTTTAACTGGCGATTGTGGTCATGTAACAATATACTGAGACTAAATTTATATAATTTTTTCAAACAAATAGAGCTTTCTTTGGTGGTATTGGATCACTACTGGGTTTTTTAATTTTTGCGATATAAAACGAAAAAATCCAGAACATTTTGAAAAAAAAAAACAATATGCTATAAAACATCTGCTATAAAGCATATACAATAAAATGTTATAAACAATCTAATTTCTTTATACATTTTTGGCAAATTTGTATTCTGCGATATGTTTTTTGCTAAAAAAAAAAATCCCAATAATTGTACTTATGGTATATATACTGGAATTTTTATTTCTTTTTTTTTTTTATATACAACTGACGGTGATTGCGACTTATAATGGGACTGAGAAAGTGCGGCAGACAATTTAACACTAACTGACACTGGGGGGAACTGTCTAACTGCCACTGATATTACCAGTAACATTAATACAGTGCTCAGTGCTAAAAATAAACATGGTCACTGTACTAATGACACTGGCTGGGAAGGGGTTAACATCTATGGGGATCAAGGGGTTAAATATGTGCCTAACTATGTGTAATGTGTGTACTGTGTGCTGCTTTTTACTAATGATCTCTGAGGTTCTCATTCGCTTGCTCTGTACAGAGCTCTGTGATGAATGTCAACACAGAGCTCTTGTCTGTGAATGTACACAGCCAATCAGCAGATCCTGGCCATGAATCACCTGGCCAGGGGGGTGCTCATGCCCGTACGCCAGAACTAACCAGCGATGTACCAGTATGCTGCCATGCCAACAGCGGCCGCCCATCCACAGTACAATCTGGGCAGGTGGTCGTTAAGTTGTTATGCTGCTTGCCTTACTAAATAGGACGGTATAATTTATTTACTTGTTTTAAAGCGGAGTTCCAACAAAAAATAAAAAATAAAAGTCAGCAGCTACAAATACTGCAGCTGCTGATTTTTAATAATTGGACACTTACCTGTCCTAGGGTTCAGCGATGCGGGCGAACAAAGCCATGCTCCACTCCCCCTCCTCTCATTGTCACTGTGGGTGCCCGGCTGTGGCTTCAATCATCTGGGACCTGTGATGTGTCTCAGATGATTGCCGAGAGGGAGAGGGGAGAGGTGAACTTACTTCTGGTGCCACGGTGCCCGAGAGGAAGTGGGAGCTGGATGCCTCTAAAAAAGAGGGTTTCCGCTCCCCCCACCCCAAAAAAATGACATGCCAAATGTGGCATGTCAGGGGGGTCACCTTCTTTTAAAACGGAAGTTCCATTTTTGGGTGGAACGCTGCTTTAAACTTTTTTTTTTTTTACATTTCTTCAGTTGCTTTCTGGTTTCTAAGCCAAACATTCCCATGGGATGCCTACATGGGCATTTATTTATTTCACTTGAAGGAGGGGAGAAGGGGATTTCTCAGCTAACCCTCCTTGCCTGCATGCCTGAGCTAATAAGGGCAGATGGATTCCAGGAAGTAAATGCTACATGAATAACCTTCCCTTACTTAAGATGGCTGCAACTACTAGAAATGCTTGGGTTTAGGGGGTAGATAAGTCATTTCTCAACAGATTGAAGCATGGAGACACGCATGGGTTTTGCTTTGCATATTAAAATCAATTAAATCATGTTTTCAGTTTGTGGTTCTCTGGGTTTGATACTGCTTTAAATATAAATAAAATAATGAAAAATACACAGCATGTAACTTACAGAACATGTAAAAAGAATGAGAAGTTGCACTTCTAGAGACTGCTGGCAGTTATAATCCATTGGAAAGTTATGAGAAAAACAGTATGCAGGCTCGGAGAGAGACCGACATATTGTATTGTAAGGTCCAGACGTGATTTTGTTTCTTGCGAACATTTTGTGAAAAAGACGTCTGTTCATTCCTCTTAAATTGACGAGAAATACGCACAGACATCCATCTGTTCTACAGTCACAGCCAGTTTTTGTACTCGGAGCTGCCATGGCAGAAATATTGGAAGAAGTAAATACTCTGCTGATATAAAACATACATCGGATAGTATTGGGGGATTTTCATACTTTATACTGGAAATGGAACTCACCAATAAATAGATTTTTGCCACCGTTTTATGTTTTAGGTCCTTTCTTTGTCTTCTTTATCATGGCAAGTTTTTATTTAATGATTTATAACCACGGCCGAGTATATACAGTTGTGCTCATAAGTTTACATAACCCTGCTATGATTTCTTGGCCATTTTTCAGAGAATATGAATGATAACACAAAAACCTTTCGTTCACTCATGGTTAGTGTTTGGCTGAAGCCATTTATTAACAATCAACTGTGTTTACTCTTTTTAACCCCTTAAAGAGGAAGTAAACCCTGATGAGTTTACTTCCTCTTTTTTCCCTGCAAAGGTAAAGCATAATGGACTACTATGCATCGCATAGTAGGCCCATTATGTGTCACTTACCTGACACAGGAGCCAGCGAAGTCGCGCTGTCCCCTGTAGTCCGCCGCATCCATCTTGCTTGTGGCGTCTCGCAGCTCCGCCGCTGTCATTCGGCGAAGCCGCGATGACGTCACTCCCGCGCATGCGCACGGGAGTCGACAAATGCGGCTGCTCCATTTTTGGAACTGCCGCGTTCAGTGCGCCTGCGCGCCGCTGTCTACGGCGCATGCGCCGTAGACAGCGGTGCCCGTTTTCGGGCAAATATCTCCTAAACCATATAGGTTTAGGAGATATTGCTTGGACCTACAGGTAAGCCTTAATCTAGGCTTACCTGTAGGTCAAAGTGGTTTGTAAGGGTTTACAACCACTTTAAGGACTGAGCCTTTTTCTGAGAAAACATTAAATACGTTAAAAAGATTTTTTTTTGCTAGAAAATTACGTGAAACCCCCAAACATTATATATATTTTTTCTAACACCCTAGAGAAAAAATGGTTGTCGTTGCAATACTTTCTGGCACACCGTATTTACGCAGCAGTCTTACAAGAGAACTTTTTCGGGAAAAAAATACACATTTTTTAAATGAAAAAATAAGACAACAGTAAAGTTAGCCCAATTTTTTTTTTTATATCGTGAAAGATAATGTTACACCATGTAAATTGATACCCAGCATGTCACGCTTCAAAATTGTGCCCGCTCGTGGAATGGCGACAAACTTTTACCCTTAAAAATCTCCATAGGTGACTTTAAAAAATTCTATAGGTTGCATGTTTTGAGTTACAGAGGAGCTCTAGGGCTGGAATTATAGCTCTCACTCTATGAATCATGGCGATACCTCACGTGTGGTTTGAACACTGTTTTTATATGCAGCGCTGCTCACGTATGCGTTCTCTTTTGCACGTGAACTCGGCGGGACGTTGAGCGTTTAAAAATTATTTTTTTTCTTATTTATTTTACCTTTTATTGTTTATTTTTATACTGTTCTTTTAAAAAAAATTGTGTCACTTTTATTCATATTACAAGGAATGTAAACACCCCTTGTAATATAAAACAAGCATGACACTAAAAAGCAATAAAAACAAAATTAAAATAAAAAATAACTTTGCTTTAAGAGCTATGGGCGGAAGTGTTGCTTTGACATCCCTTCTGCCCTGCAATGGTATGAAGACGGGTGGGGGCCATCTTCCCCTCACTAGTCTCCATACCAAGCCAGGGAGAGGACCAGATTCGCTGCAAGATCACTTTTATCGGCGGTGGGAGAGGGCCCCCCTTCCGCCGCTTTCCGGGGGCCCGCTGCCGCTTACCAGAGCTGTTGGTAGTGGCTGAGGGCACCGGAGAGCGGCGTGGGGGGGCCCTCTCCCACCACCAATAAAAGTGTTCTCGCAGCGAATCCGCCATAGAGACCACTTTTATCTGATATGGGACTGCTCACTGAGGAAGAGGATACCGGAGTTATGGTAGCTAGCTGCTGCCATAAGAACGCTACCCCTCTTCAAATTACCGATGTATATCGGCGTGAGCTGGTCGGAAGTGGTTAAATCATAATGACAACAGAAACTACCCAAATGATCCTGTTTAAAAGTTTACATACGCCAGCTCTTAATACCATGTATTACCCCCTTTAACATCAATGACAGCTTGAAGTCTTTTGTGGTATTTGTGGATGAGGATCTTTATCTTTTCAGATGGTAAAGCTGCCCATTCCTCTTGGAAAAAAAGCCTCCGGTTCCTGTAAATTCTTGGGCTGTCTTGCATGAACTGCACATCTGAGATCTCCCCAAAGTGGCTCAATGATATTGAGGTCAGGAGACTGGGAGGCCACTCCAGAAACTTCACTTTATTCTGCTGTAGCCAATGACAGGTCACCTTGGCCTTGTCCCATGCGCAGCTTCCTGGCTGATGAATGCAAATGTTCCTCCAGTATTTTTTGATAACATACAGCATTCATCTTGCCATCAATTTTGACCAAATTTTGACTAAAATTCTTGTGCCTTTGTAGATCACACATCCCCAAAACATCAGCGATCCACCTCCATGTTTCACAGTAGGAATGGTGTAACTTTTCTTCATAGGCCTTGTTGACTCCTCTCCAAATGAAGCGTTTATGGCTGTGGACAAAAAGCTAAATTTTGGTCTCATCACTCCGAATGACTTTGTACTAGAAGGTTTGAGCCTTGTGTCTGTGCTGTTTGGCGTATTGTAAGTGGGATACTTTGTGCCATTTGCATAGTAATGGCTTTCTTCTGGCGACTTGACCAAGCAGCCCATCTTTATTCAAGTGCCTCCTTATTGTGCATCTTGAAACAGCCACACCACATGTTTTCAGAGAGTCCTGAGTTTCACCTGAAGTTATCTGGGGGTTCTTCTTTGCATCCCGAACACTTTTCCTGGCAGTTGTGGCTGACATTTTAATTGGTCTACCTGACCGTGGTTTGGTTTCAACAGGACCCCTCCTTTTCCACTTCTTGATTAGAGTTTGAACACTGCTGATTGGCATTCTCAATTCCTTGGATATCTCTTTATATCCCTTTCATGTTTTATACAGTTCAACTACCTTTTCCAGCAGATCCTTTGACAATTCTTTTGCTTTCACCATGACACGGAATCCAGAAATGTCAGTGCAGCACTGGATGAAAGATGCAAGGGTCTGTCAGGAGTCCAGAAACTCATTGACCTTTTATACACACACACACACTAATTAGATCACAGGTGAGGATGGTTACCTTTAATAGCAATTCAAACTCCTTTGTGTCAACTTGTGTGCTTGTTATCAGGCCAAAATCACCAGAGTATATAAACTTTTGATCAGGGTCATTTGGGTAGTTTCTGTTGTCATTATGATTTAAAAAGAGCAAACACAGTTGAGTGATAATTAATGGCTTCAGCCAAACACTAACCATGAGTGAAAGAAAAGTTTTTGTGTTATCATTCATATTCTCTGAAAATGGCAAAGAAAGCATAAATTCTGCTAGGGTATGTAAACTTATAAACACAACTGTATACTGTATGTAAGGCACACAAATTGGTAGAAGGGGTGAACGAGTCATTTAGAAATACTGTGTAATAATTTAAAGGGGAAGTTTGGGGTATTTAAAAAATAAAATGTACATACCCACTTTTATGCTGCAGCATTAGTGTGATGCTGGAGCTGTTCCTCGACCAGGTCTAAGGCTTCTTTCACAATGATGAATTTTTGCTGCTTTTTTTCTTGCTAAAAATGCAAGAAAAAACACAAAAAAATCGATGGTACTCTTCGCACCACTGTGCTGCCCCATTTACTCCACTAGAAATTTTAGATGTCCTCTCAGCCTTACCATCTAACAAATCCGCTGGACCTGATGGTCTCCCTGCGGAGTACTATAAACAATTCTGCACAGTTCTAGCAACCTTTTTATCACAAATGTGCAATGGTGCTGCCTCCTCCTCTTCACTACAAAAGGAAATGCTTAATGCATTGATATGTTGCCAAAGCCAGGTAAGGAACCTACCTTAACACAAAACTTCTGACCTATTTCACTTCTCAATATAGACATAAAAATCTATGCCATACTTATAGCAAGCAGATTGGTAAACATTATGCCCTCACTGATCCACTCTGATCAATCTGGTTTCACGAAAGGAAGACAAACATTTGCTGCAACCCGTAGACTCATCAATATAATCCACAATGCTGAATCTATACGAACGTCTTCTCTGCTTCTATCCTTGGACGAGGAGAAGGTGTTTTATAGAGTTCACTGGTCATATCTCCAAGCGACACTTCATCAATTTGGATTCCAAGGCCTCATCCTCTCATAATGGCTTTGTACCCAACACCATCAGCCCAGGTATACACGTCTAAGTCTCTGATCTCTAAATCATTCCCAATTACTAATGGTACCCGCCAAGGCTACCCCCATCACCACTTATTTTCAACCTATTAATGGAACCCCCGATCAAACGTTCAAATTACAGGTTTCAAAATTGGCACTGTAGAACATAAAATCAATCTGTTTGCTGATGACGTGATAATGATGATCACCAACCCTATAAGTCCTATATTCTAGATTTGGGATTCGATGCTACAACCAGCAACCTACTACGCAACCTCTAGGGAAAACATCGAAAACACTACACATGTGCATTAGTTTTCGTCCGAATGCATTTTCGTCCGAATTTCAGGTATTTTCGTTATCGTTTTAACAAACGATAATGGAAGTGCAGAATCGGAAAAACGAAAGATCCGACATAAACAAATGCTTTATTTTTGTTTTCGTTGTGACAACAGTTAGATATAGATAGGAGATTCGACATGACACTGACAATAACAATCTGTGTCTATCGAACCTGTGGTCGAATGTGCCTAACCTTAGCTCTATTAGTCCAGGATTATTCGACATAGAGAGAAAAGATCGCTGCTGGAATTGGGTGGGGGAAGTAAAATAAAAATAATGATGATGATGAATGTTATTGGCTGATTGTAACCAAAGAGGAGGAGCAGTAAAATAGCTAGAGCTAAGTACACACGTACAGCCAACTTACTTTCACTTATGATTGCTAGCAGAGAGAGACACACACACTGAATCATTTCAGAAGACAGACAATCTTAGCTGGTCCGTTTGTCAGAGAACCTGAATTATTTAGCAATTAACCTCCCTGGTGGTATGATTAGTTGTGATTTTAGGTGCTGAAAGCGGTACAATTATTTTGCATGGAAATTTGGCGTTTTATATTGTAGGCCTGCAATTCTTAGCGTCTAGCAGACATCCCGGGTATGATAAAGTTTATAATATAATAAATAATAATAAAAATTATTCAATAATGTAATCAAATCCAAAAACACTGAAATTTGCTCATTTGCAGAATTGTCGCTGTCATTAGATTTAGTGTTTGATGACGAATTTCCCCACAAATCGCTATCACTCAATTCTGCAAGTGATTATAATTTATTATCGCTGTTTTCTAGTTGGTCTAAAATCACTTTTGACATAAAGGGACATTTTTTGGTTGCTATGGGCAATCTCCAAATTCCAGGCAGAAAAAACTGTATTTATAATATAAAAGTGCATGCAGGGCACTGCACAGACCACTAGGGACAAAGGGGGTGTGTAATTTTTTTATACAGTACTGTAATCTGTAAGATTACAGTACTGTGTGTTTTTTGTGTGTTTTTACTTTTTTGAATTTGGCGCCAATCTCCGCTGCCGTGCGTTGTAACGTCGCAGGGAACGGACCTCAGCGGAACTCGGGCACTGTGTGAATCGAGCAGAGGACAGCTTGATCACACAGCGTGGAGGACATCGCTGGATCCAGGGGACAAGGTAAGTAACTTCTCCCTGTATCCTCGTAGTACTGAAATCCCAGCCCGAGCCAGACTCGGGATCACCGCTAGGGAGGTTAAGCATAAGCACAGAAGCAGAACAATATTGAAGCAAGCTAGAGTTCAACTTAACTTTTTCATAATAATCTGCTGCTATTGTGTTGTGTGCTATCTTCTTTGAAGATTCGACAGACACCATAAGCCTTCAATGACAGATTTGACCTTAATTCATTTGCATTTTTGGACTAATGCAATTTTTTACGAAAAACTAAATAAATCAAAATGAATTTCGGGAGTAACGAAATAAATGTATTTTTCAGACGAAAACAAAATTCCGAAACAAAATATTTCAGTGTGCACATGTCTAGAAAACACCATGACACCGGGCAACAAGCTTAAACATTGGTTGTTCAGCACCGCCACCTATCTATCACACCTACACCTGTACTCACCGACTATTCAAGCCTCAGTCAAAGCATGGAAAATACTACATTGTACTAAATGGTCCACACTTCCCACCAAACATCTATAAATACCTCTCTACACCTTCCAATTAGTATCACCTGACTTCATTTTACCCAACTGGATATTACACAAATTCTTTACTCAAATTCAAACGACATACAGCGCACCCATCACAGATTATTTCAATTACTATAGAATTCAAAAATGTCTCTCAGCTCACACACACCTAGAAGGGGCATTGTCTATCAGAATATGGAATTACTATTTCTCAAATAATATAAATACCAAAGGTATCTCACTAATATACTCTACACTACAAGAAAAATGGTGTTGCATAAATCTAAATCTTTTAAAGATTGGGAAGAGGATTTGCAATCACATTTTTCTGAACAGCAATGGCAAACGGCCTTGTAGTCAATCTATAAAGCTACTTCCTTATGAGAACTGACACACAAAATAACACTAAGATGGGACTTGACAACACGGAGGTTGGCCACATTCCAATCAAGTAAGTCAACCATCTGCTGGAGAAATTGTAACCAAACAGGTACCTTATTTCATATCTTGTGGTCATGCCCAGCCTTGACAAGTCTATGGAAAGACCTAGAAAGTGTAATCCAAGATATATGTCACTTCCATATCAACCTTACTCCGCAAATGGCTATCCTGAATATGAACACAGAGTCACTACCACCAACCTTTAGACTAGTGATCACAAACATTACTCCTAGCAACCAGATTACTCATAGCTAGATGCTGTAAAACAAAAACGACCCCAAATGTGTCAGAAGTAGTTACATTGGTTCAAGCACATTATATGTATGAATCTATCACGTGGAAAACCCTCACACTCTAAACTTAAATAATCTATGGCTTTCCTGGGAATGATGGTATGCTAAAAAAACTTGAATAACATCCTTTTGACAACACTACTGTACATTTGGTTCGAATTGCTACAACAACTGTATTTATAGTGATGCTCTCTACCTTCCCCTCCACTACCCTCCTTTTATCTCTCTTATTTTTATTTCTTTTATTTTCTTTTATCTCCCTTTATCCCCTTTATTTTTTTTTCTTACTTAAACATTTATCACAGTTAATTTTAAGCACGCATGTCTTGTTTGGTGCATACACTGTAATAACAAGTTTATCTAATTGTACCAGTTCTTGCACTACTTATATACTACTCTATATTGTTATATTATTGAAAACTTCAAAAAAAATCTATTTGAAAAAAAAAAAAAAAGAATATGCGTTTTTAATGCATTTTTTAACAGAGCAGAGTGAAAGCAGCCTAATGCCGCGTACACACGACCGGACTTTTCGAGGGACTAGGTCCGACAGACTTTCGACGGAGTTCTGACGGACTTTCCGAATTAACGGACTTGGCCACACACAATCACACCAAAGTCCGACGGATTCGAACGTGATGACGTACGCCTGGACTAGAATAAGGAAGTTCATAGCCAGTAGCCAATAGCTGCCCTAGCGTCGGTTTTTGTCCGATTTGAAACATGTTCCATTTCTAAAGTCTGTCGGATTTTTACAAATCTAAAGTCCGCTGCAGCCCACACACGATCGAATGGTCTGCCAGAATTGTTCCGTCGGACCTTTGATGTCAAAGTCTGCTCGTGTGTACGGGGCATAAGGCTGCTTTTGCACTGCCAGAATTTGGTTTGGTCGCAGCACAGTGTACCTGCAGTTTTCATGCGCGTTACCCATTATTTATCATAGACTTCTTATATGTCCTGCATTTTTTCTTGCCTTTTCTAAAAGCCCACCAAAACTCTTGCATGCTGCATCTTTGGCGCACTTTCAAAAAACATGGCAAAAATGTAGGACATCATAGAAGTCTTTTCTATTCCACAGTTCATTTGGTTTATTTTCCTGGTAGTCAATTATGGAGATAGCATGCAGTCACAATTGCCTCCCCCCAGTATGTGGTTTGCATATCTTCATCACAGCGTGGTTCTTCCATTCTCATATAAAGTACAGTTCATTCTTTCTGCAACCCAGTTTTGTTCTTAGTTCTATGGTGCAGTAGTTTGAAATATTATGCCATGCTTTCCAGCAATCGCCTGTGTGTTATCACTGTATATTCAGTTCCATTGTCTGTGCACAATACACTCGGCATTTTGCCAAATTTGTTGCTTACTTGAGCCAAATACTGTTCAAGTTTCTCTGGTGCTTCACTTTTGTTGTGTACCAGATATACAGTGGTGTGAAAAAGTGTTTGCCCCCTTCCTCATTTCCTGTTCCTTTGCATGTTTGTCACACTTAAGTGTTTCGGAACATCAAACCAATTTAAACAATAGTCAAGGACAACACAAGTAAACACAAAATGCAATTTGTAAATGAAGGTCTTTATTATTAAAGGTGAAAAAAAATCCAAACCATCATGGCCCTGTGTGAAAAAGTGATTGCCCCCCTTGTTAAAACATACTATAACTGTGGTTGTCCACACCTGAGTTCAATTTCTCTAGCCACACCCAGGCCTGATTATTG
Source organism: Lithobates pipiens (assembly GCF_037356315.1). NCBI lineage: Eukaryota > Metazoa > Chordata > Amphibia > Anura > Ranidae > Lithobates > Lithobates pipiens. The sequence goes on from NW_027507764.1 coordinate 73,434,094, forward strand.
CCACACCTGTTCACAATCAAGGCATCACTTAAATAGGAGCTGCTTGACACAGTAAGGTCCACCAGAAGATCCTTAAAAGCTACACATCATGCCGAGATCCAAAGAAATTCAGGAACAATTGAGAAAGAAAGTAATTGAGATCTATCAGTCTGGAAAGGGTTATAAAGCCATTTCCAAAGCTTTGGGAATCCAGCGAACCACAGTGAGAGCCATTATCCACAAATGGCGAAGACATGGAACAGTGGTGAACCTTCCCAGGAGTGGCCGGCCGCCCAAAATTACCCCAAGAGCGCAGCGACGACTCATCCAAGAGGTCACAAAAGACCCCACAACAACGTCCAAGGAACTGCAGGCCTCACTTGCCTCAGTTAAGGTCAGCGTTCATACCTCCACCATCAGGAAAAGACTGGGCAAAAATGGCCTGCATGGCAGAGTTCCAAGGAGAAAACCACTGCTGAGCAAAAAGAACATCAAAGCTCGTCTCAATTTCTCCACAACACATCTTGATGATCCCCAAGACTTTTGGGACAACATTCTGTGGACCGATGAGACAAAAGTGGAACTCTTTGGAAGGTGTGTGTCCAAGTATATCTGGCGTAGAAGGAACACTGCATTTCATAAAAAGAACATTATACCAACAGTAAAATATGGTGGTGGTAGTGTGATGGTCTGGGGCTGTTTTTCTGCTTCAGGACCTGGAAGACTTGCCGTGATAAAAGGAACTATGAATTCTGCTGTCTACCAAGAGATCCTGAAGGAGAATGTCCGACTATCTGTTCGTGTACTCAAGCTGAAACGAACTTGGGTTCTGCAGCAGGACAATGATCCTAAACACACCAGCAAGTCCACCACCGAATGGCTGAAGAAAAACAAAATGAAGACTTTGGAGTGGCCTAGCCAAAGTCCTGACCTGAATCCTATTGAGATGTTGTGGTATGACCTTAAAAAGGCCATTCATGCTCGAAAACCCTCTAATGTAACTGAATTAGGACAATTCTGCAAAGATGTGTGGGCCAAAATTCCTCCAGGACGCTGTAAAAGCCTCATTGCACGTTATCGCTAACGCTTGGTTGCAGTTGTTGCTGCTAAGGGTGGCCCAACCAGTTATTAGGTTTAGGGGGCAATCACTTTTTCACACAGGGCCATGATGGTTTGGATTTTTTTTCACCTTTAATAATAAACACCTTCATTTACAAATTGCATTTTGTGTTTACTTGTGTTGTCCTTGACTATTGTTTAAATTGGTTTGATGTTCTGAAACACTTAAGTGTGACAAACATGCAAAGGAACAGGAAATGAGGAAGGGGGCAAACACTTTTTCACACCACTGTAGTGTAGCATACCTGGAGTAATCATCTATAAAAGTGAGAAAATACCTCTTGTTTCCTAGAGTAAATTTTTCCATTGGACCACAAAGGTCTGAATGAATTAAGTCCAGAAATGTCTTAGCTCTGCTGTTACTCTGCTTTGGAAAGGTTTTTCTTGTAATTTTTACTTTTTATACAGCTGTTGCATTTCATTGTTTAATCACATGGACTATATCTTATTCTACTTGCATAGTCATTCTCAGTTAATTTCTTTATTATGTCAGGACTTCTGTGCCCTGTTCAGCTGATACAGTTCATCTGTAATTTTAGCGTTTGCAAGTAAGATATCCAATTTTGTGATGGCACAACTATCATCTTGGAAGGTCTCTCGTCTTGTTTTGGGAGCTTCTTTACTGACAAAAGATTTGTTTTAAGGGACATAGAAGACATTTTTCACAGATATCTTTCTGGTGACGCTCTGGGAAATAGCACAGTAAAGAAAACCGTCTCCTATTCCTTCTGATTCTGTTATTTTCCCCTTAGCTGTGGTGCTTTTTTCTGTTGTACTTTGGTCAAGGTGAATAAAGACATTTCTGTCATTTGTCATGTGATTCGTAGCTCCTGAATCGACACATCATGCCGGAAAAGATGAGGCGCTACTTATGTATTGAAAAATATTCATTATCTGAAGCAAAAATCGGTTTCTTCCTTCAACCTTTTGGCCTTTTGTAGTTTAGCTTATTTTTGCATTCTAGCTTTCCGTATTCTGCCTTCTGCTTTTACATTACCTAGTTTCTTGCATACAAAACATTCACGTGTTTCTTGTTGCATGTTACTGTTTTTATTCCTATTTTTCATCTTTAAAGCAGACTCTGCGACAGAAGCACTGTCACTATTAATGCTTTCTGTTTTACACTTATATTCATCCACAAGCTTGCCCTTAACATATTCCAATGCCAGTTCATCATCTGGAAGTGCATCAAGTGCTGTGACAAGCATTCCATAACTTTCTGGTAAGGCACTGAGTAATAGTGCTGCAACATGAAAATCTTTTATTTTTTTCTCCTATACCTCTCAGGCGTTCAACCATTTCCAAGGAGTGCCTAATCTAATCCTACCTATCCTGACCTTTCATCAGCTTTGTTTGGTATAGCTTTCTAATCAAATACAGTTTATTGTTTAGATTAGCGCTTGCATGCACCTTTTGTAATTCTTCCCACATTTCTTTAGAAGTTTTGCACATACATATGTGTATGATTTAATCACCTGCTATACTGAGAGAGCATCTGTTCAGAGCTTTCTGGTCTTTCTCTATCCACTGATCTGAAGGGTGCTCTAGCCTGACTTAATTTATACATTTCCATATACCTTTTCTTATAGCAGCATTTTCAACTTGAATTACCAACACATTTAGTTCTGGTTTGTCAGATTTGTTGCAGCTATGTTACTGGCCATGTTCTTTTATTTTGTTGCAGCCTTATCTCTGTTGCTGTATCTTGCACTTATTTGCTGTAGCTGGCTATTACTGGGTTCTCAGCTTTTTTTCTGGGCATCTGGGTGGGTGTCTGGGCTATACCTGGGCCCATACCCTGTTAGAAATTCTGTATATAGCCCTACAGAACTGACAGTCACAGTCCGCATGGGCTTTGCCTCTTAACTGCAAACAGGATCTCTTTTCAGGGAATAGACATAGAGCATGTCATAGATGCAGATACAAACCTATAAGCACTGTCATCTACCGGTTGAAGAATATATCTCTACTGCATACTGGTGTACAGTAGTTGCACAAAATACTATTATGTACTCCAACAATTACACTAGTTCTGACCCTGGTTACTACCAAGAATTACTCTCATTGTTGATTTTCTTTCACTTCCTGTTTTGGCTATAGCACAGGAAGTAATGGGAGATAGGACACAGGTGGCAAAAAAGATTATAACCCTCCCTTACACTATCTGAATTGAAAAAAAAAGCTTTGTTTTCCGTTCTGCTTTAGTAGTAAAAGGAGTTTACATGAGATTTTGTTTGCAAAGCCTACTGGGCATTTTAATAAAAAACAAAACATTTTTTTTACTCACTTCTTAACGCTCCATATGAACTGATGGGAAAGGTGGGTGGATCCCTCTGACTTATCCTGCTGTGTGGGTCTTATGGACAGATGCAAACTGTAGAAGATCAAATGACAAAGTGGTACAAAAATTTCTGTTGATGTTACAAAATACAGTATATACAGTAGTGTTGAGGTGCAGCGTGGTGCGGTGTGCACAATAGCCTCGGCTCTCCGGAGACTCTCCCTCCTCATTGGCTGAGACAGCAGCGGGATCCAATGAGGAGAGAGAGGGGGTGGGGATAAGTCATGGCTCTGTGTGTGAATAGACATGCACAGCCATGGTTTAGGACAGGAAAGAGTCTACTTGGGTGCCCCCCAGTGCAAGCTGCTTGCGGTGGGGACACTCTGCAGGAGGGAGGGGTCAGGAGCACTGGTGAGGGACCCAAGAAGAGGAGGATCTGGGCTGCTCTGTGCAAAACCACTACACAGAGCAGGTAAGTATGACATGTTTGTCATTTTAAAACAAAAAATAAAGTCTTTAATATCTTTTTAAAGTGATACCAAGGTCTGTTTATTTTGCTTAAAAATAACACACATTTTATTTTTACCTGCTCTGTGTAGTGGTTTTGCACAGAGATGCCCAAATCCTCCTCTTCAGCGCTCCTGGCTCATCCCTCCTGACAAGTGCCCCCACAGCAAGCAGCTTGCTATACGGCACCTGAGCTGAGCCACAGCTCCGGGTATTCATTCAGACATGAAGCTGCAGCTAGGATCCACCCCTTTCTCTCCTCATTGGCTCACTGACTTAGATTGACAGCAGCGGGAGCCAATAATGCTTCACTGCTGTCTTAGCAAATGAGGAGGGAGAGTCCCAGGCAGTCGAGTCTCTCCTGCAACATCGCTGGATAGAGATGGGCTCAAGTAAGGATTGGGTGTGGAGGGCTGAGAGGGGCTGCTACACATGGAAGGTTTTTTTATCTCAATGCATGGAATGCAAAAATCCTTCTGCCTTTACAATCACTTTAAAGGTAAGTTTTGCAGCAAAGGTGGTTGTAAACCCTTACATATACCCAGTGAACTGACTGGCATCAGATGATACACAGAGAGGAAACAAATGCTCCTACATTAGTTGTACCTGTTTATCTGCGGTCTTCTCTCCTCTACAGCCTTTAAAGTGTAAAATTTATAAAGCTTGTCTGAACTGTCAAAAAAAGGGGTGGAGAGCTGAAATTACACTCTGCAGAGCTCAGTGAGGAGAACTCGGAAATCTGATTGCAGGGAAGAGTCACCCCCCCCCCCCCCCACACACACACACACACACAGCATACAGGAACGGAGCTGAGGCTGTCAATCATCTTTAGATCGCTCCCCTGTCACCATTTTTCTCTTTGTGTCAGGAAAACTTGTCAGAAGTGCTAGCATAGGATAAAAACAGCAGACAGAAATGACACAGTGCTCTGGATTGAAACAAGTACATACTAGAGGGATATGCTTTGTTCATATTTCATGTCTAAGGTTAGCGACCACTTTAAGGGCTCTTGCTTGGGTGTTTTGTATTTTGTTTTTATCAATCTGAATGCAACCCATTGATTTCAGTGGGCCTGTACACGCAGATGTATACATATCTGTAAATATTTGATCATGTTCAGATCAGTAAAAAAAAAAAAAAAATAGAAAAATCTGTGTTACTGGTCTGTATTTTATGTGCAAACACACAAATGGGCACAAATATGTACCTTAATCACTGTTCCCCTATATTATTTAGTATTGTTAAGCCTCATACACACGATAGGACTTTGTACAAACTTTCCCTTGGATTTTTGCACAAAGGGCGTCGGCCCTGAACTTGTATTGCATACACACAGCAGGACTTTTTCAGCCAACTTTCACCAAATCATGTGGTTTTTCTGCTCTTTACCGCCACCTTTGGTCAACTTCTGTATTGTTGTCTGATCTTTTGCATTGGTTCTGAGCATGCCTGTTTGTACTCTGTACAAAAGTCCTATGGTTTTCTGTACACACGATCAGACTTTGCTCCATCTGACTTTTGTTGCCAGAAAGTTTGTCCGTTCGCACAGCCAACAAAAGTCAGATGAAAACCAAAAAAGTTTGTCCGATGGAGCGTACACACGGTCGGATGTTGCTCCAAAACAGCTAATTTGCATGTTTGTTGTCAAAAAGTCTGATCATGTGTATGGGCCTTTAGAGTCAGAAGAATTTTTATATGTGCAAGCTGTATACACACATAAACGTGCACACGTACCCTAATCGCGTTTTTTTAGGCAGAAATTTTCTGCCAGGAACATCTGGAGTTTTTACATCAGTACCGTGTGCCTGTGTAAAAAAAAAACACGAGGATGGGTTGTATAGTAAATGTGCATCTGATGCACAGGCATAAAAATTCTTCTTGCTTTTCTTGGGTTGTGGCCTATGCACCTACTATACATGCCTGTATTTGTGTGTACGCTACTGACTGGCGATGCAGTTTTTTGTATTTTTTTTTTTTATACTGATCTATATACAGCTCAATTTTTGCATCTGTGTGTACAGGCGCAAAATTAAAAATAACATTAAAAAAAATGGGCTGCATTATCATCAACCACAAAAAAAAAAAAGAAATAGCCAGAATGCCTAAAACATTGCGTTTGCAAGCGTCCGTGTGGATGTTTCCTAACCGTATAGGCATTGTTTTCTGCCAGAAAAGTTCCTGTGTAAATGATCAGTTGGCTTTTCAATCACAGAATGCACTTTTTGTATCAATGTATACACGTATCAATGCATTTACAAGCAAAAATGCGTAAAATGCATGTCCTCAGACAACGATTTCTTGATTTTTGGTTATGGATCTGAATGCATTGTATGCTTACACAACTGTGTACATGTCCCCAAAGAAAACCATACACTTGCAATCAGATCTGTAAACAGAAAATGCTTTGAAATGCATTTTTTTACACCAATGTATATGAGGCCTTAAAATGGGGTTGCACACACACAAAAAAAAGAAAATAATTAATATTCATTAAAAAAAAAGAAAAAAAACATTTGGATTTTTTTTCCTCACCTCTAAATGGCTGTTGCTAGGGGGTCCCTCGTAGTCTGCCTCCTTCAGTGCCGGGCTGGTGACATCACTTCCCCTCAGTGCAGGAAGGGCTCAGCTCTGCCCCCCCCCCCCTCTTATCAATCATCTGGGACACATGACAGGTCCCAGATGATTGCGTGGCCACTCACGGCACGCGGCGCCGCTCACGCTTGCGCAGTGGGTGCCCCCAGCTGTGAAGCCACAGCTGGGCACCCACAGTTACAATTTTTTTCTGAGTTTCTGTTATAAAATTTTGTTAATAAGTAATTTTTCTCCCCCACTGATGTGCGCTGATGAGGCTGCATTGATGGGCACTGATAGGCTGCACTGATGAGGTGGCACTAATAAGCAGCACTGATACATAGCTCCCAACTGTCCCTGATTTTGAGGGAATGTCCCTGATTTTGTACAAAGTCCCTATGTCCCTCTTTCCTCCTCATTTTTCCCTCATTTTGGTCTGATCTATATAGTTGTATATAAAATACACTATTTATCATTCAAAAGGTGTTTCCCAGCGCTAAACCTTTCAGTCAATTTCTAAATGGCTGCATTTGTAAATTTCCAAACCCAATATAAAGGAATAGTAGTGGTAAAAAAAAGCATTTGTGGGTTTAACTAATAATTTTTTCCTCATAATTCTCCTTTATGAGGGCGTGGCCAGGGGTGGGGCCTATGGCTACATACTTTTGCTAATAGGTGTCCTTCATTCCCATTTAAAAAAAGTTATGAGGTACACTGATAGGTGGCACTCATATGCAGCACTGGTAGCTGGCACTGATATGTGGCACTGATGGGCACTGATTGGCATCACTGATGGGCACTTTTAGGAGTGCCTTGATTATCTGTGCAGGTCTCCCGTGTGAGAAAATGCCGCTGATCGGCTCTCCTCTCACGCTGTCAGTGTGAGGAGAGGAAATAGCGAGTCAGTGTGAGGAGAGGATAACCGTAATTTCCTTGTTTACATGTGATCAGCTATGATTGGACACAGCTGATCACATGGGTAAAGTTCCTTGTCATCGGCTCTTCACTGAGATCGGGAAAGTGGCGTGTCCCAAGGACAGCGCGTTGCCAAACACGGACGTGCAAGCGCGACGGGAGTGGGACGACGTCACATGACGTTGTTCCAGAATGAGAGAGTCACACCGCCGCGGTCATTTGTCCATACAGCGGGCGGGAGGTGGCTAATGGCCTATTTATGGCCTATTTATTTCTTTTCAAATTTTTGGCTGGACATCTGCCTAACGTTTCAAGATTTTGGATACCTGAGGACTATGCTTTTAAAGGAATGGCGCTGCCCATTCCGTCACTTCTAGCACTCCTATTTATTGTGTAGGTCTATGGAGTGCAGTGTGGGCTTTCCAACAGGTTAATGGTCCAAGCACACAAGATGGCGGCCCCCTGTGATGTGGTGATGGGAACAAGGTCAGCCAGTTTGACACAAAGCAAATATAACAGGTGTCAGGCTGGTTTGTGGCCCGGCAGTTTAACATAAACGTACTTAGTGAGATGTTAATATATGGAAAAGTCAGCTTCTAAGAAATTGAACTGCAAAGATGAGGCGTCCTGGGAGCATTCATGTCTGTACTGGCTTCGGTGTGTTTTGTTCCTCACACGGAGTGCAGCTGGGGGAAGGAAGGCCGCTCAGGTCTCTGTCAGTTCAGATCAGTGCGTTTTCTCGTCTGGGAAAATGAGTCGTATAATTTGCTGCAGAGAATTGCATACATAACTTGCAGGGAAACAAGGTGTTGACTTACAGGGCCACACCGCCACCAATTACTCCTACCTGATTGTGTGCGTGCCGACTACCTACCTCTATTTAGATGCATTTATAACGACCCAACAGACTGGGGGTTATTTACTAAAGGAAAATCCACTTTGCACTGAAAGTGCACTTGGAAGTGAAGTCGCTGTAGATCCGAGGGGGACATGCAAGGAAAAATAAAAAACATTTTAGCTTGCACATGATTGGATGATAAAATCAGCAGAGCTTCCCCTCATTTCAGATCTACCCCTTAGATTTATAGTGACTGCACTTCCAAGTGCACTTGCAGTGCAAAGTGGATTTGTCTTTCGTTAATAACCCCCACTATGTAGCATTTATAATTGTACAGTGCAAAATAAATGCCACCCTTGTCCACAGGAGCCTACGATTCAATGTCGCTGCCACGTTCATACACATGGTCAGATGTACCCGAGGTCAGCTATTCAAGGGTCAATAAACCTACCAGTAAAGGTGAAGTATAACTATACTATATTACCAAAAGTATTGGGACACCCGCCTTTACATGCACATGAACTTTAATGGCATTCCAGTCTTAGTCCATAGGGTATTGAGTTGGCCCACCCATTGCAGCTATAACAGCTTCAACTCTTCTGGGAAGACTGTCCACAAGGTTTAGGAGTGTGTCTATGGGAATGCTTGACCATTTTTCCAGAAGTGCATTTGTAAGGTCAGGCACTGATGAGGGCAGGAAAGCCTGGCCCGCAGTCTCAGCTTTAATTCATCCAAAAGGTATTCTATGAGCTTGAGGTCAGGACTTTGTGCAGGCAAGTCAAGTTCCTCCACCCCAAACTTGCTCATCCATGTCTTTATGGACCTTGCTTTGTGCACTGGTGTGCAGTCATGTTGGAACAGGAAGGGGCCATCCCCAAACTGTTCCCACAAAGTTGGGAGCATGAAATTGTCCAAAATGTCTTGGTATGCTGATGCCTTAAGTGTTCCCTTCTCTGGAACTAAGCCAAGCCAAGCCCAACCCCTTAACATAACCCCCCCCCCCCCCTCCGCCAAATGATTTGGACCAGTGCACAAAGCAAGGTCCATAAAGACATGGAAGAGAGAGTTTGGGGTGTAGGAACTTGACTGGCCTGCACAGAGTCCTGACCTCAACCTGATAGAACACCTTTGGGATGAATTAGAGTTGAGACTGCAAGCCAGGCCTTCTGGTCCAACATCATTGCCTGACCTCACAAATGAGCTTCTGGAAGAATGGTCAAACATTCCTATAGACACACTCATAAACCTTGTGGACAGCCTTCCCAGAAGAGTTGAAGCTGTTATAGCTGCAAAGGGTGGGCCAACTCATTATTGAACCGTATGGACTAAGACTGGGGTGCCATTAAAGTTCATGTGCGTGTAAAGTAAGGCATTCCAATACTTTTGCTAATATAGTGTATATATACCAAGGAAGTAAGCATACTATTATTGGTAGAACATACAAACTAAAATAGGATAATGTCCTGGTGGGGAAATGCAAGCAGGAACCCCAGCATTGTCCACTGAGATTTAAAAAATCTGAATTGTCTCTATAACAAGAAGAGAGGGGGGATATTCAAATAATGATGACACCTGTTTTGGTAACCACCATCTAAGAGGTGATTGTCCTCACTTTGGAGCAATTTCTTTCACTTCCTGTTGTGTTAATAGGATAGGAAGTGAAAAGAGATCTCCACAATGGGAGAACAGCCAAACAGGGGTTTTAACCCCTCCCTACTATAAGCAAAACGTAGCCACTGTGACATGTATCTCTGTAGCGCCGTTGGTGGCTGTGATCTCAGACACGGCGTACAGAGCAGATCCGAGTGGCTCTGTACCTTGTAACTGCCGTGATGCCCAGTCACAGGGATCGCAGATTTAAACCGTGAGCCCTCCCTCTCACCTCACAACAGGAGAAAGGGAAGTAAAAATATGAAAAAATACATGAACTAAAATTTACAAATAAACGAATGAAGGGCTTAAAGCAACAGTTTAAGCGTGTGGATTTTTTTTAACCCTTTCACCTCCTTTTCTTTGTACATTTCATCTTCATGCTGTCCCTATGTGATCTGTATATTAAAGCCATCTTCACCCTCATAAGCAAGTTTCCTCCTCTCCACCCTTCCTCCCCTCCTTTACACGGGGAGCACACTTTTTTTGTTGTTTTTTTTTTTTTTTTTTTTTAGGCAAATGTTCGATCCTGCCCTTTCCTGCATGTCATTCGCCTAGATGTGCGCTATCCCCCCATTACCTTCTGAGATATGTTTGTCACCATCCCAGGAGGCATAGTGCTCCATTGATAAAGAGGGGGGGGGGGGAGTTGGCCTAGTGCTGTGTGATTCGGAGGCCTCGACGGCTGACTTGGAGGAGCAGATGGGCTTCGTGATGACTTCATATAAAAAGATGGCAGCACAGGACTGAGCGGGACAGAATTCTGAACGGATTGTGCAGGACACCGCTGGATCCTCTGTGCAGGTGAGCATCTGAAATGTGCAAACCCTGCATCAAGGTAGGCAGGGAAATAAAAAAAATTGCCAGGGGAGGGGCAGCCTGGAGATCTGCTTGACAGAGTAGTTGTCAGCCAAACTATCATAGTATTGAAAGCTGAAAAGTTGCCTAGTATGGGATATGCAGGCTGTTACTCAAGTTGTTATAGAGTAAAGCTTTTGCTATGCATACACTTTAAATAAAACATCAACATTTTTATGAAAATATGTTTTCCAGGTCACATAACACAATACATGACCACATACCATGTAAAAACAATTAAAACCATGCACCCCTATTAAATAACACCAATAGATAGGATATACAGTAGGAGTTATAATCTTCTATGAACCTGGGTCTGGTGAGCTCCTTATGTTACCATGGCTCTATACAAAGGGCATCAATATATTACACATTGGTGCTGCTATCTGTGCCTCACCTCTTTTCTATCTTCCAAAATGATCCCATATATCCAGACTCTAGTTTAAAGGCATTATAGACCTTCCTACCTGCACCTTGTGGTTTTCACCTGTGCACTGATCATGTAGTTTCATGGTGTCATTTGTTGCCCTGGTCGCACAGCCTATAGTAGAGTAAGGCCCCTTTCACACTTGTGCGACTTGTCCTGCGACTTGAGACTGCAAAGTCGCATGACAAGTCATACCCCATGATTTCCAATGAGTACCATTCATATCTGTGCAACATCAAGTTGCAGCGACTTCAAACACCTATCAGGTCGCACAAGTGTGAAAGGGGCCAGAGGCTGGTTCACACCATTTGTGGTGCAGCAAACACACGTTTCCCACACCGCACAGGAACATGCTGCCTCCTGCAGACACACATGGGTGCCATTAAATCTTAATAGCACTCCATGCGTCTCTCAAACCTTGGGTGCATTCGCAGTCACCAAACTGCATTGTACCACATGCAGGATGATTTTAAAAGTAGCATCTTAATTAATTAATGGGCTGTGAAAACGTGCTATGTGGGTATGCCTCAAACTGTGCGCACTCAGACCCACCTTTTATTGTGTGAACCAGCCTTAAATCTTCACATGCTGGTGTCAGCAGTTTCAGTTTGTGTTCAAACATGAGGAATGGTCCTACACAGGTCCTGTAGTGTAAGAATTGACACTTCCTGTGAAGAAATACCCACAATCCCTGGGTCTCTCAGGCTAGAGTTCTGCAGGTGAGGGCTAAATAGTAATTAGATCTGACACAGACACAAACAGGCAGTGCAATGAAGGTAAGAGATGTGTTTTCATCACATCAGCACTCCCACATTTGTGATGCCACTCAGAGGAATTAGTGAGACGTGAACTGGATGCTGTGTGACTCCAAACAAAAAGTAACCTGTTACTTTAGTGACGTGGTCTCCAAATTGGGGCCTGGGCCAGATGCGGCCCTTTGCTTGCCTTTATCGGGCCCTTGGGTCTCTATTGCTCCTGAGACCAACAATGGGGCACTATTCCTGCCACTGACACCAACTATGGGGCACTATTTCTCCCACTGACACCAACAATGGGGCACTATTCCTCCCACTGACACCAACAATGGGGCACTATTCCTCCCACTGACATCAATGATGGGGCACTATTCCTTCCACTGACACCAGTGATGGGGCACTATTCTTCTGACTGACACCACCAATAGGGACATCATTTCTGCCACTGACGCTAATAATGGGGTACTATTCCTCCCACTGACACTATTGACTATTAACAGAGTGCAGGTTTTTGTTAGTGCTTAGGCTTGGTTCGCACTATACAGGTGCGATTGAGTGCAGGTGTGTTGCCATGCATTCCCGCTTGACAAGTGTAGGACAGCCTATCGGCTTCAATAGGCTGCCCTATTCATGTCATGACAAAAAAAAACAAAAAAAAAAACAATATGTTTCTGACTTATTTCTAAAAACACATGGGACCAAACCACTTGGTTTGCAAATGCTTGGAGGTAGAGCTGCACAATTAATCGTTAAAAAAACGTGATCTCGATTCAACCCCTCTGACGATCTCTATTGCAGAGTTTGCCGATTCTTTCATATAACAAGTGGAGAGACTTATCTGCTCACTCAGCTGTCAAAAGAAAACATCTGGGCAGTCTGCCAAGTTTTTAATATAAAGCACTGTAACTAACTCTTCCTTCTTAGATCAAAGGGATACACTTCTATTTGTAAAGAAAAAATCCAGGCAGTCTGCCAAGTTTTCAACAACTTGTAAATTCAGGAAGTTTAACCACTTAAAGTCTAAATCTTTTTCTGACACTTCTTTCTTAAAGCGGAGTTCCACCCTAAAGTGGAACTTCCGCTCATCGGAACCCTCCCCCCCTCCGGTGCTACAATTGGCACTTTTCAGAGGGGAGGGGGGTACAGATACCTGTATAATACAGGTATCTGCACCCACTTCCCGGCATAGATATCCGCAGAATCTGCGGGTAATTACGCCACTTCCTGCGGGGCCCCCAGTGTCTGCTGGGAAACACACGGATCCCAGAGACAGCAGAGACCGCCCTTATTGCGCAGCGCGACTCGCACATGCGCAGTAAGGAACCAGGAAGTGAAGCTGCAAGATAGCGGTGGCAGCACCCGAGAGCCGATCAACAGATCGGCTTCGGGGTGCCGACATCGCGGGCGTCCTGGACGGGTAAGTGTCCATATGTTAAAAGTCAGCAGCTGCAGTATTTGAGCTGCTGACTTTAAAAAGAAAAAAAAGAAAAAGAAAATGGCGGAACTCCCGCTTTAAGTTAAAATCAATATTTTTTGCAAAAAAATTATTTTTTATAATTACATTATAATTACAAACATTATATATATTTTAGCAGAGACCCTAGGGAATAAAAAATTGCAATTTCTGCAATATTTTATGTTACACTATATTTGCCCAGCAGTCTTTCAAGTGCAATTTTTTGGTAAAAAATATACTTCAACGAATAAAAAAAAAAAAAGGTAAACGCCGCGAGAATCGTGAGAGAATTGTGATCTATCTTCTAAGCAAAAAAAATTGTGATTCTGATTTTAGCCAGAATCATGCAGCTCTACTTGGAGGTACTATTAACAAACTAATTTAATGGCACCGCCACTCATCTGCTAAATGGCAGCGCATTTCTGTGGATTTTTGGAAAGCACGTGATTTTGTGTCCTGACACGCAGTAGTGTGGACCTAGCCTTAGGCCTCGTTCACACCTGTGTGTTTTATGTGCATTTTAGGTGCTGTGCATTAAAAAAAAAAAAAAGTCCAGCATGCTGCATTTTTGATGTGCTTTGTTCAAAGCGCACGTTCAATGGTAGCTCTTCTAAAATGTAAATGTAAAACAGGCCAAAAATGCAATGCACCACACAGATGTGAACCAGCCCCCATTCACTGCCATTGTCATGCAATTCTACGTGCCGCATAGAGCCAGTCTATTCCCATTAATGGGCTGCCCATGCGCATTTGTCACCCAAAAAAAAAGCTCTTGCTCCTTTTCGGGCAACATGCTTCACATGTTTTTTAAAGGTGCGGTTTACCATGACTGCCGCGTGATCCTGTTGCGCATCACCCACAGCAGAATCGCATCACTTTTGGGGTGCCATGGTAGGATAATGGCACCCAAATGCATGGTTTGCAGCCATTCTGCCCACAATTCCAAATGACAAAGTGTGAATGGGGTCTTAGTTTCGGAAACTTGGGGGATGAGTATTATGTTTGTGTAACGTGACCTGGGAGCTATTCTTTCATACCAATTTTGATTTTGGATTTAATAAATCTGTTTATTTGCATTTATCAATAATACAGCTTTTGTATATAGATTTTTTGTCCTGGGTGTGATTGCATATGAGATACCCCAGATGAAACCTGTAACTATCTGAAGTGAAGATTGATTACATGCCAAGTAAAGGACAATGTACTATAAGTGAAATGAACGAGCGTTTAACCTGCAGTAGATAAAAACATTCTAGGAAGTGAGTTGGGCATTGTTCTCGGAATACCTAACCTAATAACATCCTTTCAATGATGTGATCCGATGGCACCGCCAGCTACCATATGACTGAATAGGATAATAATTGCTGTACCCATTTCTCTGCAAACTTGTCAGCAAGATTATACAGCAGGCATTACAGAGGTTAGAGCAAAGCGGAGGGTAAAAAGACACAGCACTCAGATAATTGCCCTTCCGCTCCAACATAACTATCATTAACTTTGCAGCATGTGCCTCATTACTCATTTAGAACTCCTTAACAAGTAGCTATTTTAAATAGAAACTTGGTTTCCCCCAAAGTTTAAGTTTTCAAAGTCTTTTGTATCTTTCTTTATCGTTTATATAAAATTCTTATATAACAAATAATCATTTAATACACTTTTGGTGCAGGAATCACAGGGCATGTGTAGGTTTTCTAAAGGAAAAAAGCACATCAGAAGCTGTTTGCCTTCAGATTGTCTTTCTCTAATTGAAACTCCATACTACCAATCTGATCAAAGCACACTTGCTATGGGGTGGTGGAGACTCAGGTGAGTCATTGTGGTTGATTTACTAAAGCTGTCCACTTTGCAAGGAGTTTTTTTCCTTAGCTTAGTGAACGTGATGAAAATTCACTTTGTAAAAAATATCCAATTATGACAAGGAAAGAATTTTTCCTTGGGTGGAATGATGATAGAAGTCAGCACAGTGTCACCTCATACATTAGGACAGTGGTCTCCAAACTGTGGCCTGCAGGCCAGATGCGGCCCTTTGCTGGTTTTTATCTGGCCCTTGGGGCACTGTTCCTCTCACTGATACGAGGTGCTCCCACTAACAAAAATTATGAGACACTTATTCCTACCATTGACACCAATGATGGAGCACTGTTCCTTCCATTGACACCAATGATGGGGCACCACTCCTCATACTAAAACCAGTAATAGGGCACTATTCCTCCCACTGACACCAATGATGGGGCACTATTCCTTCCAGTGACACCAACAATGGGGCACTATTCCTTCCACCGACACCAATGATGGGGCACTATTCCTCCCACTGACACCAACACAACAATGGGGACTATTCCTTCCACTGACACCAACGATGAAACACTATTTCTCCCACTAACGCCAACAATGGGATGCTATTCCTTCCAGTGACGCCAACGATGGGGCACTATTCCTTCCACCGACACCAATGATGGGGCACTATTCCTCCCACTGACACCAACAGTGGGGCACTATTCCTTCCAACTATACTAATGATGGGGCACTATTCCTCCCACTAACACCAACAATGGAGGACTATTCCTTCCACTGACACCAACAATGAAGAACTATTCCTCCCACTAACACCAACAACGGGGCACTATTCCTTCCAGTGACACCAACGATGGGGCACTATTTCTTCCAGTGACACCAACGATGGGGCACTATTCCTTCCACCAACACCAATGATGGGGCACTATTCCTCATCAATAGTGGGGCATAATTGCTCTCACTGATATAAACAATGGGGAACTATTCTTCCAACTGATACCAATGATGGGGTACTGTTCCAACACCTACTGACCACCAATTCTAAGACATTGGGGTTGATTTACTAAAACTGGCAAGTGCAAAATATAGTGCAGCTGTGCATAGAAACCAATCAGCTTCTAACTTCAGTTTGTTCAATTAAGCTTTGACAAACAAAACAGATGCTGGTTTATTTAGATGCAGAGCTGCACAAGATTTTGCACTCTCCAGTTTTAGTAAATTGACCTCCATTGTCTACTCCCACTGTACACTGTCCACAGCCTCTATAAAGTCTGAAGAACAGTAAACTGGCCCTTTGTTTAGGAAGACCCCTGCACCAAGCAAAGGGAAAATTCTCCTACAAAGTGAACAGCCTATTTGAGCTTGAGCTGCTGAACTTTGTAAATAACAGGTGGCTAGACAGAGCAGCTAACTGTAGACAGGTAAACATTTGAAAAGTAGCCTAGGAAAACAATCTCATCACCTATTAATCCCATGTCATGGTTCATTCTGGGTTTGGAAAGTAGATGTAAACCCTGAATACTACAACATTGACATTCTATCCATTTAGTACATTCCAAAAAAAAAAAAAAAAAAAGAAATAAGGGCAGGTTGGCAGAAAGAAAATACAATTCAAGAATAAAAAATGATATAAGATCTCTAGGGTGTTCAACTAGAACAAAATTATGGCATTTATAAAGACAAATCTTAGAATGGAGGCAGAATGGGTTTCGGTAAACAAATGAGAAATAATGACTTCATTACCATCTCCTTCTGGAGATGACATTTTGTAGGAGCGTCTAATGTGTTATATTTCTCTCACGGAAATAAGGCACACGTTTGTGTCCCTAGGAAGTGGGGACTAATTTATGATCATGAGATGAATTGTGTCTTACAGTACAGTATGTTACTTATCACATTTTCACTTCATTCTCCTATACCCCAACCCTAGTGTGTCTGAGATGTAAGAAAAGTAATCGGAAAAATCATAAAAACATCATATTTAATTTTTATTTTATTTTTTAAACAAAAGCCATAACCAAAAAGTATACGCAATAAACCTGCAAGTTTCAAAACATAAGGAAAATATATCAAATTAAAACTGTAAACAGAATATGCGGTTTTCAATACATAAAATAAATACAACTGAAAAACCCTTAAAACTTCAAATATATAAATACCACTTCTATATAAAATAACACTGACATTTTTAAATATAAGAAAAAAAAAACAAGAAGATGAAACATCCCCTCAAAATTCTGTATTTTTTGAACAAAAATCAAAAACACAACCAACAAAAAAAACCACAACCAGCAATATATAGTACAAAATAAATCTACACAAAATATCAACTTAACCCCTTCACGCATAAGTGTAAAACAATCTTAATGCCAAAGCACAATTTTGCAACTTTGACATGTGTTAAAAAAACCATACATATCATCACAACTACTTTTTTCACCCATATTGATTATACCTTGTTTTTTCAGGACAAATTGGTCTTTCATTTGGTAATGAATGGTAATGGATGTCCCCTGAATTTTTTTTTTTAACAAAGGAAAACTGGGCCAAAATAGTACAAAAAAATTGTTTTTTTTTTTTTTTAATTTCTTGCTACTACCATAATCTTCCACCAAAGAACAACCCAAAATAAATTCTCCTGCTCCTACATGGAGGGTATGGACTGCTGCTCAGCGGCGTCTTAAGCGTCTGGATCAGTGGTCACCAGCACACCCTTTATGGAGGAATCCTAACCTACCGCACCTCTGCACCATTCCAGACCCTCAGGTCTGGGCGAGATATGGCATTACAACTTTGAGCCAAATTATGCCCCAGGGTACCCTGCTACAGTTCACAGATCTGAGGGCCAAATGTGACTTGCCCCGATGGATGGAGTTCTGATACTTACAACTACAACATGCAGCCAGGGCGCAGTTTGCACGTTTGCCTCTCCTCCAGGCTGACCCCATTGAGGAGCTTCTAGCCCCGGGAGACCTAACTAAGCCTCTTTCCACCCTATGACTCCCCCAAATTAGAGAAGTTATGGGAATCATGGCACGGAGATATACCCACACTGGAGAGGGAGGGCTGGGAAGACTGTCTGGAGTATGGCCCCAAACTAATTATCTCCTCCAAGGACAAGCTCATTCAGGTAAAAATTTTACACAGGGTCTATTACACACCACAAAAACGTCACTGAACTTTTCCAGACAGAAACCCTGAGTGCCCTAGATGTAAAGCACATATAGGCACGTTCTTCCATATGTTCTGGGACTGTCCCGTAATTTCGGACTACTGGGCGAAGGTATTCAGAGTCATTAATTCAAGACTGCAATTCTCCCTCCCAGTGCTACCCGAGCTGGCCCTTTTGGGGGTTCTTGAACAGGATTCTCGTCATTCTAAATAACTGATTTCCTACCTTTTATTTTACACAAAGAAGGAGACACTCCTTAAGCGGATCGGGCCCACCCCTCCACCTTTCTCCTCTTGGAAAGCGTAGATTGGAGCTGCCCTACCTATGTATAAGATTACATACATTAATCGGGGCTGTCAGTGGAAATACGACAAGGTGTGGGCCCCCTGGACCTCCACCTAGTATCTTAAGGATGATTACCCCTCTTAGAACAAGTACTAAGTGAGTCTGTTCAGTAGTTGTCTGGTTTAAAACTGTTCCCACATGTTACTGCATGTAGTGGTGTTCGCAGCTTTTATTTCTTGTATGTGCACGTATGTACTCTCCATACAATCTTTTGTACTGTACCAATGGATATGCTGTTAATTTACCTACATGACAACAATAAAGCCCCTTTGTTTGTTAAAAAAATAAAATAAATAAATTCTCCTACTCCTGACGATCGCAGTGATACCACATTTGTGTATTTTAGTTGTTGTTTGTACCTGTAGTGCAGCGCAGAAACAATAGTGCTCATTTTGATTTTTTTTTATCCTATCTAAAATACACAGACACTAGCCAACACTGATACTATAAAAAAAAAAAAAAAAAAAAAAACAATCCTGCCCAAAAAAAAAAAAAAAAAAAAAGAACCTGACCTTGACTCAAACACTAACCCTGGCACTGACCTAGATCAAACTTTGATCTAGGTATTTTATATATATATATATATATATATACATATATATATATATATATATATATATATATATATATATATATATATATATATATTTTTTTTTACACATACTTTTTTTTCTTGGCAAGGAAAGAGAGAGATACAATGTATCTCTTTCCTCCATTCACAGAGAGAGAAAACATGGGGGCGGGTTTCACAGTGACTGATCACTGTGGTAGCCAATCAGAGGCTATCATAGTGATCAGGTGACCCAGAATTGTGCGTTTTGGGTCCCGATTATTAGTACGGGGTTCCTAGCACACAGGGAGATGTGCATACATGAAAAAACACACAGAAAAAAAGCCCAGTTTAGTGGGGCTGCATATTTGTGTTAGGTCAGCATCAAGGGGTTAAAAAAAATTCCTGAAGCTTTTTAAACGTATCTTAGATGCATCTTAATCACTGTCAAGCTTTGTATTGATTTAGTCCAATGATATCAATTGTAGTGACAGGATGAGACTGTGCTATGATGTTAGACATAATGAGGTTGATTTAGTAAAGGGAAATAAGGCTGTTCATTTTTGCAATGGAAAATTCCCTTAGCCTAGCGAATGAGCTGAAGCTCTGCTTACTTCCTTTATCCTATTATGTGCATGCAAAAATTATCGTTTTTGAAATTTTTTTTTGCTTGCACGTTACTGTGTATTTTTTTCAAAGCGAATACTCAGCACATACACCAAGCTAAATGAAATTTACTTGCAGAGTAGGTAGCCTATTTGCCTTTTGTAAATCAACCCCAATTTTGAGGAAAGAGCACCAGCTCCATCATTTATTGTCTACCTACTGACCCCTTTTGACATCCATCCATTTTATCGACCATTAACTCTTGGGGGGTCAATATTGACCAGTTTGGGGACCCTATCCTAACCGTTCTCAATGCTATTCAAATGAAATAAAACGTTGGCTGTAGTTGGGTTTTGAACACATATATGGCATGTTCAAAGTACTCTAGACATGTTCGGCATGTTTTGTTCCGAATTTGAATTATTTTCAAATCTAATTCGAATTTTCAAAAATAATTAAATAGAATAGAGAATAAAGGAATAGAATATAAAAGAATATAATAGAATAGAAAGAACAGAAAGAAAAGTAAATAATAAAAAATAATAGAGTAAAACAGAACAGAATACAAAATAAAAGAATAGAAAACATTAGAATAGAAAATAAAGGGATAGAATAGAAAATACTCCTTCACTAGCCAGAAAAAAAAAATGAGCTGCAGCAGGCAGACTGAGGGGTTATTGCTGGAGGGATCGCCCCCTGGGCAGAACTGTAAAGTTCAGTTTTTCACATGTATAACATGTTCTGCCTAGTCCTCCCCTGAAGGTGGAGTAACAACCCTATGGTCAAGATTAATGGAGCTGTGTCAGTCAGTGAACGAAAGAGAAATAAAGGATTCGATTAGATAAGAAAAAAATAGAGTAAAAAAGAAGAACAAAATAGAATAGACATTTCAAATTTGAATAGAATAGAAAAAAAATATAAAATAAAATAGAATCAAAAAAAGAATAGAATAGAAAAAATATAACCATTTCCCCAAATTCAAATAGAATACATTTTAAATTCAGATAGAATAGAAAAGAATAGCAAACAAACAAACAATAGACTAGAATGGAGTAGAATAGAATACAAAAAAATAGAACAATATAACCATCTTCTGACATTCAAATTTTGAATAGAATAAATTTGAATTCAAATAGAAAAGAAAATAATGGAATAGAAAATAAAATAATAGAATAGAAAAAAACAATGGAATAGAATAAAAAAAAACATTTTCCAAAATTCAAATTTTGAATAGAATAGAATAGACAATAATAGAATAGAAAAAAACAATGGTATAGAAAGGAAAAATATATCCATCTTCCAAAATTCAAATTTAAAATAGAGTAAATTCTAATTCGAATCAATGCAAACTTTCTGAATTCGGGCCAATTGAGTTCAGTTAATCCAAATGTGAAAAATTCGAACTGATTTGATTTTGAATAAACAAAACTAATTCCAAAAACAACGAATTTAACTAAATGAATTTATGTAAATAACAAATCTAAACACATTTTTTCATTCTGCACATAAAATGTATCTAAAATACTCATAGTTCCAAAAATGTTGTGATGGCAGGCTGAAATTTGTAGCACCTCGGAGGACCCCATGACCACCTGTGTAAATGTGTCCTACACCAAAGGCGACAGATTATTTGCAGAGTAAAATGTCACTGCGATACGCTTTTCTGACTTGTGCTGCGGAGAAATAAGAATTAATGAATAATCTGCATCTGTTGCCGCACAGTCTCCTGTGCCACATGTACCAGCTCGGCACATACAATTGGCTGCAGTTAACCAGCATTAGCTGAATGTGTAAATATTTTAGCAGCTCCAGACGAGAGGTTAACAAGTTCAAAAAGCAATTTTTAATGGCAGCAGTGACACATAGGGGAATATAGACGGAGTTCTGGAATAGAACATCAGCTCATAATATTGTAATTGTGCCGGGTTGACGCCGCTGCGTTGGGTCTGCAGTTGTTTTCTCGCTTGCGTTTCTCACCCATCTGTCTCATTTGTGGGTTTTTTGGCAAGAAAGGGAAAATACGGGATATCACGGAATTACTGGAGCTCAGTAAGCACGTGCGGAATTTTAGGATTACCCCTGGAATTAATGAGCTTTGCACTGCCTCACCTGTATAATTAGTGATTAGATCCTTCAAGCCGGTAGGATGGGTGTACAGGCATACCTCACTTTTAAGTACACAATGGAGTTTATTTACTAAAGCTGGAAAGTGAAAAATTAGACTCACTTCTGCATAGAAACCAATGAGCTTCCAGGTTTTATTACCAAAGCTTAATTGAACAAGCTGGGGTTAGAAGCTCATTGGTTTCTATGCAGAAGGAGCTTGATTTGGTGGGGTATACCTGTATATGTGTGAATGAAGATAAGGAATGATATGGCGCTGTTTTTAGTAAATTATGTTACAAAGTAGTTAATAAAATCCTATTCTGTGTTTCAAATACTTCTGGATCTAAAACATTAAAGAGGTTGTAAAGGCAGAAAGTTTTTTTTTTTTTGCATTAAGATAAAAACCTTCTCTGTGCAGCAGCCCCCTTCAGCCCCTCGAATACTTACCTGAGCCCCATATCTATCCAGCAATGCTGCAGGAGAGACTCGGCTGTCCCCCCTCATTGACAAAGTCAGTGAGCCAATGAAAAGAGAGAGGGGCGGGGCCCAGCCACGCACTCCATGTCTGAATGGACACAGGGAGCTGTGACTCGGCTCAGGTGCCCTATAGCAAGCTGCTTGCTGTGGGGGCACTCAAAAGGAGGGAGGGGCCAGGAGCACTGAAGAGGCACCCGAGAGGAGGAGGATCGGGGTCGCTCAAAACCATTACACAGAGGAGGTAAGTATAACGTGTTTGTTATTTTTAAGCACAAAAAAACAAAACAAAACAAGTATCACTTCAAATCTGTAAGGATGAACTTACACAACAGGTCCTACTCACCCCCCCCCCCCCCCCCCCAACCACAGTCCCACTGACCTGGAGCGCGGCGATCACCTACACTGACATATCGGGTCGCCACTTCACCGGTCCAGGGCTTAGAAATCCCCCATAGCTTAATCTCAAAATGTACCTCATCAGGAGGTACGGTTAGGAGCATCACATGGGTGGCGCCGGCCAATCAGAACCTGTGTAGCCTGCCTGTTACCGTGGGCGAAGAGGAGAGAAAGCCACAGGGATTTCAAATCCCTGGACCAGTACAATAATGATGTGAGCTGTCAGTGTGGGGGATCGCCGAACTCCAGATTAGCAGGACTGGGGGGGGGGGGGGTGGTTTGGCGGTGGTCTAGTGTAAGTTCACCGTACACATTTTCTGTAAAGGTGAACTTACATTTTAAGCTTTTTCACCTAAAACCGGAGTTCCACCCAAATTTCGCTTATTCGCCTCCTCACCCCCTCCGGTGGCACATGTGGCACATTTCAGGGGCGAGCGAATACCTGTTTTTTACAGGTACTGTTCACCATTTACGGGAGACCAGGCCGCTGCAAATTATGTCAGCAGCTTGGCCTCCCTCCCCTTCTGTCGGGCCAATGAGAGAGCGAAGCACGCTTTGGGCATGCACAGTAGGGACCTGGGCGTTAAGCTGAAAGGCTACACTGACGGGTTCCCTTACCTGCAATGGCGGGGGCAGCATTCGACCATCCGATGTAAACATTGGCTGCAGTGCCAACATCGCTGGACTCCAGGACAGGCAAGCATCTTAATGCTAAAAGTCAGCAGCTACAGTATGTGTAGCTTCTGACTTTTAATTTTTAAAGGGGCGGCGGAACTCTGCATTAATACATTCTATGCGTTAAGCTGAAAAACCTTCCATGCTGCAAAATCCCCCCCTTATACTTATCTGATCCAGCAATGTCTCCCTCCCTCTGCTTTCTCCCTCCTCCCTGGGCAGACTGATAGCAGCGGGAACCATTGGCCACCCGCTCTGTATAAATAGAAGCAGACAGGGCAGCTCGGGAACAAGCACGTACAGGTGCTCCCATGGAAAAGCAGTTAATAAAAAAATGAATAAATAACACACTATTAGTGTCTATTTTATTTGTTTATATATTAACTGTTTTTTTAGTCTTTAGGCCGATGATCTATAGGAGTCAGGCTTTAGGGGCTTGTGCAAACTGGCATATGCTTTCAGATGCTTTTCCAAGCCGCTTCTCTCCGCCTATTGAGCTGCTTCGACTTGTATGTATACACGCAGTTCTGACGCAAACAAATTTCCATTTCAACAAAACTTTTATTGTACTATGCATGTTGACAGGAATGTAAACATTACTTCCTAAACATTATCTTCAAATGCACGCAATTTACTATAAAAGCATACTGCATTTGACTTCCAATGAGTCCAATGCCTACGCATGCTAAGCCTTTGTGAATTCCAGTATTACACAGAGCTATATCCTAAATGAAAAAGGGTGCAAATGACAGGGAAACTCCCATTATGATGAGCTGTGTAAAATCAAAAGAATAAGAGTATACACTACTTCAGCTCCAGAAGGTTTTACCCCTTCATAACCCCCCAATTTTTTTTTACACAAATAGAGCTTTCTTTTTATGGTATTTGATCACCCCTGTGTTTTCTATTTTTTATTGTATAAACGGAAATAAAAAGGCTGACATTTTTTTTTGTAAATAATTTATATATATATATATATATATATATATATATATATATATATATATATATATATATATATATATATATATATATATATATATATATATATATATTATAATATATTTTACTTTCTTCTATAGAACATATCCCATAAAAAAAGAATTAATTTTGGCCAAAATGTATTAAGAGATTTTATTCTCTTAATAAATTTTGGCCAAAATGAATTCTGTGTGTGCTGATTATAGCATCTACAAACTATGGCATATATACTGGCATTTAAAAAACATGTATACTAGTAATGGCAGTGATCAGTGATTTAGAACAAGACTGCGATTGTGCAGCCAACAATCTGACACTAACTGACGCTTGGGGGAACTAACTGCCAGTGATATCACCAGTGCTATTATTACAGTGATCAGTGTTAATAATATGCAGTCACTGTACTAATGACACTAGGATAGAAGGGCTTAACCCTAGGGCAATCAAAGTTAAATATGTGCCTAACAAGTGTTTGTGTGTGTACTGTGTGCTACTTTTACTGGGGATCTAGTTGTTTTCATTCACTGCTTAGCAGGTCCCTTGTCACTGAACACAGCTCTGTGTTGTTTACACTCACAGAGCTGTGGTCGGGGAAGATCAAAGTCGATCACCAGTGGTCCATCAGGCTTCATGAACGGCTTCTCCTTCCCCTGCTCTCCTCCTCAGCATTACGGGCGGCTTCCCTTTGCCTTACTCTCCTCCTCTGCATCACCGGCGGCTTCCCCTTCCCTGGCTCTCCTCCTCTGCATTATGGGCAGCTTTCTCTTCCCCTGCTCTCCTGCTCGGCATTACGGGTGGCTTCCCTTTGCCTTACTCTCCTCTGCATCACGGGCGGCTTCCCCTTCCCTTACTCTCCTCCTCGGCATCATGGGCGGCTTCCCCTTTCCTGGCTCTCCTCCTCGGGCATCATGGGCAGCTTCGCCTTCCCCTGCTCTCCTGCTTGGCATTACGGGCGGCTTCCCCTTCCCATACTCTCCTCCTCGGCATCACGGGCGTCTTCCCCTTCCCTGGCTCTCCTCCTCTGCATCACGGATGGATTCCCCTTCCCTGGCTCTCCTCCTCTGCATCATGGGTGGCTTCCCCTTCCCTTACTCTCCTCCTCGGGATCACGGATGGCTTCCCCTTCCCTGGCTCTACTCTTCTGCATCACGGACGGCTTCCCCTTCCCTGGATCTCCTCCACGGCATCACAGACGGCTTCCCCTTCCCTGGATCTCCTCCTCTGCATCACGGATGGCTTCCCCTTCCCTGGCTCTCCTCCTCTGCATCATGGGTGGCTTCCCCTTCCCTGGCTCTCCTCCTCGGCATCACAGATGGCTTCCCCTTCCCTGGCTCTCCTCCTCTGCATCATGGGCGGCTTCCCCTTCCCTGGCTCTCCTCCTCGGCATCATGGACAGCTTCCCCTTCCCTTACTCTCCTCCTTGGCATCACGGGTGGCTTCCCCTTCCCTGGCTCTCCTCCTCGGCATCACGGACAGCTTCCCCTTCCCTGGATCTCCTCCTCGGCATCACAGACGGCTTCCCCTTCCCTGGATCTCCTCCTCGGCATCACGGATGGCTTCCCCTTCCCTGGCTCTCCTCCTCTGCATCATGGGTGGCTTCCCCTTCCCTTACTCTCCTCCTCGGCATCACGGATGGATTCCCCTTCCCTGGCTCTCCTCCTCTGCATCATGGGCAGCTTCCCCTTCCCTGGCTCCCCTCCTCGGCATCACAGACAGCTTCCCCTTCCCTTACTCTCCTCCTCGGCATCACGGGCGGCTTCCCCTTCCCTGGCTCTCCTCCTCAGCATCATGGGCAGCTTCCCCTTCCCTGGATCTCCTCCTCGGCATCACGGACGGCTTCCCCTTCCCCGGCTCTCCTCCTCGGCATCACGGACGGCTTCCCCTTCCCCGGCTCTCCTCCTCGGCATCATGGGTGGCTTTCCCTTACTCTCCTCCACAGGCATCACGGACGGCTTCACTTTCCCTGGATCTCCTCCTCTGCATCACGGATGGCTTCCCCCTCCCTGGGCGGCACAGTGGTGTAGTGGTTAGCACTCTCACCTAGCAGTAAGAAGGGTCGCTGGTTCAAATCCCAACCACAACACTACCTGCCTGGAGTTTGCATGTTCTGCCTGTGCCTGTGTGGGTTTCCTCTGGGTACTTCGGTTTCCTCCCACACTCCAAAGACATGCAGGTAGGTTAATTGGCTTCTGTCCAAACTTGGCCCTAGTATATGAATGGTGACCTTGGATTGTGGGCTCCTTGAGGGTAGGGACTGATGTGAGTGTGCAATGTACAGGGACAATTGTGGACACTCAGGTTGAACTGGATGGACTGGTGTCTTTATTCAACCTTACTAACTATGAAACTATGGGTGGCTTCCCCTTCCCTGGCTCTCCTCCTTGGGATCATGGGTGGCTTTCCCTTACTCTCCTCCACAGGCATCACGAACGGCTTCACTTTCCCTGGATCGCCTCCTCTGCATCACGGATGGCTTCCCCCTCCCTGGCTCCCCTCCTCGGCATCATGGGTGGCTTCCCCTTCCCTGGCTCTCCTCCACAGGCATCACGGCGGATTCTGTCTCCTCTCCTCCATCCTCCTCAGCGGCCAATGGGAATGCTTCTCCTTTCAGCCAATCAGGACCTGCTTCCTAAATGACCAGGAGGAGCATCAGTGTGAAAATAGTGAATATTAATTTGCTATTGTCACACAACTGGGTGGGCTTAGAGCGGAGTGCCCTGCACCCCAAGACCCACCCTTTTTTTGAAGCCATTTAGAGCCTCTGTCTCTAATGACGTGCTTCAAAAACAATTGAAATTCATGCGTCCGGTGCCCTGGAAAATTAGGGGTCTGGACACATGGATGGGGGAGTGGCGCCTGTGTGCCCCTAATGGACGGGCCACCACTGGACCAGATAATCTGCATGTGCTGTGATTCACTAAAATGATTGCATTTCCATGTTCTATGTACTGTGGGAGACCAGATATAGTGAATGCAGGGTCCTGGGTTTAGTAACACTTTAATGCTTTGCGATGTTCTATTAATCCCAGCATGCCTCCACAAAGTAATGAGCCGGTCCACATAAAACCAGCCAAATGCTACTGTATCTTGTTAACCTTCACACCTCACTTAGGTTCAAGTTTCTCCATTTAGTCCTCTTTTCAATAGAGGACTAAATGGAGAAACTATTGTACGGCAGAATACAATTCCATTTTCATTCTGCTGGGATTTTTTTTCTTTTTTTTTTGTGTTAAGATGAATTTTTAACCTAATTTTGAGATCCGTCTGTGCACACTTCATCTTTGTGATTTGTACTTGACACTGATGCACTGCCTGTCCGGCTGATATTCCCAGACTTGACTGTTAATTCTAATGAACCTGTGAAAGCCAGGAAGCATTCCTCTTTCCACATCAGTCTGGGTGCCTATCATGTTCCGCTACATTGTTAGACTTGAGTAGCTTCTGCCGTCAGGAAATATCCATTAAGACAGCAGTGACTGGCATATGACCCACTTCTTGCTACAGACATTCCTGCCTTTGTTTCATTAGCAAGCCTTTTGAGTATTGCAAACATCTGCTGTTCTCTATTCTACAGTGTTTTGCATTTATGTATTAACAAAATCCTCAACCTAAATTGCACCTAAAAGGAAACCTAAACTCAGAATCTGGACCCGATTTAACAACTTGCCTACCGGGCATTTTTACCCCCTTCCTGCCCAGGTCATTTTTCACCTTTCAGCGCTGTCACACTTTGAATGACAATTGCGCGGTCATGCAACACTGTACCCAAACAAAATTTATATACTTTTTTTCACACACATTAACCTTTCTTTTGGTGGTATTTAATCACCACTGGGGTTTTTATTTTTTGCTAAATAAATGAATAAAGACAAAAAAAAAAATTGTGTTTCCTATCTTTTTTTTTTTTTTTTTAGAAACAGGTAATTTTTCTCCTTCACTGCTGTGTGCTGATGAGACTCCACTGATAGGCTGCACTGGTAAGGAGGCCTCAGTTCGAGGTCACCGGATGAAGAAACAGCTTCTCTGCTCCTGCCTGCTTCTACACCCCTGCCTGTGAATAATATGGCCAAGATGGATGGATTTCTGGACCAACTAAAAGCAGCTGCTGCTTCCAAGGCACTGCTTGGCTGCATCAGCAGATCGCCTCTCTGGCTAGAGGGTAGTCTGCAGCAGCCAGAGAGTCTGGGGGCCGACGTGCTCAGAGGTCTCGGCCATCGGAGTGCTCCCCCCCTCCACCCCCCCAGCTCAGTGGCAACATGGGAGCCCCCTCGCAAGGGACCCTCCAGCTCACCAGCTTGGCCATCCACTCAGATGGCTAGTGCCAGCACTGGGAGGAATCCCAGATGGAGGCGGTGCTCATCGGGCGGGGACCACGGTGCGGCTTCTCCCCGGTCCTGCCTGCACGGCAAGGGAGACAGGAACGAACAGTCGTCTTTCCTGGTAATGTTCCAGCCAGGAAGGCGGCCCAGCGAGGGAGAGACCCTGTTTCAGGCGCCGGTCAGGCGTTAAGAGTGGCGGGAGGCCATCTACCAACAAATGGGTGGGTCCTCGGGTTGGGGGTAGAGCCAGACGCGTTTCCCCCCTCGGACGGCTGAAAAAACAGCTGGCACGAAGGCCCGGAGATCGAGGGGTGCAGCGGGAGCTGGAGCACGGCACATCCCGGGTGCTGAGACAGGCACTTCCGGATCCAAGGTTGGCGCCCCTGCGACTGTCATCCCTGCGTTGGCAGGGCAGCTTTATGCGGCCTTTGAACAATCTGAGGGTGAGCTGTCCCGCTCAGAAGATGACAGAGTGCCCGAACGAATGGCAGCGGTGGATTCGGGAAGGGCAGCTGCGGAACCCTCTCCTGTGCAGCCTGGTAAGTCCAGTACTAACCGCCTTTCTTCTTTGCAGGAAGTGTTGGGTAGTCTATTGGGCATGGGGGCTGGGGGTACAGGGGGCCTGGGAGTATACCCCCACCCATGGTATTGTCGCCTGCACCCCACTCAGTGGACCAGGCATCTGCTGCGTTGGGCTCAGGAGGTGAGTTACAACAACTATTGACGGATTTGTGCATGTTAGTGCAACAGTTTTATGTAAGTGCTGTTTCTTCTTCCCCAGTCGCTGGGTGGGTTCCTGACCTGACTTGGATGGAGGCCTTATCCACCCCGGTTTTGGGGTCGGTAGCAGATGTTAGAGGTACGGCAGGGGGGGCAGGGTCAGGAGTTCAGGAGGGGGGTCCAGTATCCGGCAAGGATGATACACTGAAGGAGTAGAGTAAGGTTATGTACACCGTTTGATTGTTAGGTATATGTGTGTTTTGAGGGTCCTTTGGGGGTGCATCTCAAACCGGAGGAGAGGTGAGTACATGGAATTTTTTTCTTTGCTGTCGCTGGAGAAGTTCAGCTTGGACCGGGTGAAACCGGAAGAGACGAAAAAAGGAGGAGGAAGAAAAGCGTTGTTATAGCCTTATTCCTCGCCCCTTTGTGAACTGGCTACAGGCGTTAGCTATTCTTGCGAGCGTGCTTGGTGAAAAGCAGCCCAAGATTTGCTTGGCGCTCTTTTGTTACCTGGATGTCATTGCAGAGGCTCAGAGGGTGTATGGGGCTCAGGCGTGGCTCCTTTATGACAAGCAATTTCTACAGCAAAAAGCTGTCCGCCCCTCACTGCGTTGGGACCACAAGGACATCAGCTTATGGATGAAGCGGATGTATTTAGTGCGGGCCTCTACATAGTTTTTACCCAGCAGACCCAGAAATTTCGAATGACCTGGGACAGCCAGCCCCGAAAAGAAAAGGGGTGTGTTGGCAGTACAATGAAGGGGTGTGCAGGTTTGGAAACAGTTGCTGTTTTAAACATGGGTGCTCCGGCTGCGGGGGCAGCCACATTCTGTCCCGATGTTTTAAACAGGGAAAAGGCCGTTCCGGAGAGACTTCAGGAAAAAGGAAAGACTCCGGTGAGGGTGAAAAGGATGCTTCCTTTTCTAAATAGGTACTTTGACTGGACGGCTGTCCGGCACCTGGAATTGGGTTTTAGGATTCCATGCTCACTCTCACGCATACCTCCAGTGTCAAAAAATCTGCGCTTTGCCCTGCAACATCCGAATGTGGTTTCTGAGAAACTATCCAAGGAAGTGGCGTTGGAGCGCATGAGTCGCCCTTTCCCATTTTCACCTTTGCTGGATTTAGTGGTTTCACCATTGAGTGTGGTCCCCAAAAAAGAGCCCCATAAATTTCGATTGATTCATCACCTGTCCTTCCTGAAATGAAGGATGATGCGATCGACCTGGGTGCTTGTATATATCCTTTGATGCCGCGGTGTTCTGGGTCCAGCATTATGGACGGGATGCGCTCATGGCAACGACTGATGTGGAAGCGGCCTTTCGGCTGTTGCCGGTCCACCCGCAGAATTTCTACCTCCTGGGGTGTCAGTGGCAAGATGCCTTTTATGTGGACCGATGTCTGCCTATGGGCTGTTTGATCTCATGCTCCCTGTTTGAGACCTTCAATTCATTTGTGGAATGGGTGGTGTGGGATGTGTTGGGTATCAATTCCATCATCCATTATCTGGACGATTTTCTATGCGTGGGCCCTCCGGTCTAAAAACCGCAGAGGTGATCAAATACCACCAAAAGAAAGCTCTATTTGTGGGAAGAAAAATACATCAATTTTATTTGAGTACAGCGTTGCACGACTGCACAATTGTCAGTTAAAATAATGCAGTGCCATATCGCAAAAATGACCTGGTCATGAAGGGGGTTAAATCTTCCGGAGGTCAAGCGGTTAAGAGCCTCAAAAAATAAAATAGGCTGTCAGTATTGATCAATTTTCAAATATACAGTATATGCCATAGATTGCAGATGCTATAACTAATAAAAGAAATTAATATACATTTCTTTTATTTACCAAATTCATGAAGAAATTAAAATGTTTTAATTATCAATTAATATATGCTTATTGGGATTATTTTTACCACAAATATGTAGCAGAATACATATTGACCTAAATTGATGAAGACAATCAATTTTTTAAATTATTTTATTGGATATGTTTTATAACTGAAAATAAAAAATATTGCTTTTTTTAATTTTCTGTGTTTTTTCTTTTTTTTTTAACAAAAAGATTGTAGACGCTATAACAAAGAAACTAATTAATAAAACCCTTTTTCTTTTTTTTTTTACCAAAGACATGTACCAGAATTGTGGCCTAAATTTATGTAGAAATTTGATATTTTAAATTATTTTATCTGATATGTTATATAACTGAAAATAAAAAAATATAGTTTTTTTTTTTCATTTTTGGTCTTTTTTCATTTTTTTTTTTTTTTTTAGCAAAAAGATTGTAAGGGCTATAAGAAACCAATTAATATACACTTTTTTTTATCGAAGATAGGTAGCATAATAAATTTTGATCTAAATTTATGAAGAAATTCGTTTTTTTTAACAATTTTATTAGATATGTTTTTTACCTGGTATTTTTTCATTTATTTGAATCTTCCATTTTTTTCATTTATATAATAAAAAAATGCCAGTGAAGATGAAATACCACCAAAATTCAACTCTATTTGTGGGGAAAAAACTGTAAATTTAATTTGTATACAGTGTTGCATAATGATGCAATTGTCAATTGAAGGAGCACAGTGCTAAATAGCAAAATTTCTCTGGTCATGAAAGGGTTAGAACCTTCTGGAGCTGATATGGTTAAAAAAAAAAAAAAAAGGATCCTTATCCTGGTGTTTTATCTTTGTGAATTTTGCCAATATGAAGACTGCACATTTCAGGTGTTTCTTGTAATTTGCCACACATTTGAATTTGACATTTATCAATGGGAAGTAAAACAGAAATAAACTTGTTTATTCCAGAAATCTGAACAGTAATATCATCCTCCCCTCCCCCACAGAATAGAGAAAATTTGAATGCACTAGCTGACATCATGTGACCCATCTCTGACATGAGAATATACAGCCTGACTTGTTTACAACTTAGGGGAGACTTAGGGGAGGAGTCATGTGACCAGCACTGTGATGTCATTGGGCTTTCTGAAAAAAAAAAAAATAGGGATGCAGTCCACACAAGATCATCTCTTGTGACTACCCCAAATCTGTAACACTAAAAAGATCATGAAAAATGTTGCAGCAATTAGAAAGATAATGAAGAATGCCAAATGAGCAAGCAAGCCTATGAAAAATGCTGTAGCAGAAGTCCCACTTCTTGTGACTTCCCCAAGCTGTGAAACTAAGAAGATCATGAAAAATGTTTCAGGGATTAGAAATATAATGAAGAATGCAGCACCAGCTAGAAAGCCTATGAAGTAACTAGCCAATGTTTACCAGCTACCCAAAACTGATTCAGTTAGGGCCGGTTCACACAGCGAGGCGCGGCGAGGCGTCTCCGACTTGCCTCGCCGCGACCTGCGGGGACCTCAGCGGCGACTTGCAGAGGACTTCTGTATAGAAGTCAATGCAAGTCGCCCCCGAAGTCGCCCAGAAGTAGTACAGGAACCTTTTTTCTGAGTCGGAGCGACTCGAGTCACTCCTCTCAGAACGGTTCCATTGTACAGAACGGGGGCGACTTGCGGGAGCGAGGCGAGGCGAGGCGTGTCGCCTCGCATCGCCTCGCTGTGTGAACCGGCCCTTACTGGTAGACTTAATTATGTCACTCTGCCTTATGGAGGGGAGGAGCCGGGAACACAAAATTAAGAAAGCTCTCCCTGTCATAGATATCAGAAGACAGTCCGTCACCGAGCCTTGCAGCCTTCATCAATAACTACTTCTGAATCTTCCTCAGTGCTAGTTACAACCTTTCCCATCCATAAAAACCCGCTCTTTCCTATAACACAAATTGCTTATGTCTTTGCTCTCATTCAGGTCTTTCTGGCAACTCACTGTGCAACCAAGAAGATCATAGCCATCAAGTCAGTCATGAAGACTTCAGATCAATGTCACGTTATTGAAACAGAGGAGAAGGTCTTGCAGATGGCAGCAGGGTGTCCATTCCTCACCCAGCTTTACGCCACGTTTCAGACCCGCGTTTCCACCTGTTTTGTCATGGAATACGTCTCTGGAGGGGATCTGTTTGATTTCACCGTAAACCATTTCCCTCTTGACATTTCCGCCATAAGGTAAGTCTCATCACCACATTGAGAATAGAATAGAAAGCAATCTTTATGTGTCTATTGCATGCCTCCCTGTGTCCTGTGCAGTTTTGCCTACCTCACTGTGTCCTGTGTATACCTCCCTGTGTCCATTGCAGCCTACCTGTGCTAATCTTCATCCTTTGTGTCCTGTGCATGCCTCCGTGTGCCCATCTGCAGCCACCGATCAGCGTGTCATAAAAACATACGGCGGCCATTCCAGTATTCAAAAGCCGCGCCTCCTCTTCGTCTGTGATAGGCAGAACACTCAATTTCCCAGCAGTCAGTTTTCAGCCTATCACGGACATCCGCTCATCCTCGTCGTTTTAAATACTGGAATGGCCGCTGTATGTTTTTATGACCTGCTGGCCACCATCTGTCTACATGACATGCCTGATCAGGTAGGCAGACGGCGGTGACTCGTGTATAAGCCGAGGGGGGCACTTTCAGCCTAAAAAAAAGGGCTGAAAATCTCGGCTTATACTCGAGTATATACGGTATTTATTTGTAAAAAATTGGCATTTTCCTTCCACTTTATAATTATGTGCCACTTTGTGTTGGTCTGTCACATAAAATCACAATAAAATACATTTACATTTTTGGTTGTAACATGACAAAATGCGGAACATTTCAAGGGGTATGAATACTTTTTCAAGGCACTGTAAATTCTCCAGATCTTAATCTAATTGAGCATCTATGGGATATGCTGGAAAAACAATTTCGAACCATGGAGGCCCCATCTCACAACTTACAGGACTTAAATGATCTGCTACTAAGGGCTTGGTGCCAGATAACACAGCATAGGCTGGTGGAGTCCATAAATCGACAGGTTAGGTGGTCATAATTTTATGGCTGATTGCTGTTTGGTGTTTATTCCAGGTTGAATTTCCAGTGGCTGGAATCAGACGTGCACCGGAAGTGACGTAAGGAAGCGCTACAAATGCCAGTTTTAATATCCTTGCCTGTTTTTATTGTCAATCATGTAAGAGTCCACCCTATTGATGCTTAATAAACACACCTTATTCTTTTTAACCTACTACACTATTGGAGGCACTTTGTTCTTCTTTTTTCCATATAGCTGGAGAAGTTACTTTTGGCCCCATGACTAGTGTATGAAAGGTCCGGCGGATTTGACCGTGATGACGTACTGGCGGACTAGAATAAGGAAGTTCATAGCCAGTAGCTAATAGCTGCCCTAGTGTCGGTTTTCGTCCTTCGGACTAGCATACAGACGAACGGATTTTTCGATCGGACTCGAGTACGTCGGAAAGATTTCAAACTTGTTCTAAATCTAAAGTCCGTCTGATTTTTCGACAGCAAAGGTCCGATGAAGCCCACACACGGTTGAATTGTCCGACAGATTAATTCCGTTGGACCTTTGCTGTCAAAAAGTCCGGCCGTGTGTACACGGCATAAGACTTTCAGACTTTGGTGACAGATCAGAATTGCTCTGTGATTTTTGCTTACTATTACACTTTATATTTCTGCACGAGATCACTTTGTATTTATGAATTTCCATCATGCCTCAGCTAGAATTTTTTGTTCTTGGGTTTGGATATGCAGTAATCTCTAACAGGCCTTCGAGAGAGCATTTGAGCCCAAGCACAAATCCTGCAAGCTCTGCCTCTGCATCCAACTCCCTTGGAGACATAGCCTTTATTTGCGATACTTTCACCGGTGTACGCAATAATGCAAGAGCGCCAAAGGATAAGATCTAAATGCCACATCAGGACCCCCTCCAGTATAGATACTGTGTATGTCTCGGGCCTTCACTGGCACTGGTTGAATATCAAAAGGCTTGACTAATCCTTCCAATAAAACCTTTTCCCCCAGAAACCATCTTGAAAAATTGTTCTGTGTTACAGACAGCAACAGGTTAAACGCGATTCACCCTGGAGCTGCGATGGTGGAATCTGCTATTATTCCAGCCCTCGCTGAGTGTTTGCTGTTATCTTGTAATACTGTTCTCCAGAACAATTAAACTTCTTTCCTTGCACATATTCTAGATGATTCAGCAGATGTTCTCTTTTGTCATTATTATAAGTATTAATTGAATATACACTTCTATCTATTATCACTCATCCTGTGATCACATAGAGAGCTCCCAGCTGTTCCTCTATCAGTCTTATTTATTGCAGATGTGTGCTGTGCATCCTGTAGAAGGCAGTTAGTCATTTCTTTAATTCACATTAGCATAGGGCCTGCCTGTGGTGTACGTTATGGCTTGTACATTGCATAGGCTTTTTGTGGCTTTGTAGTGAAATTGCTACAGGGCCTGAATTGTGCAAATTCAACAACTCATAGCAAAAGATCTTCAATAACCCTTCGCTGATATGGCTATAAGAAACTGAAACCGAGCTGCATGATGTAAATAACTGCTACATCTCCATTGCTTTCTGTAAAACCCGTTCCAGGTGTCATGGTGCCCATGTCTCACTATCAGTCAGAGAGGGGGCCTATCATACTGACAGATCCACAATGCTTGAATTAAATCATCTTAATTGTGTTTGCAACTTCTACAGCAATGCATTGCATTACCACTAATGTCTGGTTAAATCAGAGTCCCACCCAAAAATGTGACTTCCGCTTTAAGGGAAGGTGACCCCCTGACATGCCACATTTGGCATGTCATTTTTTTTGGGGGGGGGGGGGGCAGATACCCTCTTTTTAGAGAGTTCCAGTTCCCACTTCCTCCCGGCACACCACAGCACCGGAAGGGAGATCACCCCTCCCTCTCGTAAATCATCTGGGACCCAGATGATTGCCCAGCCAGTCACGGCGCAGCTGTGAAGCCACACCCAGGCGCCCACAGCGACTATGCTGGCGCCGCAGAGAGGAGGGAGAGACGAGCGGGGGTTCCCCCATATCGCTGGACCCTGGGACAGGCAAGTATCTGATTATTAGAAGTCAGCAGCTGCAATATTTGAAACCCATATTTGATGTTAAACTCTACTATCCTTAGTCCCCAAATTCCCGACCTGCAGAGTCTTGAATGGGGTCAGAATGGGGGGGCCCTTAGTATATGGCTTTATTTGGGGTGGTTGCCGTCTTTTTGTATAGCTTGCTTGCTAATCTTGCCATGGGGACACATTAGATGCCTTCTGCTGCCATTGTGCTCTTGCTGGGCGTCCAATGTGTCCCTGTGCCTTTAACCACTTCAATACTGGGCACTTACACCCCTTTTCTGCCCAGGCCAATTTTCAGATTTCAGCCGCTGTCGCACTTTGAATGACAATTGCACCATCATCATGCAAAGCTGTACCAAATTAAATTTTTAGCTTTTTGTTTAGACAGATAGAGCTTTCTTTTGGTGATATTTTATCACTAAGTAGTTTTTTATTTTTTGCATAACAAATTACGACAAAGACCACAACATTTTTACAAAAAAAAATATTTTTTTACGTTTCTATTATAAGAATTAGCAAATAAGTAATGTTTCTTCTTCACTGATGGGTACTGACAAGGATGCACGGATGGGCACTAATGAGGCAGCATTGATAAGCTGCACTGATGGGCACTGTTGATGCGGCACTGATAAGCTGCACTAATGGGCACTGATGAGGCGGCACTGATGGGCACTGATAAACTTCACTGATGAGGCTGCCATGATTATCAGTGTAAACAATGTACTGTCAGCCTTGCCGCTTATCGGCACTCCTTTCCTCACACAGAGGCAGCGTGTGAGGAAAGGACTGCTTATAACCAGCAAGTCTGTTTACAGCTGTAATTGGCCCTTTACTACGATCTGTTGTCAGCTGTGTACACAGGACACAGCAGTCACAGAGCGTGCCCAATGTGTGCCCCGGGGGGGCATGCGGGAGGTGTGGTTCTAGGAGGATGTCCATGGAGCTGTCTTTCAGCTAAAGGGAAGGGGTTAAGGAGTAATGGGCTCCCTCCAGGCAAACTTGTCCTTCATTTATCCACTGTTATATGTGCTCCAACTTGGAGACTCAAAAATATAGAGTTAGGACCGCAGTACACAGAGGAACCTTGGCATAGGCGCTGTGGGTTCCACATATTCAGGGGTTGGACAAAATTATGGAAACAAGTATGGTAAAAGAACAAAATCATTACCCAATATGGTATTGGACCGCCTTTGGCATCCAAGACAGCCTGAATTCTCCTGGAAATTGACAAAAATTCACTTTAGGAAAAGCTGAATTAAAGGGGTTGTAACCCTTCCGGTTTTTTCACCTTAATGCATCCTAATTATAATTATAATATCTGATGGTTACATGCCCCCCAGCCCCCCGGTTTACATACTTGAGCCCTCGAAAGCCCGAGAACGTGCTGGCTTCCTGGCTCTTCATTGGATAGATTAATAGCAGCGCAGCCATTGGCTCACGCTGCTGTTAATCAAATCCAAATGACGCGGCCGCTGGGGGCGTGACCGAGACATACACTCTGTGTCTATGGACGCATAGTGTATGAGACGGGAGAGCACCCACAAAGTAACTACCTCGGGAGACAGCTATCTATTGAGAGGCTGAGGGACCCCAGAACAGCAGGATCGGGGCCACTCTGTGCAAAACGAACTGCACACCGGAGGTAAGTATAACATGTTTGTTATTTTTTTTTAAAAAGAACCTATACAACCACTTTAAACAGTTCCACATATATTTTGTGAATGAATTAATGGGACAAGAGTTTTGATCATCTTTTATGGAGTTTGAATGTTTGTCTACTTTAACGAGTTACAGATAATAAACTTTTGTCATTTAAATTTTATTTTGAGTTCAACCTGTGCCTTAAAATTCCCACCACTCCAATACTTTCGTTTCTCATTGAAGTACTGCAGGAGATGACCCTAGATTGAAGGTCAGTATTTTAACCTATGCTCCTTTTTCAATCCACAAGCTGACATTTTAAATAAAAAAAATGCAGGGTTGAGTTTTAAAGGCACACTGGTCTTTTAAACACACTGCCCGATATACAGGTGACCAATGACATCTATAGAACTGTATGTGAAAATGAAGGCTGCAGGCCAGGATGTGCAGATGTGCATGCAGCCTGTTAAATAACAGCCTTCTGATCCACTGATGGGAGCTCTGAGGTAGATATGAGATGTGTTGTAATTATGTGTTGAGTACATGGTGGGGTGTGATGGGGTCTTCTCTCCATACACTGTGCTGCGGGTGTCATAACTCCCATGCTGTGCAGCACATTACATAATCCATACTGCTAATCATCACTCTTTGGGCATCTTAATAGAAGTTATTCATGCTACTAGGTCTTCCAGATTCTATTCTATTCTACGAATGGGCACACTTTTTGATAAGACTTTTGCTAGTCTTATTAGGCCTCATTCACACTTGGCCAACTATAGTGTACAGATGTACTATAGCATACACACCTTGTACGAGGGCCGTGGTTACTTGCATAGGGATTCATAAGTGTTCCATACATCCCTGTGCAGGCAGTCCCATTCAAGTCAGTTGGGACGCAGCACTTGCATGGACACAGCCGCTGCTCCCAATTTGACATCTGTGTGTGCGTGTCCCCAAACGCAAACATTGTGAGCTCGGGCACACACCTATACAAATGTCAAATTGGGAGCAATGGTTGTGTCTGTGCAGGTGCTGCATCCAAATAGACTTCAGTGGGACTGCCTGCATGGGGATGCATAGAACACCTGTGCAAAAAATGCAGCGCTTACACGGGCGAACGCTATAGTACAACACACACATATAAAAAAGTCAGGTGCCAGTATAGGGGGATGTAGACCAAGAGATCCTTTAAAAGAGTCCATAGCTGCTAGAGATAACCATTGGAGGTCACTCTCCAACCTGATGAGCATCCGTTGTGGCCTTCTGACGCCATCTTCGGTA
The DNA here is from genome assembly GCF_037356315.1 of Lithobates pipiens. Lineage (NCBI taxonomy): Eukaryota > Metazoa > Chordata > Amphibia > Anura > Ranidae > Lithobates > Lithobates pipiens. Next base: position 73,473,490 of record NW_027507764.1, read on the forward strand.
CCCGACGGTGGAGTGCTGCAGCCCCATACAAAGGCACTTCATTCTTCTGGCAGATTCATCTTAGTGGCTCAGCTGGTCGGAAGGCACTGCCCAGCACATAGTGTCTTCTACTTTCCGAAGGTTTAATTCAGCGGTTCACTTCTTGCGGTGACTCAACTGCCGAGGGCTCATTTCACCAGCTCCAACAGCTGGCAAGTAGCCTTATAACTCTGCACATAATGTGGCTCGGATGTTTTTGCCTTGTTTTACTACAGTGTACAGTGAAACCTCGGATTGCCAGTAATGCAGTTTACAAGCGTTTCATAATACAAGTTATTTTTTTAAAAATCCTGAGTCGATTTGTGAGCATTATTTCGCAAGATGAGCAGGATTCAAGCCTCTGGGGTGTGCAGTACCGCATGTGCGTCTCTGAGTCTCAGAGTGTTCCCGTGTGTCTCTAAATGGTCTCCGAGTGGTCTTTGAGTGTTTCTGAGTGTTTCTGGCGCCCCTGCACCCCTGGCCACATGCTGCATACACCAGCAGTGACACTGGAACCAATTATCTGGACTTTCCATTGATTGCTATGGGGAAACTCGCTTTGATATACAAGTGCTTTGGATTAAAAGCATGCTTCTGGAATGAATTATGCTCATAGTCCAAGGTACTACTGTACTTTTATTTGTTGACAGCACTACAAACTGGTGCATATGCTAATATTTGAAGTTTTATATGGCTCAATAAACTTTTGATGTTTATTATACTTACAGCTGAATCTATTGTCTCATGGGATTGGCACTGCAATCCACAATCAATGTGTAGCGGCGTCACTTTTAACAAAGTGTCCGCTATGTGCAAATTTAGTTTTTTTCCTCAGAACAGTAAAAGGGGTTCTCAGGGTTGATCGTGTAGGTTTAACTTTGACCTCAGTTTGGCTGGGCTGTGTTAGGGTTCTGCCTGGTCATATGTACAGTTAGGTGCACATGACAGGACCAGAACCAGCCCTGGTTGGACACTTTGGTTATCAGCGTTCCTCTAAGCCAATCAGTGGGTGAGTCTGGCCCCGCTGAGGAGTCTGGGAAAGGGTACTTAAGAGGCTGGAGTCACGTGTTCGGGGTTTGTTCGTTAGGCCAAGCGGCCTGTTCCTGAAGCTGGTCACGGGAGTGTGTGCTACCCCGCAACATGGTCAGTTTGACTAACCCCATTAGACCCACATGGTCTGGGGTAGGGATCCATCTGTTCCCGAGTCTCGGAACCGGCTGGTCCGAGGACCAGTAACTGAGGGAGGATTCAAGGCGTTCGGGTGCACTCTCAACTTGGAGGGGCACCGCAGCCCATGTAAGTGATCGGGGGAGGACTCTTCGGAGGAGGGCCAACAAGCTGGCATCCCAAGAAGTGCCTGATTGCTGGGTTGTCAAGGACACTAACAGATCCACGCTTTCCCAGTACTGCCAAGGAGACAGAGAACGTTCCAGGTACTGAGGAAAGGTTCCTGTTCACTTTTGGTTGCAACGTGTTCAAGGTTAGAGACTTTGCAAGTTCCGGATTAAAGTGCAGACTGCCATAATCTCTGGCTAGAGATTTGTTCAGCTTTGAAGCGCCCAGCTGCGAGTGGCTACTCTCTGGGCTGGATTAGAGACTTTCTAGTGATTAGCAGTTCAAGGTGCATGAGTTTCTTCACCCTTGCCCTCTGTTCCCATACGAGACTGTGTTGTTGGATGTTACCCCCTGCAAATAAAAAAACCTTTTTAACTAGTTGCTGACCGCCGGCCGTCAAATGACGGCCAGGCGGCGCAGCTATTGTGGCGGGAGGCCGTCATATGACGGCCTCCCGTTTAAACAGGGATGCGTGCGATTGTGCGCGCGCATCCCTGTTTCTTCGGTGGCGGCGTGTCACGGAGACACCGCTCGCCACCGAAGGGGGTGAACAGCCATTCGTTATGGCTGTTTACCACGTGATCGGCCGTGATGAAGTCACGGCCGATCACAGATGGTCACACCCCCTACGTGCACGGCGCATGCGCGCGATCGCGAGCGCGCTGCGCGTGCACGTCGGTTGCGGCGTGTTCCCCGGGAACACTGCTCGTCACCGACACTGGTAAACAGCCATTGGCTGGCTGTTTACCCACGTGATCGGCTGTGATCCTTTCACAGCCGATCACTAAAATGTAAACAAACCGCGGTAACGGGATGTTACCGGGTTCTCCTCCTCACACACCGATCGTGTGTGAGGAGGAGATTGCGGTAACATCTCGTTACCGCATACAGTGTACACCAAACATACTGATTGCCCCCCCCCCCAATAAAGAGGACCTGTCACCACCCCTCATAGTACCTGTCAATCACAGTCCATCAGAGTACCTGTCCCAGCCCATCAGAGTACCCGAGTACCTGTCACAGCCCATCTGAGTACCCGAGTACCTGTCCCAGCCCATCAGAGTACCCGAGTACCTGTCCCAGCCCATCAGAGTACCTGTCAGCCCATCAGAGTACCCGAGTACCTGTCCCAGCCCATCAGAGTACCTGAGTACCTGTCCCAGCCCATCAGAGTACCCGAGTACCTGTCTCAGCCCATCAGAGTACCCGAGTACCTGTCCCAGCCCATCAGAGTACCTGTCCCAGCCCATCAGAGTACCCGAGTACCTGTCCCAGCCCATCAGAGTACCCGAGTACCTGTCCCAGCCCATCAGAGTACCCGAGTACCTGTCCCAGCCCATCTGAGTACCCGAGTACCTGTCCCAGCCCATCTGAGTACCCGAGTACCTGTCACAGTTCATCTGAGTACCCGAGTACCTGTCCCGGCCCATCAGAGTACCCGAGTACCTGTCCCGGCCCATCAGAGTACCCGAGTACCTGTCACGGCACATCAGAGTACCCGAGTACCTGTCACGGCACATCAGAGTACCCGAGTACCTGTCACGGCACATCAGAGTACCCGAGTACTTGTCACGGCACATCAGAGTACCCGAGTACCTGTCACGGCCCATCAGGGTACCCGAGTACCTGTCACGGCCCATCAGGGTACCCGAGTACCTGTCACGGCCCATCAGGGTACCCGAGTACCTGTCACAGTCCATTAGAGTACCGAGTACCTGTCACAGTCCATTAGAGTACCGAGTACCTGTCACAGTCCATTAGAGTACCGAGTACCTGTCACAGCCCATCTGAGTACCCGAGTACCTGTCACAGTTCATCTGAGTACCTGTCACCGCCCTTCAGAGTACCCAAATACCAGTCACCAAACCATCAGAGTACCTGTCACCAGGCCATCAGAGTACCTGAGTACTTGTCACCAGGCCATCAGAGTACCCGAGTACCTGTCACCAGGCCATCAGAGTACCCGAGTACCTGTCACCAGGCCATCAGAGTACCCGAGTACCTGTCACCAGGCCATCAGAGTACCCGAGTACCTGTCACCAGGCCATCAGAGTACCCGAGTACCTGTCACCAGGCCATCAGAGTACTCGAGTACCTGTCACCAGGCCATCAGAGTACCCGAGTACCTGTCACCAGGCCATCAGAGTACCCGAGTACCTGTTCCAGTCCATCTAAATACCCGAGTACCTGTCACAGTCCATCTGAGTACCCGAGTACCTATCTCCAGCCCATCAGAGTACCCGAGTACCTATTTGCAGCCCATGTCTCATAGAATATACGTTGGGGTGTTTACTTTCCAAAATGGGGTCATTTTGTGGGTAATTTCACTGTCCTGGTGGTCCAGGACCTTCAAAAGTGTGATGGGTAGGAATGAAATGAGATGTGTCATTTATGCTCCTAGAAGGCCTGAACGTACTACTTCAATGTTCGGCCTCTCTATGTGGCCAGGCTGTGTAAAAGTCCTACACATGTGGTATCGCCATACTCGGGAGGAGTAGCAGAATGTATTTTGGGGTGTAATTTTTGCTATATACATGCTATGTGTTAGAAATATCTTATAAATTGACAATTTTGTGTAAAAAAAAAATGCGTTTTAATTTTTTTTCACATATTCCAAAAACTTCTGGAAAAAAATGAACCGTTCAAAAGACTCATTATGCCTCACAGATTATACGTTGGGGTGTTTGCTTTCCAAAATGGGGTAATTTTATGGGAAATTCCATTGTGCTGGTACTCCAGGGCCTTCAAAAATGTAATAGGTGGTTGAGAAATGAGATGCGTAATTTTTGCTCATAGAACGTCTGAAGGTACTACATCAATGTTAGTGCTCTGTATGTGGCCAGGCTGTGTAAAAGTCTCACACACGTGGTATCGCCGTACTCGGGAAGAGTAGCAGAATGTATTTTGGGGTGTAATTTTTGCTATATACATGCTATGTGTTAGAAATATCTTATAAATTGACAATTTTGTGTAAAAAAAAATGCGTTTTCATTTTTTTCCACATATTCCAAAAACTTCTGGAAAAAAATTAACCATTCAAAAGACTCATTATGCCTCACAGATTATACGTTGGGGTGTTAGCTTTCCAAAATGGGGTGATTTTATGGGAAATTCCATTGTCCTGGTACTCCAGGGACTTCAAAAGTGTAATAGGTGGTTGAGAAATGAGATGCGTCATTTTTGCTCGTAGAACGTCTGAAGGTACTACATCGATGTTGGTGCTCTGTATGTGGCCAGGCTGTGTAAAAGTCTCACACATGTGGTATCGCCGTACTCGGGAAGAGTAGCAGAATGTATTTTGGGGGGTAATTTGTTGTATACATATGCTGTGTGTGAGAAATAACCTGATAATATGACAATTTAGTAAAAAAAAATAAAAAATCTTCATTTTGCAAAGAATTGTGGGAAAAAATGACAACTTAAAAAAACTCACCATGCTACTTACTTAATACCTTGGGATGTCTACTTTGTAAAAAGGGGTCATTTGGGGGGGGTATTTGTACTTTCCTGACTAGTTAGAGTCTCAAGAAATGAGATACACCTGATGCACTGAAGGCCTGATCAGAAGTGATGAATTTTTAGTGATTGGCACCATAGATTGTAGACTCTATAACTTTCACAAAGACCAAATAATATATACTAATGTGGGTTATTTTTACCAAAGATATGTAGCAGTATAAATTTTGGCCAAAATTTATGAAGAAAAATTACTAATTAGCAAAAATTTATGACAGAAACGAAGAAAAAGGCATTTTTTTCACAAAATTTACGTTTTATTTTATTTATAGCACAAAAAATAAAAAACCCACTAGTGATTTAATACCACTAAAAGAAAGCTCTATTTGTGTGGAAAAAAGGACGCAAGTTTCATATGGATACTGTGTTGGATGACTGAGTAATTGTCATTCAAAGTGTGAGAGCGCTGAAAGCTGAAAATTGGTCTGGTCAGGAAGGGGGTGTAACTGCAGTGTACTGAGGTGGTTAAAGGACTTTTATGGTGTCAGCGTCCAAAGTTGTTGGGTACTAAACCTGGGAACCCCTAGACCAGGAAGAACAAACTAAGCAGAGGTAACCGGTAAGCCCAAAAAGTCAAGACCGCCCCATTGAGGGTTATGGCCGCTACAAATGCATGGACATTCTAAAGAGTTCAAAGCGTTATAGAGGTTTTTTTTTTTTTTATGCTGTTTGCTATAGTACACATACCTCCCAACTTTGTGAGATGGGAATGAGGGACACCTATCAGCAAAAGTATGCAGGCATAGGACACACCCCTGGCCACGCCCCCTTAAAGGATACTTGTACAAAAAAACAAGATTGCTTAAACCCACAAGTGCTTTTTTTACCACTACTATTCCTTTATATTGGCTTTTGGAATTTACAAATGCAGCAATTTAGATGAATCGGGTGAAAGGTTTAGTGCGAGAAAACATATTTTGATAGATAAAAAGAGCATTTTATATACATCTATATAGATCAGACCAAAATGAGAGACAGAGGGACATTGCTCCAAATCAGGGACAGTCCCTCGAAATCAGGGACAGTTGGGAGCTATGTAGTACACCCAGGGCTGAAGTCCTGCGGGAATGTATGGGAACGGAGCTCTTGTACTTTTTTCACAACGGGGAACTCAGTTCCTGTTAGCAGCCTTGTCCTGCAAGACTTTGAAGTGTGCGAGGTGTGTGGCAGGTGCTACACCAGCAGCTGCTGACACAGCTCGCAATAGTAAGTGCCGCACACCTGACCATTCAGGCATTGCCAGTAGGGGGCTCCATGACAGCTTCCGCTTCGATCTACCTGTCAATCACAGCTAGCTGACGGGTAGATCAGGTCTAGGTCTAGCTGACGGGTAGATCAGCTATTCTGCTCACAGGACATGCAGGGAGAGAGGTGAGCTGAGGGAGGAACATCAGTTTGGGGTGGTAAGCTGAGCACAATACCTGGCAAAGTTTAATGCCAGGGGGGAAGTTTATGTGGAAATATATGAAGGGTTGGAATAGCAGCGAGTGTGTGTTGGAGCCCTGCAGAGTTTGCAGCCCCCCAAGCTAACATATATCTCCTAAGCAGGAACACATCACTATCCCCCCAAGCATTCTGTCCAGATAATGTGCAGTTCATTTATGACATTTCTGTTTAACCCTGTGTTATCCAAACTCTGTTCAATGAAAAGTGTAAACTCACCACTTAAACACTCTATATACAAAATAAAATTCCCCAATAAAGATCAGAACATGATGTTCACATTTGCATGAAAGCACAATTGAATGAATGCTGATTATTCAGAGAATTACCGTATTTATGTTTATTGAGGATTGTTTTTTTTTTTATGTACTAACAGTTAAGCTTCATACACACAATACCAAGATTGGATGAAAAATAAAATTTTTGAAGCATTCGTGCATATGAGCATATCGTTTATTTATTTTTGGTTGGGGAGTGGTTCTTGGGTGGGAGTTCCCACACTTTTTTCCCCAGGACTTGACCCCTGAGTACACCCCGTGTAAAAAAAAAGCCCTACAAGGTCAAATTTGGTAATAGAGTTTTCCATGGCCTGATTTAGATTTTTTAGCAACCAGCTCTGAATGCAATGCATTCCTGGAAATGATTTTAACATCTTAGAAACTATGGAATAACCATGCAGAACCTGGGTGTACTATCCATAAACATAACATTTTGTATATCTGAGCTGCCACATTTTTTCTCTCCTGACTCGTGACATTTTTGAAGGCTGAACTCCAGGCAAGCAACCAAATAGGCATTCAAATAAATATGCATGAAATGTTTTATACAGTAAAATTATTTTAATTCTCTTCAGCCAGTCTTGTGATTTAGATGGGTATGACAAACTATACACCCGTGTCAATGAATATACTAGTTCCTGTTTCAGCTTTACAGCTTCCTGTGTCACCTTCCTGCTCATTGGACACAACTTGAATCTAATACTATCCAATGAGGAAGTTGTGGGGGTGGGGAGGGGACACAGACATTCCCAAGCAAACCCTTGAGTCATCTTCCTTGCTATGCAGTGAGACAGAGGTGTGTAAATCGCAAGAATGGCTGAGCAGAATTGGGAAATACTCTGGCAAGAAAAACAACTCCCTTTATATGTATTATGTTTGTGTAGTAAGCTTTTTGCTTGGAGTTCAGCTTTATGTGGAAGATTCTGAAATCTACAAAGCCCCCCCCATTCACCAGGGTCCTTCTAATTACAAAGCGCTGCACTTATTATGCTAAATGAAATTAAAGTAAATGGAAAACATGGCATGTCTGCTGGTGTTCATAGTAATACAAACCTCCGCAATCAAAGGCATCACATCTGGTTGCGATTCATCTCCTATAAGCCAAGATCCTCCACAATAAGTTCCAGAAATCCCGAAACACGCATTCTGTCTATGATTTGGAAGAGCCATGAGGAGAGACAGACGGAGATGTATACATTTAGAGGATTAAATGTCAGGGGTGTGTTTCTGTTCAGACATCAACTGTCATTTTTTTCATTCAGACTTTAGAGACCACCAAGATTAAAGCAGGACTCCAGGTACAAAAAAAAGAGCTGCCCGTCTGCAGCAGCTCTTCCCCTCTCTCTCTCTCTCTTTTCACAGGAGACTCAACAGCAATGAAAACTATTGGCTCCTACTGCTGTCAATCAAATCCTGTGAGGAAGGAATGGGGAGGGGCAAGGCCAAGCTGGGCTGTATGTGTACCTGGGGGCTTGCTCCTGAGCTGGGTTGTGTCTCTTCTCAGTTCCCTACCATAGGAAGATGCTTCTTATGGGGGGGCACACCTGCGGACTTGCTCCTGAGCTGGGTTGTGTGCATCTATAACAGGGATCTCAAACTGGTGACCCTCCAGCTGTTGCGAAACTACAAGTCCCATGGGGGCATTGCAAGGCTGATGGTTACATCATGACTCCCTCACGCAGAGGCATGATGGGACTCGTAGTTCCGCAACAGCTGGAGGGCCACCAGTTTAAGATCCCTGTTATAGACGCACACAGCCCAGCTCAGGAGCAAGCCCGCAGGTGTGCCCCCCATAGGAAGCATCTTCCTGTGGTAGCGAACTGAGAAGAGACACAACCCAGCTCAGGAGCAAGCCCCCAGGTGCGTCCCCACAGGAAGCATCTGCCTATGGTGGTGAACTGAGAAGAGGCAGAACCTAGAGTTCCGACAGCGGACCCCAGAAGAAGAGTTTTGGGGCAGATAAGTATAACATGTTTTTTTTGTTTTTTTAGAAAAAAAAAATTTATGCCCCGTACACACGAGCGGAATTCCGTCGAAAAAACCATCGTCAAATTGTTTCTGAGCATGCGTAGGAATTTTGCGCGTCAGAATTGGTACAGACAATCGGAATTTCCGAACGGAATCTGCTTTTAAAACAAGGATGTGGATGAAAGCCCTGGAGCTTGCCACCCTGCCAGGATCTTTTTAGTAGTTAATTGTGCCCACTCAACCATGGGTGCTGCCAGTCCCCGACTTGTTTTTAAAAATGTGGGGCTGTCGTTTGATTCTGGCTGTTCTACTGAAACAGGTCATCAGTCCTGTCTCAGGAAACCCCTGCTGATAATTACTATCTCTTCCGCTTACAGTAGATTAGTGTGATGGTCAGTAGGAAGAATACTCCTTATATTGGTGATCACTGGGAATAATGCTCTTTACATTTGTGGTCATAGTGGGAAGAATCCACCTTACAGATAGTTAAAAAGATCATTGGTGTTGTTGGTTACTTATCTGAGAGGCAGAAATTGCTAATTTCTCGAGGAACCCTGGTTGAGAAAGTTCCAGCTGCAAAATTGGTTGCGAGGGCAACATGACAAGGCCTAGCGGGCCAGATTCGGCCCTTGGGCCTTGTGTTTGACATATAGTATCTCACAAAAGTGAGTACACCCCTCACATTTTTATAAATATTTTATTATATCTTTTCATGTGACAACACTGAAGAAATTACACTTTGCTACAATGTAAAATAGTGAGTGTACAGCTTGTATAACAGTGCCAATTTGCTGTCCCCTTTAAATAACTCAACACACAGCCATCAATGTCTAAACCGCTGGCAACAAAAGTGAGTACACTCCTAAGTGAAAATGTCCATATTGGGCCCAATTAGCCATTTTTCCGCACCGGTATCATGTGACTCGTTTGTGTTACAAGGTCTCAGGTGTGAATGGGGAGCAGGTGTGTTAAATTTCGTGTTATCGCTCTCACTCTCTCATACTGGTCACTGAAAGTTCAACATGGCACGACATGGCAAAACTCTCTGAGGATCTGAAAAAAATGAATTGTTGCTCTACATGAAAATGGTCTAAGCTATAAGAAGTTTGCCAAGACCCTGAAACTGAGCTGCAGCACGGTGGCCAAGACATACAGCAGTTTAACAGCACAGGTTCCACTCAGAACAGGCCTCTCCATGGTTGACCCAAGAAGTTGAGTGCACGTACTCAGCGTCATATCCAGAGGTTGTCTTTGGGAAGTAGACATATAAATGCTGCCAGCACTGCTGAAGAGGTTGAAGAAGTGGGGGGGGGGGGGTTCAGCCTGTCAGTGCTCAGACCATACGCCACACTGCATCAAATTGGCCCCTGCATGGCTGTTGTCCCAGAAGGAAGCCTCTTCTAAAGATGATGCACAAGAAAGCCCGCAAACAGTTTGCTTAAGACAAGCAGACTAAGGACATGGATGACTGGAAACATGTCCAATGGTATGATGAGACCAAGATAAACTTATTTGGTTCAGATGGTGTGAAGCGTGTGTGGCGGCAACCAGGTGAGGAGTACAAAGACAAGTGTGTCTTGCCTACAGTCAAGCATGGTGATGGGAGTGTCATGGTCTGGGGCTGCATGAGTGCTGCTAGTACTGGGGAGCTACAGTTCATTGAGGGAACCATGAATGCCAACATGTGCTGTGACAAACTGAAGCAGAGCATGATCCCCTCCCTTTGGAGCCTGAGTCACAGGGCAGTATTGCAACATGATAATGACCCCAAACACACCTCGAAAATGACCACTGCCTTGCTAAAGAAGCTGAGGGTAAAGGTGATGGACAGGACAAGCATGTCTCCAGACCTAAACCCTATTGAGCATCTGTGAGGCATCCTCAAACGGAAGGTGAAGGAGCACAAGGTCTCTAACATCCACCAGCCCTGTGATGTTGTCATGGAGGAGTGGAAGAGGACTCCAGTGGCAACCTGTGAAGCTCTGGTGAACTCCTTGACCAAGAGGGTTTAGGCAGTGCTGGAAAATAATGGTGGCCACACAAAATATTGACACATTGGACCCAAATTGGACATTTTCACTTAGGGGTGTACTCACTTTTGTTGCCAGCGGTTTAGACATTAATGGCTGTGTGTTGAGTTATTTTGAGGGAACAGCAAATGTACACTGTTATACAAGCTGTACACTCACTACTTTACATTGCAGCAAAGTGTCAGTGTTGTCACATGAAAAGATAAAATAAAATATTTACAAAAATGTGAAGGGTGTACTCACTTTTGTGAGATACTGTATATGATCTAAGGCTTTGCCTCTGACTGCTGTTCTCATGGATTTGGGGATGTCACTACTGTGCTTCTCGCCGGATAGGAGGGTGCCCCAGACAACCTGTAGTGCAAGGAACTTCCTACTTCATTCTTTCTGTATTTCTCTACCTCTCTTTCTGCTTCTTTTAAAGAAAATCTCTATGAAGATAGTCGCCTCTGCATAGGGTGGAGAAACAAGGCATGGTTGGGTGGTGATGTGGAAAGGATTAGTTGGATGGAGCCTACAGACAATACTGGTGTCTGTTTTCTGTGTCTGCGTTTTTTAGGCATAGCTTTAACAGCACAGGTTCTCTTTAAGCCAGACAGTACTGTCCATCAGAGCCTGGATCTACAGATAGATAAATTGAGCAGTATGTTGACACCGCTGGAAGCACCTCAGTTCCATAAAACATATTGCATATAAACGTGCTCCAGGGTAAGTAGAAAACCTTGATGTAGACCCATGTCTATATAAAACCACATGCATTCCTCTGAATGGTGTTCTAAGTTCAAAATGAAGTGTTCCACTTATGTCTCAACATAACCTCCAGCAATGGTAAGCAGTTCTTCAATCTACAAAGCTGTACGTTTCAACAAAATGAAATCTTTTCCTTTGTTGCATTCTCAGAACGAAATCCTTTATCGCCTTAACCTTTCTTACCAACTAAAAATCACTCTTATCTGAATGAAATTTTAAGTTCCGAAATCCTATTTGGGAAGATAGCTTTGGCTGTAGACAAAAACTCAAAAATAACCTTTAGGTGCATAAGTCTACTTGAGGCTTCCACTTCAAAAACAGCAGCCCGACCAACCAATCAAAGCCTTTGCCCCAAAGAGAGGCTGAGGCTGCAGTAGGGTAATGCCACGTACACACGAGTGGAATGTCCGACAGAAAAAGTCAGATGGAAGCTTTTCATCGTATATTCCGATCGTGTGTATGCCTCATCTGACTTTTTTTTTTTTCGAAAATTCTGAAGGACCTAGAAATAGAACGTGTTCCAAATATTTCCGACGGAACCAATTCCTGTCTGGAAAACCGCTTGTCTGTATGCTGTTCCGACGGACCAAAAACGGCGCATGCTCTGAAGCAAGTACAAGATGGAAGCTATTGGCTACTGGCTATTGAACTTACTTTTCTAGTCCCGTTGTACGTGCTGTACGTCACCGCGTTCTTGACGATCGGACTTTGGTGTGATTTTGTGTACGCAAGGCAGTTTCAGCGGAATTCTGTCGGAAAAACCTTCAGAGTTCATTCCGAAAACAGGTCGTGTGTACAGGGCATAAGTATTTTTTGTGGTCGCAGCCATTTTTTAAATAAAAGCTTCACAGTCAACCAATGGACTTAAAGGGGTTGTAAACCCTCACGGTTTTTCACCTTAATGCATTCATGCATTAAAGAGGAAGTAAACGCTTCCCCTCCAATGCTGCTTTTTAAACAAGCCAGTAGGTAAAGGTATTCTAATACATTCTGCATTATATTTCAGCCCCAATCGCATATTCCTTACTTTATTACAGCTGTTTTAAAGTTTGTACTTCTTGTGATAAGACAGGGCCATCTTGACTACTGTCTTCCGAGTCCTTAGGGCAATTTACTTCCACCCTTTCAGCTGCAATCTAGTGCATAGACATGGGGTGTATAAGGAGAGTATGAATGAGACTGTAGTCTCGTGATATCTCGGCGCAGTGCCGCGGAGGAGCTGATATGACAGACGCGGTGTTCTAACGGCACACTTCTTAATCGTGAATGCCGTGAATCGGGGGGAGAGATGCACATGTGCCACTGACGTCACTACAAAGAACAATACAGATTACAAGCCAATGGAGCAAGTAAGGTGACATCTACAGTACATACAGCAACTAGCAGTGCTTTTAATGGTGATGTATATGTGCAAAAGTTATGGGGGAGGGTTTACAACCACTTTAACCACTTCAATACCGAGCATTTTCCCCCCTACCTGCCCAGGACAATTTTCAGCTTTCAGCGCTGTCACACTTTGAATGACAATTGCGCGGTCATGCAACACTGTACCCAACAACATTTTTATCATTTTCTTCCCACAAATAGAGCATTCTTTTGCTCACCTCTGGGATTTAAATTTTTTGCTAAACAAACGAAAAAAGACCCACATTTTTGAAAAAACAAAAGTTTTTTCATTGTTTCTGTTATAAAATCTTGTTTTCTCCTTCATTGACAGGCACTGATGAGTTGGCACTGATGAGTTGGCACTGATATGTAGAATTAATGGGCACTGATAGGCGGCATTGATATGCAGCACTGATGGGCACCGATAGGCGGCACTAATATGCAGCACTGATAGGTGGCACTGATGGACACTGACAGGCGACACTGATGGGCACTGATAAGCGGCACTGATGAGCACCGACAGGTGGCACTGATGGACACTAATAGATGGCACTGATGGGCAGCACTGATGATGAGGTACTGACAGGTTTTACTGATGGGCACTGATTAGCACTGTGATGGGCACTGATTGGGACTGTTGTGGGCACTGACAGGCATTTCTGATGGGGCACTGACTGGCAGTTGACAAGCAATTATTGGCATTGTTGGTGGCCCATCTGATGGGGCTGTGCTGAGAATAAATGTGCTGATTATCAGCACAGACCCCCCTCTGACAGGGAGAGCCGCCGATCGGCTCTCCCTCTCAGCACGAACCAAGGAAATCCATTTACAGGTACTTCCTGGTTCACGCTGTGATCAGCTGGGATTGGTCACAACTGACCACATGGTAAGGAGCCTCCATCAGAGGCTTCTTACTACAATCGGTGGTGCAGTGTGTCAGAGTGACACACAGCAGCTATGATCGCCATGCTGCACGCCCCCACAGGCATACGCCGGCATGTTATCCTGCCGGACATCGTATGATGCCCAGTCAGGATAACTGAACCACCGGCCAGCCATCATTCTGCTATAGGCCAGGTGAGAAGTGGTTAAGCCGAAAAACCTTTTGTGCTGCAGCTCTGTTGGTTCACCACTAGTGACTGTTCTCTGTTGGTTCCCCACTAGTGGCTGGTCTCTGCTGGCAGACACACTAGTGGCTGGTCTCTGTTGGCAGACCACTAGTGGCTGGTCTCTGTTGGCAGACCACTAGTGGCTGGTCTCTGTTGGCAGACCACTAGTGGCTGGTCTCTGTTGGCAGACAACTAGTGGCTGGTCTCTGTTGGCAGACAACTAGTGGCTGGTCTCTTTTGGCACACCACTAGTGGCTGGTCTCTGTTAGCACTCCACTAGTGGCTGGTCTCTGTTGGCACACCACTAGTGGCTGGTCTCTGTTGGCACACCACTAGTGGCTGGTCTCTGTTGGCACACCGCTAGTGGCTGGTCTCTGTTGGCACACCGCTAGTGGCTGGTCTCTGTTGGCACACCGCTAGTGGTTGATTTCTGTTGGCACACCGCTAGTGGCTGGTCTCTGTTGGCTCACCACTAGTGGCTGGTTTCTGTTGGCTCACCACTAGTGGCTGGTTTCTGTTGGCACACCACTAGTGACTGTTCTCTGTTCCAAATGAACTCCATTTTCAACTACACATAGGGTTTAGAACTATTTTAAATGTCCTCAGGACCTTACAATGCTCTTACCACAGTCAGAAACACACTCTAAGTATAGGTTCTTGACCAGTGATATAGGTACTAAAGGGGGGGGGGGGGACATCAGGCAGGTTCAGTGTTTTTTTTATGTAATGACACAGTGTCTCATTCAACCAGGAAGAGAGCCAGTCCTGAAGCCTGACATAGGGTGAGTATTGTGCACCGAGAGCTGTAAAGAGTAAGGATTTGTTTAGTCTTGGGGGTGTGCAGAGTAGAGCATTATTTACTTTTTTCTTGCTCCTATTGCAGCTGGTGTTCCCAGTATGTGGATGGGCCCTTGGTGCAGGTCTTGCACTGTACATGATGCATGATCATAGGGGTTGCAATGATAGTAAGATCATTCTCCTGGATTGTATGTGATGAGACCTAAAAGTCTACCACTGGATGACCAGTAAACATGAGAGGCTTCTAACGCAAGAAAAGTCTGTACTTTTATGCACCCATGTACTAAGGCCTTGTTCAGACTAGCATTTTAGGGGGGGGGGGGGCATTAAAACTGTGCCGCTGAGCTGCATTTTTAGTGTCCCCCTTAAGCTGCTGACATGCCACAGTCACAATGCTTTGCACCAGCAGCGAAAATTATCCAACAGATTGTGATCGGCGGACAAACTTATTCAAGCAAATAGAGAAGTGACGCAAAAAGTGTCCAGCAAAAATGGGGTTAAAACAGGAGGCGAGGAGGCGTCACATCGCTTCCTCACTCCCTACCAATTGCCTCTGAAAAGCAATCCAAACAGGCTTTTCATTCTCCATGGCCCCACCCTCTCTTGCTCCCTCCCGAGCTATGGACTATGGCATTTGTAGTGTGCATAGAGCAGTGTACATGACTGCAACTAATGTGCGCTGCTTATCCTGAACAAAGGGTAGCAAGATGGAAAAGAAGAGGTTTGGAAGCTCATTAGGACATGACAAGGAGGCAGAAAAAAAAAAATGTATTTCATGAAAAGTAGATTACATGGCCATTATGTAATGGACATGTATGGATTATATTTGGAGAAAGTCTAATTAGTCTAAGTCTAATTACTAAATACAATATCATGTTTGGAGTTTATTACCCTCTCTCTGTATGATGGTAACACAAACTGGAGACAACTAATATGATATTCACAGACAAGCAAGTTTCTACGACCCAACGCTGTATGGATTGACTGGCCCAACCAACATGCCTTTATTGATCTTGCCTAAGAGCTTAGTGCTTTAAATAGCAGCATAAACCGCAGTGACATATTACTATGCATGCAACGTTACCTAGAAATGTATTTATAATATCTCCTAGATGGCACAGCTCACATGGTTATAATTCATGAATATTTCATCTATAATCGGAATCATAGTAAATATAAAAAAGATTATGGAGATGCAGTCACACATTGATCACATTTCTTAATATTTTAGTATCATTTCCTAGTTCCTCCTATTAGCGTCAGCAATAAACTAAAATTTAATCATAGCAATGTTTATCAATTTTGTTATATTATTTCATTATTATTGTTATATCTACTGTATACTACCAAATGCTAGCTAAGTACCTCTACGTTTTAAAAAAAAAAAGTACACCCAAAATCCTGTATATTTATAGCAGGAACTTCAGTCTCCTTGATCAAGGCTTGTTCCTTTCCACCAGCATCACCATTGTTTGCATGCGTAGATGAGGCCTGGTGGAGCCCTGTGGCTCATCTGTGCACATGTGGAGCTGGACTCACACATGTGCAGGTCCAGGACCTCTGTCAGTGCAGCGTCCTTGTGCTCTTGCACACCAGAACCCGCACGTGAGCAGATGTGACAAAAGGTCACAGTGGTGGCAGTAAAAAGCGTTGCTGGTTCAAATCCCAACCATGAGACTACCTGCTAGGAGTTTGCATGTTCTCCCTGTGCCTGTGTGGGTTTCCTCCGGGTAATCCAGTTTCCTCCCACATTCCAAAGACATGCTGGGAGGTTGATTGGCTTCTGTCCAAAATTGGCCGTAGTATATGAGTGTGAGTTGGGGACCTTGGATTGTGGGCTCCTTGAGGGTAGGGACCAATGTGAGTGTGCAATATATGTGTGGAGCTCTGCAAAAATTTATGGTGCTATATGGGTTCCTTTAATATATAATAGATGAGCATCTTAATAAGACACAATGTGCAGGGACAGGGAAAATTGTACACATGCACCCTCAGGATGGACTGGTGTCTTTAATCAACCTTACTATGTAACTATATGTCTCTGCTGGATCCCAAAGTCTTGGCAAGAAAGGAGAAATTGCTGTCCTGCAGCATAAGAAAAAAATGAACAAAAATATCCAATTGTGGTAGAGGAGGGGGCTGGAGTCAGGTACACCCAGGGAGAAGGTCTTCATCCACAACTGCAATGCAACTTATAATGTGCAACATATTTACCTGCCCTGTATGTGTACAGACAAAACAATAGATTTGATGAAACCCCACCCCTAACAAACATCTCCTTTATTTTCTTTTGCTCCCGTTCTGCTCTGTTTAGAGGCGGGAGATGAAAGAACTGCCTGGTACTTCCATGTGAGAGTGCTTGGTCATATGGCTCACTCCAGATGATAGCGCTCGGCCAATCAGCACTGTCACATGGTACTGTCACCAAGCTTTCACGGGACTTTCCTTAACCACTTGCTTCCCGGGCCCCCTCCTGCCCAGATCAGTTTTCAGCTTTCAGCGCTGTCACTATCTGAATGACAATTGCGCAGTCATGGAACACTGTACCCAAATTAAATTTTTATATTTTTTTCCCCCACAAATCGAGCTTTCTTTTGGTGGTATTTAATCACTGCTGGGTTTTTCTTTTATGCTAAAAAAAAAAACGAAAAAAACAAACATTTAGAAAAAACAAAACAGTTTAATAGTTTGTCATAAAATTTTGCAAACAGGTAATTGTTTTCCATCATTGATGTTGCACTCATGGGCACTGATAAGCTGCACTGATGGGCACTGATAAGGCAGCACCTATGGGCACTTATAGGTGGCACTGGTGGGCACTGAGAGGTGGCATTGATGGGGGGCACTAAAGAGCTCTGATATGTGGCACTGATGGGCACTGCTAGGTGACACTGAGAGGCAGCACTGATAGGTGGTACTGATAATGATCCACTGATGGGCACTGAATGGCAGCACTGGTGGGCATTGATAGGTGGCACTGGCGGGCATTGATAAGTGGCACTAGTGGGCACTCATAGGTGGCACTGATTGGCAGAACCGGTGGGCACAGATACTCGGGTGATGTCTCACTGACTTCAGGGCCACTGTCCCTCTGACACAAGCCGGTTATTGCCTTTTTTTTTCTGCTCGCGCTTGAGCTGATCATGTGGCAGTTCGAATCTCAGACGGTTCAGCAGGGACTGAGCGAGATTCGAACCATGTACGGGCAGGCTGATTGTACCCAAGTCGATCCAGCAATCGACTTGGGTTCAACCAGTATGTTGGATTTTTAGGATGCTATTATTGCCAGCGGCTTTAGGCACTAGAAATAATCACTGTGTGTTCTCCTGGCAGGGGGAATCGAGCGATTTTATTTCCCTGCAACCCTGGTCTATGGCCGGCTTAACATTCTTGTTTAGGCCTCTTTCACACGGGGCGGATCAGTAATGATCCGCCCCGTGATGATCCGCTTGCTCAGCGGGGATCGCTCCGTTGTCCCCGCTGAGCCGGCTGCGGACAGGGCGGTCTCCGCACACTGTGCGGGGACCGCCCTGTCAGCTCTCCGCTCTCCTCTATGGGGATCGGATGAGCACGGACCGTGTGTCCGTGTTCATCCGATCCGCTCTGCAGGCGGATAGAAAAATAGGATTTTCCTCCGTCTGCAGAATCGGACTGTTGCGGAGGCGGAGGAAATCGGGTGTCTGCGGATGTTCATCCGCAGACACCCGCTATCCCATAGGGATGAATGTATGCCCGTATTTCATCCGCAAACGGATGGATGAAATACGGACATATCATCCGCATGTGTGAAAGGGGCCTTAGACTTGCAGTTGGAGATAAACAGTAAAAGCTTTGTTGATAAACAGAGGCATGTCACTCATATGGATCTATTTATCAACAAAGCCACTGATCACCATCTGAGTGACAGCACTCATCACATGGCTTTGTTGATAAACAAAGCCGTGTTAGTGACATGCCTTTGTTTATGCAAAGCTGTCACTGAATTTCCTTTAAAGTGGAGTTCTGCTTAAAAAAAAAAAATTATTAAAAGTCAGCAGCTACAAATACTTCAGCTGCTGACTTTTAATAATTGGACACTTACCTGTCCCAGGGTCCAGCGATGAGGGGGACGAAGCCCCGCTTGCCTACCCCTCCTCTCTGCGGCGCCAGCATTGTCACTGTGGGCATGCACTGTGCATGCGCGAGCTGCACCGCCTGCTGCGACTGGGCGGGCAATCATCTGGGACCTGTGACACGTCCCAGATGATTGCCGGGAGGGAGGGGGAGAGGTGATCTCCCTTCCGGTGCCGTGGTGTGCTGGGAGGAAGTGGGATCTGGAACCCTCTTTAACCACTTCCCGACCAGCGCACGACGATGTACGTCGACAGAATGGCACGGGCAGGCATATTGGCGTACATGTACGTCCAATATTCGTTGCCGCCGTGCCATCGGGAGCGCGCCGCCGGCGGCGCGCTCCCGCGCTGGTCGGGACCCCCGTGAGTCCGGTCGCGGGACCCGCGGACTCGATCGCCGCGGGCATCCCCGCGATCGCCTCACGGAGCGGCCGAATGGAGGAAATGCTGTATAAACAACATTTTCCCATTCTGCCTAGCAACTAGTGACGCTGATCTCTGCTCCATGTGATTGGAGCAGAGATCAGTGTACACTAAATGAAAGCCCAACCCCCCCACAGTTAGTAACACACCCCTAGGAACACTTAACCCCTACACTGCCACCCACTGGTTAACCCTTTCACTGCCAGTGTCATTTACACAGGAATCACTGCATTTATATAGCAGTGATTACTGTATAAATGACAATGGTCCCAAAAATGTGTCAAAAATGTCCGATGGGTCCCCGACAATGTCGCAGTCACAATAAAAATCGCAGATCGCCGCCATTACTAGTAAAAAAAAAAATAATAAAAAATTATTAATAAAAATGCTATAAAACTATCCCTATTTTGTAAACGCTATAACTTTTGCGCAAACCAATCAATAATCGCTTATTGCGATTTTTTTTACCAAAAATATGTAGAAGAATACGTATCGGCCTAAACTGAGGGAAAAAAATGTTTTTTTATATATTTTTGGGGGATATTTATTATAACAAAAAGTAAAAAATAATGCGTTTTTTTCAAAATTGTCGCTCTATTTTTGTTTATAGCGCAAAAAATAAAAACCGCAGGGGTGATCAAATACCACCAAAAGAAAGCTCTATTTGTGGGAAAAAAAGGACGTCAATTTTGTTTGGGAGCCACGTCGCACGACCGCGCAATTGTCAGTTAAAGCGACGCAGTGCCGAATCGCAAAAAGTGGTCTGGTCTTTGACCAGCAAATTGGTCCGGTCTGAAAGTGGTTAAGGGAGGTGACCCCTTGACATGTCACATTTGGCTTACGGCTTCATTCCAGTCCCTCCCTAGCCACTGGAAGCGGTGGACGTGCAATCGGTGCTCCCAATTGAGCGGGAGCACCGGTAAGAGCGGCGGGAGGGGGGACGTCCCCTCCCGCTCCTCCGGCATAACAGCCGAGCGGCTTTTAGCTGCATTGGTTGTTATGGCTGGAAAGTCAATCGCCTGCTCTAAAAAACGTTACTGGGATGATGCCTGCAGGTGCGGGCATCATCCCGGTATAACCCCCGGAAGCCGCGTACGCACAACTGCGTACGCTCGGTGGCAAGGGGTTAAACAGCGCCATTATCCCTTTCCAGAGAGATTTATATTGTTTGGCTTCACCCTGGTGAAGTTTTTTTAGGGGGCTGCAGTTCATCATCCATAAGCGTGGATATCTGTGATTATTTATTTAGCAAGCATATAAGTGCCTACATTTATTTGGTTTAAGCTTCTTACGATCTGTACATCAGAGCACAGAGAGGTGGAAGGAGAAGCAGCACAAGGAGCCACACAGGTGTACTGCAGTGCATGCTGATAGGAGAATAGAGCAGAGTGAAATAGATGAGCTCATCAGTGTGCTGCTTCTCCTTTCACTGTCCAGTCACAGGCTGGGGGTGGGAAGGAGACCTACAAATGAAAGTGATGCCGTGTACACACGACCGGACTTTCCGGCAGATTAGGTCAGACGGTCTTCCCGACGGACTTCCGATGGACTTGGCCACACACAATCACACCAAAGTCCCACGGATTAGAACGTGATGACGTATGACTGGACTAGAATAAGGAAGTTCATAGCCAGTAGCCAATAGCTGTCCTAGCATCAGTTTTCATTCGTTGGACTACAGACGAACAAATTTTTCGACCAGACTTGAGTCCGTCGGAAAGATTAGAAACATGTTCTAATTCTAAAGTTCATCAGATTTTTTGACAGCAAAGGTCTGATGAAGCCCACACACGATCGAATTGTCCAACAGATTTGTACCGTCGGACCTTTGCTGTCGAAAAGTCCGGTTGCGTGTATACGGCATTAAACTGCAGCAGAGAGTCATCAGCCCCCCACCCTTACCAGGCAGTGCTGCGCTATGTGGCAGAGCTGTGTAAATGTCAAAACTGTATTGACATAAATACAAATCATTTGTCAGGTAAAACAGCTCTTGTATATGTATTTTATCTGTGAATTTAGTTTTTTCCCTGGAGTTTAGTAAAAAAAATAAAAAAATTTAGGAAAAATAGAAAGATGCAGTGTCAGACCAGATCAAGCTATATTTAATAGAGGAGAATGTTCACGTCTATGAATATTTTTTTCCAACCTCTATTTTGAGACTGTATAATAGTGCCCACACACATATATACATATATATATATATATATATATATGTATATGTGTGTGTATATATATATATATATATATATATATATATATATATATATATATTTATAGATCTATCCATAGCGATGAAAAGAGCACTTTACAGCTCATCTCTGCTCTCTGTAAGTAAACAACATTGGAGGATCATGATAAGATCTAAACGCTTAAAGGCGATAAAGATGCAAACATTAGAGGACAGCTGAACTTGCAGGTACAAAAAGCTGCCCTCAGGCACTAACATCATTCTCTGGGTATTTAGACAGTCGTATTCTGAAGACATTCATATTTAGCCCACAGATAGGGGTGGGGGAGGGGCACTTAAAACACATCCGGTGGTAGTATCAGTAATAAAAAAAAAATAACATTCGGAAAAGGTTCTCCAACATGTCCAATAACTCCCATAGATATTGGACTGTCTAAAGTTTATCACCAAATTAGGAGGTACCCGGTAGACTCCAATTATGTTGTCAATTACCAATGCTTTTACCATAAAAGTGGTAATAGTTTATTTTTTTTTATCAATTAACAAAATGGAAAGTAAATGAACAGAAGAGAAATCCAAATCAAATCAATATTTGGTGTCACCACCCTTTGCCTTCAAACCCCCATTAATTCTTCTAGGTACACTTGTACACAGTTTTTGAAGGAGGTAGGTTGTAGGTGGTAGGTTGTTCCAAACATTTTGGAGAACTAATCACAGATCTTCTGTGGATGTAGGCTGCCTCAAATCCTTCTGTCTCTTCATGTAATCCTGGACAGGGAGGCGTGTGATTTTCCCCAAAAGTATTCTACAGCAGGACAACGACCCCAAACATGCAGCCAATGTCATTAAGATTTATCTTCAGTGTAAAGAAGAACAAGGAGTCCTGGAAGTGATGGTTTGGCCCCCACAGATCCCTGATCGTGGAGTCTGTCTGGGATTACACGAAGAGACAGAAGGAGCTGAGGCAGCCGACATCCACAGAATATTTGTAGATAGTTCTCAAAGATATTTGGAAGAACCTACCTGCCGATTTCCTTTAAAAACTGTGCAAGTATACCTAGAAGAACTGATGCTGTTTTGAAGGTAAAGAGTGGTCATATCAAATATTGATTTGATATAGATTTCTCTTCTGTTCATTTACTTTCCATTTTGTTAATTGATAAAAAATAAACTATTATCACTTTTATTTCTGAAAACATTCTTCATTTAAAAGTTAATTTATTTCAGTAATTCAATTAAAAAAGTGAAACTCATATAGATTCATTACACACAGAGTGATATATTGAAAGAGAGTAGTAAAAAGTCTGTCCATGTCCATGTATAGTATGCACTCAATACTTGGTTCGGGCTCCTTTTGCATGAATTACTGCATCAATGCGGCGTGGCATGGAGGCGACCAGCCTGTGGCACTGTTGAGGTGTTATGGTAGCCCAGGCTGCTTTGATAGCGGCCTTCAGCTCCTCTGCATTGTTGGGTCTGGTGTCTCTCATCTTCCTCTTGACAATATTCCACAGATTCTCTATGGGGTTTAGGTCAGGTAAGTTTTGGAAACTGCTGGTGTTGGTCCACTGTGTTTTATCAAGTCCAAAGTCAGCGCAGCCCTCTACCAGGAAATTGGACAGCACTTCATGCTTCCCTCTGCTGACCAGCTTTATGGAGATGCTGATTTCATTTTCCAGTGGCACTTGGCACCTCCCACACTGCCAAAAGTACCAATGGTTTTGTTATCATGGTATCACTGTGCTTGAAACTTGCCTGACCCAAATCCCATAGAGAATCTGTGGAGTATTGTCAAGAGGAAGATGAGACACACCAGACCCAACAATGCAGATGAGCTGAAGGCCACTATCAAAGCAACCTGGGCTTCCATAACACCTCAGGAGTGCCACAGGCTGATCACCTCCATGCCACGTCGCATTGATGCAGTAATTCATGCAAAAGGAGCCCTGACCAAGTATTGATACCATGCTATACTGTACTTGGACATACTTTTCAGTAAGCCAACATTTCTGTATTAAAAATCCTTTTTTTTAAATTGGTCTTATGTAATATTCAGATTTTCTGAGACACAGAATTTTGAGTTTTCATTAGCTGTAAGCCCTTGTACACACGGTCGGACAATCTGATGGACAATGTCCGATAGGACCGTGTTGTCGGATAATCCGACAGTGTGTGGGCTCTATCGGACTGTTTCCGTCAAAGTATACGACGGACCAAGTTTTCCAACTGGGCTATAAAATTTTCCGACAACATGATCCGATTGGACTTTGTACGATCATGTGTAGAGAATTCCGATCGGACAAAGTGCCACGCATGCTCAGATCAAATTCCTAGACCAAAGCTATTGGCTACTACTCTGAACGTAGTCCCGTCCCAACGAAATAACGTCATCACGTTAAGTACGATCGGATTTTCTGACAACTTTGTCCGACTGTGTGTATGCAACAGTTTCGGACAAAATCCGACGGATTTGGTTGTTGGAATGTCCGACCGTGTGTACAAGAGCTAAGACATATTCATCAAAATTAAAAGAACAAAATGCTTGAAATATTTGACTGTGTGTAACGCATGTATATATAAAATAAATAAGTTTCACTTTTTGAATAAAATTACTGAAATAAATTAACTTTTTTGATGATATTCTAATTTTATGAGACGCACCTGTATATACAGTATATACACATACAATGCAGCGGCTAGTGTGTGGTGTGGTTCGGTCTGATCAGTGCAGTGATCATGCTCTGGTCTTCCCAATTCACACTGTTCCTTGTTTTGTTTTTTACACAAACGTTGTTGAGATGTTACACAGACATCTCGTAAAGTTGAATTGCTGGCCATGTGGTGCGAGGCAGTGGATTGCATCACACTGTGATTGATTTACTATAGGCAAACAGACTGTGTACTTTGCAGATGAAGCTTTACTTGGCAAAGAATACCCAATCACATGTAAGGAAAATTAAAAAGACTACACTTTTGCTTGTACATAATTGGATGATGGAAGTCAGCAAAGCTTCCCTTCCTTTGCTTGCAAGGTGTGCAGCCTTTAATAAATCAATAAATAAATGCCTTTAATAAATCAAACCCCATTGTATTGCATGCATTCTTTCTTTTCAACAAACAATACTTGTGTCTTATGACGTTGCATGCAGATGACGAAACGCACTGGAAGGGTCTTCCAGTGGCGTCACTTTGGCATGTTGAATGCAAATCAGCTTTCCTAGTTTTATTTTTAGTTAAAAGTTATCCATATAAGTGCAATACAATTTTATTTAAAAAAAAAAAAAAATCATAAAATTACTACACTATAGTAGAGGCTTCCCCATTCTCTCTCTCAATGCTTCAGATATTGGGCATTAACAAGTGTTTTTAAAGGGATGGAAACATTTCCACTGATCTTAATCACTTGCCGACCACCTAGCTGTAAATTACTAGCTGCCATAACCCCGGTATTTTTTTTTAGTTAGGCGGGCGGGTTTAAGATAAAAGTGATCCCAGTGGATTCGGGATCACTTTCATAGGTGGCGGGAGAGGTCCCCCCCCCTCCCGCCACTTCCTGCTGGTTTCTCATCAGAGCCATCAGCAAGCCCGGGACCGATCCGGTGTAGCCAATGGTTAAGCAGGAAGCTGAGTGAGGGCAAGATAGTCCCCACTCGGCTCTATGCCCTTGGAGGACCAGAGCGACCTCCGACGTCACATCTGGTCCTCAGCAGATAGACAGGATTTTTTCTTCTTGACCCCAGATCTCTCAATAAAGAGGACCGGTCATGCTTTTTTCTATTACAAGGGATGTTTACATTCCTTGTAATAGGAATAAAAATGATAGAAAAAAAATGGGACAGTGTAAAAATAAAAAGTAAAATAAATAATAATGAAAAAAATAAAAATAAAGCGATCCATCCCTCCACGCTCACGCAGGAAGCAAACGCATATGTAAGTCGCACCCGCTTATGTAAACGGTGTTCACACCACATGTGTGGTATCTCCGCAATCGTTCAAGCAAGAGCAATAATTCTAGCACAAGACCTACTCTGTAACTCTCCCATAAATATTTTTAAGTACCGTAGTTTGTTGCCAGTCCACGACCGTGCGTGATATGTTATCTATTTACTCGGCGTAACATCATCTTTAAAATTATACAAAAAAATTGGGATAACTTTATGTTTTCTTGTTTTTTTTTATTCATTAACCACTTCCCACCCGGCCTATAGCAGAATGATGGCCGGGCGGTGGTTGCATTATCCTGACTGGGCGTCATATGATGTCCGGCAGGATAACATGCCAGGCAGGATAATCCCTAGCATGCTCGCAGGGGGCGCGCAGCGCAGTGATCAGGGACGGCCTGTGCCCCTCGGACACAGCGCTTCCCCGATCGCAGTAAACAGCCAATAAAATTGGCTGTTTACCACGTGATCGGCTGTGTCCAAATCACAGCCGATCACATATGACAGGAGACCCGGAGGAGCGCATGAAGTGTAAGTGCCCGGTTGAAGTGGTTAAAGTGTATTTTTTCCAACACAGATCACAATGGGGACATTTTGTTGGTTTGTGAACCATTACGAATAAAGTCCTGCAGCTCACAACAACCAATCACATCACCATTCCTCAGTTTAGAGCAGCCTATACCGTAAAAGGTGAATTCTGATGTGGCTCTTGTGGGTTCTGTGGCTCTTTGCCTGATGCCATGAACCTGCCTGTAGGCAGTGAGATAACCCAGACACCGATCTATAGTAAAATCATATTTCCTCTTATTTAATAAGGCAGAGAGCACAGCCGCAATGATAAGCTGTAACCCAGAGCAAACACTCATAAATCTCGGCAGTCAGAGGCAGGGTTTGCCGACGGTGCAGATAAATATTTATATTTAAAAATTCAGACTAAATAAGGTTTCCCCGGAGCAGAGAAGGAAATAAAAGTCCACGGCAAACTATTGATTATTCTCACATCTTAGAAATATCGGAAATTCACAATATTGTGTTTTTTTTTGGAGCATCCCAAATAGTGGGGGATTTTCTGATAATGACACAGATGGCTGCCTGTCCAAGAATTGTTTCCATATCTATCAAATGTGACTATTATAATGGCTGAAATGTAACTAATAAAGCGCCAATGGCCGATCATACGATGATTGTCAGCTCTTCAGCGTCTTCCTAAAGATGGTGAGTTGTTGCGAAGTGTTCAAGTTATGATCTAATCTATGTTTCCTCCATGTAATCTCATAATCCGATCACTCAAAATACGATCGTATTCATGAATAACGTATCTCACTGCTGACGATTGCTGCAAAGTGATTGAAAACATTCCCCTTCTGACCATTTGCTCAAATCCCATCTATATCAATCGGAAGGGAAGTTGTGGCTATTCCATTGTTTGCCGATTTGATTGTTTTAATTGAATTGTACAATCAAACAGATAATAAAATTGAAGCGTGTGGCCACCATAAAAGAGACTGTACAATCAGATTGTATACAGTATGATCAGCTTTAGGCTACATACACACTGGGCGTTTAGCCCCTGTGCATCAAATCCTGGCATTGTTGTGCGCATGGGAGGCACATGTGCAGCATCCAGCCCTACTGCCAGCAGCCTGTCACAAATCTGTAAGACCCCTTTCACACTGGGGAGCTTTGCAGGCGCTATAGTACTAAAAATAGCACCTGCAAAGCACCCTGAAAGAACCGCTCCATTCACTCCAGGGCACTCCAGGGCTTTCACGCTGGAGCGGTGCGCTGACAGGACGGTAGAAAAAGTCCTTCTCGCAGCATCTTTGGAGAGGTGAAGGAGTGGTGTGTATACCGCTCCTCTACTGCTCCTGCCCATTGAAATCAACGGGGCAGTGCGGCTATACCCCCCTGCAGCAGTTTTTACTTTTTTGCAGCAGTTAACACTTTTTTTGAGCTATAAACAGACGAAGAAGACAATATTTTTTACTTTCTGCTATAAAAAACACATCCAATTAAAACATTTTAAAAAATCTAATTTCTTCATAAATTTAGGCCAATATGTATTCTCCTACAAATATTTGGTAAAAAAAAATTGATTGGTTTGTGCAAAAGTTATAGCATCTACAAACTATGTGATATATACTGGAATTTGGGATTTATTCATTTTTTATACTAGTAATGGCGGCGATCAGCAACTTATAGCAAGACTGCAATATTCCGGAGAACAATCTGACAATAACTGACACTTTTGACACGTTTTGGGAGCCAGTTACACTAATAGAGTGATCAGTTCTAAAAATATGCACTGTCACTGTACTAATGACACTGGCTGGGAAGGGGTTAAACATTTAGGGTGATCAAAGGGTTAAATGTGTGCCTAACCAGTGTTTTTGTGTACACAGTGGTATTGCTTTAGTAAAACCAGAGAGTGCAGAAACTTTTGCAGCTCTGCAGAGAAACCAGTCGGCTTCCATGTTTTTTTTTTCGTCAAAGCTTAGTTGAACAAGCTTCAATTAAGAAGTTAGAAGCTGATTGGTTTCTCTGCAGAGCCGTGCTGAATTTTATTCCCTGCTTAGCAGGGACACAAACACCAGCACATCCCTGCTGACATGACGGAGTTCTGCTTTGTTTCCATATACAGAGCTCTGTCCACTGTGTCCCCTTGGCGATCAGCGGGTGCTGGCAGTCATTCATTGGCTGGCACCCACTGATCGGCTTTTGCTGTGACTAATCATAGTAGAAGCATTGTGCATGAGGCGTGCACGCGTGCCCCGACCTGGAAAAACAGAATCAGGTATTTCTATGTGATTCTGCACAGAGCGGCCACCCTGTAGTAGTAAAGTTACAATAGGGTGGTCGTTAACTGGTTAACATGGATTCCAATGGTCCTAATTCACACCAGTGCAGTGAGTTCCAGTGCAGATAACAATAGTAGAACGTGCTGCAATATTTCTGTATGGAATGCATCTGGAATGTGGCAAAACACATCAAAACTGCACTGGAATGCACATGTCCTCAACTGAGAACAATAGAGAAAAGAAAAATGCTCCAGAATGTATCAAAAACGTATTAAAAAAACGCACATGCAGAAACGCATACAAAATGTAGAAATTGTGGGGGGAACCAGCCCTAAGGTCACACAGGAGTTGATTTACTAAAATTGGAGAGTGCAAAAACTGCTGCAGCTCTGCATAGAAACCAATCAGCTTCTAACGTGAACAGTTTGTTCAATTAAGCTTTGATAATAAAACCTGGAAGTTGATTGGTTTTCCAGCAGAGCTGCACCAGATTTTGCGCTCTTCAGGCCGGGTTCACACTATAGCGATGCGGGAACGCCGCGAATCCGCGGCGTTTACCCGCATCGCACACCTCCCTCCGGCAGTTCACACTGCCCTATGCGGACGGCTGGGAGTGTCAATGTTATGTTAATGACACCCCCAGATCCGTCGGCATATCGCAGTGCGATCTGCCGACTCGCACAGGAATCGGATCGCATGGTGTGAACCCCCATGCGATCCGATTCTGTTGCGGACCCAAAAAAGGGTCCCGTGCGAGTTTGCTGCGGGAGCGCTGCGAATTCAGCCATACTATCTGTATGGCTGAACTCGCATCGCTACGGAGATCGGATGTGATTTGCTGTGCGAATCACATCCGGATCTCCCCCCGCAGCAGTGTGAACCGGGCCTTAGTTTTGGTAAATCATCCCCACAATTACACAGAATACAAACTGGCATTTTCCATCATTATCATTTTCTGTTCTTTGTTATGTCCATGTTATGAAAACGTATCATTTCTGTGTTTTTATTTTTATTTTATGATATTTTGTATCAAATTTCTACAAACAAGGAACCGGCTACAACTCCGGTGTCTTTGGGTGGATGTTAAAGAGGAACTGCAGTCTACTCACATAATTTGTAATAAAAACATCTTTACCATTCTGACAGTGGCGGTGCGTCCATTAAGGGCACAGGGGTGCCGCCCCCTTTCTCCAGCCACCCCCCTCTGTGTAGAATGGATAGATTTATGGTATGCATGAATCCATCCACGGCCGCTGTAGCCACCCCCTATTCATGCCCCTTTTCGAATGCCGGGCACCTGAATTACAGCAGGGGGGTTTGAAGCACCTGATTAGAGCCATAGACTCTAATAGGCTTAAAAGAAGGTGGACTACGAGCGCAAAACACTGCGCTCACAGTACACAGGTGTGCTAGCGAAGCAAATTAATATGAACTGCCTCTCAGCCAATCAGGAGGCGTGGATCTTATACCCGTCACCTGATTGGCTGAAGGCACAGGCGCTCCGATTGGACAGAACGGAAGAAGAGACGCATGGGAGGACGGAGAACCAGGGAGGACACAGGTGCCATCTCCTGACCTGCTGCATGTCCCACAGCTCGCCGCCATCACCCACCACCAGCAGGGGGTAAGTGTCTGCTGGTAAGACAGCAGGGGGGGGGGGGTTCACAGAGGCTGCATATGATGGGCACAGGCTGCATATAATGGGCACAGAGGCTACATATAATGGGCACACGCTGCATCTGATGGGCACAGGCTGCATATGATGGGCACAGAGGCTGTATGATGGGCACAGGGGGCTGCATATGATGGCCACAGGGGGCTGCATATGATGGGCACAGGCTGCATATGATGGGGACAGTGGCACATGCTGCATATGATGGGCACAGAGACTGCATATGATGGGCATATGCTGTATATGATGGGCTCAGGCGCTACAGATGATGAGCACAGGTGCTGCATATGATGGGTCACAGTGGCTACAATTGATGGGCACAGTGAGGCTGCAATTGATGTTTTTTTTCCAGTATTTTTCAGTTTGCTTGCGCTCTCCCCAAAAATATTGAGCACCAGCCGCCACTGCATTCTGAAGCTTCCCTCCAACCACTTTGCATATTATTTTATATTTTATTTTTTTATTTATTTTATATTTTATTTTATACATACTGAGATTCTGTACTTATACAGAATCTCAGCATAGCATAACAAATATGCTGCAGAAATCTCACTCCACTGAGTCTGGCTGCAACCATTTTAACTGTGGGCAGCTGAAGCTGCTGCCTGTTCACTTCCTGGATTAATGCCGCGTACACACGACCGGACTTAGGTCCGACAGACTTTCGACGGAGTTCTGACGGAGTTCTGACAGAGTTCTGACGGACTTTCCGAATGAACGGACTTGGCCACACACAATCACACCAAAGTCCGACGGATTCGAATGTGATGACGTACGACTGGACTAGAATAAGGAAGTTCATAGCCAGTAGCCAATAGCTGCCCTCGCATCGGTTTTTGTCCGTCGGACTAGCACACACACGAGCGGATTTCTCGGTAGGAACTGGGTCCGGCGGAGTTTTTTCGGAAAAATTTGAAACATGTTCCATTTCTAAAGTCTGTCAGACTTTTGCAAATCAAAAGTCCGCTGCAGCCCACACACGATCGAATAGTCTGCCGGAATCATTCCGTCAGACTTTTGATGTTGAAAAGTCCGGTCGTGTGTACGCGGCATTACACAGACACACACCACTTGCTCTGCAGCTCTCATTGGCCCTCTTATGACTCCCACCCCCTTTCTGGCAAACTCTCACAAGAGTGAAAGAGAGAGAGAGCTGTGCATGGTGTCATAAGCCTAGGCGAATGACCAGACAAGAAACAGGAAGTGGGCTGTATAAACTAGAAAAAAAAAATTACTATTCAAAGTTAAAACAACAACGGCAGAAGATTTAATAGATGGAAAGATAAAAAAATGACTGCAGGTCCACTTTAAGGCCGTATTCACACTTGAAGATTCAGAATTGCCATGATTCCAAATCGCAGAAAACACACATTGCCAGTGCGATTTTGCCAACATTGTTGTGTGACAGAATCACATCGAAATTGCATCAAAACATTCTTTTAAGGCTGGGTTCACACTGCTGCGGGGGGAGATCCGGATGTGATTCGCACCGCAAATCACATCCGATCTCCGTAGCGATGCGAGTTCAGCCATACAGATAGTATGGCTGAATTCGCATCGCTCCCGCAGCAAACTCGCACAGGACCCTTTTTTTGGTCCGCAACAGAATCGGATCGCATGGGGGTTCACACCATGCGATCCGATTCCTGTGCGAGTCGGCAGATCGCACTGCGATATGCGGACGGATCTGGGGGTGCCATTAACATATCATTGACACTCCCAGCCGTCCGCATAGGGCAGTGTGAACTGCCGGCGGGAGTAATGCGATGCGGGAAAACGCCGCGGATTTGCGGCGTTCCCGCATTGCAGCGGTGTGAACCCGGCCTAAAAGTTGTGCAAATCTTGTCGCCCAAAGAGAAACAGGAGCTTCTTTTGAGTGACAAACATGCATAGGGTAGCTCATTGAAGTGAATGGGCTTCCCCATGCGCGACACGTGAAAAATGCGTGCAAATAGCTCTTAAAAAATCTGAGAGATCTGAACGCAGACTAACACCTTGATGAGAATTATCAGGTTACAAATTCTGTCCGGATCACTAATGATCTCCCCCCGTAAATGTGGTGCCAGCATCCTCCCTTCCCCCTCTCCACTCACCACAGCCAAGCATACATGTTTATAGCACAGAAGGTTTTCATTTCAGGTCCATTCACACCAGATGCGTTGGCACATTTTGTAAGGCATGTCAGTACAAGGATGTGAATGAGAGCAGTTCACACTGGTGGGTTGCGCTGATATTCACTGGTTTGTAGTAGAAAAATTAAAGGAGAACAAGCCCCCTTGTTTTGTTTTGTTTTCTGCGCGACACCCCGCAACAATGTCAGTGCAGCACAATGCACAGAAAGAACAGCTGGCCAGCATAAGTTTGGCTCCTCTGCCAGGCCATAGACCCTTTGCATGCTTCAGGATGTCAGGAAAAATGTGCATGGTAAAATGAAAAGCAGCGTGCCAGCGCACGTGCGCCTACCTGTGGTCAGTGCATACATTGCACTGTGAATGGACTCTAAAGCCTCGTACACACGATCGGATTTTCCGATGGGAAATGTGTGATGACAGTCTGTTGGCGGAAAATACGACCGTGTGTACACTCCATCGGACAATTGTTGTCGGATTTTCGTCGGAAAAATGTTGGATAGCAGGTTTTAAAATTTTCCGCGGACTAATGTCTGTTGCCGTTTTTTACGAGCGTGCGTACACAAGTCCGTCAGACAAAAGTCCAAAATACAAACACACATGCTCGGAAGCAAGGACAAGCTAGAAGCGGTCAGTCTTGTAAATTAGCATTCATAATGGAGAATTGACATTCGTGATGCGGAAAATTATGAAATCTCCAAATGCAGCGCACAATTCTCTTCTTCTTTAATGGGATAATAATGAAGCTGCTTTGCTGGTGATACTGATGGAGTTATTGCAAAACTAGTTTTCAAAGGCTTTTTTTTTCTAGTGATATCAAGAATAATATTATTATGTTTTTTTGTTTTTTGGGCAAGTTACCACAACACCATTATCCTGCAGTTTTTAAAATCAACGCTACAATATGTTGGTGTACCTTGTCAATTTTATATTGTATTTTTTTTAAATATAACTGCTTACTCCTAAACTCTCATTTGAAGTAAAACACACAGCCAAGTATTATTCTACACAATGTGTTATTGTGCATTAAAAAAAGAAAACAAATAAAATTAGACATGCTATCTGCCAATAGAACTTAAGGCTCGGTTCACACCAGACACGGCACGACTTGCCGCGCCGCGACCTGCCGCGACCTCAGCGGCGACTTGCAAAATGACTTCTGTATAGAAGTCAATGCAAGTCGCCCGAGGTCGCCGCAAAAGTAGTACAGGAACCTTTTTTCTAAGTCAGAGCGACTCGAGTCGCTCCTACTAGAACGGTTCCGTAGTACAGAACGGGGGCGACTTGTCAGGTCACGGCGCGGCAAGTCGTGCCGCGTCTGGTGTGAACCGAGCCTAACCAAAAAGGGCATTCTATACATCCAAAAATATAGAAAATATACCAAATGAAATCATTATTCAACCAAAAAAATAATGTCAAAGCAATAACTCCAAGGCCAATAATAAATAACAGGTTATCTCCTCCGATTCCACAACATGTCTGGTTGACGAATGGCCATTCAGAAACTAACTGAAAAGCGCAAAATGAAAAGTGCGAATCAACACTCACCAAACTTCTACTAACGCAAAATTAACAGAAGGAGCCCAAAGGGTGGCGCTAAAGAGCTTAAAAAACACGTAGTACATCTAGTACGTTCGGGATTGTTGGCCAACAATTGTGTGACATGTGTATGCAAAAGTCAGCGGTTTTGTTGGCCAACAATCCGATCATGTGTACGAGGCTTTAGCCTGACAAAAGTTGGAGGACTGTGTGTCTCACCAGCCCTAAGGGCCAGCTCATGCCAGGCCGGGGTGCATTCTGTGTGCGTTTCTCGTGCCACATTCAAAACGCACTGCCTTTGTGATCTGCATGTGAGTGCCAATTGTATTGTTACCGGTACCCCAAACACACATTGCAAATGCAGTTTGGTGCAGTGCATTTTTAAAAGTGATTCAAACACTACTTTTTGCACTGTCCGGTGCATTATACAGCCTGTACGTATGAATTGGCTGTTAAAATACATCGCACAGGAATTGCATGGAAACTGCATGGGAAGGAGCGCGTTCCCATGCGATTCTGCTGTGAGCCCTGCTACATGCATTATTTTATATCAGATGTTAAAGTCTGCAAATTTACTTGCAAAACATTATTGGAAAAAAGTCAACCAAAGTCCAAAGTGATCATTGTGGGATCAGGCGAAGTTCACAGGTAACATCTGGGGTGCGTTGCCTTAACGCATGTGCGCAAAACTACGCATTAGGGTGTGCTGCAATAGGCAACTCATTCCAAATGAAGGGAGTGACAACGCACCTCAAACACTCCAGAACACGGACCTGTGCCTTTTCTGTACAGCAAGTTAAAGTGATTGTAAACGATCACCTTGCAAAACAACCCACTCGGTTTAAAACAGAAATTAAAGGCAAAACATTTTTTTGTATAGATTTAAATAGAAAACAATATAAATACCCTTTCCCCGTTTTTATAAGTGATCACATTCCCTCTGTTCTCAGCTGCATAAGAGCTGGGGAAGGAGAAACAGCAGCACAC
Organism: Lithobates pipiens; assembly: GCF_037356315.1. Lineage (NCBI taxonomy): Eukaryota > Metazoa > Chordata > Amphibia > Anura > Ranidae > Lithobates > Lithobates pipiens. The sequence continues at coordinate 73,507,910 of NW_027507764.1, forward strand.
AGAACTCTCCAGTGAATGGCTATGTGTGTGTGTGTGTGGGGGGGGGGGGGGGGGGGGGAGACAAGTCTCTGATCATTGGAGGAGAGCAGGCTGAGTTCCCAGCATAACCAGAAGACTGACCACGCTGTTCTTTCTTATGATTAGTGTGGTCAGTTTTTAATAGAAAAGCAGAGGGACTAGTAGGAACACCAGGGATTTCATACAAAGGAAGCAATACAAAGAGAACAGAAGACTTCTCCATACAAGTACATAGTACAGCAAGTAGATATTAAGAATATGAAGTGTTTAATGTGTTGCCTGCCTCGTTCCCCATAGGTGGCATATTGATTATAAATCAATTATTCTTAACTCTAAGTCGAGATCAATTTGAAAACAAATCAATTATTCATCAACGTGTAAATGGCAACCATAGTGCTGGCCATACATGTAATGATCTGATCCAATGAATATGGAAAATATGAACGGCTCTGTGACCTATTGAAAAGACACATGGGGTGTCAGCGATCGCTTAAGAGTAAAACTGATGGATTTCATTTGTTAAGTGAACTTGATTGTATTTCCAATTAGACAGTAAATCTATCAATAATACGATCACATATGACATCATTCCATGTATTACCACCACTGGTCTCCATACACAGAACAATGATACATACAATTATATTGCGGATAGATTTAGCCCTGCGATTTGTCATGCAATTTGACAGTCCCAGATCGCATGACAAAACAGCACCCCATTTGCAGCAATGGAACCAATCAAAACAATGCGACTCAAGTCACAGCAACTTTGAAAAAGGTTCCTGCAGTACTTTTCTGAGATTTCATTACAACTTGCATGGACTTCTGTTTAATGAAGTAGCAGACCGCAATGAAATCGCACATCACAATCGCACTGATCCGCGGCACTGCACTGAAGGAGCTGCCATTTCACAGGTGTGCCCCGGGGCTTTACTGTCAGATTGGAAATAGAATTGGAAGATTGAAAAGACTGTTCAATGCAACATAGGCCCCTTTCACACCAGGGGACCGATTGGGTTGGCCTGTCCATTTTTCAGGGGGACCCGATCAGACCACCCATTGTTCTCTATGGGGCAGCGGATGTCAGGGGACATGTGTCTTCTGTCACCCACCGGTCCAATCGGGTCCGAGACACTAAAAGCAGACGAATGGGGGTCCGTTCACCATCCGCCAGGTGGATTGAATGACAATCGGATGAAAACGGACAGGCAGTCCATTTCCATGTGACCGCCCCATAGAGAGCAGTGGGCTGTGTCTGTGTCTGCTCTGCATAGTGGAGAGAACACGGGCCTGTCATCTGCCTGCTAAGAGGTGATCAGCAGAGAGATCCTCCAATGAGCAGGTGGATCCACTAACTTTCACACGGAGCCTGATCATTGGAAGATCTCTCCGCTGATCACCGCTGAGCCGGCAGATGACAGGTCCATGTCCTCTCCACTATGCAGAGCAGACACAGACACAGCCCACTGCTCTCTATGGGGCAGTCACATGGAAATGGATTGCCGTGTCCGTTTCCATCCAATTGTCATTCAATCCGTCTGCAAAGGTGTTGCATCGGTGTGCAGCCGTCCAGGACTCTCTCTTGCTTCACTGCTCGGGCGGTCAGATGTAAATGGACTGCCTGTGTCTTCATCCGATCATCATCCAATCCGATCGACGTGACAAACATATCCCCACACGTCTGTTTTTAGTGGACCGGGTGATATCCGCCACCCCATAGAGAACAATGGGTCGTCTGATTGGGTCCACCTGAAAAATGGACAGGCAGACCCGATCGCACCGCGATCATATTGAATAATCGACTTTCCTACAATCTGACTGAAGGATATCTGAACAGAATCGGAGAATATGATTGGATCCTATGAAGTATGAAAGGACGCAGGCCGTGCCATCGATGGATTTCTAACAAAACTGATCGATTTCTTTGAAATATGTGATCAATAATTGTATGTTATATCAAACAATCCATTCAATCTTCTGATTGTATTTCTAATCAGTAAATCTGTCTACAATACGATCAGATATAAAATTGGTCCATGGGTGACCACCAATGATTTTATTGATGATGTTTTTGATAGCTTCACTGGCTGATTGGAAATACGACTGAATGATCGTTCGATGTGCTATACGCTTAACAATCATATTGAATTTCGATTGTTTTTTAATTATAACCAATCATAAGAATAATACATGTAACGATCTGATCGAATGGTTCTTCACAGAATCAGACAATGTGATTACATCTATGAATTATCAAAAAGACACATACTGTGTGATCAATCCCATTTTGCGCAAAACTGATCGATTTTATCAAAATGATTCGGATCGATCTCGACAGAAGATCCAAACATAGGACAGTAGAGAGATTGATATGATTGTTTAATTGTGACCATACACTGAATGATTTTATACATCGAATCGATGATCAATTTACTCTCTGGCAGAAAAATATGACTGGAAGATTGACAAGATCGTTCGATGCGCCAAATGCTTATTGATCATATTGACATTCTGGTGATAGGATTATCCACCAGGACTATCTTAAGTTAATTGATTGGTATTATATACAATTGTATTATTGATCAATTTACAGTTTGGGAAAAATAATATGATTGGAAGATCGAAAAGATTGTCCTATGCCCCATACATTTAATGATCATATTGAATGATCTTCATAGGATTATCCTTCAGAACCAATCAGGATCAGTTTTATATACTGTGTATTATCGATCAATCTGGGAAAAAAATATATATAATTTGAAGATCAATACAAAAGTTCGATGTGTAATACAATCATATTGAATGATCTACATTTCTATGATTGGATTATCAATCTGATCAGAATAACTTCAATTCAATTGATTGGATTTATATACAATTTTATTTTTGACCAATTTACTGTCTGGAGTAAAAAATATGATCAGAATTCCGATAAGTTTATTATACACACCATACTCAGAACAATCATATTGATTGATCTACTTTCCTACAAATAAGGACCAATCAGAATAATTTCAATCAAGATTGGATGTATATAAAATCATATTATTGATCCATTTACTGTCTGGGAGAAAAAAACTGTTGGAAGATCAAAATATTGTATCTATCATATTGAATGATCTGCTTTCATGTGATTAGATTATCCATCAGGACTGATCAGAATAATTTCAATTCAATTGATCAGTTTTATATGCAATCGTATTATTGATAAATTTACTGTCGGGAGGAAAAAATGTGATTGTTTGATCGATAAGATCATTCAGTGCACCATACACATAACAATCATATTTGATTGTTTTACAGTCCCTCAATTGGATCATCCATCAGGACTGATCAGAATAACTTCAATTCAATGGATTGGCTTTATATACAATTGTATTATTGATCAATTTACTGTCTGGGGGAAAACATACGATCGGATGATCAAAATAAATTATTTGATGTGTCATACACCTAACAATCAGATCGAACGATCTACATTCCTATGATTGGATTTAGCCATCAGAGCCAATCAGAATAACTTCAAATAAATCAGTTGAATTTATATACAATATTATTATTGATCAGTTTACTGTCTGGGAGCAAAAAATATGATTGGAAGATCAATAGGATTGATGCCTCCCATACACACAGGACTGTATCGAATGATCGCTGTTCCTACGATTGAATTTCTGTCACCATACACATAACAATCATATTGATTGATCTACAGTCCTACAGTTGGATTATCCATCAGAAGTGATCAGAATATCTTCAATTCAATTGATTGGCTTCATATACAATAGTATTATTGATCAATTTTCTGTCTGGTAGAAAACATACGATCAGACGATCAAAAAAATCGTTTGACGTGTCATACACCTAACAATCAGATCGAATGATCTACACTCCTATGATTGGATTATTTATCAGGACAAATCAGAATAACTCAATAAATCAATCAGAATTATAAACAATATTCTCATTGATCATTTTACTGTCTGGGAGAAAGAAATATGATTGGACGATCGATAAGATCAATTGATGCACCATGCACATAACGATCATATTGATTGATCTACTTTCCCGCAACTGGACACCACTGGGACTGATCGGAAATATCTTCAAATTGATCGGATTTATATACAATCATATTATTGATCAAATGATCTACATTTCAACAATCTCATTTTTTTTCCCCATCAAAACCAATTGGAATAATTTTAGACAGATTTACATACAATCCTATTGTTGATGAATTTACTATCTGGGAAAAAAGGAAGATCGATAAGATCCATGCCCCCGAATGATCTCCGCTCCTATACGATTGCATTTTCCATTGTGATCAATCAGAATAGTTTCAATGAAATTGATCCGTTTTATATACAATTGTTTTATTGATCAATTTACTGTCCAGGAGCAAAAAATATGATCATAAGACCAATGCCTCCATACACTCAGTGACCGAATCCAATGATCTCCGCTCCTGCGATTTAACTTTCCATCAATACTGATCAGAATAGTTTCCATGAAACTGATCAGTTTTATATACAATTGTTTTATTGATCAGTTTACTGTCTGGGAGCAAAAAATATGATCAAAAGATCGATAAGATCGATGCCCCCATACACTCAGTGATCGCATTGAATGAGCTCCGTTTCTACGACTGAATTTTCCATCAGGACTGATCAGAAGAGTTTGAATGAAATTGATCAGTTTTATATACAATTGTTTTATTGATCAGTTTACTATCTGAGAGCAAGAAATATGATCATAAGATCGATGCCCCCATACACTCAGGGACCGTTTTGAATGTCCTCCGTTCCTATACGATTGCATTTTCCCTGGTAATCAATCAGAATAATTTCAATTAAATTAATCAGTTTTATATACAATTTTTTTTTTTTTTTTTATTGATCAATTTACTGTCTGGGAGCAAAAAACAGATGATCGATAAAATCGATGCCTCCCCATACAGTGACTGTATTGAATCATCTCCGTTTCTACTATTTAATTTTCCGTCAATACTGATCAGAATAGTGTCAATGAAATTGATCGCTTTTGCTGGAAATCGATCCGTTTTTTGGATAATCTATAGATGTGATGATCTGATCGGTGAAGAATTGTTTGGATCGGAGTATGGAAGCTTTCTCGGGAAGAACTGTATCTCCGGGGTTGAGTTTCTGGAATAGGAAGGCAAGCAGCACACATGATAGCGCCAACCTAGGCTGGGGCGAGGTACAGGCGATGTGATGTTTGGGTGATCCCCCCTCCCCCATCCCCGTACCTGTACCGGGGGGCCTCTCCTATGGCCAGCCAGACGGTGATGAGGACGAGCAGCAGGCTGGTGCCCAGGAGGATGAGTCCGCTCCTCCGCATGGTCTCCGCTCAGCCCGGTCCTCCTCCTCCTCCGCCGCCCTCTGCCCACCTGTCTCCGGAGCACAGACAGCCTGTGTCTGCCCGACCATCCTCCGCCCACCCCGGCCGGTCCTCCTCCTCCCCCTCCCGGGGACACGGACCACCTTCCTCCGGTGCCATCATCCGGGAGGAGGAGGGGGAGGAGGGGGCTGTACATCAATTCATCACCGCCACCGACCGAGTACCACCCCCCCTACTATTCTACATATACCGCTACCTGCCGCATACATCCCCCATTCATATGCAAATTCCGACTTTCTGCTAAAAGTCAGTATGCAAATCAGTTCTGGGTGTGGCTACTAATTAAACAGATTGGACTAGACGCGTTTTGTAGATTCTCCCAACCAGTGCTGCTGGGACAAGGTCTTCTATAGCCCAGGGCGAACATGCCAAAACTGCCCCCCCCCCCCAGATGGATGAGCATGGCCAGGAATAAACCACCCCCCCCCCCCCCAGATGTATGAGCATGGTCAGCAACCCCCCCCCCATGTATGAGCATGGTCAGCAACCCCCCCCCCCCCAAAAAAAATGAGCATACTTATCCTCTAAGCATAAATTCCCACTCCTTCCAGTACAAATCTCCCCCCCCCCTAAAAAAAATCACCTCTCTTAGTACAAATCCTCTACCCTTCACATCCCTCAAATGTCCTCTCTGAGTACACATCTTCCCCCCCACTTCAAAGCCCCTTCTTATCACAACCCCCCCCCCCCCATCTCCTACCTAGCTCAAAACCTCTCCCCCCAGAAAAAATTCCCCTCCTAGCAAAAAAAATTACTATTAGCACAACCCCCCCCCCCCCCCACAAAAACCTATTTCACATTCTAGCACAGTTCACCCCCCCCCCCCCCCCCAACGCCTTCTACCACCATATCATCTCTTCTGGCACACCACCCCCCCCCCCCCCACAAAAAAAATATTTCACCTCCTAGCACAGTTTCACCCCCCCCCCCCACGCCTTCTACCACCATATCACCTCTTCTGGCACACCACCCCCCCCCACAAAAAATATTTCACCTCCTAGCACAGTTTCACCCCCCCTCCCACGCCTTCTACCACCATATCACCTCTTCTGGCACACCACCCCCCCCCCCCACAAAAAATATTTCACCTCCTAGCACAGTTTCACCCCCCTCCCACGCCTTCTACCACCATATCACCTCTTCTGGCACCCCCCCCCACAAAAAAACTATTTCACCTCCTAGTACAGTTCACCCCACCCCCTCCCTTCTACCACCCTATCACCTCTTCTGGCACAACGCCCCCCCCCCCCCACAAAGCCAACACAAAGCCCCCTAAATCACCACTCCCAGCACACAGCCCCAAATTTCCCCTCCTACAACAATTCTTACCCCCTGCTGCCTCCCATATCCCCCCCCAATCTTCTCATGCCCCCCCACCTAACATGATATCACAGTACCCAGGGCAGCCACCCCTCCTCCCCACTCCTTCTCCCGACTCTGCTCCCAGCTGATACCACAACATGCATAGCCCTGGGCACTGTGGTATCATGTGAGGCTGGGGGGGGGGGGTTACCACAAGGAGATTGGGTGGGGGCGAGGGGATTTGAGTCGAGAAGACAAATTTGGGGAGCGGCAGTGGGTAAGAATTGTTCTGGGAGGGCAAATTTGGGGAGGTGTGCTAGGAGTGGTGACTTGGGGGGATATGTGTAGAGAGGAGGGATGAGGGGAGAGGATTTGTTCTAGGAGGGGGAATTGGGGGGAGGGGGGGGGGGGTTACTATAAAAGTAATATGGTAGAGAGGGGAAATGTTTTTTTTTTGGGGAGTGTGAGTGCTAGTAGGAAAATTGTGGGTATTTGTGCTAGGAGGGGAATTTGTGCTAGCATGGGGTATTGGGGGAGGGGAATGTGTGCTGGAAGGGGGGGATTTGGAGTGGGGGGGTTTGAGGGGTAGAGTCAGTGGCGGTGCATCCATTAAGGGCACATGGGCGCCGCCCCCTCTCTCCAGCCACCCCCCCTCTATGACTAATGGATAGATTCATGCATTGCATGAATCTATCCATGGCCGCCGCCGCCACCCCGTATTCAGGCGTCCGGCCCCTTTTCGGACTCCAGGCACCTGAATTACAGCGGCGGGGGTGTATTTTTGAAGCACCTGATTAGAGCCATAAAAAAGTTTTCAAAAAAGGGGAACTTGGAGCATAAAGCATCATCGCTCAGACTCCACCCAGGTGTGTTAGAAAAGCAAATGAGTATTCGCTTTTCTAACACTGAACCGCCTCTCCACCAATCAGGTAGTGCGGCTCTGATACCTGTCACCTGATTGGCTGAAAGGACAGGCACCATGATTGGACGCATTTCAGGAGGAAGGGAGGAGACGCATGGAAGACACAGCTTGCCGCTGCAAGCTCCCACAGCTCGCCGCTGTCACCCGCTGCCTGACCCGCCACTGAGAAGGTAAGTGGCGAGCAGATGGCAAACGGGGGGGACACAGTGGCAACTTTTGATGGGCACGGTGGCGGCATTTGATAAGCACAGTGGCAGCATTTGATGGGGCACAATGGCAGCTTTTGTTGGGCACAGTGGCTGTATTTGATGGGCACAGTGGCAGCATTTGATGGGGCACAGTGGCAGCATCTGATGGGCACAGTGGCAGCATTTGATGGGGCACAGTGACAGCATTTGATGGGCACAGTGGCTGCATTTGATGGGCACAGTGGCGGCATTTGATGGCACAGTGGTTATATTTGATGGGCACAGTGGCTGAAATTGATGGGCACAGTGGCTGCAATTGATGACACAGTGACTGCATTTGAAGGGACACAGTGGTGGCTTTTGTTGGGCACAGTGGTGGCATTTGATGGGCACAGTGGCTGCATTTGATGGGAACAGTGGTGGCATTTGATGGCCCCGTGGTGGCATTTGATGGTACAGTGGCTACATTTGATGGGCACAGTGGCTGCAATTGATGGCACAGTGGCTGCATTTGATGGACACAGTGACTGCGTTTGATGGGGACAGTGGCTAGATTTGATGGGCACAGTGGGTGCTTTTGATGGCACAGTGGTTGCCTTTGATGGCACAGTGGCTGCGTTTGAAGGCACAATAGCTGCATTTGATGGGCACAGTGACGGGTTTTGTTGCGCACAATGGCGGTATTTGATGGGCACGGTGGCAGCATTTGATGGGGCACAGTGGCAGCATTTGATGGGCACAGTAGCTGCATTTGATGGGCACAGTGGCGGCATTTGATGGCACAGTGGTTATATTTGATGGGCACAGTGGCTGCAATTGATGGCACAGTGGCTGCATTTGAAGGTACACAGTGGCAGCTTTTGTTGGGCACAGTGGTGGCATTTGATGGGCACAGTGGCTACATTTGATGGGCACAGTGGCAGCATTTGATGGGGCACAATGGCAGCATTTGATGGGTACAGTGGCTGCATTTGATGGGAACAGTGGTGACATTTGATGCCACCGTGGCATTTGATGGCACAGTGGTTGCAATTGATGGCACAGTGGCTGCATTTGATGGGCACAGTGACTGCGTTTGATGGGCACAGTGGCTACATTTGATGTAATGGGCACAGTGGTGCTTTTGACTGCACAGTGGCTGCGTTTGAAGACACAATAGCTGCAATTGATGGGCACAGTGAGGCTGCAATTGATGGGTTTTTTTCAGAATTTTTCAGTTTATTTGCGCCCCCTCCCCAGCTGCTACTGGTTAGAGCAATTGTACTAGGAGGGGGGATTTTATTTGGGGGGGGGGGTTGGGGAGAGAGAGGATTTGAGCCGGGAGGGGGTATTTCAGCATGGGGTGAATTTGTACCGGAGGAGGGAAAATGTATGCTTAGGGAGTGAGCATGCAGATTAGTGCTCAATTGTTTTTTGTTTTTTTTTTGGGGGGGGGGGAGTGGATTTTCACTGACAGATAATGCTCAGAAATCTTGGGAGTGGGGGGGGAGGGGTAATTTGGCATGTTCACCCTGGGCTCTGGGTGCTCTTGCCGGGCACTGCACCTGCTTGCTCCAGATATGCACAAAAAAAACGGAGTCACGCTTGCAGTGCCAAAAACACTCAAACATGCCTAAATGCCCCTAAACGCATTTAAACACATGTTAACACTAAGCGAGTTTAGTACTTGAGCATTAATTTCAATGGCCCGAATAAATTAATATTTTGGAAAATGAAATGAATGAACGCCCAAGCGCCTGAAGCAACTAAACACACTGAAACTGTATTGCAGCGGGATCTGCTGTTCCCAGTGATCTCTGTTGTGTTCCAGTGAGCCCATCCCCCCTACAGTTAGAACACACCTAGGGAACACACGTAACCCCTTGATTGCCCCCTAGTGTTAACCCCTTTTTGCCAATGTAATTTTTACATTGATTAGTGCATTTTTATTTTTTTAGCACTGATCAATGTAATGTCACTGGTCCCCAAAAAGTGTCATTTGGGGTCAGATTTGTTCGCCACAATGACGTAATCCCGCTAAAAATTGCAGATCGTCGTCATTACAAGTAAAAACAATAATAATAATAATAAAAAAAAAAGTTCCTAAACCTATCCCATAGTTTTTAGACATGATAACTTTTGCGCAAACCAATCAATATATGCCTTTTGCGATTTTTTTACCAAAAATATGTAGAAGAATATACATCGGCCTAAACTGATGAATAAGTGTGTTTTTTTATATATATTTTTTGGATATGTATTATAGGAAAAAGTTTTTATTTTTTTTCAAAATTGTCTCTCTTTGTTTGTTTATAGCGCAAAAAAGGAAAAAACGCAGAGGTGATCAAATTCCACCAAAAGAAAGCTCTATTTGTGGGGAAAAAAAGGACGTTGGGGTGCAACATTGCAATTGTCAGCTAAAATGGCCTGGTCATTAAGGGGGCAAGTCCTTCTGGGGCTGAAGTGGTCAATGAATTAAAAACAAAACTTAGCAGTAAAGTTAGCCCAATCTTGATGATTTTACTCCGCGAGAGTCGCAATCTTTATTCTTAGCAAAATAAATTGTGATTCTCGGTCATGTAACACTGTACCTAAATTACATTTTTATCATTTTTTCCCCCACAAATAGAGCTTTCTTTTGGTGGTATTTGATCACCTCTGCGGTTTTTATTTTTTGTTAACAAAATTGAAAAAGACAGAATAAAAAAAAATGTTTTATATTTTTTAATATTTTGTTATAAAATTTTGCAAACAGGTAATTTTTCTCCTTCATTGATGTACGCTGATGAGGCAGCAGTGATGGGCACCGATGGGTGGCAGTGATGGGCACTGATGGGTGGCAGTAATGGGCACTGATTGCTTATACTAATAGGCAGCACTGCTAGGTGGCACTAATTGGCACCGCTGGTGGACATTGATAGGTGGCACTTGTGGGCATTGATAGGTGGCACTCATTGGCATTGATAGGTGGCACTGGTGGGCACTGTGGGCACTGGCAGGTGACAATGGCAGGTGGCACTGGCAGGGGGTACTGAATGGCACAGAGGCGGCAGATGTGCCTCCTTCCTCTTCGGGACTGATGTCCCTTTAACATAAGCCGGTGATCGGATTTTTTTTCTTCTCACGCTGTCAGTGTGAGGAGAAAAAAAAAGGATCACAAGCTTTTGTGTACATCATGTGATCAGCTGTCATTGGCTGACCGCTGATCACATGGTAAGGATCGGTGATCAGCCCAGTCTCAGTGACTCGGTGATCACAGCGCGCTCCTCGCGCGCCTTGCAGGGCGCACGAGGGGAGCGTGAAGAAGGGAAAACGTCTTATGACGGCCCGGAAATTGAGGTCCGCGCTGTAGCCGTCATTCGGCTATGGCCCAGACCTCAAGTGGTTAAAAAAGAAGAGAATTGTGCGCTGCATTTGGAGATTTCATAATTTGCCACGCCACGAATGTTAATTCTCCATTACGAACTCTAGTTTACAAGACCCAAAGCTTCTGCTTCTGAGCATGCGTGTTTGTACTTTGGACTTTTGTCTGACAGACTTGTGTACACACGATCGAAAAGTTCGACAACACACATTTGTTGGTGGAAATTTGAGAACCTGCTAGCCAACATTTGATGGCAGAAAGTCCAACAATAATTGTCCGATGGAGCATACACACGGTCAGACTTTCCGCCAACAAGCTCACAGCCAACATTTCCCGTCAGAAAGTCCCATCCTGTGTACGAGGCATAACAGTTATATAAACACTTTTCTCCTGGCCAGCTTTAAAAAATGCACCTGAGCCGCATTTTTACAAATGTGTCTAAGTGCATTCAGCGCTTGGGGTTTATTTATTTAATTGGCTAGAACATTGATTTATTGTGGCCATAGAACTGAAAAAACGCTCAAGTGCTAAACGCATCTGGCGCTTAGTCACGCTTAACCTCTTGCCATTTACTGTGGAGCGGCAGCTCCTCTGCGCAGAATCACATACAGGTACGTTATTCTGCACTTTCAGGTCTGCGGCATGCACGAACGCCGCTGACGACCCACTCCCACTGTGATTGGACACAGCTGGAGCCAATCAGCGGATCCAGCAGAACCGAAGTCCGCTGGGACCCGCCAATCATTCCCGACAGAGGCAGAATGGCGGTTTGTCTATGTAAACAAGGCCGATCACCATTCTGTTAGTGGGGAAGACAGAGAAGATGTGTTTCTGCTAAGCAGGGACACTGATCTGTGTCTTCTCACAGTTAAAGCAGCCCCCCCCCAGTTACCAGGCATTCTCTAGGAACACATTTAACCCTTTGATCGCCCCTGATCTGAACCCCTTCCCTGCCAGTGTCATTAGTACAGTGACAGTGCTTTTTTTTAAGCACTGATCACTGTATTAGCTCTGGTTCACATTGGAGTGATTTAGCATGCGATTTGACATGTCAAATCACATTGCAAATCAGCAGCAATTGCCGATTCCGAAACGGCGGATTCTCAAAAGTAGTTTCTGTACTACTTTTGGCGACTTCAGGGTGCGATTTCCATTGACATCTGTGCAGCAATCAGCACAGATCTCTCTGAAATTGCCCCTGAAGTCGAGACTGACATGTGGGAATGAAATAGTGCCAGTTCAGCAGAACTCACACAATTTCATTCCCACTGTCAGTGTGAACCAGGGCTTAGTGTCACTGGTTCAAAAAAGTGTCAAAAGTGTCACTTAGAGTCCGATTCGTCTGCTGCAATGTCACAGGTCCACTTTAAGTCATTGATCGCCACCATTACTAGTAAAAAATATATGAAATAAATAAAAATTCCATAAAAATATCCTATAGACTTAGACGCTATAACTTTTGTACAAACCAATCAAAATATACGCTTATTGGGATTTTGTTTGCCAAAAATATGTAGCAGAATGTATATTGGCCTAAATGTATGCAGAAAGTCGATTTTTTACATTTTTTTTATTGGATATGTTTTAGCAGGAAGTAAAAAAAAATATTTTTTTAACAAAAGTACGTAGAAGAATATATATCAGCCTAAACTGATGAATAAATGTGTTTTTTTAATATATATTTTAATATATATTTTTTTGGATATGTATTATAGCAAAAAGTAAAAAATGTTTTGTTTTGTTTTGTTTTCAAAACTGCAGAGGTGATCAAATACCACCAAAAGAAATCTCTATATGTGGGGAATAAAAGGAGATCAGTTTTATTTGGGTATAGCGTCGCACAACCGCGCAATTGTCAGGTAAAGTAACACAGTGCTGTATCGCAAAAAATGGGCTGGTCATGAAGGGCATTTTTTTATTTTTTTTTGCTCAAAAGCTTCTCTCTTGAATGTGACTTTGGTGTTTTTTTCTGCCTCTAAACTCCTGTAAATGGTTATCATGTGCATGGACACATAAGGGGTTATTTACTAAAGGAAAATCCACTTTGCAATGAAAGTGCACTTGGCAGTGCAGTTGCTGTAGATCCGATGGGGACATGCAAGGAACATAAAAAACAGCATTTTAGCATGATTGGATGATAAAATCAGCAGAGCTTCCCCTCATTTCAAATCTACCCCTTAGATTTACAGCGACTGCACTTCCAAGTGCACTTGCAGTGCAAAGTGGATTTGCCTTTCGTAAATAACCCCCATAGGCTAACATGGAGGGGCGTTTAATGCCCATCAAATGCCCGTAAAAGCCGTATTTTTTAGCTGAAGTGTGCATGAGGCCTTATACTGCGCTGGTCTGGGTCATGATGGTACGCATTATTCTACCGCCTCCCCGCACTATTAATAAGTCTATGTGCAGTAAAAAAGCAGAAAGGAATTTCTCCCGCCGGGGGATCTGCTCTGCCTGCAGCTGTCTCTTCCTAACACTGACTGGCAGTGATCAAAGCCCAGGACAGCAATACAAAGCTTCCTCTGCCTCTCACCGGCCTCCCTCTAAACATTGGTGGTGGTCACATTTATGGCTTAACAATAGGATTCAAGTCACACCATAAAAACAAGCTGTCTTCAGGTATATGACTTGGTATTTACATGCTAAACTCCGATAAAGTGCAAGAATTAGCCAGAGCCATTAACCACTTCATGACCAGAAGTTTTATCCCATCCAGTTTTTTTTTTTTTTTAGACATACATACATTAGCTTAGTATTAAACGTAAAAGCAAACATTTATTATATTGCATCTTACCAATTCTTAGATGTGATGGCTGCATTTGTTTTATTTTTTTATTTTTTTAGGCTGTATTTCTTTTATTTTCACCTGGTGCTCCTGCTAGCAAGTCTGTTGTTTTTCATTAGAACAAGTGGCCCCGAATATGTAGCAGAGGGTTGAGACAAATCATTTACCACTGACAGGGGTGCTTATCATGATCAGCTTTTATTTAGTGATGTAAAACCTTTATCCCAAAAGGAGCAAAACTGTTGCTGTAACTGATTATAAAGTACAGGCATATCCCACTTTTAAGTACACAATGGGGTTTATTAACTAAAGCTGGAAAGTGCAAAATCCGGCTCACTTCTGCATAGAAACCAATGAGCTTCTAACCCCAGCTTGTTCAATTAAGCTTTGGTAATAAAACATGGAAGCTCATTGGTTTCTATGTGGAAGGGAGCCTGATTTTTCACTTTCCAGCTTTAGTAAATAAACTCCATTGTGTACTTAAAGCGGGAGTCCACCGGGACTCCGCGTTTTTTTTTTTTTTTTTAAAAGCCAGCAGCTACAAATACTGCAGCTGCTGACTTTTAAATAGTGACACTTACCTGTCCAGCGCGCCCGCGATGTCGGCACCCGAAGCCGATCGCTCGCTCGGCTGCCGGGTCCCGCCGCCATCTTGGGTATGGGAATCAGGAAATGGAGCCTTTCGGCTTCATTTCCCGGTTCCCTACTGCGCATGCGCGAGCCGCGCGGCGCAATCCGGACGGTCCCCGCTGCCTCTGGGAGCTGTGTGTTTCCCAGCAGGCAGCGGGGCACTTGCTGAAGGGGGCGGGCGCTTGCGGAACGGGGGCGTAACCTACGCTCGTTCCGCAGAGAGCTAGCCCGGAAGTGGGTGCAGTTACCTGGATTATCCAGGTAACTGCACCCCCCTCCCCCCTGAAAGGTGCCGATTGTGGCGCCGGAGGGGGGGGGATTCCGATGAGCGGAGGTCCATTTTAGGGTGGACCTCCGCTTTAAAAGTGGGGTATGCCTGTATTCGCTGGAGTTTGGCTTCAATTTGTTAGTGTAGGTCAGAGTTATTGAATTAAAATTCATGGAGATCTGGTCAGTAAAATTTTCTTTATTAAAACCAATAGTCTCAAACTTCTTTCCAGACCGAGATCCAGAAGCTCCGGCTCCGCTGTTGACCAGAGGTAACGGGGAATATGAGGTCGAAGTCATCCTGGACTGCAAAAAGCGGGGAGGTCAGACCCAGTTCTTCATTAAATGGAAGGTCTACAGTGCAGAGGATAATTCCTGGGAACCATCCTCTAATGTCCATGCTCCATGGTTGGTGCAAGCCTACCTTCGACTTCATCCTGAAAAACAGATTCTAGTGGGCATCCGGAGGCTGCCCCTAAGGGGTTGCAATGTCAGGGAATCCCTGTGAGACGCCTGGTGCACAAATATGCACATGGTATTTCCTGCAAAAAAGCTAACAGGCACCAGAAGGGCATGGGTAGAGGTAATCAGGGCACTGATCATTAGTGCCCTGATTATCAATGTAGCCCCAGCAGTGCCCAGCAGTGACACCAATCAATGCCCAGTGATCTCCAGCTGTTTCCTGTGTCCTGCGTTTATCCTGTGTGATTTCCTTGTTTCTAGCTCCTGACCTGATCTTGGATTCTGCTTCTGATCTGTCATTTAATTCCTGACCCGGCTCCGTTCCTGACTTTGCTCATGATTTGGTACCTCGCTGCGTGCCTGTTTGCGACCCTGGCTTTTTCTATGACCACACTTCTGTCTCTGATCCTGGCTTCCTGTCCTGCTCAAGTGCCTATTCGGCTGTCTGGTGTACCACTCAGTATTCCTGACTCAAGTCTGCTAAGAGCCCTGACAAGCTGCATATCCTGAACCAACAACGTGAGCAGAGTGCCCCTTTAACCTGGTCTAGATTTCTGAACACTACTAATGTTCCTGATCCATCAGTTCACCAGTCTCCTTGGAATCGCATCTCCTGCTGCAAATTCTTCCATCAACTTCCACAGGCACTCATGCTTCTCCTGTCCCTCGGTACCATCTGTTCCACCTTCAGTGAGGCCCAGGCTGGAGATACAAGAGAGGCCAACCTCATCATTTCAGTCTCCTATCAGGTATGGGACACTGGCACTGCGCACACTAACACTACCTTCCTCAGAGCTGCTTGTTAGATTTTCCATCTGATGTTTTCGTAATGGAATTACCGCCCAAGGCTGAAGCATATAAGTTACAAGCGTGTATGTTTTACATGTTTCTGAGTATCCATTTGTTATTTGGTATCTAATACATTGTATGGCGGTGATGCAAGAGGAGTTGCGTCCTTTTGTGTGTGTTTTTGCAGCACTAGAGTAATCAATGAGCCCATACACACAGTTGGGTTTACATGCGGGGAAAAAAAAAGGACACAGCTGCATCCAGGACCACAGAGATCTGCAGATTTTACGTGTGTATGCACATAGACATGAATAAACACATGCATGCATATATGAATAAGCCATTAGAAAAATGCTGCACATATAAGCGCTGTACGTGTCTAAACATGATGACTTTACCATGTATTTTATGCAGGATCTTCTGCTAGCGCCGCCAGCAAGAACCTGCATTCCGTGCAGAAAACACACATATGCCCGTGTGAATGAGGACTTAAGCCCCATACACACAATCGGATTGTTGGCCAACAAGAAGTTTGGTGAGTGTTGATTCGCGCTTTTCATTTTGCACTTTTCAATTCGCTTCTGAACGGCCTTTGTCAACCAGACATGTTGCGGAATCGGAGGAGATAACATGTTATCTATTATTGGCCTTGGAGTTATTGCTTTGATAGTATTTTTTTGGTTGAATAATTGTTTGATTTGTTATATTTTCTATATTTTTGATGCATAGAATGCACTTTTTTGGTTAAGTTCTATTGGCAGATAGCAGATAGCATGTCTAATTTTATTTGTTTTCTTTTTTTTTTTAATGTGTAGAATAATACTTGGCTATGTCTTTTACTTCAAATGACAGTTTGGGAGTAGGCAGTTATATTTTAAAAATATATTGTAAAATTAAGAAGGGACACTAACATAGTTGTATCTTTGATCCTAAAAACTATGGGATAATCGTGTTGTGGTAACTTGCCCAAAAAAAAAAAAAAAAAAGCATAATAATATTATTCTTGATATCACTAGAAAAAAAAAGCCTTTGAAGATTTGTTTGCAATAACTCCATCAGTATCACCAGCAAAGCAGCTTCATTATTATCCCATTAACCACTTGCCGACCGCCGCACGACGATATACGTCGGCAGAATGGCACGGGCAGGCATATGGGCGTATATATAAGTCCCTGCCTGCCCGCGGGTGGGGGGCCCGATCGGCGGTCGGCATTCCTTCGAGAGCGATCCGGGATGAGGGGGCGGCCATTCATTCATGGCCACCCCCTCGCGATCGCTCTCGACGAATGGAAATCCCCCGTGACATCACTTCCTCTCCTGTAATGTAAACACAGGAGAGGAAGTGATGTATTCTCTCCTCCGTGTCGGTATTTTTCGTTCCGACACGGAGGAGAGCGGATCGGTGAGTTGCACCAACACTCTACACACACAGTAGAACATGCCAGGCACACTCACACCCCCCCTTTACCCCCCGATCACCCCCCCAATTACCCCTGCCCCCCAGTCACAGTGACACCAATGTCATTTATTTTTTTATTTTTTTGCATTGGTGTCATTTGTGACTGTAATAACTGTTAGGGCAGTTAGAGTTAGCCCCCTTTAGTTCTAATGTGCCCCCCTAACCCCCCCAATAAAGGTTTAACCCCGTGATCACCCCCCGTCGCCAGTGTCACTAAGGCTGGGTTCACATTGCAGCGGTTTATGAGAACGAATGTGATTCGCACCGCACTGCAGTGCAAATCACATCCGATCTCTGTGCGATTCGAGTTCAGCCATTCGCCGCACCCGCCGCACCCGCCGCACCCGCCGCAAATTCGCACGGGACCCTTTTTTTGGCCCGCAGCAGAATCGGATCGCATGGGTGTTCACACCATGCGATCCGAGTTTGCAGATCGCACTGCCATATGCGAACTGATCTGGGGGTGTCAGTAACATTTCACTGACACTCCCAGCAGTTCGCATAGGGCAGTGTGAACTGCCGCCGGGAGGCATGTGATGCGGGAACCCGCCCCGGATTCGCGGCGTTTCCGCATCGCTCCAGTGTGAACCCAGCCTAATAAGCGATCATTTTTCTGATCGCCGTATTAGTGTCACAGGTGACGCTAGTTAGGCAGGTAGGTATTTAGGTTCGCCGCAGCTTTTTATAGCGCCAGGGACCCCCATATACTACCGCATAAAGCCCCCTGATTGCCCCCTAGTTAACCCTTTCACCTGTGATCACCATATAACTGTTACAGGTGACGCTGGTTGGTTAGTTATTTTTTTATAGTTTCAGGGCACCCGCCATTTATTACCTAATAAAGGTTTAACCCCCTGATCACCCGGCGGGTGTCATTTGTGACTAATAACTGTTAGGGCAGTTAGGGTTAGCCCCCTTTAGTTCTAAGGTACCCCCCTAACCCCCCCAATAAAGGTTTAACCCCGTGATCACCCCCCGTCGCCAGTGTCACTAAGGCTGGGTTCACATTGCAGCGGTTTGAGAACGGATGTGATTCGCACCGCACTGCAGTGCAAATCACATCCGATCTCTGTGCGATTCGAGTTCAGCCATTCGCCGCACCCGCCACACCCGCCGCACCCGCCGCAAATTCGCACGGGACCCTTTTTTTGGCCCGCAGCAGAATCGGATCGCATGGGTGTTCACACCATGCGATCCGAGTTTGCAGATCGCACTGCGATATGCGAACTGATCTGGGGGTGTCAGTAACATTTCACTGACACTCCCAGCAGTTCGCATAGGGCAGTGTGAACTGCCGCCGGGAGGCATGCGATGCGGGAACCCGCCGCGCATTCGTGGCGTTCCCGCATCGCTCCAGTGTGAACCCAGCCTAATAAGCGATCGTTTTTCTGATCGCTGTATTAGTGTCACAGGTGACGCTAGTTAGGCAGGTAGGTATTTAGGTTCGCCGCAGCTTTTTATAGCGCCAGGGACCCCCATATACTACCGCATAAAGCCCCCTGATTGCCCCCTAGTTAACCCTTTCACCAGTGATCACCATATAACTGTTACAGGTGACGCTGGTTGGTTAGTTATTTTTTTATAGTTTCAGGGCACCCGCCATTTATTACCTAGTCTCACTAGTGTACCCCTAAATTTAGGGGTGTCTACTTTCCAAAATGGGGTCATTTGGGGGGGGTTTGTGCCATCTTGGCATTTTATGGCCTTCAAAACTGTAACGCCCTTAGAAAGCCTGAAGGCGGTGCTTGGTTTTCGGGGCCCCGTACGCGGCTAGGCTCCCAAAAAGTCCCACATATGTGGTATCCCCGTACTCAGGAGAAGCAGCAGAATTTATTTTGGGGTGTCATTTCACATATGCCCATGGCATGCGTGAGCAATATATCATTTAGTGACAACTTTGTGAAAAAAAAAAAAAAATAAAAAAAGTTTGTAATTTTCCCGCAACTTGTGGCAAAATATAAAATATTCCATGGACTCAACATGCCTCTCAGCAAATAGCTTGGGGTGTCTACTTTCTAAAATGGGGTCATTTGTGGGGGTTTTGTGCCATCTTGGCATTTTATGGCCTTCAAAACTGTAATAGGTAGTGAGAAGTGAACTCAAAAATTTACGCCCTTAGAAAGCCTGAAGGCGGTGCTTGGTTTTCGGGGCCCCGTACGCGGCTAGGCTCCCAAAAAGTCCCACATATGTGGTATCCCCGTACTCAGGAGAAGCAGCAGAATTTATTTTGGGGTGTCATTTCACATACGCCCATAGCATGTGTGAGCAATATATCATTTAGTGACAACTTTGTGTAAAAAAAAAAAAAAAATTTTTTTTTTGTCATTATTCAATCGCTTGAGGCAAAAAAATAAAATATTCAATGGGCTCAACATGCCTCTTATCAATTTCCTTAGGGGGTCTACTTTCCAAAATGGGGTCATTTTGGGGGGTTTTGTACTGCCCTGCCATTTTAGCACCTCAAGAAATGAGATAGGCAGTCGTAAACTAAAAGCTGCGTAAATTCCAGAAAACGTACCTTAGTTTGTAGATGTGACAACTTTTGCGCAAACCAATAAATATACAATTATTGACTTTTTTTTTACCAAAGACATGTGGCTGAATACATTTTGGCCTAAATGTATGACTAAAATTGAGTTTATTGGATTTTTCTAATAACAAAAAGTAGAAAATATCATTTTTTTTCAAAATTTGCGGTCTTTTTACGTTTATATCGCAAAAAATAAAAATCGCAGAGGCAATCAAATACCATCAAAAGAAAGCTCTATTTGTGGGAAGAAAAGGACGCAAATTTTGTTTGGGTACAACATTGCATGACCGCGCAATTACCAGTTAAAGCAGCGCAGTGCCAAAGTGTAAAAAGACCTCTGGTCATTTACCAGCAAAATGGTCCGGTCTGAAAGTGGTTAAAGAAGAAGAGAATTGTGCGCTGCATTTGGAGATTTCATAATTTGTCACGTCACGTATATTAATTCTCCATTATGAATGCTTGTTTACAAGACCGACCGCTTCAGGCTCGTCCTTGCTTCCGATCATGCGTGTTTGTACTTTGAACTTTTGGCCGACGGACTTGTGTACACATGCTCGGAATATCCGACAACAGACATTTGTTGATGGAAAATTTGAAAATCCGACAACAATTGTCCGATGGAGCGTATACACATTTCCCCTCGTAATATCCGATTGTGTGTACGAGGCTTAAGTGGTACCGCACGCTTCATATTGGACTTTGCAATCATGGATTGACACAGCTCACAACTGAACAGAAATTAAATAGCAAGCGGGCTCAACCAGTGACCTTCATTCTAAGTGCGTATCTCCTCTCCTGGCCGTGAAAAATGAAATTTACCTTTGCCGGGAAGGGAGGGAGATCCTTTCAGCTTGATAACTATCTGTGACTGCGCACCCTGCACATCATAAGACATTGCTGGCTGTGTGATATTTGCCGTTCCTGCCCAAGGTACTAAAAGTTCTCCCATCTGAAGGTGGGAAGTCAGAGGAGACTTGCATTAGTGTGATGATCAAACACCAGCTCTTACAGCTTCAGTGTCTTTTGAGGTTCTCAGCAGATGCAGTAAAATCTGAAAACATTTCAACAGGTTGTGTTCATAAAAGAGATTTGGGTTTGTTCCGTTACCATAGTCTTGTCTGTGTGTGAAGACTGTTTGTAGTAGCTGTGTACAGGATTTGTAGGATCTCTAAAATGTGGACTTTAGCCAGCAGGGCCAAGAGGAGACAACTGCATTGTGCAATGATAAGGGAAAACAGCAGAAAGAACAGATGAATCAAAATCGGCATCACAGATGTAGCCACTCTGCCCTGAGCAGGAGTGTCTATTTAAATTTAGTGCTTCTAAGCTGCAGTTAGCATAACTGAATTGATAGTTCAGCTTCTTCTGGTTTCTTTTGGGCCCTCAGTGCTGGAATAAACTCTGCAGAGGCATCTAGGCAGTCAAAACCTTGCCCTCCCCCAATGTGGCGGCTGGTGCTCAATAATTTGTGGTGGGGGGTGAAACCAATGCCACCCCCCCGGGTGGGAGACATGGGGGGAAGGGAGGGGGTGGGACCGTTCCCCCCCCTCATGGGAGGCGGACATGAAGGCAGAGAAAACCAGCAACACCCCCCCCCTGCAGGAGATGGGCAGGCGGGATGGTGGAAGGCCTCCTTACCTTAGGAGGCAGATGAAGAGTCCTGTCCGGGATGACACTCTGATCCTCCCCCTCTCCTGTCCGAGCCGGGAAATGCTGGATGTTGCCGAGCCGCTGCGGGTGAGAAATCCCTGGAGACCTCGCTTTGTGCCTTTGCTTCTCCTCTTGGCAGAACAGGAAGTGGGTCACGAGACTCCCTGGTCAATCGGGTCTCAGGAGCTGCTTCCTGATTGGCCGTGAGGCGAATCAGGAAGACAATAGCAGATATTAATTTGCTATTGTCCCACAACTGGGTGGGCTCAGGGTGTAATGCTCCAAGCCCACCCTTTAAGCCAATTAGAGCCTCAGGCTCTAATCATGTGTTTAAAAAAAAAAAAACCCCATAGAAGTCCATGCATTTGGCACCCTGCATGTAGATTAAGGAGCCGGATGCATAGATGGGGGGGCGGCGGCCATGCACTCAAAATGGGTGGGCCACCACTGCTCCCCCAGCAGGTTTCTGGAGTTTGTTTTTTTTTGATAATTTTTATTCCTATCACAGGAAATGTAAACATGCCTTGTGTTAGAAATAGGGCATGCCAGGTCCTCTTTATGGAGACCCCAGACATATGCTCTACACTGGAAAGCATGAGATAATAAAAAAAATATTGATTTATGTTTTCCAGGAAAAAATATGGCAGTGTTTACATCTGCTAGAGCCAGACGTGATATCATGACGTCGCTTCTGGCCTACCAGGATCATATCTTTCAGGTCCTCGACCAGCTCTGTGGCAACCCAGTGGCACTGCCAGATCAGATCCAAGGCTCTCTGATCACACAGGAGAGCCTGGAGAGGTGCCGGTGGGTGGCGGGAGGGGGGACATCTCCTCCCACTGCCTGTAAAAGCCATCCAGCAGCTAATCATAAAATAGGATGGCTTTTACATTGCAAGAATAGCTGAAAAGAAAGCGATCTGGATGATGCCTGTAGCTGTAGGAAGCATCCAGATATCTTCACTTCAAGTCCAGGACGTCATATGAGTGGGAAAGTTTTTGTTTCTTTAAGTTAATTCGTTTGTTTTATTCTTTTGTAAACAATTCAAGAAAGCTTCATTGTAAGTGCTCATGCACACGGACGTTTTAAAAAACTGGCTGCAAAGCTAGCTCCGATGCCTGGAAAAATTGTTGTTAAAAACGTGATTTTTACCGCGTTTTGCATTGGCGTTTTTGCGCGTTTTTTAGCGTTAGCGTTAAGAAGCGTTTTTTAAGAAACACATCTCTTGGCTATAGCACTCAGAAAACAAAGAAAATATGTTGCGCGTTTATGCGCATTTTTGCGCGTTTTCCCGCGATTCACGTTTTTACAGCTCTAGCTCCACGCCACGGAACGCACTGGTCCTGGGTTTTTTTTACAGCTTAAAAACGCCTATGCCATTTGCAGCTCAAAAACGCCTAGGTGGGCATGAAGCCATAGACTAACATGGACAGCCGTTTTTAAGCTGCAAAAAAAGCTCAAAAAAGTGGCTGTAAAAACGTCCATGAGGCCTAATTTTCTTTCAAGATCAAATCAATATTATTTCGATCTGATTTGTTTTCACGGGGTCCTTAAATGGCATTGGGCCCATAAGTCAGTGCCTACTCTACCTACTTGGTAATTCAGCACTTGGGACCCTGGTTACAGTATGTATTCTTCTGCTGTCAGTAGGTGGCACTGCTAGCATGAGAGCTGCACTAGCCAGAATATTTTTCTTTCCATGACCAGTAGGAGTTTTCTTGCCACTTGTGCATGTTGGGAGAGGGTATAAATATTCAGGGAGAGACATTATTAAGTCAGTCTGTTCTCCCTGGGCCTCCTGCATGGGGAAGCAGTGTACTTGCTGCTGGAACCTTTTAGGCCTGCTGGCTTAGATGGTGACCATGTGGCTGGACAAGGGATGGGCTTTGAGGCCTAGCCTGTCAAACCTGGGGATTGAAGAGCAATGGAGGTCCTCCAGATGTCTTGAAGCTCGGATGTGGAGCTTGGACCTTACTAGAGAGTCTTCTGTCTAGGGTTCTGGCAGCTAATTTTCAAGTATCTTACAGTCAGGAGCTTCTATCACAGAATGCCGGGTTGGCTTCAAGGATCTTTATGTGAGAGTACTGTGAGTATGTTTATTCCCTTTTTGTTGAGTCTGCTAGTTCATGGGTGTCCTGTGCCCTACCCCTTTCTCACTGGAGATTTGAGTGAGAGTCAATAAACTCCTTTTTTTGTACCTTAAAGTGACTTGAGCCTATCTGTTCACATCCCACCCTGAGGTGAAATGCCAGTCCACTCTGTTTATGTTGGTTACCACCATGTCTTTGGGGGGGTTGGGGGGGGGGACTTTGCTACACAAATATGAATCCTTTGATATTTGTTTTCTTTTCATGTTTTTAGTTTTTTGGTTCTTAGACTATTTGGGAGTTTTCCCCCACCCCTATCAGTTATAGTGTGTTAAGTGTGGACTGGGCTGATGATCCCAGTAAGAGTTCAGGTGTGGACACATGCCGGTGAATCTGCTGCCTTATAAGCTATCTTGAGAATTCCAACATTTCATTCCTCTGATACAAACGTATTCTCCCTGGATAAGAGACAGTTAGGAGGGGATATGGTCGCAATAAACAAATCTTTGAATAGTGACGAGCATTGGAAGGAAACGCTAAGGTCTAAACACATAGCCACACTATGAAGTTGGATGAGAAGCAATTCAATTTAAAACTGTGTAATAGGTTAGAGTGATAAGGATGTGGAACTCCTTTCCACAGTTGGTGGTGTCAGCAGGGAGTGTAGATAAATTTAAAAAACTGTTAGATGTATTTCTTAGTGAACACAATGTACAGGGATATTGAAAGTGGTAGTGACATAAACACACTCACACTCTCAGGATGAACTGGATGGAACCGTGTCTTTATTCAGCCTTACCAACTATGTAACATTATTTCTCAATTCTATTACTACTTTACAGTAAACGAATGCTTTTGCCCACCTTCCACCTTCCCCAGCTTCTCATATGCACCTCCCTTTTGCTTCCATGTCACTGTCCACCAAAAGTGAAGAGAAGAGTCCCTTTTGGTAAGTCATGACCTGGGGCTTATTTAGAACTGAGGACTGTATCCCCATGGTCATGTCACTGTAATGGGCTCATGATCAACCAATCACTAAGCACCAGCACTGTCACATAGGTGGATTGGGAGTAAGTCACGTGTACCCCATAGCCTCATATACCAGGGGTAACCAATACCACAAAGTCATCTTTCTTTTTTTAATACAAACTTTTATTGAGAGAAGTAAAAAAAAATAGAACTGATCTGTTACAAAATGTAGGAAAGAATCAATCTCTTAACACAATCAAAAGGCCTTATAAACAAATTAGGTTAATTAAGACCGATCATAATATTAACTTGCCGTAAGGTGATATCATAGACAGATAGCAGCGCAATCATTACACTAATATAGATCTCAAGTGAAGGATCTCAGGTAGGAAAAGTCTGGAAGCATCGGATGTTATTTGTGCGTTTTCGTGCTGCTCCGTGATCCTTAGGCTATTCCTGCTTATCTTAGAGAATATTTAGTCTGTTTATAAGTAAAATAACAGAAAAAATAAAAACAAATAAAAATTCAACAACTAAAGAGTAGAACGAAACTGTTACGGGATATAAAACAAAGATAAGCTGTAGCTAGAGCCGCTCTCTGTGGAATTCGGTGTCTGAGAGCCTCATGGGTATGGAGGATAATCAGGGGGTCCACGACTTCCATTTCAGGTCGTATATATGCATGGTATCCATGATAGTATGGAATATTTTTTCCATAAGTCTGATAGCAGACATTTGCCTAAGAACCTGGTCCCAGGGGACTCCTGAGGTACGCCAGAATAAGGCGATGCACCAATGGACTGCACTAAATAGTGTGTGGGAAAGTTTTTGTTCTGGGGGGGGAGGCTCCGGGGATATCAGCGAATAGAAGGCCCATGTGGTGAGTAATAGTGATCTGTACACCGGTGATCTCCGCCACCTTGGCTGTGGCTCATTGCCACAGGTCTCTCAAGCAGTACAACTCCAAAAGATATGTAAGTGGATCCCTCTTTCATGGCAACCTCTAAAGCAGTTCTCAGAAACGGCAGGGAAGAATCAATGTAACTTAGCAGGTGTATAGTACAATCTGGTATGAAGCTTCACCACCGTTTCCTTCACCGCCACAGACTTTGTACATTTATGCATGTTAGATACCATATTAGACCACTCCTCTGTGGTTGCTATAAGTCCAGTTTCTTCCTCCATTCCAATCATGGCAGTAGACTTGTCAGGGAGGGCCAATCCACCCAAATAGTCATATAGTAAAGAGATTGTATCCCTGCCTCTAGATGGGGGGGCCACACAAAGCTTCAAAAGCGTTAGTGGGGTTGGCATCTGAGCTGGGGAAGTGAGAGTTGAAAAAATGCCTGATTTGCAGGTATTTAAAGAATTCTGATCTGAGTATGGAGTGAAATGATTGTAGGTACGAGAGAGTGAATCACGCCCTCCCTCTGAAGAGAGCCCAGGGTGACCGGGTCCCTTGATATCCAAGTTGTAAAAACATTGGGGTTAGGGAATGCTGCGGGAAATGAGGGGTTATCAATAAATGTGGCCCACCTAGGGTATGTAGGAACAAGGGAGAATTTCTTCTTATATAAGGACCATAGATGTAGGGATTGGCCTACTATTGCATTGTGTGGGGAGATATCTTTAGGGCAAATTGTATTGGTCCAAAGAAAACCGGGTAAGGAGTACGGGGCTATGGATGTCCGCTTGAAGCAGAGCCAGGGGATTCCGATTGGGGGGTTATGCCATTGTGCCATCTGAACTAGCCTGGCCAAAAGATAGTAAAGCCTTAGGTTGGGTAAGCCCAACCCACCTCGGTCTCGGGATCTGTATATCATCTGTTTGCCTAGTCTGGGTTTTTTGTTGTGCCACACAAATTTATTCACATCTCTCTGAATTAGTTCAATAGTTTGACGAGATACCTAGTCGGGGACGGCTCTGAAAAAGAATAAAAGTTTATGAAGAATCAACATTTTTATCGCCTAGATCCTTCACAAAGTCCTCTTTCTAGTGCCAGAAACAAGATATACCTGTGCTCAGATCTCAATAGCTTGTACATGTATATAATCTATCAGGTGCTAAAGGGGTGTGACCACAAGTTAACACTAAAAATTCTGAAAGAACCCTCTGCACACTGCTATGAACCCTTTATGGCAAACCTTGCAATGAAAAACAGGGATTTTTAGTCCACGCATATTGCAATAAATGTTTAAGCTGACAAACTGTGTCAAAGTAATGTCTCTTATGGCCAGTCCTACTCTGCTCTGCCAATGCAAATGCTATGGTGGACACAATGCCAACATGGGGCAAACCGACACAAAGTGGGGGAGAGCTGTTAGGTTCAGATCTGGTCACTGACCTGCAATGCAACAGAAACAAGATATACCTGTGCTTAAATCCCAATACCTTGTACATGTATATAATCTATCAGGTGCCAATGTCAGCATGTACAATGTAGGACCAGAGGCCACATTTACTAAATGTATACAATATTGTTTTACAAATTAAAGTTTATTACAAAAGATTCCCATAGTACTATGGGTCAGTTAATGAGACAGCAGCACAGCAGACAATGCCTGCTTTGAGCCTAATCTGTCTAACTGAAACTATAGACAGCCTTTCTTAACTTTGGGGTTCATCCAGATGGTGCTAGGGGTGCCTTCATAAGTGAACAATGGTGGATTGTTCTCCGCCTATGCAGACCTTCACTAGGGGACAATTTTCACCAGGCATCCAGTGTCGGGGTTGTTTCTACACTGACCACCAACATGAAGGGGGCACTCACTGGTCATCCATGTAAGAGGGAAATTTTCCAAAGATCACCAACTTAAAGCGGAGTTGCACCCAAAAATGGAACTTCTGCTTTAAGGAAAGGTGACTCCCTGACATGCCACATTTGGCATGTCATTTTTTGTGGGGGGAGCAGAAGCCCTCTTTTTAGAGGGTTCCAGCTCCCACTTCCTCCTGGCACACTCACGGCGCCGGAAGGAAGATTACCTCTCCCACCTCCCTCTCAGCAATCATTTGGGACCAGTGTTGGTCATCTTACTGTAAAAAAGTAATTAGTTAAGTTACAAATTACTTCTCCCAAAAAGTGATTGCGTTAGTAACTCGGTTACTACATTGGAAAAGTAATTAGTTGCTCAGCAAAGTAACTGACTTTTTTTTTTAGATTCTATAGACAGGACTAGCGAAGGAAGTGAATGTTGCCGCCTCAAAAAAAAAAAAACACAACACATGTTTTTAAAGTACTTCATTAGACAGCTCTGGGGGTCTTCTTCCAACTTCGGGGGTCTTCTCGCTGGGCTCCTCCGCTATCTTCTGCTCTTGCCAGGCTCCTCCGCTAGTAAAAGAGCTAGCGGTAAAAGAGCAGAAAATAGCGGAGGAGCCTGGCGAGAAGACCCCCGAAGTTGGAAGAAGACCCCCAAAGTTGGAAGAAGACCCTCGGAGCTACGGGGCTCGTGAGGTGTCAATCTCGCCCATGGAGGCGGCGACAGTCACTTCCTTTGCTAGTCCCGTCTACCTGGAGTCACGTTCAACATGAACGGACTTTACTGCGTGTGTGGGCAAGTCCCTTTATTTCAAAAGGTCCAGATAGGATGTATTTGCGGTAACGCCGCCCAAGTAATGGGAACAGCACTACCATGAGGGGAAGAGTAATCAGTTAGATTACTCTTTACCCTCTAAAGTAACTGCGTTAAGTAACTCCGTTTATTTTAACTGAGTTACTTACATCAATGTCTGGGACACATCACAGGTCCCAGATGATTGCACGTCTGTGAAACCACAGCCAGGCGCCCACAGTGACAATGCCGGCACCACAGAGAGGAGGGGGAGACAAGCGTTCCCCTGCATCGCTGGACCCTGGGACAGGTAAGTATCCGATTATTAAATTATTATTAAATGTCAGCAGCTGCAGTATTTGTAGCTGCTGACTTTTATTTTTTAATTTTTTTATTGGAACTCCACTTTAAGGGTGACCTACAATGAGCACAATGTAAGGGGACATTTCTCCACAGACCATTAGTTTAAGAGGGTGTGACACTTTTCACTATCTGCATTTCTTTTCTGGTTGTTACTAATATTATTATTAATATTATTATTATTATTATTATTAATAATAATAATAATAATAATAATAATAATAATATAATTTCAGGATTTTTAATAAAAATAATTTGGTTTAATATGTTGAGGATGCTGTAAAATTATTCCTTCTGGATATCAAATACTCTTTTTTTTTTATATATATATATATATAAAACTTTCTACAACGTACTGACCATTCTAAAATACTATGAGCTGTACACAAATTATTTTTTTAGCAGGGGTTTATCATGACCTGACAGCTGTTTCAAGAGTTCCTTCAAGGTAAGAAGGTTGAGAAAGACTGCGTTAGAATAAGCCATCTAATAAGAAGAGTTGAGTCACCAGGATGAGTCATTCACCTGTATGTGTATAATTTGCCAAATGACTTCTGTGAACAACAGGCCTTTGTTAAACCAGACCTTGAATACAAATGCAAGGTTCACTTATTAAGCAGTCCCCCACCCCCATAAAAAAAGAGAAAAACAATGGAAATAGATCAGAACTAAAGTGAAAATGACTTACTTTACCCATGATCTCTGACAAAGTTGAATGGTGAGGATGACCTCACTAGGCCTTCTCCTGGGATTGTGGAAAAGCTGAGGACCTCGAATCCCATGACAATGCACTCTAGCACCAGACAGCAGTACATTGTCCTGAGATTTTGAGTGTTCATCTTTTCCAGGACCTAATGAGAAGGTCCAGTGACATCGCTTTCACCTACCGGAATCAGCTGGAAACCAGAAACAGTGCTGTGAAAAAGTATTTGCGCCCTTCCTGTTTTTTTATTTTTTGCATATTTCTCACGCTTAAAGAGGAAGTAAACCCTGATGGGTTTACTTCCTCTTTCATTCCCTGCAAAGGCAAAGCATAATGGACTACTATGCATCGCATAGTAGCCCATTATGTGTCACTTACCTGACACAGGAGCCAGCGATGTCACCGCTGTCCCCTGTAGTCCGGCACATCCATCTTTTCGGTGGGGTCTCGCAGCTCCGCCGCTGTCATTCGGCGG
Source organism: Lithobates pipiens (assembly GCF_037356315.1). Lineage (NCBI taxonomy): Eukaryota > Metazoa > Chordata > Amphibia > Anura > Ranidae > Lithobates > Lithobates pipiens. The sequence continues at coordinate 73,537,815 of NW_027507764.1, forward strand.
AGCCGCGATGACGTCACTCCCGCGCATGCGCACGGGAGCCGACACGCGCGGCAGCTCCGTTGTTGGTGCCTGTCTTCGGGCAAATATCTCCTAAACCGTATAGGTTTAGGAGATATTTCTTGGACCTACAGGTAAGCCTTAATCTAGGCTTACCTGTAGGTCAAAGTGGTTTGTAAGGGTTTACAACCACTTTAAATGATGCAGATCATCAAACTAATTTTAATTTTAATATTACACAAAGATAACTCGGGTAAATACAAAATGCAGTTTTTAAATGATTTCATTTATTAAAGGAAAAAAGCTAATAATTGGTGGTGCCACCCTTGGCGGCAACAACTGCAATCAAGCGTTTGCCATAAGTGACAATGAGTCTTTCACATCGCCATGGAGGAATTTTGTCCAACTATTCTTTGCAGAATTGTTTTAAAGAGGAACTAAACTCTCCTACTCTGATGCTTCTTTTCATATAGTCCATTATAATAAGTAATTATCAAACTATAGCCACTGTAATCCAGCCCAAATCGCATATTACTTAGGCCGCGTACACACGTGGGGACTGTTCGCTCAACTTTGTCCGTCAAACAGTTTCAGCGGACAGTCCGCTCAAAATTAGCATGGACGGACTTGCCCACACACGACGAACGAACAGTCTGCTGAAACCGTGCGCGATGACGTGAACGGCACGTACGACGGGACTAGAAAACGACGTCCTATACACTGCAATGCAAACTTCGGCGTGTAAATCCTTTCTGAGCATGCGCGGAACTTAGTTTGACGAACAAGCCTACACACGAGGGGACTGTTCGCTGAAACAAAGTTTCAGCGGACAGTTTTTCGGAATTTCCAAAAAACTTTGTTCAGCAGACTGTCCGCTGAAACTGTCCTCTGAAAGCCCACACACGAGCGGACTGTCCGCCGAAACACTGTTCAGCGGACAAAGTTGAGCGAACAGTCCCCGCGTGTGTACGCGGCCTCACTGTTTAACCACTTGAGGACCGCCGTATTGCCATTGTACGTCAGCACAATGGCACAGGCAGGCATAATCACGTACATCTACGTGATTGCCTTCCAGCGGGTGGGGGGTCCCATCGGACCCCCTCCCGCTGGTTACGGCAGTCCGATTCGGTCCAGGAGCGCTCCGTGATGAGGGGATGGCCGTTCGTTTTCGGCCACCCCCTCTGGATCGCTCCTGGCCAATGAGAAGCTTCCTCCCCTGTGTATTGTTTACACAGGAAGGAGGAAGTGATGTCATTCTCCTCGGGGCGGTCTTTTTGACCGGACTACGAGGAGAAGAGTAAAAGTAAGTCTGCACGAACACTACACTGACATGTAGGTACACACAGGCACACAAACCCCCCCCGATCCCCCCCCCGCCCCCCCTCCCCCCCCAGTCACAGTGTCACTGATTGCATTGATCATTTCTTTACTGATCAATGCATTCAGTGTCAGTTGTGACAGTAAAAACTGTCAGGACAGTTAGTGTTAGGTCCAGGGTAGCCCCCTATCACCCCCCAATAAAGATTTAACCCCCTGATTGCCCCTAGAGTTAACCCTTTCACCCCCTTTTGCCAGTGTCACTAAGCGATCATTTTTCTGATCGCTGCATGTGTCGCTAGTGTCGCTAGGTAGCTAGTTATTTTTTTAGGTTCACCGCCAGGTTTTTATAGCGCTAGGTACCCCGATATACTACCCAATAATGTTTTTAACCCCCTGATTGCCGCTAGTTAACCCTTTCACCCCCTTTTGCCAGTGTCACTAAGCGATCGTTTTTCTGATCGCTGCATTAGTGTCGCTACAGTCGCTAGGTAGCTAGTTATTTTTTTAGGTTCACCGCCAGGTTTTTATAGCGCTAGGTACCCCGATATACTACCCAATAATGTTTTTAACCCCCTGATTGCCGCTAGTTAACCCTTTCACCCCCTTTTGCCAGTGTCACTAAGCGATCATTTTTCTGATCGCTGCATGTGTCGCTAGGTAGCTAGTTATTTTTTTAGGTTCACCGCCAGGTTTTTATATCGCTAGGTACCCCGATATACTACCCAATAATGTTTTTAACCCCCTGATTGCCGCTAGTTAACCCTTTCACCCCCTTTTGCCAGTGTCACTAAGCGATCGTTTTTCTGATCGCTGCATTAGTGTCGCTACAGTCGCTAGGTAGCTAGTTATTTTTTTAGGTTCACCGCCAGGTTTTTATAGCGCTAGGTACCCCGATATACTACCCAATAATGGTTTTAACCCCCTGATTTCCGCTAGTTAACCCTTTCACCCCCTTTTGCCAGTGTCACTAAGCGATAATTTTTCTGAACGCTGCATCAGTGTCGCTAGTGTCGCTAGGTAGCTAGTTAACTAGGCTCCCAAAAAGTCCCCCACATGTGGTATCCCCGTACTCGGGAGAAGCAGCAGAATTTATTTTGGGGTGTAATTTGACTTCTGCCCATAGCATGTGTGAGCAATATATCATTTAGTGACAACTTTGTGCAAAAAAAAAAAAGTTTGTAATGTTCCCGCAACTTTTGGCAAAATATAAAATATTCCATGGACTCAACATGCCTCTCAGTAAATAGCTTGGGGTGTCTACTTTCCAAAATGGGGTCATTTGGGGGGGTTTTGTGCTATTTTGGCATTTTATGGCCTTCGAAACTGTGATAGGTAGTGACGAGTTAAATCAAAAATTTGCACCCTTAGAAATCCTGAAGGTGGTGATTGGTTTTCGGGGTGCCGTGCGCGACTAGACTCCCAAAAAGTCCCACACATGTGGTATCCCCGTACTCGGGAGAAGCAGCAGAATGTATTTTGGGGTGTCATTTTACATATAACCATGGCATGTGTGAGCAATATATCATTTAGTGACAACTTTTTGTAAAAAAAAATATTTTTTTTTTTTTTTGTCATTATTCAATCCCTTAGGACAAAAAAAATAAATATTCAATGGGCTCAACATACCCATCAGCAATTTCCTTGGGGTGTCTACTTTCCAAAATGGGGTCATTTGGGGGGGATTTGTACTGCCCTGCCATTTTAGCACCTCAAGAAATGAGATCGGCAGTCATAAATTAAAAGCTGTGTAAATTCCAGAAAATGTACTCTAGTTTGTAGACGCTATAACTTTTGCGCAAACCAAAAAATATACGCTTATTGACATTTTTTTTACTAAAGACATGTGGCTGAATAAATTTTGCCCTCAATGTATGACTAAAATTTAGTTTATTCGATTTTTCTTATAACAAAAAGAAGAAAATATCTTTTTTTTTCAAAATTTTCGCTCTTTTTCCATTTATATCGCAAAAAAAAAAAATCGCAGAGGCAATCAAATACCATCAAAAGAAAGCTCTATTTGTGGGAAGAAAAGGACGCAAATTTCGTTTGGGTGCAATATTGCATGACCGCGCAATTACCAGTTAAAGCAGCGCAGTGCGAAATTGCAAAAAGACCTCTGGTCCTTAAGGTGTTTATTGGTCCGGAGCTGAAGTGGTTAAAGAAACGTAAAAAAAAAACTTGTTTCCAGAGGTTAGGCAGCGCCATCTTAAGTATTGTTTTCTGAGTCCACAGTGGAGTGTATTTCCGCCCTTACATTGAGCACTTCCTGTACTGTTAACCAAGCCTCCTTCTCAATCCAACGTTTCTATGGCAATCCTGCTTCCCTGTTCATAGCTGACTTGTTTATTTCATAGTATTTACTTGTGCTGATTACCTAGTGTTTGCCTGTATGAGTCCTATCAACTTCAGCTGATAAGACTGCAGAACTGCTGTCCCATTCCCTGCTTTACACTGTATGTCATGTCACATGGTGTGTATGAGGAAGCTCTGAGTGATTAGCAGCCTGCTGGGAGTTCAGTGCTGTGCCTAGAAAGTCCTGATAACAGATAGATAAGACATAGAGAGTGTGCCGTAAATCAGGGGAGATCTGTGCATGCTCAGTGACGTCATTCTAAAGAACAAAAAGGATTACAACAATACTAAGCAAGTAAGGAGATATCTGCAAGCAGTGTTCATTAGGGTTTTTTATGCTGATTTGCATGGGACAAAGTTGTAGGGGAGGGTTTACAACCACTTTAATTCAGCCACATTGGAGGGTTTTTTGAGCATGAACGGCCTGTTTAAGATTATGCCACAGCATTTCTGTCAGATTTATATCCGAACTTTACATAGGCCACTCAAGAAACCTTAATTTAGTTTTTTTCTGAGCCATTCAGAGGTAGACTTGCTGCTGTGTTTCGGGTCATTGTCCTGCTGCACAACCCAAGTGCGCTCACCCCAAATGAGGTCACACACTGATGGCCGGACATTCTCCTTCAGGATTTTCTGGTAGACCACAGAAATCATGGTTCCCTCAATTATGGCAAGTTGTCCAGGTCCTGAAGCTGCAAAGCAACCCCAGACTATTACACTACCACCACCATGTTTGACTGTTAGTATGATGTTCTTTTTATGAAATACTGTGTTAGTTTTACCTCATATGTAACTGGGTGCAAAAGTTAAACTTTTGTCTCATCAGTCCACAGACTATGTGCCCAAACGTCTTGGTGATAATTAACCGATTGCTGACCGGCTCACGCCAATATACGTCGGCAGAATGGCACGGCTGGTCAAAACCACGTATGGGTATGTCTTCCCCTTGAAGAGCCACCAGAGGGCGCGCACACCTCTGCGCGGCGGGGGGACCCCATGCGCGTGGCCGCCGGGTGCGATCGAGCCGGCCATGCGCGATCGGGTGCACGAGAGCCAGCGCGGGAATTTGTGTGTGTAAACACACAAATTCCTGTTCTGTCAGGAGAGAGGAGACATATTGTTTGTTCCAACTAAGTAGAAACAAAGACATGTTTCCTCCCCTAGTCAGTCCTATCCCCATACAGTTAGAACACAACTAGGGAACACACATTTACCCCTTGATTGCCCCCTATTGTTAATCCCCTCCCTACCAGTGACATTTACACAGTAATCAGTGCATATTTATAGCACTGATCGCTGTATAAATGTCAATGGTCCCAAAAAGGTGTCAAAAGTGTCCGATCTGCCCATCACAATGTCGCAATACCGCTAAATGTCGCAGATCATTGCAATTACTAGTAAAAAAATTAATTAATAATACAAATGCCATAAATCTTTCCCATAGTTTGCAGACGCTAAAACTTTTGCACAAACCAATCCATATACGCTTATTGCGATTTTGTTTACCAAAAATATGTAGAAGAATATATATTGGCCTAAACTGATGAAGACATTTGTTTTTAACCACTACAATACAGGGCACTTTCGCCCCCTTCCTTCCCAGCCCAATTTTCAGCTTTCATCGCTCTAGCGCTTTCAGTGACAATTGCGCGGTCATGCTACACTGTACCCAAATGAAATTTTTATCATTTTGTTCGCACAAATAGAGCTTTATTTTGGTGGTATTTATTCACGACTCCGTTTTTTATTTTTTGCGATATAAGCGCAAAAAAGCGGAAATTTGGAAAAAAAACAATATTTTCTTTTTTCTATTTTAAAAGAAATCCAATAAAATCAAATTTTGTCATAAATTTAAGCCAAAATGTATTCTGCTACATGTTTTTGGTAAAAAAAATTCCGTTAAGTGTATAATAATTGGTTTGTGTGATCAGGGACATATGTACGCAAATGATCATGTACATATGTGTGCAGGTGATCACGTACATATGTGTGCAGATAATCATTGGGACAAGTGATTTTAGTGGGACATATGTGGGGGACATGTTTTTATTATTAGGGACATGTGTTTTTATTTTTTGGGGACATGTATGTTTTGGGGACATGTGTGTTATGGGGACATATGTGGGGACTGTGTTTACACTGTGTGGTGTGTTGTGTGTTTACACTAGACTGAAGATCAGTGAGTAAAAAGCTGTAAAAAACAGCTCATACTCACTGATCATCAGCCGGCTGCAGCAATCTGCTCTCCTCTCCTCAGCGATGACTTCTGTGTGAGGAGAGGAGGAGCCGATTGCCTAGCAACCGGCTGTTTGTTTACATCACATGACGGCCGTGATTGGACACGGCCGTCATGTGATCAGCAGGGCCAATCACAGAGCCCTCCTGCCGATCTGAGATGCGCCGTGTCCCGGTGACACGGGCGCATCGGGATCGCGCCGCTGCGCGGGCACGCGCGCGCGTGATCCCGCTCCTCCTGATGGACATTCCTGAACGTCCTAACAGGAGTAGACGGCTCCCACCCGGCCGTATATGTGCATTGGCCGGGTGGGAAGTGGTTAAAAACATTTTTGGGGATATTTATTATAGCAAAAAGTAAAAATATTGTTTTTTTTTTTTAATTTTAGCTTTTTTTGTTTATAGCGCAAAAAATAAAAACCACAGAGGTGATCACATACCACCAAAAGAAATCCCTATTTGTGGGAAAAAAGGACACAAATTTAGTTTGAGTTTAAAAAAAAAAAAAAAATGTATTTATCAGTTTAGGCCAATATATATTCTTTTACATATTTTTGGTTAAAAAAAAAAAAATCGCAATAAGCGTATATAGATTGGTTTGCACAAAAGTTATAGCATCTACAAACTATGGGAAAGATTTATGGCATTTTCATTTAGTTTTTAGTTTTTTTTTACTACTAATGGCGATGATTTGAGATTTTTAGCGGTACTGCGACATTCCGACGGACAGATCGGGCACTTTTGATACTTTTTTGAGACCATTGACAATTATACAGCCATCATTGCTATAAAATGTACTGATTGCTGTGTAAATGTCACTGGCAGGGAAGGGGTTAACACTAGGTGTTCCCTCAGTGTGTTCTAACTGTGTGGGGATGGGAGTGACTAGGAGAGGAGACATATCGTTTTTCCTAGTAGGAACAAACTACTTAGTAGGAACAAACAATACGTTTCCTCTTCCCTGACAGCACAAACAAATACCCGTGCTGGCGTCGTGCATGCGATCGCGTGTGGCTGGCGGCCATATGCAGTGGGCGCGCATGTGCTCCTTTGGTGGCCAAAAAAGGGAAGGATGTACCCGAACGGGATTTTGCCCAGGGGAGCCATTCTGCTGCAGTATATCTGTGTGAGCCGGTCGGGAACCGGTTACGTTTTTTTGGCAAATGTGAGACAAGCCTATGTGTTCTTTTTGGTCAGCAGTGGCTTTCGACTCGGAACTCTCCCATGGATGCCATTTTTCCCAATCTTTTTCTTATTGTTTCATCATGAACACTGACCTTAGCTGAGGCAAGTGAGGCCTGCAGTTCTTTAATTGTTGTTCTGGGTTCTTTTATGACCTCCTAGATGAGTTGTCGTTGTGCTTTTGGAGTAATTTTGGTAGGCCGACCACTCCTGGGAAGGTTGCCCACTGTTCCAAGTTTTCTCCATTTGTGGATAATGGCTCTCACTGTGGTTCAATGGAGTCCCAAAGCCTTAGAAATGGCTTTGTAACCCTTTCCAAACTGATGCATGTCAATTACTTTTTTTGTCATCTGTTCTGGAATTTCTTTAGATCGTGGCATGTGCTGCTTTTTTTTTAGATCCTTTAGCGTGCTTCAGAAAGCTTCTATTTAAGTGGTTTCTTGATTCAATAGGTCTGCAAGTGAAATGTAACATTCTTTCGAAAAAATGTGGTTAATCAAAGTTCATTCATGATTTAGCGGGCGGGGGGGAAATTACGTTTTTTTAAAACTGCATGTTGTATATACTCAGGTCATCTTTGTGTAAAATAAAAATTTGATGATCTGAATAATTTAAAAGCTAAGTTTGCCTTTATATTTTTTCTAAATTCTAGCTTCCCTATGCACCAATGTGGCATTCATGTACTTTTTTTGCAAAAATATCAAAGCTTTCCATAAAATCTACAGTCATGTTACTTACTGTCAGTGGCGTAACTAGAACCTTCAGGGCCCCGATGCAAGAAACCATGAAGGGCCCCCCTGAACCCCAGCCAGGGCCCTTCCCTCCGAGTCCGGCGGTGGAACTCCAGGGCGTGGTCACAGGTATGACCTTTGTGAGCCCTGTAGTTCCACCACTGGTATCAGTAGTTTTTTTTTTATTATTTTAATTTTATTTTTAGGTGCCCCATTGGGGGACTGTCCCTAGGCAGGATGGGGTACCCGTCCCCAGAAGAGATGAGGTCCTTTTCTCCAGGGCAGATGAAGTTACTGCCCCCAGGTGAGAAGGGGTCCCTGTCCCCAGGGGAGGTGGGGGTCCCTGTCCCCACATGAGAAGGGGTCCCTGTCCCCAGGGGGAGATGGAGGGGGTATGTAATGGTGTGTGGGGGATGGGGTCCTCTCACTCACCATGACCAAGCTGCAGGCCACGCACTTATCCCTGTTGGCCTGGGCTCCATCCAGTGCGCTGGACGGGCGATCAGCATATCTCCCAGAAAGACCTTTCATCATCTGTGTATGACGGGGAGGAGGGGGGCTGGCAGACAAGCCTGCAGTGTCCTCCAGGCAGCCGGCTCTCATAGGGCTGAACTGCATCTGTGTGCTCAAAGTTTGTTTACCCGGGAGAAGTATGCAGTGCAGGTCGGACTTGGGGGGCGCGGGACTCTGGCTGGGGAAAACAGACATCGGACTGAGCGGCAATGCATGGAGCAGGAGAGGGATACTCTGAGGAGCCGGCTGAGGACACAGGTCATGCAGGGAATGCACAACTGAAGAGCAGCCAGTGCGATAGTCGAGCATGGAGCTCTGCTAGTCACCCTCCAGCCACCCGTGTGCATGGTGCACTGGTACCCCTAGCTGCCTATGCTGCTGCTGGCCATATGTAGAGGGGGCTGCATGGGCCCCCTGCATCACAGGGCCCGGTTGCGGTCGCGACTGCTGCATCCCCTATAGTTACGCCCCTGCTTACTGTCCTACATCCATGATTCAAAATGTATCTATTGCTTCTGTCTTACGTCCTTACAGACTGTAGGTTAGGGGTAGGCAACCCCCGGCACTGGTGCCGCAAGCGGCACACGAAGCCTCTTTTGCCAGCACTTGACACCCTCCCCATCAGCAGAGCAGTGCAGGGAAGTGTCAGTAAGACACTAATGCATTCTAATCTCAGAATTCCCCACACCGCACCTACACTGAGGGGGAGGCACTGCGCCCCCATACATTGTAAAAGATGGGAAGCATTGTTTGGTTCTCTAACTTTGCTGTAGCTGCAATCAGCTTTTGTGATGGGAAGAGATCGGGTGCAGTTCTGCTGGGGGGGGGGGGGGGACCCTGTTTCCAGGAGGAGGAGGACTGTCATTGGCCAATGCTAAAGCCAGTCCTGCTAGCCCTGCCCACCATCTGGAGGAAGGTGACTTGCTTGGTTGCCACTACCAATCTCAGAAAAAAGGTATATCACTGATTGAGAAAACCACATCAGGTGGCAGTTTGTGGAATTACTGTTGAGCTTCTGGGAACTTTGTTGAAATTATTCCTGAACCTTTACTTTACTACTGAACCCCAGCACTCTGTGTCCTTTTGAGCCATAGCCAGTATTCAGCGCAATGAAAATCACACCCAACTTTTCCTGTGGTGCAAGGAAACACACCGATGTGAATGGAGCCTCATTGTTCTTGTGTTACCACACCAATTTCACTTTCAGGCCCCATTCACATCTAGCATAGTGGGAGCAAACGTTTTGTGGCTCGTTTTTTCTGTGTCACGCATAGGGCAGCCTGTTGATTTAAATGGGATGTGCTATATGTGGCTTATGGGACATGTTGAGGTTTTGTGGGTTGTTGTTTTTTACTGTGCATTTTGCAGCATTTGCCACTCATTTTTTCACATGGCAAAATGTGTGTTTGCTTCTGTGTTTGGTGTGTTGTTAACAATTAATGGCACTGAAAGCGCAACTAGTAATTTTAGGTGTATAAAGATGGCCATACACTATACAATATGATTGTACAATCTCCTTTAGATTTACCAAATGTATATAATAGGAGGAAACACCTATCTAGCCAATCACTCTATATCCAATCAGGCAGGCCCTTGCACAACATTAATGATGGCAACTCCTTCCTGTGTCATGATCTACAGTCTGTAAGGACGTAAGACAGAAGCAATGGATACGTTTTGAATCATGGATGAAGAACAGTAAGGTACGTGTCTGTAGATTTTATGGAAAGCTTTGATATTTTTACAAAAAAAGTACATGAATTGGTGCTTAGGGGAGCTGGAGTTTAGAAGAAAAAAAAGTGAACTTAGCCTTTAAGTGTGACATATTTATTTTTTTTTAAGTCTTTTTCACAGCACTGTATAAAGTTGTAAACCTCAGATATGAAATAGGAACAAAGCATATCGCTCTATAGTGTGGACTTGTCCCAATCCAGAGCACTAATTGCCATTTCTGTCTGCTGCCTCATTCCACTGCTATCAGCATGAATCACTTCTGAAAAGTTTTCCTGACACCAAGAGAATAAAGGTGACAGGGAGGGATCTCCAGCCTGTGATTGCCAGCCCCAGCTCTGTTGTGCTGTGTAAAGGGGGTGTGTCCCTTCCCTCCAATCAGCTCTCCTCACTGAGTTCTGTAGAGTGTACAGTCAGCTCTCTGCACCCCTTTTTCTGACAGCTCAGACCTGGGCCGGACTGGGAATAAAAACCAGCCCTGGAAAAAATTTCATACCAGCCCCACAGCATTATTATACCAGCCCAACAGCAGAACATCAATATTTTCTTGTTCATGAAAGGGAAAACCATACATTTTAAAGCACATTTGATGAAGAGAGTATTATATATATAGATATGAAATCACCTAGGGCTATATATATATAATATATTAATATTCAAATTCCAGACTCCCTCAGAGACTGCAAACATGATACATGAAATGGTTATAGACTGCAGACATGATACAAGAGCTCAATGCAGCCTCACTGTGTCCATCAAATGCAGCTTTACTGTGCCGGGAATGAAGTCTAACTGTGCCCATCATTGCAGCCCCTCCTGTGCCCCATGTCCCAGTTTGCAGTTCCTGTCTGTGGGAAGGTGTGTTGTTGATGCTCGGTATGGTACCTTGCATGCCAGCAGGATATCCATTATGGCCAGCAGCAGGCAGGGTCTGTTCTCGTTTTGGATGGGGATGGTGCTCCTTCCAGAGGATCTGTTTGCTGTGAGATGGAGTGGTACCTGGCTACCTGCACCTTCAGCCGTCCCCAAAGAGCAGGGGGGAGTGGAGATCACAGGTGTGGGGACCGGAGAGCACTGGGAGGGAACATGAGAGCATTGGGGGAGCCAAAAAGAACAGGGGTGGAGAGCATGGTAGGCTGAGAGCACTGGGAGGGCTAAGAGTGTGGGGTGGTGAAGAGCACTGGGGGGCAGAAAAACAGGGGTGGAGAGCACGGGGGCTGGAGAGTACTGGGGGGGTACAAAGAGCAGGGGGGAGTGTAGAGCAATGGGGGGGGAGCTTGAGAGCACCAGTGGGGGCCAGAAAGAACAGAGGTGAAAAGCACAGTGGAATGGAGAGCACTATGGGGGGTGGAGAGCACATGGGTGGGGGCAAAATGCAGGGGGCAGTGGAGGGTGCTGGGGGAGTCAAAAAGAACAGGGGTGGAGAGCATGGGGGGGGGGGGGGGCTAGAGAGCACCAGGGGGCCAGAAAGAACAGGAGTGGGGAGAATGAGGGGCTGAAGAGCACTGGGTTGGGGGCTGGAGAGTGATGGGGAGAGCTGGAGAGTACTGGGGGGGGGGGGCAAAAGAACAGGGGAGAGCACTGGGGGGAGTGGAGAGCACTGGGGGGGGGGGGAAGAACATGGGAGAGAGCACGGGGGGGGAGAGAGGAGAGCACTGGGGGGGAGAGAGGAGAGCACTGGGGGGAGCACTGGGGGGGAAAGAACGGGGGGAGAGCACTGGGGGGAGTGGAGAGCACTGGGGGGGGGGAGAACAGGGGGGAGAGCACTGGGGGGAAGAACAGGGGAGAGAGCACTGGGGGAAGAGCACTGGGGGAGTGCAGAGCGCTGGGGGGGAGAACAGGGGGGAGGGCATTGGGGGATTGGAGAGCACTGGGGGGTAGAACAGGGGAGTGGAGAGCACTGGGGGGTGGAACGGGGGGAGAGCACTGGGGGGAGTGGAGAGCACTTGGGGGGAGAACAGGGGGGGAGATCACTGGGGGGGGGAACGGGGGGGAGAACACTGGGGAGAGTGGAGAGCACTGGGGGAGATGGGGGGGAGAGCACTGGGGAGGAGAATAGGAGGGAGAACACTGGGGGGAGTGGAGAGCACTGTGGGGGAGAATAGGAGGGAGAACACTGGGGGGAGTGGAGAGCATGGGGGGGCAGGGGGGAGAGCACGGGGGGCAGGGGGGAGAGCACTGAGGGGGACAGGGGGGGAGATCACTGGGGGGGAGAACAGGGGGGAGTGCACTGGGGGGGACAGGGGGGAGAGCACTGGGATGGTGGCTATAGAAGGATGGGGAAAGATGGAGAGCAGGGGGGGCAGCAAGTACAGGGGAGGAGAGAACTGGGGGGGGGGCAGGAGAGTGTAGTGGTGGAGAAGAGCACTGGGGGGGGGGGGGCAGGGAGCACACAGTGAACTGGGGACAGTAAAATAAGTTGGATGGGAGAATCGGCAGGGGGGCCCCCTGCAGCCCCCATCCCGCCGATCCTCCTATCCAGGCACTGTGGCACACAGGGTGGGCTGTACAGACGGCATCTCCTCCTGCGGATCACAGCGCTGGCTGGCTCTGTTTTCGGCAGGTGCTCTGTAACATGGCTCCGCCCCCCAGACTGGCTCGTGTGATAGGCGGAAAGTTGATGCTATCTACTATCACACGAGACGGTCTGGGGGGGCGGGGCCATGTTACAGAGCGGCCGCCGAACACAGAGCCAGCGTTGTGACCTGCAAGAGGGAGCCGAGGATGCAGCCGCAACTAAAATCGGCCCCAGGGCAGGCGGCCTACCGGGAAATCTCCCGGTATCCCGGCAGGCCAGTCCGGCCCTGGCTCAGACAAGCTTTATAAATTCTGCACTTTAAGCAGATGTGGAGAAGAGATGACTGCAGATAAATAGACTTAGGTAGGAGGATTTGTTTCATCTCTGTGTATCACCTGAGGCCAGTCAGTTCACTGGATATATGTAATGGTTTGCAAGCACTTTAACCTAGCATACTTTAAATTGGTGGTGAGGGGGCTACCTAATAAATGGACCTTGTGTTTTCATGCAAGGTCCACTTCAAAGCTGAAGTTTATATATGGCAACCTTTATATAGCTACATTGATGCAGCTTGGACTAATGTATGGGCCAGTGGCGTTCTGTTCATTAGGGACGCCCGGGCGCCACCTCTCTGTCCACGATCGACACCCCCTATTCATATGTCCGGCCCCTTTCAGGACACCGGCACATGAATTACAGCAGTAGGGGTGTTTTTTTGTTTTTTTTTAAGCACCTGATTATAGCCAGAGGCTCTAATAGGCTTCAAAATAGGATGGGCTCATGGCACAGAGCATTGCGCCATGAGCCTACCCAGGTGTTACAACAGCAAATGAATATTCGCTGTTGCAAAACTGATCCACCTCCTGGCCAAACAGGAAGTGGGTCTGATACCAGTCACCCAACTGGCTGAAAGGACTCGTGATCCTATTGGACGCCTAGGAGGAGGGGAGGAGACACACGGCAGAAGTGAAGAGGAGAAGACACAGGAGCCGATGCCCGATGTCTGCCGATACTTTGATCCCCGCTGCTGCCTGGTGTACCAGTGGACCGGCAGACAGCGAGGGGGTTTGAGGTGCCGCAGGGGGGGTTGGCTGTTTGCCGCCCCCCAAACAAAAACCACAATCAGCCGCCACTGGTATGCCCCATACCTGTGGGATCCCTGTAGAATCACTGTACAAGGCACTGCTACTCCAGAGGTCTCCACTAGCTTCCGGGTCCCTCGCCGATCGGCTGCTCTGCTGCTTACTAAGGATGAGCTCCGGCGTGTTCGCACACCCTACGTTCAGAGCCCACCAGGAAGTCAGCACTGCTCTGCGCTAATCACAGGCAGTGAGACATTGTCCCGCTGCGTGGCTGCAGAGATCGGGAAATGTCTCACTGCCTGTGATTAGCGCAGCGCCGACTTCCTGGCGGGCTCTGCACGTGGGCTGTGCGAACACGCCGGAGCTCATCCTTACTGATCACAGGCGTTTGCCTATTCAGCATGGCACCTGAGCACACTTTGCATTTTTTCCCCAGGTATGGCACATATATACTTACACTGGTCAAAGCTGGACCAATGTAACTCTGTACAAATTCAGCTTTAAAGTACTAAAGAAAAAGCCTGGAAAAAAAATGACATTCTCTTTGGGCACGCCTGCATTTGCCTAAGCAAAAATCTGCTCAATTATGCATGTACCTCTGACAGTTGACAGCATTGTGCTCCACAAGAACAGCTTTGCCATAAATATCTCACTCCTTATGTCTAACAAGGGCACAGAGAGATAGACTGCTGCACTGTGTGTGAGCAATTTGTAGCCAAAATGAGGCAAACAAGTGAAAATAAAATACAGCTTATGGACCAAAATTCACAAAACACAAGGTACCTCATTACATGCCAGAGTTTGTCAAGCTTTTGTAAACTCTAAAAATATGCATCCCTTTTGCTCTGCTAAATAAGCCAATGAAAGCATTTTGTTATATCTGTTTAAGGAGTGCAAAAACAAGCCTGTGGATGCTGCACAAAATCCAATGACATCCTGTCTTCTGTGCACTATCCAGGGGTATCAATAATATCAAAAAGTGTGTTAGAACTACAGCATACCTCCCAACTTTTTGAGATAGGAATGAGGGACATCTATCAGCAAAAGTATGCAGGCATAAGCCACGCCCCTTGCCGCACCCCTTAACCAATTCAGCCCTGGAAGAATTTACCCCCTTCCTGACCAGAGCACTTTTTGCGATTCGGCACTGTGTCGCTTTAACCGATAATTGCGTGACGTGGCTCCCAAACAAAACTGACATCCTTTTTTTCCCATAAATAGAGCTTTCTTTTGGTGGTATTTGATCACCCTTTGCAGTTTTTATTTTTTGCGCTATAAACAAAAAAATTGCAACAATTTTGAAAAGAATTGCATTGATTACTGTAAAAAATGTCACTGGCAGTGAAGGGGTTCACCACTAGGCGGCGCTGTAGGGGTTAAGTGTGTCCTAGGGAGTGATTCTAACTGTGGGGGGGGGGCTGTGGGTGACACATCACTGATCACTGCTCCTGTTACAGGGAAAGCTGATCAGTGACAGTGCCATTAGGCAGAACGGGGAGTTACTTGTTTACATTAGCATCTTCCTGTTCTTTCTCACCGTGAGACGATCCCTGTACGAGGCGGTCGGGAAGCAGTTAAAGGAGAATTGTACAGACTGGTTATACCCACAAGTGCTTTTTTACCACTACCATTCATTTATATTGGCTTTTCTTACAAATGCAACAATTTAGAAATCAGATGAAAGGTTTAGCACTGGAAAACACTTTTTGATAGATAAAAAGTGCATTTTATATACAACTGTATGGATCAGACCAAAATGAGGGACAAATGACGAGGAATGAGGGACAGAGGGACATTGCTTCAAATCAGGGACAGTCCCTCGAAATCGGGGACAGTTGGGAGCTATGCTATAGAACACTTTCCCTTGTGTTATGGGATTGAGTAGGCGCCGCAACTCCCTATTCATGCGTCCGACCCCTAATCTACATGCAGGGCGCTGGATACATATATTCAAATGGAGCGGGGGGGGGGTTTAGGCATGTGATTAGAGCCAAAGGCTCTAATAGGCTTCAAAATAGGGTGGGCTCATGGCGCGGAACAGTGCGCCCAAAGCCCACCCAGTTGTGTGACATTAGCGATCTTTTTTAATGGAAGCAACAGTCACTTCAACAGATGTGAAGGAGCCCTAAGAGTAGCCAAGCAAAAGCATGCAGGGAAGTAAAGTGTTAAATCTCTTGACATGGTAACAGAAGGTTCAGCCTGATGTCCAACCAGGATGACAGTGTAAGGTGATACACAGTCTATGATTCTATGCTGACAGGTCCTGCAGTCAGGCAATTGGAGGCACATTCCACAAGCAGTTTGCTGATAACAGAAGATAAAAGCAATCAGGCAGCCTGTGACAGCAGGGGAAGGAGATCCAGGTGTCAGCCTGACAATAAATAAGGCTGAGCTCTGGTGAAGTGAACATTCTCTAATCATGTTTGACTTTATTTTCCTCCCAAGTGTGTGGACACCTTGCTGGGGGGGGGGGGGCACTTGACCCCCCTTGCCCCCTCCTGCAGACACCCATGCACCTGTCTGCTGCTAGCCAGTACCTGCCAGTTCCCGCTTGCTACTCAAATGCTGTTGCCAACCAGCTATTTTGTTGTGGTCCACTGCTGTAATCTTGCCGCTGTGAGCTTGAACATCCTACTCTGGCATCCTACTGCTGGCAAGATCAACAGGCACACATGCCACTCCACACTCTCATGCTACCTGTTCCCCCTATCAGGGGCCCCGAGCCAAAAGTGTAAGAGAGGCCTTCCTCATCATGTCATGTTCACCCACCAAGAACGAGACACTCTCAGTGCTCTGGGAATCCTTTGTCAGCTACTAAATGTATATTTGTTACACACGTGTGTGTGTGTGTGTGTGTGATATATATATATATATATATATATATATATATATATATATATATATAAAATATATATATATTTTTTTTCCCTACTTCACCCTGTAAATGGAATTATGAAAAAATACTGGCAAGTGTGCAGCAACAGCCAGAGTCAGCTGCTGCATAGTTAAGCAGGAAATACCACATTAATCCACATTTTTATTTCTTATTTGTATAGTTCAGCTAAAAATATCAAACATTTTGCAACCAGTTTAAAGTGAACTTTTCCTGTTTATGGTAATGTTCCTAAAATATACCTTCTGCTTATGTTATCTCTCCTCAACATCCACAAACCAATAAGCACCCAAACACAAAAACAGCATACCCTCTGGCCTGTCAATAGAAGGAGGGATGAGCCAAATCTCTAAAGATGGCAATAAGCACTCAGTGGCAGATCGTAGCACACATGTACAATTTGGCCACCGAATGATGAATCTAAGTTATCTAACCAAGGATTTTTCTACAAATATGCAAATTTAAATGGGTGAGAGCATTACAGACTGCTCTGGAAACACCATCCCAGCTAAATAATCCTTCCCCCAAGCGGGTTAGGCCAGAAGCAGCTGGATTGGGTGAATGAGTTCTTCTGTGTGTAGATCCCCAAAGTTATAGAATGCAACTTAAAGAATATTAAAACCCAAGAACAAAAAGCAACAGTAATGCAATTTACTGCTCCTTAGGCCGCGTACACACGGGCAGACTGTTCGCTCAACTTTGTCCGCTGAACAGTGTTTCGGCGGACAGTCCGCTCGTGTGTGGGCTTCAGCGGACAGTTTCAGCGGACAGTCTGCTGAACAAAGTTTTTCGGAATTTCCGAAAAACTGTCCGCTGAAACTTTGTTTGAGCGAACAGTCCCCTCGTGTGTAGGCTTGTTCGTCAAACTAAGTTCCGCGCATGCTCAGAAAGGATTTACAAGCCGAAAGTTGTATTGCAGTGTATAGGACGTCGTATTTTTCGTCCTGTCGTACATGCCGTTCACGTCATCGCGCAAGTTTCAGCGGACTGTTCGTTCGTCGTGTGTGGCCAAGTCCGTCCATGCTAATTTTGAGCGGACTGTCCGCTGAAACTGTTTGACGAACAAAGTTGAGCGAACAGTCCCCGCGTGTGTACGCGGCCTTAGATGTGGTGGCTGAAATAGTTTTCTTTTTAACACCTTTTTTCCCTTTATATTTATCTGGTAATCCTGCTATTAAGGCCCCAGTTAAGGATGAGCAGAACACCCACCCCCCCCCCCCCCCCCGGTTCGGTTCACACCAGAACCTGCGAACAGACCTAAACTTCGTGTGAACTTTAGAACCCTATTAAAGTCTATGGGACTCGAACGTTCAAAATCAAAAGTGCTAAATTTAAAGGCTAATATGCAAGTTAGTGTCCTAAAAAGTGTTTGGGGACCTGGGTCCTGCCCCAGGGGACATTGATCAATGCAAAAAAAAAGTTTTAAAAACTGACATTTTTTCAGGAGCCCTGATTGTAATAATGCTTAAAGTGAAACAACAAAAGTATAATATTCCTTTAAATTTCCTGTAAAGGGGTGCATGTTTCCAGTGTTTAGAACTGTCCCTGCACAAAGTGTCATTTCTGCAGGAAAATAAGCCATTTAAAAGCACTCGCGGCTATAATGAATTGTCAGCTCCCCGTAACACAGAGAACAGTCATTGAAAGTCACTAATTAAAATAAATGCGTGGGGTTCCCCCCCCCCCCAATTCAATTACCAGGCCCTTCAGGTCTGGTATGGATATTAAGGCAAAGAGTCAAATAAAAAAATAAAAAATGATGTGGTGTTCCCCCCAAATATACATACCAGGCCCTTTATCCGAGCACGCAACCTGGCAGACAAGAGAGCACCCCCCTTTTGAACCGTACCAGGCCACATGCCCTCAACATTGGGAGGATGCTTTGGGTGTCTGTGACCCCTCAAAGCACCATGTCCCCATGTTGATGGGAACAAGGGCCTTATCCCCACAACCCTGGCCGGTGGTTGTGGGGGTCTGCGGGCAGGGGGCTTATCAGAATCTGGAAGCCCTCTCCTGCCCCCCCTGTTTGAAATGGTAAGGGGGTACAAAAGTACCCCTACCATTTCACAAAGAAAGTGTAAAAAATTGTTAAAAAACACACACCTTTGGGAAAAGTCCTTTATTAAAAAAAAAATGTTTTAAATTTGGCGTGGAGTTCCCCTTAAAATCCATACCAGACCTGAGGGTCTGGTATGGATATTTGGAGGGAACCCCACGTCATTTTTTTAAAATTTGACGTGGGGTTCCCCTTAATATCCATACCAGACCTGAAGGGCCTGGTAATTGAATTTGGGGGGAACCCCACGCTTTTTTTTTGTCAATGACTTTCAATGACTGTTCTCTGTATTACAGGGAGCCGACAATTCATTATAGCCGTGAGTGCTTTTAAATGACTTTTTTTTCCTGCAGAAATGACACTTTGTGCAGGGACAGTTCTAAGCACGGGAAACATGCGCCCTTTTACAGGCATACTATAGACACCCCACAGGTGCGAAATTTAAAGGAATATTACACTTTTATTGTTTCACTCAGCATTCAGCATTATTATTATTATTATTATTATTATTATTATTATTATTATTATTATTATATATCACTGCTCCCGAAAAAATTTCAGTTTTTAAAAGTTTTTTTTGCATTGATCCATGTCCCCTGGGGCAGGACCCAGGTCCCCAAACACTTTTTATGACAATAGCTTGCATATAAGCCTTTAAAATTAGCACTTTAGATTTCTCCCATAGACTTTTACAGGGTGTTCCACGGCTTTTCAAATTTGCCGCAAACACCCCAAATTGTTTACTGTTCGGCGAACAGGCAATGTTCGAGTCGAACATGAGTTTGACTCGAACTCGAAGCTCATCCCTTGCCCCAGTTATATTGTGCACTTACCCCCTTCAAGTGTTCTGTCCAGTCCCACTGCTGGCAAACTGTCAAACTTTATAGTTTATGTTCTAAACTTTTATATAGAGTCTAACAGCTGCTGCAGCTGGACGGTGCACTTAGCTATACAAACTTTAAAGCCAGTATTTCTATAATATTAACTTTGCAAGGAAAGCTTACAGCCAGCTGTGTCACAAAACAGAAAGGTTATGGAAAATACACTATGATGATGGCTGTTGATGAGCAACTCCTCACCTGTTTTAAGGGTCAATCTGACTTTAATCAACAGAATCGTAGATCTTTGGGTGGCTGCACTGATTATTACATGCAACTTTTCTAACTAATGTATCAGTTTAGCTGTCTGTGGTTCTCCTGATGAGTGATTTTTGGGCTCCATTAGCTTTTAGATGTGCTCTTTAACCACTTAATCCCCGGACCAATTTACAGCCAAAGGACCAAGCCCCTTTTTGCGATTCGGCACTGCGTCACTTTAACTGACAATTGCGCGGTCCTGCGACGTGGCTCCCAAACAAAATTGGCATCCTTTTTTTCCCACAAATAGAGCTTTCTTTTGGTGGTATTTGATCACCTCTGCGGTTTTTATTTTTTGCGCTATAAACAAAAGTAGAGCGACAATGTTGAAAAAAATTCAATATTTTTAACTTTTTGCTATAATAAATATCCCCAAAAAATATATAAAAAAACATTTTTTCCACAGTTTAGGCTGATATGTATTCTTCTACATATTTTTGGTAAACAAAATCGCAATTAGCGATTATTTATTGGTTTGCGCAAAAGTTATAGCGTTTACAAAATAGGGGATAGTTTTATAGCATTTTTATGAATATTTTTTTCTTACTAGTAATGGCGGCGATCAACGATTTTTATTGTGACTGCGACAATATGGCGGACACATTGGACATTTTTGACACATTTTTGGGACCATTGTCATTTATACAGCAATCAATGCTATTTAAATGTACTGATTCCTGTGTAAATGACACCAGCAGTGAAGGAGTTAACCACCATTGGAATGAATGGGCACTGCTTCTGAAGCCCCTGAAAAGCGTTTCGAAAGCGCCACAACACGGTTGCGTTTAACCGCTTCTTCGGCCGCTAGCGGGGGTTAAAAGCACCCGCTAGCATCCGAAAAGCACAGCTTAAACAGCGCTAAAGCGCCGCTATAACTATTGGTGCTTTACCTCTAACCGACCGGCCTCCCCATTGTGAAAGCAGCCTAAAGCAGATGTAATAGTGAAAATGGGATCTTAATTGTTCCTATTTTTTTATTTATTTTTTAATACACATAATTCTTCTTTCAGAATCTTTTGTTTGATAAATAAGACTAAATACATGTCCCTCAGTTCTGAACCATTTGCCATTTTCCATTTATATGAGCACATAACTTCTGTACTTATTGTACAGTTCACAGCAGTGAAATATCATTCTATATTCAAAGTAAAAATCTATGTGGTAAGTTAATCATTCTTTAATAGATCTTTTCACTTCTGCCGGATCAGCCCTCAGGAGGAGAAAAATTAGCAAACCATATTAGTCCATAACGGTGCCTCATATATACCCAGGAGCCAAGTTATCCTCCTAATTGATTTCTCCTGCAGCTCAGACATAAAAAATTAAATTGTAAAATTTTTACATCAAGTGGATGCCAAGAATGATAAGTTTTTCTTTGATATCTATCTATTATCTATATATAGTTAGTATTGCCACAGAGCACTAATGCAAAGACCTATCTATCTATCTATCTATCTATCTATCTATCTATCTATCTATCTATCTATCTATCTATCTATCTATCTATCTATCTATCTATAATTTTTTTAATTGTAGCACCCTCTTCCTTAGGTACAGTGCCTTGCGAAAGTATTCGGCCCCCTTGAACTTTTCAACCTTTTGCCACATTTCAGGCTTCAAACATAAAGATATAACATTTTTATTTTTTGTGAAGAATCACCAACAAGTGGGACACAATTGTGAAGTGGAACGAAATCTATTGGATTTTTGAAACTTTTTTAACTAATAAAAAAATGAAAAGTGGGGGGTGCAAAATTATTCGGCCCCCTTTGCTTTAATACTTTGTAGAGCCACCTTTTGCTGCGATTACAGCTGCAAGTCGCTTGGGGTATGTCTCTATCAGTTTTGCACATCGATAGACTTGCCCATTCTTCCTTGCAAAACAGCTCAAGCTCAGTGAGGTTGGATGGAGAGCGTTTGTGTTTTCAGCTCTTTCCACAGATTCTTGATTGGATTCAGGTCTGGACTTTGACTTGGCCATTCTAACACCTGGATACGTTTATTTGTGAACCATTCCTTTGTAGATTTTGCTGTATGTTTGGGATCATTGTCTTGTTGAAAGATAAATCTCCGTCCCAGTTTCAGGTCTTTTGCAGACTCCAACAGGTTTTCATCCAGAATGGTCCTGTATTTGGCTGTATCCATCTTCCCCTCAATTTTAACCATCTTCCCTGTCCCTGCTGAAGAAAAGCAGGCCCAAACCATGATGCTGCCACCACCATGTTTGACAGTGGGGATGGTGTGTTGAGGGTGATGAGCTGTGTTGCTTTTACACCAAACATATCGTTTTGCATTGTGGGCAAAAAGTTGGATTTTGGTTTCATCTGACCAGAGCACCTTCTTCCACATGTTTGGTGTGTCTCCCAGGTGGCTTGTGGCAAACTTTAGACAAGACTTTTTATGGATATCTTGAGAAATGGCTTTCTTCTTGCCACTCTTCCATAAAGGCCAGATTTGTGCAGTGTACGACTGATTGTTGTCCTATGGACAGACTCTCCCACCTCAGCTGTAGTTCTCTGCAGTTCATCCAGAGTGATCATGGGCCTCTTGGCTGCATCTCTGATCAGTCTTCTCCTTGTCTGAGCTGAAAGTTTAGAGGGACGGCCAGGTCTTGGTAGATTTGCAGTGGTCTGATACTCCTTCCATTTCAAAATAATCGCTTGCACAGTGCTCCTTGGGATGTTTAAAGCTTGGGAAATCTTTTTGTATCCAAATCCGGCTTTAAACTTCTCCACAACAGTATTACGGACCTGCCTGGTGTATTCCTTGGTCTTCATGATGCTCTCTGCGCTTTCAACAGAACCCTGAGACTGTCACAGAGCAGGTGCATTTATACAGAGACTTGATTACACACAGGTGGATTCTATTTATCACCATCAGTCATTTAGGACAACATTGGATCATTCAGAGATCCTCGCTGAACTTCTGAAGTGAGTTTGCTGCACTGAAAGTAAAGGTGCCGAATAATTTTGCACGCACCACTTTTCAGTTTTTTATTTGCTAAAAAGGTTTAAAATATCCAATAGATTTCGTTCCACTTCACAATTGTGTCCCACTTAAAATTTTATATCTTTATGTTTGAAGCCTGAAATGTGGCAAAAGGTTGAAAAGTTCAAGGGGGCCGAATAATTTCGCAAGGCACTGTAGGTAGGTGCTAGAGTAGCGTTTTGTTTGCACTGCCAGTGCAGTTTAATGTAGGCAGGCCTTACACCTGAACTCCAGTTTGGTTTGGGTATAATTATTCCAAATGTGGACCTCAGCATCAGTCTGACTGGACTATACTGTGTTCAGCCTGGCCATAGGGGGCACTGTCTCTTTTGGCAGGCATGGAACCACAGTCTGGTTGGGTGCTTTAAGGTTACTTTCTCTCCGAGCCAGCCCAGTGGGAGTGTCACTCTTGCTGTTCTTTCTGGGAGAGGGTACTTAAGATGCGGATGTCACATGGTTCAGGGTTCCGGTCCAGAGGTATGTTCTGACTCCATGGTCCTGGTCTTCCTGACCAGCCCCCAGGAAGACTATGGCCTGGAGTGCGGATCCACCTTATGTCTCAGGGCTGGCTAGCCCGAGGTAGGGATGAGCCGAACACCTCCCGGTTCGGTTCGCACCAGAACTTGCGAACGACCCCCGGGTTCGGTACGAACGTTAGAACCCCATTGAAGTCTATGGGACTCGAACGTTCGAAATGGAAAGTGCTAATTTTAACGGCTAATATGCAAGATAGTGTCCTAAAAAGGGTTTGGGGACCTGCCTCCTGCCTCAGGGGACATGGGTCACTGCAAAAAAAAGTTTTAAAAACTGCCGTTTTGGCGGGAGCACTGATTTTAATGACGATTAAAGTGAAAAAAAAAAAGTGAAATATTCCTTTAAATATGGTGCCTGGGGGGTGTCTGTAGTATGCCTGTGAAGTGCCACGTGTTTCCCGTGTTTAGAACAGTCCCTGCACAAAATGACATTAAACGGAAATAACACCATTTAAAACTGCTTGCGGTTTTAATGTTATATCTGGTTCCTGCAATATGGTTGAAAATCATTGAGAAACATGGCATGGTTAGCCCTCCCTGCCCATTACCAGCCTATTTGGGTCTTGTACGCATATTAAGGAGAACCCCGTACCCATATTAAAAAAAGGAAATGCGTGTGGCCCCCAGGCCCTATATACTCAGAACAGCAGTATACAGGCGGTGCAAACAAGACAGGGACTGTGTAGGTTTGTTGTGTTAAGTTGAATCTGTTTGGCATTTTCAACCGGTACATTTTTAAAGTGTAGCTCCAGTCAAAAAAACTATCTTTAAGCTTTTTGGAAAACATAGGGAAGGGTTATCACCCCTGTATAATTTGTTTTGTCGTCCATCTTTTTTCATCTCACTTGCTGCTGTCTCCTTGCGTTTGCAAGTAGGAGATGTTTGTAAGTTGGATGTTTGAAAGTAGGGGCCTGCCCTATATTATAGCGGTATGTACTGGGTACAGAGCACGCAGACAGCACGCACTCTCCTAACACTACTGACTGCAAGCTCTATTATTAACCACTTGTTAGCCCAATGTTTGCATAAAGTGAAAGATGAAGTTATGCTGAGTAAATAGATATCAAACATGTCACTCTTCAAAATTGCACATGCCCGTGGAATGGCGCCAAACGTCGCTACTTAAAAAATCCCCATAGGCGACGCTTTAATTTTTTTTTTACTGGTTACATGTTTTGAGTTGCAGAGGAGGTCTAGGACTAGAATTATTGCTCTCGCTCTAACATTCTCGGCGATACCTCACATGTGTGGCACATGCGAGCACATGGGGACATGGGCGCTTTAATTTTTATTTTATTTTTTTATTGTTCATTTTACTTTATTTATTTTAGTTTGACATTTTTTTCCCCAAAAATATATTTTTGATCACTTTTATTCCTATTACAAGAAATGTAAACATCCCTTGTAATAGGAATATGGGGTGACAGGTCCTCTTTACAGTGAAATCTGGGGGGTCAATATGACCCCACATCTCACCTCTAGGCTGGGAAGCCTGAAATAAAAAATAAAAAAAAGATTCTGGCTTTGATCGTACTGGCGAGTTGGTAGAAGCACCGGAGGGTGGTGAGGGGTGGGGGGCGTCTATGGCTGGGTATTTCAGGGTATCACCGAGTATGGCTGGGTATCTCTGAGTATGGCTGGGTATGGCAATTTATGGCAGGGTATTACAGAGTATTGGCGGGGTATTGGCGGGGTACTACAGAGTAATGGCAGGGTACTGCAGAGTATTGGGGGGTACTACAGAGTAATGGCAGGGTACTGCAGAGTATTGGGGGTACTGCAGAGTAATGGCAGGTACTGCAGAGTAATGGCGGGTACTGCAGAGTATTGGGGGGTACTGCAGAGTAATGGGGGTTACTGCAGAGTAATGGGGGGTACTGCAGAGTAATGGCAGGGTACTGCACTGCAGAGTAATGGCAGGGTACTGCACTGCAGAGTAATGGCGGGGTACTGCAGAGTAATGGCAGGGTACTGCAGAGTATGCACTGGTATTGCAGAGTATTGGCAGGGAATTGAGGGGTTAAATTCGGTGAGCAGCGATGTGGGCACTGCAGATGCAGCCCACATCGCTGCTGACACCGATCTCTTTCCCCTCCGCTGTACCGATCGGTACAGAGAGGGGAGGGAGGAACAGGCGTCATAACATGACGCCGGTTTGTTTCCAAGTGATCACTCCGTCATTTGACGGAGCAATCACGTGGTAAACGGCCGCTATGAGCGGCCGTTTACCGTGATCCGTGATGCGACCCGGTGGTCACGGATGCTCTCGAGTGCGCACACCTCGGGGCACGCGAGAGCAGAATTCTGGGAGGCCGTTAATTAACGGCCTCTCAGAGTTAAACAACCGCCCTGAAGCCGTTAATCGGCAATGGGCAGTTGTTAAGTGGTTAAAGCTAGATCACTAGCTATATAGGTGAGGTGAATATAGTGGTGTATACTGCAGTCAGGGCACAGACAACAACCACTACACAGCAGCAAGATAGGAAATCAGCCAAAAACGATTGGTGTGTACTGTGTTGAAGGTACACAGAACACCCACTGCTTCAGATGCTAAGTAACACACTACACGAGGCCGCCTCAAAGGCGGCCTTATATAGTGTGGGGCGTGCACTACACAGCCTGAGCTATGATTGGCCACAGGCAGGATGCCTGTGGCCAATCATGGCTCTCCTCGCTGCCGGCGCTGCGATTGGCCAAGCATGCGGGGTCACAGTGCATGCTTGGCCAATCATGGGGCAGCAATGCACTGCGCCACCGCAGTGCATTGTGGTCCGCGCGCGCGTCACTCGAATATTGACGCGAACGGCCCAAACGTTCGGAATTCGCCGAACGGCCGAACAGCCAATGTTCGAGTCGAACGTACGTTCGACTCGAACACGAAGCTCATCCCTAGCCCGAGGCAAGGAAACTAAAGAAAGGATTCCGAGGTGGTCCGATGCTGTCTCCGGTTGTGGAGAGGCCCAGCAACTTCATAGCTATCCAGGGGAGGACTCTTCAGAAGAAGGCCACGTACGGGTTGGCTTCTTAGCAAGAGCCTGGTGAGGCTGAGTGACCTAAGTGAATCCAATCTCGTGGGTATCGCCAAACCGGCTGAAAGATACTGGTACCACATGAATGTTCTACAAGTTCTAGTTTCCTACATGTTCTACAACAACGTCTGTGGCTGAGACTTGTTCCTGATTTAAGAACCTTGTTGGCTGCTAGGCCTTGTGAGAGAGGGACTATCCAACTTGAGTGAACATCCATCTGTGAATGGCTATTCTCTGGATTTAGTCGAAGTAAGCAAGTTCTTTATTACTGACTTTGACACTGAGAGTACCTGGACTTTCCTCCTAACCCTCTGATCCTATACTAAGAGACTGTTCGTTAACTAAGTTTTTTCGAAAAAAAAACTTCTTTAAGCGGATCTGTCTTCAGTCTCTAAAGTTTTTGGGCCATCTACCACGGGAAACCCCTAGATGCAAATCGAGATGAAGAAGGTAACGGTAAGCCCAATCAAACCAGCAGCTCCTTTGGGGGTTAGTGCTACAGTAGCATAGGGTGACCAGATGTCCCCGGGTTTTACACTGTCCCCAGACCAAGTCTGTCCCCGGTTTTGTCCCCGGATTTGACTTTAACAGGAGTTGAAGTCAAGTCCGTAAGATTTTTGGACAGCAAAGGTCAAAGGTCCGATGGAAGGGGGGGGTGAACTCCGGCCTGGAGCTTGGGAGCTGGAAGGGAGCCTCTCTTTACACGGTCATTGAGAGGTGTCCTGGAACAGGAGCAGGAAGAGGAGAGTGAGGAGCACTGCTGGACAAGTCATTCAGGAGGGATCCATGCCGGGGTCCGTGAGTGAAAAGCACAGTGAGAAGCTCTGGGAGAGACATGCCAGGATTGAATGTGAAGCCAGAGGGAAAGGCTGTGGTGTTGTTGAAGTCATGTCACTGCAGCCAGGAGGGTTGGCAGGATTTGCACCTATTCTTTTCATCTAAAATGGTTGCTACAACTTAGGGGACTGCAGACCCCTGCCTGCAAATGGCTACTGGGAAAATGTTAGGACTTATTCAGAGTGAGGACTAGCCATGTGCTAACGGTGACAGGAATCTAAAATTGGACAGTAGATGAAAGCAAGTGATCTCAAGTAATGTGCTGGAAGCAGGGCCGCCATCAGGGGGGTGCAGGCAGTACTGAAGGGGCCCGATCGTCCCAAGGGGCCCGGCTGGCCAGGGCCCGCTCCACCTGCAGCACAGCAGCACATGAATTCTATCAACTGCACCGCAGCAGTGCCCGGCCCTTATAGAGAAACAAGCCTCCTTTCACTAGCACCCCCCCCCCCCAGTGTACAGAAGCAGTGGAGAGGGGTATTACTTAGATGAAGCCTGAGCCTCCGCCAGCCGATGCCTTTCTAACCAGCAACCCCCCTCAGCAGGAGATCGCAGCCAGTACTAGCGCCTCATCTTTCTCCCCACCCAGCACCATCCATCCATCCCCATCCCCACCAAGCACCATTCATCCATCCCTCTCCACAATGCATCCCCACCCAGCACCATTCATCCATCCCTCTCCACAATGCATCCTCATCCCCACCCAGCACCATTCATCCATCCCTCTCCACAATGCATCCCCACCCAGCACCATTCATCCATCCCTCTCCACAATGCATCCCCACCCAGCCCCATCCATCCATCCCTCTCCACAATGCATCCTCATCCCCACCCAGCACCATTCATCCATCCCTCTCCACAATGCATCCTCATCCCCACCCAGCACCATCCATCCATCCCTCTCCACAATGCATCCTCATCCCCACCCAGCACCATTCATCCATCCCTCTCCACAATCCATCCTCATCCCCACCCAGCATCATTCATCCATCCCTCTCCACAATGCATCCTCATCCCCACCCAGCACCATCCATCCATCCCTCTCCACAATGCATCCTCATCCCCACCCAGCACCATTCATCCATCTCTCTCCACAATGCATCCCCACCCAGCACCATCCATCCATCCCTCTCCACAACATGCTTTGTTAATGACAGCCAAACATGGTGCAATTTTCATGCACCAATACGCAAAAAAAAAAGAAAAAGTAAAACACGGAACGCTAAACACACCTGGCCCAGTGCCAAAAATTGGTACATGTGTTGCTTTGACACATTTGGACAGTAGTGCTGATAACCGGCTGATTGGCTCCTTGCCTCAATATGTGATCAGCAGTGCCCTCCAAACTCTGCGATTATGGAGCATAGCGGGTTGTGATCACAGGACGGCATCCCACCATGCTGCCATCATTCGGCTATAGCGCGGTCAGCGTTCCATGTCTACCTCAATGATTGCTCTGTAGTGTGTGCACATAAGGGTATTGAAGTCACAGTCACGGCGGTGTGGTGGTGGAGTGTTCCTGGAAGTCTTTATGAATTATAATTATAATTGATTCACCGGTCACTATCTAATGAACGTTGGACTTTTTGTGTTTAAAAACTGGACACTTCATTTAGTTATTCATTCATATAATTTTTTGCAATTATTCACTTCACAGGGTGTTGCTATTATAGTTTAAAGTTGTAACAATCAATGTTATTTTATTTATGTTATGTGTATACTTTATTGGATACATTTGAGTTTAGAGTGTGTATTATTAGCATATTCATTGAGTATTTAGCGCCGCTCATATCCAAATACCGGAATTACAGTATAAACAAAGTTTACTGTGTGTTATTAGTGTACCATTTCAAAATGATGCTTTGTAATCATTAGAATTGTGTCATTGTAATCATGTGATGAAAATGTTTTTCTTTGTTCACTTTGCCACATTGTAATTGAAAAAAATATAAAATTTTTGTTTCGACCAATTCAAAACGTATAGATTTGAACGTTTCGAATCGAAAAAAAATCGGTAAATTAGAATAAAATTCAAAAAATTATTAATACGAATCCTGAATACGAATTGAACGAATTAACCAAATTTAACAAAAGTAAATAACTAGATTAACAAAGCAAAATTAAACAAAACACATTTTTTCATCATGCACATATCTATATGGAAGCCTCATAGTAAGTCAATAGATGACGTCACTTCCCATTCATTTCACGCTTCTGTGGCTGGAGATCGGGTCGGATCAGCGTCAAAAAAGTTATGTATACCGATTTCTTCTTTACAGGGTTAGAAAGGTTAGTCAATATCTATAGGTGCAGGGATTTTAGTTTTAGGGTGGACTTACACTTTAAACACCTCCCACTCGGCCACTGCACATATACAGCCGGGTGGGTGCTTCCTCCTTCTGAGTGTATGTTTGGGAACATCCTTCAGAAGGAGGGGGATCACGTGCATGAATGCATGCCCACGCAGTGGCGTGATCCAAATGCGCTCGTATCACCCGGACACGGCGCATCTCCGATCGTCAGGAGGGCTCTGTGATTGGCCCTCCTTATCACATGATGGCTGTGTCCAATCACAGCCATCATGTGATGTAAATTGAGAGCCGGTTGCTAGGCGATCGGCTCTCCTCCCCTCACATGGAAGTTGTCAGGGAGGAGAGGAGAGCGGATCGATACAGCCAGCCGGTGATCAGTGAGTATGAGCTGTTTTTTACAACTTTTTACACACTGATCACCGGCCCAGTGTCCCCACACATGTCCCCACACAATGTCCCCAAAATAGTGTCCTCAAAACACTGTCACCAGACACACGTCCCCATACAGTAAAAACACCTGTCCCCCACATATGTAACAGTCAAATCATGTCCCAATGATCATCTGCACACATCTGTACATGGTCATCTGCGCACATCTGTACATGGTCATCTGCGTACATCTGTCCGTGATCACAAACCAATTTTTATACACTTAACAGGATTTTTTTTACCAAATACATGTAGCAGAATACATTTTGGCTTAAATTTATGACAAAATTTGATTTTATTGGATTTCTTCTAAAATAGAAAGTAGAAAATATATATATATTTTTTTTTTTTCAAAATTTCCACTCTTTTTTTCACTTATATCGCAAAAAATAAAAAACTGAGTCGTGAATAAATACCACCAAAAGAAAGCTCTATTTGTGTGAACAAAATCATAAAAAATTAATTTGTGTACAGTATTGCATGACCGCGCAATTCTCATTGAAAATGCATCAGAGCTGAAAGATGAAAATTGGCCTGGGAAGGAAAGGGGGTGAAAGTGCCCAGTATTGAAGTGGTTAAGTTCTGTTATTAGCAGCTTATTTAGCAAACAAAAAAAACATTATCTTTTTAATAACCTCCGATATGATATATCATACAGAGAAGAAAGGCTCAGCTTATTTTCCTCATGACGGGAATGAGGTAACTGAACACTGTAATCCAATTTATACAGAGGTTCCAATGTTAATAGGAGATCTCAGTCAGTTTGGTATGAAAGGCTCTCTTTAATCGGTGTCTGTTTGTAGGGACTAGAAATGTTTGTGTCCCCGGCTCCAAATCAAACACAGCACTAAACAGAAACCAGCTCCCTCTCAAAACCACTGGTAAGGAAGTCACCATGTGTCATAAAAACCTTGCGCCTTTTTATAACCAATTTACACAGGGGTTTTCCCTGGATTTTCCATCTCGGGCCTACTCATTAGGCTTTTATAGCAATTTGTTCCTCAGACTTTGTTCCAGTATGGCTTTTATGATTTTTTTTCCCCCCTGAAAATAGCCATTGTGTTTTCAAGCTTGTTTGGAGAATATCATCTAGCGTTACTGGGTCTGAAATGCCAGCTCGGCTTTATGAGCTATAAACTGAGGCCAGGCCCCAGAAGAATGATTTTTACAATTCTGGTAATATAATGTGCATGTTTGTATGACTACAGGAGGCAATGGGAAAAGGGGTGTTGAAAGGACTGGTGATTTTCTGGGGATAATGTATGAAAAGTGTGCTGAAAAAAAAACTTTTCTTGTTGCCCACAACAGTCAATCAAAATCTATTGCTTAATTATTATTATTTAGAATTATTTAGGTTCTTTAAGAGAATCTGCATGTTAGGAGGGGGAGGCAGGTTTTCAATCATATGCTGCTGTCACAGCAGTCATATAATCAGAAGCTCCCAATCGTATACATTGATTGGAAGCTAATAAGTTTGGGAGAATGGTTCGGTCTGAGCAGGAGTGCGGAACGTTTTCTCTTTTTTCTTTTTTGGGTACCGCGGGCGTCACGATTGATGATGGAGTTACATCAGGGGTCACTGTTTTAAAATTTTTCAAAAAATGCTCCCCCTGCCCCAAAAGCACCCCCCCCCCCCCCCATTTTAAGGGCATGTGGCCCACAAACCACCACAACCACCAGTCACGGTTGTGGGGACGTCTTTTTTGCTGCAGCATGTTCTATACATGCTACAGATGCGCCACTTTACTGGCGGGCTAAGCGGACCCCCCAAGTACTATATAAAGGAATTTTTAATTTTTATTGTTTCACTTTAAGCATCAATAAAATCACTGCTCCTTTAAAAATTATTGTTTTAAAAATACAAAAATTGCATTGATACATGTCCCCCCAGGGCAGTACCTTGACCCCCATACCTCTTTTATGGGCAATTACTTGCAAATAAGCCTTCAAAATTGGCAATTTTGATTTCTTTTGTTCGGCTCCCATTGATTTCAATGGAATTTGCTGTTCTGGGCAGAACTTTTCCCCTGTTCGGGAGTTCTGCTGAGAACCAAACATGTTTGGCCCATCCCTAGAAGCTGTCAGATACCAAGTCAAATTCAGGTACTCACACTAGTTGCTTTTAAAAATGCATTTTTATACCATTTACCTCTGTGGATGATTAGCTTTCACTGCCCACGCAGTAGATACGGGTGTATGGGGATTTGAAAGCGGTGGTCTTCTTCCCCTTCTTTCCACAGGCATGTCAGGGTGGGTCAGACCAATTCTTATTTGTCAAAGCAGTCACGTGCTAGAAAGTGACTACCGTAATCAGAATTGCTTTCATCTGTCCCGGGAGAAGACCACGACTTTTTAATCCTGGACTCCTGCACTGACTCCATGGGCGGCGAAAGCTAATCATCCACAGAGGTAAGTGCAGCGGAGACCTAGAGTGTGTACGGTGTTAGTTCACTTTTCTCTTTTTTATGAAAAGGTGAACTTGCACTTTAGAGATTTTTTTTTTTTTTTTTTTTATAATTGTATAACTGCAATCACTGGAGCTTTTACTTATATCTGTCTAGGGTTCAGTTTTAAAGAATATGTAAACCCAACATTTCATTTCATATTCCTGATATGTGCCTGCTGTACCATGTACTTGTAGCGCTACCCTGGGAGGAGCTGCTGATTGATTTGGTCCTTTATCCTTTCCTTGGCCCTGGTTAGAGACCCACTCCTGCTGACACCACTCTACACAGGTACCTTGGGCGAAAGGTCTCCTGGCAATTACACAAAAAATTGCACTAGCTGTGGTAAAAATGACCAGATTGTATTGACGCCCATAAAACAATAAAGCAATGCAACAGTTTTAGGCTGGGTTTACACTGCAGTACGAAGCAGCTCACAGCAAGGGTCCAGTGCGTCCCTGTTCACCGTTTCAGGTCTGATTTTGGTCCGAATTTTTAGCTGAGTCAGACCTTAAATGAACCAAAAGACGCACAGGATTCCTGTGCAATTCGCTCTGGAGCCGCTCCGGAGATGTGTGAACTCACTCCATTGAGAGCCCATCACAATCTCCTGACATGCAAATTGAATGCAGGGAAACCCACATCCAATTTGCAATAGTGTGAACCCAGCCTAAAGGTTAATCAATGAGTACAGTGAGTCAACACAAAAATGATACAGTTTGGTAAAATACCCTTTGAAGTGTGGTCACCTATGTCCTGCAGGACTGAGGGTATACAAAATAGTCACCTGTAGGCCCTCAGTCAGGAGAGTCTAGGTTTAATACCAAAGAAAAATCTGTTAGACCTCCTTCACTCCAGTACTTCTACAAAGATGGTCCTTGAATATGAACAAGCTGAAAGGTTGATTCTTCTGCCAGCTTAGTTGGGGTCCTTAGGTTGGCGTGCAGTAAAAGGTGCCTTCCCTTTAAGATGTTGAAGAAACAGAATGATTCCCTTTAAGAGGCAAAGTGGTTGGCACCATTTGCTTTAAAATGTGAAGCTGTTGGGAAGGATCACTTGAAGATTTTGACTTGAACAGTCACTTTAGACGCTGGGTTGTGCATAATAGTCTCTTTGGGGGGGGGGGTCGTAGGCATCTTTCCCTTTATAAAAGATGAATTTGAAGCAAAGGGTAACTCAGTTCAGCAACCTGCTTGCAGTGACAATGATGGCAATTGAGGAATGCCAGTTTGAAGCAATAAGGGGGTGGTGGTGCATTTGACCCTGATAAAGGGGCCACTTTTGAAGAATGCAGTAGGCCTGGCTGGCAAAAAGGGTTAACTTAAATGGCAGTAATGATGGGTGGGTCAGCAACCCTCTCTCCAGTCCTTCTGTGACAATCCAGACGACAGTTGTTCTGCGATGGGGGCCCCCTTGAGCTGAAGATGTGGTGGTGGAGCATGGGACCCAAACACTCCTGCAGCTGTGAGATCTCCCTGGAGCAGCTCTCTGCATGAAGTGTTCAGATAGATAGTCTCTTCATCAGGTTCTTTAGGGGCAAAGGCTCTCTCTATCCACCCTATGTCTTCCCTGCTTTTCCTGTTATATGCTCCCACCCTCCAGTGATTGCTCATGGACTCTGTAGTTTAGTTTCAGCTTTACTATGAGGAACAGTTCTGCTTCAGTATACAACTCAGAGAAGTCTTCAAACACCTGTAATAAGGCTTTGGCAAGTAACAGTGCTCAAACGCTGCCATCTTGTGGTTACATACAAATCTGAATTCACAGTAACAATGCACATTGTTACATGTCTGTATAAAAAAGTATCCTGCTCTCTCTGTATTGCTTCCTTTGTGTGAAATCCCTGGTGTTTCTGCCATCCACTCTGCTTTTTCATTAAGACCTGACCAAACTAGGCATGAGAACACAGTGGTCAGTTTTCTGGCTGTGCTGAGACTCAGTCTCCAATGATCAGACTTGTCCTGACACCTCAACCCCCCCACATGTAATCACTTCTAAAAAAGAATAAAATAATGATCTATATGCAAATCTTTTGCTTTCATTTCTATTTTAAACATAACAGGTTGTTTTACAACAGGAGGGTTTACATATACTTTAAAGTAGAACTCCAGGTTTTTAAGCTCTGTAGTGGAGGGTGAGAAATATGTCATGACACATATTACACTGACCTCTGTTCCTCCACTTAAGAAATATTTAGGTGTAAAGTCCTACCCAACCGGAGGAACTAATAAAAAAGGGAAAAGGTTTTTGGGACTTTAAATGAGGCTGGCACTAAAGGAATGCCTGTCTCCATCCCTATCAAAAATATATTAGGAGAGAGAACAAGATTGGGACTTTAAATGAAGCACACATCAGTAAAAAAGTAAGTCAAGTGACTATAATATTTATTATATAAAGTCCATGATATGTTATACAAACATTTCGGGTATCAACCTCAAAAATGCTCAGGGCATACAGCCTCTACACAATAACTCATGGATTAGTATTACACAATAATTTACAATCGAATACAAATTCATATAAAACATAAAAAGCAATAAATACATGTATAAACATATCCTATTGTAGTTGAACCCAAAATGGCCAGGATAACCATGGTAAGTGAATAATAGATTAAAAAAAGTTTTTTGAATAGTCATGCCTAAGTAATGAATTATAAGACAGAGAAGATTAAATAAGTCTTGATATTCCATAGTTGAGACAAAGGATAATGGCCAACGGCTCTACGCGTTTCGCGGTATTCCAACCGCTCATCAGGAGCATGCAACATGGAATAATTCTGAAAATTATATATAAAATAAAATGAAAATTTGAATTATTCGATAAAAAATTAACGGAGTAATTTAATTATTATAATTAATTTCAAGGCTGGGCGTCAAACTCACATCTGCATCAGTGGGCCAGTAAAACAGCATCTGGGTCCGCAAAAAGAGCCGCAGTGCATAGCCACCAGGCACCGAGGCAGCCCGCGGGAAAGGTAACCACCAACGCAGACACTTCCAGGGTGGGAGGATGCAATACCTGTGAAGTGAATGCAAATATCTATCTGAGAAATCTATGTGTGACAGACCAGATAAGGATCTGTCTTTGTGTGAAAATATATTTGTATAAGAAGATAGAGTGAAAAAATGAGGGAACAAGAAAAAAGGGGGAGCACCAAAACATGAAAACAAAGAGAGTGTGAGCAAGAAAATACCAGACTAAGATGATTAGGTAAGTGAGCTAAATATTGTGAGAGTAAGTGAAAGTTCAGGGAGGAAAAGAAAGATGAATGTATGTAGCCCAACCTGTGAAGCGCCCACAATGGAGAACCATCCTGGTCCCAAACACCGGCGCCATGCTGGCGAACACACTACCGGAGAGTAGGACTGCCTTCACCTGGGCGGCTCAGCCGTCAGGCGATTAGCGCCAATCCATCTCCCCAGTGTGATTGCGGAAGAATGACTATCCGACGGCACCCGAGCGCCATGAGGACGCCTAATGCCCGGCACATATAACATGACGTCAGTGAAAAGGGACCAAGTATCCACCCCCTCAACATGGCCAGAAGGTGGGGAGAGGGGAGGAGCACCGCATAGCACACCGCGTGCGTGGAGGTCAGCAGTAACGGTCAAATCAGCGAAACCCAAGCCGCTGTCAAGGGCCCACGGATGCAGTACAAGCGGGACGCATTAACCAATATATCAATAAATAAATAATAACTATTGGGCCATTTTTAACAACAGCCTATACATGCTAGCAAGAGTATTCTACAGACTACTGATGTGTGCTTCCATCCCGGGTATTTGATAATAAAAAAGTCACCATAGATGCACAGAGGCACTCTGCCCTCAATTGCGGTTATTCTGGTAATTGTTTTTTATTTTTTTACCTTCACTCCCCATACTGATTACCTTCCCCCTTCCTCTGTTGTTTTCTCAATCCTGCTCAATTTTTCACATTTTATTTTTATTATTTTTAGCATTTTTTCCTTTTGTTTTTTTCACTTAGCTCTTCAACATAGGGGTTTTTCCACCCATCATATCGTTAGTACACATTTCGATTCACATGAGGTGTTGTCCAATTTGGGTTGCCACCTGCTGCACTACGTCCCCTCAGCTCCCGGACGGGGCATTGTTTGGTTGGTCTGGGGATCTCACTGTCTGTGCCACCACTGCAAGGACCCTCATGTAAGTAACAGGGCTAACTAAGTTCAGGGGTATTTTCCCCTGTCCGTGGTTGGCCCTTTTTAATAATTTTTCATAGTAAAACATTATTCATTCCCCTCTTAATATTTTCTCTATAGATCCCTACCACGGTTTCGCTCCTGATGATAGGCTATAAGGCCTTGAAACGCGTAGAGCTAACAACAACCGCGTGTATATACGTATGAATTCCTCTGATCTCCGTTCCTTCTTTAATTGTTCTTCGCTATTTGTTTCTTTTTTATTTTCATTTTTTTGCTTTTGTTATGGCTCCTCTGTGATATCTGTATAGTCATAAATTTTATTGCATTAAATCATGTCTCAATTACTGTTTGTATCTTGTAATAGAAGTATCAACTTCTTGTTGGAAATTGTAATCAATGTGGAATAATAATTTTTAAGAATTGTATATGTGTAAAAAATATAAAAATATTAATATATAGTAAAATGTATGGCACTAATTGATACAAATATTTCATAAACAATTCAAATAATTAAAAACTACTTTTATCCAATCTGTTTCATTGCTCCCGTGTGCTTCATGGAAAAGTCCCGCTATCTATGTTCTTCTATTTTTTTACTTATGGATCCTATTTCTTCTTATCTGACTTTCTATGGCTTTATGGTAAGCATAGTTTACAACTGTCCCTGTTTTCGAGGGACTGTCCCTGATTTGGAACAAAGTCTATCTGTCCCTCTTTCCTCCTCATTTGTACCTCATTTTGACACTGATGAGCACTGCTGTAATCAGGGCCCTAATGATCAGTCCCCTGATTACCTGCCCTGGTCTCCCCTGGGAGGAGATACCGCTGATCGGCACTTCTCCCAACACACTCTCTCAGTGTGAGGTGAGGAGAGCTGATTAACGGCACTTCCGCATTTACATGTGACCAGCTGTGATTTGACACAGCCGATCGTATGGTTAAAGAACCACGTCACCGGCTCTTTACAGAGATCGGGCATACACCGCGTCCCAGGAACATGGCACTGCATGTATTCACACTATGACATGTTTCGTCACTTCAGAGTGTGACTACACTGCAACCGGGAGTGACGTATCAGCATTGCGAGAACAAGTGGCATCTCCTTACAGCCGTTGGAGGCCAGCATGGAGGTGGTGAGATGGTTGGAGAATGCTACAGTTCTTAGTTTCTTTGTACAATGCTTGGTGCAAGATGTTTTACATGTGAGTGAGATAAGAACATTTTAATAATTTACATAGTGATGACAATATTACACTAGTGGGTCCCTTCTTTGCTTTTCTTTTCTACATACCTGTGGATAAGAGCCCATGTCATAAGAGGGGCGAAGAAGTGGATTGTCTTACTATGAAAGGAGTCATCATAGATTATTAAGCGTGTTAGCCCACTCATGAGAATGGGGGCAATTGGATCTGGTGAGTTGCTGTCCTTTGGGAGAAGGGCTAATTGTCACACAGCGGTGGTGGATTTTGTGGTGGTCCATTGTCAGCTGGATATCACGATGTCCTTGTATATACAGTACGAATGGACTTTTTTGTGGAGGACTTTATTTGATCACATTTAAAGATTTTTTTTTCTTTTTTTTGTTGGTGTTATTGATCTTTTATATACAGTACTTGTTGCGCTGCTGTGGACATTTAACTCAAAAGTAGTTCAATTTCCTTTATATGCTAAGTGGCGGCACAATATTTCATTCTTGTTATATATTTAATGTGCAAGGGAATTACTACATAATGTTCTCTTTTATTGAAGGCCATAGGAACAATGCAGATAATGCTATACAGAGGTAAACATCCCATCTATTGTGCTCTCTTTTGCAAGATTGCAAGCCCAAAGGGGAAAGCATGCTGGCAGTGACTCTTGTGAGTGTTTTTGTGACGGTTGGAGAAGTTTCGTCCATCTGTGACTGGATGCTTCTACTTGTCGACCACTCATATTGCAAGAATATTTATTATCATTTGTCAGTAGTTTCCTTTTTTATCTTTCTAATAAATATAACCCAAGGATAATGCACATGGCTGATGCGCCCTCTTTGTTCTTCTTCCATTTCTGACTTCTAGGGTTCCCCCACTCTTGAAGGCAGCAAGGCCTGTGCCACTGTATTGCCGGTCTGGTGGTTCGCTTATGTGCAGGCGTGGTTCTTTTCTGTATAGGGGAAAGCATGCACCTGTCCACCATGTCTACAGCTACATTTCTCCATTGAACCGCATCTAGCCCTGATCCTCCTACCCCATTTATATACCAAATGGGTGGACCCAACCTTAGAGACAGGTGATTTAGCACCCAAAAAGAAGGAACAAGCTAACAGAAAAGTGACATCTGTACTGTACAACTTAGATTCAGCAGGGGATCTGCTCACAGATCAATTGCCAATCGAAATGGTCACGGCCAGTGTGAAAGGACCTTTAAAGACCTTGTTTCTGTACACCACCTAGGGACAGCCTGCTCTTTCCTGCAGCTCAACCCTGTTTACTTGGATTGTTCTTTTGCTGCTTCTCACCACAATATTTGCTACTCATGCATAGTGATTGTTCCTGTGCATTTAAATGAGGATGAACCTTCCCTCAGCAAGAGCCCAAATAAATGACTACTGCAGTATTCGACGAAGTGCGTCGTGTTGAACTGACAGCTGGGTTGTGGGAAAAGCTTTCCTGGGGGCGTTAATTCTTCCCGTGTGTAACCGAGCCTCAGCTTTTCATCTTAAGTGGCTTTGAGCTTTAAGGCAATGCTAAAGAGCGCAGTACAGGTTTTTGTATGCAGCTCAACAGTGGTAGTCCATTGACTGACAAAGCAGAATGGCAATATGTGGGATGAGGTTTAATCAAGAGTCCATTGCCTTTTAGTTCAACGATTGTCACACCTTAGATCGATATAATGACCTAATGGCAATCCAAATGAGCGAAGCGATTAGACCACAATTTTGTAATTCCTAAAGCCGTATAAAACCCCAAACCAGGAATATAATACAGTATATTGCAGCTTGCCAGTCATTAGATGTTGTGGCTTCATTAGTTTTTGTTTTTAGTCTTTTTTTTCCAATGTTTTCAGCTGGGTATCTGGCCAGTAACACACCTCCTGTATTAGAGTGCCTACTCTCTGAATGAAGGAGCAACAGAGATACCTTTGGACAGCAGCGTTGTCAGCCCGGGGAGGGGGGCATGTTAGATGCACTCACAGATTTAGATACACTAACAAATTGAAGCCAAACTCAAGCTACTGTAACACAGAAACAGTTTTTTTCTTTTGGGATAAGTTTTTTTCATACACGCATCGGCCATTTTGTTACATACACCTGTTCAACTGCTTGGTAACACAAATTGCTAATCAACCAATCACATGGTGAAGACGACTTGCTAAAGTTCAAACCGAGCATCAGAATGGGGAAGAAAGGGGATTTAAGTGACTTTGAACGTGACATGTTTGTTGGTGCCAGACGGGCTGGTATCAGTATTTCAAAAACTGCTGATCTACTGGGATTTTCACAGACAACCATCTCTAGGGTTTACAGAGAATGGTCTCAAAAAGAGAAAATATCCAGTGAGCGGCAGTTGTGTGGAGAAAAATGCCTTGTTGATGTCAGAGGAGAATGGACAGACTGGTTTGCGATGGTAGAAAGGCAACAGTAACCACTCGTTACAACAAAGATATGCAGAATACCATCTTTGAACGCACATCACATCGAACCTTGAAGCAGATGGGCTACAGCAGCAGAAGACCACACCAGGTGCCACTCCTGTCAGCTAAGAACAGGAAACTGAGGCTACAATTCGCACAGGATCACCAAAATTGGACAATAGAAGATTGGGAAAACGTTGTCTGGTCTGATGAGTCTCAATTTTCAGCTACGACATTCAGATGGTTGGGTCAGAATAAGGTGAAAACAATATAAAAGCATGGATCCACCATGCCTTGTATCAACAGTTCAGGCTGGTGGTGGTGGTGTAGTGTAGATGTGGGGGATATTTCCTTGGCACACTTTGGACCCCTTAGTACCAACTGAGCATAATTTAAACGCCACGGGCTACCTGAGTATTGTTGCTGACCATGTCCGTTCGTTTATGACTACAGTGTCCCAATCTTCTGATGGCTCCTTCCAGCACGATAATGCACCATGCCATAAAGCTCAAATCATCTCACCACTGATTTCTTGAACATGACAATGAGGTCACTGTACTCCAATGGCCTCCACAGTCACCAGATCTCAATACAATAGAACACCTTTGGGATGTGGTTGTACGGGAGATTGGCATTATAGGTGTGCAGCTGACAAATCTGCAGCAACTTTGTGATGCTATCATGTCAGTATGGACCAAAATCTTTGTGGAATGTTTCCAACATCTTGTTGAATCTACGCCATGAAGATTTAAGGCAGTTCTGAAGGCAAAGGGGGGGTCCAACCTGGTACTAACAAGGTGTACATAATAAAGTAGCCAGTGAGTGTATATAAAAGCTGACCATTGTAAACTCCCCTGTCAGTGCCAAATGGTTTGTCTCTACCCACTAATTGCTACATCACCAGGACCACTTGTTCTGTACAAAAACAAAAGGCATACTGTCAAGATCACCAAGTTAAAGAAAGCTTAAAAAAAAAAAAAAGAAAACGAATGCAGCCCACCACATATAAGAATTGGTAAGATGTAGCATAATAAATGCA
This sequence comes from Lithobates pipiens, assembly GCF_037356315.1. Taxonomy (NCBI): domain Eukaryota; kingdom Metazoa; phylum Chordata; class Amphibia; order Anura; family Ranidae; genus Lithobates; species Lithobates pipiens. The sequence continues at coordinate 73,578,949 of NW_027507764.1, forward strand.
TGCTTTAATACCACTTTAATTTTACTAATTGAACTGCTTAGCTGAAATTTTACGCAAAAATGTTTTTTTTCTTGATTCGATTATTTTTGATCTGTGAACTGTGTTTAGGATTGTTTTGTTTTTAAATGTAGTATTCTTGTAATTTTAGTTTTCTTTATTATCTATTTAACCATTATTTGGGTACTGTTGCTTTTACTGTTTTTCCCACTTTTAAAAAACATAAAATAATGAGGGGGGGTTTTTCTTGGAACAAGAACAGGACAATAAGAGTTAAATGTTGTGTATGTAAATTGCAATAATGATCTTCTCTTATTTGCTCCATTTAGGTCTTTTTCATTACATCCTCCATATTTATGACCACTTATCATGATCACGAATGATGTGCAGAAAAATAGGACTAAATGTCTGCAAGGTGAAATTAGAGGCCTAATTGGAAAACCCAAAACCCCAGGTCTGGAACCAAAACTCCAGGCCTGGAAGAAGCATAGCAAGTGTGAAACGTGTGTTACCTGTCTCTCTCTCTCTCTCTCTCTCTCTCTCTCTCCCTTGTGTGCATTTTGTACCATTGAGCTGCTTTTATGGACTGTTTGTGAATAAATAAAGTTTTACTCTAAAGAATAAGGGAGTGTGGGCATTTGAAGATTTTACATGTGCAAATTAATATTCTGGCCAATGCAATCCATAATCATTCAAACGCTTGGTGCTACTAAACGTGTGTGCAATACGCACCTCATTTTTAAAATGTCAGGAATAAAGGGCATTCAAATCCAAAGGTCTTTTAAGCCGATAAAGATAAATGGGCAATTGCGTATCCTCCATGGGTGCAATGTTTGCGGTGCACACTGGCCATGGGGGAGTGGAGGCCCACTGTGCCCTCAAGCATAGCACAACAGTGGAGAAATACCACTCTAATCTCTGTCTTTGATGTAGCTGCAAATGTCACTGTCACTGGTGGCAAGAGATGACCTCTGAACTCTGTAACACTGGACTTGCATCATTCACTCTTGGCCCCTGAACTTTGCATCACCTGTTACTGATCTCTGAACTCTGCATCACTTACTACTGACCCCTGAACTCTGTGTTGCTTACTAATGACCCCTGAACTCTGCATCACTTTCTACTAAGCCCTGAACTCTGCGTCACTTTATACTGACCCCTGAACTCTATCACGTACTATTGACCCCTGATCTCTGCATCAGTACTGACCCCTGAATTCTGCGTCACTTACTACTGACCCCTGAATTCTGTGTTACTTACTATTGACCTCTGAACTCTGCATCACTTACTCCCGACCTCGGAACTTTGCATCATCTGTTACTTATCTCTGAACTGACGTACTACTGACCCCTGAGCTCTACCCCACTTATTACTGACCCCTGAACCCTGCTTCACTTACTACTGACTCCTGAACTTTGATTTATCTATTATTGATATCTTGATTGACACCGCCCCAACCTATAACTAGCCTTTTTTATGTCCATTAGAGACATCCCTTGGCTTTTGGGTATAATGGAGTATGTGACCTCTCTTGGGTCACAGTGGTTACGCTTGAGCATCCAAGTGCCACATTGTCATGCGGTGGTTTTGGTAAACAAGGGACATCATCCACCCAACTAAGCTCCAACACTGGACGTTACTGAGGCTGGACTCCTGTAGCAGGGAGCGTGGATGGGGCAGCATCATAGGGTGGGATATCAGGAGGCATTGTATCTCTGCTCTAAATGCACAAGGGACAGAAGTCGTGTTTGTTAAACAGTTAAGTATTCATTTATTTTTAACATCAAAATCTTCACTCTGGCTGCTTGTATCATGATCTACTCAAAATGAATAGCGTTAGAACCCAGCAACAAAGTACAACTTCCTAATAGCTGTAGATGAGTGCAATGACAGGAACTTTAACAAGGTCATTTTAATATGAAGCTCAGGCGGGTGGTGGACTGCATTTCTTCATAACTGTAATATAAACGTTTGAAAGGAATCACATTATTAACCTAGGGAAAAAAATAAAGAAAGAAATATCTGTGCTATATGCCACAATATTATTAATTGATTAATTTTCTCAAGAATAAATTAGATACATTCTCCCTAAACATTTGATTAATTTCCATTGCATAAAATAATTTCTCCACCTCGTCAATTAGCAAAATAATTTCCCTTGGTAGGGGGCATCATTACAGACAATGAATCCTGCTGGGTGAGCTTATTGCTTCCTGGTGTCCCATTCATAATTATAACAATAAGAGTAATACAAGAGGAGTACTGTATATATTGGTACATTATTCAAGCTTACCATATCTTCTGTGCAATCAAAAATGTGCTAAAAAACATATAACAAGGTCATATAAGAAACACTGCTGTTCAGATGCAATTAAATATATACTGTAAATGATATATTAAAATAGATCTATTATGCTAAATAAAAAAAAAAAACTCCCATTAAAACGGCTAGGGCTGTTCCTTTATGCTATCTCATCTAACAGTTCCTACACATATAGGCTGTTGTAAGCTCTTAAAGTGATATTAAAGTATATATTTTTGTATATTAAAATAAAAAATACATTTTACATACCTGCTCTGTGCAATGATATTATACAGAGTTCTCCCTTACTTCCTCTTCGGCAGCCCCCCTCCCTCCCCGGCGCTGCTCGCTCTTCTCTCCTGCAGTGCCTCTTTAGCAAGCCGGGTGCTAAGCAGGCACCCATGGGTGCGTCTTTCTGAGCTGGGCTATGTGCGTCTATACACACACACACACATTGCCGATAAGTCACACCCCAGACCCCTCCTTACAAGAGTTTGACAGCAGCAGGAGCATATGGCTCCCACTGCTCTTAGTGTCTTCTATGAGACCAGAGAACTGAGAAGAGCAGTGCTGCACCCGGGACAGTGCTGCACCAGTGAAAGGAGCCAGGTAAATGTTTAGAGATGAAGGGGAAAGGGGGATGAGTTGAACAGGTAACAGCTAGTAAACAAACAAGCTGAAACCGGAAGTGACAAAATCCTTGTCACTTCCAGTTTCTTAGGTCACAGAAGAGATTGGTGAACTGAAGCTCCTCCCATTCTTCATCTGTCTTGCATTGGTCTTAGGCTCCCCGATGGAGCGGGAGAGCCCAAGTAAGATGGCGGGAGGGGGGAACCCCTTCCACCCCCTGTAAAAGTTATCTGGAGACTATAGAGCCACTCCATTAATTTTACAATAAAGAGAATTGCCTACTGAAAAATTGTAGCCATGATTTTGGTATAACCAACAAAGACATTTATATACCTACAAGAATCGGTTAACGAGGAAATAAACTATGGAAACTGTGCCAATAAAGGTAAGAAGAGGGCAGTAACCTGGCACCAATATTTCCTATAGGCTCCTTGCAACTGATCTTTTCCCCATTACTGATTTGCCATGCCTTGTCTGCAATGAGTATCTGTGTGCAGGTGGCCACCTTAATAGAGACAGACCCTTGCCCTCTCCTCCCCAGCAAGAACAGGGAGCAGTTAACCAAATCTAAAAGGGGAGACCATAACGTTGTATATCCTGGTCTTGTTGCTGGAGAACCTTTAGCGTCAGTGGTAAGTAAATAGGGTTGTCATTTTAAATGTTTGTAATGAAGGCAGTAGTAGACCGAAAAAGGAACCCACGTAGACCAAGTAATTAGGAGACTGTCTGTTGTTTATTTATCACAGGAGAGACTGTGTTCCATTAGATATTTGGAGTCCAGCTCACACACCCACTCTGAAAGCAGAGGAGTGTTGGTTTTTCCTCAGTGTTGAGAAATATACGTAATAGTATGTGTGGAGATCAGAAAGTGCCAAAGTATGTCTCTTTTGATTTGTAGGGGCCAGAAATGATGGATAGAAGTGTAATTTGGGGTATGGTGACACCAGTCAACCTTTGGTATATTCTTAAGATTTTGTAATTAGGGGCATGTCCATAAATGAGACAGCCGTCAAGACTGCATCTCCAGTGCCTGGAATAGATTGACTTATTTTATGAACGGGGCTGGGCATTGGTACCACCTAGATCAGTGATGGCGAACCTTGGCACCCCCAGATGTTTTGGAACTACACTTCCCATGATGCTCATGCACTCTGCAGTGTAGTTGAGCATCATGGGAAATATAGTTCCAAAACATCTGGGGTGCCAAGGTTTGCCATCACTGACCTAGATAGAATCTAATAATAACATTTTTGTGCTCTGGAGGAGACAGATAGTTTACAAGTGAGAATTAATATCTTGTCCCAATGCAGCTCCCTTTAAGTGGTTGTAAACCTCAGACATAAAAAGAACATATCCCTGTATAGTGTGACCTTGTCTCAATCCAGAACACTAAGTGTCATTTCTGTCCACTGCCTTGTTCCTCTGCTATCTGTATGAGTAACTTCTGACAAGTTTTCCTGACATCAGGAGAAAAATAGTGACAAGGAAAGGCACAACCTGTGATTGACAGCCTCAACTTTGTACCTGTGTGCTTTGTAAAGGGTGTGTGTCTCTTCCCTCCAATCAGTGATTTCACTGGGTATAAGCATTGGTGTATTTTGGTTTTGTGCTGCCCCTAAGCAAGTCTAAAATTGCCCCCCCCCCCCCCCCATCTAAATTTGTCCCACCCTAGGCGCGGTATACCATTCTTGTCTCAGGATCTGATGGGGAAGCTGCAGCAGTTCACAGTGAACAGCTGCAGCTTCCTCATCAGACCTTGAGACATGAAATTGTCCAAGTGCCAAATATAGAATTACTGCCAATGATCTGACATTCGGGGTGATACCTCACATGTGCGGGACGATCGTTTGTGTGCGTGTGGGACCAAAACGTGCATTCACTTTTGCACGTGAGCACGGGAGGACGGTGGCACTACATTTTTTTTTTTAATTATTATTATTATTAATTTTTTTAAATCACTTTTATTGCTGTCACAAGGAATGTAAACATCCTTGTGACATCAATAGGCAGAGACAGGTACTCTTTATGGAGAGATCTGGGGTCTATGAGACCCCAAATCTCTCCTCTGCACTTAAAAGCATCCAAAACACCAAAATCTGTGTTTTTGAATGCTTTCGATTTTTTAAAATTGGCACCAATGGTTTCTGATTAAAGCAAAAGTGATGTCATGTCACCGCTTTCGATTTACTGTTATGAACAGCCAGTCAAGGCCGATTTTGACTTTGCTTGGCTGTCCGGCCAGCTGATGAAACGCAGTGTGTGGGGGGACGTCCCCTGCCACTGTTTGTAACATGGGGGGTTTGTGGATAGGTTTCGTGAAGGAGAAGCTGGTAAATGATAAAGATCACATAATCAGGTCTAATAGAGAGAATAAGTATCTTTTAAAGCATGTAAGGACCAGAAAATCATGTCAAGTGATGAAAGGGATTTCAGGTAGTGAGATAATTGGAAGTACTCCAGCCATGCAATTCGCAGATTATTGCAAAAATATAAACGTTATGATAGTGCAGGTACATTTTGGCACTGCGTCGTTTTAACGGACAATTGCGCTGTCGTGCGACGTGGCTCCCAAACAAAATTGACGTCATTTTTTTCCCACAAAATAGAGCGTTCTTTTGGTGGTATTTTCTCACCTCTGCGGTTTTTATTTTTTGCGCTATAAACAAAAAAACAGTGACAATTTTGAAAAAAACACATTATTTTTTACTTTTTGCTATAATAAATATCCCCAAAAAATATATAAAAAAACATTTTTTTTCCTCAGTTTAGGCCGATGCGATATATTTTTGGTAAAAAAAAAATCGCAATAAGCGTTTATTGATTGGTTTGCGCAAAAGTTATAGCGTCTACAAAACAGGGGATAGTTTTATGGCATTTTTATTAATCATTTTTATTTTTACTAGTAATGGCAGCGATCAGCGAATTTTATCGTGACTGCGACATTATGGCGGACACATCAGACAATTTTGACACATTTTTGGGACCATTGGCATTAATACAGAGATCAATGCTATAAAATTGCATTGATTACTGTAAAAATGTCACTGGCAGTAAAGAGGTTAATCACGAGGGGGCGGGGAGGGGTTAAGTGTGTCCTAGGGGAGTGTTCCTGACTGTCTGGGGGCGTGGCTGTGTGTGACGTGACACTGATCGCTGCTCCCGATGACAGAGAGCAGACGATCTGTGTCCTGTCATTAGGCAGAAGGGGAGAAGCTGTTTACATCAGCATCTCCCCGTTCTTGAGCTCTGTGACACGATTGCGGGTATCCCCGCGGCGATCAAGTCCGCTGGTCCCATGGGCACGGTCACGGAGCTTGCGGCAGGTGTGCGCTTGCGCGGTGAGAAATTCAAAGTAACGTACAGATACGTTACTTTGCCCAGCCGTGCCATTCTGCCGACATATATATGCCCACAGCAGTCGGCATGCGGTTAACAGGGAGACAGCTAGGCAAATCTGTGTGCTGTCTACTTAACAGAGAGTTGTGACTGACTGAAAGTCTTCTCAGTATTCTGGTGCTGCTCATGCTGTCTTGAGTTTCACACTTATCCAGTAGCTATAGAGCAGTGTTTTTCAACCGGAGTTCCACAGGAAGTCCTCAAGGGTTCCGCTGCGATGTAGATTGGGTCTCCACATGCAGAGTATCGCAGGAAGCGTCTGTAATAAGTTCTCTCTCATATCGCCCTGCTCCCCGCCGGCCCCTCCTTTCCTCCCATCCACCCCAACAGCTTGTGACATCACCTAGGATGGACGAGAAGAGAAGAGGAGCTGGCAGGGAGCAGCATGATATGAGACAGAAGACTTATTCCAGCCGCTTCCTGCGCTATTCTGCATTTGAAATGTCTACAACAGTGTATCAGTGTGCCCCATGTCCTGCTGTGAGTGTGAGCTTGTGATGTGCCCCATGCCCTGCAATTTGCTCCATGGCCTGTCATGTGCCCTGTAATGTACCCCATGCCCAGCTCTGTGCCCTGGGATGTGCCCCATGCCCTGCCATGTGCCCTGTGATGTGCCCCATGCCCTGCCATGTGTCTGTGATGTGCCCCATGCCATGCTGTGTGCCTGTGATCTGCTCTGCTGTGTGCCCCATGCCCTGCCATGTTACTGTGATGTGCCCTGCCTTGTGCCTGTGATGTGCCCTGCCGTGTGCCCCATGCCCTGCTGTGAGCCTGTGATATGCTCTGCTGTGTGCCCCATGTCCTACTGTGAGCCTGTGATGTGCCCTGCCATATGCCCTGCTACGAGCTTATGATGGGCCCTGTCGTGTGCCCTATGCCCTGCTATAAGCCCCATTATGTGCCCCATCTCCTGGTATGTGCCCAATCTCCTGCTATGAGCCCTGTAATGTGCCCAATCTCCTGCTATGAGCCCTGTAATGTGCCCCGTGTCCTGCTGTGTGCCCTGTAATGTGCCCTGTGTCCTGCTGTGTGTGCCCCATGTTCTGCTGTGTGCCCCATGTCCTGCTGTGTGCCCCACAATGTGCCCGATTTTCTGCTGTTTGGCCCACGATGTTCCCCATTTTCTGCTGTGTGCCCCATGTTCTGCTGTGTGCTCCATGATGTGCCCCATTTTCTGCAATGTGTCCCATGATGTGCCCCATGTTCTGCTGCGTGCCCCATGTACTGCTGTGAGTCCCATTATGTGCCCTGTGTCCTTCTGTGTGTCCAATGCCCTGCTGTGAGCCCTGTAATGTGGCCGTGCCCTGCTGTGTGTCCCTTAATGTGCCCCATGCTCTGCATTGTACCCTGCTGTATGCCCCTTGTGCCCCATGTTCTGCTTTATGCCCCATGTCCTGCTGTGTGTCCCTTGATGTGCCCCATGTTCTGCTGTGTATCCCATTTTATGCTGTGTGCCCCTGGATGTTCCCCATTTTCTGCTGTGTACCCCATGTTCTGCTGTGTGCCCTTATTATGTGCCCCATGTTCTGCTTTGTTCCCCATGGTCTGCCCAATGCTCTACTGTGAGCCCCATGGTGTGCTCAATGCTCGGCTGTGAGTCCTGTAATTTTCCCTGTATTCTGCTGTATGCCCCTTGTGTCCCATGTTCTGTTGTATGCCCCGTGATCTGCTGTGTGACACTTGATGCGCCCCAGGTTTTGCTGTGTGTCTCTGGATGTGCCCCATGTTCTGCTGTGTGCCCCATAATGTGCCTTGCTGCCTCCATGTAATATGGCCCATAATATGCCCTGCTGTCCCCCCTGCATTGTGTCCCCCTGACCTCCTATGCCCTGCTGCCCCCTATACACTATTTATCTCCAGTTAAACCCAGAATTGAGCATCTGTGCAGAAAAAAAAACAGTACAAGTTTCACATAAAATAGGTACGTTTTAATATTTTTTTCTATTATTTAATTTGATTTCTTAAAATTGTTGTTATATCACAGCTCGCTGATCACACTGATGTTCCGTGAGCTGTAGATCTGAACATTTATTCAGGGGTTCCCCCGAGATCTCAGACTTTTTGCCAGGGGTTCCCCAACGTTAAAAAGGTTGAGAAACACTGCTATAGAGTATACTGGATAGTGGGAGGCAGATGAGAGCATGACTGTCTTTAGAGCCCTGGCCAATTAGAAGGGGAAGTACCCCAATGCATGCTGGATGACTGTATTTATATCTGAAGAGCACATGGGGTCTGTCTCTTCTGCCAAGAGAGAGGTCCAGGCGTCATGTGCGGTGGCGACAGGGCTGGCCTATCCACGATCGATGTTGCTCTTGGAATCCCACCTTCACACCTGACCCCCATACGCCCAACATGGCGGCCAGAGCACAGAGGACTAAGACAATGAAAATCGTGATCCGCCACTGTCTTTTCTTCCTCCTACCCTCCGGACCAAAGCAGGACAAAAAAACTGAAGGTAAGTCATGTTGCTGGCCCGGGGGGTGGGTGGACTCGGTCTGGGGAGAGGGAGCAGCCGGAGAGAGAGAGAGTGTAGAAGAGCAGTGCCATGTAGTGTCAGTTTAGAAATACTGTAGGTAGGACAGTGTAGTGGACAGTATAGTATAGTGGTCAGTGTAGTATAGTGAACAGTATAGTGGTCAGCGTAGTATAGTGGTGGGTGTAGTGTACAGTATAGTGGTCAATGTAGTTTAGTGGAAAGTATAGTATAGTGGTCAATGTAGTGTAGTGGACAGTGTAGTGGTCAGTGTAGTGTACAGTATAGTGGTAAGTGTAGTGTACAGTATAGTGGTCAATGTAGTGTAGTGGACAGTATAGTGGTCAGTGTAGTGTAGTGGTCAGTGTAGAGTAGTGGACAGTAAAGTGGTCAGTGTAGTATAGTGTACAGTATAGTGGTCAGTGTAGAGTATAGTGGTTAGTGTGGTGTACAGTATAGCGGACAGTATAGTGCTCAGTGTAGTATAGTGGTCAGTGTAGTATAATGTACAGTATAGAGGTTAGTGTAGTGTAGTGGACAGTATAGTGCTCAGTGTGGTGTACAGTATAATGGACAATGTAGTGTAGTGGTCAGTATAGTGTAGTGGACAGTATAGTATAGTGGTCAGTGTAGTGGACAGTTTAGTGCTCAGTATAGTGGTCAGTGTAGTGTAGTGGACAGTATAGTAGTCAGTGTAGTGTAGTGAACAATTTAGTGGTCAGTGTAGTGTAGGGGACAGTATAGTGGTCAGTGTAGTGGACAATGTAGTATAGTGGTCAGTGTAGTGGTCAGTGTAGTGTAGGGGACAGTATAGTGGCCAATATAGTGGACAGTGTAGTGGACAGTGTAGTGTACTGGTCAGTATAGGAATCGGGTTGGTCAGTGTAGTGGTCAGTATAGGAATCGGGTTGGTCAGTGTAGTGGTCAGTATAGGAATCGGTTGGTCAGTGTAGTGGTCAGTGTAGGAATCAAGTAGGTCAGTACTATTGTAGGAAGGGAAGGGACTTGGAGTGCTAAAAGTCCACAGGTTATGGCACTATGCCACAGGTTGTATGATAGTTGTTTAACTTGATTTGTTATGTCCACTGTATACTGGTAACCACTGGTCCAGCATATTAGTGGTCAGTGTGCCCCCTGTATGCTGGTGGTCAGTGAGGCTCATGTATGTTGGTGCTACGTGCAGTAGGATGCTGCATAAAGAATGCAGGGCTCAGGAGGATGCTACATACAGAATGCGAGGCTTAGGAGGATGCTACATACAGAGTGCAGGGTTTGGGAGGGTGCTATGTACAAGGTGCAAGGCTCAGCAAAAATGCAAGGTTCAGGAATGCACCCTCACCCCTATCCTGAAACGATCTCTGTGTGCTGAGAGAGAAGAAGCTACTGCTGGGTGCACAAGGGAATTAGGTCTGCTGGGGGGGAGGAGTTAGATCCTGGAACGGGAGAAGGATCATGGCTGATCCCATAGAGGGATTGGTTTTGGAGATCACCCCCCACAGATTAATGCTTATTAAATATCCATTGAAATTTCTTTTAAAAAATTATGAAAAAAAATAGAAATGTAGTGAAATGATTAGTATAAGAGGTAATACAAGAGGTGTTTTAAATATGAACTATGGCTATATCAAGCCTCCACATTTATGGGGGCTGTCTGGAATGTAACAAGTTGCACATCAAAGTTTTGTAGCATTATAAGAATCTTCATCTGAAAGGAAGTCAGGCCCTCCATCAAGGCCAAACAATAGCTTGGTTCCTGCTTGACTGGTGTGATAACGCTCCGCAAGCAAGCTTCAAAGAGGACCATGGCTGCCAGGATGATTGATGAAGGTGGGTTACAAAGATCAAAGGATCAACAGGCACTGAAGATTGACCCAGGCCACATAGACATAATACATGGACAATGCTGCCCCTAGAGACCAATACAGCAGGATGGACAGTAAAATAATATATTGAGGAGGACTGCCCTGTAAATACTTTGATTTGTTAGAAACCTAAATGGACTGGCAATGGGGTTGGGTCTGGACAGTGTATGGATGAAGTTTAAAAAGTGCACACATAAGGGAAGACATCCCTTTTGCAAGTAAAAAACAGAGAGAGGGAGGCGCCGACCTGAGTGTACTATTAAAATGATGACTTTAATAGAATAAGATTAAAAACACTTCCAAGATGATAGAAGATGCATGCTCGTCAAAGTGCAGTCCTGGCATTCCACGTGGCTCTGTGGGTCCCATCGCTGTTCTGGACAGCTGGAAAGGATTGAGAAGCTGGCTGGAATGGATCACAGAATTTCCCCAGGAGCAAAGGAACCAAGCAGCTCCACACAGACAAGCATGGACCATGGAACAGGAAGTGATGTCACTGGCTGGAATCTTGTCAATCGGGGCTGCAGTGATGGAAGGCCTATATGGAATAAATAGAGGGAATCCGTAACCATTCTCGGTTAATATTTATTTTAGAAGTTATTTCAATGTTAGAAGTTATTTCAATTGGCACCCCAAAAGGAGTGTGGAATTTATTTCTGCACAGAACCCAAACCCTGATGTATTTTTGTCTTGAATACCTATAAGCTAAGGAATCAGCTACACCTAGAACTGAAAGCCTTCTCTACTTTGGACAAGATTCACGCTGGTTCGTGAACTCTGAAGCCCTGCTTGATTGGTCCTGATAGTTCTATGAAATATTTCATTGGTGAAGCAGATGAGCAAAACCTGGTGAGATTTTTTTTTGGCTGGTATATGTGTATGTGTTAACGTTTATTGTATTGCTAGTTCAAATTGTGTTAGGCCTGTCAAGTGTGCCGGCGAGTGAGGGGCTGATCACCCTTGGTAATCTGATGTAGTCTGCAGATTGACAGGATAAACCACACATATTTGAGGAGAAAGTGGGAGAAATATATATATATATATATATATATATATATATATATATATATATATTTTTTTTTTATTATTATATATATTTTGTTTTTTTATTTTTTCCCCATGTGAGAGTGAAATAGCTCTCTGTTCCAATAGAAATTCAATGTGGCCTGCATTCTGAGATATTAGGGCTAAAGTCAGTGGTAATAGTAGAGCATTGATTAAGAGTGTGCTCTGCCTTGTGTTGTGTAGTACTTCAGGTAAAAGTTAGCTTTTAAACAGCTTTTATCTGTGTGTTTTATCTGTGTGCATTGTCTAAGCAGCGCAGTTGAGCAACCTTCAGTGTAGACTAATTAGCACATCAATGGAGGTCATTGAAGTTTTTCTTAAGAGACATGCATGCCTATGGTAATTTTAACACTGTGGCAGAAAACTCTTTAACACACCAATTTAAGGAGTTATTGAGACAATGTAATATTCATGATGATCAGATAAAACATAAAAAGTCTTTGAAAAAAGGCAGGAAAGCGAAAATGGGCAATGATTTATGCATGTTATTGAAAATGGAAGACTTTGCTATAGCGAAAGAAGGCCAGTGATGTACTGAGAGAAAGCAATTATTAGAGCAGGTACAAAGTGTAACTAATGCCGCGTACACACGGTCGAACTGTTTGACGTACTTAGTCCATTGAAACACATTTCAGCGGACAATCCGCTCGTGTGTGGGCTTCAGCTGACTTTTTCAGCGTGCAGTCCGGAGTACTAAGAATTTCGTTTTTTCCAAAAATCTGTCCGTCGTACTTTGGTTTCAGCGGACAATACGGTCGTCAGTATGCTAGTCCGACGGACTAAGAATGGCGCATGCCCAGAAAGGATTTACAGGGCTTTGCTGTGTCTTGGACTTCCTATTTCTAGTCCCGTCGTACGTGCTGTACGTCATCGCGCAAGCTTTCGTCGGACTGTTTGTGTATCCGTGTGTGGTCAAGTCCGTTCAGTGAAAAGTATGCCGGATTGTCCGTCGGATTGTATGACGGACTAAGTGCGTCAAACAGTTCGACCGTGTGTATGCGGCATAAGAATATATTAACAATGGTTGCAAAGGCAGATGCAAACGTTTGTGATCACATTGAACAATTAGTGACTGAAAAATGTGTACTGGAACAGAAAATGAATGAATTAGAGGAAGCGTGTAAACAAAGAAAAAGTTGCATTGCCTCTTTGAATCAGAGAGAGGCTGAGAATATTATATTATAGCATATTATAATACTGCTTAGGAAGCAACTACATGAAGCCCAGTCTGCCATGGAGTTCTCCTCCACGCATGCTCAGTGCTCAGCAAAGATAGAGGCTCTGGAACAACATGTAGAAAAGCCAAATGCAAGTGTTGCTGCAAGTGATGTTGCTATGGTGGGAATCAATGTTGGAGATCTGAATGAGCAATATTTAAATAAAAGTGCGGTAACTGCGCTTGAAATTGATTCGGGAGTTGAAACAGTGGAGACTTCTGATGAGTCCATTGCTAGTGAATGCTCAGACAATGAAAGTGTAAAATCTGTTCATTCCAATCACAGTATCACAGTAATGTTATGCAGCAATGTGAGTCTCCATTGCCATATGCTCAGAGAAGGGCCTATGCAGGGAGACCAGCCCTCAAGTGCTTTGTTTGTAAAAAGGGGGATCACATAGCTAGGTATTTTTTGATGGCTAATAATGATAGCAAAGAAGGTCACACTACCCGAAAACTATACCAAGGCGATATGAAGTTTATTCTGCGAGATGGGGTAGCAATCCAAGGCATAGAGGCCATAGTAATCAAACCCGTTTCCCTTTTAAGACCCAAATGCTGAGACTACAAACCGAAAATAGTCAATTAAGACAGGAAAGGCATCACTATGTAGAATAGTTGCATAAACTCAAAATGGAGGTAGCTGCATGTTCATTCAAATATAGCACTGGGGAGTGGGGAAACAATGTTAGCAGCCCTTAGTGAGCTGCATGGATGGTAAACATTTTCTGGTTAATGTTTGTTTGCTGTGAATAAGGTTTAAATGTGAGTTTCAGAGATTTGTCTTTCATGTTTGGAATATTATAGAGGACCTTGATATATTTTTTGTATTTTCAAGGATAAGCTTCTGGATTGTAATTTTTTTTTATTTTTTCCTCCTCTCCTTTTTTTTTTTATTTGTTTTTTCTTTTTTTTGTTTTTAATTTTTTTTAAAATTTTTGTTATTTGTTTATGCATTTATTTTATTTTGGTTTTGTTCCGGTGGAAAAATTGTTAGGTTTAGTCCACCTAAAAGGGGGGTCATTGGCTATGCCCTCAATTAGCAGCTGAATACATTTTGTTTAAGACGAGTTGGTAGGAAGCCATTCTAGCTGTTGGAGTTATTGCAGTTTTTTTCTTTGTTTTTATTTTTTTATTCAGGTGGAAAAAGTTCGAAAAGATTTAGGCGTTGTCCACCTGAAAGGGGAGTCAGTGCATAGTCTTAAGGTATAGATAAGTGCATTGTTTTTTTTTTTAGCAGTTAAAATTAGAATTTTTGAGAAGTAACATTCACGTTAATTTTTTATTTATTTTTTGCTCTTAACATGGGGATCCATTTTAGAGTGGGTTCAGCCTAAAGAAATCATGGTTGTTTTGATAATTTGTTTAGAGTTGCAGAAGCCAGGAATACTAAGTTCCCAGGTTCCAAGGAGGGAACTATAAGTAAACATAGCAAGAGAGTAGATATTATGGATAAGAATTTAATTCTGCTCTTGTTTTTCACTTCCAGAGTCCTGGTGGAGCGAGATTGGAGAGGTTTCTGGAACAGAGATGAAAGATGTTCATCTGGTTGGAAATTTGTCTGTGCCATACCACACCACAAATTTGTTCTGATAAACATTCAGGAGAGAAGAGACAAACGAAAAGATTCAGATCAATACTTGCAATTTAGTGCTAAATGCCCAGCAACAAGAATGGTAAAACATTTTGCCGGAGTCTCTGTCATTTATGAACGCAAACATACTGTGAATACAAGTGCAATGGGTTGGAGGTTGGGGAAGGAATATAACCCATCCAATCAATCAGAACAAGAAATGTAAAATATGTTTTTTTTTTTTGTTGGAGGGAGTAATTGAAAGAAGGAAATCAAGTTTTTAATGTGGGACATGTATTGACATAACTGAATTAATATGTTGCAGGTACCCAGGAGACTGGCACTTACGCATAAGTAAGATGTCTGTTGGCCAGGTGACACATCAGTGGGGTAAAAATTTCCCTGTAGGGGTGGTGTCTTAATCTTAGCAATCCTACAGAGAGGGTGTTGGTTACTGGACATGTGGGACATCAGAGCTGGATATCGGGGGAGATGCGCCTGGTTGATGTCTAACCTGAGAGGTTGGAACATTGCACAGGTAATGCCAGTGAATACACACAGAAGCATGCTCTGTTAGAGAAAGAGGAACAAACGCTTCCTACCAGGGTACAGTATGCCTTCACCACATGGAGCTTCAACATCTCACAGTGGTTGATAAGAATCTATTGCCCTATATGTGCTAAGTATACACCGAATCAAGTGCGGTCATTGTACCAGTGGCTTACTCCCAGAGATCTGCGGATACAGAATGAAATTCCTTCAGGATGCTTATTTCTGAGGAGTAACCAAAAGAGGAGGAATGTATTCAGCACTATATTGGGGGGGAATAGGAGCTGGAGTGGGTGTTAATGGAGTGAACATGCTTCCTCATTGATCCCATATACCGAATGCGCAGACTTACTCTGTGTATTCGGTGGCTTACTGACTGTTGCATCTGAGGCTAAATTACCCACATGTGATCAGAGAGGATGGAAGCTGGAGGCAGGGTGATATTTCCCTCTCGGTACAAAGGGTAAACCGCGCTACTCAAACAACAAAAGAAAGCAACCTATAAGCAGCAACCCTAATCGTAATACTCCGATATCAAACTAAATAGGTGAACAAAATGAGCTGCGCTAAAAACAAAAAATTAATCAAACACCTAAAGCTAATCAAAACCTATACCAATAAACATGAAAAAAACAATATTAAGTTCACACAAAATGTGATTAATAAATAGTATACATGAATACTATCATATCATCATAAAAGTGAATAAAGTGTATACTAGATCTAAAATGAAATTAGCATAAATAATATAGAAAAAACCCCCCACAGTAATTAGTGTAAATTGAAACAAAAAATAATGTGTGCTAAATCTAAACGAATAAAATTAACAAAAATAATATTCAAAAACAATAAAGAGTTCATATATGATGAAGAAAAAAATTTGTCCAAAAGGTATTGTTGATTCCTCAAACTTGATATTAAGGTGCAAAAATATCCACAAATACGTGTATATAGAAAATAATCAAAACAATCCTCCACCAGTGAGAAGAGGGGCCGCTTACCAGAGCTTTAGATCCCAGTGTTAGTGAGATCAGTAAGGCAACAGCACAGAGGTTTCTGGATGAACTGTCACAGGCATCCCACCATTTACATCTCCAATACGAAGGCTCCAATCGGGAAACGAAGGTATCGTAGATTGCTGGCACCACGCTGCCTCTATCTCCAGTACGAAGCCTCCAGTCAGGAAACGAGGGTATCGTGGATCATGTATAAAAAATCAAAGACACTCGCATAGCGTAAAACCACTTGGTTTAATGAAGTAGAATTTAAAAAAAAAAATAAAAAATTTACACTCACATATGTAAAGCAAAAACGATCACATAAAAAACGAGCCGGCCGGACTCGTGTGCCGCCCGCACTTCCTGGTTGGGCGTAGAACGCGGAGACGTCAGAAGGCGTTCTGACGTCTCCGCGTTCTACGCCCAACCAGGAAGTGCGGGCGGCACACGAGTCCGGCCGGCTCGTTTTTTATGTGATCGTTTTTGCTTTACATATGTGAGTGTAAATTTTTATTTTTTTTTTAAATTCTACTTCATTAAACCAAGTGGTTTTACGCTATGCGAGTGTCTTTGATTTTTTATACATGATCCACGATACCCTCGTTTCCTGACTGGAGGCTTCGTACTGGAGATAGAGGCAGCGTGGTGCCAGCAATCTACGATACCTTCGTTTCCCGATTGGAGCCTTCGTATTGGAGATGTAAATGGTGGGATGCCTGTGATATTTCCCTCTGTTGGAAGCATGACCATGATGTCCTTTGTGTGCCAGGTAAATACACGGTGGTGAACAAGAAATGTTGGAAAGATTTTTCACTCTGTGTTCTGGATGGACAGATCAATGCTGGGAAGGAAGTACCTGGGTATTATTTGGGACATAGACGAGTTTGTTTCTTTGCCCTAAAGGATACCGATGTAACGTTAGTCATGGAACTAGGGTGTTCCTTGAACCTAACAATAGGTAGGGGTGCATGTGCATGGTATACGCTGGGCATGGTCTCTGAAATCCAGGCACAGGGATGGAATTTTGTGGTTTGTCATTTTTTCAGGTTTATATGTGTTAGACTCAAAATCTATATAGGAAGCTCTCCTAATTATCTATGTAATTTGAGTGACGAATTGACGGTAAGGTCTCTTCGCACAAATTAGAGGCTTTGCTGCCAATTCAGAGTCCCGAAGTACAGCGGACATGCCAAGTAGCAGTAGGAAAACCACTATGAGCAAGCCTGCCTAATCCTGACTCGTGTTTATAATAAAGAGTTATAGGAGGTTGGGAAAGGGATGCATAATTTGATGGGCCACATATATATGCATATAAAATGGTAATGGGTTGATTTATGTTATGGTATAGTGTGACATATGTGTATTTTAGGTTAGTAATATGGATGAGTAAGGCCCTCCTCAAGACTCTGTATCTCAAAGCTGGTTAATATGTTGGTCTGAGTGTGTGCTGGTGAATGGTGAGTGAATGGACACCCCTTGCCTGTAGTGTACCCCATCGTGAAGATATCAGAAAGGAGAAGACACAGAATGGTGACATGGAAGCTGTCACTGAAGAATGATGGTGGTGTGTCACTCAGTGGCAAAGCGGCACATGTTGGGAAGCACAAAACATTAAGACCGTTATGGACTGTTCAGTAGGAGCTGTTTCTGAAGTACATGTTGGGGAATGTAACACGTTAAGACAGTTATGGATTGTTCCATAGGAACTGGTTCTGAATCACATGTTGGGAAGCACATTGCGTTAAGACAGGTATGGACTGTTCCATAGGAGCTGTGTCTGAAGAAGACACCCGCGGCCCCCCAAGCACACGGGGCGGATGACCACCAGCGGACACTTACTCCTGTGAGTCAGCGAAGGAACGGGCACCGGAGCAACCCCCCTCCCGTGCGGGAGGGAGCTGGGCTGGTCTGATACAGAAACAACAAAGGTACTGCCAAAACCTCCTCCATGGAGAGAGCGCAGCCCCTCTGGTTCCCCAGCAGTGCTTCAACCATGGCGGAGGAAACACTAAAACTGATTGCATGGTGGAAGCAGCTGATTTTAAATGGGCGTTGTCACACAGTGTTTCCTGTTCGGAGGCGGAGCTACGCTCTCCAAGGTGCTGTCCTGAAAGGTGAGGGGAGAAAAATTATTGATGCTCACTTGTACGACTCCAAAGTTGCACTGACTTTGGAGTGCAACTTTGATGCAACTTTGGATGGGTGAAACTTATAAATCGATTTGACCAAAGTAGTGCATCGACTACTTTGAAGTAGCTGCAACTATAAGTTGTGAATATATGAATGGGTATCATTGGAAAACATGGGGAACAACAAGTTGCACAAGTGTGAATGGAGCCTGAAACAGAAAGTATTTTATGTAAGCCATTGTTAAATGTATGAGTGGCACCTGAAAAGTCCCAGGTTTGTTTTTCTTCTTCTCTTTGCCAGTTTTTACACAATTACAATAAACTTAAGCCCAATTGAACTTTTAGTTGAAATCAGCTCCAGATACATCAAAACAAAATATATAAAGGTCTTGCAGTTCATTTTTTTTAAGCAGCTACAGCTTGAGTAAAAAAAAAAACCTTGCAGATGTTTGAGAAGCAGTGATCACTCTGCAGAGGTCAGCTGCACTCCCTGTGAGTCTTAGCTAGAGCTCTCCACTCAGCAGAGTCCAAACTTTGCTGATTGCAGAGATTTGGACCCAACTCAGTAGGAGGTGTGTGAGACATCTGCAAAGAGACCACTGCTTCCACACGGGGACCAAGGGTCCCACTCTGCAGGTACTGGCAGAGGACAAGCTTTTCTACTTGGGCTGTATTTGCATTAGAAATAAATCAAGCTTTAATACATTGAACACTTTTTTTGTTTTGTTGTGATGCATACAAGAATGTATCTAGCTGATTTAAACGTAAAGTTTACTTCGGTTTTAAAATAAAATTTACAAGGGGCATGATCTCCACTGCTATAGAATGAGAGCTGTTATTTGTGGTTTATCTCCACTTATTTCTAACTCTGTGTTGAAGATAGTGAAGAGTAAACTTGGGAAACAGTCCTGGATACCCTAGCACGAGATCTGGGAACCTCAGCAGTATTAAAGGCTTCTTTCAGTTTCTTGTCACTATGCCACAGCATTCATGCAAGATGGTAGACATGACCTAAGACACCCAGGCAGCTAGGGAAATTCAGCTCTCCCTGATGTCACAAAAATGTGTAGACTGCTTGCCAGATCCGAATTCAGTGGCTGACTGGCATCTGCAGACATATGTAAAATCCTCACTAACCAGAGGCTACACTACCTGGAAAGTTATGTGGAACGTCTACAGATTTTGTATGAGGCTGAAGTACACACAGTAAAGCAGGATCTCTCTGACACACAGGCACAGGCCTCTGCCCTGGAAAACCAGTATTTTCAGCTTCAGAGCACTATTGAGAGACAGCTACAATATGCTGTGACCACTGGTAATAAAGTTGACTCTGCTGTCTTGGCTGTTGATGATCTGGAAAACAGGAGCCATCTCAAAAATGTGAGGGAATTCCAGGGAGGCTACTGGCTCACAGGAGGCCTCACATGCCTATATTTAAAGGTATATTCAACCCCTTACTAGGATGCTCCCCTGCTGCTGAGCCCCTCATTGACAGCTCTATGCCATAAGAACCTGAACCCTCCTAGAACCTCTGGATGTTCTTTTTAGGCTGCATTACTTCCATATCAAGGAGCTGCCTGGGATAAAAGTCATATATATTTTGATGGTGCACGTATCTCACTTCTCAATGACCTATCCAGAGCTCTCAAAGCCAAGGACATCCCATATACTTTATGAGAGCTACCCGGGATAAAAGTCATTTTGACTTTGATGGTGCACATGTCACTTTTAATTGACATAAATTCAGATATACCATGGCAAAAAGGAGGGCTGTCTACACCCATCTCAATGCTCTCAAACCAAGGACATCCCATACAGATGGGGCTTCACTTTTTGAGCTAAAAGTCTGTTGTAACTGGCAGACAGTGGTCTTTTGAGGAATCAGATCTCTTGAGGAATTTATACCATTTTTATAACAGCTTGAACTATCTAACGTGCCTCTAGCTTCTGACAACAGGAATCTGGACCTGCCTTGGTGGTGATCTGCTACTATGTTACTAATATTAATAAATGTCCACTTTGCTCTCTACTCTAATGGGACATCTACTTTTTCGATATTTTGAAAGCTGCTGTTGCCCAACAGGTGTAGCTTTTACTCCTTTTCGTCATATAACCCCCCTCCCCCATCTGAATCCCTTTTCTCCTGAGGATACTATACAGTCCCTAGTGAAAGCCACTCTTCAGCTGTTAGATGCTTAATTTAAATGTAGTGGTATCTCCACAGGAGCTGCTGGATATTGGTTTGTCCAGGCCTCACACTGATTACTCTACAGCCAGATACAAAGTATTTTAACACATCTAGGTGCACACACTCTTCCACTCGTTATCTTCAATGACCAGTCTAGGGGATTTGCTTTTGTATTTTATTTGGAGAACTTGGATAGGAGAAGGGAATTAGTAGGATAACTAATTAACTATTCACAGGTGAGGACAACTCTCTCAATAGAACTGTGTAGCAGATTATCTGTAGGACCATACAGCGACTGTATGGAATGAACAAGTCCCTTTGTAGCAGAAGGAACATAGTGAACCTTACCTCTTCAAGACACTAGCCAGTGTCCCCTTTAGCTTGCACCCGGTAGCTGACTTCTAGCACCCAGAGGGGGATCTAACAGCACAAGTCCCAGGGATCCCCTGTGGGGGTTTGTACTCACAAGGCTCCTGAAGCACTCACGGCAGCCTTCTTCAGCAGTACCAGACAGGATCTGTGGACATCCTCCCTAAGTCAGCTCTCACAAGAACCATGGGTTGCAACTTCAGTGTATCAAGCACTCAGGTCCACCACCTGAGGCCATATGGCATAGGGTGAGCAGAAGTCCCCGGTTTCCGTGGACAGTCCCCTTTTGAGGACATCATCCCCGGAGCCTGTGTGTCCCCGGATTTGTCACCAGATTCAGGGGTGGCTCCCAAACCCATTGCTGAGAGCCTAACAGGACATGCAGCAGTGTGACCATTGTTGTGGAAAATTTTATGAAGATGTTTTAGATGTGTTTTAATATGTATTGTCATAAGAGTCCCCTCGTGTTCGTTCTCCCCCAACCCGCTCTAAAGAGCGGACTGGGGCAGACAGACACTGGTTGAGATCCGTTAGGTAGTGGTAAACTTCCTGGGATTGTAAAGAGGTGTTTGCAGAGTGGGGATATGTCCGCCAGCGAAAGGGCCCCTGTGCATTACACAGACGATCGTCTGGGGGGATATGCTTGCTCTCCAGGGATTGGTTGTGGGCGGATGTACGCTCATTGTCTCTGCTGTGTCTGATCAGCACATGTGGGGATTTCGCAGCGTGCATGTGCAGATAACCTTCCATCCACAGGGAGGTGTAGAATAATCTTTAATATACATTGTTCCAGAGAACAATGCATACCTGGATTATTATCAGCAGAATTGTAGTCATCGTTCATTGGTTTTGTATGGTTTGCATCATTGACTATTTGAATGTATACATGTCTGTGATTGGTTCTTTTGAAGGAAAACAAATGTCTGATTGGCTGTTTGTGAAGACACCACCTTCTGTATTGTATTGTATTGTATTGTATTGCTTAACTAGCGCTGTTGGAAGGATTTCCTGTGTTGTCAAATCCTTATATGGTCATTCACATCCTGTGTTGCTGCTGTGAGGTCACAAGCTTTGTAGGAGGCGTTTAGCTGTTGGAGGCAAACCCTCCAAGGTGTGGCTTCCTGTTGCTATGTAAATAAAAGCAGACGCTCGAGTGAGAGGGGTTAGTCATGCTGACCGATTTAAGAACGTAAGAAGGATGGGCATGTCTGTTCATTTGGATGAGTAGGTTGAAAGGTAAGGTAAAGTATTATATCATTAAGACGGAAATGTTATTATTATCAGAAACAGGAGATTTGGCTGTGTGCTCTGCGTACCGCCAAATTTCGCAGACACCATGGATCCAGCGCAAACAGTGATTGGGGGCAAGCGGGGGCATATGGCTGCAGAGAGAGTGAGTCGAGCTGTCAAACTGAAGCTCTGATGTAGGGGATGGGTGGAGACAACCCAGTACATAGACTAAACAGCTGAGTTTATGGCAGAATACCAGCATTTAGTGGGTGGGAAGAACATTAAGGGGCCCAGAAGCTGACAAGTGTCTCTTTCCCTCTGCCTAAGGGTTCGCTGGTGGTCATCCGCCCTGTGTGCTTGGGGGGCCACGGGTGTGGAGCATCAGATGGAGCATATGTGGCAGGTCTCGGCATGTCCCAGATGGCGGGTGACATAATTTCTGGGGGGGGCGGAGACTTCCGACAGGGCATAGCAGCACGTGGTTCTGGCTGCTGGAATGCAGGAGGAAGGGGC
This sequence comes from Lithobates pipiens, assembly GCF_037356315.1. NCBI lineage: Eukaryota > Metazoa > Chordata > Amphibia > Anura > Ranidae > Lithobates > Lithobates pipiens. The sequence goes on from NW_027507764.1 coordinate 73,601,439, forward strand.
GGGTCACCTGGTCGGGACTTCCTTCTGCTCCTGAGCAATGGATGCCAGAGGAGCTGCATTTAAGGAGACACACAGGCGGCTGCTGCAGAGCTTGGGATGGAGGTGATGGAGTAGTCGGCAGGGATGGCGGATGCAGGCGCCCAGGCCCAGGTAGAAGAGGTGCAGAGGCACCTCTTTCCTTTCTTCACTGGGTGAATGTTTTTTGATGATGATTAGAGCCTGCAGCTGTCTGCTAGGATTATATGGTCCATTAGCAGTTCAGCATAGAGGGAGACTCTGGGGCATGGTGCGGAGTATGCTTTGGGCACTGTGTTTCTTGTCTCTCTACTTGCAGTAGTATCTTGCCCTAATAGAGGTATGGGGGTTGTTTTTGTCTTACAGAAAGAAACCGCCAAAACAGAGAGAGCTGGAGGAAGATAGCGCCCTTCATGCAAAAACCCATTATGGGACTCGTGGCCCAAACTGCTTTGCAGATCTTACATGGCTGGTTTAGTAAGGGAAGAGTCCACACAGGAGTGTAAGGAGCTCTTTTCCTCAGTGAGAAAGGAATTAGCAGAGACCGTAGGGACGGTACGTTCCCTTATGAAAAAACAGGGCCAGTGTTCCAGCCAGGAACAGAGCTCCCACTCCACTCTTCCTCTTACCACTTCAAGGACTAATTGAAAGTGAATCAGAAGAAGAAAAAGAGAGTATTCCCCCTCAACAATTGACTCAGAGGAAGATGGGGGGGAAGAGGAGACGAGAGTGTCTAGATATAAACTAATGCTAGAAAAAGTGGATGACTTGCTGAGAGCGGTCTATCTCACTTTAGAAATTCAAGAAGAGAAAGTCCAGCTGTCATTACATGACAAAAAGTACCAGGGGCTAGAGCAGACAAAACCGAGTTTTTCCTCTCCATAAAGTCCTGACCGATACAATTAAGAGGGAATGGAAGGATCCAGAAAAAGGACAGCTTTTATCTAAAGCCCTCAAAAGAAGGTTTCCTTGTGAGAAGGATGAAGCCTTGGTATGGAATAAAAGGCCACAAATTTATGCCGCCTTCTCCCAAGTGTCTAGACGGACTGATATAGCATTTGAGGACATGAACATACTTAAAGGGATTGTAAACCCTCGTGTCTTTTCACCTTAATGCATCCTATGCATTAAGGTGAAAAAAATACCTGCCAGTGACCCGCCCCACAGTCCCCCCATTTTACTTACATGAGCCCTGTATTTCTGTCGGCAGAGACATGCTCTCCTTCTCTCCACGGGGTCCTAGCTCTTGATTGGATATATTGAATAGCAGCACAGCCATTGGCTCCTGCTGTTGTCAATCAAATCCAATGACGCGAGCGCCAGGGGGGGGGGGGCAGGGGCGAATCTGGCATTCGTGTCTATGGATGCAAATGATGGACTCTGAAGCATGCTCGCAAGGTAACCCCCAGGGAGAGCACTTCTCCTAGGGGGTTATCTGATGTGGGGAGGAGCTGTGAGAGCCCAGAAGACAAGGTCCGGGGCCACTCTGTGCAAACGAGCTGCATAGTGGAGGTAAGTATGATATATTTGTTATTAAAAACAAAAAACAAAACTAACCCTCACTTTAAAGATGCCATGGACAAAAGAGCAGATGGACTGGGACTCGTCCTTATCTAATCTAAAGCCGGCGATGGCCGCTACAGTAGTAGCCAGAAACATGGAATGCTGGCTGGAACAACTTAAAGTCCATGTGGTAGCAGGCACCTCTAGGAAAGATATGCTAGAGTCCTTCCCTACCCTTTTAAGAGCGGTCAAATACATGGCAGACGCCTCGGTGGAATCCATTAGAATGTCGGCCAGGTCTAGGTCTACAGCCCTAGTTAATTCAGCTAGGAGGGCTCTTTGGCTTAAGACCTGGTCAGGGGACTCCGCTTCAAAAGGTAAAGTTGTGCGGAATTCGCTTTACAGGAGATCTGATGTTTGGACTAGAATTAGAAACCGCCCTTGCTAGAACGGTGGACAAAAAGAAAGCCTTTCCACAGAAAAAGAAAGTGGTGCAGCAAAGGAATAATTTTCATCCTTTTCAGCAAGCCCATAAAGAAAAAGATCAGACCCAGAAAAGATCCTGGAATCCTCAAAAGGGGAGAGGCAGAGGAGGGGTTCTCTTTAGACCCCCCAAGCAAACCTCAAAAAAGCAATGATAACCATCTACCAGTAGACGGAAGGTTACAGGCTTTCCTGCCAGGTTGTGAAAGAGCAACAAAAAGCCAGTTTGTTCTGAATATAATCAGTAAAGGATATCCTCTAGAATTTTCACAGACACCCCCAAGTCGGTTTTACATTACAAACCTTCCAAGGGATCAGGTAAAAGTCCTGGCAATGACATCTCTTCAGAGAGAACTGATGCAACAGGGTGTTATTTCCCAAGTCCCAAAGGACCGAAAAGGGAGGGGTTTTTACTCCCACATTTTTTTGGTAAAAAAAAATATTGGAAATTTCGTCTGATTATCAACCCGAAGATTCTGAACCAATCAATAAAGTACAAAAAGTTCTGGGTGGACACAATTGAAAAATGTAATACCCAACTGTTATAAGCATCCGTCAGGTTGATGGATGCCATATCTCCATATACCAAGTGCAGCTACATTGCAGAAATTCCTGCGACTAGCAGTCAATTGGGGGGGGGGGGGGGTTGGCACCTCCAGTTCAGGGCACTGCACTTTGGACTTTTCTCCTCTCCCAGGGTGTTCATGAAAGTGATGGCAGAGGCTCTGGAGTCCCTGAGACTGAGGGGGGATCTCTGTAGTACCCTATCTGGATGATCTACTTCTGTTCGCAGAAACAAAAGACCAGGTAGTGATCAATCTGCAAGTATCCCAGGGACATCTAAACAGCCTAGGTTGGCTTCTGAATCTCCAGAAACCAAATCTGTTACCACCTCAACGAGTGAGGTTTCTGGGATACAAAATAGGATCAGTAGAGCAAAGAATTTTCCTCCCATAGGAGAAGGTAGAAAAAAATGCAGTTGGCTCTAAGAACACTTCAAACCAACACAGAGGTTTCAGTAAGGAAAGTCATGTCAGTTTTAGGTCTGTTAACTGCAGCAATCCCTTCAGTGCAGTAAACCAGGCTACATGCTCAATGTCTGCAGGCAGACATTCTACTGAATTGGACACACCAGGCTCCTCTGGAAAAGTAGTTCAAAATAGGAACAAGGGCAAAAAGGTCACTTTGGTGGTGGAGAGACCAAAAGAACATCTCAAAAGGACTCCCCTGGACTTTTACAGTAACACAGTGAGTAACGACAGATGCGAGCGCATGGGGGTGGGGTGCTCACCTTAAAGAGCAGATAACACAGGGAGTTTGGTCCAAGCCAGAGACAAGAAGGTCCTCAAATTGGGGGGAGCTAAAGGCTATCCATTTAAGCCTTCTATTCTTCCAGCAGGCCCTAAAAGAACAGCATGTCCAGGTGTTGACGGACAACATGACGGCACTATTATACCTAACAAAGCAGGGGGGCACAAAGAGCAAGACCCTGATGGAAATAGGTCATCAAATACTGAGTTGGGCAGAGAAAAATTTGGCCTCACTGTCCGCAGTCCATCTGAAGGGCACGGAAAACATGCTAGCAGACCTTCTCAGCAGAAGGGAAGTAAGGGAGGCGGAATTGTTGTTAAACCAAGACAAAATTCGCATAATTTTTACTACAAAATATATGTATTCTTGAACAGATGTCATTATCTTATCTAAAACAAATGCAAGCCTGAGCTAGGTCAAACTCCACAGTCTTAATATATATGTAAAAATAACCAAGAGAACATTTCTATAGATAACAGTTTAAACATGTGTGAGTTTCAACTTAAACTCATATTTGAATTTAAGAGTTTTCAAGTAAAACATAAAATCTTGAACAAAATGGAGTCTATCTTGCTATCGTTCTTTACACCCCTGTCTTACGCTTTCGCTCCCATTTAGCTAATACCAAGAGTACCGACAAAATTCAGAACAAAATCCACAGATCTGATCCTAATTGCACCCTATTGGCCAAAGAGACCCTGGTTCTCTACCCTATTGAATCTCTCAGCAAAACCTTCATGGAGATTACCAATCAGGGAGGACCTTCTGAGTCAGGGTGAGATTCTCCATCCAGATCCAACGTACCTCAATCTAACCGCCTGGTTTCTGAGAAAGAAATTTCAAGAAAAAGGGGGCTATCAGAAAAAAAACATATCAACACCCTTCTTGCAAGTAGGAAGTTTGGAAGTGTTACAATTCCTGGTGTTCCAGACAGAACTTTAATTTAGTTAGCGCTATTTCAGTTTTAACAGTTCTCTTTACCTTTGGTTCTTCAGGGACATACTAAATCACCTTTTGAACCTCTAGAAGAAACATCTTTAAGATTCCTAACCCTTAAAAGGGTTGTAAAGGTAAGTTTTTTTTTCACCTTAATGCATCCTATGCATTAAGATGAAAAAACACCTGGCAGTGACTGGCCCCCAGCCCCCCCCCCCCCCCCGTTTTACTTACCTGACCCCTCTAACTTGTCCCACTGGGACGCGCTGTCTCTCTGTCTGGGGTTCTCGACTGTTGCTTGGATAGATTGATAGCAGCACAGCCCTTGGTTCCTGCTGCTGTCAATAAATCCAATGACGTGGTCGCCGGGGGGGCGTGGCCAAGTCCTGCATTGGAGCATGCCCGCAAGGTAACCACCTGGGAGAGCGATTCGCCGAAGGGGTTATCTGAAGTGGGGAGGAGCAGAGAGAGCCGCCAGGGGACCCCAGAATACCAATATTGGGCCACTGAGTGCAAAACAAGCTGTACAATGGAGGTAAGTATGATATGTTAAACCCAATGTAAGTATAGTAGCAAGTCCTAGTTGCAATCACGGAACACCCAAGAGGATAGTATGTGACCAGTCAAAATATATTAATGCATTTAAGTGTTTGTTCACCAATGCCAGGAGTCTGCCAAGCAAAATAGGTGAATTGGAAGTTCTCGTGCATCAGGAGAGCTATGATATAATCGGTATTGCTGAAACTTGGCTTCATTCCACACATGACTGGGCTATTAATATTCCTGGCTATGCACTCTTTCGGAAAGACAGAGTAAAAAGGAAAGGTGGAGGGGTCTGTATGTGAGAAGTGATCCCAAAGCGAGTGTGAAAGAGGACCTGGTGGATGGAGAGTGTGATTAGTCTGAAGCATTATGGGTGGAACTGCATACAGATGTGCGTAGTTCAAAGTTAATCATTGGAGTTTTATAGACCACCCAATGTTAATGAGGAGATGGAGACACAGCTCCTTGTACAGATGGAAAGGGCTGCAAGGGATGGGACGGTGATAATAATGGGGGATTTTAACTACCCAGAAATTGACTGTAGAAATGGCACTGCTGGGACAGTTAAAGGGCAAAAATTTAAAACCCTATTACAGGACAATTTTATGGTCCAGTTTATTGAGGTCCCAACTAGGAATGATGCTCTGTTGGACCTGGTAATCTCAAACCATGCAGAGCATATTACTAATGTTCAGATAAAGGAACACCTGGATAGCAGTGACAATAACATGATTTCAATTGATGTTAGCTGTAAGCAAAAATCACATACGGGAAAGATAAAAACACTTAATTTCAAGACAGCAAATTTTCCAAGGATGAGGGCTGCTCTCCAGGACTTAGACTGGGAGAGAATATTGGCATCAATGGGCACAGAACAGAGATGGGAATTCTTCAAAAAGACTGTTTGTGAACTCACTGCAAAGTATATTCCCATGGGCAATAAATTTGCAATAAGTTTAGGCTAAAAATAAAACCTATGTGGCTCACGGCCAAAGTTAAAAAAGCTATAAACTACAAGAAAAGAGCTTTTAAAAAATATAAAAATGAAGGAACACTAGTGTAATTTAAATGTTACGAAGAATATAACAGTATATGTAAAAAGGAAATCAAGGATGAAAAAATTCAAAACGAAAGACAGATTGCAAAAGATAGTAGGACAAACCCCAAAAAAATCTTCAAATATATTAATAGTAAAAAAGTCAAGTCTGAGCATGTAGGTCCTTTACAAAATAATCTAGAGTGGGTGACTGGGGACAAAGAGAAGGCTAATTTATTAAATTAATTCTTCAGCTCTGTGTATACAAAGGAGCATAGGGGAGCTCATGTCCATAATGGGGGTGATAGTGACACAGCCCCAAATCCACAATGGCTCAAAAGTGATATGGTCCATAAATATTTAGACAGAATAAAGGTGGATAAAGCACCTGGACCTGATGGCATCCACCCACCGATCCTAAAAAAATTGAGCTCTGTAATTTCAAAGCCATTGTATCTAATTTTTAGGGACTCATTAATGACGGGAATAGTACCACTGGATTGGCGAAGGGCCAATGTGGTGCCTATATTTAAAAAGGTAACAAAGTCTTTACCAAGTAACTATAGACCTGTTAACTTCTATAGTTCGGAAGATACTGGAGAGATTAATAAAGGACCATATAGACGAGTTCTTGCAGGAAAAATATATTTTAAGCAACAGACAGCATGGATTCATGAAAGACAGAAGTTGTCAAACAAACCTGATTTCTTTTTATGAGGAGGTAAGTAAAACCTTGGACAGAGGGTGGCGGTGGACATGGTATACTTGGACTTTGCAAAAGCGTTCGATACAGTTCCGCACACACGGCTCATTTGTAAGGTAAAGTCTACAGGTTTGGATATATCAGTTTGTAAATGGATAGAAAACTGGCTAAAAGACAGAATTCAGAGAGTAGTGGTTAATGGTTCTTACTCTGAATGGTCTAAAGTTATCAGTGGTGTACCCCAAGGTTCAGTGCTGGGACCCTTACTTTTTAATATCTTTATAAATGATCTAGGGAAAAGGGATCAAAAGTAACATTTCCGTCTTTGCAGATGACACCAAGCTATGCAGTGGAATAACGTCCTTACAGGATGTCTCCAATTACAAGCCAACCTCAATTCTCTGTCTAATTGGGCAACTATGTGGCAGATGAGGTTTAATGTTGATAAATATAAAGTTATGCACTTGGGGCCTAAGAATATGCATGTATCATACATACTAGGGGGGGTACACCTGGGGATATCCATAGTGGAGAAGGATCTGGGGGTTTTGGTAGATCATAAGCTCAATAATGGCATGCAATGCCAAGCTGCGGTTTCCAAAGCGAGCAAAGTCCTTTCTTGTATTAAGAGAGGTATGGACTCCAGAGAGAAAGATATAATTTTTCCCCTGTTCAAATCATTAGTAAGATCTCATCTGGAATATACAGTTCAGTTTTGGGCACTCAAAAAGGATATTGGGGAACTGGAGAAAGTGCAGAGAAGGGCAACCAAAGTGATAAGGGGCATGGAGGAGCTCAGCTATGAGGAAAGATTAGAGGAACTGAATTTATTCACTCTTGATAAAAGGAGATTAAGGGGGGATATGATCAACATGTACAAATATATAAGGGGTCCATATAGAGAACTTGGTGTTGAGTTATTCACTTTACAGTCAACACAGAGGACAAGGGGGCACTCTTTACCTCTAGAGCAGTGATTCTCAACCAGGGTTCCTCAAAAGGTTGTTAGGGGTTCCTTCAGCATTGGGCAATTTCTGCCTCTCAGATAAGTTCCCACTGACACCATTGATCTTTTTAGCTATCTGTAAGGAGGTCATTCTTCCCAATGACCACAAGTGTGAGGACCATTCTTCCCACTGACCATCACACTATTGTATCATGAGTTGTAGATTTCTAATTTTTAGCAGGGGTTCCCCGTGACCAGAAAACTATTTCAAGGGTTCCTCTGTGTTGAAAAGGTTGAGAAAGGCTGGTCTAGAGGAAGAGATTTCAGCTCCAAATACAGAACGGTTTCTTCACAGTAAGAGCTGTGAAAATGTGGAATAGACTCCCTGCAGAGGTGGTTCTGGCCAGCTCAGTAGATTGCTTTAAGGAAGGCCTGGATTATTTCCTAAATGTACATAATATAACTGGGTACTAACATTTATAGGTAAAGTTGATCCGGGGAAAATCCGATTGCCTCTCGGGGGATCAGGAAGGAATTTTTTCCCCTGCTGTAGCAAATTGGATCATGCTCTGCTGGGGTTTTTTGCCTTCCTCTGGATCAACTGTGGGTATAGAATTCTGTATATGGGATTGTATTTTTTTTTTTTTTTTTGTGGTTGAACAGGATGGACTTGTGTCTTTTTTTCAACCTGACTAACTATGTAACTATGTTTGTTATTTAAAAAAATAATAATAATTTTAGTGTCACTTTAAAACAATTGTCCTGGTTACAATGATGTCTGCACATAGAATCAGTGAAATACAGGCATTATCAATCAAGGGGCCCTTGAGCAGAAGCCTTCCATACTCTGGACATCAGAAGGTACCTCCTAAAGTATTTGGAAGTAACAAAGAATCTCAGAAAGACATCTTCTCTTTTTGTCCTAATGGAAAGAAGTCACAAAGGGGATAAAGCTTCCAAAAGTACCCTAGGAAGGTGGTTAAAACAGGTGATTAAGGAAGCGTACCTGTCCTTAGGGTTAGAGCCTCCGGAGGGTATATATTGCCTCATTCTACACAGGCAGTGGTGGCTTCATGGGCAGAGAGGGCCAGGGCATCACCAGAGCAGATATGCAAGGCTGCCACGTGGTCCAGTTTTTCAGTCTTCATAAGGCACTACAGGTTAGATCTACTATCAGCCTCAGACCAGTCCTTTGGCAGAAAGGTTTTACAAGCAGTGGTCCCACCCTGAAGTAAGTTCTCGGTTATCTCAAAGGTGCTGTCCTGAAAGGCGAAGGGAGAAAACCTTAGTTAAACTTACCAGTGACGGTAATTCTACGTGCCTTTCAGGACAGCAGCCTACTTCCCTCCCTAGGTTATTCTGTATAAGTTTATAATCATTGGGCTCGGTAATTGTCTGTTTATATCTTCCAGCACGTTGGAGGAATTCTTGGTAACAACTAATGGCATGGTAGAAGCAGCTGATTTTAAAGGGGCGTTGTAACGCCGTGTTTCCTGTTCAGAGGTGGAGCTACGCTCTCCAAGGTGCTGTCCTGAAAGGCTCATAGAAATACCGTCACCGGTAAATCTAACTAAGGTTTTTTTTGTACCACAAAGAAAACATTTTTCACACTTCCTCTTTCACACATTTACGACCTGAAATTAGTGCGACTTTGACGCAACTTGAAGCAATGCCTGTGTAATCTTGAGGTCTATGGACCTCAAGTCGCATCAAAGTCAGACCAAAGTAGTGTAGGGACTACTTTGAAGGCGCTGCGACTTGAAGTTGCACAGATATTAACAATACTCATTGGAAATCATGGGGTAAGACTTGTCCTGCGACTTTGCTGTCTCAAGTTGCACAAGTGTGAAAGAGGCCTAAAAGCATCATTAACCCCTTCCCGCCGAGCGTACACAGATGTGCGTACTCGGCTTCCGGGGGGTATACCGGGATGATGCCCGCACCTGCAGGCATCATCCCGGTACAGTTTTTTTCAGCGGGTGATTGGCTATCCAGCCATAACAACCGATGCAGCTAAAAGCCGCTCGGCTGTTATGCCGGAGGAGCGGGAGGGGACTCCCCCCCTCCCGCCGCCTCCCGCCGCCTCCCGCCGCTGTTACCGGTGCTCCCGCTCGATCGGGAGCACCGATTCCACTTCCGACGCCTCCGGAGGCTGGGGAGGAACTGGAACAAAGCCTTAATCGGCTTCGTTCCAGTCTCCTCATAGTAAACACGGAAGCGACGTCATGACGTCACTTCCCGTTTACTCGGGTGCCAATGGCGCCGGTTTTAAAAATATATACGGTATTCAGAATCACCGTTTTGAGCGATCTGAATACATTGAAGTGCAAAGGAGGGGTGGGGGGTCTTTTAGACCCCCGATCCCTTCATAAAGAGTACCTGTCACCACCTATTACTGTCACAAGGGATGTTTACATTCCTTGTGACAGCAATAAAAGTGATCAAATTTTTATTTTTAAAAAAAAAATTTAGTCATTTTAAAATAAATAAAAAAATAAGAATTTTTTTTTAAAGCGCCCGCCATCCCCACGAGCTCGCGAAGCAAAGAAAACGTATACGGAAGTCGCGCCCGCGTATGTAAACGGTGTTCAAATCACACATGTGAGGTATCGCCACAATCGTCAGAGCGAGAGCAATAATTCTAGCACTAGACCTCCTCTGTAACGCTAACCTGGTAACCATAAAAAATTTTTAAAGCGTCGCCTATTGAGATTTTTAGGTACCGTACTTTGTCGTCAATCCACTAGTGCGTGCAATTATAAAGTGTGACATGTTTGGTATCTATTTACTCGGCGTAACATTATCTTTCACGTTATGCAAAAAAATTGGGCTAATTTTACTGTTTTTTATTTTTAAATTCATGAAAGTGTCCCTTTTCCCAAAAAGTTGCGTTTAAAACACCGCTGCGCAAATACCGTGTGACATAAAATATTGCAACAATCGCCATTTTATTCTCTAGAGTCTCTGCTAAAAAAAAAAAAAAATATATATATATATATATATATATATATATATATATATATATATATATATATAATGATTAAGAAATGGTGTTGCGCTCCGACTACTTAGATCTAATTAAATTAACATGTACTCAAGTGACAACCAAAACAGAAATAAACTAAAATGTGAAACTGCATGTTTAAATAAGCTCAGACAATGTGCATAAATATTAAAGTGCAATAAACCAGGTCACATTGTGCGCTTGACAAAAAACTTGATATGAAAAATCCTCTATAGATGACAGTGAGATGATATTAAGTATATATCCAAATATATAAATGATATGAAAAAAAAAAAAAAAAAAAAAAAAAAAAATAAAAAAAAAAAAACACAACTGAGTGTCGTTATAAAAGTGCAAAACAGATCAAAGAATACACAAAATACTAATAATCCATGTGTAGTGTATCACGTGTCTGAACAAAATACTAATAGTCCATAAGCAGTGAAATGTGTGTTTGAGCAAAAATTCCAAAAACAAAAATAAGGTGAACTATAGTTATATGGAGAGCATATCCATTTAGTGATAAAATGCGTCCATTTGATGATCAACAAGGCAGTATCCTGCGTGCTCCAAAAGCAGGGGGTGGATTCCACCAGTGCTCCTATGCGTATAATATCCTCACACTAGGTGCAGTAATTACCTTACCTTACTGCTGTAAGGTAAACAGCATTTCCAAAGTGACGCTTGTTGTCCAATGTAGGTTCAGTAGGTGATGTAATCCTGGACTCTCATTCACCATGGGCACGTTGTAACATGCAGAGAAAGCAAGGGGAACACTCCAATAGTGAAGTACGTATTCACAATTTATTGGGTATAAAACGAAGGTAAGGTACTCACATTTAAAACAATAATAAAAGCACAACTTAAACGAACGCGTGTCACGTTCGCGCTTCCGGACGTCACTTCCGGTGTCCTTACTGGCCAATTGGCCAGTAAGGACACCGGAAGTGACGTCCGGAAGCGCGAACGTGACACGCGTTCGTTTAAGTTGTGCTTTTATTATTGTTTTAAATGTGAGTACCTTACCTTCGTTTTATACCCAATAAATTGTGAATACGTACTTCACTATTGGAGTGTTCCCCTTGCTTTCTCTGCATGTTACAACGTGCCCATGGTGAATGAGAGTCCAGGATTACATCACCTACTGAACCTACATTGGACAACAAGCGTCACTTTGGAAATGCTGTTTACCTTACAGCAGTAAGGTAAGGTAATTACTGCACCTAGTGTGAGGATATTATACGCATAGGAGCACTGGTGGAATCCACCCCCTGCTTTTGGAGCACGCAGGATACTGCCTTGTTGATCATCAAATGGACGCATTTTATCACTAAATGGATATGCTCTCCATATAACTATAGTTCACCTTATTTTTGTTTTTGGAATTTTTGCTCAAACACACATTTCACTGCTTATGGACTATTAGTATTTTGTTCAGACACGTGATACACTACACATGGATTATTAGTATTTTGTGTATTCTTTGATCTGTTTTGCACTTTTATAACGACACTCAGTTGTGTTTTTTTTTTTTTTTTTTTTTTTTTTTTTTTCATATCATTTATATATTTGGATATATACTTAATATCATCTCACTGTCATCTATAGAGGATTTTTCATATCAAGTTTTTTGTCAAGCGCACAATGTGACCTGGTTTATTGCACTTTAATATTTATGCACATTGTCTGAGCTTATTTAAACATGCAGTTTCACATTTTAGTTTATTTCTGTTTTGGTTGTCACTTGAGTACATGTTAATTTAATTAGATCTAAGTAGTCGGAGCGCAACACCATTTCTTAATCACTATCACTTAATCTGGGGAGGGTGTATACCCCTGCCGGTGTTTTGCTGCAACCCCACTAGTTTTAGGACACATTGGTAGGCGCGAGAATACTTTTACTCTCATATATATATATAATGTTTGGGGGTTCCAAGTAATTTTCTAGCAAAAAATATGGATTTTAACTGCTTTGAAAATGCATTGATTACTGTAAAAATGTCACTGGCAGAGAAGGGGTTAACACTAGGGGGCGGTGAAGGGGTTAATGTGTTCCCTAGTGTGTGTTCTAACTGAAGGGGGGAAGGGGACTGTACAGGGGAGATGACAGATCGCTGTTCATACTCTGTATGAACAGACAATCTGTCTGCTCTCCCTTCAGAAAACCGGAAACTGTGTGTTTACACACACAGATTGCAGTTCTCAGTGTGCCCCCCGAGCATCAGCTCCATGGGCGAGCAGGGGGCCCCTAGTGGCAGTCTATGTTACCGACGTAACATGGCGGCGATTTGCACAGCCGAGCCATCTTGCCTCAGTATAACTGCGGCGGCTGGTCAGCAAGCGGTTAAAGCAATGCCCATGTACACAAACCTTAATAAAAGGCGCATGCACTACACTTTGCATAACATACTGTATCAGTGGCTGATCATTTTGGGCAGTTTTTCTTTTACTGGAAATCTCATTCAGTAGTGAACAGAGAGCTGAACAGTAGACCAAACTATACTAGAGCATTAGTAGCTAACATAGCAGTAAAATTATTTAGCATAACTGTAAAGACCTGCTTTGAGAGTGCTACCTGCAAGTAGTAAATTTGATGTATTCTTATGTACCTGCTAAAAACAAGAAAAATTTTAAAATCTTATTTTTCTGTCCTGAGCTTGAAAAAATAAGGAAAAAATGTAGAAAATCTATACATTCCTTATACCTGCAGAGGTTTAACTACCGGGGACCCTGAGAGCAACAACTGTTATGTGTTTTAACTCTCCTGTATTTTCCAAACGCTGTACTATGACCTTGAATAAAACATGCCTGATAATAGCCTGTCATTGTTTCTGTCCTTCACTCTGTTATTTACCAGCAACATCTGCTTCAAACAGACACGCAATGCATTTAGATTTTTTTTTTTTTTTTACTAATGTACAGTACTTTGTAGGTGTGCATCACTAGGAAACTTACCTGCTGGTAAGTTTCCTAGTGTAATATTAATCTCCTTTCCGATACTGTCCCATCATGGTGATTCATTTCCATGACCAGATATCTTCACTGGCTGTCAATATGCCCAAAAGACTGAGGGTATCTTGGACCTGTTCCATGAGGGGGCTCCACAATGGTGCCTAGCAAGTGACTCTTTCCCCTTCCCAACAGCATGCAGCACTGGGAGACCAGGCAGCAGATAGCCAGGTGAGGGGCCTTAGCCTTGGAAAAGCTTTAACAAGACGAGTTTGGAGTGTACACAAGGCTTGCATTCACTCTAGCGAGTCAACAGAATGGAGGGGGAGAGAATGGATAGTGAGTATATGCAGTTGGCAGGAATTTGAGGGAGGTGCACAAACCTTAGAATCAAGCACAAACGCTCTTTAATCGCTTGCCGACCAGTGCACGACGATATACACGGCACAATGGCCCGGCTGCGCAAATGGGCGTACAGGTACGTCCCCTTTAAGACGCAGCATTGTGAGCACGCTGCGTACCCTGTGACCGGGCCCGCGGGTCCCGCAGGCTCGATGTCCGCCGGTGTCCCACGATTGTGTCATGGAGCGGCAGAATGGGGAGATGTAAACAAGCTATTTCCCCGTTCTGCCTAGTGACATGACAAATCAGTGATTGCTGTCATGGCAGTGGTAGCCCATCCCCTCCCCGAGTTAGAATCACTCCCTAGGACACATTTAACCCCTTGATCGCCCCCTAGTGTTTAACCCCTTCCCTGCCAGTGTAATTTATACAGTAATTAGTGCATTTTTATAGCACTGATCGCTGTATAGTGTCAAAAGTGTCCGATGTGTCCGCCACAATGTCACAGTCACGATAAAAATCGCAGATAGTCGCCATTACTAATAAAAAAAAAAGAATAATAAAAATGCCATAAATCTATCCCCTATTTTGTTTTGCTATAACTTTTGCACAAACCAATCAATATACGCTTATTGCGATTTATTTTTTAACCAAAAATATGTAGAATAATACATAATCGGCCTAAACTCAGAAAGAAATGTGTTTTTTATATATATTTTGGGGATGTTTATTATAGCAAAAAGTAAAAATGATTGCTTTTTTTTCAAAATTGTCGCTCTTTTTTTTGTTTATGGCGCAAAAAATAAAAACCGGAGAGGTGATCAAATACCACCAAAAGAAAGCTCTATTTGTGGCAAAAAAGGACGTCAATTTTGTTTGGGTGCAACGTTGCACGACGGTGCAATTGTCAGTTAAAGTGGTTGTATACCCACATTTTTAACTTTTACCTACAGGAAAGCCTATAATAAGGCTTACCTGTAGGTAAAAAAAATATCTCCTAAACCTGTACGGTTTAGGAGATATTCCCCTCAGTATGCGCCGCTGACTGCAGCGGCGCATGCGCACAAGGGGTTTCTCGCCGTCAAAATCCGGCAGCAGCCGAGCGGCCGGACTGAAATCTCCCGCGCGCACGCACGGGAGTGACGATATCGCGGCTCCGGCCACTCACAGCGCCGGAGCCGCGATACCCGGAAGAAACGCAGAGGGAGCATGTCAGCTCCCTCGGCGTGGATCGGGCCAGATGTCGGGGCCTCGTTCTAAGGTAAGTATTTCATAATGAACTAGTATGCGGTGCATACTAGCTCATTATGCCTTTTGCTTTGCAGGTTTAAAAAAAAAAAAAAAAATGTGTGGGTTTACTACCGCTTTAAAGAGACGCAGTGCCATATCGCAAAAAGTGATCTGGTCAGGAAGGGGGTAAATTCTTCCCGGTGCTGAAGTGGTTAACCACATCCCGACCGGCGCACGACGATGTACGTTGGCAGAATGGCACGGGCAGGCAAATTGGTGTTTTTGCACAAACCAATCAATGAACGCTTATTGCGATTTTTTTTTTTACCAAAAATATATACAAGAATACGTATCGGCCTAAACTGAGGAAAATTTTTTTTTTATATATTTTTGGGGGATATTTATTATAGCAAAAAGTAAAAAATAATGTGTTTTTTTTTTTTTAAATTGTCGCTGTTTTTTGTTTATAGCGCAAAAAATTAAAACCGCAGGGGTGATCAAATACTGGCAAAAGAAAGCTCTATTTGTGGGAAAAAAGGACGTCAATTTTGTTTGTAAGCCACGTGGCACGACCGCGCAATTGTCAGTTAAAGCGACGCAGTGCCGAATCGCATCTTTGCTGTCGAAAAATCAGACAGACTTTAGATTTAGAATAAGTTTCAAATCTTTCCGACGGATTTGAGTCCGGTCGGAAAATGCATTAGTCTGTATGTTAATCCGATGGACGGAAACCAATGCTAGGGCAGCTATTGGCTACTGGCTATGAACTTCCTTATTCTAGTCCGGTCATACATCATCACAGTCAAATCCATCAGACTTTGGTGTGATTGTATGTGGCCAAGTTCGTTCGTTTGTAAAGTCCATCGGAAGTCCACCGAAAGTCTGTCGGGAAGATAGTTGGACCTAGTCTGCTGGAAAGAGAGGCATGGAATGCAGGACTGCAAGGAATAAAATGCAGTGGCCGGACATGACAGGGGTGACTAAGGAGGTTAAGGTTTGTAGGTGGAGCTGAACAAGAGAGGGGTGGGCAGAGGAGTTAATGTTCAGAGGAAAGGGAGGAGCATCAATAACAATAAGCCACAATATGGCAATCTGTACCAGATTGGCTGTATGAGTCCAGGCAGGAGGAAAGCAAAGGAATGACCCTCTCTTATGTCAGAACTGTTTCTCTTGTTCCCTGACACCACAGGCCCAATCACCAACACTGTACTTAAATCAACACTTAAAGTGGTTGTAAACCCTTACAAACCACTGTGACCTACAGGTAAGCCTAGATTAAGGCTTACTTGTAGGTCCAAGCAATATCTCCTAAACCTATATGGTTTAGGAGATATTTGCACAAAAACGGGCACCGCTGTCGGCGTGTGACGGAGCTGCCGCGCGTGTCGGCTCCCGTGCGCATGCGCGGGAGTGACGTCATTGCGGCTTCGCCGAATGACAGCAGCGGAGCTGCGAGACGCCACCAGCAAGATGGATGCGGCGGACTACAGGGGACAGCGGCGACTTCGCTGGCTCCTGTGTCAGGTAAGTGACACATAATGGGCTACTATGCGATGCATAGTAGTCCATTATGCTTTGCCTTTGCAGGCAATGAAAGAGAAAGTAAACTCATCAGGGTTTACTTCCTCTTTAAGAGAGGACCGGATCGAAAAATGAAGCGAAGAGGAATGTAGAGGAGGGCAGGACATGACGGTGTGTCGAGTGACACACTAGTGGGTGGCGTTTGAAAAAATGTAGGCGGAATGGAGGAGGGGGAGCTGCCATTTAAAAAGGAGCCACGAGCGGGCAGTCGGGAAGAGAGAACGCACGAGGAGACAGTTTTCCCACCCACCCTCCCTAGTTGGTTATGGTTTAGTTTTGAATGTTTTAATGGTTTTCTTGTCATTTCAGGTTGGAATATGGTAGGTCGTCACGACAGTTGGTGGGTTGGCGGTATTTAATTGTTGGTCAGTGACGGTAGCATTAAAAGAGGTGGTTTAAGTAGGTGGGGGGCTCATCGGGAGATGGCCCCTCCGGTGTGTACATCAAGTTTTGATGATAATGGTGTTGTTGCACTGCGGGAAAGGTGGTTGTCTCCGAGCGGTACAGCTGGAGGCCGGTAAGGTTGTGGTAAAGGTCCCGCAGTGCCCCCTGGTGTGTATACAGATATGTATACTTGGAAAAAGTAGCTCCGTCACTGACCAACAAAATTGGGTAAAACATGTTGTTTCTCATATGTTGCTTCCACATTTTGTGAAAAATGTTTATTATATTAAAATTTAATTTTGGAGTTTTATTTTGTTTGGTTTAATAAAAGGCTGTTGTGGCCATTTTACTCCACAAAAAGAATGGTGTGGTCTCTTAATAAAGGGGGGGGTAAAAGGTTGGAAGTAAAAGGGTCTGTTACAACAGAGTGGGTCTTATCTGGGCTACACTAGTCAAGGAGTTAGCTTACAAGGCAAACTATCCCGCACACCCACACTACATATACAGAACCCTGGACATGTGTCATAGGGCACTAGTAAATTCAGTCCCTTGGAAGGATGAGGCCTGGGATCTTCAGCTAGCCACTTTAGTTGGTGCACTTAAACTCCTGAATGGCAGGATAAAGCAATAAAACCAGCCTGGATTTTCAAACAGAGAATGCAAGATTTTCTTCAGCAAGGTGAATAAGGACAAACAGGTGTCTGCAAGGTAACCAAGCGCAATGATGTCTGTATACAGTGTTCATAGAGCAGGATGAGCAAAGCGAAGCAACTGTGTGCAGTGTCCTTTTGACACGTACCATGGAGGTGAGCCTGAGGTGCAGAGGGAGTCCTCTTGTACGGCTCTGGTTCTGTGATCACTGGAGTGGGAACAGTGACCCTCGGAGCACAGTGGGGTATGAGAGCCTGCAGGGTTTGCTTGGCTGAAGATGATGTCCGCTTGGCAGAGACAGGAACAGGCTTGGTTGCTGTGGATGCAGGAACGATGAGAAGCAGCAGGCAGATGCGCACAGATGCAGGACTGTAGTCAGGTACGCACAAGCGCAGGACAGCAGGCAGGAGCAGGTTAGACAAGCCAGGTCATAACAGCGGATCAGACAGAAGCGGCAGGCAGAGAATGGTCAAAGTTCGGGCAGGATCGGCAACAGGAGATCAGACAAACAGGTACACAGAGCAGGTCAAAGGCAAGCCAAGGGGTCAAGATTGGAGAGAGGAGCAAGGTCAGGAGAACCGGGTTAACACTGGAGCAGATGCAGGTTCAGGATCGGGTTACAGTCTGATTAGGATCAGACGGCAAGAGTGCATTCTGAAGAGGCCCCTTTTAAAGATCACTGGGCGCCAAAGCTGCGTTACTATGCACGTGTACACGATCTCCTCGTATTGGCGCACGTCTATTCGCCGCTGGATGCCTGTGAACTGGAACACATCTCGATGAACTGTTGCATCATGCGCAGTGCACCCATGACACATTGTTTCCTGCAAATGGGCAAGTTCCCTCTCACCAAATCCTGCGGACAAGGCCCAAATGAACGTCCTGGAACAGGTAGGGACTTCTAGTGACCCGACTGGTCACCTTGTGGTGGAAAACTTCACATTGAAGGTGCCCCTGGAATCCCCCTGTCTCAGGCTGTGATTTCCCAATTGGCATTGGACTGACCTGGAATGCAGCACCTCTCCCCTGGGTCCAGTCCCTTCTCCTGCCTCGTGGTGGCTGAATTCCCTCAGGAAATCAAGATGGAGTCCTTTCCTTTCTTAAATCCTGAGGGAAGCTGGTCTGTGTCCATAGAAAGCTATAGGGCAGTTTTAGATGGGCACTACATGTCCCAGAATCCTTTGCAGCTGCTGCTGCTGTTAACGTCCTTCTCATTGGTTCCTGTAATTGCCTTCTCTCTGATTGGCTCCCTCTTCTCCTGCCAATAGGAACACAGGGGAGGATGCAGAGTGAGCAGCTCTGTGTGAGTCAGTGAGGAGAAGAAAAAGGATGGGGTGGGGAGTCCCCTGAAGACACTGACAGTCCTTTCTCTCCCTCATTGTCCTAATTCAGTTACATTAGAGGGTTTTCGAGCATGAACGGCCTTTTTAAGGTCATACCACAACATCTCAATAGGATTCAGGTCAGGACGTTGGCTAGGCCACTCCAAAGTCTTCATTTTGTTTTTCTTCAGCCATTCGGTGGTGGACTTACTGGTGTGTTTAGGATCATTGTCCTGCTGCAGAACCCAAGTTCGTTTCAGCTTGAGTACACGAACAGATGGTCGGACATTCTCCTTCAGGATCTCTTGGTAGACAGCAGAATTCATAGTTCCTTTTATCACGGCAAGTCTTCCAGGTCCTGAAGCAGCAAAACAGCCCCAGACCATCACACTACCACCACCATATTTTACTGTTGGTATAATGTTCTTTTTATGAAATGCAGTGTTCCTTCTACGCCAGATATACTTGGACACACACCTTCCAAAGAGTTCCACTTTTGTCTCATCGGTCCACAGAATGTTGTCCCAAAAGTCTTGGGGATCATCAAGATGTGTTGTGGAGAAATTGAGACGAGCTTTGATGTTCTTTTTGCTCAGCAGTGGTTTTCTCCTTGGAACTCTGCCATGCAGGCCATTTTTGCCCAGTCTTTTCCTGATGGTGGAGGCATGAACGCTGACCTTAACTGAGGCAAGTGAGGCCTGCAGTTCCTTGGACGTTGTTGTGGGGTCTTTTGTGACCTCTTGGATGAGTCGTCGCTGCGCTCTTGGGGTAATTTTGGGCAGCCGGCCACTCCTGGGAAGGTTCACCACTGTTCCATGTCTTCGCCATTTGTGGATAATGGCTCTCACCGTGGTTCGCTGGATTCCCAAAGCTTTGGAAATGGCTTTATAACCCTTTCCAGACTGATAGATCTCAATTACTTTCTTTCTCAATTGTTCCTGAATTTCTTTGGGTCTCGGCATGATGTGTAGCTTTTAAGGATCTTCTGGTGGACCTTACTGTGTCAAGCAGCTCCTATTTAAGTGATGCCTTGATTGTGAACAGGTGTGGCAATAATCAGGCCTGGGTGTGGCTAGAGAAATTGAACTCAGGTGTGGACAACCACAGATATAGTATGTTTTAACAAGGGGGGCAATCACTTTTTCACACAGGGCCATGATGGTTTTGGATTTTTTTTCACCTTTAATAATAAACACCTTCATTTACAAATTGCATTTTGTGTTTACTTGTGTTGTCCTTGACTATTGTTTAAATTGGTTTGATGTTCCGAAACACTTAAGTGTGACAAACATGCAAAAGAACAGGAAATGAGGAAGGGGGCAAACACTTTTTCACACCACTGTATAAAGAAGGCAGCAGCAATAAGTGGGATACACACACCTAACAGCAATAAGGAAATACAGAAAGCTGCGCCAGCACAAAAAATATTCTATACTGTTGATATATTGATTCCATCACTTCCCGGGTGGGCAGATATATAGATTCGTACTTACAGCCTTTGGTTCGGAAGACCTCTTCGTTTGTCAAGGACTCGAGACACATCATCAATCTCCTTGAAGGTGTGTCCGCTGGACCCGATACATGGATGGTCACAGCCGATGTGGCCTCCTTGTATACGATCATACCACACATTTTGGGGTTCGAAGCGGTTCACTTCTATTTGGATAGAGATTCTGGCCTTCCCACCCAACAGGTGACTTTCCTTATGTCCCTTTTGGAATTTGCTGCCTCCCACAACTATTTTTGGTTTGGGAATCAATATTATAGGCAGACCATGGGAGTAGCCATGGGGGCAAAATATGCCCCCAGTCTGGCGAATCTCTTTATGGCCAGGTGGAAGGAGGATGTCATCTATGCTCATAATATACCCCAAATTGCCTTATGGGCTAGGTACATAGATGACATCCTCCTCCTATGGGAGGGTCAGGAATGTGATTTGAGAGATTTTTTGGATTCTTTGAACAGAAATGAAAGGGGCATACAACTCACACTGATAGGAACTCCTTTATCCCTACTGACAGTTGTCACCACACCCCTTGGCTTAGGGCAGTTCCCAAGAGTCAATATATCAGATTAAGGCGTAATTGCTCAGAAGCGAGTGAGTTTTTGATACAGGCTGAAGTCCTTACTTCGAGATTTCTCGAAAAGGGATACCAGCGGGATTTTTTGGTCGAGATCCTCAATGAGGTGACCAATATTGACCGACGTAATCTGTTGATTGAGAAAGGCCCACGTGAAAACGCCATCCAGGGAAGTGTCCCCTTTGTGACCACCTATTCACTTCAACAGAAAGGTATAAAAAGGTTGATTAACAAACATTGGCATATTGTAAGTAGTGATGTCACACTGAAAAATGTGGTGTGTGAAAGACCACAAATAGTTTTTAGGGGTGCACCATCAGTACGAAATCGTTTGGCACCAAATGTTATTGATCCACCCACGAGAAGTAGAGTTTTTTTGACCAACTTACCGGGTTTTACAAATGCGGAAGATGTAGGGTCTGTTCTATGAATTCCTGCTCTCGTAGACGGACCACTACATTTAATAGTACAGCCACAGGGATGGACCACAACATCAAGCCATGTATTACATGTGCTACTACTGGGGTGGTCTACATGTTGCAGTGCCCATGTGGGCTGCAATATGTGGGACGGACCAAACGTCCATTACAGGTGAGACTCAATGAACACATAACGAATATACTAACTGGTTTTCCCAACCATTCAGTGTCCAAACACTACTTGATGTTCCACAATAAGGATCCTTCTAAAACCTTTTTTTAGGAATCGATAAACATAAACCTCATTGGCGGGAAAGTTCCCTGGTAAGGGAAATTTCAAACTTCGAAATGTCCTGGATTTATTGTTTAAAAACGTATGCCCCACACGGACTTAATATTGACACTGACGTCAATGCCTTTATTGATAACTCTTAATTTTTGTTTATTATTGCATATGTTATATTATTATGTATTTGTTCGTATTGAAGTTTGGGGGACTGACCTCCCTCTAAATTTCTTATTGCACCTGTTCTGGGATGCCTGATAGGTCTATATATATATTTTTATATTTTTATAAATTTTATTTTATTTTTCACTTTTTTCTTTTTATATATGTATTTCTTTTATATCATCAATGGGAGTTCACATATATACAATTTCTCCTTTATGGTGAAATTGCTATTTTTGTTAATCACACTATCTATTGATCATTATGTATAGATATGACATTTATATATAATTTGTGTTATGATATTGATACAATAATTTTCTATGGAATTCATCCACAGATTACCACACACTGCTTTGATAGTTCACTAAATGATTGAAAAAAATTTTTTGGTGGTAAAAGTAAAAACATTTTTTTCGTTTCACATATAATTTCTTATAATTTTTTATAATTTTTTGTTTATTATACATTAATTTAACAAATATATTGATATTTATTTTCACTATTAACATAGAAAAATGTATATTTTCTATATACACACATATTTTTCGTTTTATCATTCCACACATTATAGGTGGGTGATATTAAATAGATTGGCACAATTACTATATTTGCCAATCGTTTTGATGTATGTTATTATGCCATCTACATGGTCTATTTTTGTGCTGGTATATGTCACTATGTAAAGTATACACTGTTCGTTTTAGGATACAAGTACACTGATATACATACACCATTTATTTTAGATCTTTGGATAATGTCATTCACACCTTAGAGTGTATTTGACTCTCTGACCTGCTCGCATGACAAAGTGATGTCCTATGAGCCACACTAGTCCATACAATATGCGAGTTTGTTCTTTGATTTAGAGAGAGGCCAATCGTGTAATGTTTAGGGCAGTTCGCCATCAACTAAAATGGCGGTGTCCGACCGGATCTCGCATCTCAGAACGAGGTCTGGTTTTTAGTTTAGTTATAAAAGGTGGTGCGTTGCTGCGCTGCCCGTTCCCCATTGACAACGTCAACTTATGACGAAACGTGTCTGGGAAGGCACGCAGTGACGCCATCACGTTGCAGAAGGGGAGGACGGGCTCCCGAATGCCCGCCGGCTTTTTTATGTTCCATTGTGCATGCTGTACTGACTCGATGCTCATGTAAGTGTGCTACTTTTTTGCTCTTATTAAACTTCCAATCAGTATTACACTATGTTGGTTTCCTCTTCTTCCTTTGAGCCATTGATAGCAATTTGTGGGATCATGGAATAAGATATGTACATGTGAATACTGCTTTTAATTACGGTGAGCTGATCCATTAAGAGGAGGAGTATCCTGAGGCGATTGAGGACATATTTACAACGCTTTCATTAAGCCTTAATCTGGTAAGCGCACTCACTATAAGGTGACGGGCACGTGTGCGCATTTCAAGTGTGTGTAACCACCGTGGTGTTCTTACATAGGATCGCAAGTGTTGATTATTTACGGACTTTTTCATGAACTCTTTAATTATGGATTCATATTAATTGTCATCATTTTTATAAGTTTGGAATATACTAATTATTTATCATTTTTATTATATATTTTTCTTATATTTTGTATTTTGGGTAGTTAATGTATAGAATATTTTTTGTGTTGGCGCAGCTTTCTGTATTTCCTTAATGCATCCAGTGAAGTTGGACCCCTCAACTGCCATACTTCGAATAAGTTGAATGGTAAAGAAGTGACCCCAGAAGATGAACATGACAGGCATGCAGTTATGAGTGCTTATAAAATAGAGCCCACTATTCTGGGACAATTCTCTTAAACACAGTAAGAAAAGAATATAATACGCGTTTTGCATTAATATGCCCGACATGTCCTCACCCTTGGTTGATGCGACATGTTGACGCATGGTTGGCGTGCCATGTTAATTAGTATCTAAATACGGAAAAAATACCAAAGATTGTGGGGAGGAAAGTTATCTGGTGTATCTCAGTTCACTGACTCTTCACAATTATTGTCACAGTTTGAACATAAGAAAGGAACGTACCCGCAAGCAGACCATCACTCAGATGGGAGTCTTAATAAGATTACCACTCGCTTAAAACCGTTGTTTCAATTGTCTCTTTATACGTAGCTTTCCTCTTGCAGAAACATCTCATGCTGGTTTATATACTTTCCAAGACAATTTATTTGTTGAGCTAGTGTTAGTGTAACGTTTTGTTATCCTGTTTTGCATAATTGCTTTGACATAAGATAATGCCTGCTTGAAGCCAATTCCTTAGTCATGCAGTTTTTTTTTTTTTTTTTTATAATGACCAGTCCCTAAACCACTAAAGACTTACTTACATAAAATAAACTTACAGGTATGTGAAGTCTGTATGTGAAATATCGCCAGAAACAGCAGGTGACAAAAAAATTCCCCTAATGGGCATTGCCTCCTCACTGACCCTAAAATCTGCAAAATCTCATTTGCTAGTGAAGACTGGAGAGGCCATGACAGAGTGACTTTGCGGGTGAAAGTGGCCTCCTAGGGTCCGTTTACACCATTGATGTTCAGGGTGTTAATGCAGCCCATTCATTTGCAAGGGTTGCCTAAAATAGTGCATGTACCATTTATGGCAGTACACCGTCACAAAATGGAATGCAACTCACATTACTGCAATGTAATTATGTGAATGGGTCGTTAGTGATTCTGTCATGGTAAAGTTGTTGCTACTCACTATTAGCAACAGGATCGCTTATGTGACATGGCCCTACTGGTAATCGTTGACTTTTTACTTGTGTCTCCAAAGAAATTGAAAGTGTATATAAAGCCAATAGTTTTGTTTAGTTTTGGATAGAATATGGAAGATTTAGAACTTTTATCAGATTTTCTCTGCTCTTTGATTTCCCAGTACAGAAAGTGAAAAAAAAAAAACAAATTTTTTGAATTGTCACTAGAACAGAAGGTGAGGGAAAGTTTTGCTTTACATACACCTTAAGGGCCAGTGTACATAAGCTTTTGTCTTCTAGCAGTTTTTTATTCTCATACAAGCAATGGCAATGAAAAGCATCCTGAAGCAGGTTAGAAGGAGGTCAAAGACACCGAAGAAGAAAATTAGAATCATCTCAGTGTCATTGCAAATCTATCTGAAGTGCACACGGAATGTCTACCATACACAAGAAGAGAAGGGGGGCGAATCTAATGGAACATTTAGCAAACTCATGATAAAATCCACAAATGAACAGATAAACTTTAATACAAACAACAATTTGCAATCGATGGAAGGAGGCTAAGGATTAAGAAACAAAGAGCGTGGGGAGCTGGGCACTGGCAGGATAGACATACCTATGCAAAAAAAATTGGGAAATAAATAACATTCGGCACGGAGAGTGTCATTCATTTTATGTCACTTCAACATCGACATGAGAAAAACACCAATTCTTTAAATTACATGCTTTTTAAAAAAAATATAGCAGTAATAGGCCAGAGTTGAACGATTGAAGCAGTAGACAGAACAGATATAGAAGCTATCAGAAGGTTTAAAATAAAGCTAAATCCCTCAAATTCATAGCAGTTGCCAAACAGTAGTAAAATATGTTTCATGAAGTTCAAAAAAACACTTCCCCACTAGGGAAGAGCCGAACACCCCCCCCCCCGGTTCGGTTCGCACCAGAACTTTCGAACGGACCCCAAATTCGTACGAACTTTAGAACCTTATTGAAGTCTATGGGAATCGAACGTTCAAAATTAAAAGTGCTAATTCTAACGGCTAATATGCAAGATGCTGTCCTAAAAAGGGTTTGGGGACCTGGCTCCTGCCCCAGGGGACATGGGTCAATGCCAAAAATGTTTTTAAAAATGGCCGTTTTGGCGGGAGCACTGATTTTAATGACGATTAAAGTGAAAAAAAAAGTGAAATATTCCTTTAAATATCGTGCCTGGGGGGTGTCTGTAGTATGCCTGTGAAGTGCCATGCGTTTCCCGTGTTTAGAACAGTCCCTGCACAAAATGCACCATAGGTTAGCATACCCCTACCTCCGGCCTCCTTTCCATTTTTTACGCTATCCTAGGACGACTATTCCAGATCACAGCCAGACTTCTTTTCTAAGCGGAGACCTCCACCTTAAGTAAAGGCAGCTGTAACAGCCAGCAACCGAATACAACAACTCCTTCCGCATCCATATAGGCATCCCCTGATCAACTTGCGCGCTAATAGCCTCAAGCACGGCGGCAAGTCTGATACCTAGCCCCACCTCAGGATCAATACCCTGATCAGGATCATCATCTTAGGCCCATAGTACCATCAACAGCATCCACAAACCATGTGCTACTTCAAATACTCAGCTGAAGTTCTGCACAGACTAAGGAACATCAACACCACATTGCCATCTTCCATACAAAAAATACTTCAAAGAGAACAACTATTAAAAACCGGACGACAAGCAGCTCCCAACCACAGGAAGACATCTACTCGACCACTACAATTAGATTGCGCCTTGATTAACGCCAGGTCTGCAGTCAAACATAGACTGGAAGTACACGACTTCATCATCGAGAACAATGTAGACTGCCTCTTCATCACCGAAAGCTGGTTAACCTCTGACTGCAACACCATCCTCACCGAATTGGTGCCGGAAAACTACAGGATCCTAACCGAACACCGGATAGGGAAAAAAGGAGGAGGCCTAGCAGTGATCTTTAAAGGTCACCTGGATCTCACTAAACCATCATCTCAGAACCCAGTGTCTTTTATGGAAACCCTGACGCTACATTTTCAACCAACACCCCATGACACCACTCATATTCTACTGTGCTACAGACCACCGGGACCAAAGTCCAATCTTCTTTCACCCCTCACGGAATCCTTTGCAATGCACACCCTAAAATTCAAAAATTTCCTGGCACTCAGAGATTTCAACCTTTGGGCAAACGAGCCTAAAGACCCCATCGCGACTGCCTGCATCAATCAACTAGAAGAACTGGGTCTACAGCAACTGATAAAGACTCCCACGCATGGGTCAGGACACACCCTGGACCTCATTTTCAAACAGAACATCGACGTCAACATATGCGACAACATAACTCTGCCATGGACGGATCACCATGCCATCAAATTCAAAATCACTACCAACATCACCAACGCAAAACGGAAACCTGTAACAACGCACTGGACCAGATCGCATAAAAAACTGTACTCCGAAGCCTTCAAAACCACTCTGTCCAAAAAAATATCTACAATAACCTTAAACCACTCTACGGAGGAAACACTCAACTCCCTGAACAAGGCATTACTGCAATCAGCAGACTCGGTAGCACCAAAACGCAGGGCTCTCATCAGGAAGAAAAATGCTGGATGGTTTAATAGCTCCCTCTCCGTACTAAAGCAAGAACGCAGAAGAGCGGAAAGAACATGGAGAAGAAATCCCACCGAGGAAAACCTATTTAACTACAAAGGTCTGACAGAGAATTATCGGAAAGCAATCTTCAAAGCCAAAAAGGACCACTTCTCATATACAATCTCAACGGCCGCAAACCAACCACGGGAACTGTTTAAACTGGTTAATCAATCAATGAATCCGGTGTGCCTAGAACCCCCAGAAAGCGAATCCCAGGATTACTGTGACAAACTGTCAGATTTTTTCATCGATAAAGTCAAAACCATCAGGGAAACAATTTGTCAGAAGAAAACATCCGACCTCAGCCAGCAAATACATAAAGAGGATGTCCGCACCAACATACCGCAACCGCCAAAATTTTCACTATCCCCAATTACCGTAGACACCGCAAAAAACATCATTTATAAACTGCGTGACAGTACCTCACCTATTGACATCATCCCCACAAAACTACTGAAAGAATGCTCCGACATCGTGGCTCCAACCATAACCCACCTCATAAACCGATCATTCCATGAAGGGATTGTTCCCAGCATCCTCAAACAAGGCATCGTCAAACCTCTACTCAAGAAACCAAACCTGGACCCTCAGGATCCAAACAACCGTAGGCCAATTACAAGCCTCAACACCATTTCTAAGATCATGGAGAAAGCTGTAGTACATCAGCTACAACTTCACCTGGATACTCACAAACTCCTGGACCCGCTGCAATCAGGCTTCCGCCCGGGTCATGGAACAGAAACAGCTCTCCTCAAGATTTGGGATGACGCCCTCGAAGCGGCAGATGACGGAGAGCCGTGTCTCCTCGTACTGCTAGACCTAAGTGCAGCGTTTGATACAGTAGATCACAATACTCTACTCGTCCGCCTCACAGAAGTAGCCGGAGTCCAAGACATAGATCTCCATTGGTTCGCGTCCTTCCTAGGAAATCGGTCACAGACAGTGAAACTAGGAAAATTCCTCTCCGAAACTCGGGCAGTCACCTGCGGAGTCCCTCAAGGCTCTCCGTTGTCACCCGTTCTCTTCAACATTTACATTCGCCCACTCCTTCAAATCATCAGATGCTCAGATCTCTGCTTCCACTCTTACGCTGACGACACGCAACTTTATTTCCGGATCAATGGAAAAAAAGATCACCAACAACAACTTGAAAACTGCCTCAAATCAATAGAGGACTGGATGACCACCAACTCCCTCCAGCTGAACCAATCAAAGACAGAGCTTCTTATCTTACACCCAAATCATAAGCCCGCAACCAAAACCTCCTGGTCTCCACCAACCGTCTTTGGGCAGACTATCTCCCCAAAGACCAAAGCGAAGAGTCTCGGGGTTATTTTAGACGCACAAATGTCAATGGATGCGCAAATAGGAGCAGTAGTCAGTGGATCTCACCATCTGCTGCGCATGCTTCGCAGACTCATCCCTTTTATCCCAAAGAATGACAAAGCAGTGGTAGTTGGAACAATCATTAATTCACGACTGGACTACGCAAACTCGCTTTACATAGGATTACCACAATATCAACTTGCGCGATTACAACTGATCCAAAACACGGCGGCAAGGCTGATAACAGGAAAAAAACCCTGGGAATCCATCTCTCCTTCACTGAGGAGCTTACATTGGCTAACCGTAAAAAATCGGATCACGTTCAAGACCCTTTGCCTCATCCACAAATGCGTGCATAGAGAAGCTCCGCAATACCTAATGGAGAAAATAAATCATTACACACCAAACCGCAGTCTTCGATCAGCCAACAAAAACCTCCTCCTCGTGCCCAAAGCCCGGTATAAATCCAAGGGGGATCGGAGATTCGCTGTCCAAGGGCCTCGGCTATGGAATGCTCTACCAATAAACATCCGCCTGGAAGAAAATCACCTGGCTTTTAGGAAAAAACTCAAGACCTTCCTCTTTTAGCAGATGATCAAAGCTCGCCACAGCGCCTAGAGGCGATTCAGTTCGCATTGTGCGCTATATAAGTATTTCATTCATTCATTCATTCAAATGACATTAAACGGAAATAACATCATTTAAAACTGCTTGCGGTTTTAATGTTATATCTGGTTCCTGCAATATGGTTGAAAATCATTGAGAAAAATGGCATGGGTAGCCCTCCCTGCCCATTACCAGCCCCTTTGGGTCTTGTACGCATATTAAGGGGAACCCCGTACCCATATTAAAAAAAGGAAATGCGTGTGGCCCCCAGGCCCTATATACTCAGAACAGCAGTATACAGGCGGTGCAAACAAGACAGGGACTGTGTAGGTTTGTTGTGTTAAGTTGAATCTGTTTGTAATTTTCAACTGGTACATTTTTAAAGTGTAGCTCCAGTCAAAAAAACTATTTTTAAGCTTTTTGGTAAACATAGGGAAGGGTTATCACCCCTGTATAATTTGTTTTGCCGTCCGTCTTTTTTCATCTCACTTGCTGTTGTCTCCTTCCGTTTGCAGTAGGAGACGTTTGTAAGTTGGATGTTTGAAAGTAGGGGCCTGCCCTATATGCTCTGCAGAAATGGCGGAACAAGGTGTTGGTTTTGCCACAACATTGTAAGCCCTCAAAGTGACTCTTGGTGGGCGCTGGAGCGCCCTGCTGTGAACGATTATATCAAGAATTGTAATTACGTGCCATTGTTGAACAGTGGTAGAAAAATTGACCTTTGGTGGTTGTGGTGCTGGTGCCACAACACTATAAGTCCTCACAGTTACTCTGGGTGGGCACAGGAACGGGCCCTCCTGTGAAATATTATATCAAGAATTGTAATTACATGTCCCTGTTAAACAGGGGCAGAAAAATTGGGCCTTAGGCACTGGTGCTGGTGCCACGACACTGCAACCTCTCCCATATACTCTAGTTTTATTGCAGGAATTAGCCCTGCTGCAAAGCATTGCATCAAAAATTGTAATTAAACGCCCCTGTTAAACAGGAGCAGAAAAATTGGGCTGATGGCATCACCCAGAACCAGAAATGGTCTTCCAACATATCAGCGGAGGAGGAAGAGGATAGACAATCAACATAACAGGACAGTCACTCAGCATCAGCATAGGCAGTCTTGAAGGGATGTGATATTTCAAAAAAAATTATTCGGTTACATCAGCTTCAGGTGCTTGGTAGCTGTGGGTGATCCAAGACTGATTCATCTTGATGAAGGTCAGTCGATCAACTGATTCGGTGGACAGGCGCACCCTGTGATCGGTAACAAAGCCACCAGCAGCACTGAAGGTGCGTTCCGAAAGAACGCTGGATGCAGGACAGGCCAGTAGCTCAATTGCATACTGTGCAAGCTCTGGCCAGTGATCCATCCTCAAGACCCAGTAAGCCAGAGGATTTTCGGTGGGAAAGGTGTCCAAGTCTGACCTTGCCCCTAGGTATTCCTGCACCATGTAAATCAGACGCTGGCGATGGGTGCTGGAACCGATCATACCTTGGGGCTGCGGACTAAAAAATTGTCTGAAAGCATCAGTCAGACGGCCACCTTCTCCCCCGCTCCTTCTGACCGATGCCTCAGAAACACGTTGTCCAGGACCAGGAGTTTGTAACCTCCCAGTCTCTGGGAACGCGTTGCACAGACCTTTCTGCAAGGCCTCCCGGAGATGTCTCATCCTCTGCTCCCTCTGCGATGGCAAGATAAGGTCGGCAACCTTACCCTTGTACCGTGGATCAAGGAGAGTGGCCAGCCAGTAATGGTCCCTCTCCTTGATCTGAAGAATACGAGGATCCTTCCGCAGGCTTTGCAGGATCAGGCAGGCCATGCAGCGTAGGTTAGCTGAGGCATTCGGTCCGGAGTCCTCTGGGTCACTAAGGACAACATGATCCGCAGCTACCTCCTCCCAGCCACGTACAAGTCCACGTGTTTCTTGGGACTGTAAATCATCCCTACAAGACTGCTGCTGCTGCTGATGCTGAGTGCCAGCCTCCACCTCCATGCTGACACAATCATCCTCCTCCTCCTCCTCCTCTTCCTGTGTAATGGGTGGCACAGCAGGAACACTGTCTGGATAAAGGGGGCCTTGAGAGGCAAGGAAGTCCTCCTCTTCCTGCCTCTGTTCTGCCCTGTCCATTATTCCACGCAGCGTATACTCCAAGAGGTGGACGAGGTACAGTGTCACTGATGCATGCACTGTCACTGCTCACCATCCTTGTGGCCTCCTCAAACGGTGACAGGACAGTGCATGCATCCCTGATCATGCCCCACTGGCGTGGTGAGAAAAAACCGAGCTCCCCTGACCCTGTCCTGGTGCCTTAGTCGCACAGGTACTCATTGATGGCCCTCTGCTGCGTGTGCAGCCGCTGCAGCATGGCCAACGTTGAGTTCCACCTGGTGGGCATGTCACATATAAGGCGGTTCTTGGGCAGGTTCAACTCCTTTTGGAGCTCAGCCAGCCGAGCACAGGCATTAAATGATCGTCGGAAATGCACACAGACTTTCCTGGCCTGTTTCAGGACATCCTGTAAGCCCGGGTACCAGCCCAAGAACCGCTGCACCACCAGGTTAAGGACGTGAGCTACACAGGGCACATGGGTCAGTAGTCCCTGTCGGAGGGCGGAGAGGAGGTTGGTGCCATTGTCGCAAACCACCATTCCTGGCTTAAGCTGGCGTGGCGTCAACCACCTCTCGGCCTGCCCCTGCAGAGCTGACAAAACATCCGCTCCAGTGTGGCTCCTGTCCCCCAAACAAACCAGCGCAAGCACGGCATGGCATTGTTTTGCCTGCGTACTTGCGTAGCCCCTGGAACGCCTACGGAGCACCGCTGGTTCTGAGGACAGAGCACTGGAAGAGGCCATGGAGGAAGAAGAAGAGGAGGGGGTGGAGGAGAGAGGTGCGTCACAACCAATAGTAGCATTTTGGAGGCGTGGTGGCGGAACAACCTCCAACACTACTGCACCTTGTCCTGCATCCTTCCCAGCTGCCAGAAGAGTGACCCAATGGGCCGTGAAAGACAGGTAAAGTCCCTGTCCATGCCTGCTGGACCATGAGTCAGCGGTAATATGCACCTTACCGCTGACCGCCCTGTCCAGCGAGGCAAGGAGATTGCCTTCCACATGCCGGTAGAGAGCCGGAATCGCCTTCCGTGAGAAAAAGTGGCGTTTGGGGACCTGCCACTGAGGAACTGCACATTGTACAAACTCACGGAAGGGGCCGAGTCTACCAACTGAAAAGGCAGCAGTTGAAGTGCTTGAAATTTAGCCAAGCTAGCATTCAACCGCTGGGCATGTGGATGGCTGGGAGTGAACTTCTTTCGCCGGTCCAGCAGCTGGGGCAGGGACATTTGCCTGCTATAATTGGACGTGGGTGTACTGCTAGCAGAGTGCCCGGAAGCACTTGGCTGTGACACACCTAATTCTACACCTTCATTCCTCTCAGAGCAGGTTTCAGAGAGGACTGAAGGTCTAGTGGGGTTGGAGATGCCAGCTGATGAGGAGCAAGGAGAGGTCCGCTTTTTCTTTGGTGTGGGTCTTTGAGGTACACTTGCCAACGAGCTGCATGGCAGGTCAACATATGTCTGGTCAAGCATGTGGTGCCCAGGCGGCTGATGTTTTGGCCACGCGAGATATGCTTGAGACATATGTTGCAAATAGCAGCGGTGCGATCTGATGCACTCGTCTCAAAAAAGGCACACACCAAAGAACTTTTAGAATAACGCGCAGAGGCAGCGCCCTGCACAGGCGGAGCTCTGCGGTGTGATTCAGTCGGTGTGCTGCCCCTAAGCTGGCCCCCGGAGGGCATCCTGCCTCGTTGGACATGTGCCTCCTCCTCCTCCTCCTCTCTCCTACCAGGCACCCACGTGGAGTCAGTGCCCTCATTATCCCCTCCCTCTTCATCGCTGTAGCAAACCTGGCAGTATGCTGCAGCTTGTGGAACATGACTGCCAGATTGCTGTCCTTCTTGAGCATCCCCTCTCTCTGCATTCACGCTACTGCCTTCCTCTAGCTGAGTATCATCATCAGAGCCTACAAAACACTGGGCATCCTCCTGGAGCATGTACCCAACACTGTGCTCAAAGAGTTAAGGAGACTCCTCAGGAGGACGTGGTGGGTCTAGGGAAGGAGTCACTGATGATGACATTGAGACGAGGGAAGACGATGCGTTGGCAGCTGCTTTGCTAGTACCCTGAGACTGGGTGAGAGAGGATGAGGAGGATGAAGAGGGCTTGGTCATCCACTCTACCAAGTCATTGGCATGTTGCGGCTCAACATGTCCAGCTGCCGAAAAGAAGGACAAGCGTGTCCCATGGCCACGTGCTGATGATGACGATGCACCGTGTCCACGACCAGCACTGTTGTCTCTAGACACAGAGCCTGCTTGCCCTCTTTTATCGGCTCGCGCCTGTCTGCCTCTCCTTGCTGGCCTTCCAGACATGGTAATGGCCTGAAGGGAGTTGGGTAAAACAGCAATTGGGCAGTGTATATTGTGCTGGAGGCACACAACACCCACTAACTCCTGCAGATGTCTTTATTATAGAACACCAGCAATAAAGGGTAGATAAAGGGGTATACTGTACTGGAGGCACACAACACCCACTAAGCCCTGCAGATGGCTCTATTAGAGAACAGCAATAAAGGGTAGATACAGGTGTATATTGTGCTGGAGGCACACAACACCCACTAACTCCTGCAGATGCCTTTATTATAGAACACCAGCAATAAAGGGTAAATACAGATGTATACTGTGCTGTGCTGGAGGCACACACAACTTCCAATAACTCCTGCAGATGGCAGATGGCTCAAATAGAGAAGAGCTATGTACAGTGGTGTGAAAAAGTGTTTGCCCCCTTCCTCATTTCCTGTTCCTTTGCATGTTTGTCACACTTAAGTGTTTCGGAACATCAAACCAATTTAAACAATAGTCAAGGACAACACAAGTAAACACAAAATGCAATTTGTAAATGAAGGTGTTTATTATTAAAGGTGAAAAAAAATCCAAACCATCATGGCCCTGTGTGAAAAAGTGATTGCCCCCCTTGTTAAAACATACTATAACTGTGGTTGTCCACACCTGAGTTCAATTTCTCTAGCCACACCCAGGCCTGATTATTGCCACACCTGTTCACAATCAAGGCATCACTTAACCACTTGACCACTGGGCACTTAAACACCCTTAATAACCAGACCAATTTTCAGCTTTCGGTGCTCTCACATTTTGAATGACAATTACTCAGTCATGCAACACTGGACCTATATGAAATTTTTGTCCTTTTTTTCACACAAATGGAGCTTTCTTTTGGTGGTATTTAATCACCGCTGGGTTTTTTATTTTTTGTGCTATAAAAGAAAAAATACAGAAAATTCTGTAAAAAAATGAATTTTTCTTCATTTCTGTTACAAAATTTAGCAGATTAGTAATTTTTTCTTCATAAATTTTGGCCAAAATTTATACCACTACATATCTTTGGTAAAAATAAGTACAAATTGGTGGATATTATTTGGTCTTTGTGAAAGTTATAGAGTCCACAAGCTATGGTGCCAATATCTGAAAATTGATCACACCTGAAGTACTGACGGCCTATTTCAATTCTTGAGACCCTAACATGCCAGAAAAGTACAAATACCCCCCGAATGACCCCTTTTTGGAAAGAAGACATTCCAAGGTATTTAGTAAGAGGCATGATGAGTTTTTTGAAGTTGTCATTTTTTCCCACAATTCTTTGCAAAATCAAGATTTTTTTTACTTTTTTTTTTTTTTTTTCACAAAATTGTCATATTATCAGTTTATTTCTCACACAGCATATGCATACCACAAATTACACCCCAAAACACATTCTGCTATTACTCCCGTGTACGGCGATACCACATGTGTGAGACTTTTACACAGTGCGGCCACATACAGAGGCCCAACATGCAGGGAGCGCCATCAGGCGTTCTGGAGCACCCAGGACAATTCTGACATTTCTCTCCTACATGTAAAAATCATCATTTATTTGCTAGAAAATTACATCGAATCCCAAAACATTATATATGTTTTTTTAGCAAACACCCTGGAGAATACAATGGTGGTCGTTGCAACTTTTTATCTCGCACAGTATTTGCGCAGCAATTTTTCGAATGCTTTTTTTTGGAAAAAAAACTGTTTTGTGCTTAAAAAAAAAAAAAAAGCACAGTAAAGTTAGCCCAATTTTTGCATAATGTGAAAGATGAGGTTACACCGAGTAAACCGATACCTAACATGTCACTCTTCAAAATTGCACAGGCTCGTGGAATGGCGCCAAACGTCGCTACTTAAAAATCCCCATAGGCGACGATTTAATTTTTTTTTTACTGGTTATATGTTTTGAGTTACAGAGGAGGTCTAGGGCTAGAATTATTGCTCTCGCTCTAACGTTCGCAGCGATACCTCACATGTGTGGTTTGAACACCGTTTTCATATGTGGGCGGGACTTACGTATGCGTTCGCTTCTGCATGCGAGCACATGGGGACAGGGGCGCTTTAAAAAAAAAAAAAAATTTTATTGTTCATTTTACTTTATTTATTTTAGTTTGACATTTTTTTCCCCAAAAATAAATTTTTTGATCACTTTTATTCCTATTACAAGGAATGTAAACATCCCTTGTAATAGGAATATGGCATGACAGGTCCTCTTTACAGTGAGATGTGGGGTCAATAAGACCCCGCATCTCACCTCTAAGCTGGGAAGCCTGAAAAAAAAAAAAAAAAAAAAAAAGATTCTGGATTTGATAGTATTGGCGAGTCGGTAGAAGCACCGGAGGGCGGCGGGAGGGGGGGGGGTGTCTATGGCTGGGTATTGCAGGGTATCACCGACTATGGCTGGGTATGGCTGGGTATATCAGAGTATGGCTGGGTATCTCAGAGTATGGCGTTGCAGAGTATTGCGTTGCAGAGCATTGCAGGATATTGGAGGGTGTTGCAGAGCATTGCAGAGTGTTGCACGGTATTGGCGGGTGTTGCAGAGCATTGCAGGGTATTGGTGGGTGTTGCAGAGCATTGCAGAGTGTTGCATAGCATTGCAGAGTGTTGCAGGGTATTGGCGGGTGTTGCAGAGCGTTGCAGAGCATTGCAGGATATTGGAGGGTGTTGCAGAGCATTGCAGAGTGTTGCACGGTATTGGCGGGTGTTGCAGAGCATTGCAGAGTGTTGCAGGGTATTGGTGGGTGTTGCAGAGCATTGCAGAGTGTTGCAGAGCATTGCAGAGTGTTGCAGGGTATTGCAGAGTGTTGCAGAGCATTGCAGAGTGTTGCAGAGCATTGCAGAGTGTTGCAGAGCATTGCAGTGTTGCAGAGCATTGCAGGGTATTGCAGGGTATTGCAGGGTATTGCAGGGTATTGCAGAGTAATGGCAGGGTATTGCAGGGTATTGCAGAGTAATGGCAGGGTATTGCAGAGTATTTCAGTGTAATGCAGACTATTGCAGAGTAATGCAGAGTAATGCAGGGTAATGCAGAGTAATGCAGAGTAATGCAGGGTAATGCAGAGTAATGCAGAGTAATGGCAGGGTATTGCAGAGTTTTTGCAGGGAATTGAGGGGTTAATTTTCGGTGAGCAGCGATGTGGGCACTGCAGATGCAGCCCACATCGCTGCTGACACCGATCTCCTCCCCCTCCGCTGTTCCGATCGGTACAGAGAGGGGGAGGGAGGAACCGGCGTCATAACATGACGCCGGTTTGTTTACAAGTGATCACTCCGTCATTTGACGGAGCGATCACGTGGTAAACGGCCGCGACGAGCGGCCGTTTACCGTGATCCGTGATGCGCCGGGTCCTGTGGACCCGGCGGTCACGGATGCTCTCGAGTGCGCGTCCCAGGGGGCGCGCGAGAGCGGAATTCTGGGAGGACGTCATATGACGGCCTCCCACAGTTAAGAAACCGCCCTAAAGCCGTCATTCGGCTATAGGGCGGTTATTAAGTGGTTAAATAGGAGCTGCTTGACACAGTAAGGTCCACCAGAAGATCCTTAAAAGCTACACATCATGCCGAGACCCAAAGAAATTCAGGAACAATTGAGAAAGAAAGTAATTGAGATCTATCAGTCTGGAAAGGGTTATAAAGCCATTTCCAAAGCTTTGGGAATCCAGCGAACCACAGTGAGAGCCATTATCCACAAATGGCGAAGACATGGAACAGTGGTGAACCTTCCCAGGAGTGGCCGGCAGCCCAAAATTACCCCAAGAGCGCAGCGACGACTCATCCAAGAGGTCACAAAAGACCCCACAACAACGTCCAAGGAACTGCAGGCCTCACTTGCCTCAGTTAAGGTCAGCGTTCATGCCTCCACCATCAGGAAAAGACTGGGCAAAAATGGCCTGCATGGCAGAGTTCCAAGGAGAAAACCACTGCTGAGCAAAAAGAACATCAAAGCTCGTCTCAATTTCTCCACAATACATCTTGATGATCCCCAAGACTTTTGGGACAACATTCTGTGGACCGATGAGACAAAAGTGGAACTCTTTGGAAGGTGTGTGTCCAAGTATATCTGGCGTAGAAGGAACACTGCATTTCATAAAAAGAACATTATACCAACCGTAAAATATGGTGGTGGTAGTGTGATGGTCTGGGGCTGTTTTGCTGCTTCAGGACCTGGAAGACTTGCCGTGATAAAAGGAACTATGAATTCTGCTGTCTACCAAGAGATCCTGAAGGAGAATGTCCGACCATCTGTTCGTGTACTCAAGCTGAAACGAACTTGGGTTCTGCAGCAGGACAATGATCCTAAACACACCAGCAAGTCCACCACCGAATGGCTGAAGAAAAACAAAATGAAGACTTTGGAGTGGCCTAGCCAAAGTCCTGACCTGAATCCTATTGAGATGTTGTGGTATGACCTTAAAAAGGCCGTTCATGCTCGAAAACCCTCTAATGTAACTGAATTAGGACAATTCTGCAAAGATGAGTGGGCCAAAATTCCTCCAGGACGCTGTAAAAGCCTCATTGCACGTTATCGCAAACGCTTGGTTGCAGTTGTTGCTGCTAAGGGTGGCCCAACCAGTTATTAGGTTTAGGGGGCAATCACTTTTTCATACAGGGCCATGATGGTTTGGATTTTTTTTCACCTTTAATAATAAACACCTTCATTTACAAATTGCATTTTGTGTTTACTTGTGTTGTCCTTGACTATTGTTTAAATTGGTTTGATGTTCCGAAACACTTAAGTGTGACAAACATGCAAAGGAACAGGAAATGAGGAAGGGGGCAAACACTTTTTCACACCACTGTAGGTGGATATAGCGGTGTGTACTGGGTACAGAGCACGCAGACAGCACGCACAAGCTCCTAACACTGACTGCAAGCTCTATTATAAAAGATAGATATATCGCTAGCTATATATGTGAATATAGCGGTGTATACTGCGGTCAGGGCACGCAGACAACAACCACTACAGAAGAGCAAGATTGAAAAATCGGCCGATAACGATCGGTGTATACTGTGTTGAAGGTACACAGAACACCCACTAACTGCTTCAGACGCCAACACACTACACAAGGCCGCCACGCTGGCGGCCTTTTATAGTGTGGGGCGTGTACTACACAGCCTGAGCTATGATTGGCCATAGGCATCCTGCCTGTGGCCAACCATGGCTCTCCTCACTGCCGGCGCTGTGATTGGCCAAGCATGCGGGGTCACAGTGCATGCTTGGCCAATCATGAGCCAGCAATGCACTGCGCCATCGCAGTGCATTGTGGGCCGTGAGCGCCACACGAATTTGGCGCAAACGGCCCATAACGTTCGGAAATTGGCCGAACGGGCGAACAGCCGATGTTCGAGTCGAATGTATGTTCGACTCGAACACGAAGCTCATCCCTATTCCCCACAATCCAGAGACAATGCAATTGTTATGAAGAATTAGAAATTAAGGATTCATATTTCATAGACAATAGTTAGACATATAGCACAGTGATTCGAAAGTATGTAAGCAGCTTGACTGGACAGCAATGTAAGAGGGAGGGACAAGGCAGGTTAACCACTTCAGCCCCGGAAGAATTTAACCCCTTCCTGACCAGAGCACTTTTTGCGATTCTGCACTGCGTCGCTTTAACTGACAATTGTGCAGTCGTGCTATGCTGCACCCAAACAAAATTGACGTTCTTTTTTTCCCACAAATACAGATTTCTTTTGGTGGTATTTGATTGCCTCTGCGGTTTTTATTTTTTGCTCTATAAACAAAAAATGGCGACAATTTAAAAAAAACACAATATTTTTTACTTTTTGCTATAATAAATATCCCCATTCTTTTTTTTTTAAAAAGCAAATTTTTCCCTCAGTTTTGGGCCGATATGTATTCTATGTATTCTTCTACATATTTTTGGTAAAAAAAAAAAAAAAAAAAATCGCTTTAAGCATAAATTGATTGGTTTGGACAAACATAGCATACAAAATATGGGACAAATTTATAGCATTTTTATTATTTTTCTCTTTTTACTAGTAATGGCGGCGATCTGCGATTTTTATCATGGCTGCGACATTATAGCGGACACATCAGACAATTTTGACACATTTTTGGGACCATTTGCATTAATACAGCGATGCTATAAAAATGCATTGATTATGGAAAAATGTCACTGGCAGTGAATGGGTTAACACTAGGGGGCGATCTAGGGGTTAACTGTTTTCCCTGGGAGGTGATTCTATCTGAAGGGGGAGGGGACTGACTAGAGGAAGTGACGAATCATGGTCCTAGCTAATAGAAACACACGATCTGTCTCTCCTGTCAGAACAGAGCAGGGAAGTGTGTGTCTACACACACTTGTCCCTATTCTATGTCTTCTGCACACGATCACTCGTGGATGGCGATCATCGCGACCATCAGCCACGAGCATCAGCACCCCCGCTGTGCAGTGGGTGCACGTGCCTGCTATCCCGACCCCACAAGCCGATGTATAGCTATGATGCTCACGCAGGGGAATATAACTGCGGCGACTGGTCAGGAAGCAGTTAAAAAAATATTAATAATAATATTTACAGTGGATTATGTTAGAGACAAGAAGCAGAAATATTACAGAAACATGCTGCACATATTGTAAGCCTTTAGTAGGCCGCATCTGAAGAGTGAGAGACAAGTAACTTTTTATCCAGAAATAAAAATTGCAGTGAATTATGTCAAAGACAAGAGCCTGCAATAAAGCGCAGATACAATGCACATCATGTAAGTGGTTTTGTAGGCCACATTTGAAGTGAGAGAGACAATAACTTTTTATCCAGATATTAAAAGTATAGTCGATTATGTCAGAGACAAGAGCCAGAAATAGTAGCCAGACCCACTACATATCAGGTAAGCCTTTTTAGTAGGCCACATTTGTTTTTTTGTTCAACCTGAGTTTATTGTATCAAACAAAAAGCCAGTACAAAATATGGTACAAAACCTAGAGTAATCTCGGGCATAAATATTTAGGCGTACAAAAATAAAGTATATCAAAAGATCAGGAATGTATCAAAGGGTATAGTGTATCATCTTTGGTATAATTGTTGGTCATAATAAGGTAAAATTCCAAAAGGAACAGTGCAAATCTTCAAATGTTCAGAATAAGAAAATGATGTGTATGCTGTAAGGATCACCAGAATGTGATAATTTAGTAGGCCACATTTTAAATGGGAGAGACAAATAAAAAAATGACAGTCAGATACGAGAGTCAGTGATATTATACAAACATGGTGCACATCATGGAAGCCTTTATAGTAGGCTATATTTAAAGATAGTACGAGACAATGCACTTCCTATCCAGAAAAAAATTGCAGTGGATTGTTTATATATATATATATATATATATATATATATATATATATATATATATATATATATACAGTACCTTGAAAAAGTATCCATACCCCTTGAAATTTTCCACAACGTGTCATGTTACAACCAAAAACGTAAATACATTTTATTGGGATTTTATGTGCTAGCTAGACCAACACAAAGTGGCACAAAATTGTGAATTTCAATGAAAATGATAAATGGTTTTCCAAATATTTTTCAAAAGTGTGGCGTGTATTTGTATTCAGCCCCCCGAGCCAATACTTTGTAGAACAACCTTTCACTGCAATAACAGCTGCAAGTCTTTTTGGGGATGTCTCTACCAGCTTTGTATATGTAGAGTGACATTTTTGCCAATTCTTCTTTGCAAAATAGCTCAAGCTCTGTCAGATTGGATGGGGATCATCTGTGGACAGAAATTTTCAAGTCTTGCCACAGATTCTCAATTGGATTTAGGCCTGGACTTTGACTGGGCCATTCTAACACATGAATATGCTTTGATCTGACATTCCATTGTAGCTCTGGCTATATGTTTAGGGTTGTTGTCCTGCTGGAAGATGAACCTCCACCCAGTCTCAAATCTTTTGTAGACTCTAAGGCCGCGTACACACGCGCGGACTGTTCGCCCAACTTTGTCCGCTGAACAGTGTTTGGGCGGACAGTCCGCTCGTGTGTGGGCTTTCAGCGGACAGTTTCAGCGGACAGTTTGACGAACAAGGTTTTTCGGAAATTCCGTAAAACTGTCCGCTGAAACCTTGTTTGAGCGAACAGTCCGCCCGTGTGTAGGCTTGTTCGTCAAACTAAGTTCCGCGCATGCTCAGAAAGGATTTACACGCCGAAAGTTATAATGCAGTGTATAGGACGTCGTATTCTTCGTCCCGTCGTACGTGCCGTTCACGTCATCGCGCACGGTTTCAGCAAACTGTTCGTTCGTCGTGTGTGGCCATGTCCGTCCATGCTAATTTTGAGCGGACTGTTTGCCGAAACTGTTTGACGGACAAAGTTGGGCGAACAGTCCCCGCGTGTGTACGCGGCCTAAGAGGTTTTCATCTAAGATTGCCCTGCATTTGGCTCCATCCATCTTCCCATCAACTCTGACCAGCTTTCCTGTCCCTGCTGAAGGAAAGCATCCCCACAACTT
This sequence comes from Lithobates pipiens, assembly GCF_037356315.1. Classification (NCBI taxonomy): domain Eukaryota; kingdom Metazoa; phylum Chordata; class Amphibia; order Anura; family Ranidae; genus Lithobates; species Lithobates pipiens. The sequence goes on from NW_027507764.1 coordinate 73,643,517, forward strand.
GATGCTGCCACCATGTGCTTCACAGTGGGGATGGTGTGTTCAGGGTGATGTGCAGTGTTAGTTTGCCGCCACACTTAGCCTTTTGCTTTTAGGCCAAAAAAGGTAATTTTGGTCTCGTCTGATCAGAGCAATTTCTGCCACATGTTTGCTGTGTATATCACATGGCTTCTTGCAAACTGCAAATGGGACTTCTTATGGCTTTCTTTCAACAATGGCTTTCTTCTTGACACTTTTCCATAAAGGCCATATTTGTGGCGTGCATGACTAATAGTTGTCCTGCGGACAGATTCTCCCACCTGAGCTGTGGATCTCTGCAGCTCCTCCAGAGGTACCATGGGCCTCTTGGCTGCTTCTCTGATTAACACTCTCCTTGCCTGGCCTGTCAGTTTAGGTGGACGGCCATGTCTTGGTAGGTTTGCAGTTGTGTCATATTCTTTCCATTTTCGGATGATGGATTGAACAGTGCTCTGTGAGATGTTAAAAGCTTGGGATATTTTTTATGACCTGCTTTAAAAAACTTCTTCACAACTTTATCCCTGACCTTTCTGGTGTGTTCCTTGGCCTTCATGATGCCGTTTGTTCACTAAGGTTATCTAACAAACCTATGAGGGCTTCACAGAACAGCTGTATTTATACTGAGATTATATTACACACAGGTGGACTCTATTTACTAATTAGGTGACATCTGAAAGCAATTGGTTCCAGTAGATTTTAGTTAAATGTCGCTGAGTAAAGGGGACTGAATACAAATGCACGCCACACTTTTCACATATTGTTATACACACAATCTGGAATACCATTTAACATTTTCCTTTCACTTCACAATTATGTGCCACTTTGTGTTGGTCTATCACATAAAATCCCAATAAAATAATGTACAATTTTGGTTGTAACGTGCCAAAATGTGGAAAATTCCAAGGGCTATGAATATTTTTTCAAGGCACTATATACAGTATCTCACAAAAGTGAGTACACCCCTCACATTCTTGTAAATATTTTATTATATCTTTTCATGTGACAACATTGAAGAAATTACACTTTGCTACAATGTAAAGTAGTGAGTGTACAGCTTGTATAACAGTGTAAATTTGCTGTCCTCTCAAAATAATTCAACACACAGCCATTAATATCTAAACCGATGGCATCAAAAGTGAGTACACCCTTAAGTGAAAATGTCCAAATTGGGACCAAAGTGTCAATATATTGTGTGGCCAGGCCACCATTATTTCCCAGCACTGCCTTAACCCTCTTGGGCATAGAGCTCACCAGAGCTTCACAGGTTGACACTGGAGTCTTCTTCTACTCCTCCATGACAGAGTTGGTGGATGTTAGAGACCTTGAGCTCTCCTCCACCTTCCATTTGAGGATGCCCCACAGATGCTCAATAGGGTTTAGGTCTGGAGATATGCTTTGCCAGTCCACCACCTTTACCCTCAGCTTCTTTAGTGAGGCAGTGGTCGTCTTGGAGGTGTGTTTGGGGTTATCATTTTGGAACACAGCCCTGCGGCCCAGTGCCTGATGGGATGGGATCATGCTCTGCTTCAGTATGTCACAGTACATGTTGGCATTTATGGTTCCCTCAATGAACTGTAGCTCCCCAGTGCCAGCAGCACTCATGCAGCCCCAGACTATGACACTTGTCTTTGTACTCCTCACCTGGTTGCCGCCACACACGCTTGACACCATCTGAACCAAATAAGTTTATTTTGGTTCCAGTAATCCAAGTCCGTAGTCTGCTTGTCTTCAGCAAACTGTTTGTGGGTTTTCTTGTGCATCATCTTTAGAAGAGGCTTCCTTCTGGGACAACAGCCATGCAGACCAATTTGAGGAAGTGTGCGGCGTATGGTCTGAGTACTGACAGGCTTACCCCCCACTTTTTCAACTTCTGCAGCACAGCTGGCAGCACTCATACATCTTATTCCCAAAGACAACCTCTGGATATGACGCTGAGCACGTGCCCTCAACTTCTTTGGTCGGCCATGACGAGGCCTGTTCTGAGTGGAACCTGTCCTGTTAAACCACTGTATGGTCTTGGCCACCATATTGCAGCTCAGTTTCAGGGTCTTGCAGCAGCGGCCAGTCCATTACTTCCTTGTTTTCATGTGCTATTTGGAGAGGGGAGGGGCCGCCCCTCTCCACTGAACACACCAGGATTAGTCCTCACGGCGGCTATGTTTTTGTAGCCCGCTGGAAGTAACTGTTCTCACATGGAGAACAAAGCACTCGGCCGGGCGGATGCTGGTGGCATGATCGATTGCGCCACAAAGCATCTCCAAACCCCGCCAATGAAGCACCACATCTGCAATCTTGTGATTGCATTGACGTGGCACTTTCCATAGTGCATTGTGTCCGGCTTTTCTTAAAGGGGCCATTTAAAAAAAAATATATATTTTTTTTTTATAAATTTTTTTTTTTTGTGACTACAGCGGGGGGGGGGGGGGGGGCTATGGACGGGCCGCCACTGGGGTCTTGGTAGTCTTCTTAAGCCTAGGCCAGCTTTATGCAGATTTTTTTTCAGGTCCTCAGAGAGTGCATTGCCATGAAGTGCCATGTTGAACTTCCAGTGACCAGTATGAGAGGGTAATGACATAAAATTTAACACACCTGCTACCCATTCACACATGAGACCCTGTAACACTAACGAGTCACATGACACCAGGGAGGGAAAATGTCTAATTGGGCCCAATTTGGACATTTTCACTTAGGGGTGTACTCACTTTTGTTGCCAGTGGTTTAGACATGGCTGCGTGTTGAGTTATTTTGAGAGGACAACAAATTTACACTGTTATACAAGCTGTACACTCACTACTTTACATTTTAGCAGTGTGATTTCTTCAGTGTTGTCGCATGAAAAGATATAATAACATATTTAAAAAATTGTGAGGGGTCTACTCACTTTTGTGAGATACTGTATATCACATTCTTGGTGGGAAATTGATAAACACATTACCAATTATTACAATATAATATATGAATGCATGAGACTTCTTCATTCTTAGGTCACACATTCTCGCACACAGTCATAGTGTTCCATGTGTGTTGCTTGAGCCACCAAAATACATTTTTGAAAAGCAATGCAATATACCAGTCCAGAGTTTTATAGATGTTGATACACTGACTTCACTTTTCATTGACAGTTACACATTTTTTTAAATATAATATATGAGAACTATTGTTGCACATACAGTTTGTCTGTATGAACAGCATGCTAACAATTATCCATATAGTATAACTGACAAGCAGGGATAATCCTAGAGTTGATCTGAACATGAAAGGTGGCTCTCATTGCCAGGCCAATTAGCTGGGGGCAAGGAATTCCCTGCCCTGCAGCTGAATTTATAAAAAGGGGTGGGAATGCTTATGACATCACTGACCTAATATGGTCAATGTGGCACCTGTCGCAGCTGACTGACCTGACATTGACAGCTTCCTTCTTTCAAACATGGGTTTGGGTGGAGCCCAAGCCCAAACCTAAGCTCATCTGTTAGAGAACTCACCGTGTGAATGCCCGTCCCCGTGCAGCAGTGGCTTATTTTTCCTCCTTTAATGCTATTGACCATGAGCAGTGTCCCCGATAGAGGCGAACGAGTTCCAAAACGAATGGGCGCACGCACACGCCAATGCGAACGTGCGTGCGCACTCGCGCACCAATCCGAACGTGTGTACGCACTCACATTCACGCCCACCAATCCTGGCGCATGACACCATATATAAACAGGGTCCTTACCTGATACCAGTGCTGGATCGTCTTCAGCTTGTTCCTCAGATACCTGACCGCTGTTGAACCTGTTACCTTGTTCCTGACTAACCCGGCTTGCTTAACTATTCTCCTGGATCACCCCTGCCTACTACTTACCTGGATTGATTATACTGACCTCGGCTTGGACTCTCTACTTTGGCTCTGCTTCCTGATTCTGTACCTCGCTGCCAGCACGTAGCCAACTCTTGCCTGTCCTTGACTACGAACCCACCTTCCGTTCCTGTACCTTGTTGCCAGCCAGTTGCCAACCTTTGCCTGTTCCTGACATTGCAGTATTCCTACTTACCTGCTTGGCTTCCGCTGAACACTTCCGGTGACCAGTCTACACTCCCTCCTCCGTGAGGATCCAGTATCTCCGAGCTTCAGTCTTCAGCCTGAAGGCACCTGCACCCTTTCGCTGCCTCAGCACTCCGTGTCCTCACTACCAGGGGTGCTGAGACCGGAACCGTGCAAGAGGCCACCCTCAGCATTCGGACTCTGCTGTAAGATACGTGACATCATCTCTATGGACAAGCAGGAAAAGTGTTATGTCGAGTACACATGACCGGACTTTCCGGCAGACTAGGTGCGACAGAATCAGTCCATCGGACAATCCGATCATGTGTGGGCTAACCTGATCATTTTTCTTTAAAAAAAAATTAGACGGACCTAGAAATAGAACATCTGTCCGACGGACTCAATCCCTATCGGGAAAACCGTTCGTCTGTATGCTGGTCCGACGGACCAAATACGACGCAAGGGAAGCTATTGGCTACTGGCTATTGAACTTCCGTTTTTAGTCCCATCTTACGCCATCACGTTTAAAACGAACAGACTTTCGAACGGACTTAGTCGTGTGTGGCCAAGTCCGTTCGGAAATTCAGTCGGAACTCCGCCGAAAGTCCGTCAGGAAGACCGTTGGACCTAGTCTGCCGGAAAGTCAGATCGTGTATACGCAGCATTACCCCCTGAAAGGTTTATATATAACAAATATTTACAAATTTTTAAATTGGTTCTGCTTTACCACACCTCAGTACTCCAATGTTGTTCATGAGGATGCTTTCATCCCATTCTGCTCATAGGGGTGCTCTTTAAATACTAAAATAGGTCCAAACAGCCCCTAGTTACTTTTCTAAATCTACTATTTGTATATCAGAATATCAATAGGAAACTTTTGAATCACCAAAAAAAAAAACGACAAAAAAATCAACAAAAAAACACAACATTGCTAGCCTATACGCAGCATTCTCAGATGATAGAATTGCCCCGTAAATTGCATCCAACATTATGTAATGTCCCCACTTTAATAACTCCTTAGCTCGTGGCACTAAGCTATCCCTTGATAATTTAAAAATTATAGTTGCAAGAGTTAGAAGCAATGTACAATGAAAAGCAATATACACAAAAGAATTGATTGCACCCTTTGGAAATATTTCATTTAGTACGAGCGGTTTGTTTGCTGAGCGTGTTGTAGAAATAAAATAAAGGAGGAGATTAGTATTGGATGCAAGTGCACAGGCATGGCTAAGAAACTAAAATATTTCTCCAAAGACAAATTAGGAGCAAAGCCCACTAGACCTTTTTTTTAACCTGTTGACTTAATGACATGGCGTGTCTGATAAATTGCAGGGTATACCTGACAAAAATAATTGAGGATTTTCTTACTAAATAAACAGGTCTGAACTAGGTCTGTTGAAAATCATTAAAGGGAAACTGTTGTGCATTTTCCGTAGGTATTAATTTTGTGCTATTACTGTAACACAACCTCTTTAGAGGAATTTTGGCACAATATTCATATTTTCTACATGCTTGGGGTGCCATACTTTCATGACTACATATGAGTGTGCCCTCTAGTGGTATCCCAGGGGCAGAATAATTTAAAAAGTGTTTTTGATCCAAAAATTGATTTTTCAGTATGTTTGACATCATGCCATACTATATAGTTTTTTAGGTAAATCATTTTTTGAGAAACTGTTGCTAAGTTTCTTGCCTAGAAATCCTACCAGTAGCAACACATATGCTAAGCTACTGCCTTGCAATTAACTGCAGCGTTGTCAGCCTGCTGTGTATGCTCCTTTAGTTGGCTTTTGGGCTGGCTACCAGGTCTGCGCAAGCCCTCTGCAGATCTGAACACTACAAAAGTTGTAAAGGTGTGAACCAGCCTTTAAAGCTGAACTCTGGGATAAGCAAATATTGTTCTTACACTAGCTTCCTGTAAGACTAATCACCGCTGCTCTCTCTCTCTCTCCTTGTGCAGGGTGTGCAGGGGTCTTGTATCCGCCCCCTCTTATAGGCAGCCTGTAGTGGGTGGGGCTTGCTGAGTTCCTCCTACAGTTCCACTGTCTTCTCAGGCTATATACAGATGATGTCACTTTTTCAAGGTAATATCTAGGTATGTAAAGGCAGTTGGTGCACACAAAGTGGATTTACATTCTTTGTAGTTATCAATGAATATATTTAACCATTTCAGACCATTTGGCTGCCTAAAGACCAGAGGACTTTTTACAATTTGGCACTGCGCTGTTTTAACTGGTAATTGCGCGGCCATGCAATGTTGTACCCAAACGAAATTTGCGTTCTTTTTCCCTCATAAATATAGCTTTCTTTTGATGGTATTTTATTGCCTCTGTGATTTTTATTTTTTGCAATATAAACGGAAAAAGACCAAAAATTTTGAAAAAAATTTTATTTTCTACTTTTTGTTATAAAAACAATTTAATAAATTCAATTTGAATCATAGATTTAGGCCAAAATGTATTCAGCCTCAGTCTTTGGTAAAAAAAAAAGTGTCAATAACCATATATTTATTGGTTTGCGCAAAAGTTATAGCGTCTACAAACTAGGGTACATTTTCTGGAATTTACGCAGCTTTTAGTTTATGACTACCTATCTAATTTCTTGAGGTGCTAAAATAGCAGGACAGTACAACCCCCCCCCCATGACCCCATTTTGGAAAGTAGACACCCCAAGAAAATTACTGAGAGGCATGTTGAGTCCATTGAATATTACATCTTTTTGTCACAAGTGATTGAAAAATGACCAAAAAAAATTACATAACGTTGTGACTAAATGATATATTGCTCACACATACCATGGTTATATGTGGAATTACACCCCAAAATGCATTCTGTTGCTTCTCCCGAGTATGGGGATACCACATGTGTGAGACTTTTTGGGAGCCTATTCGTGCACAGGACCTCGAAATCTAAGCATCGCCTTCAGGCTCTCTAAGGACGTAATTTTTGATTTCACTCCTCACTACCTATTACAGTTTTGAAGGCCATAATGGAGCTATAGAGATCTTCGGTGAAAAACAGCGAATAAAAATCAAGTGACGTAAAATCAATTGTTTCCACCTGAATTCTGGGTTGGCCAGTGAATGGGGGAAGTACGGGTGCTGCAGAAGTGGTGGGTTCCCAATTAGGATTGGCAAATGCAGCAGGAAGAGTACTATGGGCTTGATTGGCCTGTCTTTGTCTTCTTCTTGGTGGCAGCGGGACACTACTCGTGCTTGCCACCTCATCAGCTTGAACTGCACTTATGGGAATCACCACGTCACCAACTGTTACTGCAGTGCTAGATGTATGACCAGGATGTACTAGGCCGCTGGTTAGCAACTGATTCAAACGCTACCAAAAAAAACTGTAATGCCCCCTACACATGGTCGGATTTTCCAACGGAAAATATTCGATGGGAGCTTGTTGTCGAAAATTCCGACCGTGTGTAGACTCCATCAGACATTTTCCATCGGAGTTCCCGACGCACAAAATTTGAGACCTGGATCTCAAATTTTCCGACAACAAAATCTTTTGTCGTAAATTCCAATTGTGTGTACACAATTCCAATGCACAAAGTTCCATGCATGCTCGGAATCAAGCAGAAGAGCCACACTGGCTATTGAACTTCATTTATCTTGGCTTGTCGTATGTGTTGTATGTCACAGCGATTCTGCCACAGCTCTCTCCTCCACCCCCTCCTCTTCTTCTTCCTCTATGGCCTCTTCTGCAGATTTGTCCTCTAAACCAGGAGTGAGCCGTACCAGGCCGTGTGCCCTCAACATGGGGGGGGTGCTTTGGAGACCCCAAAGCACCTTGTCCCCATGTTGATGAGAACAAGGGCCTCTTCCCAACAACCCTGGCCGTTGGTTGTCGCAGTCTGCGGGTGGGGGGCTTATCGGAATCCAGGATACCCCTTTAATAAGGGGGCCCCCAGATACCGGCCCCCCACCCTATGTGAATGAGTATTGGGTACCATGTACCCCTACCCATTCACCTGGGGAAAAAAGTGTAAATAAAAACAACACAACACAAGTTTTTAAAATAATTTATTAGACAACTCCGGTGGTCTTCCGTCTTGGGGGGACTTCTCGCTGGACTCTTCCTCTAACTTCTGCTCTTTTACTAGCTCTTTTACTAACGGAGGAGCCCGGCTTTCTTCTTCATCGCCGCCACCGTCTGGGGGTCTTCTTCTGACTTCGGGGGTCTTGTCCCCCTCTTCGGGGTCTTGTCCTGCTCTTATGGGGCTTGTCCCGCTCTTTGGTTCTTCTTGCTGGGCCTCCGCTATCTTCTTATAGCTCTTTTACTAGCAGTGGTCCGGTCTTCTGTCACCGCCACCTTCTTCTCTTCTTCTCTTCTCCTCCCTTGCGATGTTGACACGACACTCTCTCTGGCCGCAATGGCAGGGACGTGTTGTGCGGCGGCTTATATAGGGACAAGGGGCGGGGTCACCGAGTGATGACCCTGCCCCCTTATGATGTCACAGTCCCAGCATCCTCTGGGCCCCCCCTTCCCCAAAGCCCCCCCCATGTTGAGGGCACGCGGCCTGGTACGGCTCAGGAGGGGGGGGGGCGCTCGCTCGTCCCCACCCCCTTTCCTGACCGGCCGGGCTGAGTGCTCGGATAAGGGTCTGATATGGACTTTGGGGGGGACCCTCAAGCCGCGTACACACGGGCGGACTGTATGGCCTACTTAGTCCGTCATACAATACGACGGACAGTCCGTCATACTTTCGAATGAACGGACTTGACCACACACACCACTTTTTGAGCGGACTAATACGGCGTACTAAGTCCACCATACTATCCGCCCTACTTTTGAAATTAACGGACTCGCCCACACACCCGGAGGAAAGTCCGCTCATTTCGAGCGCGTCTCCAGGTAGGCGGGGCCCACGAAGGAGACGTCGCTGACCCCGCCGCCTGGTATGGACTTAAAGGGGAACCCCAACGCCGAAAAAAATCGGCGTGGGGGTCCCCCCCAAGTCCACAACAGACCCTTGTCCGAGCACGCTACCCGGCCGGCCAGGAAAAGGGGGCGAGCGAGCGCCCCCCCCCCTCCTAAACAGTACCAGGCCGCGTGCCCTCAACATGGGGGGGTGCCTTGGGGAAGGGGGGGCCGCGCGGCCCCCCCACCCCAAAGCACCTTGTCCCCATGTTGATGAGGACAAGGGCCTCTTCCCGACAACCCTGGCCGTTGGTTGTCGAGGTCTGCGGGGGGGGGCTTATCGGAGTCCGGGAGCCCCCTTTAACCACTTGCTTACTGGGCACTTAAACCCCCCTCAGTCCCAGACCAATTTTCAGCTTTCAGCGCTGATGCACTTTGAGTGACAATTACGCGGTCATACAACACTGTACCCAAATGAAATTTTTATCATTTTTTTCCCACAAATAGAGCTTTCTTTTGGTGGTATTTAGTTACAGCTCGGAGTTTTATTTTTTGCTAAACAAACAAAAAAAGATGCAAAAAAAAAAAAATCATGTTTTAATAGTTTGTTATAAAATTTTGCAAACGGGTCATTTTTCTCCTTCATTGAAGTGCGCTGATTAGGCGGCACTGATAGGCTGCATTGGTGGGCACTGATGGGCTGCATTGGTGGGCACTGATGGGCTGCATTGGTGGGCACTGATAGGCTGCACTGGTGGGCACTGATAGGCATAGTTAAGGCGGCACTAATAGGCACAGATAAGGCGGCACCGATGGGCACAGATAAGGCGGCACTGATGGGCAAAGATGGGCACAGATAAGATGGCACGGATGGGTGGCACGGATAAGGGGCACGGATGGGTGGCACGGATGGGCACTGATAGGTACCACAGATAGATGGGACTGATGGGCACTGATAGGTGGCACTGATAGGTGGCTCTGATAGGTGGCACTGCTGGGCACTGATGGGCGGCACTGCTGGGCACTGATGGGCGGCACTGCTGGGCACTGATGGGCGGCACTGGGGTGCAGCACCTTTGAGGCAGATTTTGGGTGGCACTGTGGGTGGCACTGTGGGTAACACTGTGGGCACTGCTGGGTGGCACTGTGGGCACTATGGGCCCTGCTGGGTGGCACTGACAGGGGGGCACTTCCTTTATTTCAGGATGGCACTGCGGGTGGCAGGTGGGCACTGGCAGGGGGCAGGTGTCCGCTTGAATTGCTGGCCGTGATCGGGACTGATGTCCCGAACACGGCCGCTGGCGATCGGCTTTTTTTTTTTCTCCTCGCGCTGTCAGCGCGAGGAGGAATACTAGCCGATTACCGGCTCCGTTTTATCACATGATCAGCTGTCATTGGCTGACAGCTGATCACGTGATAAGGGGTCGGGATCGACCCCTTACACGGATCGGTGATCAGGCGAGTCTCACGGACTCGCCGATCACAGAGCGCGCCGCGCGCGCCCCTCAGGGGGCGCGCAGGCCGCTCGTAACCGGGACTACGTCAATAGACGTAGTCCTGGCAATCTAGGTCCGCGCTAATGCCATCATTCGGCAATAGCGCGGATCCCAAGTGGTTAATAAGGGGGCCCCCGGATACCGGCCCCCCACCCTATGTGAATGAGTATGAGGTACAATGTACCCCTACCCATTCACCTGTAAAATAAAAGTACAAAAAAAAAACACAACACAGGAGATAAAATACTTTATTGCACAGCTCCGGGGTTCTTCCGTCTTCGGGGGTCTTCTCGCCGGACTCCTCCACTATCTTCTTGTAGCTCTTTTGCTAGCGGAGGAGTCCGGCTTTCTTCCTCGCCGCCGGCCTCTTCTCCCGACTTCGGGGGTCTTGTCCCCCTCTTCGGTTCTTCTGCCGGGCCACCGCGCCTTCTTATAGCTCTTTTACAGGCGGTGGCCCGGTCTTCTGTCGCCGCCGCCGCCGCCTTTTTCGTTCTTCTTCTTCTTCTTCTTCTTCTCCAGGAGATGTTGCCTCGACGATCTCTCCGGCTGGAATGCCAGGGACGCACTGCGCGGCCACTTATATAGGGACAAGGGGCGGTGTCACATGGCTCTATGCCCGTAGACCCCGACAACCAACGGCCAGGGTTGTCGGGAAGAGGCCCTTGTCCTCATCAACATGGGGACAAGGTGCTTTGGGGTGGGGGGCCGCGCGGCCCCACCTTCCCCAAGGCACCCCCCCATGTTGAGGGCACGCGGCCTGGTACGGCTCAGGAGGGGGGCGCTCGCTCGCCCCCCTTTCCTGGCCGGCCGGGTAGCGTGCTCGGACAAGGGTCTGTTGTGGACTTGGGGGGGACCCCCACGACGATTTTTTTCGGCGTTGGGGTTCCCCTTTAAGTCCATACCAGGCGGCGGGGCCAGCGACGTCTCCTTCGCCGGCCCCGCCTACCTGGATACCCGCTCGAAATGAGCGGACTTTTCTCCGGGCGGGAAAAGTCCGCTCATTTCAAAAGTACGGCGGACTGGCATACACACGGGCAGATTGTCCGCCGAAATGCGAGTACGACAGACAGTATTTCGAAAAATCCGAAATACTTAGTATGCCGGACTGCACGCTGAAAAAGTCCGCTGAAGCCCACACACGAGCGGACTGTCCGCTGAAATGTGTTTCGGCGGACTAAGTAGGCCATACAGTCCGCCCGTGTGTACGCGGCATCACGCTGTTTTTTCCACGTAGGGCTTCCCCTTTAAGTCCATACCAGGTGACGTGGCTAGCGACGTGTCAATCACGATGATGGAGGCGGCAACATGACTTCCTTTGCTAGTTCCGTCTACCTGGAGCCGCGTTCAAAATAAACTGACTTTTCTCTGTGTGTGGGCAAGTCCATTCATTTCAAAAGTCCGGCGGACTAGAGCACAGACGGGCGGATTGTCCGCCAGACCGCCGAGTCCGGCGTACAATTTTGAGTCAAAACTTCTTTCTAAGTTTTCCCCTAAAAGTCCGGCGGAGCCCACACACTCTGGTCAGCCAGACCAAGTCCACTGGATAGTCCGATCGTGTGTACGGGGCATTAGAGTACTCACAGGGGCATGGTTTCATCAAACTTTCTTTATAGGTCAAGTTCAAGGTTCAAGTTTTCTACAGGTCAGGTACAAGGTGCGTGTGTATTAAATGGCAGTGATTGATTCACCAACATAGAATGTTTGGTGAAAGCCACAACTTATGTTTTATAAATAAGTCTCTTATATTGACCATACTCTAGTAGCATATTTTCTGGCGTATAAGACAAACGTTTACACTTAAAAAAAAAACACCCAAAAACCGGAGGTCGTCTTATACGCCAGGTATAAAATGCCGCCTGCTGGAGCCCGCCAGACTTGGGGCAATACTGCGGAGTAACAACTTCTGCCAGTCCTGTGTGTAGCCTGCTCAGATTGGCTTTGTGAGAGCAAGAGAGACGCGGGCTGATGATGTTACAGCCTCTGCCAATCCGAGCGGGCTTTGTATTCATTAAAATAATACATCGCTCAACCATACTTCACAGGGTAAATCTATTCACTGATCTCCCACTACTCTACATCCTGCTGTTTGCCTTTGAGGTCCCAGGCACCAAAGAGGGACAGGTGAATCTGGAACATATGACGAGGGGTGGTTGTATTACTAGTGAACTTAATACATTTATTAAATGCATTTTGGTGGACAATTCCCATAGAGTGTAACCCAAATGTGGATAGCTTTGGTTAGTGAAAATTCTACTTTCCAGGAGGTGTGACATTCAAGAGATCTCTGTCTGTTATTATTGTTTGATTTACTGTATAACATATGACAACATGGCGGATAAGTAGTTTGCATTCTTGCTTTGTTTTCTTTAATGTTTCTGCTTTGTTTTTTTAAATGGTGTTGCCTTAGAAGGGGGGTGGGTAGCCTTATGCCGCGTACACACGAGCGGACTTTTCAACATCCAAAGTCCGAAGGACTGAGTCCGTCAGACTATCCGATCGTGTGTGGGCTGCAACGGACTTTTGACTCACCAAAGTCCGAAGGACTTTAGAATATGGAACATGCTTCAAATTTTTCCAAAGGAACTCCGCCGGACCCGGTCCCCTTCGAAAAATCCGCTCGTGTGTATGCTACTCCGACGGACTAAAACCGACGCTAGGGCAGCTATTGGCTACTGGCTATGAACTTCCTTATTCGAGTCGGGTCGTACGTCATCACGTTCGAATCCGTCGGAGTTTAGTGTGATCGTGTGTGGCCAAGTCCGTTCGGCCGAAAAGTCTGTCAGAACTCCGTCGGAATTCCAGCAGAACTCCGACGGAACTCCTTTGGAAGTCTGTCGGACATAAGTCCTCTCGTGTGTACGGGGCTTTATACGGCGAGTATAGTCCAAAACCTATGTTTTCACTGGAAAAATAGGGGGTCGTCTTATACGCCGGCAAATACAGTAGTTTGTACAAAATTCTTATCAGTACATTCAATGACATGACAAATGTTGTTCGAAAATCTTTCAAAAGTGTTTGTTTTGATTTTGGTCTGAATGGAATTTTCCAAAAGAAAACCCTATTCACTGTTAGAAATTTGTGCGCTCAATAAAATTTTTCCCATCCTGCACCTTTGAAATTTGTCATCCCTATGGTTGAAAACGAATGTCAGTTTGATCCCAATAACCATTATAAAATCAAATAAATTTTTTTAAAATAAAAATTTTCGAACAAAATTCTACTAGTGTATGAGAAGCTTAATCCCTTCAATACTTGGCACTTTCATCCCCTTCCTGCCCAGGCAAATTTTCAGCTTTCAGCGCTGTCACAATTTGAATGACAATTGCACAGTCATGCAACACTGTACCCATAAGAAATTTTATATCATTTTTTTCCCACGCAAATAGAGCTTTCTTTTGGTGGTATTAATTCACCACTGAGTTTTTTATTTTTTTCTAACAAAAAAAAAAGAAAGAAAATTATAGAAAAAAACGCGGCTGTCTTCATTTCTGTTATAAAATTTTGCAAATAAGTAAACTTTCTTCATAAGTTAAAGTCAAAATGTATTCTGCTACATTTCTTTGTTGAAAATAACGCAAATCAGTGTTTATTATTTAGTCTGTAGGAAAGTTATGGAGTCCACAAACTATGGTATTTATCCAGGGGTGTAGATAAGGGGGGGCCGGGGGGGGTCAAAATGCACAGTGTCCCTGCTGTTTAGCCTGCAAATACTTGCGCCTGGGATCTCAGATATTGCAATATCTGCCAGAGTGATGGGCTGAAAAGAGCCAAGGCTGTCTGCTGCTGTAAGCATGTATCCACATGTATCTGCACATCCAGTGGTTACCTGCAAGTAGGGATACATTTTTTGCCCTCGGATAAAATCTCTGCATCTAGTGTCAGAAATGTGTCCCTAACAGCAGGTAATCACTATGACCCACGGTTTATTAGTATGTCGCTGAGGCTCAGTCAATGTGGGGAGTAATGTAGATCAGTGGTCCCCAACCTTTTTGGCACCGGGGACCGGCTGTGTGGATGAAAATTATGCCAAGGACCGGTCACGATTTTTCACGGGCAATGGCTGGTGTTAGTGATTCAATCATCACGGCAACATGCTTGATATGGTGTCGGGGTGATTGAAGCGCATTATTTCTATTATTACATTGCAGTAATAAATGAAATAGTTCAACTCGCCATACTGTAGAATCAGTGGGAGCCCTGTGTGTGTCACTTGCCACTGTTGCCTGCTACTAGATGTGTATAGTCACTTGCCACACTGCCTGCCATAAGATGTGGATTGCCACCTGCCACATTGCCTCTCACCAGATGCGGAGTGAGTGGAGCGCCCCTTGTGGTATGTCAGGCAGACAGCTGAGGGGGTGAACTACAAGTCCCAACACCTGTACTCCCACACACAGCTCACCTGTCACTGATGACATCCCATCTGTGTTGCAGGGTGTCTCTTTCCTCATGCTGCAGCTGGTCTCATCTGACAGAGGGAGGGTCCGGGACTCCTTGGGCTGTCAGTCTCTGGCTCCACCCTTTTGACATTCCTGATTAGCTGTCCCAGGGGGGGGGGGGGCAGGCAATTTGCGCCGCTGAACAAGGAATATTTACGTTTTCACACACCGAGGAGCAGCAGGAGAGCGGTGATGCGGGCAGGCAGTATGAGATGATGTCATCTCTCTGCTCCCCGCTGCAACTCCGAAACTGAGACAGAGCACTGGCTTTGAGGGCGGAAGAGCGGTGATGCAGAGGGGGCGGAGAGAGATGATATCATCTCTGCTTGCCCGCCCGCTCGCTTATTCCACCCAGTGCTCTCTTGCTGGTAGCCCAGCATGTCTCTTGTGGCCGCCTGCACCCGCGGCCCACCTGCAGAAGGGCCACGGCCCGGTAGTGGGCCGGGGACCGGGGGTTGATGACCCCTGATGTAGATGATACTGAATATGCTGCAGGAGTTCCGGGAAGCGATGGAGCTCATCCCAGCTCCTATAGTCACTAAAGGGAAGGGAGAAAAAAAAAACCCTGGTGCCACACATCCATGGAGTCCTATGGTAATGTAGTAATGGGAGAGACTACCTCAGCCCGGGTTCCCACCAGGCCACACCCCACTTTGTTCCCCGGAGCTTAAACATGGGGACCACTGGATGTGCAGATACATGTTAACAGCAGTGGCTCTTTTCAGCCCATCACTCAGGTGAACAGGCTGAGCAGCTGACAAAAACTGGAACATCTGGGATCCTGGCTGTAGGTGTTCATGGTATATTTGCCATACCATAACCATTTAGAACATATGCATGAGATCTAAAGCCTGGTTCACACAGTAAGTTTTTTTTTTAGTTCAACCCAGCAGGCTGAACAAAAAAAATAATAATAATTAGGGAGCTTAGGAGGAGCTCGCTGTACTAATGAGTACACTACTGCACCACAACTGCGTGCATTGCATTCTATTCAGTTGAATGGGGATAATTTTTGCTGCGCTGCATTGCAAAGCCTCATGGTCCTACTCTGCTGTCACATGTTTTTACTGTACCTGCCCCAACATAAAAGTGTAAATGATGCCTTTAAGTTTGAAAGACCAGAACCTCCCCCTCCCCCCAGGAAAAAATATTATCTACGGCTCTGTATATATCTGAAAATTGATCCACCCTGATGTACTGACGGACTCTTATTTCTTGAGGCCTGAAAATGCCAGGACAGAACAAATATTCCCTAAATGATCCATTTTTTGGAATGTAGACAGTCCAAGGTATTTAGTAAGAGGCATGGTAAGTTTTTTAAAGTCACATATTTTGGGGAAAAACGAAGAAATGTAAAAATACTTACTGTGCAGTACAGCATCATCATATAACTGGTGTGATGGTGATCAGGGACACTGATTGGTGACAGTATGTAAAAATGTTTAAAAATGTATTTATTTTTTCATTTTCTTTTTTTTTTTAACAGACTGTGATCAGAGCAATACAATGTTACCATAATAATACTGTACTGTTCTGGGGAAGTGATCATTTTATTTTAGTTTTTTTTTTACACATTATGATTGCTTATACCAATGAATTTCATTGATATAAGCAACTATTTTTATTAAATGAAACTGATTCATTACGTTACATTTGTTGTCATATGACATCCTCTCAGAAGGACGAAAGGTCTGCCCTGCTGTCAATCTGTTATAGGGTGGACGGGAAGGTGGTAAAGGAGCACTCCACCTGGGCTGCAGGGTCCGGATGTGAGGATTGTCAGAGCTCCCAGCAGACTGATGCCAGACAAGTAGGCACTCCCACAGGATGTGGGAACTGAGCCAGGAACAGAAATGTGGTCCCAGGAATAGCCGAGGTCTGCAGCAGGCGTGCAGCGAGATACAGAATCATAAGGCAAAGACATGGTCAGGAACGGAACCAGGGCCAGGAACTGGCGACAAGGCAGAAGCAGTATCCAAGTTCAGGTCAAGGCAAGAGGGTCAGCAACAAGGAAATTAGCAGAGTAGTAGCAGGACGCAGGGGTAGCTGAAAGACCAGTCAACACTTAAAGCGGACCTCCACCCTGAAGTAGAAGTTCCGCTCATCTGATCCCCCCCCTCCGTGCCACAATTGCCACCTCTCAGGGGGGAGGGGGGTGCAGATACCTGGATAATCCAGGTATCTGCACCCACTTCTGGGACAAGCTCGCCGCAGCTCGCCGCAGATGCGCCGCCCCCCGTTGTGTTCTGGGAAACACGCAGTTCCCAGCGGGGACCAGTACAGACGCGCAGTGCGACTCGCGCATGCGCAGTAGGGAACCAGGCAGTGAAGCCGCAATGCTTCACTTCCCGATTCCCTGACAGAGGATGGCGGCGGGGGCGGCAGACTTTCCTGCTAAGAATTCTGTGTGCATGCGCATTTCTGCAAGCCCAGCGTCTAATAGCCATTCTCTGATAAAAGAAGGAGGAACAACCATATCATACACATAGGCTCCCACATATTTTAAGAGTTGAATCTCCGAGTGGAGTTCACTTCCAGGAGCACACAGTATGTGTTGCTCAGTTCCAGTTATATGACTGCAGCTTCAGGATATGGCTTCCAGGCACAAAGCCTGCTTCTATAGGCACACAGAGTTAGGGCCCTTAAACAGGCTTGTAGCCTGGCAACCATTGAAGGACCCAGCCAAGGTAGTAGGGATGTCTCCCCAAACAGGAGGACTAAAGCACCCTTACAGAACAGGGCTTGGCTGCTTTGTTGGAGCATGGTCCATGGAATGAGATGGTCAACTAGTATTTTCAGAGGAAGTCGGCAAAGGCAGCCCTAATTCTTCTTAAGACAGGTTCTCTTTAAACCATTTTTTTTTCCAGTTTTAAATACAGCAGGAGAGAGTGATACACAGGGTCGGACATTCCAACCACAAAATCCGACAGATTTTTTCCGTCAGATTTTGGCTCAAATTTGTCTTGCATCTACACGGTCGCACAAAGTTGTCGGAAAATCCAATCGTTCAGAATGAGGTGACGTATGAAGGGACTACGTAGAGGCCAGTAGCCAATAGCATTTGTCTCAAAAAAATTTCTGAGCATGCGTGCCACTTTTGTGCGTCGGAATTCTCTACACATGATCAGAAAAAGTCTGATCGGATTTTGTTGTCAGAAAATTTTACATTCAGCTCTCAAACTTTTTCCGTCAGAAATTCCGACAGAAAAAGTCCGATAGAGCCCACACATGATCGGATTTTCTGACAACATAATCTGATCAGACTTTTTCCGTCAGAAATTCCGACCATGTGTATGGGGCATGAGAACCGTTTACCAGTTATTATTGCATCCTTGCTGGGTAGATTCACCATCTCTATTTGTCCTGTTGACAATTGTAATTGTGACAGGAGGTGATGGGAAATCCTAAATTTTTCAGTTGTCAACAGAGTAAGAAATAAAGGTAAACCCTCTAAAGGGGACAAAGGTTCCTATGACAATTCTCAATGATGGGAATTCTGTTCATTTTGGAAAGATTTCTCTTAATTTTCTTCTTCTCAGGAACTAAAGGCAAAAAATAATTTGAAAGGGGTTTTTAATCATTTCCTACTCTATCTATAAAATAAAAGTTTTGGCTTCATATACCGTTTAAGCAAAAAAATATAAAATAAAGCAACATACTTAACTCCTTAATGTCCATTGTCAGAATTCCTTTAAATAGGTCTTTACACCTAAGGCCGCGTACACACGCGCGGACTGTTTGCCCAACCTTGTTCGTCAAACAGTTTCGGCAAACAGTCCGCTCAAAATTTGCATGAGCGGACTTGCCCACACACGAGCGGACTGTTTGACGAACAAGGTTGGGCAAACAGTTCGCTCAACTTTTGAAATGAACGGACTCGCCCACGTAAGGAGGAGGTAAATCCGCCCATTTCGAGCGCGTGTACAGGTAGGCGGGGCCCGCGAAGGAGACGTCGCGGGCTCCGCCGCCTGGAATGGGCTTAAAGGGGAACCCAACGCCGAAAAAAATCGGCGTGGGGGTTCCCCCAAAGTCCACACCAGACCCTTGTCCGAGCACGCTACCCGGCCGGCCAGGAAAGGGGGGCGAGCGAGCGCGCCCCCCCTCCTGAGCCGTACCAGGCCGCGTGCCCTCAACATGGGGGGTGCCTTGGGGAAGGGGGGGCCGCGCGGCCCCCCCACCCCAAAGCACCTTGTCCCCATGTTGATGAGGACAAGGGCCTCTTCCCGACAACCCTGGCCGTTGGTTGTCGGGGTCTGCGGGCGGGGGGCTTATCGGAATCCGGGAGCCCCCTTTAAGAAGGGGGCCCCCGGATACCGGCCCCCCACCCTATGTGAATGAGTATGGGGTACAATGTACCCCTACCCATTCACCTGTGAAATAAAGTACAAAAAAAAAACACAACACAGGGAAAAAATATTTTATTGCACAGCTCCGGGGGTCTTCCGTCTTCGGGGGTCTTCTCGCCGGACTCCTCCGCTATGTGTGTAGCTCTTTTACTAGCGGAGGAGTCCGGCTTTCTTCCTCCCCGCCGCCGGCCTCTTCTCCCGACTTCGGGGGTCTTGTCCCCCTCTTCGGTTCTTCTGCCGGGCCACCGCGCCTTCTTGTAGCTCTTTTACAGGCGGTGGCCCGGTCTTCTGTCGCCGCTGTCGCCGCCTTCCGTTCTTGTTCTTCTTCTTGTTCTTCTTCTTCTTCTCCAGGAGATGTTGACACGTCGCTCTCTCCGGCCGGAATGCCAGAGACACGCTGTGCGGTCACTTATATAGTGACAATGGGGCGGGGTCACATGGTATATGTCACATGGGTTGGTCACATGGGTTGATGTCACATGGGGACTATGACATCGTAAGGGGGCGGGGTCACCATGTGACCAACCCATGTGACATATACCATGTGACACCGCCCCATTGTCACTATATAAGTGGCAGCGGAGCGTGTCTCTGGCATTCCGGCCGGAGGAAGCGACGTGTCAACATCGCCTGGAGAAGAAGAAGAAGAACAAGAAGAACAAGAACGGAAGGCGGCGACAGCGACAGCGGCGACAGAAGACCGGGCCACCGCCTGTAAAAGAGCTACAAGAAGGCGCGGTGGCCCGGCAGAAGAACCGAAGGCGGCGACAGAAGAACGGAAGGCAGCGGCGACAGAAGACCGGGCCACCGCCTGTAAAAGAGCTACAAGAAGGCGCGGTGGCCCGGCAGAAGAACCGAAGAGGGGGACAAGACCCCCGAAGTCGGGAGAAGAGGCCGGCGGCGGGGAGGAAGAAAGCCGGACTCCTCCGCTAGTAAAAGAGCTACACACACATAGCGGAGGAGTCCGGCGAGAAGACCCCCGAAGACGGAAGACCCCCGGAGCTGTGCAATAAAATATTTTTTCCCCTGTGTTGTGTTTTTTTTTTGTACTTTATTTCACAGGTGAATGGGTAGGGGTACATTGTACCCCATACTCATTCACATAGGGTGGGGGGCAGGTATCCGGGGGCCCCCTTCTTAAAGGGGGCTCCCGGATTCCGATAAGCCCCCCGCCCGCAGACCCCGACAACCAACGGCCAGGGTTGTCGGGAAGAGGCCCTTGTCCTCATCAACATGGGGACAAGGTGCTTTGGGGTGGGGGGGCCGCGCGGCCCCCCCTTCCCCAAGGCACCCCCCATGTTGAGGGCACGCGGCCTGGTACGGCTCAGGAGGGGGGGCGCGCTCGCTCGCCCCCCTTTCCTGGCCGGCCGGGTAGCGTGCTCGGACAAGGGTCTGGTGTGGACTTTGGGGGAACCCCCACGCCGATTTTTTTCGGCGTTGGGGTTCCCCTTTAAGCCCATTCCAGGCGGCGGAGCCCGCGACGTCTCCTTCGCGGGCCCCGCCTACCTGTACACGCGCTCGAAATGGGCGGACTTTCCGAGCGGGAACAGTCCGCTCATTTCGAAAGTACAGCGGACAAGCCCACACACGGGCGGACTGTTCGCTCAAACACAGTTTCAGCGGACAGTTTTTCGGAATTTCCGAAAGACTTTGTCCGTCCAACTGTCCGCTGAAACTGTCCGCTGAAAGCCCACACACGAGCGGACTGTCCGCCCAAACACTGTTCAGCGGACAAGGTTGGGCGAACAGTCCGCCCGTGTGTACGCGGCCTAAGGGGCAAGAAGGATTGCTCCATAAAGTGGCCACTGTGATTGGCTGTCACAGTGGTCACATGACAGGGAGCCAGTCCTCCCACCCCGAATCATGATTAGAGAACAGGAGCTGTCTTAGAAGCTTGGTCACTGTTCTGTAGAAAAAAAAAAATTGGGGGAGGAAAAATAAGTAAATGCAGCATTAATTGTAATACATGAATTAGGTGATCCCACAGCAAATTAAACACATCAAATTAAAATTAAACAATTACATTAAATTTAATTATTCAAAAAGACTAAAACCTCTGTTGCGATGATAATATTGGTGATGCTGCTCTCCTTGAGCGGAAAAACTCCAAATCATTAGAAACAGAAAAAAGAAGGGCGCAAACGCCTACCTTAGCCCCTGTACACACGGATTTTGTCCGATGCATACCACACACAGTCGGATTATCCGACAACACGGTCCGATAGGACACATTCCGACGGATTCTCCGACCGTGTGTACGAGGGCTTAGACACCTTAAGAATTTATTTACAGAATGCCAAAAACAGTCTCACAAACATGAAAGGATAATATATCTCTACGGTAGGACCACTGATGCGTTTTGGAAGGCAAGCTCTGAGGAAGGGGGCTTGCCTCCCAAAATGCGCAAGCTGTCCTACTGCAGAGATATGTCATCCCCGATGCTGGAGATGTATATGGATTGCTCTTTATCATTTCAGGTTTGTGAGTATGTTTATGGCATTTTGTAAATACATTCTTAAGGTGTTTAAGATAATGCACTAAGTGTTTACGCCCCCCTTTTTTCTGTTTCCATTAAATAAATGTAATTTAGAATTAAATTGAATAACTAGAATTAAAATTTAATTAAAGAGGAACTTTAGTCCCCTTTAACCTTGGCCCAGCCACTCCTCTGGCGCTGCCATCTTTGTTAGTCTGTCGGATGTACAGATGTGCCAAAGGGCTCTGCACGCTCACCAGCAGAGCCCTGTGGCACACCTTTGCATGCGTGGGGAGGTTTCCACACATGCGAACATACAGATGTTTGTGACATCCATTCTCATTCTGACTTTTTGCATGTGTGTGTTTCCCACACCAGGTCCCAAGCCCTGCAACGCATCTGTGCATGCGCCGAATCCAGGGGAGGTGGGAGCTGCATTCTCACCTGGGCACAAAAACCCTATTCAATAAAAATAATATAATATCCAAATGTGAGAGAGGGACAGGGGAGAAGGCAGGGGGAAATAAATTTTTATTTAGGGTGAAGGCCTGCTTTAGGGTACTTGCACGTGGTACTGCCATTTACCGATGTTGGAACATCAGTATTCCTGGCTGAAATTTCAGGCATTTATTTTTATATATATTTACATGTATTTGCATCATGGATGTATTTGTGCGCACGCGCACACACTAGTAAAATAAATTCTAACCTCTTCAAATTTCAAATACATTTTCTGAGGACTTTGTCCTATTAAATATAAAGCAAAACTTTAAAAAAGCCAGCAGATAGCATTACTGATAATTATACGAAATGTCACATTTTTTTTTTAGAATCAGAAATGTCGTTATTTTTAGTTAAAGTGTTTGTTCCAATTTAAACTTTGATTGGCACAATGTTATGAACAAAAATAAAAAGACTATTTCTCAGATTAGACAGAAATAACGATATTGTATGATCATGTGCCTGAAGCTTCCGATTGCAGCGAATGTTCTAAGCTATATTTGAATCACTGACAAAAGCCAACTTTAACCAGGGAAAACCTCCTCCCTGTTGTTTCAGTGAGGCTTGTACAAAGATATCCATACAGGTCAGCAGATCTAACATTGCAAAAATGTCTTCTAGAAAAAAAGTTCAAGGATTCATACATTTTGAAAAAGCTCTAACCCTGCTAAAGCTGGCCATACATTATACAATTTTCTTATTCAATTTCCATTAGATTTACCATAAACTATGCATTGCATACAAATTGAAAGTTTAATTAATAGCAAGATGAAGAGGTCAAACTATATGACACCACATCCCAAATAAGAAAAAACTCAAAATAAAGGGCTAAGAGGTAAAAACCTCAGGACTTTTAACGGTGTCAAATATATAGGTCAAAACACCAAGAATGGTATAAAATATATAGACATTTTTTTCATAGAAATTTTTATTTTTGTAATAAAAACTTCTATATATTTTATACCATTCTTGGTGTTTTGACCTATATATTTGACACCGTTAAAAGTCCTGAGGTTTGTTACCTCTTAGCCCTTTATCTTGATTTTTACAAATTGAAAGTGTTTGTGTTTGAACTCATATTTTATGGTTTTGGTAAATTGTACAAGAAAAGCCAAATTAATTATATACTGTATTTTGGAGGTCCTTTACCTGTTAAAGCAGGGGAGTTTAACTCAATTTCATTGCGGGCCTCGTCAGCATTGTTGCCCTCAAAGGGCCAGTTGTATCTGTAAGACTATATAATTGTATCCAGGGCTTTTGTTATAGAGAATAGGTGCAGGAACTCAACCATGCACCCCCGCCGAACAGCTTCAAACGGTGGGTGTTGGCAAATTGCACTAAATATCAGGAGTGCATTTGATGTGGAGTTCAGGGGTGCACTACATACATATTGCAGAGTTTGGGGTGTGCTACGTACAGAGGGCAGGGTTCAGGAGAGTGTTATATATAGAGTGCCGGATTTAAGGGTGGGCTACGTACAGAGTGTGGTGCAGAGTTCAGGGGCGCGCTGTGTACCGAGTGCAGGGTTGAGAAGTGCACTGCGTACAGGGTGCAGGGTTGAGGCGTGCACTGTGTACAGAATGCAGGGTTTAGGAGTGTGCTGTGTACATGGTTGAGAAGAGCACTGTGTACAGGGTTCAGGGGTGTGATGTGTACAGAGTGCAGGGTTGAGGAGTGCATTGTGTACAGGGTGCAGAGTTCAGGGTGTGCTGTGTACAGAGTGCAGGGTTGAGGAGTGCATTGTGTACAGGGTGCAGAGTTCTGGGGTGTGTTGTATACAGAGTGCAGGGTTGAGGAGTGCATTTTGTACAAGGTACAGAGTTCAGGGGTGCACTGTGTACAGAGTTCAGGGTTTGAGAAGAAAGCTGTCTCTGTAAACACAGAAGGCTTTGGTGTTTACAAGTGACAGTGGTGAGCGAGGAGTGGAGGGAGAGAGCCAAAGGTGTTGGAACAGACTTCTGCCACCTTTCAGCTAAAAAAAAATCCCTGGGAGCGACGGGCAATATGAAATTGCCCAACGGGCCAGATTCAGCCCACGGCCTTTGAGTTTGACACCTGTGTGTTAAAGGAGTTGTATTTCTGTCCATCCAGTTCAGAGAATTACTCAGCTCTGCCACACAACACAGTCCTTTCTGATAGGTTAGGAGACCTGATTTCTCTCTGCTGCAGTTTATTAGCCCTTACAAGTCTTGTCCCCTCTGCAGCCTGTGACTGGACAGTGAAAGGAGAAGCAGCAGACTGATGGGCTCATCCTCTGTCACTTTGCAATAATATGTGAACTTTTATGCCTGCTTTTAGTTCAGCTTTACATTTGTCTGTTATTTACCTCCATCTGAAAATTATAGTTGCCTGGCTGTCTCTTACTACAATATTTCCAAATGATAACTGTGGAAATTCAGGAGTTATTCTCATGGGAAGCTCTTACCGCCCCTCTGAAAAGCGATCACGAGTTCTGTGTGAGCGGCTTTCTCTCTGTACATGCAGTCGTTCGCTTGGCACCACTGCCATTCATGGAATGCCTTGTAACTTTTTCAATGAACACATGGTGTTTTCTAATTAGACAAGGTGGAGAGGAGGGGCACTGTTGTCATAATCTAGTATAATAAGACAAAGTATTGTATGTATCTTGTCTCGTGTGGAACACAATACATTAATAAAAATCAAAGTGAGGCTTCTTTATATTGTGAGAGCAGGGTCTGTGACAACTTTTACTTGCAGTATGTTCTCAGTCCTCAGGGTTAAATAGTGCTTGTGTCATTGAATGTAGAAGACTGGGGACATCTTGTGGCAAAAAGTGATTACTACAGGGAACAGAAAATAGGTACCTGTAAAGCAGGGGTAGGCAACCTTTAGGAGGTGGAGGTCTACATGAACAACATGGAGGATATCAAAGCACTCCAGGGTGCATCTTTTCTTTTTTATTTATAGAATTTTTTTTACTAGCAAGCCCCCCAACAACAAGTAAAGACCTAGAATTCTTTCTGTGGCCATGAACCAAAGCATCGCGACCACAGTCTGGGCACACCCCCAGCTGCTCTCTCTGCAGCCTAATGGGGCGTGCTTGGAGATGGTAAAACTACAGCTCAGCTGAGGGGTTTTAATGCCCCCCAACCACTAGTGTGAACAAGCCCTAATGCACAGACCACTTCACAAAGTACCACCAAAATGACCCCCTCTGCTCAGGGCAATTACTCCCTATCCACATTCCTCACAATCTCCCCTAACTTCCCTTATCCTCCCTGTCAGCCTACACCCTCAGTACAGATTCCCTGTCCAACAGAAACCAACCAGCAGAAACCCCCTTATTCCTTTCCTCCCCCCCCCCCCCCCCCCCAGGGTACAAAACTGCAAGAACAAAAGACACCCAGGTCAGAACGAGACGTCAGGAGTCGGGGAGGGGACTTGCTCTGGTGCTGAGCTACCTCTCTCAGGGTAGCAGCTACACAGCAGTTGTGGGCTCAGTGGGGCTGCTGCGGCCATCTCACAGTTTTTTCTTCATGTTGCACACTGCTAAAGAAACGTAGGCAGCTGCAGCAGCCCCAGTGAGCCCACACCTGCTGTGTTGCTTCAGTGAGAGAAGTAGCTCAATGCCAGAACAAGTCTCCTTCACTGCTTTACCCTCTCGGCTCCCTCCACATCTGTTCTGACTGCTGGGCTCTCTGCATCCCTGATCTGCCCGGATTTCTCTATCTCTGATCTGCCTGCCGGGCTCTCTCCTTCCCCCAATCCGACAGCTGCCACAGCCCCAGTGAGCCCACACCTGCTGTATCACTGAAAGAGGTAGCTCAGTACCAGAGCAAGTCTTCTCCCCTGTGCCACCTGCCCGGCTCTCTCCTTTGTTGCCCGCCCAGTTCTCTCCTACCTGATCTGCCTGTCCAGCTCTCTCCTTTCCGTGATCCGCCTGCCTGGCGCTCTCCTTCTCTACCCCAGACTTCTCACCACTGGGGAGGAGCAGTTTAACTTCAGGCCGGTGTTTCGTTACATATGTCGACCAATCACATTTGGCTACCTGCTGGACTGAGCATGCGTGACATCGCCATATGCGTTCCAACACTGTTTCGATCTGTGCTTGCGCAGAATTTTGTGCCCACACCCCCGAGTCCAGGTTCAAGCCCCACCATCCAAGTGGACATTGAGCTAGATTATAATTATGCTGAGCGAAGCGAGGCCGTGCCCGAAGAGTGGTGAGCAAAGTGTGCCCGCGAGGGGCCCTGTATTGCAACAGATATGGCAGCGTTGCGCATGCTCACTCCAGCGGGTAGCAAAATGTGATGGGTAGCTGAATGTGACGTGATACTGGCAATACAGAGAATCTATCTAACCCTCACCCAGCTGTGATCAACAGGTAGATTGCAATTGACGGGTTGCCAACCTCGGCTGTAAAGAGTCACTTCACTTTTGTGGGGAAAAAAACATGTTTACAGTTGAGCCAAGTCAGATTTTTGGCCTCCTGTCCCCTGCAACAAAAATTTCATTTTTGGTGAGTTAATTCTGAAGGAAAATCACGTCTAAAGGAATGCAGACCGTGCACTTTCCTTCATTAGAGCTCTGCAGGCTTCATTAGCAGTAATCAGCATGGATTCATTAAGAATCGTTCTTGCCAAACCAATCTATTAACCTTCTATGAGGAAGTGAGTTGCCATCTAGATAAAGAAAGGCCGGTAGATGTGGTGTATCTGGATTTTGCAAAAGCATTAGACACAGTTCCCCATAAACATTTACTGTACAAAATAAGGTCTGTTGGCATGGACCATAGGGTGAGTACATGGATTGAAAACTGGCTACAAGGGCGAGTTCATAGGGTGGTGATAAATGGGGAATACTTGGAATGGTGAGAGGTGGGTAGTGGGGTCCCCCAGGGTTCTCTGCTGGGACCAATCCTATTTATTTCAATCCTATTTATTTTGTTCATAAAAGACCTGGAGGATGGGGTAAACAGTTCAATCTCTGTATTTGTGGATGATACTGAGCTAAGCAGGGCAATAACTTCTCCGCAGGATGTGGAAACCTTGCAAAAAGATCTGAACAAATTAGTGGGGTGGGCAACTACATGGCAAATGAGGTTTAATGTAGAAAAATGTAAAATAATGCATTTGTGTGGCAAAAATATGAATGCAATTTATACACTGGGGGGGGGGGGGGGTTAGAACCTCTGGGGGAATCTAGGATGGAAAAGGACCTGGGGGTCCTAGTAGACGATAGCAACAGCTTGACATTGCATGCCATTGCTGAGCATAACAAAGCAAACATGGCATGCATTAAAAAGGGGAGCAACCCCAGAGAGATAATTCTTCTGCTCTACAAGACTCTGGTCCAGCAGTATCTAGAGTATGCTGTCCAGTTCTGGGCACCAGTCTTCAGGGAGGATGTACTGGAAATGGAGTGAGTACAAAGAAGGACAACTAAGCTAATAAAGTGTCTGGAGGATATTAGTTATGAAGAATGGTTGTGAGCACTGAACTTATTCTCTCTGGAGAAGAGACACTTGAGAGGGGATATGATTTCAATTTGCAAATACTGTAGTATTTATCCAAAGTTACGTATCATCCGAAATAACGAATGCTACATCTAAACAAATGAAACGGAATTATCAATACATATTAAAAAGTTTTCTTTATTATTATTATTAATTTGTTACGTTCCATTTGTTTAGATACGGCATTTGGTATTTCAGATATATTTGTATTTGTTATGTTCAATAATAATCAAATTTGAAAGGAAATTCCAATACCTATAATTTAATAATTAGTAATAGCTATTATTAGTTCATTATTATTTCAGATTTTCGAATTTTTCGGTTTTCGGATTTTTTTTATTTTTTAATTTCCAAATTTCCGATTATCTGAAAAAAAATTGTTAAACTGGTTTTCGTTCATTTGGATATTTTTTTCTCAAAAGTGGAATTACTATTTAAGTTAGAATTTGATTCATACAATGGGTTTATGGAACACAAGGAGTATCTAAGCATAAGCACATTATTAAAAAAAAAACAAAAACAAAAAAGTTATTTTGATTAAAGGGTATTACTGGTTCAGTGTTTCATTCTTTAAAATCCTGTTCAATATCTGTTTGTCACTCTGTAGGTGCGGTTCTAAGCTTGAATTTCACAGAACAGTTTGGAATAACATATGGGTGTTATAAAATGTGTGGGAAAGTGCCAAACTCTGAAAATCCCACACGCACTTGTTAAAATCTGCAGAACTAATACAAGTGGATGACTGCAGTACTTGCTAAGGCATCCAGAAAGCAAACATGATTTACAGTGAGGAGACTATGCAGACATCATCATAATTTTAACTGTAAAGTTGGAATTCCAGAAAAAAAACATTTTTATGTTTTAGTTTAGTTTAAGTTAAAAAAAATGAAAATTAACCACTTCCATACCAGGTACTTTCCCCCCCTTCCTGCCCAGGATAATTTTTAGCTTTCAGTGCTGTCGTACTTTTAATGACAATTGCACGGTCATGCAACACTGTACCCAAACTAATTTTTTTATCATTTTCTTCCCACAAACCTTTCTTTTGGTGTTATTCGATCACCTCTGCATTTAATTTTTGCAATATAAACGAAAAAAGACCGTAAAAAAACAGATAACTGATGGGCACTGATAGGCGGCACTGATGGCATTGATAGGCGGCACTGATAGGTGGCACTGGATAGGCAGCACTGATGAGGAGCTACTGATCTCCGAATTCATGGTGCCTCCAACAGACTGCAAGGTGCTCCTCCACAGCAATCACAGCATGTGCGATAAGAGACTCCCCTCTCTCTCTGAACCTCAGCCTTCCCCCTTTTTATATCATAGGTGGGCAGGCCTTGTACACAGGGTCGGAAATTCCGACAACAAATGTTTGATGTGAGCTTGTTGTTAGAAATTTTGACCGTGTGTAGGCTCCATCGGACATTTCCTGTCAGAATTTCCGACAACAAAAAATTTGAGCGCTGGATCTCAAATTTTCCAACATTAAATTCCTTTGTCGGAAATTCCGATCGGGTGTACACAATTCCGACATGCTTGGAATCAAGCAGAAGAGCCGCACTGGCTATTGAACTTCATTTTTCTCAGCTCGTCGTGCGCATTGTACGTCACTGCATTCTTGGTGTTTGGAATTTCCGACAACATTTGTCGGAAATAAATCCAGGATTTTGTTGTTGGAATGTCTGATTGTGTGTACATGGCATAACTCTTTCCCCATCTGCCTGGGCAAGCCACTATCCGAGCTAACATTTCTGTAGGAAACCTGCCTTCATCCACACAGTGAACATTTTATATAAAGACTCCTAAATATTACTACACTTGTCATTGCATTACTGAAAGACTGTATAGGTGTCACCGGTGAAAGGCTAGATACAACACAGCCCAGCTCTGAATGTGAAGCATGCTAGGCTAAATATAGACATGTCAGGTATGTTTTTTAGATATAGGTATAATATTTTACAGCCCCTGCAAATTAAACTTCTGAAGGTTACTAGCTAAGTGGCCGGTTCCTGCTAAATTTCAGGATAATTACCATCACCTGTGACATATTTCACTGATGTGGCCTGCTCTGACATGATCTAGTCTGAAGCATTATCTTATAAAAGCCTCTGATATATGGAGCTGTCTTTGGGAATTCTGAGAGCCCCACTACCATGTATAAAAAAACTGATGGCCTGGGGTCTGGGTGAGTAAGAGGAGATGTAGTGATGATATGTTGGTCATACTTAAGTTTTCAGCAAACTTCTAGGATTCAAATTCAATGTCAACTTAAAAAATTTGGATGAACTTGCATCAAATTTTGGCACTGATCCTCAATACCTTGCGCAGCCTCACAGTAAGATTCTATTGATTGGTTTTAATCTGTTAACCCCTTAGATACAGTTTGTGGGCATATATCATGTACAGTATATATGTATAATATACGTATATCCAGGCATCGCAAGTCTCCCATAAGTCGTGGGAATCTTACGCATTTGGCTTCGGGTTCACAGACTCCCGTGAGCGACGGGCGGTCTCCTGGCTGGGCCTGTCACTGCCACAGACAGAAGACAGAGCAGCCCGAGTGGCCAAATGGAGTACGGCCTCTGCAGCCACTTGGGCTGCTCTATCTTCTGTCTGTGGCTGAGTGACAGGCGGATGAGATGACATCCCCGTCTATGGTGGAGGTAGAGAACTGTAACAAAGTCCTGCCTCCTAGATAGAAGAAACATTGATCCAATGATACATTGAATCAGTGAGATGTGTATCATAGGAGGCGGGAATTTGTTACAGTTGCCGCCGGGTTATTCAAATCCGTTTCAGAGCTCTGTATGATCAGGCTGTATTCCATGGGCACTGGGAAGGCTGCATTCCATGGGCACTGGGAAGGCTGCATTTCATTGGGGGGGGGGGTTTGGCACCGGCCCCAAACGTCACCTCCCTGAAATGAGTTTTTCCAGGTTGGGATGTCCGTATATACGCTATATTAACAAAAGTACTGGGAAGCCTGCCTTTACACGCACTTGAACTTTATGAACAGTCATGTTGGAACAGGAAGGGGCTATCCCCAAACTGTTCCCACAAAGTTGGGAGCATGAAATTGTCCAAAATGTCTTGGTATGCTGATGCCTTAAGAGTTTCCTTCACTGGAACTAATGCCACGTACACACGATCGAATTGTCCACAGTACCACAGTATGCCGGACAATTCGCTCGTGTATGGGCTCCAGCTGACTTTTTCATCGCAAAGTCCGGCGGACTTAGAAAGTTGTTTTGACTCAAAATTTGTCCGCCGGACTTGGCTTTCAGTGGACAATCCATTCGTCAGTGTGCTAGTCCGGTGGACTAAGAATGACACATGCTCTGAAGCAAGTACGAGAAGGAAGCTATTGGCTACTTGCAATTGAACTTCCTTTTTCTAGTCCCGTCGTACGTCATCGCGTTAGAAATCGCCGGACTTTCAGAGCGTCCGTGTGTGGCCAAGTCTGTTCGTTATAAAGTCCGGCGGATTGTTTGCCGGACCAATTCCGCCGGACAATTCGATTGTGTGTACGCAGCATAAGGGGCCGAGCCCAACCCCTGAAACACATCCCCACACCATAATCCTCCCCCTCCACCAAATAATTTGGACCAGTGCACAAAGCAAGGTCCATAAAGACATGGATGAGTGAGTTTGGGGTGGAGGAACTTGACTGGCCTGTACAGAGTCCTAAACTCAACTCGATAGAACACCTCTGGGATGAATTTGAGCGGAGACTGGGAGCCAGGCCTTCTTGTCCAACATCAGTGCCTAATCTCACAACTGCGCTTCTGGAAGAATGGTCAGACATTCCCATAGACACAACCCAAACCTTGTGGACAGCCTTCCCAGAGGAGTTGAAGCTGTTATAGCTGCAAAGGGTGGGCCAACGCAATATTGAACCCTATGGACTAAGACTGGGATGCCAATAAAGTTCATGTGCGTGTAAAGGCAGGTGTCCCAATACTTTTTGGTATTAGTGTGTGTGTGTGTGTGTGTATACTGTATATATATTGTAAGATATCGTTGTGAATTAACTCAAAGTGCTACTCCAGACTGCGTTTTTAAGGGCATCGCAGCCCACTTTTATTTAACCGCTTGCTGACCGTGCTATAGCCAAAGGACGGCTAGAGCGCGGCTCGATAACTCTGGGAGGGCGTATATTGACATCCTCCCAGGATCGAACTCCCGCGCTCCCCCTGGGGCGCACCCGGGAATATCCATGACCGCATCACGGATCATGGTAAATGGCCACTGACAGTGGCCATTTACCACGTGATTGCTCTGTCAAACGGAATCATTCCGTTGGATATTCAGATAGTGTGTGTGTGATAATCCGATTGTTTTTCTTAAAGTAATTCAGACGGACCTAGAAATAGAACATGTTTCAAATCTGTCCGACTGACTCAATTCCTATGGGGAAAGCTGTTCGTCTGTATGCTGCTACGACGGACCAAATACGACGCAAGGGCAGCTATTGGCTACTGGCTATTGAACTTCCTTTTTCTAGTCCCATCGTACGTCATCACGTTCAAAACAAACGGACTTTCAAATGGATTTTAGTCCGTTCGTGTGTAGGCAAGTCCATTTGTTCTTAAGTCTGTTGTAACTCCGTTGAAATTCCGTCGGGAAGACCGTCTGACCTTTTCTGCCAGAAAGTTTGGTCGTGTGAATGCGGCATTATAGGTGGTCTAGAAATGATATGTGTAATTTAGGCTCCAAAAATGCCTGATGGTGCTCCCTGCATGTTGGGCCTCTGTATGTGACCACAACCACACTGTGAAAGTCTCACACATATGGTATTGTCATATTCAGTGAATATATTTGTGTAAAAAAAAAAAAGGATAAAAATAGGTGCAGTCTTACATGACTGAGTAATTGTCATTCAAAATGTGAGAGCACTGAAAATTGGTCTGGTTAGGAAGGGGATTTAAGTGTCCAGTGGGTAAGCGGTTAAAGGAAACAAAACAGTTCAAACAAACAGTAATCTTCCCTCGCAGGGGGTTCCACCATCACTGTATAAACACACATGTCAACCTCCTGGCTTACTCACTCAGCTCCGTGCTGTTTGGTCACGGGCCACATCTGTCTGCCACCTGCAGCCAATTTTGAAAAACGAACATTCGGCCGCGAGCGCAAACAATGCTGCCATCATGTAATGGCCAATAAATCGTTCAGTGGACATAAATAAATAAATTCTATGTTCGTTTTTTACATATACCTAGTGCAGACAGGTCGGACGGGAAACACATTAACCTTTCAATTTATTGTTCATTCGGCAGAAAATTTCCAAACTTGTCCTTTCGTTTTTTCAGCTCAAAAACATCCAAACGATTATTGATTTTGTGCTTATTAACTGGCCAAAAAAACGAACGAACGAACGAACTGTCTAATGACCAAACACTGTACCCAAATGAAATTTTTATAATTTTTTTTACCACAAATAGAGCTTTCTTTTGGTTGTATTTGACCACCTGTGCGATTTTTATTTTTTGTTGTAAAATGTAAAAAGACCAAAAAAATTTTTTTTATTTTGTTATAAAACTTTTAAACGGGTCATTTTGTCCATCATTGATGTACGCTGGTGAGGCGGCACTGATGGGCACCAATAGGTGGTAGTGATGGGCACTGATGGGTGGCAGTGATGGGCACTGATGGGTGGCAGTGATGGGCACTGATGGGTGGCAGTGATGGGCACTGATCGGCAGTGATGTAAGTAACGGAGAACGGAGTTAAAGTAAATGGCGTTACTTAACGCCTTTACTTTAGAGGGTAACGAGTAATCTAACTGATTACTCTTCCCCTCATGGTAACGCCGTTCCCATTACTTGGGCAGCATTACTGCAATTACATCTACCGCCACGGGGGGAGGGGGGGCGGTAGATGTAATTGCCGTAATGCCGCAATTACATCACCCGCCACTAGGGACACAACAGATCGTCACGTGCCGCGATCCGGAGCGATTCGCGGCCTCGGCCTATCTTCGGAGTGTCGGCCATCTTGGTATATATTTTAGCCACACCCCGAATTCGATACAGCACTCACCCCCTGCACAATCTCAGACTCACAGGGCTCAAAAGCTTCCCAAGAATCAATAGCAGGAGATCATGTCATCACAGCTATAAACATCAACACATCTCTCCACATTCAAAGGTTTTTGGTGCCTACTGCTGGGAATGGAGATCATTAATAGCTTCATCAAACATAATGTATGCAGACAATGATTCACAGACCAGGAGATCTTTGGAGTAGGCCAGATGGGTATGCACACCTGGGGTTAAAGTTCAGTTTTTGGATTGCCCTAATAGGTTTAAAAAAATAGAAAAGCAGCTCAGGCCCCTCTAATCTTCTCCTCTTCTGTGCAATTTCCCTCATTAACTCCTTCCTACCACTAGATGTATGTCCTCAGTAGTGATGGACGAACTTCCGACGGGACGTTTCGCGAACGCGAAACGCGAACGGGCACAAACGTTCGCGAAAACGACCGTTCGCCGCGGGCTCCATTGACTTCAATGGGAGGCGAATTTCGCAAACCTTTAGGTCGAATTTGCGGCCACGGGGTAATTATTAGGGGGTAGCACGTAGTCCCACCACCTGGACAATAGCATAATACATGTATGAGGTGAATTTGGGATCGATAACTACAAGCATTTTTTTTTTATTTGGGAAATTGTTCTGACAATTCAGGACTATGGAGCTAATGAAGGCAATGGAGGAGAGGGAAGGTCAGGGACCAGGGTAGGCAAACAAGAGGGTGCAGGAGATACAGAGCACTGACAGCAGCACCGTAATACAGAGCACTGACATCAGCACCGTGACATACAGCGCTGACAGCAGCTCCGTGACATACAGCGCTGACAGCAGCTCCGTGACATACAGCGCTGACAGCAGCTCCGTGACATACAGCGCTGACAGCAGCTCCGTGACATACAGCGCTGACAGCAGCTCCGTGACATACAGCGCTGACAGCAGCTCCGTGACATACAGCGCTGACAGCAGCACCGTGACATACAGCGCTGACAGCAGCTCCGTGACATACAGCGCTGACAGCAGCTCCGTGACATACAGCGCTGACAGCAGCTCCGTGACATACAGCACTGACAGCAGCTCCGTGACATACAGCGCTGACAGCAGCTCCGTGACATACAGCGCTGACAGCAGCACCGTGACATACAGCGCTGACAGCAGCTCCGTGACATACAGCGCTGACAGCAGCTCCGTGACATACAGCGCTGACAGCAGCTCCGTGACATACAGCACTGACAGCAGCTCTGTGACATACAGCGCTGACAGCAGCTCCGTGACATACAGCGCTGACAGCAGCACCGTGACATACAGCGCTGACAGCAGCTCCGTGACATACAGCGCTGACAGCAGCTCCGTGACATACAGCGCTGACAGCAGCTCCGTGACATACAGCGCTGACAGCAGCTCCGTGACATACAGCGCTGACAGCAGCTCCGTGACATACAGCGCTGACAGCAGCTCCGTGACATACAGCGCTGACAGCAGCTCCGTGACATACAGCGCTGACAGCAGCTCCGTGACATACAGCGCTGACAGCAGCACCGTAAGCAGCCCCAGGAGGAAGTCAGCACAGCACAGGGATGGTGTGATCCCCTCATAATAAGAACCCCCAGGAGGAAGTCAGCACAGCACAGGGATGGTGGGAGCCCCTCATAATAAGAACCCCCAGGAGGAAGTCAGCACAGCACAGGGATGGTGGGAGCCCCTCATAATAAGAACACCCAGGAGGAAGTCAGCACAGCACAGGGATGGTGGGAACCCCTCATAATAAGCAGCCCCAGTAGAAATATGACACCGCTCAACCTCTTCAAAGAGGAGGGTAGGGGCATATAGTACGGTGTGCTTTTTTGGGTCAGGGAAGTGAGCCAAATGAATTAAGAAGGTCTGTGTGCTTGATTCCAAAAATTGTTTATAGACATATACATGGTCTACTGATCACATGTGTTGAATTCCTCCGAGATCCATGCCTCATTCATTTTTAGAAATGTGAGGTAGTTAACACTGTCGTGAGCTAGGCGAGTACGCTTATCGGTCACAATCCCCCCTGCTGCGCTGAACGTCCTTTCGGACAGGACACTGGATGAGGGGCAAGCCAACAGTTCGATTGCAAATTGGGCAAGCTCTGGCCAGAGGTCAAGCCTGCCCACCCAGTAGTCTAGGGGTTCATCACTCCTCAGAGCGTCCACATCGGCCGTTAACCCAATGTAGTCGGACACCTGACGGTCTAGGCGTTCCCTGATGCTGGATCCGGATGACACCTGTCGATGGGTCGGCTGAAAGAATGACCTCATATCCGAAGTCACCAACACATCTTCAAACCGGCCTCTTCTTGCAGGCGCTGTTGGATTGGTACCCGCAAATCCTTCTCTGGGAGTGGGAATTGCTCCTCTGCCAGCGCACGCAAAAGCAGAATGCAGCATTTCTCGAAGCAAGGCCTGGAAGTGCTGCATTCTGACAGCCCTCTGCGACGGCGGTAACATTTCCGCCATTTTGTGTTTGTACCGGGGATCTAAGTACGTTGCCACCCAGTACTGGTCCTTGACCCTCATGCTTTTTATACGGGGGTCCCTATTAAAACACTGGAGCATGAAGGCCCCCATTTGCACTCAAGCGGAAGGTATGTGGTGGTGGTGGTGTTGTTGGTGGTAGTGTCTTTGGGGGTGCACATAGCAGAGAGTGAAGAAGAGGGTGCAGATCGAGAGGATGAGGAGGGTGCAGAAGAATAAGGCTGAGTGAGCCACTCAACCAAGTCTGGTGCGTCCTTTAAAGTAATTGAACGCACCTTCTGCAACTTCCCACTTTGGCTCAAGGCTGTTGCTCCTGCCCTACCCCTACCACCCCTGCGGAAGGGCCTGCCTCTTCCTCTGCCTGTCATTTTTTAAATCACCCTGTGACAAAACTCTTAGTCCCTATACCGCTGAAGGACTGCTGCAGTATAGGGCAGCGGTCAGCAGTAGTGCACGTCAACCCTATGTATTGTGGACCGATAGCGGTCCTTACAGAACAGCAGACTGTACTGCACTCAGGCCTATGTACCGTAGCACCCTATACCAAGTTACCAGTCCTTATAAAAACTTTTGTGGACCAAGCAGGTTGTGTGTTAGTGATTAGCAGACTGTACGTCAGTCCCTATACCAATGAAGGACTGCTGCAGTATAGGGCAGCGGTCAGCAGTAGTGCACGGCAACCCTATGTATTGTGGACCGATAGCGGTCCTTACAGAACAGCAGACTGTACTGCACTCAGGCCTATGTACCGTAGCACCCTATACCAAGTTACCAGTCCTTATAAGAACTTTTGTGGACCAAGCAGGTTGTGTGTTAGTGTTTAGCAGACTGTGCGTCAGTCCCTATACCGCTGAAGGACTGCTGCAGTATAGGGCAGCGGTCAGCAGTAGTGCACGTCAACCCTATGTATTGTGGACCGATAGCGGTCCTTACAGAACAGCAGACTGTAACGCACTCAGGCCTATGTACCGTAGCACCCTATACCAAGTTACCAGTCCTTATAAGAACTTTTGTGGACCAAGCAGGTTGTGTGTTAGTGATTAGCAGACTGTACGTCAGTCCCTATACCAATGAAGGACTGCTGCAGTATAGGGCAGCGGTCAGCAGTAGTGCACGGCAACCCTATGTATTGTGGACCGATAGCGGTCCTTACAGAACAGCAGACTGTAACGCACTCAGGCCTATGTACCGTAGCACCCTATACCAAGTTACCAGTCCTTATAAGAACTTTTGTGGACCAAGCAGGTTGTGTGTTAGTGATTAGCAGACTGTACGTCAGTCCCTATACCGCTGAAGGACTGCTGCAGTATAGGGCAGCGGTCAGCAGTAGTGCACGGCAACCCTATGTATTGTGGACCGATAGCGGTCCTTACAGAACAGCAGACTGTACTGCACTCAGGCCTATGTACCGTAGCACCCTATACCAAGTTACCAGTCCTTATAAGAACTTTTGTGGACCAAGCAGGTTGTGTGTTAGTGTTTAGCAGACTGTGCGTCAGTCCCTATACCGCTGAAGGACTGCTGCAGTATAGGGCAGCGGTCAGCAGTAGTGCACGGCAACCCTATGTATTGTGGACCGATAGCGGTCCTTACAGAACAGCAGACTGTAACGCACTCAGGCCTATGTACCGTAGCACCCTATACCAAGTTACCAGTCCTTATAAGAACTTTTGTGGACCAAGCAGGTTGTGTGTTAGTGATTAGCAGACTGTACGTCAGTCCCTATACCAATGAAGGACTGCTGCAGTATAGGGCAGCGGTCAGCAGTAGTGCACGGCAACCCTATGTATTGTGGACCGATAGCGGTCCTTACAGAACAGCAGACTGTAACGCACTCAGGCCTATGTACCGTAGCACCCTATACCAAGTTACCAGTCCTTATAAGAACTTTTGTGGACCAAGCAGGTTGTGTGTTAGTGATTAGCAGACTGTACGTCAGTCCCTATACCAATGAAGGACTGCTGCAGTATAGGGCAGCGGTCAGCAGTAGTGCACGTCAACCCTATGTATTGTGGACCGATAGCGGTCCTTACAGAACAGCAGACTGTAACGCACTCAGGCCTATGTACCGTAGCACCCTATACCAAGTTACCAGTCCTTATAAGAACTTTTGTGGACCAAGCAGGTTGTGTGTTAGTGATTAGCAGACTGTACGTCAGTCCCTATACCAATGAAGGACTGCTGCAGTATAGGGCAGCGGTCAGCAGTAGTGCACGGCAACCCTATGTATTGTGGACCGATAGCGGTCCTTACAGAACAGCAGACTGTAACGCACTCAGGCCTATGTACCGTAGCACCCTATACCAAGTTACCAGTCCTTATAAGAACTTTTGTGGACCAAGCAGGTTGTGTGTTAGTGTTTAGCAGACTGTGCGTCAGTCCCTATACCGCTGAAGGACTGCTGCAGTATAGGGCAGCGGTCAGCAGTAGTGCACGGCAACCCTATGTATTGTGGACCGATAGCGGTCCTTACAGAACAGCAGACTGTACTGCACTCAGGCCTATGTACCGTAGCACCCTATACCAAGTTACCAGTCCTTATAAGAACTTTTGTGGACCAAGCAGGTTGTGTGTTAGTGTTTAGCAGACTGTGCGTCAGTCCCTATACCGCTGAAGGACTGCTGCAGTATAGGGCAGCGGTCAGCAGTAGTGCACGTCAACCCTATGTATTGTGGACCGATAGCGGTCCTTACAGAACAGCAGACTGTAACGCACTCAGGCCTATGTACCGTAGCACCCTATACCAAGTTACCAGTCCTTATAAGAACTTTTGTGGACCAAGCAGGTTGTGTGTTAGTGATTAGCAGACTGTACGTCAGTCCCTATACCGCTGAAGGACTGCTGCAGTATAGGGCAGCGGTCAGCAGTAGTGCACGGCAACCCTATGTATTGTGGACCGATAGCGGTCCTTACAGAACAGCAGACTGTACTGCACTCAGGCCTATGTACCGTAGCACCCTATACCAAGTTACCAGTCCTTATAAGAACTTTTGTGGACCAAGCAGGTTGTGTGTTAGTGTTTAGCAGACTGTGCGTCAGTCCCTATACCGCTGAAGGACTGCTGCAGTATAGGGCAGCGGTCAGCAGTAGTGCACGGCAACCCTATGTATTGTGGACCGATAGCGGTCCTTACAGAACAGCAGACTGTAACGCACTCAGGCCTATGTACCGTAGCACCCTATACCAAGTTACCAGTCCTTATAAGAACTTTTGTGGACCAAGCAGGTTGTGTGTTAGTGTTTAGCAGACTGTGCGTCAGTCCCTATACCGCTGAAGGACTGCTGCAGTATAGGGCAGCGGTCAGCAGTAGTGCACGTCAACCCTATGTATTGTGGACCGATAGCGGTCCTTACAGAACAGCAGACTGTAACGCACTCAGGCCTATGTACCGTAGCACCCTATACCAAGTTACCAGTCCTTATAAGAACTTTTGTGGACCAAGCAGGTTGTGTATTAGTGTTTAGCAGACTGTGCGTCAGTCCCTATACCGCTGAAGGACTGCTGCAGTATAGGGCAGCGGTCAGCAGTAGTGCACGGCAACCCTATCTATTGTGGACCGATAGCGGTCCTTACAGAACAGCAGACTGTACCGCACCCAAGCCTATGTACCGTAGCACCCTAGACAGACCAAGTTACCAGTCCTTATAAGAACTTTTGTGGAACAAGTGAGTTGTGAATGATTAGCAGACTGCAGCAGAAGGGCAGCAGTCAAGTATAATATTCTTTCTATATTTGGAAGAAAGAATATTATACGTGTACAAGCCTATTACCGTACCACTGATACCAGTCCTGAAAAGAACCTTTGTGGAACTAATAGTAACAGCAAGTCTTTAAAATTATCCTCACTGCCTGACACACTGCTTCCTGCCTGTCCCTATACAAATTGGCAAAAAAGAGTAGGCTGGAACGATTAGCTGGAACAGCTCTTTTGTGGACCTGATAGTAACAGCTAATGATGATGATGATGATGATGATGAAGAAAGACTAATCTGGCTGAGCTGTCCCTAAAATAGCAGCATACAGCGCTCTGTCCCTTTATCTAAACTGACAAAAGAAACTCAGGCTGCTGACCTAACACCTATACCAGTCCTGAAAAGAACTTTTGTGTACCAAATAGCTAGCGTTTTCTCTGTCCCTACTCCACACAGGATCCTTTCCCTACAGTGACAGAAGAAAGAATGTAAAATGGCCACCGGATCGGGTGTATTTATAGGTTAGGGGGAATGTCCAAGTGTCCATGAGCTGTCATGTCTCAATTGGTTGTCCTGTAACACATGATAAACGTGTCACGAAAGGTTAAAGTTCTTGTATACATTAAACACGTAAGTCCGCCGGGGCGAACGACGGAAAAAGGCGTTCGAACCCGCGGACGGCGAAAGTCGGAAATTCGCCGCGAAACGACCGCCGGGCGAACCGTTCGGCCATCACTAGTCCTCAGTCTTCTGGGTTGAATGACTGACTGTAAGTGTAGAGTATCATGGACATGGCATTTGTATTTTTACAAAGCATCTGGATTATTATTATTTTTTATATCAAATAAAATTAAAATACTACACCATGTGAGTTCTCTCCCTCCATTTTGATCTGGATGAGTGATGGTATTGCTAACCATTATATTACACCAGCCAACTAGGAAGAGTTTAAAGACCTTTTGTTTAACACCACCCTCCTCACCAGGATTAAGTGAATAAGATCCTCATGCACATCAGCTGGGGGTCCATACATTCTGGTGAGTAAGGGCACATGAGGGGTGCGTGGAACACTTCACAGAATGTGATTACCTGGAGCACCTTTGCACTTTTAAAATTGTTTTGAGCACTGAGCACTTTAATGAAGATTGGTAATTTTGAAATGAACGTTTTTGGGACTTAAATATTATATGTGTACCGCCCTGCTCCTAATGAGCAGACGCTATTGTTTTTTTCAAAACTAAGTTGTCTGAAGCTGCAGTTTGGTTCAGGCTAATTATTCCAAACTTCTGGTTTCTGTACCAGTTCAGCTGGGTTGTGCTAATTTCCACTTGGCCGTAGGTGTCGCTGTCCCCACCGGTAAGTGTTGGAAATGCAACTGGCTGGGTGCATTGAATACCACTTTTACTCGGAAATAGCCCAGTGGGAGTGGTTCTGACCATTTTGAGGGGTTCTTTTTTCCAGGGTTCGCTATCCCAACCCCATGGCCCTCCTGGCTTGGGGGCATGTGCTGCCTGTTCCTGTGTCTCGGGGCCGGCTGGCCCGAGGCTTTGCAACTGAAAGGGTAGGCCCAAAAAGTCTCGGGGCCTACTGATCCAGGGGTGGTCCTGTGCTGTCTTGCCTGCGGGGAGAAGCCAAGTGACCGGAGGATCCAGGGGAGGACTTTTCCAGGAGAGGACTGAGCAACAAGGCTGGTATCTCTGGAGGAGCCTGGAGACTCAGTTAGAGGACGCAACCTGGGTCACTAACCATATAGTATCGCCGGGTCTGCTGAAGGAAACTGGTACTGTGTGACAGTTCTTTAATTTTTCAAGAAGTTCATTTAAATTGACAAGTCTGTGGCAGAGACTTTGTTTGAGCATTCTTTCAGCTGCTAGGTCAGCGAGAGAGGCCTATCTAGTGATTGCTAGATCCAGTCTGTGGAAGCTGTTTGTCCTCTGGATCAAGAAAATACCTCTAACCTGCAATTACCAGGTACCTGAACTCCCCTTAACCCTCTATCCTTCTATTGCAAAACTTTTTGTTTATCGCAAATAAATCTTGAAAAAAGGACTAAGTGTCGGAGTTAACATTCTTTGATTCACTTTTCAACGGGACCCCTGAGACGGAGAAGCAAGCAGGTGAGGTAATGGTAAGCCCAATAAAAACCAGCAGCCCCTTCAGGGGATTAGTGCTACATGTGGGGGCTCGTACATCCGGGATTTGCCGTTACCTCTCGCAACTCAAGGAAACTGTTTTTGGAAACCAATGCAATAGAGGGTGCTGGACTGCACCATACTTTTTTTACAAGGGGTTAATTGCGGGTCACTGCCTGGCGTGTGAGCTGTGGGCGGAGTCAAGAAATCCCACGAGTTACGTGACTAGAGGAGTCAGTAGGGGGAGTCTTTCTGTCTACTTGCTACACGAGGCACCCTGTGTTTGTGTCGAGACATTGAGAGGAAGGATCTGTCTGCCGCTATAATGTTCCGAATGCCAGGAGTGCAGTCTGCTATGGGACCCAGGATGTTCTCTGTGGGTACCACTACAAGTGTCAGATTGGCTGCAACATTATTGATGGACACAGGGATTCGCCTGAAACTGCAGGGGCGTTTCGTACTGTACATGACGGGAGATGTCGTGACCTTGGACAGGTGTGAGGGACTGCTCACAACCCCCCGTCCATTTCTCCGATGCTTACATTGTGGGGAGTACCTGTTCACAGTGGAGCAACCCACTGTGCCACCTCGTGCTTACAGGATGGATTGGGCCACGGGCATTGCCACTGAGGAAACCGCTACGTTCACTCCTACGGCCAGACCTACATTCTCAAAGCCTGCTACAATAAGTGTTCCTGGGGGGGATGGTGAGGTTACTGCCATTGGAGGAACAACAGTGGACACTGTTGAAGCTGCTTCTTCTACTGCTACCCACTTGGCTACACCTGTTCAAAAGAGGGTGGGATATGTGAAAGCCTCCCATGGCCGCGGTCAAGGCCTACCTCAGAGATTGCCTGAACCCGATCCGGAGAAAGAGATCACTCCAGAGGAATCCATGACAGGAATGGGTTAGAAGTCTGCGTAAAATGTACATAGTGGGACTGTATGTAAATATGTGCCTGCAGAGGAGTTACAGGACTCTGAAATAGACTCTCTGTTTGACATATCTGGGAATGATGACCTCTTTGAAACTATGTCCCAGGAGATGCTGTGGGCAAATGCTGATGATATTGCCTCAACGTGTAACGTATCTGGCTGGCTAGCCATAAATTCGGGGAGTACATCGCCTCAGGCAGAAATCCCTGTTACTGTTAGCGAGACTTTGCCCAAGGATGCTAATTTATTCGGGTCAAAGAAATTTCCCATTTATGCCATGGTACAAAAGTTGCCAAATTCATGTTTACCCCCTGGATTAGGAAGCGCCCGATCTCTGCCGAGACTCGCCCGATCACAACGGTTGCTGGACAAACGGGTGGCCACAGAGTTTGGGCTGGAGTTTCCTTATGTTCCTAAGGAAGTTATGCAGGAGATTGGGAGGAACAGAGAAAGCTGGTACACTGACGATGTTTGGGACTATTTAAAAGTACCAAAGCCCTCCAGGAAGCCAGGGCATTCTCCCAGCATGGATGATCGGTTCACCGGATGCCTTCTACATTGGAGCTACGGGAGACACATTTATGTAGACAAAGTGATCATTTGCCAGCCAGGAAAAGATAACTTTGTATATTCCATCACAACTGTGGATGCTAAAGGGAAAGCTGTAACTTTGCCTGATCCCCGTTTTTATTGGTGATTGCAGTGACTGTTCTATTGGTGCCAGTTCTGGAAAGAGCAATTTCCAAATTACAAGGACTGTGGGGATTATGGACAGGTAATGTTAGCTCATTAGAGAGAAACTTCGGGGCAAGATTATCTACCGACCACAGTACTTGCATAAAGGACTTGTGTTACAATGTTTCTGCCACTAGGTGGTGGAAGCTTGCACAACAGAGATTGGGCTCTTGCACTTAGTCACTACAGACAAAGTAAATTGAAAGAAAGTGTAATTTTCTTGGAAATTGGGCTTTGCTTCCTACTGTTGTACACTGTATGTTCTTGTTGTGTTTTTTTTTTTCTTTTCCTGTGTGTTTGTTTCAGGATTCGAGTGGATCTGCTATCAAGCTGCTGGAGAGTGGGTGGTTTAGATAGTTAGGTGTTGGGAGTTATGTGCTGTAACATGTTTATGTGTGAAACTGTTAATTATACTATGTGTTGTTGCCTTACCTTTTTCCCCTTCCTATCCAAAATCTTGGGGTTCAGGTACCAGACTCTCAGGATTGAGAGTCTTTATTTTTTCCCAGACGATGGGGACATCGTCTAATGTGGAAGGGGGAGTATGTAGCGCCCTGCTCCTAATGAGCAGACGCTATTTCAAATTTAAGTTGTCTGAAGCTGCAGCTTGGCTCAGGCTAATTATTCCAAAGTTCTGGTTTCTGTACCAGTTCAGCTGGGTTGTGCTAATTTCCACTTGGCCGTAGGTGTCGCTGTCACCACCGGTAAGTGTTGGAAATACAACAGGCT
This sequence comes from Lithobates pipiens, assembly GCF_037356315.1. Taxonomy (NCBI): domain Eukaryota; kingdom Metazoa; phylum Chordata; class Amphibia; order Anura; family Ranidae; genus Lithobates; species Lithobates pipiens. Next base: position 73,687,910 of record NW_027507764.1, read on the forward strand.
GGATGCATTGAATACCACTTTTACTCGGAAATAGCCCGGTGGGAGTGGTTCACCCACTGTGCATTCTGGGTGGGGGTATTTAAGGTACTTTTGAGGGGTTCTTTTTTCCGGGGTTCGCTATCCCGACCCCATGGCCCTCCTGGCCTGGGGCGTGTGCTGCCTGTACCTGTGTCTCGGGGGCCGGCTTGCCCGAGGCTTTGCAACTGAAAGGTCTTTGGGCCTACTGATCCAGGGATGGTCCTGTGCTGTCTTGCCTGCAGGGAGAAGCCAAGTGACTGGAGGATCCAGGGGAGGACTTTTTCAGGAGAGGACCGAGCAACAAGGCTGGTATCTGCTGCTCTGACAAGACTCAGTCAGAGGACACAACCCGGGTCACTAACCATACAGTATCGCCGGGTCGGCTGAAGGAAACTGGTGCTGTGTGACAGTTCTTTAATTTCTCAAGTTCATTTAAATTGGCAAGTCTGTGGCAGAGACTTTGTTTGAGCATCCCATTGGCTGCTAAGTCAGTGAGAGAGGCCTATCCGGTGATTGCTAGATCCAGGCTATGGAAGCTGTTTTTCCTCTGGATCAAGAAAATACCTCTAACCTGCAATTACCAGGTACCTGAACTCCCCTTAACCCTCTATCCCTCTATTGCAAAACTTTTTGTTTATCGCAAATAAATCTTGAAAAAAGGACTAAGTGTCGGAGTTAACATTCTGATTTGATTTGATTCACTTTTCAACGGAACCCCTGAGACGGAGAAGCGAGCAGGTGAGGTAACGATAAGCCCAATAAAAACCAGCAGCTCCTTTGGGGGATAGTGCTACATATGGACTTATATTGATTGCACATACATTTTTTTTTAATCTCAAATATTTTTATTTTATTAATTTTCACTATTATAGCATGGTAAGAATGACATTTAGGTTAACTGATGAGTTTTGAGTATCGCTGTTGGATGATTGTATTATGAATACTGATTAGAAATTAGCTTGCCTATGTTACACCCCTTGTGACCATGTAAGTGCAATTGTAATATTAATGTGATACCTACCTAATCATGTGTGTATATAAACTTCAATTGCGCCCAATAAATAGAACAGTGATTTGGAAAGATGCCGAGTGTATCTTTTTGTGTCTGTTCCCTACTGCAGTAATTATTGTTAATTTGGAACCACTAATCAATATGAGGATAGGAGTTGTCTATCTAAAAAATCTCCAGAACACGAGAAAGCACTAAAATAAACCAAGGAGTCTTCAGGAATTTTATTAATTCGGGAATTGTATTAATTCCTGTTCCCTACTGCATTATTAATTTGGAACCACTAATCAATATGAGGATACCAGTTGTCTATCCATAAAATTTCTAGAACTTGAGAAAGCACTAAAAAAAAAAATAACTCTTCGGGAATTTTATTAATATGGAGAAATTCCAGGGTTCATATCTAAGTGTATAATAAGATATAGATATTTTCAAAGTGACAGCTGTGCTAGGCAAGCAGAAGTCCTATTAATGTGTCAAGAGGTGAGGAAAATGAAATTATACTTTACCAAATTTAATGATCAGCTGTTTATAAAATATATTGCTCAGTAATTGTCTGTGCTATGCACTGGTTCAAAAGATGGCTTTTTTGTTCATTTTAGACCACTTTACCATGAGATTGCACCGATTTTAATATGTGTGGCCAGCTGCCATTTTCTGTGTCTCCACTGACTTCATCCTCCCCCTGTCTAATTAGAAAATTATCAGTTGGCAAAGTGATCTCATTGGATAGTATAAAAGCAGGTGGGTAGGGTTTAGCTTCATTGGCAAAGAATATGAGCTTCTATGCAGGCGCAGTCTGGTGTCACCACTGCAGGTGTCGCTCAAGTGTGGCGGAAATTCAGAGGTAGAGAAAGTCATGAGGAACATGGTTTCCTGAATCATTTGTGCAGCGATCTGATTGGATGCTGGCCGCCCATGTGTCTCTGGTGGCCATTTTGGATGTGGCAGAGTCTATTTAAGACCCTGGCCCCTGAGTTTCCTGCACGTTCGCAAAATGGTCAGTAGGGAAAGTAGGGAAAGAGCCCGCGTCTGTCAGGGAAAGTGATTAGCAGCAGGGAAAGGTTCTTGACGAGAAGGGACAGGCTAGGGACACACAATCCAGCATGGAAGCCTCCCCAGTGTGACCAGGATGCATCGCGCCCCTCAAGACAGTTGCTGTCGATGCATCTTTACCAGCTGCATCTTCGCATTGTGCAGAACCGTGAGTGTTTACCCAGAGTGGCGCTCTCCAGCTGGGGATGTTTGTATTTGGACATTCTCTACAGTATAAGTTTGAGTTATCTGCAACTGGGCTGCACCTACCCACAAGCTACTAAAGTAATACACATATAACTAGAAGGGGCACAAAAAAGAGAATTCTCACGTTAACCACTTACGGACTGCCCGCTGCAGTTTTACGTTGGCTGTTTGAAGGAGGATATCGTTGTTATGGCAGCAGCTAGCTGTCATAACCCTGGTATCCCCTTCTGCAGCAGGCGGTCCACTACAAGATAAAAGTGGTCTCTGCAGCAGATTCGCTGCAAAATCACTTTTATCAGCGGCGACTGCAATCCGGTGCCCTCCTGTCACTAGCTGGGTATGGAGACGAGGGGAAGATGGCCCCCACCTTTTTCTATACAATTGCTGGGCAGACGCGTCAAAACGTCACTTCCGCCCACCACTCTTAAAGGGACATTTTTTTTAAATGATATTTTTAAATGACTATTTATTTATTTATTTTATTGCATTTTAGTCTAAATATGAGATCTGAGGTCTTTTTGACCCCAGATCTCATATTTAAGAGGCCCTGTCATGTTTTTTTTCTATTACAAGGGATATTTACATTCTTTGTAATAGGAATAAAAGTGACAATTTATTTTTAAATTTTAAATTAAAATAAAAAGGTAAAATAAATAAGAAAACGACGAGCTCGCGTGCAGAAGCAAACGCATATGAAAACAGTGTTTAAACCACACATGTGAGGTATTGTCGTGATCTGTAGAGAGAGAGCAATAATTATATCCCTAGACCTTCTCTGTAACTTAAAACATGCAACCTGTAGAATTTGTTTAAGCGTCGCTTATGGAGATTTTTAAGAGTAAAAGTTTGTCGCCATACCACGAGCGGGCGTAATTTTGAAGTGTGACATGTTGGGTATCAACCTTAACCTAACCCTTAACCGAAATCTTAAACTTAAAGCGGACCTTTACCCTAAAGTATATGCCATGTTGACCTGCCTCCTCCCTCTCTTACAGGATTTATTTGTGCTGCACTTCTGCATTTCTCACCTAGATGACTATTACATTTTTATCCCCTTCCCTCCCTTCAGGTCCCGATCAAGCCCTGCTGCACATCTGCTCACGTCTCTTAGGGGAGTCCCAACCTTTACTGTCTTTGCGCATGCCTGGAAAGGGAACATCTGCACTTGCACACAACTGCACTGGGCTTCAGCAAAATGGTAACCTCCAGCAAGCAGAAGAAGGAACAATGCTGGACGCAATTGAAGTGGCACAAAGCCCAAGAGATAGAGAACACTCTGGAAAGGTGACCCAAATATTTACTTCTGGACAAGCTGCCCGAGGCTTGGAGCACACACCGGATTCTGGCAGGCTTGGAGGAGCCATTCCCACACACGCTGTACACGATGGTACCGGACCGGTGTCCAGGCACCTTAAAGCAGAACTTCAGTGATTTTTTTTCATCTTTCCATCTATTAAATCCTCTGTTTTAACTTTGGATAATAAAACATTTTTTTCTGGCAGGAATATTTCCTCTCTTTTCCTGTACTGGTGACAACCTCATTTTCACTTTTTCTGATAGTGGTAAATGTGACAAATGGAGAGAGTAATGCCCCGTACACACGAGAGGGATTAAGTCTGACAGACTTCCGACGGAGTTCTAGCGGAGTTCCGCCGGAGTTCTGGCGGACTTTTCGACCGAACGGACTTGACCACACACCATCACACCAAACTCCGACGGAGTCGAACGTGATGACGTACGACTGGATTCGACGTAGGAAGTTCATAGACAGTAGCCAATAGCTGCCCTAGCGTCGGTTTTAGTCCGTCGGAGTAGCACACACACGAGCAAATTTTTCGAAGGGGACCGGGTCCGGCGGAGTTCCGTCGGGAAAATTTGAAGCATGCTTCATTTCTAAAGTCCGTCAGACTTTTGCGAAGCTAAAGTCCGTTGCAGCCCACACACGAGCGGATAGTCCGCCGGACTCAGTCCGTCGGAGTTTGGATGTCGAAAAGTCCGCTCGTGTGTACGGGGCATAAGTCTCCCTAACGGAGCAAGTTTTCCTTTAGTTATACTTTAGTTATACTTTAATCTCTGCAATACAGCTGACCTCCTCTTTCCCTCGTTGCAAGGGTCAATTTTTATTTTACCCAGAGTTCAACTTTTACTATACAGCACTTTGGAGTGAAACGTGTTGGAAGGAGAGGCCTGTTCGGGATGTGATTAGTGTAATTAAACCATTAGACAACACCAGAACACACGGCATCTTTTCTGTGTACGTTTTTCCTAGGTGGGACTTATGGCAGATAGTGCTCCTTGCTGGACCATCCAAGACATATAAGAAGCCAAGTCAGCTCTGCCTGCCAGAGTCCACCTATAGCTGAATTATCAGTTCTTAAAGGGGTTAAAGTATAATATGAATGAGGGCTTTGGAAAACATTTGACAGGTCAGTGAGATGGAATGTAATATTATTACACATTCCGTTGACACTGTACATGCAATTAGAGTGTATTAAAGGATTACATTTCCCCGCTGGCTTGTTCCAATGGCACAGCATGGATATTTAGAGAACAGAGACTCTTTCTAATAATCTGTAATGAGTATAAGATTTTTTCCAGGTTCCTTTCTTCTAAAAAGAAGCCTCAGTGACAGATGTCAGAGTAGAACCACAGATTTTACATCACATCGTTATCTCCCAATTTGTCAGGAATCTGTATCTGACTGATCTGCTTTCTGACTTATTAAAGTACCATTACCGACCTGCGGGCCAAACCGTAGTGAACATTTCACTAATTTTGGTAAAGAGTTAGACTGATAACAGTGGAGCTCAGTCTGCTGAAGAAAAATTCATATGTATTTAAAACTTGTGCTAAAAAATATACTTCCTGCAAAATAGATTTTTCTTCTTATGCCGTGTACACACGATTGGACTTTCCAGCAGACTAGGTCCGGTGGTATTCCCAACTGACTTTGGGCAGACTTCCGACAGACTTTCCAAACGAATGGACTTGGCCACACACAATCGCACCAAAGTCCGACGGATTCGAACGTGATGACGTACGACCGGACTAGAATAAGGAAGTTCATAGCCAGTAGCCAATAGCTGCCCTAGCTTCGATTTTCGTCCATCGGACTAGCGTTTTTTTTCGACCGGACTCTAGTCTGTCGGACAGATTTGAAACATGTTCTAAATCTAAAGTCCATCTGATTTTTAGACAGCAAAGGTCCAATGAAGCCCACACACGATTGAATTGTCTGACGGATTTGTTCCGTCTGACCTTTACTGACAAAAAGTCCGGCTGTGTGTACACAGCATTAGAGTGAAGCAGGGTAGGTTTAGATTCCCCCTCCAGATGCCCACTGCTGTCGGTTGTGTTGCTCTACATCTGGTGGCCTGTCAAATGCCCTCTAAAAAGTGATCCACCATGGAGCACTCTTCAGAGGGCAACACCAGTGTAAACAAACCCTCAGTCCTACAAATAGCCAAAATGAATGACAACATTTACTGCAAAGTTTGAAAAAAAATTGACGAAAATGTTTGTAATCTGACCCCAGGCAGATTAACCTATCCCTGGTGAGCATAGCTCCCAACTGTCCCTGATTTAGAGGGACTGTCCCCGATTTGGAGCAATGTCCCTCTGTCCCTCTTTCCCCCTCAATTTGGTTTGATCTATATAGTTGTATATAAAATGCACTTTTTATCTTTCAAAAAGTGTTTCCCAGTGCTAAACCTTTCATCCAATTTCTAAATTGCTGCATTTGTACATTTTAAAAGCCAATATAAAGGAATAGTAGTGGTAAAAAAAAAGCCCTTGTGGTTTTATGTAACCTTTTTTTTGGTTAATTCTCCTTTAAGGGGGTGTGGCAGGGGGTGTGTCCTATGCCTACATACATTTGCTAGTAGGTGTCCCTCATTCCCATCTCAAAATGTTGGGAGGTATGCTGGTGAGGACAGAAAGGATGCTGTCAGTACAGTCTGGGTATAATTAAATATGGCAGCTTAATTATCACACGAAATGCAGACCATGTGTATACAGACAGCGCCACTGCATCCCTGCTATGTAATTATATTCTCTACAACAATGAGTGTTTTCAATATGATCATACTGCAAGATTTCCTCTGATAGGAAGGAAATATATAGTAATAATACTTTCTAGGTTGCAGAATGTTCAAGTGAATCTCTAAGTAACTTTAGAAGTCTGCATAAATAAATTCCTGACATATACTATGCAGCAACAGTAAAATTCTTCAAATAACCACTTGCTGATCCCCCTATAGTCGTTTTACTGCTACAAGGCGGCAGCACTGTGTGGAATCATGTATATATATATATAAAGTGCACCCGGAAAGTATTCACATCGCTTCACTTTTTCCACATTTTGTTATGTTACAGACTTATTCCAAAATGGTTTAAATTCATTATTTTCCTCAAAATTCGATAAACAATATCCCATAATGACAATATGAAAGAAGTTTGTTTGAAATCTTTTTGCAAATTTATCAAAAATAACCCTTTGCTCAATACTTTGTTGAAGCACCTTTGGCACCAATTACAGCCTCAAGTCTTTTTGAGCATGATGCTACAAGCTTGGCACACCTATTTTATGGCAGTTTCTCCCATTCTTCTTTGCAGGACCTCTCAAGCTCCATCGGGTTGGATGGGGAGCATTGCTGCACAGGCATTTTCAGATCTCTCCAGAGATGTATAATGGGGCAAGGAACAAAAACGTGACCTGTCATGGTCGCAGTAGCAAGCCTCCATCCCTGATTACATGAATAAAAGCATAAAAGAAGAATATTGGGACTTTAGATGAGGTATGCTGCTGCTAAATAAAACAGTGTATGGAATATGTACAGTATGTAACCTTAAAGCAGAGTTCTACCCAAAAGTGGAACTTCTGTTTTAAGTACTGATCGCCCCCTTACATGCCACAATTGGCATGTCATTTGTTTGGGGGGGCTGGCTACCTGGTTTGGAGTGGAACTTAATGTCCCACTTCCTCCTTCTAAACAAGCTGACGCATTTCACACTTAACAGTGCTTAGTCATGAGCTATGAAATTTTGCCATCTAGGCTGACCAAGGAACTGAAGGGTTAGTTCACTTTTATAAAAAAAAACAAAAAAAAACCCTTATGCAGTCCATAAACACCATGCCATAACACGAAACATACCAGATTTTAACAATATGCATTAATGCTCTTTCCATACCTTTGGCCATTTGCTCAGGGAGTTGTCCAAGTGCTGTCTTTTATTCTTTCTAGGACAGAGCAGCCATTAGGACAAGCGCCCCCTAGTGGTATAGAAGTGAGTGACGTCACCCTAAGCCCTGAAGAGGAACAGTGTACGGAGAGTGCCGTGAATGAGCTCAGTGGTTGAGACGGGTGAGATAGCGCACTGGGCTTAGGCAAAAATCGAAATATTTGGTGTTAAATTATTAAAATGATGCAGTCTTTTCAAAGTGATTGCAGTTACTTCCTGCCCTCTTATATATTTATAGGCCTAACTATCACTACGCTGGAGAGCCTTATTAGGCCGCGTACACACGGGCGGACTGTTGGCTCAACTTTGTCCGCTGAACAGTGTTTCAGCGGACAGTCCGCTCGTGTGTGGGGCTTCAGCGGACAGTTTCAGCGGACAGTTTGACGAACAAAGTTTTTCGGAAATTCCGAAAAACTGTCCGCTGAAACTTGGTTTGAGCGAACAGTCCGCCCGTGTGTAGGCTACTTTCGAAATGAGCAAACTGTTCCCGCTCGGAGGGAAGTCTGCTCATTTCGAGCGCGTGTGCAGGTAGGCGGGGCCCGCGACGGAGACGTCGCGGGCTCCGCCGCCTGGAATGGACTTAAAGGGGAACCCCAACGCCGAAAAAAAATCGGCGTGGGGGTCCCCCCAAAGTCCACAACAGACCCTTGTCCGAGCACGCTACCCGGCCGGCCAGGAAAGGGGGGCGAGCGAGCGCGCCCCCCCTCCTGAGCCGTACCAGGCCGCGTGCCCTCAACATGGGGGGTGCCTTGGGGAAGGGGGGCCGCGCGGCCCCCCCACCCCAAAGCACCTTGTCCCCATGTTGATGAGGACAAGGGCCTCTTCCCGACAACCCTGGCCGTTGGTTGTCGGGGTCTGCGGGCGGGGGGCTTATCGGAATCCGGGAGCCCCCTTTAATAAGGGGGCCCCCGGATACCGGCCCCCCACCCTATGTGAATGAGTATGGGGTACAATGTACCCCTACCCATTCACCTGTAAAATAAAAGTACCCAAAAAAAAACAACACACGAGATAAAATATTTTATTGCACAGCTCCGGGGGTCTTCCGTCTTCGGGGGTCTTCTCGCCGGACTCCTCCGCTATCTTCTTGTAGCTCTTTTGCTAGCGGAGGAGTCCGGCTTTCTTCCTCCCCGCCGCCGGCCTCTTCTCCCGACTTCGGGGGTCTTGTTCCCCTCTTCGGTTCTTCTGCCGGGCCACCGCGCTTTCTTATAGCTCTTTTGCAGGCGGTGGCCCGGTCTTCTGTCGCCGCCTTCCGTTCTTCTGTCGCCGCCTTCCGTTCTTCTGCCGGGCCACCGCGCCTTCTTATAGCTCTTTTGCAGGCGGTGGCCCGGTCTTCTGTCGCCGCTGTCGCCGCCGCCTTCCGTTCTTGTTCTTCTTCTTGTTCTTCTCCAGGAGATGTTGACACGTCGCTCTCTCCGGCCGGAATGCCAGAGCCTCGCTGAGCGGCCACTTATATAGTGACAATGGGGCGGTGTCACATGGTATATGTCACATGGGTTGGTCACATGGTGACCCCGCCCCCTTACGATGTCATAGTCCCCATGTGACATCAACCCATGTGACCAACCCATGTGACATATACCATGTGACACCGCCCCATTGTCATTGGGTACTTTTATTTTACAGGTGAATGGGTAGGGGTACATTGTACCCCATACTCATTCACATAGGGTGGGGGGCCTGTATCCGGGGGCCCCCTTATTAAAGGGGGCTCCCGGATTCCGATAAGCCCCCCGCCCGCAGACCCCGACAACCAACGGCCAGGGTTGTCGGGAAGAGGCCCTTGTCCTCATCAACATGGGGACAAGGTGCTTTGGGGTGGGGGGGCCGCGCGGCCCCCCCTTCCCCAAGGCACCCCCCATGTTGAGGGCACGCGGCCTGGTACGGCTCAGGAGGGGGGGCGCGCTCGCTCACCCCCCTTTCCTGGCCGGCCGGGTAGCGTGCTCGGACAAGGGTCTGTTGTGGACTTTGGGGGGACCCCCACGCCGATTTTTTTCGGCGTTGGGGTTCCCCTTTAAGTCCATTCCAGGCGGCGGAGCCCGCGACGTCTCCGTCGCGGGCCCCGCCTACCTGCACACGCGCTCGAAATGAGCGGACTGTTGCCTCGTGTGTGGGCGAGTCCGCTCATTTCAAAAGTTGCGCGGACTTAGTACGACAAACAAAGTTTGCCGTATTTGTCCGCTCAAAAAGTGCCGTGTGTGGGCGCGTTCGTTCATTCAAAAGTTTGAGCGGACTGTTTGACGAACTTAGTTTCGGCAGACAGTCCCCGCGTGTGTACGCCGCCTTAGGCAATAGGCAAGAAGGAATAGGCAAGCTTCATTACTATACGCAAATACCAGATCTTTGCCTCAAATCACATAGGGATTTGACTTTAAGAGCAGGGAGATAAAGGCACCTAGATATTTCTGCAGACACTTTATACCAGTGGTCCCTGGTGCTCCATTTTTTTTGGGGGGGTGAACAAACAAACCCCCCCCGCCAGGTCCGCACTTACCCCATCCAGATCACGGCTTCCCCGCCTTCTCCTTCTGGCTAATCCGGTCATAAGATCAACCTCCTGTCCCGATTGGCTGGGAGGAGAAGACAATAGCAAATATTGATTCACTAACGTCACAGTGTTCTGCGCCCCGAGCCTAACCTTTTTAAGCCAATTAGAGTCACAGGCTCTAATCATGTGCTTAAAAAAAAAAAAAACTCATACAAACCTCTGAGTCCGGCGCCCCGCATGGAGATTAGGGGGTGGCGCATGGAGATTAGGGGGGCGGCGCCCCTGCGCCCATTATGGACTGGCCACTGCTGCTTTATACCTGCAACAATTCAGACTGCAGGGATCTTCAGCTATCTGTGCTAGCTTGCACATCCCCAGTAATGGGGATAAAAAGAATATACTGTATATCACACAGACTGCAGTACAGCAGATAGAAGACTATAAAGCTGTTAGGGTAGGTTTAGACATGCAGTACCATTGCCATGCCTCTGAAAAGTGATCTGTATTTTGATTGCTTTTCAGAGAAATTTGACAGGCAGTGAAGAGGTGATGTGATGCCTCCTTATCACCTATTTTCACCCTATAAAGACCATACCACTACACAATGCAATGTTTGAAAGGGTCGCTTTAGGCTGCGCTACTGCCCACTGAACACAACGGGGGGAATAATTTTGCAGCTTCATGTGAACACCACTATCCCCTGCCTTTGCTGCCTAAGGGTGGCAAAAAACGCAGATCAATTGTGTCTTTTTACTTCCCTCCCCAAGTGCAAGTCTAAATGAGCCCTTGTGGTTTGCCTTTATCAGTTTTCTCTAGCAAAAGCAGAGATGCCATATGTCCTGAATTTGCCGAGACAGTCCCACATTTTGACGCTCTATCCCACTGATGCTGTGTCCCGGGCTGTGTCCTGAGCTGGATCACAGCATCAGCCTTCTTTGAGTTCCTGCACATGTACAGTAACTCTCATGCCGCGTACACACGTATCAGACTATCCGGCTATCCATTATTAAAGGGGGCTCACGGATTCCAATAAGCCCCCCACCCGCAGACCCCGAAAACCAACGGCCAGGGTTGTCGGGAAGAGGCCCTTGTCATCATCAACATGGGGACAAGGTGCTTTGGGGTGGGGGGGCGCGCGGCCCCCCTTCCCCAAAGCACCCCCCCATGTTGAGGGCACGCGGCCTGGTACAGCTCAGGAGGGGGGGCGCTCGCTCGTCCCCACCCCCTTTCCTGGCCGGCCGGGTAGCGTGCTCGGATAAGGGTCTGATATGTACCTGGGGGGGACCCCCATGCCGTTTTTTCGGCATAGGGATTCCCCTTTAAGTCTATACCAGGTGATGGGGCCAGCGACGCCTCCTTCACTGGTCCCGGCTACCTGGAGCCGCGCTCAAAATGAGCGGACTTTTCTCTGGGTGGGAAAAATCCGTTAATTTCAAAAGTACGGCGGACTAGCACACACATGGCCGTATTGTCCCCCGAAATGCGAGTCCGGCGGACAGATTGATGTGCAAAATTACTTTCTTAATCCGCCGGACTTTTGGGTAAAAAAAGTCTGCCGGAGCCCACACACGGCCGGATTTTCCACCGGACTGTTTGATCATGTGTACGCAGCTTCAAAGTCATTATTTGAGGTAATCAGAGCTGTAAAGCCTGTCTCTGCATTTTTTAAGGTGGGGTCTAAGTGGGTCCAACCCATAAAATGTTCATGATGGGCATTCCCACATATTTAGAGTGCATGAGGGACCAACCTGTAAAGTAGGTGTGATTTTGTTGCACCCACCCAGATGAAATGTGGACCTTGGGCAGGGTTAACAGTGTCATCCGGGACCATAATGTAGGTAAGAATGTAAGCTTGACTTTATTTCCCTTTATTTGGTGCTCTGAGATGTTGTAGCTGATACAGTATTATAGACACAGTACAAAAATAAATAAGACAAATCACTGATGACTGACTGAGAATTCGTCTTCATTCCCTTTATAAAAAGATCACAAAGCACCTTAAAAACTCAATGAAAACATGAGTCAAATTTGGTGAAGGTTGGAATCTATAAAAAATGGTGGGGTACGGGGGTTGGGTACGATTTAGGACTGGATGGCCCAAAAATGACATTGTAAATCCCAGGTCATTTTGCTTTTGTTGGAAACTAGTCTGTTGTATGTGGGACAAGGTTATCCAGGATTTGAAACCAACAGGCCTTTGGGGTGAGTAGGCTTTGGAGATCAAAGAAACTCAGAGTGTAAAGACTTCTTTACGATGTTGTTGGTCTAATCCTCCTTTTCCACAAAGACTTCTCCATGCAGGACTTTTCTTCTTTGACGGAGCATGTGGAAGTACAACTGGGGAAACACTGAAAAGAAAGATTTTCGATGGTGAATGATTTGTTATGGTTACTAAATGATCAACAACATTATGGCCTTGTTCATACTGCTGATTAGGGGTATGCACCGCCAAGGAAAAAGTGTATTTCTGCAGTGGGAAACACACGTTTTTTGACCAAGTGGTAAAGCCTTGTGACCTGCTATAACTCCACTATTATATCTTTAAGCTGTCCTCACCAAAAAAAATAAAAAATCACATATGTGTTATATGTATGAAGTCGTGACAAAGTCATGTGACCCTATGACAGACCGTGTAGGGGCGGAGCTTGGATGATGTCCTTATGCACGGAGTGTGAAACTAGAGCTTCCTATACTGTGTGCTGTTGTAATAAAGAGCTTTACTGCTGTATATGCCTGCATTCATTGGTGCGATATAGCACCTATATAATGTGGGTGTATTTCTTCTAGAGTTTTAGGAAAAATATGTTTTAGAGGAAAAACACTATATACAGTTTTTTTTCTGCATGAGGTTGACTGAAGAATTAAAGTAACAGTGACTGGCATATTGTAAGTGGAGAATAAAGGAGAAACCTGTTTTCTAGTGGAGGAGTGCATAAGGACCCCATTTAAAGGGGACTAACATATACACTATAATACCAAATTGTATTGGAACACTTGCCTTTACACGCACATGAACTTTAATGGCATCTCAGTCTTAGTCTGTAGGGTTCAATATTGAGTTGGCTCACCCTTTGCAGCTATAACAGCTTCAACTCTTCTGGGAAGGCTGTTCACAAGGTTTAGGAGTGTGTCTATGGGAATGTTTGACCATTTTACCATAAGCGCATTTGTGAGGTCAGGCACTGATGTGGACAAGAAGGCCTGGCTCGCAGTCTCCGCTCTAATTTATCCCAAAGGTGTTCTATTGGGTTGAGATCAGGACTCTGTGCAGGCCAGTCAAGTTTCTCCACCCCAAACTCGCTCATACATCCTTTATGAACGGGGGGGGGGCAGGTACCTGTTTTTGATAGGTACCCTTCCCCACCTCTGGGAGACTGCCCTTGGAAGTTCGGGCCACCTCCTCTTTCCTCCGCCACCAGGCCAATTAGAAAGTGCAGCACGCTTCACGCATAGGCGCAGTAGGGAACCGACTGTGAAGCCGAAAAGCTTAATTGCTGGTTTCCCTTACCATGAATGGCGGTGGCGGCAGGTAAGTGTCCTATTATTAAAAGTCAGCAGCTACATTATTCATAGCTGCTGACTTTTAATGTTTTGTTGGGGGGGGGGGGGGGGCTGGCGGAACTCCTATTTAAGTTCTCATTTTCACTTGGCTTTCCACTCCACCCTGCCTGCACTCTATGACTCCCTACGGACATCCAATTAGTGAGAGACAGTCTGAAAGCAAACAGTGTCAGCCATAATCCTCTGTAAATGCTGAGTCATGCACTCTGTTTTAAACTGTCCGACATTTGTCCCAAGTGTATGGTATCCGACAGTTCGGCCGGCTTCTGTTGAAGGCTCATGACCAAAAAAGGTCTACCGACTGACTCCCAATCAGCGCTCTCAACCAATGTTCAGGAATGTTCTGCTGGGAGGCCATCCCCCTGTCAGAACCCAACAGTACAGCAGGGGAGACCGCTGTACTAACATCGGATTGTTCGTTCAGTGGCTCCGACCTGAGCTGTCAGTCTAGTGTCAGAACTAGTGTTGTGTACCAGGCTTTAGGGCTAATTCACACTGCATTGTAAAATGCCTATCACTGCAAGGACACAGAAAATAATTGTTTCCATTCACACTGAAACAAAGCCTGGTGTTGTGTTGCAGCATGAAGACATGCAGCATTTTATCACAGTGTGGTATACAGAATCGCATGACACTGTACAGTCACATGAATGAAGTAAAGTTTGTACAAATAAAAAAAAAGGAGCTGTGTCATGCGCTGAATCGCATACCACACTACCCCTACCAGGAACAGACAGCTGCCGGAGAGGTAAAGCGCTGCCCATGCCTATGTAAAATAATAAACAATAATAATATTTTACACACGCATATATATATATATATATATATATATATATAAAATAAAATTAATAATAAATAATAAAAAAAGCAAAAAATTATTATTATGAATAGCAGAAGAAGACATAAAATAGCAATGTAAGTTATACAGTTTCAAAGTGTCAAAATTCTGATTTCGTTGCAAATATATATATATGTCTGACTCACATGGTACATAAAAACACATGACGCCGATCAGGAAGTAGTAGTAATCGAAGGAAATGTTGTATTTGTTTGGAAGTCGCAGAGAGTACATCGCAGTCTTCCGCACGTACGGTAAAGCAGCATAAATTGTTAAGAGTTCACCAGCTACACCAGCAGGATACAAGACAATAAATAAATTATACCTGGAGAAGAAAAGCAGACAGCGTTACTCCATTTCTAGAATACAGAAGAAAAGCGACGAGCATAAGTTTTATTAATAGAGAATTCTAGTACAATTATATGTAGAATCTGCTATGAAGGAGCTGTATGATTGTGTTTAATTCATTTTATGTATCCCAATTCTGTGATATTAACCACTTGACCTGCGGAAGGTTTTACCCCCCCCTTCATGACCAGGGCATTTTGTGCTATTCAGGACTGAGCTACTTTTAACTAGGAATTGCAAAGTCATGGAACACTGTATGCAAATGACATTTATTTTGTTTTTTTCATACAAATAGAGATTTCTTTTGGTGGTATTTGATCAACTCTGTTTTTTTTAATCTTTTAATACATAAACGAAAAAAGACTGAAAATTTAGAATAAACTTTTTTCTACTTTCTGTTACATATCCAATAAAATCAGATTTCTTTGTTTCCGCCGCAGTAATGTACTTTGACCAGGTGGCAAGCGCTTAAAGCACAGTCCCACAAGGGGTCATTTTACTTTCCTATAGTTGGTCTTTAAAATGCACCTGTGCTCTGACTATGGACATTAAAGTATTTACAGTGTATTATATATATTTATATAATTAATGAAAAATGTTGAGCCGGTTGCTGTCGGCAGGGTCACCCACAGCTCGAATTTCAGCTGATTCAAAATAACCACTTCACGGCCGACCTAGAGCAGTTTTACTGCTACAGGACGGCCACTGTGCGCCAGATCACATACATGATCCCGCACTTCCGGGTAGCAACCGTGAATGCCTGCCGGTGGAGGCTCGCTTCCACTGGTATTATGCACGGGGGGAGCTAATTAGCTGGTACCACGGACTCGATGTCCACCAGCATCCGCTGGTCATTCGTAAACAAGGCAGATTGCCGTTCTGCCAGTAGGGAAGGCATGGATCCTGTGTTCCTGCAAATTAGGGACCTTCCCCTAGTAAAAGCACCTACCCCATAGTACACAAAAACACTGGTTAGGGACACAGCTAACCCTTTGATTGCCCCTGATGTTTACCCCTTCCAAGCCAGTGTCATTAGTACAGTGACAGTGCATATTTTTTAGCACTGATCACTGTGTTAGTGTCAGGGTTTCCCAAAGAAGTGTCAAAAGTGTTAGTTAGTGTTCAATTTGTCCACCGCAATATCGCAGTACCACTATAAGTCGCTGTGCACCACCATTACTAGTAAAAAAAAAAAAAAATCCATAAATATATCCCATAGTTTGTAGACTATATAACTTTTGCACAAAACAATCAATATACACTTACTGGGATTTTTTTTTACCAAAAATATGTAGTAGAATACATTTATTGGCTTAAATTGATGAATAAATTTGAGTTTTTACATTTTTTTTATTGGATATGTTTTATAGTGGAAAGAAAAAATATAGTTTTTTTATTCAAAATGATCAGTTTTTTTTTGTTTATAGCACAAAAAATAAAAAATAAGCGCAGAGATGATCAAATACCACCAAAAGAAAGCTCTATTTGTGCGAAAAATAGGACACAAATTTGATTTGGGTAGATTGTTGCACGACCGCGCAATTGTCAGTTAAAGTAAAGCAGTGTAGTATCGCAAAAAAATGGCCTGGTCATGAAGGGGGCTAAATCTTCAGCTGGGCAAGTGGTTAATGGTCTTTTACTCCTTGTCAACGTATATCTGCATCCATGATAGGCCTTGTCAGACTTTTACAGGAAGACAGGTGAATAGGCAGATTCACCAGGAATTCCATAGTAAATGATACTGTAGTGAAACATAAGGCAACATGTCACTGTCACAAAAAATACCACATCTGGCCACTAGATGGCACCATGTATCATGGGCATCCTTATGAGACTTAGCACCATCTAGTGACCAAACGTGGTATTTTCTGTTTGAAAGCAGTAATAAAAAAATCACCTCCTGCATATCTGCCATCAGACTGGGAAAGTGAGATGCAGCACTGGAGTCTGATGCTTACACATTTACTGATAGAAGGAGACTGCAGAGTGAGCAGCAGTCATGGGCATCCGCAGAAGGGAGCAAAGGGAGCCAAGTGCCCCCCCTGGAATTAGCAAGCTGTCCACACACTAGGGAGGAAAGTGCAGGAAAGTAAAGTCAAACATGATTAGAGAATGTTCACTTCACCAGAGCTCAGCCTTATTTATTGTCAGGCTGACACCTGGATCTCCTTCCCCTGCTGTCACAGGCTGCCTGATTGCTCTTATCTTCTGTTATCAGCAAACTGCTTGTGGAATGTGCCTCCAATTGCATATAGTTACATAGTTACATAGTTAGTCAGGTTGAAAAAAGACACAAGTCCATCCAGTTCAACCTTAAAAACAAATAAATAAAAAAAAAAATAATCGTACAATCCATATACCCAATTTTATGCCCACAATTGATCCAGAGGAAGGCGAAAAAAAAACCCAGCAGAGCACGCTCCAATTTGCTACAGCAGGGGAAAAAAATTCCTTCCTGATCCCCCTAGAGGCGATCGGATTTTCCCTGGATCAACTTTACCTATGTTAGTACCTAAGCAATCTACTGAGCTGGCCAGAACCACCTCTGGCAGGAGTCTATTCCACATTTTCACAGCTCTAACTGTGAAGAAACCTTTGTGTACTTGAAGATGAAATCTCTTTTCCTCTAGACGTAAAGAGTGCCCCGTGTCCTCTGGGTTGACCGTACAGAGAACAACTGCAGGACCTGTCAGCATAGAATCATAGACTGTGTATCACCTTACACTGTCATCCTGGTTGGACATCAGGCTGAACCTTCTGCTATCATGTCAAGAGATTTAACACTTTACTTCCCTGCATGCTTTTGCTTGGTTACTCTTAGCCCTTGTACACACGGTCGGAGAATCCGTCGGAATGTGTCCTATCGGACCCTGTTGTCGGATAATCCGACTGTGTGTGGTATGCATCGGACTGATTCTGTCGGAATATCCGTCGGACCCAATTTTCCAACATGTTGAAAATATTTCCCGACCAACTGGTTCGATCGGACATACTCCGATCATGTGTAGAGAATTTTGATCGGACCAAGTGGCATGCATGCTCAGATCAAATTCCTACATCAAAGCTATTGGCTACTAGCCTGAACGTAGTCCCATTGTAACGAAATTACGTCATCACGTTCTGAATGATCGGATTTTTCGACAACTTAGTCCGACCGTGTGTATGCAACAGTTTCGGACAAGATCCGACTGACAAAATCCGATGGATTTGGTTGTCGAAATCTCCGACCGTGTGTACAGGGGCTTAGGGCTCCTTCACTGGTGTGGAAGTGATTGTTGCTTCCCTGAAAAGATCCATGCTTGGATCGCTTTTCAGAGCTGTTGAAGAGGTGGTGAGGAGGCAATATTTTGCCTCCTAACCACTTGATTTAACCCAATACTTGCCATACGGTGGCCACATTGAACTACATTATTCTTTTTCACAGCACCACCCACTAAAAGCAACATGCTGTTTAACCAGTTCTATCAGTGCTGCCAATCAGTGCCCCCTATCAGTGACCATCAATGCCACCTCATCAGTGCAGCCTATCAGTGCACATCAGTGAAGGAGAAAAACTACTTATTTGCAAAATTTAATAACAGAAGCTAAGGAAAAAAAACTTATTTTCTTTATATTGTCAGTCTTTTTTGTTTGTTTAGCAAAAATAAAAAAAAAACAGTGGTGATTAAATACCACCAAAAGAAAGCTTTATCTGTGTGAACAAAAATGATAAAAATGTTACTTTGGACAGAGCTGAAAGCTGAAAATTGGTCTGGGCAGGACAGGGGGTGAAAGTACCCTGTAAGCAAGTGGTAAAGCACAGCAATATAACATAAAGATGTTATTGCACCCAGAAAGCTGCTGTTGTGCCCATAAAGATGCTATAGCTGCTGTTGTTGACCCCACAATAGGGATACAACTTTTTTGCTGAAGAGAGTTTAACAAGACTTGTGGCCACTCATTAAAATTAGAAGAAAAAAGGTTTAACCTTAAACTACATAGAGGGTTCTTTACCGTAAGAGCGGCAAGGATGTGGAATTCCCTTCCACAGGTGGTGGTCTCAGCGGGGGGCATTGATAGTTTCAAGAAATTATCAGATAAGCACCTGAACAACCACAACATACAGAGATATACAATGTAATACTGACATATAATCACACACATAGGTTGGATTTGATGGATTTGTGTCTTTTTTTAACCTCACCTACTATGTAACTATTCATCACTTTGTGAACTGCGACACTAGTGAGTTCGCAAAGTGATGGGGGTTCTACTTGCTCACATGTGGCTGTGGAAACCATTATGTAGGCAAAGCCAAGCAAAATTTCTAGAGATGTATCAAAGAACATGTTACAGATATACATATAGGCATTACTGAGAAATCTATACCCAGACATTTAGCATTTAGCTCAGGCCCACAACTATGATACTTTGACTCTTTAGGGTTTCAGGTACTTGCTATCCCCCCCCCCCCCCCGAAAAGGGGGGGGTGACTTTGATCAGAAAACCCTGTAAATCGAGGCCAAATGGATATACAAATTAAGGGCCACTCAACCACTAAATGATGCCATTAGATATGTCCTATTTCTCGCCTTAAGAGATGTCTGCAGCCTACCCTCTCCCCCCCCTTATCCATCCCCCTTTCCCATAATTTTTACCCAGTCATGGGCTGTTTTGGTCAGATATTGTGAATATCCTAGTTTGCATTATCCATATCATGATGTCCCATGTCTGGGCTCAGCTGATCATCGGGATGCTCTGCCTTCCGAGCAGCTGTGAGAGTTTATTGTATTGTATACAGGGCCGTCTTTAAGGCAGGGCAAAAGGGGCAGCTGCCCTGGGCCCTGTCGTTGTTGGGCCCAAAACAGCTGCCTCATACTTGCCAACTATCCAGGTTTAAATATTCCTGTGCTGTGTCCCAATATCTCAGTGTGAAGTGCTGGTACTAATGCTGCCCAGCTCTGCCCTATTGTTGTGTACAGATGACTCACCTGCAGACCCTGTGTTTACATGTAAATAACCGACATTCATATGTAAATAGCAGTGACAATATTGAGTAAATAGCTGCGGCTGGTGGCATTGATATGTAAATAAAGGCGGCATTCCTATGTATATCATGCGCCCCTGCTGTGAGGAGGTGATGTGCTGTAACCTCTAGCAACTAAGCAGTGAGCAGTAATGATATGCTGTAACTGCTGGCAACCAATCACAATTGCTGCCTGATCTGATACGGAAAACTGCTGCTATTTATTGTATGTCTCAGAGTAGGTGGAGAGGGAAATTGCTTGGGGGGGCCCCAAGAAAAATTTTGCCCAGGGTCCAATCTATATTAAAGACGGGCCTGATTGTATAGCACCGCGTACGTTATTATATGTTTTGGGTCACGCAGGTAGTTGTCTGAATGCCTCCCCAGCTCCCCACACTGACTGTAATACCATATTTTTGTGCCTTTCATACTGTGTATTGCTGGGGTATTTGATATGTTCATTGCACCTCACGACCCCTTTTGTTCCTTCTGTCTGCTTTTTATTATGTATCTCGGCTATCTGTATTGACTGTTAAACTCACTTTCATTGAATATAAAGGAATTAAATTTTTTTTTATTTTTATATATAGGATATATTTTTCTACCACCGTAACTTGTCAGAAGCAGCTGCCTCCGGTTCCTCATTAAATCCACGAGCACCCGGAGGTATTGTTGGTTAAATTCTGTGACAACCAGGGAACAGATTCTCATCTTAGTTTTACAAAGACATCAAGTTCAACTGTGTAGGCCATGGCTAAAATCGTGTCACGGTTTGTGTGATGTTCCTCAGACCTCCTGGCGGACTGTCCTCTACCCCACAATGGATGTTCGATCAGATATAGAATATAGGTCAACATCTCTGTGTGCAATTCTTCTAACAAAAGACTAAGGGATGATAGCAATATTCCCCTGATACAGAGTCTTCATTCATCTCAGAAGATCTATCGCAGTGTTCCAGTTTCAGGGACTGATAACAGGTTTATCCAATCATTCCACACAAAAAGAAATCACAACATGCTAAGAAAAGCAGTACAATTAGACTAATCTTAGTTTAGTGAGGGGTTGAATCAGCAAGCGTCCCTAATATCTGGGTTCAGACCCCCATTTATCCAATCTACCCACTGTGAAAGGATAATGTTTGCATCTTCCCTTCAGCCTTGCACAGTGGTACAGGCTCCTCTCTTGAAATTACTTACTCTGAGTTCACTGCACACTGTAAGCTCCTGACAGAGTGTATTAGCCCACGTACACACGGTCGGAGATTTTGCCAACCAAATCCGTCGGATTTTGCCCGTCGGATTTAGTCCGACGGATTGTGTCCGAAACTGTTGCATACACACGGTCGGGCTAAGTTGGCAAAAAATCTGATCTTTCAGAACGTGATGACGTAATTTTGTTACGATGGGACTACATTCAGGCTAGTAGCCAATAGCTTTGATGTAGGAATTTGATCTGAGCATGCGTGGCACTTGGTCCGATCAAAATGCTCTACACATGATCGGATTAGGTCCGTCCGGCCCAGTTGGTCGGGAAATATTTCCAACATGTTGGAAATTTGGATCGGACGGAGATTCGGACGGAATCAGTCCGATGCATACCACACACAGTCGGATTGTCTGACGACGCGGTCCGATAAGACTCATTCCGACAGATTCTCCGACCGTGTGTACAAGGGCTTAGAAGCTGCAAGTCAGATAAAGCCCACCTCAGTTCCTGGCTGGAGGACCTCCAGCATCATCCACCCATTCCCCTAAGCATTAGGCCTCATGCAAACAGGACGTTTACAAAATTCTAGCGCTGCTGCCAAAAAAAAGCAGCTCTAAAAACACACTGTTAGCCACGTTTTCGAATAGCGTTTATGAGTGTTTATCGGCATTAGCGTTTTTTGGCATTTGTTCAGTAAAGACCCTCCCTATAATTGAAAAATGTCTAAAAACGCCAAATGCGGCTAAAGGCTTGCTACAGCGTTTAGCAGCGTTTTTTACAGCTCAATAGCCTCTGCTCCTGGATGCACAGAAAATAAATGACAAATGAGTGAAGAGCTAAGTGAACATGAAGTGTTAATAATATAATAATGTGTGTGTGACCCCCCCCTAAATATGTAAAGTGCTCAATGCAACCTCCCACTCCTCAGTAAAGTGCAAGTGCTCTCACCTTCACATGAACTCCCAATCATATAATATGATAATTTAATTAAATTGATTAAAATCGAATAATATATAAATGAATATACAATACAATTAATGAAAACAATGTGCTTGTGAATCAATCATTTTAATAGTGAATAGTCCAATCTTTGGTGATTATAAACAATATTATAGTCCAATATATGTTAGAGAAAAATACAGATGCTCTGAAAACACCAATCTTCACTCTGATCCACCTCTGTGCATATGACAAACTAGTTTTGCCAGACCCTCGTGACTTCCTCTGGGAGATCCCCCAGAGGAAGACACGAGGATGTGACGAAACTGGTAGGAGGGGCGTGCAGGGCTGACGTATGAGGAAGTGATCGGAAAGCTTGTTCCAGTGTGACGGAAGGGGGGGGGGGCACTGACGACCGGAGCTGAAGAACCGGTTCCAAGTTGAAAACACCGTCTTCACACAGAGGTTGATTGCATAGAGGCTGATTTTTTAATATGGAAATGTGAGTGTATACATGTTGTTTTAATCGTTTGATACATTTTTAAAAAGGATAAAGCCCTATTGCCAGTTTTTACTTTTCATGTGGGTGATATGAGAGGAGGGCTCTGGTAACCATCAGGAAGGAATATTCTGAGATGGAAACTAATGCCGGGTCATACACCAAAGGAAGTACGAATGATAGGAGGATAAAAATAAGAAAATATGTAGCGCTTTTTGTTTCCAAATGATAGGAGGAGTACCCTTGAAGATTTGGCTATTATCACAAATGTTTTTATTTTAAGCTCTGAGGTGAGGGCACATCCGGTGGAGGGTGCACAAGGATTCGTTTGTCATATGCACAGAGGTGGATCAGAGTGAAGATTGGTGTTTTCAGAGCATCTGTGTTTTTTTCTCTAACATATACCGTATTGGACTATAATATTGTTTATAATCACCAATGATTGGACTATTCACTATTAATTGATTGATTGACAAGCACATTGTTTTCATTAATTGTATTGTATATTCATTTATATATTATTTAATTTTCATCAATTGACTTAAATTATCATATTATATGATAGTGGGAGGTTGCATTGAGCACTTTACATATTTAGGGGGGGTCACACACTTTATTATATTATTAACACTTCATGTTCACTTAGCACTGCACTCATTTGTCATTTATTTTCTGTAGTATCACATATTTAGGAAGTGTGGGGAGTGCTGGCAGCTCTTTGTTTATTTGTTTGTCTGCATAGCTGCTCAGAAGGTTTTGACACATAATTACATCCTGGATGCACAGGCTGTCATTTATTTTCTACTGCCCCTAAACCCTTATGCCTCCAAATGCATCTAAAAGCGTATGTGTGTATGGACACATAGGCTAACATAAAGGGGCATTTAGAGGCAGTTAACAAAAATGTCAGTTGCCCCTAACAGCAGCTGTAAAAACGTCCTGTGTGCATGAGCCCTTACATTCTGGATCTCCTCTAATTTTCCGTGATAGTGTTCCGTGATAATAGCTGATTGGTTGTTGTAAGTTACCCGGTGCTGATGCTAAAAGCCCTAACTTCAGGGGACTTGTAAGTTGTCACACCTAGAGTTTGTGTATTTCATACAGATGGTTCTGTTTCCTCCTACAATCCAGAAACCTGTTGGTAGATAAGTTGTCCTCCACTCAAAACTGGTCCATGTATACTGTATATGTGTGCGAAACAGTCTCCTCACCTGGCCCATTTAATAAAGTATGGTACGTGCTTGAGAAGATTAAAAGTGTAGTAGGAATATCGAGTGATCTCCGTCACAGTCCACACAACCAGGAAAAGAAGAACACTCTCCTCATTCTGGATCTGAAAACAAAAACACATGAAATGCAGTAAGTTAGTTTTTTGGTGTATTAAGTAATGTCGGCATTGACATGTAGTGATGGACGAACGTTTCGCCCGGCGGTCGTTTCGCGGCGAATTTCCGACTTTCGCCGTCCGCGGGTTCGAACGCCTTTTTCCGTCGTTCGCCCCGGCGGACTTACGTGTTTAATGTATACAAGAACTTTAACCTTTCGTGACACGTTTATCATGTGTTACAGGACAACCAATTGAGACATGACAGCTCATGGACACTTGGACATTCCCCCTAACCTATAAATACACCCGATCCGGTGGCCATTTTACATTCTTTCTTCTGTCACTGTAGGGAAAGGATCCTGTGTGGAGTAGGGACAGAGAAAACGCTAGCTATTTGGTACACAAAAGTTCTTTTCAGGACTGGTATAGGTGTTAGGTCAGCAGCCTGAGTTTCTTTTGTCAGTTTAGATAAAGGGACAGAGCGCTGTATGCTGCTATTTTAGGGACAGCTCAGCCAGATTAGTCTTTCTTCATCATCATCATCATCATCATCATTAGCTGTTACTATCAGGTCCACAAAAGAGCTGTTCCAGCTAATCGTTCCAGCCTACTCTTTTTTGCCAATTTGTATAGGGACAGGCAGGAAGCAGTGTGTCAGGCAGTGAGGATAATTTTAAAGACTTGCTGTTACTATTAGTTCCACAAAGGTTCTTTTCAGGACTGGTATCAGTGGTACAGTAATAGGCTTGTACACGTATAATATTCTTTCTTCCAAATATAGAAAGAATATTATACTTGACTGCTGCCCTTCTGCTGCAGTCTGCTAATCATTCACAACTCACTTGTTCCACAAAGCTCTTTATCAGGACTGGTAACTTGGTCTGTCTAGGGTGCTACGGTACATAGGCTTGGGTGCGGTACAGTCTGCTGTTCTGTAAGGACCGCTATCGGTCCACAATACATAGGGTTGCCGTGCACTACTGCTGACCGCTGCCCTATACTGCAGCAGTCCTTCAGCGGTATAGGGACTGACGCACAGTCTGCTAAACACTAATACACAACCTGCTTGGTCCACAAAAGTTCTTATAAGGACTGGTAACTTGGTATAGGGTGCTACGGTACATAGGCCTGAGTGCGTTACAGTCTGCTGTTCTGTAAGGACCGCTATCGGTCCACAATACATAGGGTTGCCGTGCACTACTGCTGACCGCTGCCCTATACTGCAGCAGTCCTTCATTGGTATAGGGACTGACGTACAGTCTGCTAATCACTAACACACAACCTGCTTGGTCCACAAAAGTTCTTATAAGGACTGGTAACTTGGTATAGGGTGCTACGGTACATAGGCCTGAGTGCGTTACAGTCTGCTGTTCTGTAAGGACCGCTATCGGTCCACAATACATAGGGTTGCCGTGCACTACTGCTGACCGCTGCCCTATACTGCAGCAGTCCTTCATTGGTATAGGGACTGACGTACAGTCTGCTAATCACTAACACACAACCTGCTTGGTCCACAAAAGTTCTTATAAGGACTGGTAACTTGGTATAGGGTGCTACGGTACATAGGCCTGAGTGCGTTACAGTCTGCTGTTCTGTAAGGACCGCTATCGGTCCACAATACATAGGGTTGCCGTGCACTACTGCTGACCGCTGCCCTATACTGCAGCAGTCCTTCATTGGTATAGGGACTGACGTACAGTCTGCTAATCACTAACACACAACCTGCTTGGTCCACAAAAGTTCTTATAAGGACTGGTAACTTGGTATAGGGTGCTACGGTACATAGGCCTGAGTGCGTTACAGTCTGCTGTTCTGTAAGGACCGCTATCGGTCCACAATACATAGGGTTGCCGTGCACTACTGCTGACCGCTGCCCTATACTGCAGCAGTCCTTCATTGGTATAGGGACTGACGTACAGTCTGCTAAACACTAACACACAACCTGCTTGGTCCACAAAAGTTCTTATAAGGACTGGTAACTTGGTATAGGGTGCTACGGTACATAGGCCTGAGTGCGTTACAGTCTGCTGTTCTGTAAGGACCGCTATCGGTCCACAATACATAGGGTTGCCGTGCACTACTGCTGACCGCTGCCCTATACTGCAGCAGTCCTTCATTGGTATAGGGACTGACGTACAGTCTGCTAATCACTAACACACAACCTGCTTGGTCCACAAAAGTTCTTATAAGGACTGGTAACTTGGTATAGGGTGCTACGGTACATAGGCCTGAGTGCGTTACAGTCTGCTGTTCTGTAAGGACCGCTATCGGTCCACAATACATAGGGTTGCCGTGCACTACTGCTGACCGCTGCCCTATACTGCAGCAGTCCTTCATTGGTATAGGGACTGACGTACAGTCTGCTAATCACTAACACACAACCTGCTTGGTCCACAAAAGTTCTTATAAGGACTGGTAACTTGGTATAGGGTGCTACGGTACATAGGCCTGAGTGCGTTACAGTCTGCTGTTCTGTAAGGACCGCTATCGGTCCACAATACATAGGGTTGCCGTGCACTACTGCTGACCGCTGCCCTATACTGCAGCAGTCCTTCATTGGTATAGGGACTGACGTACAGTCTGCTAATCACTAACACACAACCTGCTTGGTCCACAAAAGTTCTTATAAGGACTGGTAACTTGGTATAGGGTGCTACGGTACATAGGCCTGAGTGCGTTACAGTCTGCTGTTCTGTAAGGACCGCTATCGGTCCACAATACATAGGGTTGCCGTGCACTACTGCTGACCGCTGCCCTATACTGCAGCAGTCCTTCAGCGGTATAGGGACTGACGCACAGTCTGCTAAACACTAACACACAACCTGCTTGGTCCACAAAAGTTTTTATAAGGACTGGTAACTTGGTATAGGGTGCTACGGTACATAGGCCTGAGTGCAGTACAGTCTGCTGTTCTGTAAGGACCGCTATCGGTCCACAATACATAGGGTTGACGTGCACTACTGCTGACCGCTGCCCTATACTGCAGCAGTCCTTCAGCGGTATAGGGACTGACGCACAGTCTGCTAAACACTAACACACAACCTGCTTGGTCCACAAAAGTTTTTATAAGGACTGGTAACTTGGTATAGGGTGCTACGGTACATAGGCCTGAGTGCAGTACAGTCTGCTGTTCTGTAAGGACCGCTATCGGTCCACAATACATAGGGTTGACGTGCACTACTGCTGACCGCTGCCCTATACTGCAGCAGTCCTTCAGCGGTATAGGGACTAAGAGTTTTGTCACAGGGTGATTTAAAAAATGACAGGCAGAGGAAGAGGCAGGCCCTTCCGCAGGGGTGGTAGGGGTAGGGCAGGAGCAACAGCCTTGAGCCAAAGTGGGAAGTTGCAGAAGGTGCGTTCAATTACTTTAAAGGACGCACCAGACTTGGTTGAGTGGCTCACTCAGCCTTATTCTTCTGCACCCTCCTCATCCTCTCGATCTGCACCCTCTTCTTCACTCTCTGCTATGTGCACCCCCAAAGACACTACCACCAACAACACCACCACCACCACATACCTTCCGCTTGAGTGCAAATGGGGGCCTTCATGCTCCAGTGTTTTAATAGGGACCCCCGTATAAAAAGCATGAGGGTCAAGGACCAGTACTGGGTGGCAACGTACTTAGATCCCCGGTACAAACACAAAATGGCGGAAATGTTACCGCCGTCGCAGAGGGCTGTCAGAATGCAGCACTTCCAGGCCTTGCTTCGAGAAATGCTGCATTCTGCTTTTGCGTGCGCTGGCAG
This sequence comes from Lithobates pipiens, assembly GCF_037356315.1. Classification (NCBI taxonomy): domain Eukaryota; kingdom Metazoa; phylum Chordata; class Amphibia; order Anura; family Ranidae; genus Lithobates; species Lithobates pipiens. The sequence goes on from NW_027507764.1 coordinate 73,715,377, forward strand.
AGGAGCAATTCCCACTCCCAGAGAAGGATTTGCGGGTACCAATCCAACAGCGCCTGCAAGAAGAGGCCGGTACGAAGATGTGTTGGTGACTTCGGATATGAGGTCATTCTTTCAGCCGACCCATCGACAGGTGTCATCCGGATCCAGCATCAGGGAACGCCTAGACCGTCAGGTGTCCGACTACATTGGGTTAACGGCCGATGTGGACGCTCTGAGGAGTGATGAACCCCTAGACTACTGGGTGGGCAGGCTTGACCTCTGGCCAGAGCTTGCCCAATTTGCAATCGAACTGTTGGCTTGCCCCTCATCCAGTGTCCTGTCCGAAAGGACGTTCAGCGCAGCAGGGGGGATTGTGACCGATAAGCGTACTCGCCTAGCTCACGACAGTGTTAACTACCTCACATTTCTAAAAATGAATGAGGCATGGATCTCGGAGGAATTCAACACATGTGATCAGTAGACCATGTATATGTCTATAAACAATTTTTGGAATCAAGCACACAGACCTTCTTAATTCATTTGGCTCACTTCCCTGACCCAAAAAAGCACACCGTACTATATGCCCCTACCCTCCTCTTTGAAGAGGTTGAGCGGTGTCATATTTCTACTGGGGCTGCTTATTATGAGGGGTTCCCACCATCCCTGTGCTGTGCTGACTTCCTCCTGGGTGTTCTTATTATGAGGGGCTCCCACCATCCCTGTGCTGTGCTGACTTCCTCCTGGGGGTTCTTATTATGAGGGGATCACACCATCCCTGTGCTGTGCTGACTTCCTCCTGGGGCTGCTTACGGTGCTGCTGTCAGCGCTGTATGTCACGGAGCTGCTGTCAGCGCTGTATGTCACGGAGCTGCTGTCAGCGCTGTATGTCACGGAGCTGCTGTCAGCGCTGTATGTCACGGAGCTGCTGTCAGCGCTGTATGTCACGGAGCTGCTGTCAGCGCTGTATGTCACGGAGCTGCTGTCAGCGCTGTATGTCACGGAGCTGCTGTCAGCGCTGTATGTCACGGAGCTGCTGTCAGCGCTGTATGTCACGGTGCTGCTGTCAGCGCTGTATGTCACGGAGCTGCTGTCAGCGCTGTATGTCACGGAGCTGCTGTCAGTGCTGTATGTCACGGAGCTGCTGTCAGCGCTGTATGTCACGGAGCTGCTGTCAGCGCTGTATGTCACGGAGCTGCTGTCAGCGCTGTATGTCACGGTGCTGCTGTCAGCGCTGTATGTCACGGAGCTGCTGTCAGCGCTGTATGTCACGGAGCTGCTGTCAGCGCTGTATGTCACGGAGCTGCTGTCAGCGCTGTATGTCACGGAGCTGCTGTCAGCGCTGTATGTCACGGAGCTGCTGTCAGCGCTGTATGTCACGGTGCTGATGTCAGTGCTCTGTATTACGGTGCTGCTGTCAGTGCTCTGTATCTCCTGCACCCTCTTGTTTGCCTACCCTGGTCCCTGACCTTCCCTCTCCTCCATTGCCTTCATTAGCTCCATAGTCCTGAATTGTCAGAACAATTTCCCAAATAAAAAAAAAATGCTTGTAGTTATCGATCCCAAATTCACCTCATACATGTATTATGCTATTGTCCAGGTGGTGGGACTACGTGCTACCCCCTAATAATTACCCCGTGGCCGCAAATTCGACCTAAAGGTTTGCGAAATTCGCCTCCCATTGAAGTCAATGGAGCCCGCGGCGAACGGTCGTTTTCGCGAACGTTTGTGTCCGTTCGCGTTTCGCGTTCGCGAAACGTCCCGTCGGAAGTTCGTCCATCACTATTGACATGTCCCTGATCTTAACATTTGATCCTTTCTCTACCCAAACCCTAAAAAGATTAAACCTTCCCTACTAACTCAACTCAGTCAAGGCACCCTTTCAAATTCTGCCAATCCTGAGACATTCCATTCTAAAATTTATAAAACGAAACTAATGGTTTTACAGAAGGCAGCAACATCCACATGAGTAAGACTACCAACATTAGAGGTTATTTATTATTCCAAAGCAAATACACCCACACACCGGTACTGACTAGTATTTTAATGTTTCTCTTCCCCCCTCAGTTTCTGGTCCTCACTAACGTGACCCCAGTGCTGGCAGGGAGGGGCAAAAAAGATGCTGTGCAGGCACCCGACATCCCTCTTAGCAACCGATGATGTCATTGGTTGTTAGGATGCCAGCAGCTAGAAGGTTGTAATGGTGTACAATGAAAACCCGTGGCTTTGTTCAACTAAAAGACAGGCTTCGTCCACCTGCTGGTTTGTATACAATTTTTGGGCAATTTGTAGGCATTTTGCCAAGGCACCACTGAAGAAACATGAAGGCACCCCAGGGTGCACCCTGGTTGACTTTCACCATCCCCTTGCTGTCTATAGCAGGAGGCACTAATATCTCTACCTAGTAGTAAATGGTTTTCTTCTACCTTATATGAGATTATATCAATTTAGTGATTAGGTAAGTGCCTATGGCATGCTTCAAAATGAAATGAATGTATATATTAGTAAATGTATGGTTTCATACTTGTATGAATTCTCACTGTTTGTTTCCTACACATTTGCTTGCACTACAATAGCTCCTGAAGAAACCACATATTTGGTGAAGCATGTTGAAAATGTAGCAACTATATAGCATGGAGATACTACTGGTTAATGAGACCATGATATGATGTTTGGTTTTATTATGATTTTTAAGAAGTTTGTATAAATAAATGAGTTGATGATTTTAATTACATTTTGCATATATTAGCGTTATTCGTGCACCTTAAAAGTCCTGTACTATTTATATTTTCTCTTCCCTACTTAAACTGTTACTAAACCCAGGACCCTGCATTCACTGTATCTGGTCTCACACAGAACATGGAAATGCAATTAGTAAATATAAACTGCTAAATACCTTTTCCCATCAGCAGTTAGAGCAGTCTTGTGACTTGTACCACTGTTTGCTTAAATCGTGTAGGAGGAGTTTTCATTTTCCCCTGACCCTCTGTCTGGACAGTGCTGATTGGCCCATGCACTCTCCCAAATAAAATAAAAAACTTTCTAGTAATACACACCAAACTGAGCATGTGCAGCCTGTCCCCTAATGCTTTGTTCCATCGGGAAATGGTCTGGTGTCAGTGGAAGAGGCTTTATACACAATGCAGATGTATATACAGTACTTACATATTTTCATACCACTCTGGTCCATTCATATGATCCTCTGGTTGAGTCAGTGGCAGCTGCAGGGGAGAATAAAAAGCGCTCGACAATGACTGGGTTGTTGGCACTCCCTTCTCTCCCCTGCAGCCACCACTGACACAGATGATCAAGTGACCGGACTGAAGCAGCCTAAAAATAGGTAAATATATACATCTTTTTTACACAGTTTAGTTAGCATAGGTGTTAGGGGCGGGGGTGAATTTTAGTACTAGGTAGGTTTAGGCTTGAATTCTACTTTAACTCATAATTTGTATCCTATAACTAAAATACAACTATTACTGTAAGCATAAAAATTAACCCTTAAAGTCCAACTGAATTTTCTGCTTAAAGCATTTCGAAAAGCTGTTTTTTTTTAAAATATAAAAATAATAAACATGGTATACTCACCTGCTCTGTGCAGAGGTATTGCACACAGCGACCCCAAACCTCCTGTCCTCCGCTGGCGATCTTGGTCCTTCCTCTTCTGTGTCTGCCCCCATAGGGCAAGCCGCTTACTGTGGGGGATCGCTCCGAGTCAGCCTGTGTGTGTCCATAAACATGCACAACCTGACTTGGCTCTACCTCCCCCCTGGTCTCTGCTCACAGGACTTGACTCTATGGAAACCCAAGCATGTGTTCATTAGTCCATAATAAACTGCACATTCTTTAATATGATAACAAGTGTAAATGGTACATGATGAATAGTAGAATGATGCTTACGTAATGACATGATTTTCACTGAAAGGTCACTATATATATCAGCCTTTCTCAACCTGGGTTCCTCCAGAGGTTTCTAGGGGTTCCATGAGCAGTGGTAGATTGACTTTTGCCTAACAGTGCCTGCATAGTTCCATCACCAATGTCACTTGGCATAGAAGGACCAGTGGGTGGACACTGCACTGACCCTCAGTCTAACAGGGCATTCTATCCACTGACCCCCAATATACGGGAATTCTTCTTTCACTGACCCCAATGCAAGGGAACACTTCTCCATTGACCACTAATGTAAGGGGTCACTTCACCCTCATCTCCATTGTAAGAGAGTCCTTCTCCACTGAGCACCAATGTAATGGGACCATTCTTCACTGACCATCAATGTATTGGGACTCTTTTCCACTGATCACCAATGTAAGGGTGCCCTCTCCACTAACCACAAAAGTAAGGGGCCCTTCTCCACTGAGCACCAATGTAATGGGACCCTTTTCCACTAACTAGCAATGTAAGGGGGGGTATTCTCCATTGACCACTAAGATAAGGGGCCCTTCTCCACTGATCACCAATGTAAGGGGGCACTCTCCACTGATCACAAATGTAAGGAGGCCCTTCTCCACTGACCAACAATGTAAGGGGCACTTCTCCACTGAACACCATTGTAAAAGGCCAAGGAAAATGTAAATTTGACACATCAGGTATCGTAGGGAAGCTTGCCACAAATGATGCAAATGCCATGGCCACTGTGCAACTCAGGCTGGATGGTTAAGACACTGCAGCCCTCCTCAGATCGGGGAACCTGGTACTATACAAACACCAGCACTTTATTAAGGGATTCAAAATGAAAAATTATACTCACAAACCAACATAGAATAGTAGTGTGTCAAAATGTCCAGAAATCCAGAAATCCAATTCCAACCTCATGGAATTGTATGGATGACAGAACAAGCTTCTATGTTTTGGTGCCCTTCCTCAGAGCAACAACTGGTACATCCTCCACCCTGGCCTCCTTAAATGTAGAACCATTCAAGAACCACACCCATCCCTCACAGAGAAGGAGGGGGTGAGATGGAGGACAAGGTTGAAGGGAGTCACCAACCACAATGGTCACCAATAAATACACAAAAACAGAAACAGCAACATGACTATGGCACATAATATCTTCAGCATCCTAATACAGAATAATGAATAGCCCCTATGTATGTATGATGACATATTGACTAATGTACGAGGGCCCTTTTCCCCTGACTACCAATGTAAAGGGTAATTCCTCCACTGTCCACAATTATAAGAGGGCCCGTCTCAACTGACCACTTTTATAAGAGTGCTCTTCTCCACTAACTACCAATGTAAAGGGGCACTTTTCCCCTAAACACCAGTACAAAGTGGTACTGACCACCAATATAAGTTTTTTTTTTCCAATCACCATAAATGTAAGGGGCCCTTCTTCACTGACCACTAATGTAAGAGGGTTATTCTCCACTGACCACAAATATAAGTGGGCACTCCACCACTGACCAAGTATATAAGGGTGGTTTTCTTCAATCACCACAAGACCACCAGAACACCACTGTAAGGGGGAGGGGGGGCTTTCTCCAGTGACCACCCGTTCGTCTGTATGCTGGTCTGAAGGACCAAATACGACACAAGGGAAGCCATTGGCTACTGGCTATTGAACTCAAACATTTTTAGTCCCGTCTTACGTCATCACATTCAAAATTAACAGACTTTCGAACGGACTTAGTCCGTTCATGTGTGGGCAAGTCCGTTTGTTCGGAAGGTCCGTCGGAACTCTGCCAAAAGTCCGTTGGGAAGACCGTTGGACCTGGTCTGCCGGAAAGTCCGGTCGTGTGTACGCGGCATATGAGTTTAAAACTGTTTGGGTATTATCTGTGTGACAAGTGCACCACCTGCTGACAAATTTTTAACATTACAGTACACAAGCTCACATTTGCAGCCTTCCAGTAGTTTTGGAATACAATTTCTGTGCATCAGCATGTAGCAGATTCCAGTGTGCGATTACTGAGCTGCTATCATTCATCATAAAATCTTAACTCCATGGTGATCACAGGGCTCTGTTCACATTATTGCAGATGAACACAAATGCTTCTTGGTCTATTCTAGTGGATAATAGTACCAGCAGGAGAGGACACTGTGTACTGACTTGTGTCACATACTACCATTGCTCATCTACCATTTTGTGATTACACCATATACATAAATGCCAACATTTTTAAAATGATTTTCAGTGATGCTCTGTTCCTGAACGGTGAATAGAAAATATGCCTAAAGCATTTTTTATATAGAGTAGGGAAGGCCCCCTGTCAGGTTTTTATCTGTGTTTCCACTGCAAAAGATGCAGCCTCTCTACTTGTCCTTGTGACCATTGTCACTGAAAGTGGGGGAAAATCTAAAATTTTGAGATGTCAATGGAACAGAAATGAAGAAGAAATCTTCCATTGGGAACACTTCTGTAAGTCTTCATGTACACCAGCCTACATTTACCACTGCGGCAGAAAATGCAAAACGCAGCAAAATCACAGAAATAAATTTGCCGTGATTTTGCAGCGTTTTCCCACGGCCAGCGGTCAAAACATTCCTATCCTAAAAGTGATTCCTCCTCATTCAGGAGAGGGAGGTTGAAGCTCACCTGAACGTAGTAGGTCAGTCGCAGTAGGTCTAAAACTCTGCTAAAAGCCTCTGTGTACATTGACACATAGGCTTTTAGGCTGCATTCCACCCACAATTTCAAAGCACCCGGGTGTGAAAGACAAATCAAATCATTTGAATGGCACCTAAAAATGTGGTTCAGTTCTGCAATAATTGTCCCACGATAAAAATCATGCTGCAATCGCAGCAAACAACATTGCGTGAAGCATATTGCCCAAAAGAAGCTCCTGAACTTTTTTTGGGTGACAAGCTTCACACGATGCAGTTTGCTGCAATTGCAGCGCAATTTATCATGGGACAATTGCGCTAGAACTGCACCGCTTTTTTCAGGTGCTATTCAAATAAATGGCATCTGAAAGGTGCATTGTTCAATTTGTCATTCACATCTGGGCGTTTTGAAATCATGGGCAGAATCGTGGCAAATCTGCTCGCAATTCAAAACCCCCAGGCTGAATGCAGCCTTATGGAGTTGAGTTTAGGAGCTTTGGCATAAGGATGCCAAAAGATCCTAAACATAAGTTTAGGAGCTGCCAACGTAGGCTAGTGTGCATGAAGCCTAGGGCTGGTTTCACACTAGTGCGCGTTGTACGTTCTGTTACGGGTGGGGGAATCGCATTGATTCTCAGACCCGCAACCACCCACAGCCGGATTGCACTGCTCTTGCGAGACGCATGGGGCTGCCTTGGATTCTGAATGGCACCTCCACACATCTCAGCCCGTAGCGTGATTGCGGGTGCAGGAACCGCAGGGAAAGCACATGGTCAAAAAAGACCAGGCGGTTTGCCTGCAGCAATGTTTTTAAAAAGGTGCATGCATTTTTTCTGTACGTTTCATGCGGCACAGCAGCCCATTCAAATGAATGGGCTGCTGTGCCTAAGCAAACACGGGATGCACAGCACAAACTAGTGTGAGCCGAGCCTAAGAGAGGATTTCCCTTACATAAGAGATCTCTTCTCTATTCCTGTTGTGTCTTAAGACCGGAAGTGAGTGAAAATCCCCCCCCCCCCCCCCCCCCCCCCCCAATGAGACAGACAGCAAAAAATTAGGTGGTCTTAACCATTCACTTATCTAAATAACAGATATTTATAGAATGCAAATACTAAATGCTAGCAAACAAATAAAAACATTGCAAATTGCATTTTATTTTTTCACATAAAACAGGGTTTTCTGACATTTACACATTTACTTGGCTAAGACCACAAGAAGATTTATTACAACAATATATATAATATAGTGTTCATAACAAACAATCTTGCATATGCGTTTTTTTTATCCAACATGTTTCTTAGAACAAAGTCCATTTTTTCAAGGTTGCACATGCAGTTTGTATGATAAAGATAATCTTATGTCATGGATCATAAGACCTGTTTGTAAAACATGTCTTTAACCATTTGAGTTTACTATCACAAAATCACCTTTCAGGAGGCAGGGCTGAGTAACTGCTACATCCAGCACATACCACTATAGAGAGATCCCCAGAGTGTTGATATCCCCTATGGTGATCACTCTTCTTGGCACCAGCCAATGACCATTGTGGATAAAGAAATATGCTTTGCAGACAACTATTATAATCCATGACATCTTTATCACCTAAACTGCATATAAACCTGTGATAAAATGGACTTTGTTCCCAAAAAAGCACTTGATGAAAATGAGCACATGATAGATTGCTTGTTATGTGCTTTATACAATATATGGCATTTTAATGGATCGCCTTATGGTCTTAGCCAAATAATTTGTCATAGAACAATGTTTTATATGAAAAAAATAACACTTGAAATGCCTGTTTTCTGTAACATTATCCTTTAAAAGTATTCAAAATCTGGAGGTATCTCATGTGACTTATAATTTGTTTTAAGGACAAATTGGACTTTAATTTGGTGGTAACTGTTAATGGATATCTGCTGATTTCTTTTTTATTATCAAAAGGAAAAACTTACCCAAATAACTATAAATTTAACTGTATATACAGTCTGACAAAAGTGAGTACACGCATTTTTGTAAATATTTCATTATATCTTTTCATGTGACAACACTGAAGAAATTACACTTTGCTACAATGTAAAGTAGTGAGTGTACAGCTTGTATAACAGTGTAAATTTGCTGTCCCCTCAAAATAATTTAACACACAGCCATTAATGTCTAAACCGCTGGCAACAAAAGTGAGTACACTTCTATGTGAAAATATCCAAATTGGGCCCAATTATTCATTTTCTCTCCCCGATGTCATTTGACTCGTTAGTGTTACAAAGTCTCATGTGTAAATGGGGAGCAGGTGTGTTAAATTTGGTGTTTACGCTCTCGCTCTCTTATACTGGTCACTGAAAATTCAACATATTCAAAACTGTGAGGATCTGAAAAAAGAATTGTTGCTCTACATAAAGATGGCCTCGACCAGGGGTGGGCAACCTGGGGCCCTCCAGCTGTTGTAGAACTAAAAGTCCCATCATGCCTTTGAGAGTATTTGTAACTGCCAGCCTTGCAATGCCTCATGGGAAATGTAATTCCACAAGGGAGGGCTACTGGTTGCCTACCCTTGGTCTAGGCTATAAGAAGATTGCCAAGACCCTGAAACTGACCTGCAGCACAGTGGCCAAGACCATGCAGTGGTTTAACAGGACAGGTTCCACTCAGAACAGGCCTCGCCATGGTCAACCAAAGAAGTTGAGTGCACGTGCTCAGCATCATATGCAGAGGATGTCTTTAGGAAATAGACGTATGAGTGCTGCCAGCATTGCTGCAGAGGTTGAAGGGGTGAGGGGTCAGCCTGTCCCAAAGGAAGCCTCTTCTAAAGATGATGCACAAGAAAGCCTACAAACAGTTTGCTGAAGACAAACAGACTAAAGACATGGATTACTGGAACCATGTCCTGTAGTCTGATGAGACCAAGATAAACGTATTTGGTTCAGATGGTGTCAAGCGTGAGTGGTGGCAACCAGGTGAGGAGTACAAAAACAAGTGTGTCTTGCCTGCAGTCAAGCATAATGGTGGGAGTGTTATGGTCGAGGACTGCATGAGTGCCGCCGGCACTGGGGAGCTACAGTTCTTTGAGGGAACCATGAATGCCAACATGTATTGTGACATACTGAAGAAGAGCATGATCCTCTCCCTTCCGGGGCCACAGGGCAGTATTCCAACATGATAACGACCCCAAACACACCCCCAAGACAACCACTACTTTGCCAAAGAAGCTGAAGGTAAAGGTGATGGACTGGCCAAGCATGTCTCCAGAGCTAAACGCTATTGAGCATCTGTGGGGCATCCTCAAACGGAAGGTGGAGGAGCGCAAGGTCTCTAACATCCACCAGCTCTGTGATGTCGTCATGGAGGAATGGAGGAGGACTCCGGTGGCAACCCGTGAAGCTCTGGTGAACTTTTCCTCTCCTAGTGAGAATAGGAGAGGAATAACATAAATTTGCAGCATATGCAGGTGATATACTGTTTTATATTACAAATCCTAGAATATCACTCCTAAATGTGATCAAAAAATTTAAAGAATATGGGGAAAATTTCAAATTTGAAGATATATCCAGTTAAGTCAGAAGTTTTAAGTTTGAGGTTAGATAAAGAACAGGAGATAGCTATAAGTACAGAATTACCATTCACCTGGGGGAAGAAAGAACTAAAATATCTGGGGATAAAAATAACACCATTACTTAAAGACCTATATCAAGTAAATTATATTCCACTACTCAATGAAATACAGGTAGAATTTAAGAAAATCACAAATCGCACACTTTCATGGATGTGCAGAAAAAACATGGTAAAATTTTAATATTGCCAAAAATGTTATGCAAGTTTCAAATGCTACCTATAGCATTGTCTCAGTTGTGTTCTAGAAAAATGAAATCAATAATTATGAAATACGTGTGGAAAAACAAGAAACCTAAATACAGTTTTCGAATTTATGTAAAGTGAAAGCACAGGGAGAAATAATATCACACGGTGATTTTAACAAGAATGATAGAATGGACAAAAATGAATGTAGATAAAAGATGGGTAGGGGTAGAGAATATAATAAATTGAGTACACCTAGGTAAAGTGATATGGGTACCACATAAGTATAGAAATATGGGGAGGAACATTCACGAGTTGACGAGAAATGTATTAAGGATTTGGGACAGGATTTATAGAAAAGCAAAACTGGAATATAATTCACCTTTAATAGCACTAGAAGGCACAATGTTTTTTTTACCGGAAGAAACAATTGGATAAAAAATGCACAATTAAAAGATATAATGGAAAGGGGAAGGATTTGTGCATATTAGGATTTAAATCGCAGGAAAGAAAAAATGGATTTGAATGAATAGAGGTTCTGTCAGTTAAAACACATTGTAGATACACTACCACAGCCGATTAGGTCGGGTAAAGAATTAAACTCAATTGATAAAATCTGTGACCAAGCAACAACACGTTGCTAAGATATACAAGATAATAACAGAGATGGAGGAATTAAGACACCCCTCTTTATTAATGTGGGAAGGGGAAATAGGAACATGGGCGAATGAGCAACAAGTAAGTAGAATATTGAGAGCAGTACATAGCACAGCTTCGGACATAAACAACAGAGAAATGAATTATAACATTTTATCGAGGTGGTACATCAACCCAGTAAGGCCGCGCACACACGCGGGGACTGTTCGCCCAACTTTGTCCGCTGAACAGTGTTTCAGCGGACAGTCCGCTCGTGTGTGGGCTTCAGCGGACAGTTTCAGCGGACAGTCTGACGAACAAAGTTTTTCGGAATTTCCGTAAAACTGTCCGCTGAAACTTGGTTTGAACGGACAGTCCGCTCGTGTGTAGGCTTGTTCGTCAAACTAAGTTCCGCGCATACTCAGAAAGGATTTACACGCCGAAGGTTGCATTGCAGTGTATAGGACGTCGTTTTCTAGTCCCGTCGTACGTGCCGTTCACGTCATCGCGCACGGTTTCAGCGGACTGTTCGTTCATCGTGTGTGGTCAAGTCCGTTCATGCTAATTTTGAGCGGACTGTTTGTCAAACTGTTTGACGAACAAGGTTGGGCGAACAGTCCGCGCGTGTGTACGCGGCCTTAGAATGCAGAAATTTCAACCAGAGACATCCCCACTATGCTGGAGGGAATGCGATACGAGGGGTACAATGTTACATATCTAGCAGGAATGCACGAGTAAAAAGGGAATATTTGCAAAAGGTACAACAAAATACGAAGGTAATATCAGAAATGGATATAGTGGATGACCCGTGGGTATGCTTACTCCATAAGACAGATAAGACAATAAAACAGTATAAAGAGCCAATATTAGCACACCTATTAAATACCGCGGAGGGTGCAATACCAAAAAAATGGAGAGAGTTAGACAGCCATACATTGAGGGTGGTCAATACTTATATAGGATGTAGTATTTAAAGGGTAACTCAACTTTCATGGTGGAAAAAATTGGCAAATTAAGAAAAAATAATATAGCGTGCACAATTGCGATACAAGTCATTTTGTAATTAAATGTCATTAACAATTACCTTTCCTTTTCAATCTGCAGCCTCTGTAAATTTCTACACATGCATTGCAATATGGCTACATGGAGTTATTCTGTACACAGAATGTTTACTGACCACTCCCCAGAAACATAATTTCCTGCTTGTGTGATTGGCTCACCAATTTCACCAGAAGTCTGCCTAAGATACAAGTCAGATTTCAGGCATCCCCTGCAACAAAAATATCATTTTTGGTGAGCTAATTCCAATAGGAACACTTCTAAAGTAAGGCAGGCCAAGCAGCTTTCCTCATTAGTGCTCTGCAGCTGCCACAGCTGACAGTTAATTATGAAACCACTCCCATTAGACTCACTCAGAACAGACACACAGACAAACACACAGATATTTCTTCAGAATAACAAAAGGTAGGAATTTGTAACAAAGTTTGTTATAATCCTTGCAATGTACTGTACATAGATCACTCAGGGGGGAATAGTTATTTTTTTCTCAACAAAAGTGGAGTTACACTTTAAGTAGTAGAGAATAAGGATGGGCTGAATGAACCCCTGTTCGGTTCACACCAGAACTTCCGACTGGTGTGAACCACCTCTGGGCCTGTCCCTGTAGAGCTGCAATAATCTCTGCCCGGTGTGGTTCCTGTCCCCTAAACATACTAGTTGAAGCACTGCATGGCACCTTTTAGTCTGACTCTGGGAATAGCCCTTTGAATGCTTAGGGGGTACCTGATGTTCATAGGACAATTCTGCAGAGGAGGGCATAGAGGTGGTGGAGGAGGAGGGGGTAGAGCTCACAGGTCTGGCATCATCACCACCAGCTGTATGGAGACATGGGGGCACAACAAGCTGCAGCACTGAGCCCTGTCCTGCATCCTTTTGAGTTACAAGCAGCGTTACCCAGTGTGCTGTGAATGAAATATATCGTCCCTGTCCATGCTTGCTGGACCACGTGTCAGCAGTAAGGTGAATTTTATGGCTGACTTCCTTTCCCAACGATGCCAGAACATTCCGTTCCACGTGAAGGTAGAAAGATGGAACAGCCTTACGTGAAAAGTAGTAGCGACTGGGAACCTGCCTTTGTGGTACAGCACATTGTGAAAATTCACTTAAGGGGGCAGAATCTACCAGGCTGAAAGGCAGAAGTTGGAAAGCCAACAGCTTTGACAAGCTTGTGTTTAGATCCTGGGCATGTGGGTGGCAAGGACTGTATTTTGTTTTCCGCTGCAGCAGATGGGGCAGAGATATTTTATGGCTACAGTCTACAGCTGGTGGTGTGCTGCTGGCAGATGTGCTGCTAGGAGCTGAGACACCCTGTGCTATACTTTCATCCCTGTCAGTGGACACTGCTGAAAGGTAATGACTCGGTATCGCAGGGGCAGATTAAAGTGGGTAAGGAGGAGGAGGAGGGACTGATTTGGGCCCCTTTTGTGTAGCTTTTAGGTGCTCTTGCCAACGGGATGAGTGGTTGGGTGTTAAATGCCTTGTTAAGCATGTGGTACCTAAATGGTTGGTGTTTTTGCCACGTTTGATGTGCTTGAGACCAGTTTGCAGATAGCAACAGTGCTATCTGCTGCAGATGTGCTGAAAAAGGCCCAGACAGCTGAGCTTTGGGGAGTGGACCGGGAGATAGCAGCTGCAGAATGTGATGGAATAGGGTGGCCACTCTCTACTCTTTCTTGATGTTGGCCTCCTTGGGGTTGTGCCGCCTCACCTTCAGTTTTCTCCTCTGCTCTATCTGGCACCAAAGTCGCATCAGTGACCTCATCGTCATCATCATCATCATCTCCATCTCCTCCATCGTCATCATTACCACTGGAGACAACTTGGCAATACGCTGCGGTTTGGGGAACATGAATGCCAATTTGTCTACCAGTGTTCCTACCTCTCTCTAGGCTCATGTTCCTGTCATCCTTAACCTCAGAACCAACATCTGAATCCAGTAATGGCTGGGCATCATCAAGGAGCAAGTGGCTGATGCTGTGGTCAAATAACTCAGCTGACTTCTCAATGGCTGATGTTGGGGCAATGGCAGGAATAGATGTGGACAAGGAGGCAGGTTTATCCACTCTGGCAACTGCAGGGGACTGCACACTTGTCTCTGCTTGCATGACAGAAGATGAGGAGTATGAGGAAGGTTTAGTAAGCCAGTCCACCACCTCCTCTGCATGCTGTGCCTGGACAGCATGGGCAAACTCACTAAACAGAGGAAATGATGCCCTGCCTGAGGACTGACCACCACATCCACTTTTGCCTGTGGACACATTTGTTGCTGGCCCCCTTACAGTGCCAAGGGAACATCTGCCTCTCCTTGTTGTCCTCCCAGACATTATTGGGAAGGGTGGGCGGTGCTTATAAGCAAATGTAAAGAAGAAGTTGAAATCCGTACGTAGATGCACTTTAATCTATGTAAAAATGTGTTTGGTGCACTTTAATTTGAGTACTCACACTACACAGACACACTCCACGAATACACTATAATATACTGCAATATAATGCGCCACACGTACAGTGACGCACAGAACTATATGGCGTTAAACTGGCAGTAATGCACACAAAACTATACGGCGTTAAACTGGCTGTAAAGCAGACAAAACTATATGGCGTTAAACTGGCAGTAACGCACACAGAACTACATGGCGTTAAACTGACAGTAACGCACACAGAACTATATGGTGTTAAACTGGCAGTAATGCACGCAAAACTATATGGCGTTAAACTGGCAGTGACGCACACAGAACTATGTAGAGTTAAACTGGCAGTAACACACACAGAACTATATGGTGTTAAACTGGCAGTAACGCACACAAAACTATATGGCGTTAAACAGGCAGTAACGCACACAGAAGTAAATGGTCATTGAACTGCCAGTAAAGCAATCAAATAGACGGTGTTCAACCGTCACTACACTGATACTATCTGAACTGTCCCTACTCTAGCTTTACACTAATGTAAATATTACTGAAACGGTCTCACAACACTACACTGAAACTTTCTGAGCTGTCCCTACTCTACACTAATGTATGTATGAATGACACGATCTCACTACAGTACAGTGAAACTATGTGAGCTGTACCTACTCTAGCTGCACACTATGCAAAGCTGAATGATGGTCCTCCTCACTACACTCACACTATCCCTAGACTGACACTAAAATAATATTCTACACTGACAGTTGAAGCAAAATAGCACAGTATAGCACACTAACTAACTGATAGCACTGAACAGAGCCCTGTTCTATCTCTCTCCATCCTGAAATCCCACTAAAAATGGCTGCCATTGAAAGAATACTTTTATACTGTGGGGCGGGAATGAGCCATGACTGGATAAAGTCATGATGACAATGTCCAATCATGACTCTGACAGCGCTCTGTGCCCTGATTGGCTGAAGCTTTCACTGCTTCAGCCAATCAGGGCTTGCAATGCACTGTTCAGCGCCGCAATGCATTGGTGTCAGTTCGGGGGTCCGATCAAACAATTGATTGACCCGTTTGTTCGGCTGTTCGCCGAACATCCGAACAGCTTACACCCTGGCCGAACCGTTCGCCCATCCCTAGTAGAGAAGAAGATCGATCAGGAAATCTCAAAAAGATTTGGAGGAAGTGGGAAAAATTTTAAGGAACTAAAGATTATATGAAGATTCTGCAGGGAGAAATAGGGGATTAGATTAAAGGAGAAAAAATGTAGAAAAGAAAGAAGTCCAAATGACAGAACTAAGGAAAGGAGGAGAGAGGTAGGGGGTGGGGAAAAGAGGGAGGGTGGGTGGAAGGAGAGAGGGAGGAATTTTAGAATGTTGTTAATATGATACTTTTGAAAATATGATACACAAAGTTCTTTTTTCACTTGTTCTGTAATATGAAAAATGTATTAAAAAAACAAAGAAAAGCAAACGGAGGGTGCTGGTGCTTCAGTGATTCCCAACCCCCTTCCAAACTATGCGCTCCCCTTGACTTATGTTCTTTCTTGCTAGGTCAAATCACGCAGTCCCCTATGCTGGGGTGAGCAATCTTGGGCTGGTCGTGCATTGTACAGTTTTCTTGTTTCCTTTAGATTTACCAACACCATATAGTATGAGGTCAACCCTAAAAACTTTCAATCTAAATGCGGTTGAGCGGGCCCCTGCACTACATAGTTGAAGGTAAATCTTAAGCCTCATACACACTATCAGATTTTCTGCTGATTTTTGTCTTCAGATTTACCAAAACCATGTAGTGGAAGGGCCTGCCTGATTGCATACACATTGAAACTCCTAAGGTTTGACCTCATATTATATGGTTTTGGTAAATCTGAAGGAAAAAATCTGCAGAATATCTGATAGCATGTATGGGGCTTTAGACTCATCTGTCTTATTCTATCTCTTTCACTCTCTATGTTGACCTTCTGACCCGCTGTTGACAATCGTGTGCATTAAAATTTTCTATTAAAAAATAAATAAAAAACTCCATGCTCAAGATGGTTAAGGCAGTACTGGAAAATAATGGTGGCGACACAAAATATTGACACTTTGGACCTGATTTGGACATTTTCACTTAGGGATGTACTCACTTTTGTTGCCAGTGGTTTAGACTTTAACCACTTGACATCCACACTATGGCCGAATGACGGCCGTAGCACGGATCTGAATTCCCGGTCACTGAGACTCGGGTAATCACAGATCCGGTCCTGGCCCCTTTCCGTGTGATCAGCTGTCAGCCAGTGACAGCTGATCACATGATCAAAACAAAAGCTTGGTGATCATTTTTTTTCTCCTCACGCTGACAGTGGAGGAGAAAAAAAAAAGCCGATCACGGCTCATCTTAAAGGGACATCGGTCCCAAAACGGAAGAGGCAATTATGCCTCATTTGTACCATCTGAAAGTGCCCCCCAAGTGCCACCTATCAATGCCCACAAGTGCCACCTATCAATGCCCACCAGTGGTGCCAATCAGTGCCACCTAGAAGTGCTGCCTATCAGTGTAACCAATAAGTGCCCATCACTGCCACAGATCAGTGCCCACTACTGCCACCCATCAGTGCCC
This sequence comes from Lithobates pipiens, assembly GCF_037356315.1. NCBI lineage: Eukaryota > Metazoa > Chordata > Amphibia > Anura > Ranidae > Lithobates > Lithobates pipiens. Next base: position 73,732,398 of record NW_027507764.1, read on the forward strand.
ATCACTGCCACCTATCAGTGCCCATCAGTGCCGCCTCATCAGCGTATATCAATGACGGACAAAAATTGCCCGTTTTAAAATTTTATAACAAAATAAAGAAATAAAAAAAAATGTTTTTTAAAAATTTGGTCTTTTTAACTTTTTTTTAACAAAAAATAAAAATCGCACAGGTGATCAAATACCACCAAAAGAAAGCTTTATTTGGGGGAAAAAAATGCTAAAAATGTAATTTGGGTACAGTGTTGTATGACCGCGCAATTGTCATTCAAAGTGCATCAGCGCTGAAAGCTGAAAATTGGTCTGGATAGGAAGGGGGGTTTAAATGCCCAGTAAGCAAGTAGTTAAGGGCTGTGTGTTGAGTTATTTTGAGGGGACAGCAAATTTACACTGTTATACAAGCTGTACACTCACTACTTTACATTGTAGCAAAGTGTCATTTCTTCAGTGTTGTCACATAAAAAGATATAAGAAAATATATACAAAAATGTGAGGGGTGTACTCACTTTTGTTAGATACTGTATATATATATATATATATATATATATATATATGGGGGGGGGGCACGCTGTTTTTTTTCATCATTTTGAATTGTCAGCATGTTTTTTTTTTTACATTCAGCTGTCAGCGTGGAACTGCTGCCTGCTCGTAAGTCATTCGTTGTTAAAGACACAGCGGCCGGCTTCCCGGCCCGTTCCTTAGCACCCAGCTTAATGCAATAAAATGACTGCATTAAATAATGGGATAATTACAGATAAATCGAACAAATACCGCATTTGGTATTTAACACAAAATTCTTAGTAAATTTCACTTTAAAAACTGATTTACCACAAGCGTTATTTTACCGCATTTTTTGGGCTGTTATTTAACTCTTTAACTCTGAATTGACCGAATTATCCTTTTTTTTTTTCAACAGATCTTTTGTTACACAGACTCGCTCTATCAGGGAGAAAAACATAATGGGGGTTATTTACTAAAGGAAATCCACTTTGCGCTGTAAGTGCACGTGAAAGTAAAGGTGCTGTAGATCCGAGGGGGACATGCAACGAAAATAAAAAAACAGCATTTTAGCTTGGTGCAGGCTTTCATCTGAGAGGTTGATCCAGCTGCTGGTCAGGCATCTGGGTGGATCCCGACATTATTGTTGGGATCCCTGCAGAACCTGGACCAGCTCTGTGAAGTCAGTCCGACAGCAGACTTTAGCCCACTGTCAGCTAAATATGGGTCAAATGAGTGAAGAAATCAGTACACTCCTGTTACCCACAAGAGAAGTATGGCCAAAAGAGCTTTAATGTACACTAAACTCAATATATGGTGCTGTAATTGATTTTATTATGGTCTTAATCAAGTTAATTTGTTAATGCCCAAAACAATTCTTTTATATGAAATAAATGTTGGAATGCTAGCAGATAGTATTTGCATGCTATAAACAACCCTCTATTTTTTTCTCTGAGGATTTTAGCTTTTAAGAGATTCGGTATGCAAAAAAGTGAATCTCTTCCTCTAATGGTCTACGGGACTAGAAAAGGAAGTTCAATAGCCAGTAGCCAATAGATGGCCTTTTGTCGTATTTGCTCTGTCGGACCAGCATACAGGTGAACGGTTTTCCAAATAGGAATTGAGTCCATCGGACTGATTTGAAACATGTTTGATTTCTAGGTCCGTCTGAATTTTTTAAAGAAAAACAATCGGATTATCCCACACACGATCAGACTAATGATTCTGTCGGACTTATTCTGCCAGAAAGTCCGGTCGTGTGTACGCGGCATGACTCCCTGCTTTACCTAACATTCTTTTATCTATCAAAAAAAAAAAAGAAAAAAGTTTAGAGTTAAGAAGACTATCCTTTCTGCAGCCTCATCATACATTTTTAAGATTAATGTGTGTTAGCAAATTCATCAGTAGTCTCTGTCAAGCCTGCATGTGACAGGGTGACAATATAGGAGTACGGCTGGAAGACACTTGTCATTCCATAGCAGAATGTGCATGAACAAGAGCCTTCATGGATGGATCACTCTGTATGCATTTAATGAAAACTGGAGATTTAAAAAGGATCGCTAACAACTATTGAAGTGGCATTAACTTTAAAGTTTATACACGATCTAGTGATTGGGTTTAGATGTACTTTAAATGTATTTTTGATGTTTTTGATAGAAGAGTCAATGTTTTACTTAGCATTCCACCAGCACAGTTAAATGGAAAAGAATTCATGGTGGACATAAATATATCTGTTACAGTACATTTATTTTTTGCAGTAAGCGCCGAGACATGGAAGGGAGCCCAGGAGCTTGGAGAATGAACCATGCCTCTTCTTCAACAGCCCAGTCTGCAGATGCCTCCCTTCATGCCAAGAGCAGCTCCAAGAGCCAAAAGCTTCAAATAAAAACATATCTGGAATGAGAGCCGTCTTCCAACCCCAACCAAAGCTCAGCATTGATTATGGATGTGTTTATTTCAAAGCACTGAATCGTACACATTAAAATTTATTGCCAATGCCAGTTTGCATTAAATGGGAGAGAAGAAAGACAGGCCTTGAAGAGAGATCTTTGCTTTTGAACTATTTATCAGCCACAGCAAAAAGAGAAAACATCAGCTGTTCCATTCATTTGTGGTTAGTTTAGGTTGGATTAGGGTAGAACTAAAACTAGAAAGCCCCAGATCGGTGTTTCTATGAGCAAAAAAAGTAAAAAAAAGACAAATAGCCAGAAAAGTGGACCCAATCAAAATCTGGAATTGTTTGATTTTGACAAATTGCCCACGCTTTCTGCTTAAACATAGGCATCACTAGATATGGGAACCTGTGGCACATTCCCTGGGTCTCTTGTTGCCCAGGGTCTAGGGAGATCTCTAACAGAGTGACACCAGCTGTTCCATCACTTAATGATTAGATTAGGGTAGAACTAAAACTAGAAAACCCAAGATCGTTGCTATTAAAAAAAAGTCAAATACGTTTTGATTGAGTCTGCTTTTCTGGCTGGATGGGATTTGTTTGCATTTTTTTGCTATTAATACATTTCCCTAGCGCTTTGCTTAACCATAGGCAACGTAGATCTGGGCACCTGTGGCACATGCCCTGGGTCTCCAGTTCGGTGCCTTGGATCTAGAGAGGTCTCTAACAGAGCAGGTCACTATGACTATCAGAGTAATGCTGAGTGGAGTCATATCCCCCTGACAGTGCTTGCATAGTTCCAGTGTAGCCAAGTACTAGGCTGCAAGGGTAAAAGCTTTACTCCAGCTTTTAATATACTTTAAATAGTTTGTTTGGGCCAGCTTGGGGGGGGGGGGGGCAGTACCTCCCTGGGCTGCTCTTTGAATTGCTGCAGGGAGTGGGAGTGAGCACATCCCCACAGTCGGACCTTCTGGAGGTTGGAGCTGGAGCCTTAAGGCCCGTACACACGGTCGGACTTTTTGACAACAAACATGCAAATTAGCTGTTTTGGAGCAACATCCGACTGTGTGTACGCTCCATCGGACAAACTTTTTCTGTTTTCATCAGACTTTTGTTGGCTGTGCGAATGGACAAACTTTCTGGCAACAAAAGTCTGATGGAGCAAAGTCCGACCGTGTGTACGCAAAAGCATCGGACTTTTGTACAAGGTACAAACACGCATGCTCAGAACCTATGCAAGCGATCAGACTACAATACAGAAGTTGACCAAAGGTGGCGCTGGAGTCATTGAACGTCCTCTTTTGAAGTGGCGTCCGTACGTTGTGACGTCACCACGTTCGTGTTTGTTGTCAAAAAGTCCGACCGTGTGTATGCAATACAAACTTGTGGACCACGCCCTTTGTACAAAAGTCCACGGAAAAGTTTGTACAAGTCCGACCGTGTGTACAGGCCTTTAGGCACACCATCATGAGACCACACTCCAGCGGTACTGCCAGGTGAGACAAGGTATAGAACTACGGCAGAGGATTCCTTTTTCGAGCAGTGGTATGTTTGTGCTGAATCGCTGAGACTGTTGAATGGACCCTACGGCTATGACATACATACTTCCATTAGTTAGACTGAGCCCTTAGGAACTGACTGCACAGCTGCCCTATAGCCCATTGCTGCCTGTAGGCTCTTCTATGACTGTTCTTATGTGTACCAACGGTATGACTGAGCCCCAAGTTAGCCAGCTGACGAGCCAGAGCTAAAGACTGCCCATTTACATTTACCCTCAAAAAAAGACCTTTGCTAATTGCTTCATACCGGGGTACCACTCAGGTGTAACATGCAGGACTCACAGTAGTCATTCTTTTGGGTGCATCCTAAGTAGTTGCAATATAATTCTCAACCCAGTTAATGTTCATGTTCACTGTCTACTACTGACCTTGCTGGTTTATATGTTAACCCCAGTCGAGTGGTATAGAACTCTTAACTAAGCTGCTGTGGCATAGTGAATCTACTGTCTAGCAGACTGTGTCTAAACCTACCTCCTGTATGTTCGGTGATGCTCAAGCGTTCAGGGGGCACAAACCTCTGGCATGTATCGGATGGCACTTGCCAATGACCCTCAACATGCAAGGGGACAGTGACCACAGACCACCAATGTTTAAGGGGTCACTTGTCACTGACCACCAGCAACTGCTGAGCCCTGGAAGCTGTGTAATTACATCCATTACAGTCCTAGCCTCTGCACACTGACACACTGACTTCTGTTCTGCGTACACTATGTTCTAATTTATTTCTGATGGTTGCACTGTTTATGTAGTGTTGTACATTACATAATCTTGAAAGCTGCATTTCAAAAGCTGTTATACATTACATAGTCATAAATGTAGTATAATTCTGACTTGTGCACTGTATATGAAATGTTATACAGTATATTACATATTCCTGACCCTTGCATCCCACATGCTGTGTTGTATGTCACATAGTCTTAAAAGCTGAGGTGTGCCAGCTTGCTGCCCCTCTTCATTCCTCTTGCTAGTGCTTGCCTTTGGCAAGTGCAGGGAGCTGGAAACAGTTGCTACAAAGCAAAGCAGCCATCTCCTTGCCAGCTGTTGTTCTGGGCAGAGAGGGGATCCCTGTCTGACATCACAGCTAGTGTTAGAGGGCACCTAGGGACATAAGACAAAGTAGTATTTTGTCCCATTGGGGACTCAAAATTGTAAAAAAAAAAAAAAAAAATGTGATTATTGATGCGTTTTACTGTTTTGGCCTCCTGTCCATCTTCATCAATTACCTAGATTGGTGGATATTAACCTATGAGCTAAAGGGGGTCTTAAATGCGGCCCCTGATATCACCAAAGGTTCACATTTTCACATTTTATTAATCCGAGTGTTAGTGCCTAAAAAGTAAATTTTCTTTTGCAAATTTCTTTCCTATTTTCAGTGGTGGCCCATCCATACAGGGCGCAAGGGCGCTGCCCCTAATCCATTCGTCCTGCCCCTAATCTACATGGAGGGACGCATGGATCCCAATTCATTTTTTTAAGCACATGATTAGAGCCTGAGGCTCTTATTGGCTCAAAAAAAGGGTGGGCTCGGGGCGAAGGGCACTGCAACCTGGGCCCACCCAGTTGCGTGACAATAGCAAATTAATATTCGCTATTGTCTTCCAGATTCTCCTACTGGCCAATCAGGAAGCGGGCCTTTAGACCCAATTGGCCGGTAGTCTTAGGACTCCCGGCCAATCGGGTCTCAGGACCCACTTCCTGTTTGCCCGAGAGGAGAAGTAATGGCCCCGGAGTAGCTGGCATGAGGAGCAGCTGTCCAGATCCTTGTCATCTGCCTCCTAAGGTAAGGAGGCCTCTGATTGCTGCCTTCCCATCCATCTCCCGCAGCGGGGGGGGGGATGGTGATCGCCGCCTTTCGGTCTGACTCCCATTAGGGGGGATTCCACCTTTCTGTCCACCTTGGTTTGCCACCCCCCCCCCCCCCCCCAAATATTGAGCACCAGCTGCCACTGCTTATTTTACAAATACAATTGAAGCACATTCTACTACCTACCTGTTTAATGCTGTTGGTAATAAACCAAACCATGAAGATTCTTGAGCTGACTTGGACCCCCGTTACTAGCACCGATGTACGCACTATACCTTGGAAGAGAGAGAAACTATTATTAGTTGCATGACATGTTCAATAGGAATACATACAAATAGGGCTTATTAAAGGATCAGTCCACCCATAGCTGTTTTTTAAGATATAGGAGGGCACAATTCTTCCCTGGGTAATTATATGTTGCAGGCACTCCAGTGGTAATATATTCCATTATAGGTTTCCAGCTCTGCTACCCACAGCTCCACTGAGGTTTCCTACTCTGGTTGCAGAAGGAGCATCCTAAATCCTATATCTGTTTTCTCTGTGATGTGAGAAATTATAAACATTCTAGTAATTAACACAGCAGATGTAAGGAGTCAAAGACATAGGTGGAGAGAATGCACCAATGGTATCTAACAGGTACATAGCGGGTTAATGGGAAGAGGAACTCATCAGCATCTACCCAAGTAGACGGGGGTAATCACATATTGGCAGTCCCAATAGAATGTGAAACTAAACTTACAAAAAGTTTGTTTTCTGTTTTAGCCCAAACCAATGTACAAGGAGAGATTGTCATGTTAGCTCTATATTCATCATAATCATAAACACAAAAAAAATACAGTGTAAATCAGTGACACCACTGAGAATGCTGCCAATCCATTCACTAGAGACCAATGAAAACACTGAGAATGCAGCCTATCCATTCACTAGAGACCAATGAAAACACAGAGAATGCAGTCAATCCATTCACTAAAGACCAATGAAAACACTGAGAATGCAGCCTATCCATTCACTAAAGACCAGTGACAACACTGAGAGAGCAGCCTATCTATTCACTAGAGACTGTGGACTTCACTGAGAATGCAGCCTATTCATTCACTAGAGACCACAGGCGTCACTAGGAAAACAGCCTATCCATTCAATAGAAACTGGTGTTACCATTAGGAATACAGCCTATAAATTCACTAGAGACTAGTGACATCACTGAGAATACCACCTATCTAATCACTAGAGACTGGTGACATCACTAAGAATACAGCCTAAAAATTCACTAGAGACTGGTCACATCACTAAGAACACAGCCTATCTATTCACTACAGTAATGGTTCCTAACCTCAGTCTTCAACTACCCCGGACATGTCATATTTTCAGGATTTACTCCACCTTACACAGGTGTTTTAAGCCAATGTCAATGTCCTGATAATAATGAGAGCTATTTTATCTTTGGGAAATTCCCAAAACATAGCCTGTTGGTGGGTACATGAGGACTGAGGTTGGAAAGCATTGCACCAGAGACTGGTGACTACACTAAGGCTGGCCATACATAGTTGCAATAAAGAAATCTGCACTATTCCCCCATCAACACAGACAGGCTGACAGGGGAATCCCTCCTGCCAAGCTATTGTTTGCTCCTAGCGGGGGTAGCAGTCCCCACCAGGAGAAGACAGTGATTATTTCTAGCAGCTATAGCAGCCACTAGTGTTAATCACTAGAGAATCCGGCAGGCTGGTTGTACCCAAGCTGATCAATCAACTTGGTACATTCAGCCTGCCTATCAATGGTCCGAAACTCAGCCGGTTCCTGCTGAACCAACCACAATTCAAATCGTGTATGGCTGGCCTAAGATTGCAGCTGATACATTCACTAGAGTTTGGTGACATCAATTAGAATGCATTGTATCCATTCACTAGAGACTAGTGACACCAATGAGAATACAGCCCATCCATTCACTGGAGACATAATGGAGAATGCAGCCTATCCATTTACCAGAGACTGGTGACATTGAGAATGCCACAGATCTATTCACTAAACATTGGTGAGATCACTGAGAATGCACTAGGGATCATGACATCCAAATTCTGGAGATCAAAATGAAAATCTCAATTTATTGCAAGAATATAAATACTTCTTCCTGCTACCCCTCTCCTGCTGGACACCATTATACTACTAGGATATAAAACAGATAAACTCACCAAGTGCGCAGTGGACCAACTGTAAAAGAAAATACACACATCAATAGTTTATGAGAAGTGCTGTCATTCTTGAATTACATCATATTTACATTAGGCAGAAGTGTAGACAATCCAAACATAAAAGGAAGTAGAGATAAGCACTGTTTTATTGATCTTGAGTTTAAGGGGTTTTCATTTATATCATGGTGCAGTGCAGGTAGCAGTAAGGATTAAGAAAAGAGCAGACCTTGGCTGTTCCATAGAAGTTAAGAAGCAGCTAAGGTTAGTTTTAGGTAGATTAGGGAAAGACTAAGCTGGCTACAAATTATACAATTTTCTTGTTCAATTTCCTTTAACCACTTGCCGCCCGCCCTATAGGCAATTGACGGCTGCAAAGTGGTTGCATAATCCTGACCGGACGTCATATGACGTGATCAGGATTATGAGCCGCTGCGCACCCCCGGGGGCGTGCATCGCGGCGATCATTGTTGCGGGGTGTCAGTCTGACACTCGGCAACTACGATCTCGGTAAAGAGTCTCAGACGGAGACTCTTTACCACGTGATCAGCCGTGTCCAATCACGGCTGATCACAGTGTAAATGGGAAGAGACGGTGATCGGCTTTCCCTCACTCGCGTCTGTCAGACGCGAGTAGAGGAGAGCCGATCGGCTGCTCCTCTGACAGGGGGGGTCTGTGCTGATCGATTATCAGCACAGCCCCCCCGAGGATGCCCACACTGGACCACCAGGGACGCCACCAGACCACCAGGGAAAAGGTAATCCTCCCTAGACCACCAGGGATGCCAGTCAGCACAATGGGTGCCAATCAGTGCCCATAATGGATGCCAATCAGTGCCCACAATGGGCATCACTGATTGGCATGCATTATTGTTTGGCACTGATTGGCATCCATTACTATAGTATAACACCAATGCCGCCTATGAGTGCCCACCTGTGCCGCCTATGAGTGCCCACCTGTGCCGCCTATCAGTGCCCACCTGTGCCGCCTATCAGTGCCCACCTGTGCCGCCTATCCGTGCCCATCTATGCCCATCTGTGCCGCCTATCCATGCCCATCTGTGCCGCCTATCCATGCCCATCTGTGCCGCCCATCCGTGCCGCCCATCCGTGCCAGCTATCAGTGCCAATTTGTGCCACCTATCAGTGTCCGTCCGTGTCGCCCATCCGTGTCGTCAATCCGTGTCACCCATCCGTGTCGCCCATCAGTGACGCCTATCAGTGCCGCCTATCAGTACCACTTCATTGGTGCCACATTGGTGCCCATCAGTGCCGCCTTATCAGTGCCCATCAGTGTAGCCCCATCAGTGCCCATCAGTGAAGGAGAAAACGTACTTATTTACAAAGTTTTGAAACTGAAACAAAAAAAAACATTTTTTTTTCTAAATTTTCGGTATTTTTTTATTTGTAGTGCAAAAAATATAAACCGTAGAGGTGATCAAATACCACCAAAAGAAAGCTCTATATGTGGGAAAAAAAAGATAAAAATTTCATTTGGGTGCAGTGTAGCATGACCGCGCAATTGTCATTCAAAGTGCAACAGCGCTGAAAGCTCAAAATTGGTCTGGGCAGGAAGGTGTTTAAGTGCCCCGTATTGAAGTGGTTAAATTTACCTTCAACTATGTAGTGCAAGGGCCTGCCTGATTACATACAATTTGAAAGGGTTTAGGTTTGACTTCATATGATATGGTTTTGGTAAATCTAAAGGAAAATTGTACTTTTTTTTTACAATATGTAGCCAGCTTTAGATCCTCTTTCAGATTTGTATTGCTCTTTGACCCTGATGGGAAAATTCACCCTCACCATTTGTCCTGATGACCATGGATCCTGGGACCGAAAAATGGGAAATTGGAAAGATTTTACAGTTGTCATCAAAACAGGAGCTAAGTAAAAAAAAATTCCAGTTATAGCTGGTTAAAGCTCCATTTGGAAAGTCTTCATCTCACTTCCTTATGTGTTTTCAGGGCAGAAAGTAAAGAAAAATTGTCCAAATGGGACACAGAAAACAAAACAATACAAAACAAAAAAACTGACAGGGGCGCTACCGTTCCTTACTGTATCCAAAACCAAAAAAAGTCTTGGCTTATACAATGTACAGCCATGACCAAAAGTTTTGAGAATGACACAAATATTGATTTTCACTAAGTCCGCTGCCTCCATTTTTATGATGGCAAATTGAATATACTCCAGAATGTTATGAAGAGTGATCCGATGATCAGATGAATTGCAATTAATTAAGTCCCTCTTTGCCATGAAAATTAACTTACGGTAATCTAAAAAAAACATTCCAAGTCCAGCAAGTGCCAGGACCCTTTCCTACAGTTGAGGGGTCGGGGCACCATAAGTGCAGAGGTTGCTCAGAAATGGCAGCAGTGAGTGCATCTGTATGCATAGTGAGGCGAAGACATTTGGAGGATGGCCTGGTGTCAAGAAGTCAGCAAAGAAGCCACTTCTCTCCAGGAAAAGCATCAGGGACGGATTCATATTCTGCAAAAGGTACAGGGATTGGACTGCTGAGGACTGGGGTAAAGTCATTTTCTCTAATGAATACCCTTCTCGATTATTTGGGGAATCTGGAAAAAAACTTTTTTACGGAGAAGAAAAGATGAGCGCTACCATCAGTTCTGTGTCATACCAACAGTAACACATCCTCAGACCATTAATGCTTGGGGTTGCTCCTCAGCCAAGGGAGCGGGCTCACTCACAATTTTGCCTAAGAACACAGCCATGAATAAAAAATGGTACAAAAGCAACTTCTCACAACCATTCAAAACCAGGTTGGTAACAAAGTGATAACTAAGTGGCTTGGGGAGCAAAACATCTAAATGTTGGGTCCATAGCCAAAAAACTCCCCAGACCTTAATCCTATTCAGAACTTGTCAATCCTGAACAGGCAGGTGAACAAAAAAATCCTCACAAATTCTGACAAACTCCAAGCATTGATTATGTAAGAATGGGCTGCCATCAGTCAGGATGTGGCCCGGAAGTTGATTTACAGCATGCCAGGGTGAATTGCAGAAATCTTGAAAAAGAAGGGTCAACATTGCAAATATTGACTCTCTGCATAAACTTTTTGTAATTGTCAATAAAAGCCTTTGACACGTATGAAATGCTTGTAATTATACTATACCAGTATACTATACTATAGTAACATCTGACAAAAAGATCCAAAAACATTGAAGCAGCAGACTTTGTGAAAATGAATAATTGTGCCATTCTTAAAACTTTTGGCCACGGCTATACATACACCCTCCAGGCAGTGTTCTCTGGAAGCCAATGGAGAGCAAAACAAAATTTAATTATTAGACATTTAGCTCCACACACCCTTTCAGTCTTGCCATAAACAGGCCAGGGAACACACATTAAATGTTGTCTTTTGATGCTCATGTGTATGAGGAAAAGGACATTTAGTATTTCTAAATACAGGGTTAGATACAAATAAAGAGTTACAGTATACATGCTAAAGAGCAGCACATTTACCTCAAGTAAAGCAAATGTTTGGAAAAATTTTAGAGTCTTCTGGATACTCTTGTAGAGCCCCTTGTGTGTTCCTTTGTACATGTAGAATCGAAACATCGCAATGGCGAGAACGAGCCACCTGCAGGGTCAATTGAACGTATTGGTGAAATATTATATCACATTTAATCTTACCTTTTCTTTTTAAGACTTGGGAATGTGAGGCATTTTTTAGGCTAACTAAACAGGTTTCCACTCTTGCAATATCTGTGTTTTGCTTGATTTAAAAAAGGGGAATTGAGCCTAAAGATATCCTGTTTGGTCGCTAAATGTTTTAAGCCAGCAGGTTCCTGCAAAAGCATATAGGAGATACCAACCTTTCAGCCCATTTCTCCTGCTTCTCCCCATTCCACTGCTGCAGCCTTTGAAGGTCTCTGACATTTCATATTTCCAGGAGTGTCAGATACCCGTGTCCCCTGCCACATGTTTATGTTCTTGAAATAAACTTTGAGACTTCACTGGTAAATCTTCAAAGGTAACAATTCAGGAGCACAACTGGGAAACGGGGGACAGAGCATTATCTTCCTGTAACAGGAAGTGACTGAACAAGGATCGTTACAGACATTATTGTAAATAAATGTGATTAAAAATATTGAAAATTATTTTTAACATGACTTCATCAGGTTACAGCTTATGCAAGATTTTAGGGATTTGGTTTACTTTAACATGTACTTACTTACCTTTTCTTCACTCTTATGCCGCGTACACATGATCGGATTTTCCGTCAACAAATGTTCAATGGGAGCTTGTTGTCGGAAATTCCGACCGTGTGTAGGCTCCATTGGACATTTTCGGTCGGAATTTCCGACAAACAAATTTTGAGATCTGGATCTCTAATTTTGCAACAACAAAATCCGTTCTCGTAAATTCCGATCATGTGTACACAATTCCGACGCACAAAGTTCCACGCATTTTCTAAATCAATTACGACACAGAAGCGATCAGTCTGGTAAAACTAGCATTCGTAATGGAGATAGCACATTCATCACGCTGCAAATTTTGAAATCTTTTAATGCAGCACATTCTCTTCTTCTTTATAATGCTAGCATAATGAAGTTGTTTTGCTGCTCATATTCACACAGAGTTCTGAAAAAATGATTTCTTTATTATCTCTTGTGATCTCCTGAATTTTTTTTTTTTATTATTTTTCGTCAGATCTTCATAAAAATAATAATGTTTTTAATTTTTGTTATATATATATATATATATATATATATATATATATATATATATATATATATATATATATATGTATGTGTGTGTGTATGTGTGTGTGTGTGTGTGTATATATTTATATATGTGTGTGTGTGTGTGTGTGTGTGTGTCATTTTTTTTTTAACAAGATCTTCTGCTTCTTTTTTTTCTAGTGTATTCCATAATATTGTTTTTCGTTTTGTGTGTCAAGTTACCCCAACACCATTATTATTATCTTGTATTTTGTTAACCTCAAGGAGGTTGGTTTGTGTTGGTGTGTGTCCCTTGTTAATTTGACATTGTATTTAGGAAATGTACTTGCCTACTCACAAACAAACTGTCCTTTTTTAAGTAAAACACATAGGCAAGTATTTGTGAATACAAAATAGCCATTTATTATGGGTCATAATAAAATAAAGAGGAAGGCAACGCTGGAGAAACTGGTGAAATTGGCAAAGCCTTTGTACCCCAGGGCACACATCAACTATTTTCCAGCCAAAATTGGTAGCATGAGGAGTCCATATAATAGTGAGCACAATCCAGTCCAGGACTCAGAGAGATCAGGAACAACAGCAGATGACATATATGTCCCCAGGCTGTGGTCATACAACAGCCTGCATCTTTTTTCAGACCAGACTGAACCCAGGCCATCACACTCTTGTCTTCCTTACACTCTTCCTTCCAGGCTTGCTTCCAGTGTGTGTTTTTGGAGTTGTGGCAGGAGGTGGAGGAGGAGGAGCATGGTCGAACTCACACAGGTGGGTTTTGGTTGAGAGTTGGCCCCTCAACCCCTTATTTGGGGACAGATACATCATTTCCTCACAGATGAGGCATTGGCCCACCTCAATTTCCTGCATTTTGCATGCAGGCAAGGAGGCAAAGGCCTCTTGAAGAGTTGGGGTGGTTCTGAGGGCAGGAAGTTGTGATCATTGAAGCCATCCGATTTCTCTCAAAGACACAACACAAGACAAACCCTAATGTCAGGCTAAACTCTCTTAATCTTGTCCCAACATAGACCTCAATCTAGAAGCAGTATAGGCCACTGATGCACCAAGTTAAACGTGTACCTTCGTTAGTACTCCTACTCCTTCCTCAGCTCACAGATCGTATGTACAACGCACACGTGTTGCGCTTTATATACACTGCGCATGCGTGAAACTCCGCCCGCCCTGATGTTCTTTCTAGTCTATTCCCCGCTCCTTGTCTCTCAGCACAGTGGGAGAGCACATGGCGGAGAAAGAGCAAGTGCATGCAGACAACAGCAGCAGTAACGACAAAAGCCCGGAGCCACAAACATCTGGATCCCGGAGGAGATTTAAGGTGTCAAATATGTCCTTTATAGAGAAGGTGGAGATGGTGGACATCTTGAAGAGGGCCGACTATGACGGGAAGCATGGACCTTACCCAAACCCAGATATGAGAAAGGCCAAGATCATTTGCTGCTCCATGTACTTTTCTTTACTGTTGCACAGTTTAAAATGGCAAGTTTCAGGTTCGTGGGCACAGTAATCGTTCATTCGGTCAATCGTTCGTTCGTCCACTAATACAATGTTTTTGGGAGATACAGGTTAACTACATTTGTTCATGTCTATTTGTATTAAAAGAAGTTTGTTGTCTAGATGGGTTTGTAACTATAATGAAATGCAAACTTGATTCATTGTAAGCAGAGGACACTCAGCAGCTGTTTAGACATCTGGACGCAGGAGCACTAATGTGGGACACCAGAACACCCTTTTTAGGGTGTCCCACACAGGTGCTCCAGTGGATACTAGGGGTGTCTCCATGTGTGAAAATTGTACAAAAAAGGTAAATATTCCAGCTTTATAAATGGAAAAAATGAATGTCTTCAGCTTGTAACTCTGCCAAAAAAGACAATTGTATGACACTTCCAAGCAATGTTTCATATGACTATTTCTCGCATCAAATATCTGTGTGCTAAGTATACCTTTTTTTATAAAAATAGGGGAGAAAAGACTCGGGACATCCGAGGACACCAGGAGGTGGGGGACCTCCTAAAGAAAAGGAAACCCCCACACCAAAACCAGAAGATTTGGAGGAAGGAGAGGTTTATGAAGTGGGTGAAATCGTGACCACAATAGGTGAGTGTCTGAGACCACAGCTTCAGGTAATAGATGGATGCCTACATATTTATAATACATGGTGTTTTTATTTTAGGTGATGTTGTGGAAGAAGAATCTCATTTCACAAGTGCAAGTGCACATATCCTCATCGGGGAGATCATGGTGTGCAATCATGATTTAAAGTTCAAGGAAGACATCAATGATGTGGAAAAAAGACTCAAAAACATCATTGATGTTTTAGGCAGAATATAAAACACCCCAAAATTCTTCTCGTTTGTTGGTATTTTTATTATTTTCACACACTTTAAATATTTTTTAGAAAGCCAAATTTGGAAGATGCACACAGTGTGTCAACATGTGCGATCTGCCATCATGGGATATCAAGTTACGCGTTTTGGGGGTGCAAACCCTTCCTTGTCACTTAAGTAGATGAGAGGAAGGGGTTGCACCCCCGAAACACGTCCACTGATCACCCATGATGGGAGCTAGCACATGTTGACATTATGCATGGGATCAGGAGGGAAATCCCCATTTTGACTTTCAATTTGTGTGCATGTTCAAAACTTGACTTTCACAGGGGGTGACATCACCCCATCGGATGAAGGCAATAGCAACACAGTTTGGACATACTAATGTCTGATATTGCCTTCACTTTCTCAAAGTAGAACATTGTAAGTTCCTGAGTTGTGTATTGTTTTATGGTTTAAACATGCCTGTTTTAACAAAAAAAAGGCTATCTGTACTGTCAAAAACAAAAATGTTATTACTAAAATATGTTGGTTTGTTCAAAAACCCTTTTCTAACACACACGTGAATGTGCACAGAGTAAAACGTTTTCTACTCAACAATGTGTGGCTTCTTCTTTCAATGCTCAATATCATTTTTTGGACTAAGTTGGTGTTTACACTGAAATGGGGGTTATTTACCAAAGGCAAATCTTATCGACAGGTTAGAAGTGTCATAATACAAAAATATGAATACACACTGTACAAATGGAAGCACTTTTTTACATTCTGCAATTACCTATAAAGATAATAGGAGAACAAAACTTTAAACAGTACCATTTGAAAGTATTTCGGCAGGCCATTTCACTACATGCTTTGGTGTAGGTCTAGGGTGTATGGGTTTGGCAAAGTCAGCAGACAGAGGATTGGTATCAGTTGACTTAGCGGTTGGGGGGGAGGGAGGGTTCCAAATGATTTTGGGACCCAACAAAAATAGCTTCTGGCACTCTGCCTGAATTTAAGGACACAAGTAACATTTGTACACATTTGAGCGTTTAGGGTAAAGCACTACTATGTGTGATGTGATAGATGGCGACGATGGAGGAGAGGAACGAGGGTCACTTCGGGGGCTTCCATCTCAGGTAAGTTATTCATAATGACCTAGTATGTTATGCATACTAGCTCATTTTGCCTTTGCCATACAAGGTGTTTTTTTTTCTTTGCCTGCCTTTACTTCCTCTTTAATCACCCACAGAACCTGTGTAGCCAAGTCCCCTTTGGTCTAATGAGAACCTCCAGAGTTAGGGCCGGTTCACACAGCGGGCGAGGCGACACGACTCGCCTCGCTCCCGCAAGTCGCCCCCGTTCTGTACAATGGAACCGTTCTGAGAGGAGCGACTCGAGTCGCTCCGACTCAGAAAAAAGGTTCCTGTACTACTTCTGGGCGACTTCGGGGGCGACTTGCATTGACTTCTATACAGAAGTCCTCTGCAAGTCGCCGCTGAGGTCGCCGCAGGTCGCGGCGAGGCAAGTCGGAGATGCCTCGCCGCGCCTGCAGTGTGAACCGGCCCTTAGGGATAGCTGACATGTTTCTGTGTAGAATCTTTCTTTGGAATTTAGAATTCTTTAGGTAGACAGCCATGTAGGGAAAGGCACCCAGCCAGACACCACATCTGCATGTGTAGACACCCTATCTCCTATGGCAACAATCTTGAACAGTTCCTAACAAAGGCTACAATGAACTCTTTCACTTCCCCGACAATCTCCTCTTGTAGATCTTCACTCAACTGAACCCACTCAACCAAGTCTCTCTCTCACTAGACTTGCTGATCCATGGCCACTGGATCTCCTGAGCTCTTCCAATCTTCTCGCTGAGTATCTTCCTCAAGCGTCAACCCCGCGTCTCTGCTGGGTCCCTAGCTTGGCATTCAGGATACTCCCCAAGTGTCACCCCACTGGCCTCTCGGTCCCTGGCTTGACACACAAGGCTGCTCTACAAGCGTCACCTCCGCTGGTTGATTCCCTGGCTTGACACCTGCTGAAGCTTCCCAATTCTTCACCGTTCCCGGTTGGTGAGAATACTGCTCTGCCACCTGCTTCAGCTACTCACTATGGTCCCTGGTAATAAAGTGGGTGGTCCCCTTGTGGCGACAGCCTCCCTTCTACCTCTGACCAAGACAGGTTCTCCGGCTGGCAGAACCATCACCTCTGGTTGGACTGCAAGCCGCAGTCCCAACCCTACACTGCTCTCTTCCTTCTGGATAGGCCCTCAGACAGCCTAGCAGCCAGATGTCCCTGGGATAGGCCTCAGGCTCTGGCCTAGCAGCCCGGGGCAGCACATTTGTTCAGTTTTATAGAGATGAGGTGGCAACCCTAGTTACTATGCTCTGCACGGGCAGTGAATAGTTTCCCTTCAAGAGAGTCTACAATAAGAAGTATTGGATTGTCATTTCAGGATGGGATGCAAATTCCTCAGTTAAGACTTGCAGAGGAAGCATATGCCAACAGAAGATTCAAGTTTCTGACAAACGTAACACCGCATAGCTAGCAGGAAGATGGGGCGACTTAGAGACTCTAGACAGCCACTTGTTCTCTGGAGCAGCACAAGGTGACAACATGCAGCTACCAAAGACCAAAGTTCAAATTAACCTGCTGGAAGTCAGCCACTACTGGTCTGGAGGTCAGTCAAATAATATATATATATATATATATATATATATATATATATATATATATATATGAATGATTGTACAGGATGCCAAGGTTGGGTCCTGGATGGGTGCTATATAGCACCGATATTTGGGGTATGGTCCATTTAAAGGAAGTGCGGTATTGTTCAGGGGGTCACCCAGAATGGGTGAGGAATTCCTGGCAGTAGAGTCAATCAGTAGATGACTGACTCACAGTCCTCTCTGGCTTAATAGAGGGTTATTTGGGACCCAGAATTTGGGAGGCTCTGAAGTGATATTCGATGGGAAAGAGCCTCCCCTGACCACAGGTATTCAGCACACAGGGGGTTAAAGGCCTCCAGGAAACAGCTTATAAAAGACAGGAAGTTGTGAGAGGTGGTGGTGAGGAGGAATAGGTGACTACATCTGTGGTGATGAGCTGTGTATCTGTTGGAAGCTGCCTAAGTTTCAACAAGGACTCTTAATACTCTTTGTGCTGAAGATAAGCAGACTTTATTGTATGCTGAAGATAAGTGGACTTCGTTTTATATTTCTTGTGCTGTGTGTTGAATGAAGCTTTATTTTTGATTTGCTTACAAATAAAAGCCTTTTTGTTTAAAGTTTAAACGGTTTATGCACTTGGTCCCGTGGAGCTATTATCCTCCAAACTTTACAAAATATATATATACACTGCTCACAAAAATTAAAGGAACACTTTGAAAACACATCTATCTATACTGATTTGGACTGGTCAATGTGTTAGGAATGAAAGGATGCCACATTGTTTGATGCAAAAGAAAATTATCAACCTACAGAGGGCTGAAGTGAAAAATGATGCAGCAGGCTAGTCCATGTTGCTGATGGACCGAAACATAATGTCCCTGAGGTGTTCTATTGGATTTAGGTCAGGCGAGCGTGGAGGACATTCAATGGTATCAATTCCTTCATCCTCCAGGAACTAGCTGCATACTCTTGCCACGTGAGGCTGGGCATTGTCGTGCACCAGTAGGAACTAGACATGTGCATTCGTTTTCGTCCGAATGCATTTTCGTCCGAATTTCAGCTATTTTCGTTTTCGTTTTGACAAACGATAACGAAAGCACAAAATCCGAAAAACGAAAGATCCGACATAAATAAATGCTTTATTTTCGTTTTCATTGTTACAACAGTTCGATATAGAATAGGAGATTCGACATGACTCTGACGATAACAATCTGTCTATAGAACCTGTGGTCGAATGTGCTTAACCTTACCTCTATTAGTCCAAGATTATATAGAGAAAATATTCGACAGAGAAAAAAGATTTGACAGAGAGAAAAGATTCTGCAAGTTACTGTCCTAAAAAGTGTTTGGGGACCCGGGTCCTGCCCCAGGGGACATGTATCAATGCAAAAAAAAGTTTTAAAAACGGCCGTTTTTTCGGGAGCAGTGATTTTAATAATGATTAAAGTGAAACAATAAAAGTGTAATATTCCTTTAAATTTCGTAGGGGGGGGTTGTCTATAGTATGCCTGTGAAGGGGCGCATGTTTCCCGTGCTTAGAATTGTCCCTGCACAAAGTGTCATTTATGCAGGAAAAAAAGTCCTTTAAAATCACTCGCAGCTATAATGAATTGTCGGCTCCCGTAATACAGAGAACACTCATTGAAAGTCATTGATAAAAAAATAAATAAATAAATAAATAAAAAAGCGTGGGGGTCCCCCAAATTCAATTTCCAGGCCCTTCAGGTCTGGTATGGATATTAAGGGGAACCCTGCCTCAAATTTAAGAAAAAATTTGACGTGGGGTTCCCCCTAAATATCCATAACCAGACCCTTCAGGTCTGGTATGGATATTAAGGGGAACCCCGCATCAAATTTAAAAAAAATTTGACATGGGGTTCCCCCTAAAAATCCATACCAGACCCTTTATCCGAGCACGCAACCTGGCAGGCCGCAGGAAAAGAGGGGGGGACGAGAGAGCGGCCCCCCCTCCCTCCTGAACCGTACCAGGCCACATGCCCTCAACATTGGGAGGATGCTTTGGGGGTCCGTGACCCCTCAAAGCACCTTGTCCCCATGTTGATGAGGACAAGGGCCTCATCCCCACAACCCTGGCCGGTGGTTGTGGAGGTCTGCGGGCGGGGGGCTTATCAGAATCTGGAAGCCCCCTTTAACAAGGGGACCCCCAGATCCCGGCCCCCCCCCTGTTTGAAATGGTAAGGGGGTACAAAAGTACCCCTACCATTTCACAAAGAAAGTGTAAAAAATGGTTAAATAAAACAAACACACTTTTGAAAAATTCCTTTATTAAAAATAAAAAAAAGATTCCAGCGGCGGTAATCCTTTCTTGCTATCCAGCGACGGACGGTCAGCTCTCTATCTATGTCTAATGTCATCCAGCGCAGCGCAGCATCCTTCTTCTGTCTCCGTGGAGGAGACACTACAGACATTCCGGCGGCTTGACGTTTCTTATATAGGGTGGGCGGGGCCACCCGTTACCTGACCCCGCCCCCCTCTGACGCAAGGGGAAACCCGGGGTTCCCTGTGACGTAGGGGTGACCCGCACCCCTCTGATGTAACACAGGCAGGTTTCCGTTACATCAGAGGGGGGCGGGGTCACCCATACGTCACGGGGAACCCCGGGTTTCCCCTTGCGTCAGAGGGGGGCGGGGTCAGGTGACGGGTGGCCCCGCCCTCCGTATATAAGAAACGTCAGCGCCGGAATGCCTCCAGTGTCTCCGTGGAGGAGACAGAAGAAGGATGCTGCGCTGCGCTGGATGACATTAGACATCGATGGAGAGCTGACCGTCCGTCGCTGGATAGCAAGAGTGGATTACCGCCGCTGGAATCTTTTTTTATTTTTAATAAAGGAATTTTTCAAAAGTGTGTTTGTTTTATTTAAACATTTTTTACACTTTCTTTGTGAAATGGTAGGGGTACTTTTGTACCCCCTTACCATTTCAAACAGGGGGGGGCCGGGATCTGGGGGTCCCCTTGTTAAAGGGGGCTTCCAGATTCTGATAAGCCCCCCGCCCGCAGACCTCCACAACCACCGGCCAGGGTTGTGGGGATGAGGCCCTTGTCCTCATCAACATGGGGACAAGGTGCTTTGAGGGGTCACGGACCCCCAAAGCATCCTCCCAATGTTGAGGGCATGTGGCCTGGTACGGTTCAGGAGGGAGGGGGGGCCGCTTTCTCGTCCCCCCCTCTTTTCCTGCGGCCTGCCAGGTTGCGTGCTCGGATAAAGGGTCTGGTATGGATTTTTAGGGGGAACCCCACGTCAATTTTTTTTTTAATTTGACGCGGGGTTCCCCTTAATATCCATACCAGACCTGAAGGGTCTGGTTATGGATATTTAGGGGGAACCCCACGTCAAATTTTTTCTTAAATTTGAGGCAGGGTTCTCCTTAATATCCATACCAGACCTGAAGGGCCTGGTAATTGAATTTGGGGGACCCCCACGCTTTTTTTTTTATTTATTTATTTATTTATTTATTTTTTTATCAATGACTTTCAATGAGTGTTCTCTGTATTACGTTAGCCGACAATTCATTATAGCTGCGAGTGATTTTAAAGGACTTTTTTTCCTGCATAAATGACACTTTGTGCAGGGACAATTCTAAGCACGGGAAACATGCGCCCCTTCACAGGCATACTATAGACAACCCCCCCCTACGAAATTTAAAGGAATATTACACTTTTATTGTTTCACTTTAATCATTATTAAAATCACTGCTCCCGAAAAAACGGCCGTTTTTAAAACTTTTTTTTGCATTGATACATGTCCCCTGGGGCAGGACCCGGGTCCCCAAACACTTTTTAGGACAGTAACTTGCAAATTAGCCTTTAAAATTAGCACTTTAGATTTTGAACGTTGGAGTCCCATAGACTTTAATAGGGTTCTAAAGTATGCTATATAGTTAGCTCCGTCGAATCTTCTTTATACATTCGACAGACACCATAAGCCTTCCAAGACAGATTCGACCGTAATTCATGTGGATTTTCGGACGAATGCAATTTTTGAACGAAAAACGAAATAAATAAAAACGAATTTCGGGAGTAACTAAATAAATTAAGTTTTCAGACGAAAACGAAATTCCGAAACGAAATATTTTACTCTGCACATGTCTAGTAGGAACCCAGGACCCACTGCACCAGCGTACAGTATGACAATGGGTCCAAGGATTTCATCCCAATACATAATGGCAGTCACGGTACCACTGTCTAGCCTATAGAGATCTGTGCTGCCCTCCATGAATATGCCTCCCCAGACCATCACTGACCCACCACCAAAACGATCATGCTGAACAATGTTACAGGCAGTATACCATTCTCCATGACTTCTCCAGACCCTTTCATGTCTGCCACATGTGCTCAGGGTGAACCTGCTCTAATCTGTGAAAAGCACAGGGCACCAGTGGCGGACCTGCCAATTCTGGTGTTCAATGGCAAATGCCAATCGAGCTCCATGGTGCCAGACAGTGAGCACAGGGCAACCCCTACCTTTCTTTGCATTTGACCTCCCTTATCCTGCAGATCTGAACATTAAAGTGACTATATTTACCTGAACACTAACAATCGGAAGTCTACAAAAGGTCCCTCACTGAAATCTCCTCTCCGGGTGCTGGTATTCGGGCATCTTCATTGGCTGATGTGGAATGAGGCAACCCCTGCACATGTGCAATAGTCAGTCCTCCTGGTACACAGGGATCGTGCTGATGATGTAAGTTGAGCTGCACACGAGCAGCTCAGTTTACATGCCACTAGGGATGAGCTTCGTGTTCGAGTCGAACATACGTTCGACTCAAACATTGGCTGTTCGTCCGTTCGGCGAAGTCCGAACATTTTGGTCCGTTCGCGCCAAATTCGTGTGGCGCTCACGGCCCACAATGCACTGCGATGGCGCAGTGCATTGCTGGCTCATGATTGGCCAAGCATGCACTGTGACCCTGCATGCTTGGCCAATCGCAGCTCCAGCAGCGAGGAGAGCCATGATTGGCCACAGGCGGGATGCCTGTGGCCAATCATAGCTCAGGCTGTGTAGTGCACGCCCCACACTATATAAGGCCGCCAGCGCGTAGTGTGTAGTGTGTTGGCGTCTGAAGCAGTGGGTGTTCTGTGTACCTTCAACACCGTACACACCGATCGTTTTCGGCCGATTTTCGATCTTGCTGTTGTGTAGTGGTTATTGTCTGCGTGCCCTGACCGCAGTATACACCGCTATATTCACCTCACCTATATAGCTAGTGATCTATCTTTTATAATAGAGCTTGCAGTCAGTAGTGTTAGGAGATAGTGCGTGCTGTCTGGGTTTAGTTCTGCTTTCATTTATTTCACACTGCATGGCGATGAGGTGTCAGAGCTGTAAACTTGAAAAATAGGATCTCACGGCTGGAGTTTCTGATTTACACCCTATCACTAGAGGAAAGTGTGGCAAACTGCTGCAGGTGTGAAGTACCAAGGGGTAAGTCAGGCTGTCCATCACATGTGTGAGCCAATAGCAATGTGTGGGGGGCGGGGATTATCTGTCATCTCTGACATTCCCTGGAAGTGTTGGAGCTTCTCAGAACGGTCCTGAATTAGGCCATGAAAGGAAGGCTTGGGAGGCAGGTATGTGCATCCTGAGATACCTGCAGCAGTCTCTTTAATGTGGATGTGTCAGCTCTCCACCAACCTACTATTACCAAAATGACAACTTTGGGATAAGAAAAAAAAAATACCCAAAACAAAATCAGTATAAAAATTGTAAAATGAAGAAAACAGGGAATTCCTTCATATAGCAAGACCATTTTTTTTTTTTTAAAGATTGATCTTCAATAGCTTGAAAGGCTAAAAGGCTATGCTGGTCAAGTGACTCACTCGTCAAACAAGATACAGAACGGGTGGGTGTCATCTGTGCAGGATATGCCTCTTGTGATGCAATTAAACAATACAAAAGAGATACCTATGATATATTTAGTCTGTATTTTCGTGGCAAATGCGGACTAAAATCAGCAAGATATCAGTTTCAAAAGAGCACCATATGTATATGTTCATAGCGCTGAAATTATTTTTGGAAAATTATCATTTGAAATCTGGAGGGCTCTTTATGTAGTCATGACAGCAGAAGACAAAGACAGCATATTTACAAAAGTTTAATCACCAACTTTGTCTTACACTTCAATTGAAAAGCTTTGACCTGATTTTGCTAAATATTAGTGTACGATGTGCTTTCATAAACAAATTCAAACAAGACATTCATTACCAACACGGTTCAGAGAGAGTGTGCAGAGCCAATCTGAGTAGCTCTGTACCATGTAATTGCTCTGATGACCAATCACAGTGATCCCCCATCACAACTGTAAACAGTGTTTACATTGGAGAGGACCTCCTCCATACAATGAAGAAAGGAGGAACTAATTAATGAATAGAACTTTATTAGTTATGGATCAGCATATCCTCAAGTTTGGGATTGTTTTTAACCCTCCATATATAACTAGAGGACGTTCTGGCCCTCAGGACACCTCATGAAGTCTGTTTATGATTGTTTGGTCAGAGGCATTCACACTAGTGTCCTGCTGGAGGTCATTTTGTAGAGCTCTAGCAATGCTCATCCTGTTCCTCCTTGCACAAAGGAGCAGATACCGGTCCTGCTGATGGGTTAAGGACCTTCAATGGGCCTGTCCAGCTCCCCTAGAGTAACTGCCTGTCTCCTGGAATCTCCTCCATGCTCTTGATACTGTGCTGGGAGAAACAGCAAACCTTCTGTCAATGGTACGCATTGATGTGCCATACTGGAGGAGTTGGAGTGCTTGCGCAAACTCTATAGGGTCCGGGTATCGCTTCATGCTACCAGTAGTTACACTGTACCTAGCCAAATGCAAAACTAGTGTAAATCAGTCATAAAATATGAGTAGGGAAAAAAATGTCAGTGGCCTCCACCTGTAAAGCCATTCCTGTTTTGGAGGTCGTCTCATTGCTGCCCATCTAGTGCACCTGTTGTTAATTTCATTAACACTAAAGCAGCTGGAACTGATTAACAGCCCCCTCTGATAGTTGACTGACCAGATCAATATCCCGGGAGTTTTTTTATTGACTTGATGCTATACTCTGATTAAAAAGTGTTCCTTTGGTTATTCACAGTGATGATGAGGAGGTGGTGATGTGAGAGCGTGAAAACTTGGTGTCGCGGTGCTCCGGATTCTGCTAGAGTTCCAGCAAGAGACAGCAGTCCCAGCTGACTTCCTCTGTAGGGTAACCGGGAGGTGAGAACATTAGAGAAGACTGGACGGAGGGTGATAGATTGTCCCAGACCCCCTTTCCTATCCCTGCCTGACAGCGGATTCCATTTGGCAAAACAAAGAAGCAGTGGAGCAGACCTTTGGAAGTGGTGGAGTGCCTTTTTCATGATTCGCTAATAGAGCAGAGCGCTGAAGTCCTGGGTAAGATGTGTAGGAGGTGTGGGGTAAACGTGGCAAGCAGCTTGCTCTATAGAAGTTAAAGAGCTTTGAGGACTATAGGAGGAGAGGCAGCCCAAGAGCGTTGACTTCATTTACAGCCTGGGACAGATTGAAGATATTTTAGGCTTCCTTAACAGCGGGTCTGGATGGCCCCAGGTAAGTCACGTGTGGTTAAAGCCCAAATTGTTACTCCTTGCTCCTCTCCCTCCTCAATGGCAGCTAAGACAGCAGGGAAATCAGCTGCAAAATCCCCCCAAGCTGGAATGTCAGCAGGCACACAGACAGCAATATATAAAGAAATGGAGCAGGATCCCTCTGGCAAGGACATTATGGCAGCTATTAAGGTTTGCAGTGAGACTCTCACAACCAAAACTGATGCACTGGCTGTATATATTAATATAATGAGGCATGAGTTTGATAAAGTTAAGCAAAAGATATCAGAGATTGAACTCTGTGTTTCAAATATAGAAGATACACTAAGACCAGACAATAGAGAACTGCGTATCTTAAAAAAAATCAAATCAGCGCTTTGCAGGACAGTGCAATTGATACAGAAAGCCGCCTAAGGAGAAATAATATTCGGATTAGAGGCCTGCCAGAGTGAGTGGATTGGAAAAAAACTGTAGAATTTTCAGAGAAATTACTGATAAATGCATTGGGTTTCACAGATGTGTCTGCTAAATTTGTGGTAGAGCGAGGACATAGAATCTCTACTCGATCACCGAAACCGGGGACCCCTCCTCGCCCTTTTATTCTACATTTATTAAATTATGGGGACCGAGATAGCATACTGACAACAGCACGGGCAGGGCTGCAATATAAAAATGCTAAATTGCCTTTTTTTCTCAACTATCCTCCCAAAATACAACAACGTCAAGCGTATACTGAAGTACAAGAAAGACAACAAGATCTCTTATACCCTTATTAATTACAGGCCATCGATGGAAATCATACCCATTTTTTTTAAGACACCTACAGCGGCAGCAGAATGGCTGGAAACTAGGTAGACTTTTTTTATTTTTTTTTAACCTGTGTTTGGACTTTTTTTTTTTTCCTCCTTTTTTTGGGCTAGCAAGAAATTTCAGAAATTAATAATCTTGTAATTTCCTTGAAGAGTTTTTTGTGGCTTTTTTTCCCATTTCTTTCTTCCATTTTTTTAATTATTCTTTACATATTGTTCATTTTTCCTTTTTTTTCTTTTTTTCTGGGATGATAGGTAAAGAGGGAAAAAAAGAAAAGGAATTTTTGCTTTTGGAGGTCATATGGGGTAATAATGGAGAGGAGGGGGAGGGGGTTTAGGTCCGTCCTTCCTTTCTCTCTTTTGAAAGGAAGAGGGGAAGAGAAGGGGGCTTTTTTCTTATTTAATATAATAATTATTTAAGTTTCTCAGAGAGCCTGACTCACAAAACAAGGTGCAAGGTATTTTTTTTGTTTCTTTATGTGAATAGGTTTTTTTGTTGTAATTAAATATATCGGGGTTCCTTTTTTTTCTACTGGGTATAGAATAAGCTATTATCAATAAGATTAATGGTTAGGATTAAGGTCCTTTCTACTCACCTGCCATGTATGGATGGGGTTGTTTTTTATTAGGGATTGGAGTGGAAAAGGATAGGGTAGGGATGGAGGGGGGGGGGGGGGGTATTTTTGGTGGTTTACTGACTAAAATATTCACCTTGAAAATACAACCTTTGTTAACAACCATCATTGACTCGCACCAGACAGGATTTATGCTCCATAAAATGACGGATATTAATCTACGCAGACTTCATACCAATATACATGCTCAACGTGTCAATGAAGGGACCAGAACGGTGGCCTCTTTGGAGATAGAGAATGCCTTTGATAATATTGAATGTCCTCTTTTATGGGTAATACTTAGAAGGATGGGATTCCCATTAGTATTTATTATTGGATACAAATATTGTATCATAATCCCATGTCAGCGGTGAACCTGGGAGGAAGGTTATTAACTTATTTTCAGCTATATAGAGGAACGCGGCAGGGCTGCCCCCTCTCTCCGGCCCTCTTTGCTATAGCAATTGAGCCAGTGGCAGAGGCTCTTTGGACTTTGTGGGTAGCCCGGTATGGTATGTTACTCTTCTTAGGTGATGCTGGTCCATCGCTACAGGAAGCCTTAGATTTGCTAAATATGTACTTGTCATTTACAGGGCTTAAGGTAAACTGGGGTAAATCCCTGTTGTTTGTCATTGATTAAGGAGCACAGGCCACGACTTCTCCAAACCTGCCGTTGCAATAGGTAACAGAGTTTTAATATCTTGAGATAGTAATCTCACGACAGGATCGTGATTTGTTGGTGTTTACCCTAATTCTAGCATTACAAGAAATTATGTATGCCTAGATGTCACTATTGGGCCGCATACATTTTTAAAAAAATGTATATTCTTCCAAAATGTTTATATTTATTTAGTAATTCACCACAGTGGGTGCCAAAATCGTTTTTTACACAATCACATAGTACTTTTTCTTTATTTTTATGGAGAAATAAGCCACCCAGAATGAAACTGACTACACTTATGCGCCCTTTGGCACAAGGGGGATTGGCCTTTCCAGACTTCCATAAATATTATTTTGCGACACAGCTGTGGATGGTTGAATCCAGATCAATATAATCCTGCTATAATGTTAGAGGCTGCAGTGGTACCTTCCACTGAAGCACTCCAAGAACTGCTTTCTGAGGTTTGAAATCCCTGCATGACTTGACCCCCTCAATGGTAACAACTGTAAAGGCATGGAGAGCTGGTTCAGTGTGGGAAAAACATTCTAGGGTGACTTTATCTCCAAATACTCCTCTATGGAGGAATCCTCAGCTGTTCCATCCAAACGCCATTCAATATCCAGGAGCCTAGACCAGATTTAAGGTTAAACAGCTAGTGTAGGGAGAAACAGTGATACCGTTTGTCTGGATAGAGTAATGGACTATTCCAGGAAGCTATTTATTTAGATAGGGCATGGGCGAGTTGCACCTTTCTGCCCAATTTCCTCAAGGTTTTCAACAACTGGCAGAATCTGGATTAGAGCAGATAACCAGAAGGGGATTAAAAGAGAAACCCATTTCACCTTTATATACCCACTTAGTGGGAATATCACTGTCAGATATGAGTAAGCTTCAAACATGTTGGATGAAAGAAGCTCCAGAATTAGAGGAGGAGAACTGGGAGGATATATGGGGATTCCCTTTTTCAGTCTATTCAAACTTATACAATTCAAGATAACACATAGAATGTACAATACACCATATAGATTATAAAGAATAAGCCCACTGAACTCCCAGAATTGCTGGAGATGTGGGTATATTCCAGGAGATTTTATCCATATTTTCTGGTCCTGCCCTGTTATTGTTACATTTTGGGCAGGGGTTATCAATGTAATTATTACAGTTACGTTGGTTGTTCTAAAAGGGGATGCAAGGATTTGTCTTCTGGGATTGGTGGGGAAAAATATTTCCACAATGGCAAAGAGAACACAAATAGGACTACTGCTTTATCATGTGAGAAAGGCAATAGAACAGAACTGGAAAAAAAATCAGCCTCTCCCTCATTAGCCTCATTGGAAATATTTAGTAAATGACAACTTAACCTTGTATAAAGAAACATATTGCAATAAAGGATGCCAAGGAAAATATGAAAGAGTTTAGTCAAGCTGGATAGCAGAACCTACAACATCCACTGAGCAATTTAAGGATTAAATAATTGGAATAGAAATAGACACATGGAAAGTTTAGGAAGTCAAATAAGCAATGGGATGTTGGATGAGGAAGTGAAGGGGTATAACAAACCACGACATGACACAAGGTTTTATGGGTAAGAATGGGATTTCTATTGTATTTAATTGTTGTTAATAATAGTTATGTGAAAGCTCCTGTGAGAGTGAAATAGAGATGAAGATTGAATGTAGATATGTTGTAAGATATATTACAAAATTAATAAAGAGATTAAAAAAAAAAAAAAAGGGGTCCTTTAATTTAGCAGTATATATATATATATATTTATATATATATATATATTTATATATATATATATATATACATTATATATATATATATATATATATATATATATATATATATATATATATATATATATATATATATATATATATATATATATATATATATACACACACTCCCCACCCCAGCCACTTTGTTAGGCACACCTTGCTAGTACCATTGTGGCATAGATTCAACAAGGTGTTGGAAACATTCCTCAGAGATTTTGGTCCATAGTGACATGATAGCATCACACAGTTGTTGCAGATTTGTCAGCTGAACATCCATGATGTGAATCTCCTGTTCCAGCTCATCTCAAAGGTGCTCTATTGGATGATATTTGGTGACTGTGGAGGTCATTGAAGTACAGTGACCTCATTGTCATGTTGAAGAAACCAGTTGAGAAGGGGCGTGACCTGACGAGGCATGTGAACAGACCTGTTCCATGGAGCTCCCGCTGTTGATCCTGCAAACGATCCTTCCCTCGCAACTTTTGACTCCCGGATTCAGCAGACACTGGTACCCGCTGATCCCCTGACACTCCAGGATCGGTGGCTGACAAAAAAATGGGCATGCTGACCCGCAGGAACCAAGGAGATGCCACGACCCCTCAGGAATTCCAAGATGGTGCCTGGCAATCACAGCCTCAGAGAACACCACGTGGCCCATACAAGAAAACGGAGCAAGGGGGTAAGTCCAACAAACCCCCTAAGCCCAAGGAACAACCTAGAGATATGTTGTATTATACCCAGAAGCTAGCAAGCCCTGCTGAATCCTCTCAAGCTAAAGCTCAGCATGCTGCATTCCCCCCCAGAGCTTGCAGACAGGGAGAATGCAGACAGGCTTAGTGACACTGCACCCATGGAGTCTGTACCTAATCCCCTGCCCGATATGCCATCGGAGGATAGCCCCCAACCCACACTCAGTGAAATACTACATGCTGTACATAGATGCACTGCATGTGGATGATTTGAAAGAAACATTTGGGGGGCTGAAGGTGACAGTGTCCCTCCTTCGCCAGGACATTCAAAAGATCAGGGAGAGAACCACTGCTGTGGAGGGCAGAGTAAATGACATAGAAGACCAGATGCCTCCTATGAACCGGGATGTGAGAATGTGGCACAGCAAGCATATCAGGCCATCAATAAAACAGGTGACATTGAGAACCGCCTCAGACACAACAATGTCCACATTGTGGGGCTCCCTGAAAAAGTGGAGGGCAGGGACCCCACTGCATTTATTGAAGGTTGGTTGCAAGAAGTGTTTGGCAAAGAGGCCTTTTCTCCAATCTACACAGTGTAGCGGGCCCACAGGGTGCCACTGCACCCTCTTCCACCAGGTAACCCTCCCAGATCGAAACTAGCCAGACTCCTGAACTACAGAGACCGGGAGGTCGTGCTGCGACTGGCCAGAGAAAAGGGTGTCGTGCAATATAATGGCACCAGAATATCCTTCTACCCTGACTTCTCAGCAGAAGTGCTTTGCAGTTGATTGAAATTTTCAGAAGTCAAAAAGCGGTTGCAAAAGCTACAGCTATCATATGCGGTGATGTTCCCAGCCAAGCTGCGTGTAACAGCCAGAGGTCAGAATCAGTTATTTGAAAATGCACAAGATGCTGCAATGTGGCTGGATCAGAACAAACAAGATCTATGCCGAGGGGTGCCACGAAGATGGCGAAGATTGAAGCTATGTTTGGAATTCCTCTACAAAAAAGAAGGGGCGTCTACCTACCCCTACAGTATCCATTTTGCTACAAGAGGGCCTGTACATGGCACCTACCCCCAGCGAGTGAAAATCCACAAATTATTATTTTTTCTTTAACACATTGGTACTGGCATACACGTGAAATGCTACTGTGTACACCGCCTGTACTTTGCCTGTTGTCATGGTTATCATGGCTTGAGTTTCTCTGCCCTGTTGGCACGAGGAGGGCTATTACCAATCAAGCCCTACATTGTTTGGGAGCCCTTAGCTCCGCCCAGTTAGCGGTATATGGGCCACAGGCTGAATGCTACTCCTACATTTGCCAGTCAGTATGCTCTGCTGCGCAGTTGCGCAAGATGGACTACCTTATATTCCAGATGCCTTTCCAATGTGCACTTTACTCAAGAATTACACTATGTTTGTTGCACTGTCCACGAATTGCTCAAGACTGTTCACAAACCAGATGCTGTTGCCTTACTGGAAGACTGTCTATACCCGAGAGACACTTCCATAACCATATAGTATCATGGAATGTCCGGGGGGTGAATGATCCATTGAAGAGAACCATGATTTCTACATGTATGCATAAATTCCACTAAGCCATTATTGGCCTGCAGGAGACTCACCTTCAGGGGGATACTGTTGGGTTCTTGCAATATGCATGGGTTGGGAAAGCCTATCACTCTACTCACTCCACATTTTTGCGTGGGGTGAGTGTACTGATACATAAGGTGCTGGCCTATCAGGAGTTGGACTCTTTTTCATTGATATCTCAGGTAGATTTGTATTTCTGTATTGTAAGCTGTATACAATTACCATGATTCTAGCTTTCGTATATATATATATACCCCCCCCCCCCCCTGTTTTTCCGGGAGGTGCTACAGTTGCTGCTGTCATACCTGGCGAACAAACTTGATACTCCGGTATTGATGATGGGAGAATTTAACTGCTATTTAGATCCCAGATTGGATAGACAACCCCCCATGTCTCTGCCAAAGGGAGGCCAGGGCACTGCTCCTAGTCGCTTACTGGTAGAGGTGGGATGGACGGACATATGGCAATTTCGTAACTCAGACAACAAACAATTCTCTTGTTTCTCCAAAACCCATGGTTCTTAGTCACGTATTCATCTATGTGTGGGCACCCCAAACATGGTCAACTACACCTCCAGGGTAGAATATTTCCCACGGGGAGTATCTGACCATTCCCCATTGGCTTTATGGCTGATCACCCAACCGCCCAATTCTTTACCCAGAGCCCCATGGAAGCTCTCACGCCTTTTGGCTCAAACTATTTACCTTGCAGGAATGGATAAACTCTCAGATTGGGGACTTCTTTCTGGCACACCGACAGTACCCCAACAGTTTGCAGAAATGGGAGGCCTTCAAAGCATACCTTAGGGGCGTAGTTATCAATGAAATACAAATTGTTAAGCAAAGCTCCACTGCTCTGCTGGAAAAGGTGGGAGAGCAGGTGAGACAGCTGGAATTGACCTATGTGACTAACCCAACTGATTCTGCAAGGAAGGCATGGATGTCGGCCCAAGATTCATTGGACAGCCTGAGATCCTCCACTGCAGAGCGTAAGCGTTTTTTTACAAAGCTTGCATTTTATGAGGAGGGGGAGAAGACGGGCCGCCTACGCCTACCAGAATAGCTCGATCCCACCAACAGTCCCCAGCCATCGATGCTATTCGCACCTCCAGTGGCGGGGTGATCAATTCTCCCAAGGCCATTATATCTAAGCTGGCATCCTTCTATGCAGGGCCGTCTTTAATATTGATTGGACCCCGGGCAAACATTTTCTTGGGGGCCCCCCCCATGCAATCTCACTCTCCACTCTCTCACTCTCCACCTGCTCTGAGACTTAAAATCAGTTTACTGTATCAGATCAGGCAGCAATTGTGATTGGTTGCCAGCAGTTACAGCATATCATTACCGCTTACTGACTGGTTGCTCGAAGTTACAGCACACATTACGGCTCACTGATTAGTTGCTAGAGGTTACAGAAAATTATTTCTGCTTGTTATTAGTTTCTAGAGATTACTGTACAGTAATACTGCTCACTGATTGCTAGAGGTTACAGCACATCATCTTCTGACTGCAGGGAAGCATGATGTACATATGAATGCCGCTGGCCACAGCTATTTTCTTAGTAATGCCATCGCTATTTACATATGAATGATGGTTATTTACATGTAAAGACAGGGTCTGCAGGCGAGTTATCCATACACAACAATAGGGCAGAGATGGGCAGCATTAGTAGCAGCACTTCACAGTGAAATATTGGGACACATCACAGGACTAAAACTTCAAGGGACAAGGAAATTTAAACTGGGATAGTTGGCAAGTATGAGGCAGCTGCTTTGGGGCCCACAACAATGACAGGGCCCAGGGCAGCTGCCCCTTTTGCCCTGCCTTAAAGATGGCCCTGCTTCTATGTAGCTCTATATGGGTCGAGGGAGGCCTACTCTAATGAGGTACAAAAGGTAAACCGCGCTACTCAAACACCAAAAGAAAGCAACCTATAAGCAGCAACCCTAATCGTAATACTCCGATATCAAACTAATAGGTGAACAAAATGAGCTGCGCTAAAAACAATGAAACTAGAAAATAATCAAACACCAAAAAACCTAATCAACCTATACCAATAGACGTAAAAACAATATTAAATTGACAGAAAAATGTGATTAGTGAATAGTATACATGAATACTAACGTATCGTCATAAAGTGAATAAAGTGTATACTAGACCTAAAATGACATTGATGTGAATATTACAAAGAAAACCCCCACAATAATTAATGTAGATTGACACAAAAAAAGGGTTATAATGTGTGCTAGATTTAAACGAATAGTATTAACTACAATAATATTCAAAAAACCATAAAAAGTTCATATGTGATGAAAAAGATATTTTTATATAGTCCCAAGATTAATATTGGTTCTTCAAACTTGACATAAAGGGGCAAAAATATCCACAAATGCGTGTATATAAAAACAAAAAAATTTTTCAAAACAATCCTCCACCAGTGAGAAGAGGGGCCGCTTACCAGAGCTTTAGATCCCAGTGTTAGTGAGATCAGTAAGGCAACAGCACAGAGGTTTCTGGGTGAACCGTCACAGGCATCCCACCATCTCCATCTCCAATATGAAGCCTCCAATCGAGAAACGAAGGTGTCGTAGATTGCTGACACCACGCTGTCTCTATCTCCAATACGAAGCCTCCAGTCCGGGAACGAAGGTATCGTGGATCATATAAAAAATCAAAGACACTCGCATAGCGTAAAACCACTTGGTTTAATAAAGTAAAGTTTAAAAGATTTACACTCACATGCGTAAAGAAAAAACGATCATATAAAAACGAGCCGGCCGGACTCGTGTGCCGCCCGCACTTCCTGGTTGGGCGTAGAACGCGGAGACGTCAGAACGCCTATCTCCCTACGCGCGTTTCGTCACGAACGGACGTGTTCACGGGATGCGGGACGGCGTTCTGACGCACCGCCTATATACAAATTCTTAAACGGACAGCCTCGGTCTGAGCTCCATGCTGTCCTCTCAATCCACCATGTTGGGTGAGGGAAAGAGGACTGGAATGCCCATATTAACCCCCAGTCCACCATTTTACATAAGAAAAAAAGGGGTAAAGATTTTTGCCCTACCATTACGCAGAGGCAAACCCATAATAATAACCCTCCCGATTCTTTTAGGAACCATAAATTAAAAATACAAAATTGTTATAGAAGTACATAAAAAGAAATTAAAAAAAATTTCTTTCAAATACCAATTGAAAAATATATTTATCAAAAGGTATCCAATAAAATAATAAAACAATATTAAACACAAACAAAACAATCCAAACGGATAAACAAGACAGCTTCTGTAGTAAAGATATATACTGTCTCGTATGTCCAGATATTAATACGTTCTTAATTGAAAGAATTATATACCAGTGGAAATTGGAAATTTTTTTATAGTAGTAAAACCACTGATATGGCATGTCAAAAAATGATAAGGGCAAAAAACCTCATTGGGGACTCATGGAACTCACACCAAGTTTACAGTTGAAAAAGCAACAACTACCACAGGGAGCTTAAGCTCTGTAAATTATTCCAACCAATCATATACTATTCAAGAATTGTCAATAAACGCATTTACGTCTACTTCAATATTAAGACCATGAGGAACATAACTTTTTAATCTGTGTATCCACATCATTTCAAGCTTGGAAATGCTTCTTACCAAATGGGTTCCCCTCCAATGGGGGTTGAACTTGTCAATTCCCATAAATATTGTGTTGGTAGGGTCTCTATTGTGTGCCAGCAGGTAGTGTTTGGAGACCGAATGCTGGGTATATCCTCTACGAATATTCCCAATATGCTCGTTCAAACGTACATGTAAAGCACGTTTGGTCCGCCCTACATACTGGAGGCCACAAGGGCACTCCAGCATGTAGACCACTGCCTCTGAACAGCAGGTAATAAAGGGTTCTATGGTATAAGACCTAGATGTGACCGTAGATCTAAAGGTAGTACTTCTCCTAGACCGACAGCCATTTAAGCTACATACCGTGCACTTCCTGCATTGATAGTACCCAGTAAGGTTCGAGAAAAAATGCGGACGATTCGTGGGTGGGTCCAAAACATTAGGGGCCACCCTATCCCTCAAAGATGTTACGCCTCTATAAACTACTTGGGGTCTGTCAGGCAAAATGGTTCCCAATACCGAGTCGTTCCTAAGTACATGCCAATGTTTTTTAAGTATATGTTTGATCCTAGTGTGTTGGCAGGAATAATTGGTGATGAAGGGGTAACGAAAATTGTTTTGACGGTCTCCTTCTCGTTCCTTTAGTAAATCGGATCTTTCTACTTGACTAATCTCATCTATCAGACGTGTCAAGGGTTCAGGTGGATAACCTTTATCAATGAACCTCTGAGTGAGAACGCGGGCCTGTTGTATAAAAACATCCTGTTCTGTACAGTTACGTCTCAATCTTAAGAGCTGACTTCTAGGTACTGATTTAAGCCAAGATGGATGATGGCAACTAGTAGTAGGTATAAAGGAGTTCCTATCGGTGGTTTTAAAGAAAGTTGATGTAATAAAACGTTCTCCTTTAATAGTGATAGTAAGGTCTAAAAAATTTATTTTGGTAAGACTGGCTTCATAAGTGAGGTGTATACCCCTGGTGTTGGCGTTAAGCTCACTCATAAACAAGGAGAGATCCGATTCACTCCCATCCCATAGGAGGAGGATGTCGTCTATGTACCTAGCCCAAAAGGTCAGCTGTGGCCTGACACGGGCATAGACGACATCCTCCTCCCATTTCCCCATAAACAAATTCGCCAAACTAGGGGCATATTTGGCCCCCATTGCGACCCCTTTAATCTGGCGAAAAAAATCCCCTCCAAACCAAAAAAAGTTATGCGTAGCCGCATAGTCTAGAAGTTTCATAATAAAGATTATTTGTTCTGAGGGGAGGTCAGAAAACCTTTCTAGGGAATCTGAAACGGCCTCTAGGCCCATATTTTGGGGTATGCTTGTATAAAGTGACGCAACATCTGCAGTCACCAGCAGAGTCCCTGGTTTAGGATGGTATCCCTCGAGAAGGTTAATTATATGCCTAGTGTCTTTAATAAATGATGGCATTCGACGCACTAGAGGTTGTAAAAAGAAATCTATATACCTGCCCACCCGGGAAGTGATGGAATCGATCCCACTAATAATGGGTCGTCCCGGGGGGCAGGTTAGACTCTTATGGACCTTAGGTAGGTAGTAGATTACAGGGATTCTAGGAGTTTTTGGGACAAGAAAGGCCTTTTCTTTCTTATTTAAGATTCCCTGATCGAATCCCTCGGCAACAAGGGACTCCAAAGTTCTTTTGTATTGTACATTTGGATTAGAGGGTAGGGAGATGTAAGTAGCCCTATCTCCCTTAATAAGGATGACTATATAGGCGAGATGAATCGGATTTTGGGATCATCCTTAATAAGGATGACTATATAGGCGAGATGAATCGGATTTTGGGATCATCCTTAATAAGGATGACTATATAGGCGAGATGAATCGGATTTTGGGAGATAGGGCTACTTACATCTCCCTACCCTCTAATCCAAATGTACAATACAAAAGAACTTTGGAGTCCCTTGTTGCCGAGGGATTCGATCAGGGAATCTTAAAT
Source organism: Lithobates pipiens (assembly GCF_037356315.1). Lineage (NCBI taxonomy): Eukaryota > Metazoa > Chordata > Amphibia > Anura > Ranidae > Lithobates > Lithobates pipiens. The sequence continues at coordinate 73,769,323 of NW_027507764.1, forward strand.
AAGAAAGAAAAGGCCTTTCTTGTCCCAAAAACTCCTAGAATCCCTGTAATCTACTACCTACCTAAGGTCCATAAGAGTCTAACCTGCCCCCCGGGACGACCCATTATTAGTGGGATCGATTCCATCACTTCCCGGGTGGGCAGGTATATAGATTTCTTTTTACAACCTCTAGTGCGTCGAATGCCATCATTTATTAAAGACACTAGGCATATAATTAACCTTCTCGAGGGATACCATCCTAAACCAGGGACTCTGCTGGTGACTGCAGATGTTGCGTCACTTTATACAAGCATACCCCAAAATATGGGCCTAGAGGCCGTTTCAGATTCCCTAGAAAGGTTTTCTGACCTCCCCTCAGAACAAATAATCTTTATTATGAAACTTCTAGACTATGCGGCTACGCATAACTTTTTTTGGTTTGGAGGGGATTTTTTTCGCCAGATTAAAGGGGTCGCAATGGGGGCCAAATATGCCCCTAGTTTGGCGAATTTGTTTATGGGGAAATGGGAGGAGGATGTCGTCTATGCCCGTGTCAGGCCACAGCTGACCTTTTGGGCTAGGTACATAGACGACATCCTCCTCCTATGGGATGGGAGTGAATCGGATCTCTCCTTGTTTATGAGTGAGCTTAACGCCAACACCAGGGGTATACACCTCACTTATGAAGCCAGTCTTACCAAAATAAATTTTTTAGACCTTACTATCACTATTAAAGGAGAACGTTTTATTACATCAACTTTCTTTAAAACCACCGATAGGAACTCCTTTATACCTACTACTAGTTGCCATCATCCATCTTGGCTTAAATCAGTACCTAGAAGTCAGCTCTTAAGATTGAGACGTAACTGTACAGAACAGGATGTTTTTATACAACAGGCCCGCGTTCTCACTCAGAGGTTCATTGATAAAGGTTATCCACCTGAACCCTTGACACGTCTGATAGATGAGATTAGTCAAGTAGAAAGATCCGATTTACTAAAGGAACGAGAAGGAGACCGTCAAAACAATTTTCGTTACCCCTTCATCACCAATTATTCCTGCCAACACACTAGGATCAAACATATACTTAAAAAACATTGGCATGTACTTAGGAACGACTCGGTATTGGGAACCATTTTGCCTGACAGACCCCAAGTAGTTTATAGAGGCGTAACATCTTTGAGGGATAGGGTGGCCCCTAATGTTTTGGACCCACCCACGAATCGTCCGCATTTTTTCTCGAACCTTACTGGGTACTATCAATGCAGGAAGTGCACGGTATGTAGCTTAAATGGCTGTCGGTCTAGGAGAAGTACTACCTTTAGATCTACGGTCACATCTAGGTCTTATACCATAGAACCCTTTATTACCTGCTGTTCAGAGGCAGTGGTCTACATGCTGGAGTGCCCTTGTGGCCTCCAGTATGTAGGGCGGACCAAACGTGCTTTACATGTACGTTTGAACGAGCATATTGGGAATATTCGTAGAGGATATACCCAGCATTCGGTCTCCAAACACTACCTGCTGGCACACAATAGAGACCCTACCAACACAATATTTATGGGAATTGACAAGTTCAACCCCCATTGGAGGGGAACCCATTTGGTAAGAAGCATTTCCAAGCTTGAAATGATGTGGATACACAGATTAAAAAGTTATGTTCCTCATGGTCTTAATATTGAAGTAGACGTAAATGCGTTTATTGACAATTCTTGAATAGTATATGATTGGTTGGAATAATTTACAGAGCTTAAGCTCCCTGTGGTAGTTGTTGCTTTTTCAACTGTAAACTTGGTGTGAGTTCCATGAGTCCCCAATGAGGTTTTTTGCCCTTATCATTTTTTGACATGCCATATCAGTGGTTTTACTACTATAAAAAAATTTCCAATTTCCACTGGTATATAATTCTTTCAATTAAGAACGTATTAATATCTGGACATACGAGACAGTATATATCTTTACTACAGAAGCTGTCTTGTTTATCCGTTTGGATTGTTTTGTTTGTGTTTAATATTGTTTTATTATTTTATTGGATACCTTTTGATAAATATATTTTTCAATTGGTATTTGAAAGAAATTTTTTTTAATTTCTTTTTATGTACTTCTATAACAATTTTGTATTTTTAATTTATGGTTCCTAAAAGAATCGGGAGGGTTATTATTATGGGTTTGCCTCTGCGTAATGGTAGGGCAAAAATCTTTACCCCTTTTTTTCTTATGTAAAATGGTGGACTGGGGGTTAATATGGGCATTCCAGTCCTCTTTCCCTCACCCAACATGGTGGATTGAGAGGACAGCATGGAGCTCAGACCGAGGCTGTCCGTTTAAGAATTTGTATATAGGCGGTGCGTCAGAACGCCGTCCCGCATCCCGTGAACACGTCCGTTCGTGACGAAACGCGCGTAGGGAGATAGGCGTTCTGACGTCTCCGCGTTCTACGCCCAACCAGGAAGTGCGGGCGGCACACGAGTCCGGCCGGCTCGTTTTTATATGATCGTTTTTTCTTTACGCATGTGAGTGTAAATCTTTTAAACTTTACTTTATTAAACCAAGTGGTTTTACGCTATGCGAGTGTCTTTGATTTTTTATATGATCCACGATACCTTCGTTCCCGGACTGGAGGCTTCGTATTGGAGATAGAGACAGCGTGGTGTCAGCAATCTACAACACCTTCGTTTCTCGATTGGAGGCTTCATATTGGAGATGGAGATGGTGGGATGCCTGTGACGGTTCACCCAGAAACCTCTGTGCTGTTGCCTTACTGATCTCACTAACACTGGGATCTAAAGCTCTGGTAAGCGGCCCCTCTTCTCACTGGTGGAGGATTGTTTTGAAAAATTTTTTTGTTTTTATATACACGCATTTGTGGATATTTTTGCCCCTTTATGTCAAGTTTGAAGAACCAATATTAATCTTGGGACTATATAAAAATATCTTTTTCATCACATATGAACTTTTTATGGTTTTTTGAATATTATTGTAGTTAATACTATTCGTTTAAATCTAGCACACATTATAACCCTTTTTTTGTGTCAATCTACATTAATTATTGTGGGGGTTTTCTTTGTAATATTCACATCAATGTCATTTTAGGTCTAGTATACACTTTATTCACTTTATGACGATACGTTAGTATTCATGTATACTATTCACTAATCACATTTTTCTGTCAATTTAATATTGTTTTTACGTCTATTGGTATAGGTTGATTAGGTTTTTTGGTGTTTGATTATTTTCTAGTTTCATTGTTTTTAGCGCAGCTCATTTTGTTCACCTACTACTCTAATGAGGACCTGGCCAATTACATGTCCACTATTGATTTACCCTCTTTGTCAGCTAAGGCTAAACAACAACTAGATGCCCCGCTGACATTGGAGGAACTACTTTTCCCACCTGTACGGCCTCCCCAAGGAAGTATACACCCAATTTGGGAAACAAATACTGTCAAAACTGTTGGAGGTATTCAATGCATGTCTCGAGGAGGGTAGACCCCCTGCCTCTATGGCTAGAACGAATGTGATATTGTTGCTTAAGCCAGGGAAGGATTCAGTTGACCCAGGCTCCTACAGACCTATTTCACTGCTCCAGAGCGATGTAAAAACCTTGCAAAGGTCCTGGCGCTTCAGGTCAAGGGGATAGTATCCTCTATTATCCACCCAGATCAGGCTGGCTTTATGACACAAAAGTCCATGGCTACCAACCTTAGGAGACTCTTTCTTAACATGCAACTGCAAGCAGACAATGGGGGTTACAGGGCTCTTCTCTCTCTCAATGCCAATAAGGTTTCAGCTGGAGGTATCTGTGGATAGTGTTATCCAAGTTTGGCTTCGGGAACCGGTTTATTGCCTGGGTTAAGCTGCTATATGCTTCCCCATAGGTGACCATTAAGGCGGCGGATAGGATGTCACCTGCTTTTGCTCTCGGCAGGGGAACACAACAGGGTTGTCCGCTGTCTCCCCTGCTCTTTGCAATTGCCATAGAACCGTTAGCAGCCTTGGTGAAGGCCAGAACCCAGGTCTGTGGGTTCCAGTATGGTGCTATTTGTGAAAAAACATGCTGTATGCAGATGACATGATGCTCTTCTTGGGGGACTCCAACCACTCATTAACGGAGGTCATGTCCATAATCTCAGAGTTTGGCCACTATTCTGGCCTGACCATAAACTGGTCTAAATCGGCCCTCATGATGCTGGACGAGGAACGGGAAGTGGAACTTCCTGATTCTGGTCCCATCCCAGTATTTACCAACTTCAAATACCTAGGTATACAGATTATGCCCCGACTTACGGAGTATTGCTCCCTAAATGTACATCCCTTACTGTCCTGCTTTCTGGATAAGATTAATACATGGAATAGCCTTAAAGGGGTTGTAAAGGTAATTTTTTTATTTTCTACATAGGTTCCTTTAAGCTAGGGCATTGTTGGTTCACTTACCTTTTCCTTTGATTTCCCTTCTAAATGTTTTTTTTCTTTGTCTGAATATCTCACTTCCTGTTTCTCCTCAGTAAACTTCTCACCATCATCCGAGCTGGTGGTTAGTCAGCCAGAACAGCTAACTGAACAGCTTACTGGGGTGAAACAGGAAGTGAGAAATTTAGACAAAGAAAACAAAGAAAAAAAACATTTAGAAGGGAAATCGAAGGAAAAGATAAGTGAACCAACAATGCACTAGCTTATAGGAACCTATGTAGAAAATAAAAAAATTACCTTTACAACCCCTTTAAACTATCACTGGCAGGTAAAATCAACCTAATTAAAATGATCTTAATGCCCCAGCTGCTATATTTCCTCCACAACACGCACGTTGTGATACACCTTAAAATCTTAAACACCCTTTTCCGACAGTTACTATGGAACACTAAGCCCCCCAGGATTAAACTGGAGCAGTTGCAGCACTCTAAGGACAGTGGAGGGTTGGCTGTCCCCAACCCTTGGCTGTACTATAGAGCTGCCCAGATGCAACATCTGGTTGGCTCTATGTCCCAGGATCCGGTGGGCTCACCGGCTCAGCTGATGCTGTTTGCCTCGGGGGCCGAGACCATCCCGATGGGACTGGAGGAGCAATTGTTCTCTAAATCCAATAAACAGATGCCAGCACTCACACTAATCCAAAAAATATGGAACAAGGGCAGGCAACTGCAGGGGGTGCTGGGATTCATGGATTTCAGTCCAATATGGGGTAATCGTTCATATGTGGAATTGGCTAAGTTACAGCAAGGGCCCAGGTGGCACAACTTTGGTGTGAATCTGCTATCCCACATATTTAGCAATGGTAAACTGCTGCCCTTCCCAGAACTACAAACCAGATTTAAAATAACCACATCTATGCTCTACTCCTATTTTCCACATGCTGCAATCCAGCACTGAAACTAAAGAGATTATATCTCAATGCTACCAAATGCTACTTACACATCACTTACGGACATACCGCAGTAGGGCAGTGTCTTTGTGGGAGAGAGACCTGAGGCAAATTATGGGAGATTTTTGGGAGGAGGCCCTGCAGTCCATAACTACCTGCTCTCTGAACGTGGCACAAAAAGTTTCCCAACTCTATATTATACTAAGAGTACACTACACCCCAACAAAACTCCATAAAATGAGCAGACTGGTAGACCCTCTGTGTTGTCAGTGCCGACAGCACAAGGGGGAACTCATACATCTCCTGTGGCGCTGCCCGAAGCTCCATCGCTATTAGAACAAGGTGGTTGGAACACTTAATCAGGTGTTTCATAGACCCAATATGTTGTATACTAGGGGTCCTTGAGGACATGATCCCTGAGGAACTGCTCAGGAATGCATTCTGTAGGGCACTATTTCAAGCCAGAAAACTTATTCTAATAGAATGGAAATCAACCTTGCCACCCACTACCACTTCCTGGATAACACATATGGAGAATACCCTTATTATGGAACTGTATATCTACCAGCACAGGGGATGCCCGGGTAGGTTTGAAAAGCTCTGGTCACGCTGGCTGGACACACCTGGACTAAGTCCCAGAGAATTGGTGCTGTCTAGACTTCTACAGTGTCCCTAGGGGTGAACATGCTATCTATATGACCCATGCATGAAGTGATTTGTGTCCATGAAGGGGAAGTATGGAAGTGAGCAAATGTATGATATGTTTGGATATGTAGCAACTGCAACGTTAACTCAACTGTGTAACCATCATTGTTTATAAAATGTATGGCTTGTGCATTAGAAGCTATTAAATATGTTCAATAACAACCTTTTTTATAAAAAAATAAAAATAAAGAAACCAGTTGAGATGATTTGAGCTTTGTGACAGACACCATGCATTATCCTGCTGGAAGGAGCCATCAGAAGATGGGTACACTGTAGTCATAAAGGGATGGACATGGTCAGCAACAATACTCAGGTAGGCCATGGCATTTAAACAATGCTCAATTGGTACTAAAGGGTCCAAAGCGTGCCAAGAAAATATCCCCCACAGGGGTGGACTGACAACTAATGGGGGCCCCGGGCAATAGGAGAATATGGGGCCCCCAGGCAATCAGATTATGGGGCCACACAGTATACCATCACACAGTATACACATACATGTACACACAGACTTGTTTCTGTTGGCTGAGAAGGTACTGGAGAGGTGGGGCAGCTATAATCTCAGGATTTTTAAACCAAAAGGATGTGAGTAAGGGACATTTCAGAGACAGATGTAAAAAAAACACAGATATACATACTGTCCCTGGTTTTACTGAGGCTGGCAACCCTGATGGGGCCCCCTAGTGGCCCGGGGCCCTCGGGCAGTGCCCGAGTAGCCAAATGGTCAGTCCGCCCCTGATCCCCCACACCATTACACCGCCATCACCAGCCTGAACCATTGATATAAGGCAGGGTGGATGCATGCTTTAATTTTGTTTACGCCAAATTCTGACCCTACCATCTGAATGTCGCAGCTGAAATTGAGACTCATCAGACCAGGCAATGTTTTTCCAATCTTCTATTGTCCAATTTTGGTGAGCCTGTGCAAATTAAAGCCTCAGTTTTCTGTTCTTAGCTGACAGGATTGGCACACAGTGTGGTCTTCTACTGCTGTAGCCCATGGGTTTCAAGGTTTGATGTGTTGTGCATTCAGAGATAGTATTCTGCACACCTTGGTTGTAACGAGTAGTTATTTGAGTTACTGTTGTCTTCCTATTATCTCAAACCTTCCCATTCTGCTTTGACCTCTGACATCAACAAGGCATTTTCATCAATACAACGGCCGCTCACTGGATATTTTCTCTTTTTCTGACCATTCTCTGTAAACCCTAGAGATGGTTGTGTGTGAAAATCCCAGTAGATCAGCAACTTTTGAAATACTCAGACCAGCCCGTCTGGCACCAACAACCATGCAGCGTTCAAAGTCATTTAAATCCCCTTTCTTCCCCATTCAGATGCTCGGTTTGAACAGTAATCTTCACCACGTCTAGATGCCTAAATGCATTCCTTTGCTGCCATGTGATTGGCTGATTAGCAATTTGTTTTACCAAGCAATTGAACAGGTTTACCTAATAAAGTGGCCGGTGAGTGTACAATAAATATATTTGATGGACCTTTCTTTTTTTTTTAGATGTTTCATGCATCTAGGTTAAAAGTTTGACTGTTCCTGCCAATCTACTTTTGCCAGCTACCTGCCACTAACCTATAAAGCAATTCCTAATGTTAATACAGAAATCTCCCTAAGTATGTTATATTTCCACAACGCAATGTCCCTAGCTTTCCCAGACACTTCTGCCAGATACACCAGCCGTGCAAGTTAACTGACACTCTAAACCTGACACCTGTTATGCAGCGCAGTCAGCAGTCAATGGACTTAGCACGTAAAAAGACTGGATGCTAGAAACACATCCCCTCTGTACTATGTTCAGCAGAAATCCAGCTTTCATGTTGATTGTTTTATATGCTGGGTAATTTAACATACTGCTGTTTGGATGTACATAAATTATATGCCCAATTAAAGAGACACTTTGACTTTAGCCTTTGTAATTTGTATTATCAGTCGCTATCATGAAACAATAAAAAAAAATCTAGTTTATAAAGCACCAACATAGTTGATATCTCCTATAGTTTGCCACTAAATTCTATACAAATATGTTTCTCCTTTTTTAGATTTGAGACATCATTTTAGTGTTATTCAATATGTATGTATTTTTTGTTTTAGGTACTAACAACATTATATGCAATTTAATTTCATATTGTACAGAATAGCCTTTCTTTGGAAAGAGTATAACAGAGAGAGTGTAGGCGTTATCAGTGGACATGTCACTTTTTAAGGCATACATGTAGGCAGGTTACCTACAAGTGCGGGTTTTGTTATAGCAAGTTAGTTAGTCTGCCCTGTCTGGGAAGGAGTTAACTAGGTTTGGTCTCCTTTCCCAGGATTTGTGGGCCCTGCCTTCCCACCCTGTGATATAAAAAGAGTGCTGGGTCCTTGTGGTCCAGGGTCCTGAGTTCCCCATTCCTGGCTAAAACGGACATGGGATACTAAGAAGGGGTTGATGGTGATTAGCAGTCCGTTGGAACACTGTAATATCAGAGAATTTGGAGGAAACCAATAATGGACTCTCACCTTTGTCAAGGTATGCCTGGGCAGCAATAGTCTGGATAGTTAAGGATTGAAACGCATTTCACTAAAATGTATTGCACTGAAGTGTTATGTTAATGATTTTTCACTGAAAGTTTCAGTAAAGTTTTAAAACGTTCTAAGCCTGGTCTGAAGTTATTCAAGGGATGCAATGTAGATTATGGTGTATCAGAAGAACAGGGTCTGTAAAGCACACATGGGGTATGAAGCAAGGCCACTACAAAAGGTTAAGAATGCAAGACAAGTTGGAGGAGGAATGCAGTTGCTACAGTTAACCATGAACCAGGGAAAAATGAACAGTAGCTGGTCATACTCGTGGTACCTGGTGTAGGTGACAAGTCCTCTGGTAGTGAGGAGGTTGGTGATCTGGCTCCCTCTCTAGAGGTCAGTTCCCCAAAGTAACTGGGACTGAGCCCGCAGAACGGAGGCCTCATGTCCAGTACCACATGGTACTGGAGAGTAGGAATTAGGTGAGAGCATGCATGAGGTCTGCACTAGTGCTCAGTGGGACCCCATTCTGTCACTGTGAATGAGGTAGCAGTGGTAGACTGGGTCGGTGGAGAGGTCATAGGCTCAGCGATGTCCCTCCTAAATGCAAACACTTGACAGTAAGGGTGTATAGTAACACGGGACAGCACGTTTCACAGAAGAAGAAATTTAACTACTGCACACCATAATGTTAAATTTTCACAGAAATGTGCCCTCATCTGGTCCTGGGCATTGGAGAGCACATGCACAGGACAGGTACCCCCACGTGCAGGACGAGTGGGCCACGGCCACATACATCTTAACCACATGCCGACCGCCCCACGTACATATACTGCAGGTGGCGGCTCTCCTTCGTGAAATCACGCTGATTGCACACAGTGGGAGCCAATCAGCATTCCCGAAAGAGGCAGAACGGCGTTCTGGCTATACTCAGCAGGATCACGGATCTGTCTTCCCACAGTTGAATCCCCCACACTGTTAGAAAGCACTCCTAGGGACACATTTAACCCTTTCATCATTCTGATGTTAATCCTTTCCTGCCAGTGTCATTAGTACAGTTAGGGTGCATATTTTTTAGTACTGATCACTGTATTAGTGTCAATGTCCCCATAAAGTGTCATTTAGGACTAGGTTACACTTGCTTCAAAACATGGCTTCAGACACGCTTTGTTAAAGCTCTCTGAATGTCAGTCAAAGCTCTGTCACTAAATAAAATGGTTTTCGATTACAGTCCTGTTTACACCTTGCTTTTGCTTGGTGCTTTGATGAGGCTTTGGTGGAGCTTCGATGAGGCTTTGTGGGGCTTCAAGCGAGCTTTCCCATAGACTTCTACGGAGGCTTTGAAGATGCTTTGAAGCACAACTAAAGTAACATGGGGTATAATCTTTGAAGCAAAGCAAAAGCAAGGTGTAAGCTAACCATTTTATTTAGAGACAGAGCCTTTGACTGGAGTGCCGGAAGCCTTGTTTTGAAGCAAGTGTAAACTAGCCGTTAATGTATGTTGAAGCAGAAGCAAGTGTAAATGAGCCCTTAGTGTCCAATTTGTCCGCCGCAATGTCGTAGTCCTGCAATAAAGTCGCTAATCGCCACCATTACTAGTAAAGAATAAATAAACAAATAAAAATTCCATAAAAATATCTCATAGTTTGTAGATGCTATAACTTGTGCGCAAATCAATTAATACACGCTTACTGGGATTTTTTTACCAAAAATATGTAGCAGAATACATATTGGGATAAATTGATGAAGAAATTAAATTTTTTTTTTATATTTTTTATTGGATACGTTTTATAGCAGAAAGTAGAAAATATATATTTTTCAAAACTGTCGGTCTTTTTTGCTTATAAAAATAAAAACCGCACAGACGATCAAATACCACAAAAAAAAAGCTCTATTTGTGGGAAAAATGGACATACATTTTATTTGTGTACAGAATCGCACGACCATCCTGCCTTGTATCAACGGTTTACGCTGGTGGTGTAATGGTGTAGAACAGGGATATGCAATTAGCAAATTGCATATCCCTTGCATATTACCTAATTAGGTAATTGCATATCTCTGCTCTACACCATTACACCACCACCAGCGTGAACCATTGATACAAGGCAGGATGGATCCATGCTTTCATGGCTTTTACAGTAAATTCTGACCCTACCATCTGAATGTCGCAGCTGAAATCGAGACTGATCAGACCAGGCAACGTTTTTCCAATCTTCTATTGTCCAGTTTGGAACGATCCTCATAACACATAACATTGCCGGTTTTTGAAGTTTTTTCTGCTGGACCTCACTACTGGATGGGAGCTCCAGGTATCCGGATAAAGGATCGCCCAAGCCCTGCTGGAGGTTAACATCATCCCTGTGAGGATAAACGCACTTTTGACCTTCTGTTATTAGGAGGTCCACCATTTCTGGTAAGCTTATTTTGGCTTTTGTGGTGGAGGATATTGTCACCTATCATTGGAAGAATTTATTTCCATCTTTCTTCACGAGGGACCTCTTAATTCCATATTTCCTGCTATTGGAGTTCCCATTCATCTGGATTGGGCTTGTTTCTTTCTCTCTTTTTTTTGTGCTGCACTTATCATTGTTTTACCAATTATCTTTAGGCTTGTGTGATTTCCTATAGTGTTCAGCTTGCATCCGTTTGTGCTTTATTATTGTGTTTGCGCTGATTGCTCCCTTTTGTATATATTTGTTGGCTTCATGCCTAGAAAGTTTAACACTCAATATAGTGTTACTATGGACTGAAGTTGGGATATGCACACACATACTAGGACCAAATTGGATGATGGGCAATTAATCTACAAGCATATCTTTTGGAGAGTGGGCAAAAACCCATAGAAGCACATAGTGTACTTGCAAAGCACACTCAGATAATATGCTGGTTGGGATGCAAAGCAAGGTCACCATTGCTGCAAAGCGGAAGTGCTAACTACTAAATCTCAGGTTTATGTAAATGTTCCAAAATATGAAGACAGACAGACATGGTGTATGTGCAGTGTGATGCTTCAGTTAGATGAATCGTTGAGTTATTTTAGTCCAGACCTCGTTATTCATATTTGAATGACCACATGTAGGGTAGTCATGTTTCACACAGTATCTTTTTCTTGTATCTTCTACTTTGTAACAGATCAACATGAAAGTGAAATAATCAAGCCTGTTGTAAAGCCTTAGCTGGCTCCATACCGTTCTTCCTTCCGAGACTGATCTGATGCCAATGACTGGATCATGTGAATGGCGAATAAATGGTGTACGTTCCTACATGAGCTGGATTATTGTGAATTACATAGTTCAATGTGAAGGATAGCTATCTGCTGATAAACCAGAGGGAACTGAAACTGAAGGTGCCCATGTGGCGCAGACACATGGGCAAGGAATATAATGCACATCAATTTGTATCAACCAAGAAAGGAGGAAGCTATGGTGGAAAATACAAAGTTCTACTTTTTTGAGGCTTGTGTATATTAGCCATTAGGATCCCCGAAAGAGCCACTGGAAATAGCCCAGATTCCTTTACCCAGTAGTTACCCCGCAGCCAGACACATGATCACAGTCACTGTTTGGCTCAATAATAAGTTTAGGGGTGTTCTTTTTTGTGTTTTTATTTTGGGGAAACTTAGATAGAGTTGGGGGATTTCAGTGGGATACTCCAAACAGAACTATGTACAGTACAAGATGAGGACAACAAATTTCCTTCTGTAGAACTGAAGTGTAGCACTAACCCCCAAAGGAGCTGCTGGTTAGATTGGGCTTACCGTTACCTTCTTTCTCCTCACTTCATGTCTAGGGGTGTCCCATGGTAGATGGCCCAGTAACCTGAGAGACTGGTGACAGATCCACTTGCAAAAACGTAGACAATGAACAGTCTCTTAAAATGGGCTCAGAGGGTTGTAAAGGAAAGTCAGGTACTCTTAGTGTCAAAGTCAATATCAAAGAACTTGCTTACTTTGACTGCATCCAGAGAATAGCCATTCACAACTGGATGTTCACCGAAGTTGGACAGTCCCTCTCTCACAAGGCCTAGCAGCCAACAAGGTGCTTACTCAGGAACAAGTTTCTGCCACAGACATTGTTGTAGAACATGTAGGAAAACTAAACTCGTAGAACACTCGTGTGATACCTGGATCTTTCAGCCAGCTTGGCGATATCCACGAGACCGGATTCTCTTGGGTGCTTCAGCCCTTCCAGGCTCTTACTAAGAAACCAACCCATACGTGGTCTTCTTCTGAAGAGTCCTCCCCAGGAATGCTATGCAGTTAGTGGGTCTCTCCCAAACCGGAGATGGCACCCAACCACCTCAAAATCCTCCTTTAGTTTCCTTGCCTCGGGCTAGCCAGCCCCGAGACAACAAGATTGGGTGGATCCGCACCCCAGGCCATAGCCTTCCTGGGGGCTGGTCAGGAGGACCAGGACCATGAAGTCAGTACATCTTTCTCGACCAGAACCCTGAACCACGTGACAACCGCATCTTAAATACCCTCTCCCAGAAAGCACAGCAAGAGCGTACTCCCACTGGGCGGGCTCAGAGAGAAAGCAACTTAAGCACCCAACCAGACCATAGTTCCATGCCTGCCAGAAGATACAGTGCCCCCTGAGGACAGGCTGAACATCTCATAATCCAGTTAGACTGATGATGAAGTCCAAATTTAGAGAATTGTACCCAAACCAAACTACAGTTCAGGTATAACATTACATTTGAAAAACACATAGCGCATGCTCTTCAGGAGCCGGCGCTACAGAAGCATAAGCAAACTGTGGACTTTGTGGCTTTGAAATAGAAGCAGTTAAAAGCACAAAAGTTTATTTGAGCAATCAGAGCAGAGTACCTTCACAAAGAACTAGATTGAGCTCTTTAGGCATACCTGCCAACTTTGGAAATTGAAAATGAGGGACACCTAGGGATAGAGTAAGACATGCGTCGCACACCGTGGCAAAAATGTGTGTGGCTAGAATGTGCTGAATACTGAGACGGCTTAAAGGAACATGGTCAAATAGATTTTAAGTCTACATATGGTATATAATGTAAAAAAGCGACGCCATGTATACACTCAGATACAGTCAGGGATTGAGGTATACTTAGTCACCCCTTATATCAGAGTCCCCATTTCCCATTAGGTGCCCCCTCCCCTTCATATCAGAGTCCCTCTTTCACACCATTTGTCCATTTCTTCACATTAGAAGACCCTTCACATCAGGTGTCCCTATTCAAATTAGGACCCCACCTTCATATCATGAGTGCCTCTCTTCTCATCAGAGTTCTCTGTTCACATAAGGAACACATCAGAGTCCCCCTTTTAACATCAGAAGCCTCCTCCTTTAAATCAAAGCCCCCCATCTTTACATCAGAGTTCCTCCCTTACATCAGGATTCCAACCCCTGACATCAAGAACCAACCTTTAAATCAGATGACCCCCTCTTTCACATCATAGTCCCCCTTTACATCAAGAGTCACCCTCTTATATCTGGAGACTTCTCTTCACATCAGGAGTCCGCCCTTACACGAGAAGCTCCCTTTTTAGCATCAGGAGTCTGCCTTTAACTCACCCCCTTTGAATCAGAATTCGCCTTCATATCAGCAATGACCCTTTAAATCAGGAGCTACCTTATATCAGTAGCCATCTATTTAAAACATCAGGAATCCCCTTTACATCAGCAATGGTCCTTTAAATAAAAGGGTCACCTTAATAGCAGGATTATCCTTTTCCCATCAGAGTCCCTCTTTAACACCAGTAGTCCCCCTTTACATCTGTAGTTCTCCATTTTGAGTCCCTTCTTACATCAGGAGTCTTCCCTTCACCTCTGGATTCCTCACATCTGGAGCTCCCTACTTACCAACAGGAGCCCCCCTTTCATATTAGATTCCTTCCCGTCAGTAGTTTCTCCCTTACATTAGGCACCCCCACTTACATCAAGAGGCCCTCTTTACATCAGAGTGGGTGGGGAGGATTAAGTAGTAATAATAGTAATAAATGAATGAATAAATAAATATGAAATAAATACACAAATAAATAAAAATAATCATAAATACATATTAAATAAATTCAATAACTGAATATTAAGTAAAAGTAAATAAATAATTAAACCCCAACCTTAACCCCTAACCCTTAAAAAATAATAATAATAATAAATAAGTAAACACCCTAACACAAAATAGATACATTACTATTATTATTAATATTAATAATCATTTACTAAAAAATTTTATTCGAGTTTGGGTGTCTAGTATTATTTATAATAATGTATTTCATATTTTTTTAAGGTTAGGGGTTAATTATAATTTATTTATGTATTATTAAATATTAGTCATTTTATTTACGATGATTTTTAGTTATTTGTGAATTTAGTTTACATTTATTTATTAATTTATTATAGCTATTTTATGTTTTACAATTTTTAATTTGAGCAGAAAATCGCACACAAACGCGCAACAAAACGTGCAAATGTGCACAAAAGTGTGTGAATGGCACGTTCCTATTCATTTCTATGGGAGTAAAAACATGTCAAAAATTTTCAAATCGTCACGATTCGAACTACAAAAAAAGCTCCAAAACTATAGTTCTTAACGTTATTATTATTATTAGTAGCAGTAGTGGTAGTATTAGTACCCCTATTTCTGGAAGCTAGTTCAGCTAATACCAATTCTCATACAGCTAATGCTAATTCTTCTGCAGCTAATGCTAATTTTTCTGCAGCTACTGCTCATTCCCATACAGCTAATGCTCGTGCACGTGTACCAGCACACAGACAAGCTCAGGCTAATAACCAGTGTGCATGTAGGCACCTCCTGACCTCCCCACTGTCTTACCATGTATGACCCCGGCTCACCTTGACCATGTGCCTGACTGCGGCAGTCACCTGCTATCAAGCTACTGGCACCTGTACTTCTTTGAGCCTTGTATCTCTGTAACCACAATGCCTAAGCCCAAAAAACAAGTGCAAGTCGCACATAAAAAAAATCACACATAAAAACACACAAAAAAACACCAGCAAAATGCTCAAAGATGCTAGGCTCAGGTGTGTATGCAGCCTAACCCCAGCCCAGCCATCAGAACCCGTCTGGTCTAAATAAGCTACAACCACTTCAGAGGCGAGAACTTTCCTCTCGCCCAGCTGGATACCCCACTTCCCCCCAAGGAGTAAGTGTTTGGACCACATTGCTACCCCTATTACATTAAATAACATGAAAATGAACTGTGGATTTGTCTGGAGCTTGTTGTGAACAAAGCAGTTACTGGATTATCCTAATAAACCAATACTGTTAAAGAGGAAGTAAACTCTCCCACTCTGATGCTTCTCTTCATTTAGTCCATTATAATAAATAATTATCACACTATAGCCACTGTAATCCAGCCCAAATCGCATATTACTCACTGTTTAAAGAAACTTTAAAAAACTTGTTTCCAGGGGTTAGGCAGTGCCATCTTAAGTATTGTTTTCTAAATCCACAGTGGAGTGTATTTCCACCCTTACATTGAGCACTTCCTGTACTGTTAACCAAGCTTCCTTCTCAATCCAACGTTTCTATGGCAACCCTGCTTCCCTGTTCATAGCTGACTTGTTTTATTTCATATTATTTACTTGCTGTTGCCGATGTCTAATGTTTCCCTTTGTCAGTCTTATCAGCTTCAGCAGATAAGACTGCAGTAATGGCCAGGTTTACATTGCATGACATGACACATGGTCACATGGTGTGTAGGAGGAAGCTCTGAATGATTCTGAAGTCTCCTGGGAGTTTAGTGTTGTGCCGTAGGAATTCCTGATAACAGATAGGTAAGACATACAGAGTGTGCCGTAGATCAGGGGATATCTGGGCATGCTCAGTGACTTCATTCTAAAGAACAAAAATGATTACAACAATACTAAGCAAGTAAGGAGATATCTACAAGCAGTGTTCATTAGGGTTTTTTATGCTGATTTACATGGGACAAAGTTGTGGGGGAGGGTTTACAACCACTTTAAAGGAGAAGTACAGACAAAGCTCGTTTGGCTGTACTTGTCCTATAGATGATAGGAGTACAGCTCATTCTGCACTCCTGTAATACATTTTCAGCTGACAGCGGGCTGAAGTCACAGAGCCGGTCTAGGTTCGGGAAAGATTGGGAAAATATAGTCAGGATCCACCCACATGCCTGGACTGACACCTGGCTTAGCCTCTCAGTGAGCCACTAAGAGCCTGAGCTGGCCGATCCCACCCCCTCCACAGCCCAGCGATCCAGCGAGTGCAGGGGGGGTGGAGAGCTGCTGACTGACAGTCCCCACCTCTCTGCTTGGGGGGCCCTGAGAACAGAGCGATCGGCAGAGTTTGATGATTCAGCTGGTAGGGGGCAGATGCAGCATTGGACCGATGACCCCTTAATCTAGGTGAGTATGATTCTTAAAAAAAAATGTTTCCCATACTTCTCTTTTAAAGTTTATTTTTGCTTTTATTCCATTTTATTTTCTGGCAAATAGCTGATATGGTTTATGCCATTTTCTTTCCTTTTTTTTGTAATTATTATTCCTGTACATATTTCTATGCACTCCCTGTCTAGGGATATTAAAGCGGTATTAAACTCAAAAGCAAAGATTGTAATATATTGCATCTTACCAATTAGACATGTGCAATTCGTTTAGTTCCGAATTCCTTTTTTAACAAATTTTGACAAATTCGTTAATTACGAATTTTTGAATTTTCGAATTTTTAAATTTCCAAATTTTCAAAATGTCAAAATTTGCGAAATTATGAATTTTCGAAAATTTCCGAAATTACGAATTTCCAATTTTCGGATTTCCGAATTTTCTTTCTTTCGAATTTCTGAATTTTGGATTTTCCCAGTGTATATATCGCTCCTTCACCGCTCCAAAGTGTGGCTTGCAGGAACCACTGTTTGTTGGTCAGGACACAGTAGTGACACAGCAGCCAACTAGAGACATACAGTAGCCCCCAGCATTTGACACACTATCCGCCACTACTGAAAGTGTCAGTCAAGGTGCCCAAAGCTCTTCAAGATGCAAAGAGTAAACCATGGATATATTTTTTATTTTTCCCTTGTGGCAGAATGCACATGTGGTCTAATGCTTCCTTCTGGGGCTTTTTTCTCAGAAAATATGTGCAGGAACTCAACCACAACCCTCCAACCCCTCCACACACACACACACACACACACACACACACACACACACACACACACACACACACACACACACACCCTCCAAATCTCATCAAATAGTGCCTGTGGTCAAATTTCACTAATAGTAGGAGGGTCTTAAAGGGGCATTAAATACCAAGAGTGCATTACGTACAGTGTGCAGAGTTTAGGGGGAGGAGGGGTTCTCACAGATTACAGAGTTCAAGGATGCCCTATGTGCAGAGTTTGGGGGTGTGCTACATACATAGAGCAGTATTGAGGGGTGTGCTGCATACCGAGTGCATAGTTTAGAGGTGGGCTACACACAGAGTGCAGAGTTCAACCCTCTTCCACAGCTGCTCACCTCTGCTTCCCCCATCCACATCTCACTTTCACCCCTTGTCAGCTCTCACCTCTGCATGCAACGCCCTTCTTCCACAGCCCCCCTCCTCTCCTCCCCCCCACTCCTTAAAAGTTCCACCATCTTCCACATGTCTTACTTGTGTTGCTGTATTAAACTGAAGCACCCAGCTGGTTCTTGCACCTCCGCGCACACTGTAAGTGGCTCTGCCTCTCTCACTTGCAGGGAGATCATTAAATGGAGGTGTCGGCATCCACACAGCACACCAGGGCACCTGCATCTCCCTTGTCCCATCCTGCACTCAGTAGGAGCCACTCGGGAGATCAGATGTGTGGCAGGCAAGCTATCATTGGTAAACACTGAAGCCAAATTTCTGTGTTTACAAGTGATAGTGGTGAGAAGGGAGCAGAGGGCCTAAGCCAGAGGTGGTGCAACTGAGTTCCGCCAAGATCCTGCTGAAAAAAAATCACTGCTGCCTTCTGTCTCCTTAGGGTAACACAGAAATTTACCAGCACGTTTGAAAAAATTTATTGTAAGGTAATAAACACTTTGGGTTTTAGAGGTCACCTCCAAATGGTCCAATTCAAAGCCAGTTGTTGCATGAGGGCATCTTTTTGGTGACCAGGCTGTTTATGACCAGTTTTGTTGGGCACATTAGTAGTCCATCAACATTGTAAAAAGCAGCAGCTTCAATAACGTGTTGGCAAATCTGTCTACACGTCTTGAAATTGTGTATAACACAATTTATCAGTGAAGGGATCATAGAATAGGTTCACACCGGGGATAGGAAGTTGTGTTTAGGTTTTGAAAGTGTTCCAAAGTTCACTGCGCACAATGTGACACGCAACAATAACATAAAAAACAAAACGTCTCCTCTGATCTGCCATCTACAAAACTGTTAAGAAATAAGGACAATTTGTATCACTTTAACTTTTTTGAACAAAATTCTACAGGTATAAAACCAGCTTAAAGAAGATGATTTGACAATCGGTTTCAATTAGAGCAAGTGAAAAAATGAAAGCACAAGGACTGGAAATTATTGCCAAATCTAACAGAAACAAATTAATTTCTAATTGTTAAATTGGCTCCCAGCTGAGAAAAATATTAACTAGTCTTGTCAAATCTTTTTGCTTTAAGGGGAGTTCCAGGCTTTTTATGTTTATTAAAAGTCAGCAGCTACAAAAAGTGTAGTTGCTGACTTTTAATAAACAGACACTTACCTGTTCCACGGGTGTTGCTCCTCTCCGCCGGCGCCTCCATTGCCACTCTGGGCACCCGGCCCTGACAGCTTTCAGCTTCACGGCCGGGCACGCAGGGCACATGCACGAGTCGCGCTGCGCTCCCGGAGTGGACAGGCAATCTCCTGGGACCTGTCATGTGTCCCAGGAGATCGCCTAGAGGGAGGGGCCGCCTAAAGCGAAAGGAAGAGACGGCTTGGCGGTCCCTGGGCGGAAGGAGGAAGTGGAACAGGAAGTCCTCCTCCTAATGAAGCCCCTACCCCCCCCCCCCCAAAAAAAAATTACATGCCAAATGTGGCATGTAAGGGGGCGAGGAGTGCTTAAAGCAGAAGTTCCGTTTTTGGGTGGAACTCCACTTTAAGAAAGTGAAAGCCAATGCTAGAGAAAACTTGTGGCAGCTGCCATATAAGGTCAATATATAAACCTCCAAATAAAATATTCCAGAATGCTGAGCTCAAATGTGTGTAACACTGTATTAAATTAGTTAATCTGATCAATATGTATTAGTAAGTGATAAAATGTCCAAATGATTTTCAATCAACAAATAATATAAAGATCCAATAAGTGATCATGTGAACCACCACTAAAGTGAAAAATAAAAACAAGAGTCCTCTGTATAATATTCCCAATGTACGAAGCAATAAAGATATTTTTGTATATAATCTTCCCAATATGCAAGACAATAAAGTTATTTATGTGTGAAAATAATGGTGTGTCGTTCCCTAAATCCCACCATCAAAGGGATATGCAGCACCCAGTGTATCTTCCAAGCCAACACCTCTATGCACTCACCAGATATAAGCTTGCACTACTCATGTCAACAGATAGTAATAGGAATATTCCAGAATCAATAGAATCAATCAGTAGTTTCTTCCTCCGGAGAGATGTGCAACACCCAAAGTGTCCACCACATTGATAACTTTATTTACTCACCAGATATAAACTTGTACCATCAGGGGTCAAGTCCTGGGGAAAAAAGTGTGGGAACTCCCACCCAAGATCCACTCCCCCACCAAAAAAAAAAAGGTACGCTCATATGCATATATATTTCACAGAAAATACAGTACAACAGTTATTGTAAAGTGCCAGTTTACAAAAACAAAATAAGTTAACTTGTCAAACAGAATAATCAACACAATATGTGATGATCTTGAATATTGGCAGGGTATATATTGCAGAGTATTGGCAGGGTATTGCAGAGTATTGGCAGGGTATGTATTGCAGAGTATTGGCAGAGTATTGCAGAGTATTGGCAGGGTATGTATTGCAGAGTATTGCAGAGTATTGGCAGGGTATTGCAGAGTATTGGCAGGGTATGTATTGCAGAGTACTGGCAGTGTATGTATTGGCAGGGTATTGCAGAGTATTGGCAGGGTATGTATTGCAGAGTATTGGTGGGGTATTGCAGAGTATTGGCAGGGTATTGCAGAGTATTGGGGAATGCAGAGTATTGGCAGGGTATTGCAGAGTGCAACTTAATAACACACTAGTGACTAACCTGGTTTACTTCTCAGGAGAGAAGTAAACTGGTAGCAGTGCAGCGGCTGTGGCCCCAGGAGGCCAGGACTGTCTGGCACTGGGTAGAGGGGAGGGAGGGGACAGTCCGGATCCAAGCGGCGTGTGTCTGTCGCAGCGTGCTGGAGGCCGTATGCGCACCGCCCACTGACTCCTGCCAGTGCGTGCCCACGTGTACGGCCGACGTCATGTGACCAGTTGCTAGACGCGGAGCGGCCCTAGCCTAGCAACCAGTCACTCGGGCGGCTGAGGAGCGGCGGACTACGCAATCAATAGCCTCAGGCGGCTAATGGGAACGGCGTTCCCGTTGTGGAAATAGTACGGGAACGCCGTTCCCATGCGTTCCCGCAGGACTTGAGCGCTGTGTACCATGCATGACCACAAATAACCATCAAAATATTCACAAGTCTATCAGGTCTCCAGCATTCACCACCACAGGAACCATCCGTATCCCATAATAGTTGTTATGAACCAGAAAGTGGAGTGAGTAGTATTTGAGTTCAAAGCTGCTCTTTCCTATGTATTACATAGCAAGAAAGGTGACAGCTCTTATATAACGGAGGGCGGGGCCATCCGGTGACCCCACCCCCTCTGACACCATGCGGAAAGCCATAGGGAAGTCCCCGTGCATCAGAGGGGACGGGGTCATCAGGTGGCCCCGCCCTCCGTTATATCAGAGCTGTCACTTGAAAAGAAGCGTCACACAGCGGGAGACTCCCATTGAGGCAGATCGTCCGGAGGAAAATGCAGAGAAGAAGAAGCCGGAGTAAGAGCCGGATGAGAAGACCGGAAGAGGAAGCGGAGGAAGATAGAGGAAGAAGCGGGGGAAGATCAAGATTGAAGAAGAAGACCGATGGAAGACCAGAAGGAGATGGAAGAAGAAGCGGGGAAAGAAGAAGACATTAATAAAGGAATTGTATAAAACCGTCTGTTGTCTTTTTTAACATTTTTGACACTTTTTTTGTGAAATTACCAATTCACACGGGGGGTGGGATCTGGGGGTCCCCTTGTTAAAGGGGGCTTCCAGATTCCCATAACTTTTATGTGTATTGCCGGAACCGACAATTCATTATAGCCGACTAGTTTTAAATTACTTTTTGCATTGATACATGTCCCCTGGGGCAGGACGCAGGTCCCTAAACACTTTTTATGACAATAACTTGCATATTAACCTTTAAAATTTAAATTTTTGATTTCTCCTATAGACTTTTAAAGGGTGTTCCGCGGCTTTTGAATTTGCCGCAAACACGTCAAATTGTTCGCTATTCGGCGAACAGCCAACTCATGTTCGACACGAACATAAAGCCCATGCCTACTGCTCTTTGTCTCAGAGGTGATAGATGAGGGTCTGGCAGCAGGGGGATTTGGTGGATGTTAGTAACTAGTGGTAACCAACCGCTACACTTAATACCATAAATAATAACATCTTAGATTTTTTTGACTCTAGGAGAAATGCTTATATAATGCAATTTAAAGCAAGAATTAAAAACAAGAGCTGGGCGGGACTTTATATGAAGTACGGGGTTAAAAAGAGACAAAGTGGCTATTGAAAAATTAGCCACTTTGTCTCTTTTTAACCCCGTACTTCATATAAAATCCCGCCCAGCTCTTGTTTTTAATTCTTGCCTTACATTTGATAGGGATGGAGGCTATGACCTCATTTAAAGTCCCAAATTTTCCCCTTTCCCCTTTCCCCATTATTTGGATAATGCAATTTAACTAAACCCATTCGATTTTAGTCGACTTAAATGTATTGCAGATTTAGTAGACTAAATACAACAAAAAAACAAAACAAAAAAAAATTAATTGCAGATGACTAAAATGGCATTTAGTCAAAAGTCTCTAATGCGGCGTACACACAATCGGACTATCTGGCGGACAATCTGACGAACTTTGCAGCTGAGGTCCGCCGGACATTCAAGCGAACGGACTTGGCCACACACGATCACTCCAAACGTCTGGCAGATTTGAACGTGATGACAAAGAATAAGGAAGTTCATAGCCAGTAGCCAATAGCTATAAATAAATGGGGGGTGGGTTGCGCTATGGAACCTTAAGAGTGAATAAAAGTGTAAAGGTAAGAGCAGCCTCTATTGATTTCCACCCGGGGGTGGAAAGGTGCAGAAACAAAGGGAAATAATAGATGTGGCGCTATACCTATATGTGGGGGTTACCAATAGGTTGGTATATAAAATATGTGAACAAAAGTGTGCTAAATGTGTTAGTCAATTTTCACATGTGTGAGAGTAATTCCTAACGTGCTGGTTAGTTTTGGGCAGAGATAATATATATTTACCAGCGTGCTGGTTCAAAAACCAAAATTATGAAAAAACAAAAAACAAAAATACAAAAAATATATATAAAAAATATCCAAAAAATAATAAACACAAAATGCACAACAGTTGCAATAGATCACGGTATGGCAAATCCTGTGACTTTCTTATGCTATACTTATCTCTATAGCAATATGCAATGTTAAAGTGCAGGTGCGAATAAATTCATATGAAACAGAAAGTTGGGACTAGGTGTGGTACCTGGTAAAATGACCGTGAGAAAAATATAATAAAGTGCCACAAAATAATAAAATATCACAGTGGTAGTATAAACTGGTATTAAGTCTGCTAGTGATGCTATATAAAAATTAATAAAATTAATATGAAACCTAAATACCATACACATAAAGCATAAATGTAATAAAATAATAAAATAATATAATGCAAAGGATTAGAAAAATAGAGATAGAAATATGCAAAAAACGTGCAAAAAATAGTGCAAAAGATGTGCAAAAAATGCAGGCAAATTGTAAACATTAGACGTGATGAAGCAAGTCTCTATTAGGTGGCGGAAAAATCCGCAGGTGCAAAAAGGAGGGGAGTGATGTTTTCCAATCGTGTTCTTCACATTCGGTGGCTTAAAAGGGTATTAAATTATTATGCTCTCACCGGAAGGAGGACCCCATCCGGGGTGGATCAACTTTCACAATATTAGCTATTGTGCGGCTCTCTGGCTTCCTTCAGCTGTAAAGGTTAGGGATCCCTCGTTCCTCCGTGAGTGCAATATGCCACGTTTATATAGAGTAGAGAAGAGGCACATCCATAGTGTGATACCGTTTTAAAAATTTGTTTATTGCAGCAAATAGGTAAAAAATACTCACAAACAAGTAGTTTAAAAGTGCGGTAGTGTGTACAGCTTTGCAGAGCGGGAATTTTAAAGCTGTACACACTACCGCACTTTTAAACTACTTGTTTGTGAGTATTTTTTACCTATTTGCTGCAATAAACAAATTTTTAAAACGGTATCACACTATGGATGTGCCTCTTCTCTACTCTATATAAACGTGGCATATTGCACTCACGGAGGAACGAGGGATCCCTAACCTTTACAGCTGAAGGAAGCCAGAGAGCCGCACAATAGCTAATATTGTGAAAGTTGATCCACCCCGGATGGGGTCCTCCTTCCGGTGAGAGCATAATAATTTAATACCCTTTTAAGCCACCGAATGTGAAGAACACGATTGGAAAACATCACTCCCCTCCTTTTTGCACCTGCGGATTTTTCCGCCACCTAATAGAGACTTGCTTCATCACGTCTAATGTTTACAATTTGCCTGCATTTTTTGCACATCTTTTGCACTATTTTTTGCACGTTTTTTGCATATTTCTATCTCTATTTTTCTAATCCTTTGCATTATATTATTTTATTATTTTATTACATTTATGCTTTATGTGTATGGTATTTAGGTTTCATATTAATTTTATTAATTTTTATATAGCATCACTAGCAGACTTAATACCAGTTTATACTACCACTGTGATATTTTATTATTTTGTGGCACTTTATTATATTTTTCTCACGGTCATTTTACCAGGTACCACACCTAGTCCCAACTTTCTGTTTCATATGAATTTATTCGCACCTGCACTTTAACATTGCATATTGCTATAGAGATAAGTATAGCATAAGAAAGTCACAGGATTTGCCATACCGTGATCTATTGCAACTGTTGTGCATTTTGTGTTTATTATTTTTTGGATATTTTTTATATATATTTTTTGTATTTTTGTTTTTTGTTTTTTCATAATTTTGGTTTTTGAACCAGCACGCTGGTAAATATATATTATCTCTGCCCAAAACTAACCAGCACGTTAGGAATTACTCTCACACATGTGAAAATTGACTAACACATTTAGCACACTTTTGTTCACATATTTTATATACCAACCTATTGGTAACCCCCACATATAGGTATAGCGCCACATCTATTATTTCCCTTTGTTTCAGTAGCCAATAGCTGCCCTAGCGTCGGTTTTAGTCCGCCGGACTAGCACATAGACGAACGGATTGTCCGCTAAAAGCCGAGTCCGGCGAACAATTTTGAAGCAAGTCTTATTTCTAGGTCCGCCGAACTTTTGGGAAGAAAAAGTCTGCTGGAGCCCACACACGATCGAATTGTCCGCTGGACTCTGGTCCGCCAGATAGTCTGATCGTGTGTACGCGGCATAAAACAAAATCAAAATTTGCTGCCAAAATTAACACAGCACACGGCATTGTCTCAGGAATTATAGATTCCCGAAAGTGTCAAAGTATCAAATGCTAAAAGCTTCAGTCCTGGAGCAGAGGAAAGGTTGAAGACATGGGCCTAGAGGTGAACTTAATAATACTTCTGTTGAGGACAGCTTTCATCTGGATTTCAACTAGATTTTTTAATTAACTGTTTATTTATTTTTTGTTTTGTTTTTTTAAGTCTTCCTTATGGACCCCAGAGGGTTCTTGTGCTTTGGCTACACAGGTTGTATGTCCACCAAGATACTTGGTGAGTCACTGTCTCAGAGAATTATGCCCCTACTTCCTGGTCACTGACTCATAGTGCGAAGGAAAGACAACGATGACAACCCGAACCTCAGATGTAAACAATAGCAGCTCCCATATTTGAAATATGACAGGTATAGGGCACGTTCAAACATGTGGCCGAGGAAAGCGGTTAAGCTATGGTTTTACTGCCCCCGACCACAATCCTTACCTTCACACAACAGCTGGGGTGGGGGGGGGGAGGAGATGGTTTCACAGCAAAAATGATACCCCCTGTTGCATTTGATGGGCCGTACCACCACCGAATGCAACCTATTCTAGTGTATATGGGTGTGCCGCAGTATTGTAGCATAGTAGTGTGGGCTTTACAGGGTTAAAACAAGTGAAAAATATATCGCCCATCACCACAGATTACTTTTCAGAAGGGTGGCAACGAGATCCGCCAGGGCAAACGAGCCCTTCAAATGTATATTTATCCAAAATATTTTTTTGGATTTGGACAGATTAGTGAAGGATTAAAGGGGTTGTAAAGGTATTTTTTTTAACTACCAAACATGTTATACTTACCTCCACTGTGTAGCTTGTTTTGCACAGAGTGGCCCCGAACTCGGTCTTCTGGGGTCCCTCGGCGGCTGTCTCCGCTCCCCCCCCCCCCCCCGCAAGGACTTCTCATGTTCATGCGAGCTCCCTCGCATGACGAGAAGTGCTTGCGGGTGCACACCTGTGATACAGCCGGCAGACATAGCCACTTACTGTATCACTCTGCCCCGCCCCCGGCACGCTGCCTCATTGGATGTGATTGGCAGCCATTGTTTCGCGCTGCTTTCAATCCATCCACTGCAACCAATCAGCGGCCAGGCTGATTGGCGAAGAGGATGTCGGGTGCGAGCGCAGGAATTTTGAGGAGTCAGGTAAGTAAAACGGGGGGGGGGGGGGGGCTGGGGGCGCCGGCATTGTCTGAGGTTTTTTCACCTTAATGCATAGAGTGCATTAAGGTGAAAATTATTTTACCTTTACAACCCCTTTAAAGTATAGGGGTTGTAAAGGTTCGTGTTTTTTCACATTAATGCATAGATGCTATAACTTTTGCACAAACCAGTCAATATACTGTAGTGCCCTGCTCCTGATGGGTAGACGCTATTTTTTTTCCTCAAATTTAGTTGTCTGAAGCTGTAGTTTGGCTCAGACTAATTTTCTCTAAAGTTCTGCTTTCTGTACCAGTCCAGCCAGGTTGCACTGATTCCCACTTGACCGTAGGTGTCGCTGTCATCGCCGGTAAGTGTGGAAATGCAGCAGGCTGGATGCATTGAATACTACCTTTTACTCAGAAATGGCTCAGTGAGAGTGTCTTCCCTGCTGTGCATTCTGGGAGAGGGTATTTAAGGTACTGACACCATTTTTGGTGGTTCTTTGGCGGGGTCCGCTATCCCAACCCCATGGCCCTCCTGGCCTGGCCTGTTCCGCGTGGTTATGTGCCTTAGGGACCGCTGGCCTGAGGCTGTGCAACTGAGAGGGTAGGCCCACAACAGTCTTGGGGCCTACTGATCCAGGGGTGATCCGATGCTGTCTTGCCTGCGGGGAGAAGCCAAGAAAATTGGAGGATCCAGGGGAGGACTTTTCTGGTAGAGGACCGAACGCAAGGATGGTGTCTATGGAGGAGCCTGGAAACTCGGTTAGAGGATGCAACCCGGATCAACACCCATACAGTACCGCCAGGTCAGCTGAAAGAATCTGGTACTGTATGGTAGTTCTTCTAAACTCTCAAGATTTCTTAAGTTTAACTGGCAAGTCAGTGGCAGAGACTTTGTTGAGCATCTCACCGGCTGCTGGTCAAGTGAGAGGGGCCTATCCGATGGTTGCTGGATCCAGTCTGTGGAGCTGTTTGTCCTCTGGATCTGACTAATACCTCTAACCCGCAATTACTAGGTACCTGAACTCCCCTTTATCCTGTGACCCTCTATTGAAGGACTTTTGTGCTTATCCTGAATAAATGTTAAAAAAAAGGACTAATGCACATACACACGACCGGACTTTTTGACAGCAAATTTGATCGTGTGTGGTCTCCATCAGACCTTTGCTTGCCAAAAATCTTTAGAAATAGAACATGTTTTACATTTTCCCACCGGAACTCCACCAGACCGAGAAATCCGTTTGTGTGTATGCTCGTCCGACAGACAAAAAACGACGCTAGGCCAGCTATTGGCTACTGGCTATGAACTTCCTTATTCTAGTCCGGTCGTACATCATCACGTTCGAATCCGTCGGACTTTGGTGTGATTGTGTGTGGCCAAGTCCGTTCATTCGGAAAGTCCGTCAGAACTCCACCGAAAGTCCGTCGGAAAGACCGTCGGACCTAGTCCCTCGAAAAGTCCGGTCGTGTGTACGCGGCATAAGTGTCAGATTCAACATCATTTGGGCTACTTTCTAACGGGACCCCTGTGACGGAATGGCGAGCAGGTGAGGTAACGGTAAGCCCAAATAAAACCAGCAGCTCCTTCTGGGGTTAGTGCTAAAATACGCTTATTGCGTTTTTGTTTTTTTTACCAAAAATATGTAGAAGAATACATATCGTCCTAAACTGAGGGAAAAAAATAATTTTTTATATATTTTTGGGAGATATTTATTATAGCAAAAAGTAAAAAATATTGCGTTTTTTTTTTCAAAATTGTCGCTCTTTTTTTGTTTATAGCGCAAAAAATTAAAAACGCAGAGGTGATCAAATGCCACCAAAAGAAAGCTCTATTTGTGGTAAAAAAAGAACTTCAATTTTGTTTGGGTGCAATGTTGCATGACTGCGCAATCGTCAGTTAAAGCGATGCAGTGTCGAATCGCAAAAAGTGCTCTGGTCAGGAAGGGGGTAAAATCTTCCAGGGCTGAAGTGGTTAAAGGAGAAGTACAGGCAAAGCTCATTGTTGATCACAGGAGTGAAGCCCACTGACAGCTGAAAAACAGTACAGTACCCAGTACCCACTTCATTTAAAGTCCCAGGGCGAATCCTTTGTTGTTTGTTACAGCTGATGTCATAGAGCCGTTCCAGGCTTGGAAAAGATTGTGACCATATGGATGGGATCTGCCCACATGCCTGGGCCGGCACCCGGCTCGGCCTCTCAGCGAGCCACTAAGAGCCTGAGCCAGCTGCTCCCACCCCCTCCACAGCCCAGCGCTCCAGTGAGCGCAGGGAGGCAGAGCAGAGGGTCGGTGATTGACAATCAGCTCTCTGCTCATGGAGCTCTGAAAACTGAGCAGTCGCCGGTGTTTGATCGCTTGCTTCTGAGCCTGATGTCGCGTACACACGATCGGATTTCTCGTCGGAAAAAGATATGATGGCTTTTCCGACGGAATTCCGCTCAAGTTTGCCTTGCATACACAAGGTCACGCAAAAGTTTGCTGAAATTACGACCGCCAAGAACACGGTGACGTACAACACTACGACGAGACGAGAAAATTAAGTTCAATGATTGCGAGCATACGTCAAATTGTTTCCGAGCATGCGTAGGAATTGCCACAGAAGAACGCATTTTCGGATAGGAACTTTGCCTGACCGGAAAATTGAGAGCATGCTCTCAATCTTTTGCTGGCTGGAATTCGGCGAGCAAAAGTCAGATGGAGCATACACACGGTCGCATTTCCCAACGAAAAACTCTCATCGGTCTTTTGCGGGCCGAAATTCCGGTCATGTGCACGCGGCATTAAATCGGACGGGGGGACAGATGCAGCATCCACGTAGGAGATTCTAAAATCAAAAAAACATTCACATACTTCTCTTTTAATGCAAAGAACCAAATGTGTAAATAAGCACTCAATCTTCTTTTTTTTTGGTTTTTTTGGGGGGGGGGGGGGGGGTTGGGGGGTTCAGGTTAATTTGAAAAATAAGCATTTGGGCAGATCAGAAAAATTGAAAAATTTAGATCATCTTTAATGTTACAAATTTTACCCTATGATTCTTTTGATTAGGACTGTTTGAGTGTAATTTATAAATCATTTCCAATCTAATGATGAATCGATAATTTAAACAGTGCTGATTGGTCAATCCTTTTGTTTACAACTGAAAAACTGACTTGAATTGAATTAACTCCCAAATGTGACAATAAAGAAAAGGAATCCCATATCTAATCAATAGTGAAGAAATCTGCACCATGGCTGGCAGTGACTGATGTAAGCGGCTGAGTGCCCTCCACACAGAATGTGTCAGCAAATGACTGATATAATTACTTACATAACAAAGCTGAAATGTGATCGGGGTCACTAACCAGCAGTCCATGGAGCCAACACTCTTTGTAATCAAACAGGATTAATAGTAAAGAATAGTGTCTCTGTTGTTTTTAGCAACCAATCAGATCTTTCCTTTCATTCCCTACTCTGAAAAAAAAAAAAGGATGGAATCTGACTGGTTGCTATGGGTGACAAAGATATATTTTCTTTATTTTTGCTAAATAAGCACCGTGACTATGGCAGTTTGGTTACAGGCAGGAAGCTGGCATGAAGGACAGTCCTTTATTTCTAAATATGGAAGCTGGTGTCTATGGGTGCCATGTATAGAAATGCCTGGGGACATGTCATGGCCATTGCAACCAATCTTCTAATTTTTATTCAATAAGCTGTATACATAATATATTAGTATCAGTGAAAGTTAACAGCATCTCTGATAGACCTAGACCCCAAGCCTAATGGCAAAAACATTTTTCAAGTATTTTTTTTGTCTCGTTTGGGACGTTTTTCCTCACTTCCTGTTTCAGTGTCCCCAACACAGAAAGAGGGGACATTTTTCCAACTGGTACACAATGGTAATAAAAGCACATTTTATTAATAGTATTAGTAGTGAGGGAAGGCTAGAACCCTCCATTAGATGTTTACTGCTGTGTCTCCAAAGTAGATTCCCCCTCACTTTTGCAGAAACGCACTACAGTCCATTTAACATGGTTTCCTATGGATCTAGTTCACATCTGTGTGTTTTGAGCCAGTGCGTTTTTTGGAAAGGGTCAGGAACTTTTTTCCCACAGCAGATTGTGTTTTGGGTGTTATAGACTAGAATGCATTGATGCATTTTTGATACGTTTTGCAGTTTTTTTTTTGTTTGTGGCCAATAGGAAAGTATGACAGTTCTGTTCATGGAGTACGATTTTACACTCTCTGGCATTCAAGTTGCATCAAAGTATCGCAGGAACCTTTTATGTGTCCAAAGTTGCATTAGGATTAGGGTCAAGGGTTAGCATTAGGGTTAAGGGCTAGGGTTAGAGTTAAGGTTAGCGTTAATCATTACAGCTAACTAATAATTGCCACTAACCCTAACAATTACCGCAAAGCCTAATGATTACTGCTAACCCTGAGTCTAACCAAACTCTAACTTTACCCTAACCTAAATCTAACCCACCTCTAATTCTAGCACCAATCCTCACTGTAACCCAAATCTAACCCTAACCTTAACTCTAACCCAACTCTAATTCTAGCACGCCACTGACCCTAACTCTAAGCCCTTGTACACACGGTCAGATATTCCGACGGCAAATGTCCGATTGGATCGTGTTGTCGGATAATCCGACTGTGTGTGGGCTCCATCGGACTGTTTCCATTGGAATATCCGGCGGACAAAGTTTGAGAGCTTGCCTATAAAATTTTTCCAACAACATGATCCGATCAGACTTTGTCCGATCATTTGTAGAGAATTCCGATCGGACAAAGTGCCACACATGCTCAGATCAAATTCCGAGACCAAAGCTATTGGCTACTAGCCTGAACATAGTCCCGTTGTAACTAATTTACGCCATCACATTACGAACGATTGAATTTTTTCCGACAACTTTGTCTGACCGTGTGTATGCAACACCAGTTTCAGACAAAATCCGTCGGACAAAGGCTGAAGGATTTTGTTGTCGGAATGTCCGACCGTGTGTACAAGGGCTAACCCAACTCTAATTCTATCCCTAACCCTAACCCAACCCTAACTCTAACCCAACCCTAACTCTAACACAACTCTAACCCTAACTCCAATTCTAGCCCTAACCCTAACTCTAACCCTAACCCTAATTCTAACCCTAACTCTAACCCAACCCTAACTCTAACCCCACCCTAACCCTATCTCTAACCCAACTCTAACACCGCTCCTGCTCATTGAAATGAATGGGCAGCGCTGCTAAAACGCTTCAGCACTTTTTCAGGCACTTTTAACCCTTTCTTCGGCCGGTAGCAGGGTTAAAAGTGCCCCACTAGCGACCGAAAAGTGGCGCTAACATGACAGTAAAGCGCCCCTAAGACTAGCGTTGCTTTACCGCTGACGCGGCCTGCTGTCAGTGTGAAAGGGGTCTTAAGGCAGGCGTTCCAATACTTTTGGTAATTAAGTGTATATAGGAGCTACTTTACCTGCCAAAGGATTTGTAATTTTGTACATCCAGTTCTGAGATTTCCACACAGGACAGCTCTGTCTGAAAGGACAGGAGACCTCATTTTGTATCAGCTGCTATTCAGTAAGACTCACCAGGTCCCGTCCCTCCCTCAGACTGTAATTGGACAGTGAAAAGAAGAAGCAGCATACAAATGATCTCACCTTTCTGTCACTCTGCTCTCTCCTCCTATCAGCATGTCTACTGTTAGTACATGAGCACAGAAGCACAAATGATTGGCTCCTTGTGTTGCTCTCCCCTCTTCCAGTCTGAGCTCTGTTGTACAGGGACTGCAAGAGGCTAAAACCTCTGGCATGTACATTGCTTGAATGTTAAAGCATACAGTAAATTGTGTATTAATGAATACAAAAGCTGAAGTATTTTTTATACTTGCTTGGAGTTCAGCTTTAAAGGAAAGCAAATAACTCCGGTGGGCTCTATGCACTAAATATAATGCAAAAGCTATGGCCGGCTCCCTTATTTTAGCTGTACTGCGCTGTGAACCTACAGCTATGTTGAGGGCTACATGCTTGTGTTACTGTAAAATGTGCAGAGGGAAGCACTTTCCCCGCCCACTGGCTTCTTCTGCTATACTTAACCACACAGACCGGCAGTAGGGTGACGCAGCTGCTCTAATGAACCGTATTAGGCAATGCAACTCGCAAGAGCACACTACTAATTGCTGTTCATTCACCATTCCTCGGCTACCTTTCCATTTCTCAAGGAATTCTCTTAATCAATTAAACGTCTAGAAATTCAAACAACCTAGAGGACGGATAGCGCCTGGCACAGTTTGTGTTAAATATCCTTTTTATTGTCACACCTTTAGAATGCAATACATTTTTCCCGAAAACCAGCGACACAATTCTATAAAGTAAAAAAATAAAAATTTTGGAAAGTTCCAAATTTTTTATCTAGTTGAATACCTTAATAAACTAAATTTGTATTTTTTTTTTAAGTTGTTTTTTTTATGTGCGACTTTTAGTGACACTTAAATGATTTACAATGTCAGAATATTAAAAATGTAATTTGCAACACTGCAAAAAAATAAATAAAAAAATTCAGATCTATAGAATGCATTATAATCAGACAGAAGGCAAAAGATTTGTACAGGTGTTATATCGTATGGCAAAACGTGAAAAAATGCGGTACATACCCTGCGGTCATGGCGATGTTGTAAAAAGTGAGCCATGCTGTGGCCACCGCGCCGATCTGCTTTTTTTTGGCATTTTCCTTCTCCTCCACGGACCCATCGTCCTCACTTGATGCCATGGCTTCACAGGCAAAAGCTGCAGGGTCAGGCTGAAGTTTGAGGCACAGCTGACAGCTGGAGCTGACAAATCTCACATACAGTGGCACATGGCTCCTCCAATAATAGAGCACAAGGGAGGAGCGACCCAATAGCTTTGTCTTGTCCGGTCTGGAATAACAGCAGAGACGAGTTTGGCCAATTTAATTATGAATGAAAATTCGCATTATAGTATAGCTAAAGGCAAAACGTTCTGTTTAGTTTTGGATAGAGTGGAGAGGCATTAGAGCCCCTGTCAGTTTTTATTGCTGTCTGTGCCCCCCGTTAAGAAGATTCACCCTCTCTATTTGTCCTGTTTACCATTATCATTAGAGGAGAAATTTTACAATGGGGACACTAGTTCTGGTGAGCTGGGGGTTCCTAAGGAATTGGCCGGAGCCGCGATGAAATCACTTGCGTGCATGCGTGTGGGAGCCGCCGATCACGGCACAGCTACTGAAAAAATGGCACCAGCGTCCCTTTTCTTCAGTGCATGACATCGGCAGCAGCGCGTATACTGAATATCTCCAAAACTGTGCAAGTTTAGGAGATATTCAAGGTACCTTGGCTTACCTGTAGGTAAAAGTGGTGTAAAAGGTTTACAATCACTTTAAAGTGGAGTTCTACCCAAAAGTGGAACATCCGCTCATTTGTCTTTGACAGGTATCCTGTTCACACTTCTGGGAGTCCGGGCCGCAGCCCGTGACATTACCATGGGGCTCCCTCCTACTCCCCCTGTCACTGGCCCAGTAGGAGAGTATAGCGGGGCCTCGCACATGCGCAGTAGGGTTCCCAGTGTGAAGCCGTAAGGCTACACGGCTGGGTTCCCTTACCCGCAATGGCGGAGGCAGCACCTGACAGCTGATGGAAACGTCAGCTGCGGTGCCAAAATCGCAGGGCTCCAGGACAGGTAAGTGTCCTATGGATAAAAGCCAGCAGCTGCAGTATGTGTAGCTGCTGGCTTTTCAAATTTTGTTTGGGGCGGAACACCGCTTTAAGGAGATTCATCCTCTCCGTTTGTCCTGTTTACCCTTATCATTGAAAGTGAAAGCAAAAGGAAATACCAAATTTTGGGTTGTCCCCAGAAAAGGAATAGAGGGGACATCTTCCAATGGGTACACTAATTCTGGTGATATGGACAAATATCTGCAAAAGTAGAACTATTGTCAAAACTTTTTTTAACATTTTGTGTAGAGCAAGGGAGAGTTATAACCCGTGTCAGATTTTTTTCTCCATCTGTGACCCATTGCAGTGATTTCCCTTCACTTCCTGTCCCATAGCCAAATAGGAAGTGAGAGGAAATCCATTCAAATTAAGGGAATTCCTTGGAAACCCCCCAGATCACCAGAATTAGTGTACCCATTGGAAGATGTCCACTCTATTCCTTTTCTGGGGACAACCCAAAATTTGGGCGGATCACCGCTTTAAGGAGATTCACCCTCTCCATTTGTCCTGTTTACCCTTATCATAGAAAGTGAAAGCAAAAGGAAATACCAAATTTTGGGTTGTCCCCAGAAAAGGAATAGAGGGGCCATCTTCCAATGGGTACACTAATTCTGGTGATCTGGGGGTTCCCAAGGAATTCCCTTAATTTGAAGGGATTTCCTCTCACTTCCTATTTGGCTATGGAACAGGAAGTGAAGGGAAATCACTGCAATGGGTCACAGATGGCGAAAAAACAGTCTAACGCAGGTCTGTACTCCAGCGCTGAATCTCTGGTTATTACTTATAGAAGAAGCACTGCAGGGAGGTTGCATGGCCACAGGCCAGAAAGTGAAAAGGGCTGTCAGAGAGTGTTTTTTTGTTCTTCTTTAGACCGGGGGAATAAGTGGGAGGGGGTATCGTTGCCCAGATAATAGCCGGCAATATAGCATATTATGCTATACTATTAACTACCAAGCTACCAACCTGGACAAATATCTGCAAAAGTAGAACTATTGTCAAAACTTTTTTTTAACATTTTGTGTAGAGCAAGGGAGAGTTATAACCCGTGTCAGATTTTTTTTCGCCATCTGTGACCCATTGCAGTGATTTCCCTTCACTTCCTGTTCCATAGCCAAATAGGAAGTGAGAGGAAATCCCTTCAAATTAAGGGAATTCCTTGGGAACCCCCAGATCACCAGAATTAGTGTACCCATTGGAAGATGTCCCCTCTATTCCTTTTCTGGGGACAACCCAAAATTTGGTATTTCCTTTTGCTTTCACTTTCAATGATAAGGGTAAACAGGACAAATGGAGAGGGTGAATCTCCTTAAAGCGGTGATCCGCCCAAATTTTGGGTTGTCCCCAGAAAAGGAATAGAGTGGACATCTTCCAATGGGTACACTAATTCTGGTGATCTGGGGGTTTCCAAGGAATTCCCTTAATTTGAATGGATTTCCTCTCACTTCCTATTTGGCTATGGAACAGGAAGTGAAGGGAAATCACTGCAATGGGTCACAGATGGCGAAAAAACAGTCTAACGCAGGTCTGTACTCCAGCGCTGAATCTCTGGTTATTACTTATAGAAGAAGCACTGCAGGGAGGTTGCATGGCCACAGGCCAGAAAGTGAAAAGGGCTGTCAGAGAGTGTTTTTTTTGTTCTTCTTTAGACCGGGGGAATAAGTGGGAGGGGGTATCGTTGCCCAGATAATAGCCGGCAATATAGCATATTATGCTATACTATTAACTACCAAGCTACCAACCTGGACAAATATCTGCAAAAGTAGAACTATTGTCAAAACTTTTTTTTAACATTTTGTGTAGAGCAAGGGAGAGTTATAAACCGTGTCCTCTTTTTTTTCGCCATCTGTGACCCATTGCAGTGATTTCCCTTCACTTCCTGTTCCATAGCCAAATAGGAAGTGAGAGGAAATCCCTTCAAATTAAGGGAATTCCTTGGGAACCCCCCAGATCACCAGAATTAGTGTACCCATTGGAAGATGTCCCCTCTATTCCTTTTCTGGGGACAACCCAAAATTTGGTATTTCCTTTTGCTTTCACTTTCTATGATAAGGGTAAACAGGACAAATGGAGAGGGTGAATCTCCTTAAAGCGGTGATCCGCCCAAATTTTGGGTTGTCCCCAGAAAAGGAATAGAGTGGACATCTTCCAATGGGTACACTAATTCTGGTGATCTGGGGGTTTCCAAGGAATTCCCTTAATTTGAATGGATTTCCTCTCACTTCCTATTTGGCTATGGAACAGGAAGTGAAGGGAAATCACTGCAATGGGTCACAGATGGCGAAAAAACAGTCTAACGCAGGTCTGTACTCCAGCGCTGAATCTCTGGTTATTACTTATAGAAGAAGCACTGCAGGGAGGTTGCATGGCCACAGGCCAGAAAGTGAAAAGGGCTGTCAGAGAGTGTTTTTTTTGTTCTTCTTTAGACCGGGGGAATAAGTGGGAGGGGGTATCGTTGCCCAGATAATAGCCGGCAATATAGCATATTATGCTATACTATTAACTACCAAGCTACCAACCTGGACAAATATCTGCAAAAGTAGAACTATTGTCAAAACTTTTTTTAACATTTTGTGTAGAGCAAGGGAGAGTTATAACCCGTGTCAGATTTTTTTTCGCCATCTGTGACCCATTGCAGTGATTTCCCTTCACTTCCTGTTCCATAGCCAAATAGGAAGTGAGAGGAAATCCCTTCAAATTAAGGGAATTCCTTGGGAACCCCCAGATCACCAGAATTAGTGTACCCATTGGAAGATGTCCCCTCTATTCCTTTTCTGGGGACAACCCAAAATTTGGTATTTCCTTTTGCTTTCACTTTCAATGATAAGGGTAAACAGGACAAATGGAGAGGGTGAATCTCCTTAAAGCGGTGATCCGCCCAAATTTTGGGTTGTCCCCAGAAAAGGAATAGAGTGGACATCTTCCAATGGGTACACTAATTCTGGTGATCTGGGGGTTTCCAAGGAATTCCCTTAATTTGAATGGATTTCCTCTCACTTCCTATTTGACTATGGAACAGGAAGTGAAGGGAAATCACTGCAATGGGTCACAGATGGAGAAAAAGATCTGACATGGGTTATAACTCTCCCTTGCTCTACACAAAATGTTAAAAAAAGTTTTGACAATAGTTCTACTTTTGCAGATATTTGTCCAGGTTGGTAGCTTGGTAGTTAATAGTATAGCATAATATGCTATATTGCCGGCTATTATCTGGGCAACGATATCCCCTCCCACTTATTCCCCCGGTCTAAAGAAGAACAAAAAAAACACTCTCTGACAGCCCTTTTCACTTTCTGGCCTGTGGCCATGCAACCTCCCTGCAGTGCTTCTTCTATAAGTAATAACCAGAGATTCAGCGCTGGAGTACAGACCTGCGTTAGACTGGTCTTGTCCCTGTCCTTCTTCATGATGTAATCCTCCCATTGCTAGAGTCTCTAGGACCTGTAAGGACCCTGCTGCTGTACAGCCAATGGGAAATGCATTGCTCCCAACTGTCTCTGATTTCAAGGGACAGTTGCTGCAGTGCTAACCTCTTGCCGACCCACTGACAGTAGATCTACTGCAACAAGGCGGCACAGCCAGGCATTGTGACGTACCCACATGCATGCATTCGTGTGATTTTTGACTGCGCCTCTTCTCCTAGAAACCAAAACCATGTGCCCGAAACCCTGAAACAGGAAGCAACATACGCTTGTACATGCCCCCCCCCCCCCCCCCCCGTCACAGTATATGTACTGCAATGGGTCGGAAAGTGGTTAATTACCAATGGTATTTCTGAAATATGCAGCATGGAGGGAGTTAATGTATTGCCACTGGTCACTGATGAATTAGTGACTGACCAGTGGCAGTTAATTAACCCCTTTGTGCTGCATTAGTGGCATCAGTGACAGTACATTAACCACTTTTATGTTGCATATTACAGAAATGCCATTGATAATTAACCTCCCCTCAACTCCCCAAATCCAAAGAGTTAGTTAATTCATCTGCAGATTGCAATCTGCTTACTTGTGCAATTCATAGTGCTTGATTCCTCCTCAGCTCCTCTATGTCACAGCTCTGGGCCTGGCAGCAGCACTCTATGCTCCTCTGAGTCCTCTCCCATCCCGCCTCCAGCCGGCCTCTTAGTGATGTCACACCAGGCCAATGTTCTGCCAAAAACTGTCTCCCCATCGGATAGTGTCCTCCTCGTACTGGGCAGGCGCAGTACAGTGGACAAGGAGACTCCGAAAGTCTCCGAAGATGAACGGCGCCTGAGCACTTGCTAGTACCTTCTGCCCTGAGTCCAGGTTCACGCCCCACCATGCAGATGGACATACGGTATGCACTTAGTAGCAGGGCCCCTCATGGGCTCACTTCGCTCTGCAATTTTATATTCTGACTCTATGTCCACTTGGATGGTAGGGCTTGAACCTGGACTCAGTGCACAGGCGCCGTTCATCTTCGAGCTGGTCTGTGCTAGGCTTGCACCGGATGCAGGAGCGCACTCGGCACATTGTTGCAGCTATTAGTAGCCATCCGGTGTGTATAGTCACACACGCACACAGTGACAGTGTAGTTGTCTAGCCAGATGTTCAAAGCACACTGCCGGAACTTCACCTTCGCCCACCTTCCTCCAGTTAATTGTGCCGCCCAGGACATCTGCCCCTCCCCCCCTTGTATCAGCCCTGGCACAGAATAATGTGTTTTCAAACACACAGAACTCTGTATACACAGACAAGTGATCTTAAAGGGGTTGTAAAGGTAAATATTTTTTCACCTTAATGCCTTCTATGCAGTAAGGTGAAAAAACATCTCAAAGTGCTGGCGCCCCCAGTCCCCCCCGTTTTACTTACCTGACCCCTCAAAAGTCCCATGCTCCCCCCGACGTCCTCTTCACCGCTCAGCCTGGCCGCTGATTGGCTGGAGTGGATGGATTGAAAGCAGTGCAGCCATTGGCTTGCGCTGCCGTCAATCACATCCAATGACGTGGCACGCCGGGGGCGGGGCCTTGTGATACAGCGAGCGGCTATAGCCGCCGGCTGTATCACGGGAGCGCGCCCGCAGGTGCTTCTCACCATGCGAGGGAGTTCGCATGAACGTGAGAAGTACTTGTGGGAGGAAGCAGAGACAGCCGCCGAGGGACCCCAGAAGAGCAGGTTCGGGGCCACTCTGTGCAAAACGGGCTGCACAGTGGAGATAAGTATAACATGTTTGTTATTTAAAAAAATAAAAAAATTACTTTACAACCCTTTTAAGAAAAGTTCATTGTATCTCCGTGGGATCCAGCAAATCTTCAGCTAGCACTTAAAGAATAGTAGCAATAATCCTGGATGGTCAACCAGAGTAAATTTAGCTGGTATGTGGTTAACCAATAGAGGATGCAGATTTTTCCTGTATAGCCTAAGCACAAATGGTCACCATATGTGTTGGTTCAATGGTATTGTATCCAGTAGGACTACAGGTGCCAGAGATGTGAGCTAGGGTTGCACCAGTACCACTTTATTGTATTTCATTTTATTTTTACAATTTACTTTTAAATATGTATTTATTACAATTTTTCCATTTTTTTTTCTTAATCAACCCTGTTTGGGGGTGGGGGGGGGGGGTTTGGCGAGATATCAGGGGTCTAAATAGACCCCTGACATCTCCCCTTTGAGACATTTATGAAAGGGACTAAGGACTCAGTCCCTTTTCTCTGCAGCCTCCGCTGCCATAAAGATGAATGGAGAGGAGACAGAGGCTCCTCTCCATTCATAAACTGAAGCATTATGAACACAGTTTACGATGCTCAGTTATGAATGGACAGAGTCAGTGATCACTGACTCTGTGCATTCAGAAAAGAAAGGAGCCAGTAAATAACAGATTTACCGGCTCCTTCCTCCACTCTGCATACTGCCAGATCTGGGGCAGGGGGGGACCAGAGGAGGACACAGAGGGGGAGCGGAGAAGGAGCTGAGGAGAACATAGAGGGGGCCCAGCGAAGGAGGACAGGGAGACAAAGTGGAGGAAAACACGAAGGGGGAGCAGAGAAGGAGCAGAGGAGGACACGGGGGGGAGCAGAGGAGGACACAAAGGGGAGCGGAGAAGGAGCGGAGGAAGACACGGACATGTAGGGGGAGTGGAGAAGAACAAAGAGTGGGAGCGGAGGAGGACACAGAGGGGGATCGGATGGGGAGCGGAGAAGGAAACGGGGGGTATAGAAGGAGCTGAGGAGGACACGGAGTGGAACCAGAGAAGTAGAGGGAGAGGACCAGAGAAGGAGCAGAGGAGGACACAGAGGGGGAGCAGATGAGGGCGCGGAGAAGGAGCGGAGGAGAACATGGAACGGGAGCGTATGGGGAGTGGAGAAAGACACAGAGGGGCCGGAGAAGGAGCGGAGAAGGACACCGAGAGGGAGCAGATGAGGGCGCAGAGAAGGAGCGGAGGACATGGATTGAGAGCGGATGGGGAGTGGAGAAAGACACAGAGGGGCCGGAGAAGGAGCGGAGGAGGGCACAGAGGGGGAGCCGATGGGGAGCGGAGGAGGTCGTGGAGGGGGATCGGATGGGGAGCGGAGAAGGATATGGAGGGGGGAGGGGATGGGGAGCTGAGAAGGACACAGAGGGGGAGCGGAGAAGGACATGGATGGGAAGCAGAGAAGGACACTTATGGGGAGCGGAGGAGGACATGGCAGGGGACCTTAGGGGCATGGAGGAGGAAGTGGAGGATGACACAGGGGACAGTCAGGGACGATCGGCGTGGGCTGTTACAAGCACTGATCTCCCTGTATAGAAATCCCTGGTTGAACTTGTCACCATCATCAGAGGGACTAGTGTTTCTATTGGAAGATTTCCTCTTTATTACTGTTCGAAGGACAACCAAAAAATGTGGGTGTTTTCTTACACTTTCAAGTTTAGTGATAACGGTCACCAAGACAAATAAGTGAATCTCCCTATAACAGAAGTGCAGACATAAAATCTCAAAAGGTGCTCTAATCCCTCTCCGCTCTAAAACTAAAAATAATGTTTTTCCTTATTTAGACTTTAAGCTGGCCATACACTTGTGGAATTTATTTAAAAAATTAATTTTAGGATCATCCCTTTGATTTTTGAATCATTAGTGGAGTTAAAGAGGAGCTCCAGACACCCCCAAATTTTTTTTAAAGTAAGCAGCTACAAATACCTGGGTTGTGCTCCAGAGGTGGATCCGTCACTCCCAGGCTGTGAACAATTCAAGTGGAACTTCACTCACTCAATCAATATTGATCATTTTAATCCTCATGCTACTAGCATTAGTAAAGAGATAGGAAAGTATATCATATTTACTTGTTTAAAACATTTTTGTTTACATTTCTTCAGTTAGGGCCGGTTCACACTGCGACGCGAGGCGAGGCGACACGGCTCGCCTCGCCTCGCTCCCGCAAGTCGCCCCCATTCAGTGCTATGGAACCGTTCTGAGAGGAGCGACTCGAGTCGCTCCGACTCAGAAAAAAGGTTCCTGTACTACTTCGGGGCGACTTCGGGGGCGACTTGCATTGACTTCTATGCAGAAGTCCTCTGCAAGTCGCCGCTGAGGTCCGTGCAGGTCGCGGCGAGGCAAGTCGGAGACGCCTCGCCGCGCATCGCTGTGTGAACCGGCCCTTACTTGCTGGTTTCTTGCCTAGGCAAATGATGTCTTCCATCCCAGGAGTCTTCAGGAGAGGAGGAGGGGTTTTTCCAGCTATGCACATCTCTTTCATGCATGCGTGAGCTAAGGGCAGATGGATTCCAGGAAGTAAATGCTACATGAATAATTTTTCCTTACTCAAGATGACCACAGCCAGAAATGCTAGGGGTGTTTTTCAAAGTGATTTCGCAAAAAAATAAAGTATGGAGACATGGATGTATGGGTGAGTTTGCTTTGGATAATACAAATTAAATTACATTACATGGTAAGGGGGTACAAAAGTACCCCTACCATTTCACAAATAAAGTGTAAAAAATAGTTAACTAAGACAAACACACTTTTTGAAAAATTCCTTTATTAAAAATAAAATAAAAATAAAAAAAAGATTCCAGCGGTGGTAATCCACTCTTGCTATCCGGCGACGGCTGATCATCTCTCCGGGGTCCAGCGATGGCTGATCTGAATGACATGTGCAGAGTAAAATATTTCGTTTCGGAATTTCGTTTTCGTCCAAAAAATTCATTTATTTAGTTACCCCCGAAATTTGTTTTTATTTATTTCGTTTTTCGTTCAAAAATTGCAAAATCTAAAGTGCTAATTTTAAAGGCTAATATGCAAGTTACTGTCCTAAAAAGTGTTTGGGGACCCGGGTCCTGCCCCAGGAGAAACCTGCCTGTGTTACATCAGAGGGGGGCGGGGTCACCCATACGTCACGGGGAAGCCCGGGTTTCCCCTTGCGTCAGAGGGGGCGGGGTCAGGTGACGGGTGGCCCAGCCCTCCGCATATAACAAATGTAAGGCCGCCGGGATCCCCGCAGTGTCTCCTCCGTGGAGACAGAAGATGGATGGATTTGCTGCGCTGATTCAGATCAGCCATCGCTGGACCCCGGAGAGATGATCATCCGTCGCTGGATAGCAAGAGTGGATTACCACCGCTGGAATCTTTTTTTATTTTTAATAAGTGAATTTTTCAAAAGTTTGTTTGTCTTATTTAACTATTTTTTACACTTTCTTTGTGAAATGGTAGGGGTACTTTTGTACCCCTTTACCATTTCAAACAGGTGGGTGGCCGTGATCTGGGGGTCCCCTTGTTAAAGGGGGCTTCCAGATTCTGATAAGCCCCCCGCCCGCAGACCCCCACAACCATCGGCCAGGGTTGTGGGGATGAGGCCCTTCTCCACATCAACATGGGGACAAGGTGCTTTGAGGGGTCACAGACCCCCAAAGCATCCTCCCAATGTTGAGGGCATGTGGCCTGGTACGGTTCAGGAGGGAGGGGGGCCGCTCTCTCGTCCCCCCCTCTTTTCCTGCGGCCTGTCAGGTTGCGTGCTCGGATAAAGGGTCTGGTATGGATTTTTAGGGGGACCCCACGTCAATTTTTTTTTTAATTTGATGCGGGGTTCCCCTTAATATCCATACCAGACCTGAAGGGCCTGGTAATTGAAATTGGGGGACCCCCATGCTTTTTTTTATTTTTTTATTTTTTTTATCAATGACTTTCAATGAGTGTTCTCTGTATTATGGAGCCGATAATTCATAATAGCTGCGAGTGATTTTAAAGGACTTTTTTTCCTGCATAAATGGCACTTTGTGCAGGGACAGTTCTAAGCACCAGAAACATGCGCCCCTTCACAGGCATACTATAGACTCCCCCCAGGTACGAAATTTAAAGGAATATTACACTTTTATTGTTTCACTTTAATCATTATTAAAATCACTGCTCCAGAAAAAAACGGCCGTTTTTAAAACTTTTTTTTGCATTGATACATGTCCCCTGGGGCAGGTCCCGGGTCCCCAAATACTTTTTAGGACAGTAACTTGCAGAATCTTTTTTTCTCTGTCGAATATTTTCTCTATATAATCTTGGACTAATAGAGTTAAGGTTAGGCACATTCAACCACAGGTTCTATAGACACAGATTGTTATTGTCAGAGTCACGTTGAATCTCCTATTCTATATCGAACTGTTGTAACAATGAAAACGAAAATAAAGCATTTATTTTTGTCGAATCTTTTGTTTTTCGAATTCTGTGCTTTCGTTATCATTTGTCAAAAAGAAAACTAAAATACCTGAAATTCGGACGAAAATGCATTCAGACGAAAACGAATGCACATGTCTAAATTACATAGTGTTTTTGGTTTACAGTGTTTAGATGCAGTGAAGATCCGTTTTAAGCTGGTGTAGGCGAGTTGGCTGTGGCCCTGTCTGCACTTCCTCTCTTCTGGGTTGTACAGTGTCCTTCTGACCTTCCCTTGACGGCTACTGGGGGTCAGTTGATCCATCTTTTATGTCTTCCTTTCCTTTGAACTATGATGCTAGAGTATAAGCTTTACTGATGGAGTTGACACATTTAGAAGTTCCTGGAAGAAGCAGAAGAGTTCTGCAAAACGCGTTGGAACCTAATGAGCTACGGAAACATATTGTATTAACACCGTTTGTGTACGCCATGTATGGATCTATGGTTAGCTGCTGATGTAGCTGTTTACTTATTCAATAAATATATGCTTTTTATCAAATAACATGGTTATGATGACCCATGTATGGGATTCTAACTTTTATGTATAATAAAGAAAATTTGTTTTAATCCAACTGTATGTGTCTACCCCAGTGACAAGTCCTGCTGCCCCATAGGTGAATTTCCCTCTTTTGGAATCTGTATGCAGCTACAAATACTGTAGCTGCTGACTTTTAGTATAAGCACACTTACCTGTCCAAGGATCCAGTGATATCCTCACCTGAGCCAATCGGCTTCGGATGCAGGCCCCGGCATCTCAAGTAAGGGAAACAGGAAGTGAAGCCTCGTGGCTTCACAGCCGGTTCCCAACTGCACATGTGCGAGTTGCACTGAGCCTTGTGAATGGTCGCATAGTCTGCTGGGACCTGCGATGTGTCCCAGAAGCAGTGGCGGCTGGTGAAGTTTT
Organism: Lithobates pipiens; assembly: GCF_037356315.1. Taxonomy (NCBI): domain Eukaryota; kingdom Metazoa; phylum Chordata; class Amphibia; order Anura; family Ranidae; genus Lithobates; species Lithobates pipiens. Next base: position 73,814,056 of record NW_027507764.1, read on the forward strand.
AGGATGGGGGGGGGCGCTAGAAGCCCTTCATTTTTAACCCCTCCCGCTTCTCATAAGCTCCACTCCTTATATAATCCACCCACTCCATCCCCTGTATTCCCCCCATAGTGTCGGGTGTATACAGCTCAGCTTCACAGGACAGAGTATATAGCTCAGCCTCACAGATCAGGTTATATAGACAGAGGCGGCTCTAGGCTTTGTGAGGCCTTAAGCAAATTTTAGACATGAGGCCCTACTCACACCCTTTGCAGGGGTTAAGGAAGAACCCCGGGGTGGAGAATCTTATTACTACTGCTGCTTGTGTGGGTGGGATGTGTACTGCACCAATCACATGGGATGAATAGGAGAGGAGGGTCAGCAAGGATCGCCACAGTACACATCCCACCCACACAAGCAGCAGCAGTAGTAAGATGCTCTGCCTCAGGGTCCTTCCTTAGCCTCTGAAGGAGGGGGTAAAAAGGGTGGAGTGGGTAGGAGATGAGTGATGCTTAGAGGAGAACTGGAGTGAAACTGGGGGATCCTGGTCTATATAGGGATAAAAAAGGAGAAGGATTTGTGCTGGCATGAGGGGGGGGAGGGGAATACTGTTGGTTAGTGAGGAATAGCCATAGTATAATCCAAGCAAATGGCTGGCATGGAGGGGGAAAGAAAGGAAGGAAAGAAAAGGTAGTATGGCGGTGGGTAGTATGTGCAGGAGAGGGGCACAGATTGTATGGCGGTGGGTGGTATGTGCAGGAGAGGGGCACAGATTGTATGGCGGTGGGTGGTATGTGCAGGAGAGGGGCACAGATTGTATGGCGGTGGGTGGAATGTGCAGGAGAGGAGCACGGAGTGACTAGGGGTGGGTGGTATGTGCAGGAGGGGGCCACAGAGTGAATGGGGGTGGGTGGTATGTGCAGGAGGGGGCCACAGAGTGAATGGAGGTGGGAAGTATGTGCAGGAGGGGGGCACGGAGTGAATGGGGGTGGGTGGTATCTTCAGGAGAGTGCACGGAGTGGCTAGGGGTTGGTGGTGTGTGCAGGAGGGGGCACAGAGTTAATGGGGGTGGGTGGTATGTGCAGGAGGGGGGCACAGAGTGAATGGGGGTGGGTGGTATGTGCAGGAGGGGGGCACAGAGTGAATGGGGGTGGGTGGTATGTGAAGGAGGGTGGCATAGAGTGAATGGGGGTGGGTGGTATGTGCAGGAGGGGGGCAAGGAGTGAATGGGGGTGGGTGGTATGTGCAGGAGGGGGGCATGGAGTGACTAGGGGTGGGTGGTATGTGCAGGAGGGGCACGGCGTGACTAGGGGTGGCTGGTATGTGCAATAGGGGGCACAGAGTGAATGGGGGTGGGTGGTATGTGCAGGAGGGGGGCATAGAGTGAATGGGGGTGGGTGGTATGAAGGAGGGGGGCATAGAGTGAATGGGGGTGGGTGGTATGAAGGAGGGGGCATGGAGTGAATGGGGGTGGGTGGTATGAAGGAGGGGGCATGGAGTGAATGGGGGTGGGTGGTATGTGCAGGAGGGGGCACGGAATGAATGGGGGTGGGTGGTATGTGCAGGAGGGGGGCATGGAGTGAATGGGGGCGGTATGTGCAGGAGGGGGGCATGGAGTGAATGGGGGTGGGTGGTATGTGCAGGAGGGGGGCACGGAGTGGCTAGGGGTTGGTGGTGTGTGCAGGAGGGGCACAGAGTTAATGGGGGTGGGTGGTATGTGCAGGAGGGGGGCACAGAGTGAATGGGGGTGGGTGGTATGTGCAGGAGGGGGGCACAGAGTGAATGGGGGTGGGTGGTATGTGAAGGAGGGTGGCATAGAGTGAATGGGGGTGGGTGGTATGTGCAGGAGGGGGGCAAGGAGTGAATTGGGGTGGGTGGTATGTGCAGGAGGGGGGCATGGAGTGACTAGGGGTGGGTGGTATGTGCAGGAGGGGCACGGCGTGACTAGGGGTGGCTGGTATGTGCAATAGGGGGCACAGAGTGAATGGGGGTGGGTGGTATGTGCAGGAGGGGGGCATAGAGTGAATGGGGGTGGGTGGTATGAAGGAGGGGGGCATAGCGTGAATGGGGGTGGGTGGTATGAAGGAGGGGGCACGGAGTGAATGGGGGTGGGTGATATGAAGGAGGGGGCACGGAGTGAATGGGGGTGGGTGGTATGTGCAGGAGGGGGCTCGGAATGAATGGGGGTGGGTGGTATGTGCAGGAGGGGGGCATGGAGTGAATGGGGGCGGTATGTGCAGGAGGGGGGCATGGAGTGAATGGGGGTGGGTGGTATGTGCAGGAGGGGGGCACGGAGTGAATAGGGGCGGGTGGTATGTGCAGGATGGGGGTGCAGATGGGTTAAAAGTGTATGGTGTGAACAAGCCCTAATGCATTGCTCCAGCACTGTAGAGGGTGACCACTGAAAAAAAGATAAAAAAATAAAAATAAAAAAAGAATAGTACAAAGGCGTACTGCCACAATGTGAAGAGGCTGCAGTGCTGATCAATGTATTCTGACAGCAGAGGAGTCCCCACTGTCAGAATACAATGGCACAGCAGGAAGGATGCTGACATCCACCTTGCTTGTGTGCGTGGGGGAATCCATTTATTTTTATTGATCAGCCTGCTGGCTGATCAAAAAGAAAAAAAAAACAAGAAAAAAAACAAAAATGGCCAACCTTAGACCCCTTGCATATGGGCTTTCTGATCCGGTCCATCTCTAAGTTTTTCAGGTGGACCTAATCGTGAGCTCCATATAATTCTATAAGTAGGTGGGCGTGCATCAGCAGTTTACATTCACTTACCTCCAAGTCTGTCCACGTCTGGAAACACATTTTTTTTTTAAATTCTATGTTCTTTTCTGGTTTTCCGGGCCAAAACATGACAGGTCGCAGGAAGTCTGTATAGGGAAGACCACCGTAGACCTAATATGGGTTCAGAAAGTTCCAGTTTTTAAATGGAGCTAAACATTGAATAGACCCAAAAAGTGACCTCCGAAATGTTCTGCACCAATTCCATGGGGGATTGGTTCATGGACTCCCTGCTTAATGGACCAGATGACACCCACTAGAAAGGGCCTTACAACTTTTGTTGCTCTAGTTCAGTGGTCTCCAAACTGCTGCCCAGGGGCCAGATGCAGCTCTTTATCCGGTGCTTGAATCGCTACTCCTCCCACTGACACCAATGTTGGGGCACTACTCCTTCCACTGACACCAATGTTGGGGCACTACTCCTTCCACTGACACCAATGTTGGGGCACTACTCCTTCCACTGACACCAATGATGGGGCACTACTCCTTTCACTGACACCAATGATGGGGCACTACTCCTTCCACTGACACCAATGATGGGGCACTATTCATTCCCTTAATACCAAAGATGGGACACTCTTTACTCCCAGTGACCACATGACATTTTCTACTCCTACTGCCCACCGTCTGGCTCCCCTAAGTCTGCAGGACAATAAACTGACCCTTGGATAAGAAAGTTTGCAGACCCCTATTCTAGTTGAGCTTTGTATAGGCATTAAATACCTGATAGAAGTTCTTGCTCTTGCCTTAAAAAAAATAAAAATAATATATAATATATATATATATATATATATATATATATATATATATTTATTAAAAAAAATTATATATATATATATATATAAATATATAAACAAATGTGTCTTTTGCTCACTTCAAAACTCAGTGACCACACGGCAGTGGAGAAAGAGGCCACTACTCTAGTTCTATTTTATTTTTATTTTTTTTTACAAATGTGTCATTTTTTTTTTTAATGTCTGTGTCCTCTCCTTAAAGAGATTTTGTTTACTTCCTGTGATCACACAGCAGTGGAGAGAATTTTCCCAATGGTACAGAAACAGCAATATAAACCTACAGGTGTTATCACGATTCTCTCCAAAATGACAATAAATAAAAATGTCAAAAAAGAAATACGTAAAAATGAAAAAGAAATAGAGAGGGCAGGGCCATGTACATTGGGGGGGCTTCTTGCAAAATGAAAACAAAGCCAAGCACTACAATGTTTGATATTTTATTAAAAATATAAATACATCTATTTCTTTGAGAAAGAGAGAATATCGCCAGCGTTCAAATCACAAATCAGCCCAAAAAAACATTTACACGGTTTCATGAAGACCACTCTAAACAGTTTCTAAAATGACAGTTGGAGGCAACAATGGAGTTGCCTAATGCCCTGTACATATGACCGTTTTTCCTGTTGGAATAAACTCTGAAGGCTTTTGCGACGGAATTCCGCTGAAGCTGTCTTGCGTACACATGATCACACCAAAATCCAACCGTCATGAACGTGGTGACGTAGTGTAGGAAAAAAAACGTGATTCTGCTAGAAATGCAGCAAGATTCTAAATGCCCTCATTAAGCTGAGAGCTCAGAGCTTCGGCTTCACCGAGATCCCAAGGGGTCCTATCAGCCTTGCCTGGTTCTCCTACAACTACAGAACACCCCCAATCCACATATGTACTTGAGATGATACAAATGGGGAGACATTCTGTAGTCCTGATCTAGCATGACACATAGGACCTTAGGACAGAAAGTTTGTTACCGCCTGAAAAACTGACAGGCGGACCCGAACGGATCGTCCGTGTGAAAGGGGCCTAAGGATGGCAAAGACTTGCGATTCTCTCCTCCTCAAAAATAATTATAAATAGAGCCGGGAAAGTAATAAATATATCACATACTGTAGCTGTTGACTTTTAAATGGATGGAACTCCACATTAATGTGCACGGATTGAGGTCAGCAAACAAAAAAACATTAGTATGTTGATGCCAAGATAGCAAATAATTTGTAAATATCCTCTATGACAGGAATAGGTAGTGAAAGGTACTTTTTTTTTTTTTTTTTTTTAACCACTTCCCGACCAGCGCACGACGATGTACGTCGACAGAATGGCACGGGCAGGCATATTGGCGTACAGGTACGTCCAATATTCGATGCCGCCCTGCCATCGGGAGCGCGCCGCCGGCGGCGCGCTCCCACGCTGGTCGGGACCCCCGTGAGTCCGGTCGCGGGACCCGCGGACTCGATCGCCGCGGGCATCCCCGCGATCGTCTCACGGAGCGGCCGAATGGAGGAAATGCTGTGTAAACAACATTTTTCCATTCTGCCTAGCAACTAGTGACGCTGATCTCTGCTCCATGTGATTGGAGCAGAGATCAGTGTACACTAAATGAAAGCCCAACCCCCCCCACAGTTAGTAACACACCCCTAGGAACACTTAACCCCTACACTGCCACCCACTGGTTAACCCTTTCACTGCCAGTGTCATTTACACAGGAATCACTGCATTTATATAGCAGTGATTACTGTATAAATGACAATGGTCCCAAAAATGTGTCAAAAATGTCCGATGGGTCCCCCACAATCTCGCAGTCACAATAAAAATCGCAGATCGCCGCCATTACTAGTAAAAAATAAAAATAAAAAATTATTAATAAAAATGCTATAAAACTATCCCTATTTTGTAAACGCTATAACTTTTGCGCAAACCAATCAATAATCGCTTATTGCGATTTTTTTAACCAAAAATATGTAGAAGAATACGTATCGGCCTAAACTGAGGGAAAAAAATGTTTTTTTATATATTTTTGGGGGATATTTATTATAACAAAAAGTAAAAAATTATGCGTTTTTTTCAAAATTGTCGCTCTATTTTTGTTTATAGCGCAAAAAATAAAAACCGCAGAGGTGATCAAATACCGCCAAAAGAAAGCTCTATTTGTGGGAAAAAAAGGACGTCAATTTTGTTTGGGAGCCACGTCGCACGACCGCGCAATTGTCAGTTAAAGCGACGCAGTGCCGAATCGCAAAAAGTGGTCTGGTCTTTGACCAGGTAATTGGTCCGGTCTGAAAGTGGTTAATTGGGGTCTGTTAGAATCTAGACCTCTCCTCTGCCCTTAAAGCATCTGACCACACCAAGATCAGTGTGATAAGATGCTTTCCCAATTTAAAAATGGCACTGTTTATATCCCGCAAAAACTAAGTAATGAAATTCTAGTAGATTCCGGTTTCTTAGGTCATAGAGATGATTGAAACCTTTCCGGTCTTCGATCAGCACTATGGTCAGCTGGCGGAACCACCAGCTACATTCTCGGGTTCCCCAGTGGGACAGGAGAGCCCAAGAAAACCATGGAAGGCAGTGTGAGAGGGGGAGACGTCCCCTCTCACTGCTTGTAAAAGCAATCTAGCGGCTAATTAGGCACTAGGATTGCTTTTACATGAAAGCTGACCACTGGCTGAAAAAAAAACAATACCAAGATGATGCTTAAAACTGCAGGCATCATAAAACTACTTAAAGTCCAGCGACGTACCTTTAGGTTGCTGGTCCTTGTTGGGCATATATTGTAACAGTGGCAGCCCGTGCGCTGTGGGCGCACGGGCGCCAACCCCCCCCCATCCATTCGCCCGGCCCTTTCAGGATGCCGGCGCATGGATTCCTATGGTGGGGTGGTATATTTTGAAGCACCTGGTTAGAGCCAGCAAATAAAGGGGGGAGTCTAATAGGCTTCAAAATAGGTTGGGGCGCAGAGAGTGCACCCTGATCCCACCCAATTGTGTGACCATAGCGAATGAATATTCGCTATTTTTACACTACTAACCTTTCTCCACACCAATCAGGATGTCAGACCTGCTTCCTGATTGGCCAAAGCGCCAGGCCACCCTATTGGATGCCTGGCGCTTAGGAAGAGGAGCAAGGTGACTTGCCCTGGAGCAGGAGGTAGTCGTCGCCACTCTGAGAGGTAACTCCCATCGGCTGAGTAGGCTGCACCTCCCCCCCTCGGGTGCCAGAGCCACGATCCATGCGTGGGGGTGCCAGAGCTGCGACCCATGCACGCTGGGGGGGAGGGCGTAGGTATTGCAGCCAGAGTCGCAAACCCGGCGAGTTGGGGGGGTGGGTTTGGTGGGTACAGTGGCTGTATTTGATGGGCAAGTGGCTGGATTTGATGGGCACAGGTGGCTGCATTTGATGGGCAAGTGGCTGCATATGATGGGCACAGGTGGCTGCATTTGATGGGCACAGGTGGCTGCATTTGATGGGCACAGGTGGCTGCATTTGATGGGCACAATGGATGCGTTTGATAGGCACAAGTACCTGCATTTGATGGGCCCAGGTGGCTGGGTTTGATGGGCACAGTGGATGCATTTGATAGGCACAAGTGGCTGCATTTGATGTGCACAATGGCTGGTTTGATGGGCACAAGTGGCTGCATTTGATGGACACAGGTGGCTGCATTTGATGGACACAGGTGGCTGCATTTGATGGACACAGGTGGCTGCATTTGATGGACACAGGTGGCTGCATTTGATGGACACAGGTGGCTGCATTTGATGGACACAAGTGGCTGCGATTGATGAGCACACGTGGCTGCATATGATGGGCATAAGTGACTGCATATGATGGGCACCAGTGGCAGCATATGATCACCAGAAGGTAGGGCGGCACTAGTACTAGCACTTTGCTGCATACAGGAATCATCATGCGATTGCAGCACCTCAGCAACCCAGGAATGTGGTTTGGTATGCCTGACCTTAGCAGGGACCTCTACTCCATCATCAGAGCTATCTGTCAGGGTGCCGCTGCTCTATACAGGTTGGAATACTGAGCCTAAATTCTGACAGTAAGGACTACCCATCGCTCTCATCTGTCATGCTCAGTATCCTGTAGGCTTTACTAGTGTACCTTTCATTGGACATTTTGGCCAATAAATTTATAGGTACCTAGTGTGACATACAGGTAAAAAAGCACCTGGCTGTCAAGGACTGTTTGAACCGCTACAAAAAAAATTTACCTGCTAGCGCTAGCAGCGATCAGGCCAGACTCTGCTAACGCTGAGGTTTTGTGTACTGTATATTGGAAGTGACAGTGATCTACTGACACGCAACTTGTTGGGGGGGGGGGGGGGGGCAGAGGGGCTAAACGCAGGTGCTGGCAAGTGTCGGGGTTGATCCTGCTAATGCTGCATTTTTTAGAACACTATACTATTGGGGACACTAGTATAGTTCTGATTAGCTCAAAGATACTGTATTGATCCATTTAGATTATACTAGTAATTGAGGTGTATAGTGTGTGTGTGTTAGTGTTACTCAAAGGTTTAAAATGTATTAGTGAATATGTGGGGCGGCAATGTGATGCTGTCTGGGATTAATGCTAACTGCTCCTGACACTAATACAGTAATCAGTAAAATATCCGTACATTGTACCTCTAATGACACTGACAGGGAGTGAAAGGGTTAACTGGGGGGGTGTCAAATGTGCCTAATTATGTGTTCTGGTGTAAGTGTAGTGCTTTTACTCACTGTAGATGCTATTCTCTCTCACTGGATCCAAAAAGGACTCCAGGAGAGAAGATTGCATAATTTCCTGTGCCTGCGTTTACATTACACAGGCACAGGAGGTTCTGTCATTTGTCAGGTCCAGCAGGTCCAGGCCATAAATCATTGGTCTGGACCTATAGATTGCTTGGTTCTGAATTGAATCAGAACATCGCCAGACCAGTGGGCACACACGCCCCTTCCACTCAAGTGCGTATCGTACGTGACTTTGCACAGAGAGGCCACCGCCCCAAAGTATATGTACGTGGGGTGGGCAGCAACTGGTTAAGCATCATTAAAATCATCTTTTTAAACACTTCAGCCCCGGAAGATTAGGCTGATCAATGACCAGAGAACTATTTACAGTTTGGCACTGCGCTGCTTTAACTGGTAATTGCGCGGTCATGCAATGTTGTACCCAAACAAAATTTGTGTCCTTTTTGTTTTTCCCACAAATAGAGCTTGCTTTTGATGGTATTTGATTGCCTCTGCGGTTTTTATTTTTTGCGATATAAATGGAAAAATACCAAAAATTTGTAAAAAAATTATACTTTCTGTTATAAGAAACATCCAATAAACCCAATTTTAGTCATACATTTAGGGCAAAATGTATTCAGCCACATGTCTTTGGTTTAAAAAAAAAAAAAAAAAAACATCAGTAAGTGTATATCTATTGGTTTTCACAAAAGATATATAGTCTACAAACTATAGTGCATTTTCTGGAATTTATGCAGCTTTTAGTTTATGACTGCCTATCTCATTTCTTGAGGTGCTAAAATGGCAGGGCAGTACAACCCCCCCCCCCCAAATGACCCCATTTTGCAAAGTAGACACCCAAAGGAAATTGCTGAGAGGCTTGTTGAGCCCATTGAATATTTTATTTTTTTGTCACAAGGGATTGAAAAATGACAAAAAATAAATAAAAATAAAATAAAATTACACAAAGTTGTTGGAATTCTTCTCCTGAGTATGGGAATACCACATGTATGAGACTTTTTGGGAGCCTAGCCGAGTACAGGAAACCAAGCACCACCTTCAGGATTTCTAAGGGTGTAAATTTTTGATTTCACTCCTCACTAGGGATGAGCCGAACACCACCCCCCCCCCCCCCCCGGTTCGGTTCGGTTCACACCAGAACCTGCGAACAGACTGAAAATGTGCAAAAACTTTAGAACCCCATTAAAGTCTATGGGACTCGAACGTTCAAAATCAAAAGTGCTCATTTTAAAGGCTAATATGCAAGTTATTGTCCTAAAAAGGGTTTGGGGACCAGGGAACATGTAACAATGCAAAAAAAAAAGTTTTAAAAACTGCAGTTTTTTCGGGAGTACTGATTTTAATGACGCTTAAAGTGAAAAATAAAAAGTGAAATATTCCTTTAAATATCATGCCTGGGGGGTGTCTATATGCCTATGAAGTGGCACGTGTTTCCCGTGTTTTGAACAGTCCCTGCACAAAATGACATTTCTAACGGAAAAAAAAGTCATTTAAAACTTCTTGCGGTTTTAATTTAATGTTTGGTCCCGGAAATATGGATGAAAATCATTGAGAAAAATAGCATGGGTACCCCCCCCGCCCATTACCAGCCCCTTTGGGTCTTGTACGGATATTAAGGGGAACCCCATACGCAAATTAAAAAAAGGAAAGGCATGGGGTCCCCAGGCCCTATATACTCAGAACAGCAGTATACAGGCGGTGCAAACAAGACAAGGACTGGGTAGATTTGTTGTTAAGTAGAATCTGTTTGAAATTTTGAACTGGTATATTTTTAAAGTGTAGCTCCAGTCCAAAAAATCAATTTTTAAGCTTTTTGGAAAACATAGGGAAGGGGTAATTACACTCCCCTGTTAAACAGGGGCTGAAAAATTGGGCCTTAGCCATTGGTGGCGGCGCCCAGAACCAAAAATGTTCTTCCAAACTATCAGCAGGATCATTGAGCAGGAGGAAGAGGATAGTCAGTCAGCATAATAGGATAGTCACTCATCAGCATAGGCAGTCTTGAAGGGATCTGACATTTCAAAAAAATTATTCAGTTTATTCAGCTTCAGGTGCTTGGTAGCTGGTGGTGATCCAAGACTGATTCATCTTTATCAAGGTCAGTCGATCAACCAAAACGGTGGACAGGCGCACCCTGTGATTGGTTACAAAGCCTCCAGCAGCACTGAATGTGCGTTCCGAAAGAATGCTGGATGCAGGACAGGCCAGTAGCTCAATTGCATACGGTGCAAGCTCTGGTGAGTGATCCATCCTCAAGACCCAGTAACCCAGAGGATTTTCGGTGGGAAAGTTGTCCAAGTCTGATCTTGACCCTAGGTATTCCTGCACCATGTAAATCAGACGCTGGTGATGGTTGCTGGAACCAATCATACCTTGGGGCTGCGGACTAAAAAATTGTCTGAACGCATCGGTCAGACGGCCACCTTCTCCACCGCTCCTTCTGTGACTGAAGCCTCAGCAACACGTTGTCCAGGATCAGGAATTTGTAACCTCTGTTTCTGCAGAGACCTTTCTGCAAGGCCTCCCGATGTCGTCTCATCCTCTGCGACGGCAAGATAAGGTACGCAACCTTACCCTTGTACCATGGATTAAGGAGAGTTGCCAGCCAGTAATGATCCCTCTCCTTGATCCGATGAATACGAGGATCCTTCCGCAGGGTTTTCAGGATCAGGGAGGCCATGCAGCGTCGGTTAGCTGAGGCATTTGGTCCTGAGTCCTCTGGGTCACTAAGGATGACATGATCAGCAGCCACCTCCTCTCAGCCACGCACAAGTCCACAGGTTTCTTTGAACTGTAAATGATCCCTAAAAGACTGCTGCTGATGCTGAGTGCCAGGCTCCACCTCCATGCTGACACAATCCTTCTCCTCTTCCTGTGTGATTGGCAGACCAGCAGGGACACTGTCTGGATAAAGGGGGCCTTGAGAGGCAAGGAAGTCCTCCTCTTCCTGCCTCTGTTCTGCCTCAAGTGCCCTGTCCATTATTCCACGCAGCGTGTGCTCCAACAGGTGGACAAGAGGGACAGTGTGTCAGAAACCATGAATCAGACCAAGACAGAAGTACAATTAAATTACACTTGTTTATTAAATAAAAATAAAAAAGGTAAATAGAAAAAGCATGGTCAAAGCATAGCCAGAGTCCAGTAACCGGATCGAGTAGTCAGCCAGGCCAGAGTTCAATAACCAGATCGGGTAATCAGCCAAGCCAGAAGTCAGGGATCCAAGTAGAGCAACAGCAAGCAGGATAAGGAGCCAGAAGGGATGCCAGCAAGCCAGTCTTTAAACAGAACCGCAGGAGATGGTTTCTTGTGATGTGACCAAGGCGAAGGCGGAGGTGAAGTGAGCTGGACAGCTTTAAGTAGGCAGGTCAGATGAGCATGATCAGGAACATCTGGAGCGAGATGAGAGCTGGCAATTAGCCGACAGCTGAGCAGCCAGCCCAGAGAAGGAAGGGCTAAGCCAGCCCTGACACAGTGTCACCGATGCATGCACTGTCACTGCTTACCATCCCCGTGGCCTCCTCAAATGGTGACAGGACAGTGCATGCATCCCTAAACATGGCCCATGGCGTGGGGGGAAAAAAAACGAACTCCCCTGACCCTGTCCTGGTGCTGTAGTAACACAGGTACTCATTTATGGCCTCTGCTGCGCGTGCAGCCACTGCAGCATGGCCAATGTTGAGTTCCACCTGGTTGGCATGTCACAGATTAGGCGGTTCTTGGGCAGGTTCAATTCCTTTTGGAGGTCAGCCAGCCGAGCACTGGCATTATATGACCGGGGGAAATGCATACAGACTTTCCTGGCCTGCCTCATGACATCCTGTAAGCCCAGGTACCTGCACAAGAACCGCTGCACCACCAAGTTAAGGACATGAGCCACAGAGGGCACATGGGTCAGTTGTCCCTGTCAGCGGGCGAAGAGGAGGTTGGTGCCATTGTCGCAAACCACCATTCCTGGCTTAAGCTGGCGTGGCGTCAACCACCTCTCAGCATGCCCCTGCAGAGATGACAGAATCTCTGCCCCAGTGTGGCTCCTGTTCCCCAAGCACACCAGCGCAAACATGGCATGGCATCTTTGTGGCTGCGTACTTGCATAGCCCCTTGAATGCCTACGGAGCACCACTGGTTCCGGGGACAAAGCACAGGAAGAGGCCATGGAGGAAGAAGAGGAGGGGGTGGAGGAGAGAGGCGTGTCACAATCACCAGTAGTAGCATTTTGGAGACGTGGCTTCGGAACAACCTCCAACACCACTGCACCTTGTCCTGCATCCTTCCCAGCTGCCCGAAAAGGGAGTGAACTTCTTTCGATGGTGCAGCACCTGGGGCAGGGAAATTTGCCTGGTACAATCGGACGTCAGTGTACCACTAGCAGATTCCCTGCAAGTAGTTGGCTGTGACAAACCCAATTCTACACCTTCATTCCTCTCAGTGCAGGTTTCAGAGAGGGCTGAAGGTATAGTGGGGTTGGAGATCCCAGCTGATGAGGAGCAAGGAGAGGTGCGCTTTGTTCTTTGGTGTGGGTCTTTTAGGTACGCTTGCCAATGAACTGCATGGCAGGTCGACATATGTCTGGTCATGCATGTGGTGCCCAAGCGGCTGATGTTTTAGCCATGCGAGATACGATTGAGACATATGTTGCAAATAGCAGTGGTGCGATCTGATGCACTTGTCTCAAAAAAGGCCCACACCAAAGAACTTTTGGAATAAAAAGTCTGCTTCTCCTTGTTGGCCTTCTAGACATACTAATGGCCTGCAGGGAGATGTAGCTGCACAAATCTGGGATGTATATACTGATTATACTGCAGCTAGCAGAATCAACTGCCTGCCTGTAGTATTATTACTATGAGAACACCAGCAATTGGGGTAGCTTTAAGTGCACACTGTGCAGATGACACAGAACACTGACTGTAATTGCTGCAGCTGCCTGTGGTATAGGATCAGCAGAACACCAGAAATTGGGGTAGCTTTAGGTGCACACTGTGCAGATCACACAATACATTGACTGTAATTGCTGCAGCTGCCTGTAGTATGGGATCTGAAGAACACCAGCAATTTGGGTAGCTTTAGCTGTACACTGTGCAGGTGGCACAATACACTGACTGTAATTGCTACAGCTGTCTGTGGTATAGGACCAGCAGAACACCAGTAATTGGGGTAACTTTAGCTATACACTGTTCAGGTGGCACAATACACCGACTGTAACTGCTAAAGCTGCCTGTGGTTTAGGATCAGAAGAACACCAGCAATTGGGGTAGCTTTAGGTGTACACTGTGCAGGTGGCACAATACACCAACTGTAATTGCTGCAGCAGCTGCCTGTGGTATAGGACAAGCAGAACACCAGCAATTGGGGTAGTTTCAGGTGTACACTGTGCAGGTGGCACAATACACCGACTGTAACTGCTACAGCTGCCTGTGGTTTAGGAACAGAAGAACACCAGCAATTGCAGTAGCTTTAGGTGTACACCATGCAGGTGGCACAATACACTGACTGTAATTGCTGCAGCAGCTGCCTGTGGTATAGGACCAGAAGAACACCAGCAATTGCGGTAGCTTTAGGTGTACACTGTGCAGGTGGCACAATACACCGACTGTAATTGCAACAGCTTCAAAGGAAATTCAGACACTGTCTTTCCGTCTCTCTCTCTCTTAGCCGACACAACACACTAAGCAAGACCACCACGCAGGCGGTCTTATATAGTGTGGGGTGCACTAAACCCCCCAAGCCATAATTGGCCACAGGCAATTATGGCTCTCTTCGCTGACGGCGCTGTGATGGGCCAAGCATGCGGGTCATAGTGCATGCTTGGCCAATCATCAGCCAGCAATGCACTGCGATGCCGCAGTGAATTATGGGCCGGACTATGGCGGGAGTCCGCTGGACACACGGAGAAAAGTCCATTAATTTTGAACATGGCTCCAGGTAGACTGGACTAGCGCAGGAAGTCAATGTCGCCGCCTCCATCGGTGAGATTGACACCTCGCTAGCCCCGTCACCTGGTATGGATTTAAAGGGGAGGCCCTGTGCCTAAAAAATATATGCCGAAGCATGGGGGCAATCCACCCCTAATGTTAGGAGCAAATCGCTCCTCCACCCCTACCCCCATGCTTCGGCATATATGCTCTTTTTTTTAACTGTGGGGGTGAAATCACCTCCGACAGCGCTGGAGTCACGGCTTTATGAATCGTGAGAGCAAACGCTGTTGCTGTCAAGATAAAGAAATCAGTGCTGCAGCTGAATGGCGTACCTGCTAAGCAAATGATGTTTAACAATAAAACAAAGTAACATTACAGTATAACAGTAAAGCCGCTTACACACGGGCGGACTGTATGGCCAACTTAGTCCGTCAGACAATCCGACGGACAGTCCGTCCTACTTTCGAATGAACGGACTTGACCACACACGGATGCAAAACAGTCCGTCGAAAAGTTTGCACGATGACGTGTACAGCACGTACGACGGGATTAGAAATAGGAAGTCCAATACACAGCAATGCAACCTTTCGCCGTGTAAATCCTTCCTGAGCATGCGCCATACTTAGTCCGTCGAACTAGCCTACTCACGAGCGGATTGTCCGCTGAAACCAAAGTATGACGGACAGTATTTCGGAAATTCTGAAATACTTAGTCCGCCAGACTGCACGCTGAAAAAGTCCGCTGAAGCCCACACACGAGCGGACTGTCCGCTGAAATGTGTTTCGACGGACTAAGTTGGCCAGACAGTCCGCCCGTGTGTACGCGGCTTAAGACATACCACACATGCAAAGCAAATACAATAAAACGTAGTAAAAGATAAAACAGAGATAACAATAGATATAGAACAATAGTGGGATGAGGTAAGTGACACTGCCTCACTCACCCCCCATACTGCCTTACCTACTCCCCATAGTGCCTTGCTCACCCCCCCCCATACTTCCCCACGCACCCCCCCATACTGCCTCACCCACTCCTCACTCATACTACCTCACCTACCACCCCCCCCCCCCCCATTCTGCCTCACCTATCCCTCACACTGCCTTACCTACCTCTCATTCTGCCTCACCTACCCCTCATTACCAACCCTTTTTTATTTCAAATGGATACACAAAAATTAAACTGCCTACTTAGTGTATCATCACTGCGCTGACATCAAACACTCTAAATCTCTTGCTGCTACATAAATATATAAATTATAAAAAAATAGTAGGTGCATATGAATCTGTTAATCGTAATTTCCAAATAGATAGTACCTCGTAGCGCTAGTGCTGTGTGAAAAATGTATTCACTCAACCTATCTATCAAATCTTACTTTGTGCTAATTCTAAAAATACACACACAAAAAATATAGCAAATATCCACTCCTAACAGTGAACATAAACATAACTTATACATGAGATATTTGTGAATCATAATGTGACCTGCAACTCCCCCAAAAAACATTTATATATATATATATATATATATATATATATATATATATATATATATATATATATATATATATATATATATATATATATATAATTTGAAGCAATATAGTCCGTCACCCATGGGTGATTGCAAATCTTCCAGCAATAATCCCTCTTTTTCGTGTGAGAAACTATTCAGTGTCCAAACAGTTTCTTAAATCCTTCACCACACCATCAGTGACTGTGACCCCCCTCGTAGGAGCAATCACCAACTGCTGAGCCTAGCACTCTCGTGCTGGGCTAGTAGAGCATTAAATCTCTTACGAGATGATATCAGATGTTCAATCACCAATCTCTGGGCATTCTCCTTTAAAGCTTCTATAGGTATATCTCATAAGAACCTCAAAAGAAAAGAGACCTCCAATAGTGCAATACTGTAAACACACTTTAATTTAAAATAATCCACTCGTTTATGCACTCACATGAACAATATGAAAGAAAGCACTCCAAAACCACATCAAACCACTTCAATCTTCAGTAACATCACACTATACTCCAAGGCATTGGTGATCACAGGGGACACTTGTTAAGCCGACAGCGTAATTGCTTTCTCTCACCCTTCCTTGCATCTCCTGCTTGATTCCCCACAGCAGAGTATGCAGTTTGAATAGGGCGCCTCAGCCTACTATTGCCGTCCCTTTTGTCCAGCACCTCCTTCCACCTCCGTATGTGAGCTTAGTGTATCAGTGATATTTGCCAGATAGCCACGCCCCGACATGTTTCGTCATACCAGACTTAATCATGGGATTGGCTATCTGGCATCATGCTTTTTTGCTGCATATCTCTCCATCGTTCACTGAAAAAGTCAAATCCATCAACTTCCGATATTGAAGCACGTCTAGCGTCAAACCTACGTCTGAGTTTGAGGATCGAATGCTTCACATTTATCTTTTTTGATCAGTTTATCTCTGAGCTCTGTGGAGAGAAAAAAAACACATTACAAATAGGAAAACAATTATTTCAGATAATGCTTAATTATCACTATATTGAATATGATTATTGGGCAACTTCTATTCTTTGCTATGTGAATATATAAAAGGATTTTATTTAAATTTAAAAACGGACCAATCATGATTAGACGTATTCATCAATATGAATAATCATTATATTGTTATAACTGTACAGAATTTTTATAAATGTTCTTTATATACTGCACTGATTTAAAATTCTATGTAGGAACTTGGCAGTTAGAAGCATAAAGCTGACTGTGAAATGTTGATGGGTTAATGCTTCATAAATGCATGACTTATAAATGGTCCACTGTGGATTGTTTTTCCATTCTAAAAGTGCAATCTATTGGATAGTAATAAGTCACAACACTTGAGCAACCCAAAAGACAATGCACCTCCTTATACATGCTAGTGGGGGAGAAGAATAGATAATGCAAAACAGCAAACATAGCACAACTACCGACATGATCTCAGATACTTACAGGTTCCATGACGTATGGTGGACTTATGTTCCCAGCTTCCAACTCATCCCAGTTTATCCCTGTGAAGAACGGATGGCGTTGGATATGTACAAACGAAAATTGGCTCTGTGGGTTAAAGAAAGATATTAAAAAGTTAGATCATTAGTAAAAAAAACAATAACTAACCAATTAAATTTAGCCAAATTTTATAGCGCAAACAGAATAAGTAAACTTTTTCTATCTCTGGCTATAGTATGACATTTTCTTACCTTTTTTACTAAGTCCAGGACAGCATCATTTCCCTGATATGTTTGCATGTCCTTGAGATCTGACATCAGAGAAATTGCACTGTAAAAAAAACATGAAGTCTCTCTGAAGGGCGTTCCTCCGATTGTGAAAGTCCTGTAAAAAAGAAAATATATATATATTTTTATAGCCCAAAACATATTAAAATAAATGAATATAAAGGGGTGGGTCCTGCGCAAATCGTGCCACTCAAATAAAATACACAAATTCAAAATAATATAAATATGTGCATACATACAATGCCGTGAAAAAAAAATATAGTCCAAAAAACAGCACGCATAAAAATATATAAAAAATGGAAAAAAGGTTTAATGATAGAACAATAATAAAATGTCCGCTACTCAAGGCTCCCAGAACTCTCACCTTTAAACGAAGTGAATAAGCAAATCAAACAAACTCCAGGATTCTCTTATTTCATTCATAAATAATAAATAATAGCCATCAGGAAATCCAAAGGAGGGATGCAATGATACAATTCCGCCACTAGAGGGCCAGTCCCAGCTTCCAGAATAGGTGAAATGGATCTTCACTTCTATTTCACAGTGTATGGCTCAAAATAAGAGAGAGGAGGGGGAGAGAGAGAAACAGGAGACTTCCATAGTGTAGTAGTTTAAAAAACGGCAGGTAGATTTAATAAAAAGCAGTAAAGACTCTCACATTTTAGTTGCAAAAAACAAGCACAATCAGGAAGAGGGTATAATGACAACTTCCTCCCGCCTTACTCTACTTCCGGTTCGTCCTCTGGCCAATCCCTACGCGTTACGTCATGTGACTTCTTCATGGGGATGCTGATAGGACCTTGCTGGCCTCCATAAGTATAATGAGAACAGGAACCGGAAATGCCAGTTCGGCCATTTTGGAAAAGGGCAAGGATAGAGGTAAACAAGCGAAAACAGGAAGTGCTGTCTCCGCCATCTTGCTACTCCAACATTACTAGACGGAAGTGTAGAAAACCACCATCTTGGAGTAGAAGAAAAACACAGAATCGCCAATATAGACAAAAACAGCACTAATAAAATATTCAAAAAAATATAAATTACTTTAATGATAAAATTAACATACATATTATATCCCAAATGCATCTAAAAAGCAAAATGCTAAATCTGAGATTCAGAAAAGCATGACATCATTTTGACTGAATGATCAAGCTTGCTAAAGAGGGATAATAGGGAGATAGGATAAAAATATAAATATAGATTGCAAAATGGCAAACCCGCTGCAAAAACTGGGACTACTATATAAAAAATCAGTATATCAATGTATAATAATAATCATACTAATACAAGAAAAAAAATATTTGTTTAAAAATTAAAATTAAATTATTAATACTTAATAATTTAATAAATATGCATACGTGAGATAAATAAAGTCACATACCGGAAATAGAGTAGGACTTTACAAAAATTATTATATAATAATCTATCCACAATTTCATCAATAAATAATCACAGGAAAAAAAAATAAAAAAATAAAAAAAAATAAAAAAAACATAAAAATTAAAAAGATAAAAATATTAATAATTAATACCATCAATATTAAAAATTACTTAAAAAACAATTCAGATCAAAATCTACATTAAGACCATCAGGATAAAAAGACCTCATAGTAAAAATCCATCTAGATTCCTTTTGACTAATAGTTCGGATTTTGTGGCTACCCCTCCAGGTGGGGTTATATCTTTCGATGCCCCAGAACTGCAAATGGGAGGGGTCTCGATTATGTACCTGATCAAAATGTTTAGACACACTATGATTGGGAAACCCCTTAAGGATGTTCTGTATATGCTCTTTTAGCCTAACTTTCAACGCTCTTTTTGTTCTCCCAATGTATTGCAACTTGCAACTACATTGGAGGCAATATACTACACCCTCCGTATGGCATCCTATAAAGTCACGTATATCGTGTGTTTGTCCAGTGATAGTACTAACAAAATTAATTTTTTTATTTTGAAATTTTTTGGCATGTCTACATGCAAAGCAGTTTTTACATGGATAAAAACCTTTCCCTGTAAAAAAAGAAAAATCCCTTTTGGGGGGTGGTTCGACAACAGATTTGGCAATAATATCTCTCAGGGTGGGAGCCCTTTTATAAATAACATTCGGTCTTTCTGGTAGGATTTTGCCCAAGTCCCTATCATTTTTAAGGACATGCCAATGCCGACTTAATACTCTGGAAACCTCTTGGTACTGTACGTTATAATCAAGAATAATAGAAGGAACCTCATAATTGTATTTGAGTCTCTTGTTAACGTTATCTTGGAGCATGGTACATCTATCCATGCATTTAACATGTTCAATTTCCCTTTTTAGTTGTAAATCTTCATAGCCCTTTTCTTTGAATCTGGTGGCAATTAAGTTAGCCTGTTCTAAAAAGTCATCGGTTTTAGTACAATTCCTTCTTATTCGGACCAACTGTCCTTTAGGTATGTTGTACAACCATGGCTTAAAATGACAGCTGTTAATGGAGATATAGCTATTCGCATCGACACTTTTAAAATGCGTTTTTGTAATTACTGTGTTCTTATCCAGGGAGATGTTTAAATCTAAAAAATTAATACTTTTTGCATCTATTATCCATTCCAAATGGATATTTTTATCATTATTATTCAATTTGGTAAGGAATTTTTCCAATGCTTCACGGCTACCGTTCCAGACAATAACAATATCGTCAATAAATCTTTTATAGAGCGTCAACTCTGCTGGGGTGTCTTGATATACAGCCTTCTCTTCCCAGTGGGCCATAAAGGCATTGGCCACACTGGGCGCAAATTTAGCGCCCATGGCTATCCCAACTGCTTGTCTGTAATAGGTTTGGTTATGCCAAAAAAAGTTGTGTTTCAAGCAAAACTCAAGACATTTAATCAGGAATTTCCTATGTTGACACCTCAGTGTGGTAAAGGATCTTAGAAGCCATTTAATAGCAGAACATGCTTCATGGTGTGCCACAATCGTGTATAAAGATGATACATCCGCAGTGGCAAGAAGTGTTCTTCCTTCCAACACTGTCACTGTTTCCAATAGCTGTAGAGTATGCTTCGTATCTTTTAAATAAGCACTGGTTTTTTGTACTGCCGGTTGGATGAAGAAATCTAGGTATTCTCCCAGTCTCGATGTAAGTGATTCAATGCTGTTGACGATCGGCCTACCAGGTGGGTTATTTTTATTCTTATGGATCTTCGGAATAATATAAATGATTGGTGTCCTACATAATTCTGGGATAAGATATCTGCTTTCTTTCTTATTTAGAATTGCTTTCTTATTCCCTAGATGTATTAATTGCTCCAATTCCTTCTTATATTTTGTAGTAGGATTACTTAAAAGTTTAACATAAGTATTGCCATCTTGAAGTTGTCGATCAAGTTCACTCAAATATGCTTCTTTAGCTAGTACAACGACAGCCCCTCCCTTGTCCGCCGGCCGGATAACAATGTCTTTTCTTTGTGTTAAGGATTTGATGCCCTTTCTAATATGACCAGGATCGCACACTTTCTTGATTTGCAAAGCTTCCAGATCATTAAGCACTAATTTTTTTAAAACCTCGACATGTTGATTGTTGGCCATCTGAGGGTTAAATACTGAGTTGTTACGTAATGTACTAAATTGTGCAGGATTTTGTTCATTCAATGTTCTAGTAGTGGATTTGATGGGGTTGTTCATGATATACTTCTTAATATTTATCTTCCTAATATATTTTTGGATGCCTATATAAGTATCAAACTTATTCAGATTTTTAACAGGGGCATACTTGAGACCCTTATCCAAGACAGCTAACTCTTCTGGGGACAAGGGGGTGTTACTTAAATTCACAACACCTTCCCCAATCACTCTCTTTTGCGCTTGGACTCTCTTTCCCGCTCTGCAGCCTCTCTTCTTTCGGGGCTGTTTCGAGTTCTGTTGTTCTCGATCCTTCTTGTGGGAGAGTGATATGGTTCCTGTAGTGGTCTTCTTGGGGGGGATTCTCTCCTCCAATAAGTCTCTTGAGGTCTTCTCGGAGAATGATCTCTCCTGTCCCGGTCTAAAAAATGATCTTGTGTGTCCCGTGAATAATGATGGTAGGGATGCTCATAATAGTTCTGTTCGGAGTAATTTCTGATAGGTTCATATCTGTTAGATGTAGGTATGGGACTTCTGTCTCTCCTTCCTTGGTTATCATACTGATAACTAGGTCTTCTATTATCTCTTTGTTGCCAGTTGTTGTTGTGCGATTTCTTAAACTTCTTGAAGGGCTTTTTCCAACCTTTTTTGGGGGTTTGTTGTGTGTGATTCCCCCCATATGTATGATTGTCATATGGTACTGGTGTGGTATACTGATTAGTATAGGATGGGTAACGCCTTCTAGGTGTTTCGGGGTAGCCCCTATTGTGATATGCAACAGGAGGCTTCCCTGTGTCATACCTGGCATTATCTTTTTCCCACATCGAACCATGATTCACATGGGAGGATGTGGGATCCTGTATCCTAACCTCCCTTTCCGGAGTGGATTGTGCAGACTCAGGAATGACTGGTTCTAATTTCCCTTGCCATTTAAATACCTTATTAGTCTTGTAATCAGTAATGTTGCGGTGATATTTTTTCATTTTGCGCTGCTGGACCTCTAGATCTTTAGCAATAAGGTCTTTATTAAGTTGTTTAGCCATTTTATTAAAATCTGGCGATTCCTTATGCGACTCAAGTTTAATTTTAATTTCCTCAATCTGTTTTTCAATCATGTGGGTCTTTCTCTGCTTTCTTTTTAATAGAAATTTAACACATTCAATACTTTTGTTATTAAAGAATTCAAACCATTCTTCCATAGACTCCTTATCGACAAGACCATCTAGTAACTAGCTAACTAGTGATAAATTCTATTCTAGACAAACAAGGTCTCCTGAAGAAGCGACAGAGTAGTCGCGAAACTAGTAGAGAAACCAACGACCGTATTGGACACAAAATACTGTTGTAACAAACCTTGTCTATGTTATAGCTATAATATATATGTATTTATTTATGCATGTATAAAACCCTTTTTTTCTTTTTCCCCCCCCCTTTTTACTTTGGTAAAAAAAACTTTTTATAATCAATAATAAATATTTGTATTTTATATAAAACTGGTATCAAGACAGTCCATCATTCTGTTGGGTGACTTGTAGGTGAATCATGGTTATGATGTTCCATGTATAATCTTTTGTCGTTCCCCCCAAAAAATCTTTCTGTTATCAGAATTACGTGCTTTATTGTGTGAAAATATTTCATCTAAATTAATGTTTCTATTTTCCAAAAATGTGAACACTTCCATAATGGCAGCAAAGGAAAAATGTGTCAGAACAAAAAAATAAAAGTGGTCAGCCTTCGCGCCGCTAAGTGGTAATAAGTGACTAAAGTGGAACAAAATCCAAAATCAGATATAATGAAACACAGATGCTGTGAAAAAGAGCCTGAGTGATATAAAGTGCAAATGCTAACTAAAAAATGCAGCAGGACAAAATAGTGAGCACAAACTATCAAATAATGAATATAAAGGGGTGGGTCCTGCGCAAATCGTGCCACTCAAATAAAATACACAAATTCAAAATAATATAAATATGTGCATACATACAATGCCGTGAAAAAAAAATATAGTCCAAAAAACAGCACGCATAAAAATATATATAAAAAATGGAAAAAAGGTTCAATGATAGAACAATAATAAAATGTCCGCTACTCAAGGCTCCCAGAACTCTCACCTTTAAACAAAGTGAATAAGCAAATCAAACAAACTCCAGGATTCTCTTATTTCATTCATAAATAATAAATAATAGCCATCAGGAAATCCAAAGGAGGGATGCAATGATACAATTCCGCCACTAGAGGGCCAGTCCCAGCTTCCAGAATAGGTGAAATGGATCTTCACTTCACTTTCACTTCACTCAAATACAATTATGAGGTTCCTTCTATTATTCTTGATTATAACGTACAGTACAAAGAGGTTTCCAGAGTATTAAGTCGGCATTGGCATGTCCTTAAAAATGATAGGGACTTGGGCAAAATCCTACCAGAAAGACCGAATGTTATTTATAAAAGGGCTCCCACCCTGAGAGATATTATTGCCAAATCTGTTGTCGAACCACCCCCCAAAAGGGATTTTTCTTTTTTTACAGGGAAAGGTTTTTATCCATGTAAAAACTGCTTTGCATGTAGACATGGCAAAAAATTTTAAAATAAAAAAATTAATTTTGTTAGTACTATCACTGGACAAACACACGATATACGTGACTTTATAGGATGCCATACGGAGGGTGTAGTATATTGCCTCCAATGTAGTTGCAAGTTGCAATACATTGGGAGAACAAAAAGAGCGTTGAAAGTTAGGCTAAAAGAGCATATACAGAACATCCTTAAGGGGTTTCCCAATCATAGTGTGTCTAAACATTTTGATCAGGTACATAATCGAGACCCCTCCCATTTGCAGTTCTGGGGCATCGAAAGATATAACCCCACCTGGAGGGGTAGCCACAAAATCCGAACTATTAGTCAAAAGGAATCTAGATGGATTTTTACTATGAGGTCTTTTTATCCTGATGGTCTTAATGTAGATTTTGATCTGAATTGTTTTTTAAGTAATTTTTAATATTGATGGTATTAATTATTAATATTTTTATCTTTTTAATTTTTATGTTTTTTTTTTTATTTTTTTTTATTTTTTTTTTCCTGTGATTATTTATTGATGAAATTGTGGATAGATTATTATATAATAATTTTTGTAAAGTCCTACTCTATTTCCGGTATGTGACTTTATTTATCTCACGTATGCATATTTATTAAATTATTAATTATTAATAATTTAATTTAAATTTTTAAACAAATATTTTTTTTCTTGTATTAGTATGATTATTATCATACATTGATATACTGATTTTTTATATAGTAGTCCCAGTTTTTGCAGCGGGTTTGCCATTTTGCAATCTATATTTATATTTTTATCCTATCTCCCTATTATCCCTCTTTAGCAAGCTTGATCATTCAGTCAAAATGATGTCATGCTTTTCTGAATCTCAGATTTAGCATTTTGCTTTTTAGATGCATTTGGGATATAATATGTATGTTAATTTTATCATTAAAGTAATTTATATTTTTTTGAATATTTTATTAGCGCTGTTTTTGTCTATATTGGCGATTCTGTGTTTTTCTTCTACTCCAAGATGGTGGTTTTCTACACTTCCGTCTAGTAATGTTGGAGTAGCAAGATGGCGGAGACAGCACTTCCTGTTTTCGCTTGTTTACCTCTATCCTTGCCCTTTTCCAAAATGGCCGAACTGGCATTTCCGGTTCCTGTTCTCATTATACTTATGGAGGCCAGCAAGGTCCTATCAGCATCCCCATGAAGAAGTCACATGACGTAACGCGTAGGGATTGGCCAGAGGACGAACCGGAAGTAGAGTAAGGCGGGAGGAAGTTGTCATTATACCCTCTTCCTGATTGTGCTTGTTTTTTGCAACTAAAATGTGAGAGTCTTTACTGCTTTTTATTAAATCTACCTGCCGTTTTTTAAACTACTACACTATGGAAGTCTCCTGTTTCTCTCTCTCCCCCTCCTCTCTCTTATTTTGAGCCATACACTGTGAAATAGAAGTGAAGATCCATTTCACCTATTCTGGAAGCTGGGACTGGCCCTCTAGTGGCGGAATTGTATCATTGCATCCCTCCTTTGGATTTCCTGATGGCTATTATTTATTATTTATGAATGAAATAAGAGAATCCTGGAGTTTGTTTGATTTGCTTATTCACTTTGTTTAAAGGTGAGAGTTCTGGGAGCCTTGAGTAGCGGACATTTTATTATTGTTCTATCATTAAACCTTTTTTCCATTTTATATATATATTTTTTATATATTTTTATGCGTGCTGTTTTTTGGACTATATTTTTTTTTCACGGCATTGTATGTATGCACATATTTATATTATTTTGAATTTGTGTATTTTATTTGAGTGGCATGATTTGCGCAGGACCCACCCCTTTATATTCATTATTTGATAGTTTGTGCTCACTATTTTGTCCTGCTGCATTTTTTAGTTAGCATTTGCACTTTATATCACTCAGGCTCTTTTTCACAGCATCTGTGTTTCATTATATCTGATTTTGGATTTTGTTCCACTTTAGTCACTTATTACCACTTAGCGGCGCGAAGGCTGACCACTTTTATATTAAAATAAATACAAAAATACAAAACTTTTTATTTCAATCCGTAAAACAAAGCAGATTTAAACCCATCAATTTAACAGTTTCTCAAAACAGTTATATTCAAGGCACGCCATTAGTGCTAACTGTCATGGTTAATTTTGCTCTCAAGTGAACTGCCAAGCCATCAAATGGCTGGTGTCATAATTGATCTAATGTGCAGCACAATGGCAACAACAGATCAAATAGAGGCTAAGATGACAGCTTCCTTGGCTGTCAAGGATAGGAGGGTTTAGTTCCCCTTTAACCACTTTCAGACCGGACCATTTTGCTGGTAAATGACCAGAGGTCTTTTTACACTTTGGCACTGGGCTGCTTTAACTGGTAATTGCGCGGTCATGCAATGTTGTACCCAAACGAAATTTGCGTCCTTTTCTTCCCACAAATAGAGCTTTCTTTTAAAGGTATTTGACTGACTCTGTGATTTTTTTTTTTTGCGATATAAACGTAAAAAGACCGCAAATTTTGAAAAAAAATGATATTTTCCACTTTTTGTTATTAGAAAAATCCAATAAACTCAATTTTAGTCATACATTTAGGCCAAAATGTATTCAGCCACATGTCTTTGGTAAAAAAAAAGTCAATAACTGTATATTTATTGGTTTGCGCAAAAGTTGTCACATCTACAAACTAAGGTACGTTTTCTGGAATTTACGCAGCTTTTAGTTTACGACTGCCTATCTCAATTCTTGAGGTGCTAAAATGGCAGGGCAGTACAAAACCCCCCCAAATGACCCCATTTTGGAAAGTAGACCCCCTAAGGAAATTGATAAGTGGCATGTTGAGCCCATTGAATATTTTATTTTTTTGCCTCAAGCGATTGAATAATGACAAAAATAAAAAAAAAATTTTTTTTTTTTTACACAAAGTTGTCACTAAATGATATATTGCTCACACATGCTATGGGCATATGTGAAATGACACCCCAAAATAAATTCTGCTGCTTCTCCTGAGTACGGGGATACCACATGTGTGGGATTTTTTGGGAGCCTAGCCGCGTACGGGGCCCCGAAAGCCAAGAACCGCCTTCAGGTTTTCTAAGGGCGTAAATATTTGACTTCACTCCTCACTACCTATTACAGTTTTGAAGGCCATAAAATGCCAAGATGGCACAAAACCCCCACAAATGACCCCATTTTAGAAAGTAGACACCCCAAGCTATTTGCTGAGAGGCATGTTGAGTCCATGGAATATTTTATATTTTGCCACAAGTTGCGGGAAAATTACAAACTTTTATTTTTTTTTTTTTTTCACAAAGTTGTCACTAAATGATATATTGCTCACACATGCTATGGGCATATGTGAAATGACACCCCAAAATAAATTCTGCTGCTTCTCCTGAGTACGGGGATACCACATATGTGGGAGCCTAGCCGCGTACGGGGCCCCGAAAACCAAGCACCGCCTTCAGGCTTTCTAAGGGCGTTACAGTTTTGAAGGCCATAAAATGCCAAGATGGCACAAACCCCCCCCCCAAATGACCCCATTTTGGAAAGTAGACACCCCTAAATTTAGGGGTACACTAGTGAGACTAGGTAATAAATGGCGGGTGCCCTGAAACTATAAAAAAATAACTAACCAACCAGCGTCACTTGTAACAGTTATATGGTGATCACTGGTGAAAGGGTTAACTAGGGGGCAATCAGGGGGCTTTATGCGGTAGTATATGGGGGTCCCTGGCGCTATAAAAAGCTGCGGCGAACCTAAATACCTACCTGCCTAACTAGCGTCACCTGTGACACTAATACAGCGATCAGAAAAACGATCGCTTATTAGGCTGGGTTCACACTGGAGCGATGCGGGAACGCCACGAATCCGCGGCGGGTTCCCGCATCGCATGCCTCCCGGCGGCAGTTCACACTGCCCTATGCGAACTGCTGGGAGTGTCAGTGAAATGTTAATGACACCCCCAGATCAGTTCGCATATCGCAGTGCGATCTGCAAACTCGGATCGCATGGTGTGAACACCCATGCGATCCGATTCTGCTGCGGACCAAAAAAAGGGTCCCGTGCGAATTTGCGGCCGGTGCGGCGGGTGCGGCGAATGGCTGAACTCGAATCGCAGAGATCGGATGTGATTTGCACTGCAGTGCGGTGCGAATCACATCCGTTCTCATAAACCGCTGCAATGTGAACCCAGCCTTAGTGACACTGGCGACGGGGGGTGATCACGGGGTTAAACCTTTATTGGGGGGGATTAGGGGGGTACATTAGAACTAAAGGGGGCTAACCCTAACTGCCCTAACAGTTATTACAGTCACAAATGACACCAATGCAAAAAAAAAAAAAAAAATGCATTGGTGTCACTGTGACTGGGGGGGGGCAGGGGTAATTGGGGGGTGATCGGGGGGTAAAGGGGGGGTGTGAGTGTGCCTGGCATGTTCTACTGTGAAGTGTCGTGTTGGTGCAACTCACCGATCCTCTCTCCTCGGTGTCGGAACGAAAAATACCGACACGGAGGAGAGATTACATCACTTCCTCTCCTGTGTTTACATTACAGGAGAGGAAGTGATGTCACGAAGGATTTCCATTCGTCGGGAGCGATCGCGAGGGGGTGGCCATGAATGAATGGCCGCCCCCTCATCCCGGATCGCTCCCGAACGAATACCGACCGCCGCAGGCACCGGGGGGGGGCCCGATCGGGCCCCCCACCCGCGGGAAGGCAGGGACGTACAGGTACGCCCATATGCCTGCCCGTGCCTTTCTGTCGACGTACATCGTCGTGCGGCAGTCGGCAAGTGGTTAAAGCGGGAGTTCCGCCGTTTTTTTTTTAAAGCCAGCAGCTACAAATACTGCAGCTGCTGACTTTTAAAATAAAGACATTTACTCGCCCAGCACGCCCGCGATGTCGGCACCCGAAGCCGATCTCTCGATCATCTCTCGGGTGCTGCCGCCGCCATCTTGGGTATGGGAATCAGGAAGTGGAGCCTTGCGGCTTCATTTCCCGGTTCCCTACTGCGCATGCGCGAGTCGCGCTGCGCAATAAGGATGGTCCCCGCTGTCTCTGGGATCCGTGTGTTTCCCAGCAGACAGCGGGGGACCTGCGGAAAGGGGCGTAGATTCTGCGGAAAGGGGCGTATATTCTGCAGATATCTATGCCAGAAGTGGGTGCAGATACCTGTATTGTACAGGTACCTGCACCCCCTCCCCCCTGAAAGGTGCCAATTGTGGCGCCGGAGGGGGGGAGGGTTCCAATGAGCGGAAGCTCCACTTTAGTACTGTATGTATATATCATGACAGCAGGTGACTGTGTCATGATTCTGCAACACAAAGCAGAGGTCCAACCGCATTCTGTGAGTCTAGGCCAATTTCACCATCTTTTATTGTATTATAAATCTATTCAGCTCTTTTGGACGTCTAAAGTCTAAAGAAGTTAAACAAGCTCATGGCAATTTCTGGTTTTAAGAGACCGGATCCTGGCTTTACTATAAAAGCCATCTGGGTGGCTGTAGACCTGCCCAATGACTTTTTCATGACTCTTGGATAATCATAATCCCACCCCCGCCAGCACTCCCCCTAAGTCAATGTTTCTCAACTCAAGTCCTCAAGGCGCCCAAAAGGGTCATATTTTCAGGATTTCCCTCAGATAAAACGGCTGTGGTAATTAAGGCAGTGAATCTGATCAAATGAAATGTTCACAATAATGGAAAGCCTGAAAACATGGCCTGTTGGGGCGCCGTGAGGACTGGAGTTGAGAAACTTTGCCCTAAGTGGTTCCCTTGCTCTTCTGCACCGCCTGTCAAACGCCTGAGGACCCCATTTGGAATACCTGTCACATGTCCAATGCTATCCAAAAGGGGGCTTTTTAGCCCCCTTGTGATGCAGTAAAGTAAAACATTTTTAAAAAGTGTAAGGCCCGTACACACAAGCAGAATTTCTATCGTAAAAATTTTGGATGATTTTTCAGATGGAATTCCGCTCAAGCTTGGCTTGCATACACACGGTCACACAAAAGTTCTCTGAACGTGCGAAAGGTCAAGAACGCGGTGACATACAACACTATGATGAGCAGAGAAAATGAAGTTCAATGCATGCATAGGAATTTTTCGTGTCAAAATTGCTACAGACGATCGGAATTTCAGATCTGAACTTTTTCCGTCAGAAAAATAAAGAACCTGCTCTCAATCTTTTGCTGGTGGAAATTCCGCTGGCAAAAGTCGGATGGAGCATACATACGGACGGAATTTCTGACCAAAAGCTCACATCGGACTTTTACTGGCAGAATTTTTGATCGTGTGTATGGGGTGTAAAAGATATAAAAAAAGTTTAAAGCACACTAACATATGTGTAGGGTGGGTGTAAGTAAATGTAAATTGCGCAACCCAAATTGGGTCTCGCTGTGCACACCACAGAGCAATAATTCTAAGTAACTAATTTACTTTCAACTCTAAACTGATAAGCTGTGAAGACATTTAAAGCATAGCTCCACCCAAAAGGGGAAGCTCTGCTTGTCAGCTTCCCCCCCGCTGCCCCACTTTTAACCTTTTGGGGGGAGCAATTGCCTGGTTTGGACAGGTACCCGCTCCCACTTCTGACTTACTTTGCTGCTGCGGAGTGAGCCACAAGTTTGACCCCCCCCCCTCCTTCCCCCCCGCAGCCCGCTCATTCACAAAGCACAGGGCAATTCATGGATGTGCAGTAGGAATTCAGCTGTGAAGCTGCAAGGCTTTACTGACGTTTTCCCTCAGTCAAGATGGTGGTGCCAGCACCTGAGAGCCGATTCAAGAACTGGCTTGGGTGAGGACACCGCTGGATGTCTGGTAAGTGCCCCAATCGTTTTTTTTGGGGGGGGTTCCTTTTTAAAATATGTCACCAATAATTTTGGGCACCACAATTCTTCGCAATTTTAAGGGCACTCACAGTTTTGAGGTTTGACAAGTGTTATTTATTTATGCAACACAACCTCGTCTTTTATTGTGTCCAAAATATGAGAATTACATAATGTTTGTGTGCGCTAAAGTTCACTTTATTGAATTTTTTCTGTAAATATAGAATTGATAAACAGTTGCACAAATATTGTTTAACCCTTTCATGACTAAGCCTATTTTTGGCATTTGGTGTTTACAAGTTAAAATCCATATTTTTTGCTAGAAAATTACTTGGAACCCCCAAACATTATATATATATATATTTTTTTAGCAGAGACTCTAGAGAATAAAACAGCGATTGTTGCAATATTTTATGTCACACGGTATTTGCGCAGAGGTGTTTTAAACGCAACTTTCATGAATTCAAAAAAAAAGAAACAGTAAAATTAGCCCAATTTTTTTGCGTAATGTGAAAGATAATGTTACGCCGAGTAAATAGATACCAAACATGTCACACTTTATAATTGCACGCACTCGTGGATTGACGACAAAGTACGGTACCTAAAAATGTCAATAGGCGACGCTTTAATTTTTTTTTACGGTTACCAGGTTAGCGTTGCAGAGGAGGTCTAGTGCTAGAATTATCGCTCTCGCTCTGCCGATCGCGGCAATGCCTCACATGTGTGATTTGAACACCGTTTACATATGCGTTTTCTTTGCTTCGCGAGCTCGCGGGGACGGCGGGCGCTTTAAAAAAAAAAATTATTTTCATTTATTTATTTGAAAATGAATATTTTTATTTATTTTTTTATCACTTTTATTGCTGTCACAAGGAATGTAAACATCCCTTGTGACAGTAATAGGTGGTGACAGGTACTCTCTATGGAGGGATTGGGGGGTCTAAAAGACCCCCCACCCCTCCTTTACACTTCAATGTATTCAGATCGCCGAAAACTGCGATTCTGAATACCGTATATCTTTTTAAAACCGGCGCCATTGGCAGCCGAGTAAACAGGAAGTGACGTCATGACGTCGCTTCCGTGTTTACTATGAGGAGACTGGAACGAAGCCACTTACAGCTTCGTTCCAGTTCCTCCCCAGCAGCCGGAGGCGTCGGATCGCGAATCGGTGCTCCCGATCGAGCGGGAGCACCGGTAACAGCGACGGGAGGGGGGGGGGGAGACGTCTTCGGTTGTTATGGCTGGAAAGCCAATCGCTCGCTGAAAAAAAAGTCTGCAGGTGCGGGCATCATCCCGGTATACCCCCCGGTAGCCGAGTACGCAGATCTGCGTACGCTCGGCGGGAAGGGGTTAATATGAAAATTTCAACTACTATATTTTTATTGTACGGAGGATTTTAACATGTGTGCGAAAAATGAAAAAAAAATTGCCCCAGAGGGGAAGTGATTAAGAACCACTTTGTGACAAAAAAAGAACAAAAAACAAAACAAAAAAAAAAAACACTACAGCACAGTCAATAAATGGACAGAGTGTACTTACCTTAGCAGATTCTGGTTCGCAGGTTGAATGTTTCAATATCTTTGGCATTCCAAAATCAATAATCTTGACATGTCCGGAACTATCGAAGAGGATGTTGTCTGTATAAATATCGCTGTAAAGAAGAAGAAAAAGGTAAGGTGGACATTATCAAATAAAACAGGGGTCTCCAAACTTTCTAAAAAAAGGGTCCTGCTTTTCAGATTTCAGGGAGGGGGGGTGAGGGGGTTGGGTGGACTGTGGCAAGTGAGAGTAGAAAATGCCCCAGTTAAAACGATGCTTCAGGCTTGGTGGCCAATGGGAGCAAAGGCTTATATACACAGACCGAAAATCTGAACAGGGGGAATTTTGCTCTGTGTGTACTGCTATCTGTTCAAAACCTTCTGTTGAACAATCCTTTTAGAAAACCAGCATTCGAGCAGCACTTGCAGCTAATGGCTGCAGCACTGATCTGTTTATGCTGATGGAGGGGAGTCCCTGCTGTCAGAATACAATAGCCTAGCACAGGGCTCGACAAACCCCAGGCGCCAGGTCGCCAATGCGACCAGAAATCGTGACCTGGCGCCTAAGCTGCCACCAGCCCACTCACTATCGATGCCCCAGACATGCAGCAGCATTAACACTGACTGCCGTCCTCCTCCCTCCTTCACACTCTGCAGCACCGCGCTGTGTGTGAAACTGACACGCAATGGAGAGAGGAGGATCTGTCAGCCTGATGTCGGGGTGGGCGGGACCCGGCCTGGGTGGGGGGGACCCGGCCGGGGTGGGGGCGGGACCCAGCAAGCTATCAAACACCAGCCAATGGGATCTGGGCGGGCCGATACG
The DNA here is from genome assembly GCF_037356315.1 of Lithobates pipiens. Taxonomy (NCBI): domain Eukaryota; kingdom Metazoa; phylum Chordata; class Amphibia; order Anura; family Ranidae; genus Lithobates; species Lithobates pipiens. Next base: position 73,846,830 of record NW_027507764.1, read on the forward strand.
TGTATGTGGCCCGCCCCTTTTCTTAAGCAGCCCAATTGTTGGCTGGTGTTTGATAGCTGCTGAGTCCCGCCCACCCCGGCCGGGTCCCGCCCACCCTGACATCAGGCCGAAATCTGACATATCCACCCCTCTGTTACTTGTCAGTTTCACACCCCGGCAGGGTCCCGCCAGCTCCTCTGTTACATTAAGTAACAGAGTGCTCCGTGTGAAACCTGCCAGTGCCAATCAGTGCCACCTGCCACCAATCAGTGCCAACCAGTGCCACCTCCAATCAATACCACCTGCAACCAACCAGTGCCACCTGCCAGTGCCAGCACCAACCAGTGCCACCTGCCAGCGCCAACCAGTGCCACCGCCAATCAATACCACCTGCCACCACCAACCAGTGCCACCTGCCACCAACCAGTGCCACCGCCAATCAGTGCCACCTGCCACCGCCAATCAGTGCCAACCAGTGGCACCTGCCAGTGCCACCACCAATCAGTGCCACCTGCCAGCGGCAACCAGTGCCATCTGCCACCGCCAATCAGTGCCACCTGCCACCACAAATCAGTGCCAACCAGTGCCACCGCCAATCAATACCACCTGCAACCACCACCCAGTGCCACCTGCCACCACCCAGTGCCAGTGTCAATCAGTGCCACCTAACAGTGCCACCTGCCAGTGCAGAGTGCCACCTGCCACCGCCAATCAGTGCCACCGCCAACCAGTGCCACCTACCAGTGCCACCTGCCACCACCTACCAATGCCACCACCAACCAGTGCCACCTGCCACCGCCAATCAGTGCCACCTGCCAACACCAACCAGTGCCACCGCCAATCAGTGCCATCTGCCAGTGACAACTAGTGCCATCGCAACCAGGGCCACCTGCCATCACCAACCAGGGCAACCTGCCATCACCAACCAGGGTCACCTGCCATCACCAACCAGGGTCACCTGCCATCACCAACCAGGGCAACCTGCCATCACCAACCAGGGTCACCTGCCATCACCAACCAGGGCCACCTGCCATCACCAACCAGGGCCACCTGCCAGTGCCAATAGTGCCACTTGCCAGTTTCAAACCAGTGTCACCTGCCAGTTCCAAACCAGTGTCACCTGCCAGTTCCAAACCAGTGTCACCTGCCAATGCCAACTAGTGTCACCTGTCGGTGCCATCTGGCAGTTCCACGTGCCTTCCAATGGCAACCAGTGCCACCTGCCAGTTCCAGCCAGTTCCATCTGTTGCCAGCCTTACTCTTTCTGGTCAGCCCATACCCCTGATGTAACAGCGTTTCAATGGAGTTATTGACTGGGTGCTCCATTGTGAGTTAGGGATAGGGGGTGAAAATGAGTGGCCTTACCCCGGGAGCTGAAAAAAAAAACTGGCTCCTAACTTTTTTAACTGGCTCCTAAATTCAAAGCAAATTTGTCAACCCCTGGCCTAGCATGTGGATGTGGGGATCTGTCAGGTTTTTCTTTTTCTGGGTGTACGAAAAACGAAAAAAACTGTCCGTGTATACCCTGCATAAAAATAATACATAGCGCCTGTGGTCTGTAGGAGGAGGAATAGAGTCCCATCAATGGTATTAGAGAAATATATAGTGTCCCATTGTTATTGCCAGAGGGAGGAATAATGCCTCGTTGTTAGTGTCAGTGGAAGGAATAGTGCCCTATTGTCTGTACTGATAGGAGGAATAGTCTCCCATTGTTCGTGTCAGTGGGAGGAATAGTGTCCCATCATCTGCATAAATGGGAGGGATAATGCCCCATAATTGGCACTAGTGGGAGGAATAGTGCCCCATCATTGGTATTAGTGGGAGGAATAGTTTCGCATTGTTGGTGTCAATGGGAGGAATAGTGCCCTAAGGGATGAATAAAGGCAAGCAAAGGGCTGTATCTGGCATGCATGCCACAGTTTGGAGACCAAAAATCTGGAACAATAAAATATGGTGGATCAATTTCTTACCCATGTGCGATGTCTCTGGAATGAAGAAATTGTATTGCACACAGCAGCTCAGCAGCAATAAACCTAATGGAAAAAGAAGAAGACATTTTGGTGAAAAACTTGTCCTATAATAACCTAGGCCCCATTCATATAACCTGATCCTAATTCTACTGGAAATAGGTATATTTTTGAAGACGTGTTGCATATTGCTAAGTCATTTTAACAAAATCTTTCCATAGGGATATTCAAATGTTTTTTAAATGCATATTACTTTTTTATTTGGCCATAAAGAAACACTGATGAGTTATCATTACGTTATTACTGTAAAGGTTTCTAAATACTAAAGAAATAACTGTTGTCTTATTTAGGAGTGTCAGCTAAGAGTACAATAGTTAGATCTACCTGAATCTTCCTGAGTTTAAAGTGGTTGTAAACCCTTACAGACCACTTTGACCTACAGGTAAGCCTAGATTAAGGCTTACTTGTAGGTCCAAGAAATATCTCCTAAACCGTGTAGGTATATTTGCAAAAAGACAGGAAACACTGTCTACGGCGCATGCGCCGTAGACAGCGGCACGCAGGTGCACTGAGCATTCCGCTGCTAATGGCGATATGCCGTTAGTGGTGGCTCCTGTGCGCATGCGCGGGAGTGACGTCATCGTGGCTCTGGCCAATCACAGTACCGGAGCCACGATACCTGGAAATAAGATGGATGCTCCGTGGAAGAGGGGACAGCAGTGACATCGCTGGCTCCTGTGTCAGGTAAGTGACGCATAATGGGCTACTATGCGATGCATAGTAGCCCATTATGCTTTACCTTTGCTTTACTTCCTCTTTAAAGCTACCCATGGATATTAGAATATATTTTTGAAAAGATCAAACTGCAATCTCAGGTCCGAGTCCCTCCCATGACTTTTAGAAGACGCCTTTGGTCAGGGTACAAATTCTGGCCAAATGGTGTTGGTTGACATGTCAGTTATCCTCCTCCTCTATTCCCTCTGTATTTAGTCAAATTAAAATTTAGGAGCAAGGCACCCCACAAGGGGTAGTTGGGTAAAGCAGGCATGCCCCCATCACCCCCCTTAATACAGAGGTCCCAATACTTTAAAGTGATCTGTCTACAAATTGTACATTCTACCTCTCTCCCCAGTCCCAACAAGCTCCATTATCAAGGACTTACCTCATGGTGTCTTTATCCAGAGGTTTCCTCTTCTGTACGAATGTTTTCAGGGTTCCACCATTTAAATACTCCATGACATAGAAAAGTAACCCCTGGAAGATAAAACAGATAAAAATTACAATGCATTCATTATTCACTATGAGAGTCCATATTCAACCCTTCACCTCTGTCTTTGGAGACTTTCAGTGAAACATTTTGCAACATGTCTGTGAAGGGTCTCATTTATTTAGGACATTTTATAGCTAGAACTAGTCACATCAGGCTTGTTCTGTGATGCTGAAGATGTTATGCTCCTTTCCCAAGCAGCAAGAACCAAATTCCATTCTTGGATGCCGATCAAAACTCTTCAAGATTATAGAACCAGTCCAGTTGACTAACATTTACAAACACAAGTGGTTGGATAGCTCTTAGCCCTTGTACACACGGTCGGAGAATTCCGTCGGAATGCACCCCGGTACCAGAGCAGTATTCCTCAAAGTCGGTCAATGGTTCGTCAAATCGCAGGGGGGTCTGGAGAGCCCTAAGAAAGTGTCTAAGTTGGACCGCGGTCCAAAAGGCTAGTTTATAGGGTCCCAATGTGTTACAGAGCGTCTCTATGGACGGCCAGTCCCCATGCGCCCGGAAGTGTCGTGCTTGTGTGCACTGTCTACTGGACATGGCCTTCAAAAGTTGGGTGTCCAGCCCTGGAGAGAATTGCGGGTTTCCTATAATAGGATATAGCGGAGAAGTAGGTGTGGACAGTGACTCTTGAGTATAGCTGTGATCCCACCCGGAGGGTCGTCCCAATCAGGGGATGCCTCTTCATATGGGCTGGGAGATGCTTATAACACCAGGCAGCTCCCCGTAGTGGCACCTGCGTCTGGGCCTGTTCCAGACGTATCCACAGCTTCAGATCTTGGTGTCGGCACCAGTCTATAATTCTACCAAGATGAACCGCTTGATAGTATTTTTTGACATCCGGAACGGCGAGGCCGCCATCGAGTTTGGGCATGGAGAGTAAAGTCCGGGCTAGTCTCGGTCTTCTATGTGCCCAAATAAAGCCGGTGAACAGAGCGTATACCTGTCTAAAATACATCGTAGGGACCGAAATAGGAAGTGCTTGCAGCAAATATAAAAATTTGGGCAAGATGCACATCTTAAGAAGATTACACCTGCCAAACCAGGAGTGAAGGCCCTTACTCCAGGATTCTAATAGGGTCCTGGTTCTGGCCAGCAGGGGAGGGAAGTTAAGTTTAAAGATATGATTTGGATTTGCAGGGACAAAGGTCCCTAGGTATGACAGAGCCGTGGATGTCCATTTAAAATTAAAGCTGGAACGGAGCCCCCGTATGGTCGCTTGCGGCAGTGCTACCCCCATGGCCTCCGATTTAGTGTACCGTATATACTCGAGTATAGGCCGACCCGAATATAAGCCGAGGCCCCCAATTTACCCCCAAAAAAACTGGCAAACTTATTGACTCGTGTATAAGCCGAGGGTGAGACATGCCTGTCCATCCCTGTGTGTGTGTCCGTCCCTGTGTGTCCGTCCATCCCTGTGTGTGTGTGTGTCCATCCATCCATCCATCCCTGTGTGTGTGTGTGTCCATCCATCCATCCATCCCTGTGTGTGTGTGTGTGTGTCCATCCATCCCTGTGTGTGTGTGTGTCCATCCATCCATCCATCCCTGTGTGTGTGTGTCTCCATCCATCCATCCCTGTGTGTGTGTGTGTCCATCCATCCATCCATCCCTGTGTGTGTGTGTCTCCATCCATCCATCCCTGTGTGTGTGTGTGTGTCCATCCATCCATCCATCCCTGTGTGTGTGTGTCTCCATCCATCCATCCCTGTGTGTGTGTGTGTCTCCATCCATCCATCCATCCCTGTGTGTGTGTGTCTCCATCCATCCATCCATCCCTGTGTGTGTGTGTGTCTCCATCCATCCATCCGTGTGTGTGTGTGTGTGTGTCCAGCCTACCTGTGTCCCGAGCCTTGCCTCCTTGCCTCCGTCCCGTGCCGTGCCTTGCCTCCTTGCCTCCGTCCCGTGCCGTGCCGTGCCTTGCCTCCGTCCCGTGTCGTGCCTTGCCTCCGTCCCGTCCCGTGCCGTGCCTTGCCTTGCCTCCGTCCCGTGCCTTGCCAGGATCGCCTCGGCGGCCATTCTAAAATTCAAAAGCCCCGCCTCCGCCTCCGCCTGTGATAGGCGGAACACTGAATTTCCCAGCAGCCTGTGTTCCGCCTATCACCGATATCGTCTCATCCTCGTACTACGGACGAGGATGAGACGATGTCTGTGATAGGCGGAACACAGGCTGCTGGGAAATTCAGTGTTCCGCCTATCACAGGCGGAGGCGGAGAAGGAGGCGCGGCTTTCAAATTGTAGTATGTCCGCCGTCTGTCTGCTCGATACGCTGATCGAGCAGTCAGACGGCGATGACTCGAGTATAAGCCGAGGGGGGCACTTTCAGCCTCAAAAAAGAGGCTGAAAATCTCGGCTTATACTCGAGTATATACGGTAGTTAATTTTTAGATTGGAGATCTGCCCGTATTCCTCGAATTCCCTGAGGAGATTCGGTAGGGATATCACTGGATTGGAGAGGGAAAACAGCAGGTCGTCCGCATATGCAGAGACCTTGAACTGGGCATCACCCGCGACAATGCCGCGGATATCGGGGTTATTCCTAACTTTACATAGAAAGGGTTCTAAGGAAAGGGCAAAAAGGAGGGGTGACAATGGGCAACCCTGCCTGGTTCCATTTGTAATTGGCAAGGGTTCCGACAGGATCCCATTCACTTTAATTTGTGCCGCTGGGGCAGCATATAATTGGGCTATCCACCTAGTCATTTTCTCACCTAAGCCTATATGGCGGAGGACAGTGAACATATACTCCCAGTTAACCCTATCAAAGGCTTTTTCTGCGTCTGTATTTAAAAAAACGGAAGGGGTTTGAGTCTGGTTCGCGATGTGGATCAAATTCAATACTTTAGTTGTGCTGTCTCTGGCCTCCCTAGTAGGGATGAACCCCACCTGATCTAAATGGACTAGGGACTGTAAGTGTCCGGCTAATCGGGTTGCTAATACTTTGGTGAATAGTTTAAGGTCAGTGTTCAACAACGAGATCGGTCTGTAGCTACTACAGGCCATGGGGTCCTTGCCTTCCTTAGGAATGACCGTGATATGGGCTCGAGTGGTATCGGTGGCGAAGGTGGCTGTGTTCCCTATGTCATCAAAAAAGGTCACCATATGGGAGCTAAGGGTGGGGAATAGGGTCGGGAGAGTAAAGCCATCCGGTCCAGGAGCCCTCCCGGGTTTAGCCGTATTAAGCGCCAACTCCAACTCTTCCGAAGTTATTGGGGCTTCTAACTCAGCTACGCCGTCAGGTGATAATGTAGGGATCTGGCTGGAAGCTACATATGCCTCCATCAGAGGTCGTCCTCCCGGTGGGGATGGTAGGTTGTAGAGGGTATGGTAAAAGGTTTTGAATTCATCCGCTATCTGATGCGGGAGGCCGACATTCACATTCGCCGCCGACCTAATTTGGGGGACATAGGTCCGTGTCTTAATGTCCTTGACCGCCCGCATTTATTTCCGGATTCATAGGCTACCAATCTGCATTTTTGTAACGCTGCCTTGGCCTTGTAGCCAAGGAGGTCATTAACCTGGCTCCTAAGAGAGGAAAGTTCAGCCTCCACGGATGGATCCAGGGAGGCTTTGTGTTGCAGCTCCAAAACCTGGAGTTTGGCCAGGAGTGAGTCCAATTGTTTCCCGTTTTCCTTCTTGATGCGCGAACCGTGTTTAATCAGAACACCTCGAATAACTGTTTTGTGTGCTTCCCATACTGCCCCCGGAGGGGAGTCAGCCGTTGTGTTTGTCTGAAAATAGAAAGTAAGTTCCCTATTCACCTCTTCCAGTATCTCCGGTTTCTGTAACAAACTTTCATTAAGACGCCAGAAGCGTGCCCTCCGGGATGAATCGGCGGACAGCTTGTAGGTCAATATAGTGGGGGCATGATCCGACCATGTCCTTTGACCTATAGAGGAGGCCTGAACCGCATGCAGTTGTCCATGGGGTATTAGAAAGAAATCTATTCTCGTGTATATTCTATGGGGAGGGGAATAGAACGTATAGTCCCGTTCACCCGGGTGTTGTAAGCGCCAGATGTCTACCAGTTATGACTCATGGAGACACTTGGTGATGCGTTTACGGGCACTAATAGGTAAGGAGGACAAACCCGTCGAAGTGTCCACGTGAGGGGCCAGAGGCACATTCCAGTCCCCCCCCCCCCAGTAACAGTTGGCCCTCCTGAAAGTCAGTCAATTTAGTCAAAACACGTCGCACAAACGCGTCCTGGCCTTCGTTTGGGGCATAGATATTCGCTAGCATCAACCGCACATCTCCCACTAGACCTTTAAGAAAGACATAACGCCCTTCCGGGTCTATCCTGGAATCCGTAAGAGTCCAGGGTACTTTACATGAGATGAGGATGGAGGCTCCCCGGGATTTCGTTTTATTAGTGGAGTGGTATGTCAAAGGGAAGAATCTGTTCTTGAGAACTGGCAACCTATCCTCTTTAAAGTGAGTTTCCTGGATATAGGCGATATCAACTTTTGCTCTTTTTAAGTCGTGCATCAACATACGGCGTTTCTCTGGAGTGTTAAGACCTTTCGCATTCAAGGAGTATAGTGTTAGGCAGTCCATCCTCAACCAGAGAGAAAAAAAAAAAAGGGGGGGGGGAAGGAGTTGGAAGGGAAGGTCTGAACAACGGGGGATAAGGGAAGGTTAGAAACTAAAGACAAGCAAGATGCTTGTTTGGCAAGCCTCTACCAGAAAAGGCAGAGAGCGTGCCGGCCTAAGTGGGGAAGCGACCTGGAACAGCCAAGGAGGGGAGCCCCCGCCTCCCCCGACCTCCCGGAGCCCTTGGAGATGTATGGGCATGGGCCGCCAGCATCAGCAGGCCCCCCCCATCCCATCCCCCCCGACCCCAAAACGGGGTGGCAGGGGGGAGGGCAAACGGCAGGAGCCGCCCACCCTGCCCCAGAAACAGCCAACCATGCCCCCCCATCCCGGGGGTCACACAGCCGAGACCAACCGGGTCTATGTCATCAGAAACAGAGGACCACGGCAAATTTCCCACCACTAGCCCTCCAGTTAAAAATCCCCCACTCCAGCAACCGAGAAGCCCCCTCTCGGTCTCTCAGCGGGCACGGGGGGGGATAATTTGCAGCGGCGTGGCAGGTACCAGGCGCAACGCACCCGCATCTACACGCACCACCCCGCTCAGCTGGGCTTACCGACTGGCGACCAATCCCCCCCAGTCATATATAGAACAGTATCCGGTACATTCAGGGTTATAAACATGCGGAATCAGAACCCAACAGAAATCTATAAAAAACAGAGGCAAAACATAGAGGAAAACAATATAACATTAGGCATGTATCAGTAACAATCAGTTAACCAGGGGAACACCCCAGCCAAAACATCCCCGTCCCCCACCGGGGCAGCCACCCCACCTGGAAGGAGGAGGGGGACCAAAAATGGCCCCCCCATCACCCCAGGAGGGCCGCCCCCCCCCCAAGGCCAGAGAGTGGGAACCCACACCCCCGGCACCCCGCATGAGCAGACACAAAGTCGGGGTAACCCCCTTAGTACATCAGCAGGTCCAGTATCCGGAGTGTCACCTCAGTCGGACGTAACTCGGCAGACCCTCCAGGGCGCCGGAGGCAGGGAGGGGGTAACATCCCACGGTCAGGGGGGGGGGCCCACGGGGCAATCCACAGAGCACAGGGGGAGAGGGACCCCCCCAGGGGCTCAGGTCCTCCAGGGAGGCGGGGCGGGGGGCGGACGGGGCAGGGGCGATCCACGGCACCCCGCCCTCTCGTGACGGGCAGCTACCCGTAGATAGGTGTAACACCCTGCCATCGAAGAAAAAGTGTTGAGGAAAGTCTGGAGCCAGCCCCCACCCCCCCCCCCCCCCAGCAATCATACATAGTCAGGACTCCAATGCATCCATGCCGGTGTAAATGAAACCATCAGTGGGAAAAGTAGACTGGGCCCAAGGGGGACCGAGCACTATCATGGCAGGGCTAACCCCCGTAGCGAGGGTCTGGTCCGCAACCTAGAGGGAGAATCCCTCACAACTCACGTGTCCCCTCCGGAGTAGCCGCCCGTGACCTCCGGCGCTGCCTCTGAAATCTCGGCTGGATGCCTCCCCGCGTAGGGTGCGGCCTGAATGTCCCCCCAATGGTGGCAGGAACGTCAGCCAGTTCTGCACTCTGATGGGCTCAATGTCCAGAAAGGTGAATAAAGCCGGCAGGTCCCGCGGCGCCCGGAGATGAAACGACCTTTGATCCCTCCGGAATATAACCGACAGTGGATATCCCCAGCGGTAGGTAGCACCTCTCCGGCGGGCCGCTTCTAGCACCGGGCGGAGCACTGCTCTCCTCTGTAGAGTGGCTCTAGATACATCAGGTAGAACCTTGACCGTTGCGCCGTCAAAATCCGTCTCCCCAGCCTCCCATGCTCTGCGAATAATCAATTCCTTATGCGAGTAGTGGTGGAGGCGGCAAATGACATCTCTCGGTCTGCTGGGATCCTGTGACTTCGGACCTAGCGCACGATGAATCCGATCGAATTCCAGGGTCGGGGGTAGGGGGTCACCCGGGAGCGCGCGGAAGATAGCAGTGGCAGAGGCCGCGAGGTCCTCCGGTCCGGTCGCTTCTGGAAGACCACGCAGACGGAGGTTGTTCCGCCTGCTCCTGTCCTCCATCTCTTCCTGGTGCAGCTGAAGCATCGTCGCGGCGTCAATATGGACATCTTGCAGGCGTTCTAGTGCGCTGACTCTGGTCTCCAGGTCTGCTGCAGTGGCCTCCCCCGCCGCCAGCCTAACAGTCACTGAGCCCAGTTCCCCTCGCACCTCCTGCATGTCCTTGCGGTGCTGTGTCTCAAGGCGGCCAATGAGGGACTCTATATCAGTCTTTGTGGGGAGAGCCCTGAGAAGCGCCCACATCTCGGCCATACCCTCGGGCTCCAGGGAGCCCGCCCGCGGGGCTCCCGATCCCGATTGCAAAGCAGGGGGGATATCAGAAAGAGAATCCGACTCCACGGAGGCCGTTGGTGATGCCGGCTGGCTCCGCTGATCAGCCCTGCCCACTCCACGTGGGTCCGCCATTGTAGATGCAGCGGGGGGGGGTCTGGGATCGCCGTAGAAAGTGTTCAATGTAGCCTCCGGAGTCCCGCAGTCTCACCTGTCCGATCCTCCCCCCCGTTCTCCGCTTCTTAGCTGGCCTGCCTCGAGCAAATTCAATAGTTCAGAGCATAGTAGGCTCCGGTGTTCAGGAGGAGGACGGGAGCTCGAAGCAAAAGCGTCCTCACTCAGCCATGTCCAGGCCACGCCCCCAGCACCTGCCTTTTACCCCTCCGCCCAGCCCACCCAAGTGCAGTATCAATCGATCACTGTCACTTACAAAACACTAAACACATCGATCGCAGAGTCAGGCCTGATCCCTGCGATCGCTAACAGTTTTTTTTGGTAGCGTTTTGTATTTAAATCCAGAAGGCAGTGCTTGGTTTTCGGGGTCCCGTACGTGGCAAGGCTCCCAAAAATTCCCCCACATGTGGTATCCCCGTTCTCGGGAGAAGCAGCAGAATTTATTTTGGGGTGTAATTTGACTTATGCCCATAGCATGTGTGAGCAATATATCATTCAGTGACAACTTTGTGCAAAAAAAAAAAAAAAAATTGTAATATTCCTGCAACTAGCACGGCTAGGCTCCCAAAAAGTCTCACAAATGTGGTACCCCAATACTCAAGAGAAGCAGCAGAATGTATTTTGAGGTGTAATTCCACATATGCCCATGGCATGTTTGAGCAATTTATAATTTAGTGACTTTGTCCAAAAAAAAACATTTTTTTTCTTTTCCCGCAACTTGTGGCAAAATATAAAATATTTCATGGACTCAACATGCCTCTCAGTAAATAGCTTGGGATGTCTACTTTCCTAAATGGGGTCATTTGGGGGGGGGGGGGGTTTGTGCTATTTTGGCATTTTATGGCCTTCGAAACTGTGATAGGTAGTGAGGAGTGAAATCAAAAATTTGCACCCTTAAGCCTCATACACACGATAGGACTTTGTACAAACTTTCCCTTGGGTTTTTGTACAAAGGGCGTCGGCCCTGAACTTGTATTGCATACACACAGCAGGACTTTTTCAGCCAACTTTCACCAAATCATGTGGTTTTTCTGCTCTTTACCGCCACCTTTGGTCAACTTCTGTATTGTTGGCTGATCTTTTGCATTGGTTCTGAGCATGCCTGTTTGTACTTTGTACAAAAGTCCTATGGTTTTCTGTACACACAATCAGACTTTGCTCCATCTGACTTTTGTTGCCAGAAAGTTTGTCCGTTCGCACAGCCAACAAAAGTCAGATGAAAACCAAAAAAGTTTGTCCGATGGAGCGTACACACAGTCAGATGTTGCTCCAAAACAGCTAATTTGCATGTTTGTTGTCAAAAAGTCTGATCGTGTGTATGGGCCTTTAGAAATCCTGAAGGCAGTGATTGGTTTTCGGGGTGCCGTACGCGGTTAGGCTCCCAAAAAGTCCCACATATGTGGTATCCCCGTACTCAGGAGAAGCAGCAGAATATATTTGTGGGGTGCAATTCCACATATAACTATGGCATGTGTGAGCAATATATCATTTAGTGACAACTTTTTGTAAACTTTTTTTTTTTGTGTGTCATTATTCAATCACTTGGGACAAAAAAAAAATATTCAATGGGCTCAACATGCCCCTCAGCAATTTCCTTGGGGTGTCTACTTTCCAAAAAGGGGTCATTTGGGGGGGGGGGGGTTGTACTACCCTGCCATTTTAGCACCTCAAGAAATGAGATAGGCAGTCATAAATTAAAAGCTGTGTAAATTCCAGAAAATGTACTCTAGTTTGTAGACGCTATAACTTTTGCGCAAACCAATAAATATACGCTTATTGACATTTTTTTTTACTAAAGACATGTGGCTGAATAAATTTTGCCCTAAATGTATGACTAAAATTGAGTTTATTCGATTTTTCTTATAACAATAAGTAGAAAATATCTTTTTTTCTCCAAATTTACGGTCTTTTTCCATTTATATCGCAAAAAATAAAAATCGCAAAGGCAATCAAATACCATCAAAAGAAAGCTCTATTTGTGGGAAGAAAAGGACGCAAATTTCGTTTGGGTACAACATTGCATGACCGCGCAATTACCAGTTAAAGCAGTGCAGTGCGAAATTGTAAAAAGACCTCTGGTCCTTAGGCTGAAAATTGGTCCGGGGCTAAAGTGGTTAATGAAGCGCCCATCAATGCAGCCTACCAATGAATGTTTGCTTGCTTGCATTCATTCAGGAGTTGGGACACAGACAGTCCTCTGCCAATGCTGCGCCTCTGACACTTTGTGCAAACGGAGCAGTGGCGGCCTGGTGATGCTGAGGCTAAGTTGCTTGTTGCAGAGAGAAAAGAGTAGGAACACCAGTGGCCAGGTGCCCCTAGGCAACAGTGCGCCCTAGGGGGCTGTTTAGTTTGCCTAGTGGTAGCACCGGTGTTCTGGCAGATAGTGTCCTGCCATCATATAGTGTCCGCCCCGTACTGCGCTTGCAAACTTTGGAAAATCCCCGAAGCTGAACGGCGCCTGCGCCGTGAGTGGAGGTGGTAGCCCCACCATCCAAGCGGACATAGGGTTGTTAAAATTAGAGGGCCCCTCGCGGGCGAGCTTGGCTCGCCACGCTTCGGGCTCAGCCTTGCTGCACTCAGCTCTTTTTTATTCCTACTCTATGTCCACTTGGATGGTGGGGCTAGAACCTGGACTCACGGCGCAGGCGCTGTTCATCCTCGGCTATTTTCGGAATCTGTGTTGCTGTGTACTGCGCAATGCGCAGTACACAGCGGACACTATCTGATGGGGGACCTTATATGATGGGATACCAGTCCTGCTACATAACTATAAATCTCCATGAATGAGCACACAACTGCTACCCTCTTCAGCTGCAGAGGCAGCAGCAGTTAGTCAATATTTTTGTTTATTTAAGCCCCCATACACATGATCAGAACAAAAAATATTGCTTTTGAATCGATCGTACGATAATCTGATTGTACACAGCGTTCCAGAGCCAATCATGACAGTTTATCTGATATATACGATCGGACATGCTTGAAACATTTCTGCGTACGTTACCAGATTGTATGATTTCTGCACTTCTCCCACGCCACACGAAAATACAGAAATTTATGGGATCCATTGATTTTTTTTTTTAATGGCATCCCCACACATGCAGCAAACACACTTGTATTCATACCTACCAAAACAGACCGCACTGCAATATAATGCAGATTGGTTTGAAGCGATTTCAAAAATCACATTTGCACCTTTATTGCACATTTCACGCAAACACGGCTGCCCATTAATATTAATAGGCTTCCTTAAGTGCCGGTTCACACTAGTGCGATGCGAGAACCCTGCAAATCAACTGCGGTTCCCGCATCGCACTCGACACATGCGAACTGCTGTGGAGTGTCATTATATGTTAACGACACCCCCATTTCAGCTTGCATATCGCACTGCGAACTGACAGTTCGGACATGAATCGGATCGCATGTATGTGTAAACACACATGCGATCCGATTCTGGTCCGAACAGTTAAAAGGGTCCTGTGCGTGTTTGGACCGAATGCGGTGCGATATCAGCCATACTATCTGTATGGCTGACATTGCACCGCACAGACATCGCATGTAATGGGAACAGCAGTGCGCTGCGAATTACATGCGATGTCTGGCATTGCACAAGTGTGAACCAGCACTAAGGCTGGGTTCACACCAGAGCAATGCGGGAACACCGCGAATCCGCGGCGTTTTCCCGCATCGCATGCCTCCCGCCGGCAGTTCACACTGCCCTATGCGGACTGCTGGGAGTGTCAATGAAATCTTAATGACACCCCCAGATCAGTCCGCATATCGCAGTGCGATCTGCAAACTCTGACAGGAATCGGATCGCATGGTGTGAACACCCATGCGATCCGATTCTGCTGCGGACCAAAGAAAGGGTCCTGTGCGAGTTTGCGGCGGGTGCGATGCGAATTCAGCCATACTATCTGTATGGCTGAACTCGCATCGCTACAGAGATCGGATATGATTTGCACTGCAGTGCGGTGCGAATCACATCCGGGTCTCCCACCCGCAGCGGTGTGAACCCAGCCTTAAACACGATACGTGGGAACACACACACTCTGATACACCTCGGGGGGAGCAAGTCCTCAATAAAGGGAAAAGGGAATGTGACCCCCCCCCATCACTGCACATGGGGTGACCCCATTATTATATATCAGTACACATGGGGTGACCCTACATTTATACATAGCGGTGACCCCACATTAATATACAGGGGTAACCCTCATCACTACACAATAGTTGACCCCCATTATTACACATCGCTACACAGGGGTGACCCCACATTATTACACTGGGGTGACCCCTTAATTACTGCACAGAGTTACCCCCATTACCATCACTACACAGGAGGAACCCCATTATTACATATTACCACACAGGGTGACCCCCCCCCCCCATTATTACACATCGGTGACCAAAAAGTAAAGAAAGTTGCATAGAGGTGATAGTGGGAGGACTGAACCATATACAGGTGGGGGGATGTCCTGGCACACACTTACCCCATGGTGATGGGTGGTCAGGCAGCTGCGGATGACAACCAGCGGGAGGACTCTGTGTCTCTCTGGCTCTCAGGAGATCACACATGCGCCTCTCATCAGTGGATTCCCACAGAGCTCCAGCCGGTGTTCTGCCTAATAGAGTCCGGCCATCAATATGTGTCCGCTCCGTACTGCGCATGCGCAGTACGGAGCAGACGAAGCTTCGGAAAATCTCCGAAGCTGAACGGCGCCTGCGCCGTGAGTGGAGGTGGTAGCCCCACCATGCAAGCGGACATAGGGTTGTGAATTTTAGAGGGCCCCTCGCGGGCGAGCTTCGCTCGCCACGCTTCGGGCTCGGCCTCGCTGCGCTCGGCTCTTTTTTATTCTAACTCTATGTCCACTTGGATAGTGGGGATAGAACCTGGACTCACGGCGCAGGCGCCGTTCATCCTCGGCAATTTTCGGAATCTGTGTTCCTGTGTACTGCGCATGCGCAGTACGCAGGGGACAGCATCTGATGGAGGACCCTATTTGACAAGACACCGGCACCAGACTTTGTATGAACCCGGGAAGGAGAGGTGGAGTGTGCTCAGTCCCCCACCCTCCTCCAGTGACCAGGGTTAGTGGATATCTGTTCTCTGCTCTGATGTACTGTGGATGAAGTGAGAACACCGGCGAAGAGCATCCCCGGCATCCCTTTAGATGGGTCACAGGCAGCACCAGAGTTCTCCACCCGCCACCACTGCGCCTCTGAGACTGTACGGAGGGCCTCGGGAGGGGCTGCCTGCTGTGTTGAGACGGACATAGTTGCTGGCTGCAGACAGAGGGAAGAGGGTCACCAGTGGCCGGGTGCCCTAGGCAGCTGCCTAGTCCGCCTAGTGGTAGCACCGGCCCTGCTTAAGAGTTCCCATTACTGGAACTAAGGGGCCAAGCCCAACCCCTGAAAAACAACCCCACATCATATTCCCTCCACCAGATGATTTAGACCAGTGCGCACAGCAAGGTCCATAAAGACATGGATGAGCGAGTTTGGGGTGGAGGAACTTGACTGACCTGCACAGTCCTGACCTCAACCCGATAGAACACCTGTGATGAATTACAGCTGAGACTGAAAGCCAGGCCTTCTCATCCAACATCAGTGCCTGACCTCACAAATGTGCATCTGGAAGAATGCCAAAATATTCCCATAGACACACTCCTAAACTTTGAAGATAGCCTTCCTAGAAGAGTTGAAGCTGTTATGGCTGCAAAGGGTGGGCCAATTCAATATTGAACCCTACGGGCTAAGACTGGGATGCCATTAAAGTGGATGTAAACCCACTCTCATCCTTTCTAAACTACTGCAATTAGTTATCTAGAAGGATATACATACCTCCTGTCCTGTGTGTATACTTATCTGTCACATGTCTCCCCTCTGTCTACTATATGAGACCTGGAAAACTGCAGATTTTGTGGGTGGGTCTGTTTTCCAGGGCTCAGTGGGTGGAGTCATGATGTCTGTAGAGACTCCCCGCCCACCTCTACACTCCCCTTATCAACATGGATTTACTCCTGTGTAAATGATAAAAGATTTGTGATCATAGAATAGTATTTTATTTAGATAAGTCTATATCACTTTCACAGAAAAGCAGTCACCTTGTACAGCTCATAGAGTACTTCATCAATATATATATATAATTTTTTTTTTTTTTTTACAATTCCCCTTCTTCAGCATATATTATGTTAAAAGGTTTATTACAACAAGGTATGTTATGGCCACCAACCATCGCAGCACTGCAGTCCACATTGGGGTTGATTTACTAAAACTGGAGAGTGCAAAATCTGATGCAGCTGTGCATGGCAGCCAATCAGCTTCTAACTTCAGCTTCTTCAATTCATCCTTGACAATAAAATCTGGAAGCTGATTGGTTTCTATGCAGAGTTGCACCGGATTCTGCACTCTTTAGTTTTAGTAAATACCCCCCCCCCCCCCCCCCCTTTATGTTACACTTCTACCATGAAAAGTCCAGTTGGTTGTACTTGCCCCCCTGGCCAAATGTTCCCAGCCCTCCACTCATACAAAAGGGTTATTTTATTAACGTTAAATTAACTGTGCACTTTTGAATGTGCGGTTGCTCTAGAGCAGCCTTTCTCAACCTTTTCAACACAGAGGAACCCTTGAAATTGTTCTCCAGTCTCGGGGAACCCCTGCTAAAAATTAGAAATCTACAACTCATGATACATTAGTGTGATGGTCAGTGGGAAGAATGACCTCCTTACAGATAGCGAAAAAGATCAATGGTGTCAGTGGGAACTTATCCGAGAGGCAGACATTGCCCAATGCTGAAGGAACCCCTAGCAACCTCTGGAGGAACCCTGGTTGAGAATCACTGCTCTAGAGCTTAGGAAATGAGTGGGAGCTCTGCTGGTTTTCATCATCCAATCATGTGCAAGCAAAAATTATGTTTTTTTTTTGCAGGTGATTGGTTGCGTTTTGTAAAGTGAAGCTTTACCTCATTTACTAAGCTCTGGGGTAACTGAACTTTCAAAAGTGCACAGTCTATTTTCCTTTAGTAAATCAACCCCAAAGTGACATTCTTTTCTATTTGAAAAGTTGTCAGGTTCGCATGACGTAAGTTCCAAAAGCCAAGCTAAAAAAATAAAATAATTTGCCCAGGGATAATCTTCTCCTTCCTAAATGTTTGGAACCTTCTGTGTTCCTGCAGGGTAGTGTCCCAGAAAGGGCGTGTTCAGTATTCCCAGAAAGGCACTTGAGGCCAAATGCTTGGACATAAGAAAATGCATTGCTTTCAGCAGCGTGTGCGCAAACCGGCACCCTGCACAGGAAAAAGCCCATGTGCATTCTACTCTTTGGGTGCGTTTAAGTGCATTTTTTCCATTGAAAGGTGCTGTCCGATATGCAATGTATACAAGGCATCAGGCATGTACTGGCCATTGAGACTACAGGGAGTTTCCCGGTGGGCCGATGGCTCAGTGGGCCAGTTTCAGTGACAAAGTAATGGCTGCGTAGCTTGCCCTCAACTTCACGTTGTGATGTGAGAAAGATGAGAAAATACAGAGGAGAATAAGTGAGATAATAAAAGAGGTTAGTGAGGACTTATTTTGTTATGCTACTTATGTTTTTTTGCACAATTACGTATAGTTTTATATACTGTTTTTGTGCTTGTTTGCAAAATTAAAGTGGGCTGGTCTGGATGCAGTCCAGGGCCAAATTTTTGTCCCAGTCCAGCCCTGCAAGGTATGCATCGTCAAGTGCACCTGGTTACATTGAACTTAGATACACTAAATGTAGTAGACTTCTGGCTCTGAGTCTCTGGGGAGGGTAGAAGTGCCTTGTAAATGATCGATGGGGGCTTTGCGGAGGATCTGCCAACCCCGACTGGATCTTTTCATTGGTTGGGCATTTTGATCCTCGCCACTATTCTTGTTGTCGTTTGTGGTACAATTATTCTTGATAGCTTCAGCCTCTTCCTGGGAGTTCTTCACACTAAGCCCTCGTACACGCGGTCGGAGATTCCGACGGAATGTGTCCAATCGGATCATTTTGTCGGATATTCCGACTGTGTGTGGTCTACATCGGACTGTTTTCCAACTTGTTGGTAAAATTTTCCGACAAAATGCTCCGATCGGACATACTCCCATCATGTGTAGAGAATTCCGATCGGACAAAGTGCCACGCATGCTCAGATCAAATTCCTTCACCAAAGCTATTGGCTACTAGCGTGAACGTAGTCCCGTTGTAACGAAATAACGTCATCACGTTGGATTTTCCAACAACTTTGTCCGACCGTGTGTATGCAACAGTTTCGGACAAGATCCGTCGGACAAAATCCGACGGACAATATCCGACGGATTTGGTTGTCGGAATCTCCGACCGTGTGTACAAGGGCTAAAAGAAAAAAATCAAAAATCAGGGCGGCTTGATACAGTGGAAATACATATCAATCAAATGTTTTACCTCGCAAAGGAATTGTAAAATAAAACTCCTACTATTGAGATCTACTAACACTGAGGTTCTATGGGGTTAATCAGAACTAGTGCAAGGATTTTTGACACCATAGGCAAAACCATATTGCCATAGAGCAGGGACGGACTGACAACTCATGGGGCCCCTGGGCAATAGGAGATTATGGGGCCTCCAGCCTTAGAGATGGCCGCCGTGCGTGTGTGCCACCCTGCGGCAGAGCCCCACAGTGTGCCACCCTGTGGCAGAGCCCCCAATGCCACCTTCCATCAGTGTCCCCTTACACACACCTTTGCACCTTGGTGCTCGGTGTGTTAAGCAGCTGGCGGGAAAAGGCTTTAAAAAAATATCCACTTGTTGCAGCCTCTGAACTGCACAAGAGAGTCGTAAAGCCAGCGGAATAGTGAACGGCTGTGGTTGGCCTCAGATCGGGAAGTGGGGCATGTGAACAAAAGCCATGCTTGATGTGTGCCACGATGTCACTGCACAGGTGTGCACCCAGACCTGCTCTGCTGCCTGATCCAAGGCCAAGCACAGCAGTTCACCATTCAGATGGCCCCGAATGGCAACAAGTGCATGGGATTGTTAGAGCGACTTCTGTTGAGCAGCAGTGGGCACACATTGATCATACAGTACACACACACACACACACAGTATACACCAGTGGCGGCTGGTGCTAAAAAAAATGTAGGGGGCGCAAACAAAATGGGAAAAATACTGGAAAAAAAACAATTGTAGCCTGACTGTGCCCCATCAAATGCAGCCAATGCATTTAACCAGCACCCCCACCCGTTGTCTGACCGGCACTTACCCCATCTTGGTGGCGGATCAGGCAGCGTGTGATGGTGGTGAGATGGGGGAACGGGCAGCGCCCCCCATAATTGAAGCAATAAAAATTAATTGCATATATTAAGAGTACTGATGTCAGTGTGCTCTATCACACCAGCACTGAGCGCACACTGACACCAGTACTGAGAGCACACTGACACCAGCACTGAGAGCACACTGACACCAGCGCTGAGATAGAGCACACTGACACCAGCGCTGAGAGCGAGCACACTGACACCAGCGCTGAGAGCGAGCACACTGACACCAGCGCTGAGAGCGAGCACACTGACACCAGCGCTGAGAGCACACTGACACCAGCGCTGAGAGCACACTGACACTAGCGCTGAGATAGAGCACACTGACACCAGCGCTGAGATAGAGCACACTGACACCAGCGCTGAGAGAGAGCACACTGACACCAGCACTGAGAGCACACTAACACCAGCGCTGAGATAGAGCACACTGACACCAGCGCTGAGATAGAGCACACTGACACCAGCGCTGAGATAGAGCACACTGACACCAGCGCTGAGATAGAGCACACTGACACCAGCGCTGAGATAGAGCACACTGACACCAGCGCTGAGATAGAGCACACTGACACCAGCACTGAGAGCACACTGACACCAGCGCAGAGAGCACACTGACACCAGCGCTGAGATGGAGCACACTGACACCAGCGCTGAGAGCACACTGACACCAGCGCTGAGAGCACACTGACACCAGCGCTGAGATAGAGCACACTGACACCAGCGCTGAGATAGAGCACACTGACACCAGCGCTGAGATAGAGCACACTGACACCAGCGCTGAGATAGAGCACACTGACACCAGCACTGAGAGCACACTGACACCAGCGCTGAGATGGAGCACACTGACACCAGCGCTGAGATGGAGCACACTGACACCAGCGCTGAGATGGAGCACACTGACACCAGCGCTGAGATGGAGCACACTGACACCAGCGCTGAGATGGAGCACACTGACACCAGCACTGAGAGCACACTGACACCAGCGCAGAGAGCACACTGACACCAGCGCTGAGATAGAGCACACTGACACCAGCGCTGAGAGCACACTGACACCAGCGCAGAGAGCACACTGACACCAGCGCTGAGATGGAGCACACTGATACCAGCGCTGAGATAGAGCACACTGACACCAGCACTGAGAGCACACTGACACCAGCGCAGAGAGCACACTGACACCAGCGCTGAGATAGAGCACACTGACACCAGCGCTGAGAGCACACTGACACCAGCGCAGAGAGCACACTGACACCAGCGCTGAGATGGAGCACACTGATACCAGCGCTGAGATAGAGCACACTGACACCAGGGCTCTTAATATATGCAATTAATTTGAATTAATATTTAGTACTGTGCACTGGTGTACCTCACACATAGCAAGGCTCTGTCCCCTCACAGCTCAGTCAGTAGGCTGCACACAGAGAGGCCACAGTGTACTGGAATTGTCTCCGCCTCCACCACGGAAGCCCCGCCCTGGAAGGAGGGTGGACTATGCAATCCTGTGCTGAGGTGCTAGCTGTGCCCTTGCAAGATATTGGCTGAATGGAGGGACAGGATTTTCTGGCAGGGCGGGGTGTCAGGGCAGTTGACGGTCTGTGTGTGTGTGTCTGCCAGTGTTCTGACAGGAGTTTTCTTGACAGGATTGGAGACTGGGCAGTGCCCTGGTGGGGCAGGGTGTTTCTGAGCAGAGAGGAGGCAGACTGACTGGACTGTACTCTGAACGAGGCGGCACAAACCACTGCTGATTGGACCTTGGACTGATGTATGAGGATAGCCAGAGAAGGCTCTTTAGGCAAAGTAGGAGGTCCGCGAGGCCTTAGGCCACTGCCTACTTTGCCTAATTAGAGAACCGCCTCTGTATATAGATCAGCATTACAGATAGCATATATAGATCAGCATTACAGATACAGTATATAGGTCAGCATTACAGATACAGTATACAGGGCAGTATATAGGTCAGCTTTACAGATACAGTATATAGGGCAGTATTACAGATACAGTATATAGATCAGCATTACAGATATGGTATATACAGTATATATATATATATATATATATATATATATATATATATATATATATATATATATATATATATATATATATATTTAGATATATGGTACACTAAACAAATTCTTTATCTCCATCTAGAGATAGAGAGAGAGTGAGAATTAGTTTAGTTTATATAGATATAGATATATATATATATATATATATATATATATATATATATATATATATATAGATAGATAGATAGATAGATAGATAGATAGATAGATAGATAGATAGATAGATAGATAGATAGATAGATAGATAGATAGATAGATAGATAGATAGATAGATAGATAGATAGATAGATAGATAGATAGATAGATAGATATACATAGATATATCTATATATCATATATATATGTAATATGTAATAACAATAAAATTATAATAGGAGAATCGAGCACCGCCACTGATCTCCTAAACTCCTGCTGCTTTCCTCAGGCCACAGTGGCATATCACTCGCAGGGCCAGTGCTAGGCTATTCTGCATCCTAGGCAAGACCAGCTACGTGCGCCCCCCCCCCCCCCCCCCCCCAAAATAAAAATTTAAAACACAGGTCACTCCACTATGGGTGAGCAGGTAGAAATGCACCTGCATCCTTGGTGTCACTGAAAGAAAAAAAGTCCCTGCCCATCGATGGTGTCTGGAATAAAAAATTGTCCCCACGCGTCCATCATATGTAATGTTTGCCAGTAAATTTAAGGGGTGGGGTGGTAGGAAGCTGACAGTGGGGTACAGGGGGGATGTTGATGACAGGGGGATGCATATGACAGGGGGCAAAGGGGGGATGATGACATGGGGATGCATATTCCAGGGGGTACAGGGGGATGCATATGACAGGGGGTACAGGGGGGTGATGACAGGGAGATGCATATGACAGGGGGTACAGGGGGGATCATAACAGGGGGATGCCTATGACAGGAGGTACAGGGGGGATGATGACAGGGGGATGGCAGGTTTCTTGGCCGACGTTTGGCAACTCAAAGTTTCAGTTCCCTCGATAACTTTTTCATAGGATTAAGGTCTGGAGACTGGCTTGGCCACTCCATGACCTAATGTGCTTCTTCTTGAGCCCCTCCTTTGTTGCCTTTGCGGTATGTTTTTGGTCAATATCATGCTGGAAGACCCATCCATGACCCACCTTCAGTGTTCTGGGTGAGGGAAGAAGGTTCTCATCCAAGATTTTACAATACATGGCCCTGTTCATTGGCCCTTTAATACGGCAAAGTCGGCCTGTGCTTTTAGCAGAGAAACAGCCCCAAAGCATCACGTTTCCATCTCCGTGCTTGGCTGTAGGGATGGTGTTCTTGGGGTCATAGTCATCATTTTTTTCTTCCTCCAAACACGGCGAGTCGACTTAATGGCTAAAAGCTCAATTTTGGTCTCATCTGACCACAGCACTTTCTCCCAATCCTTCTCCAAATAATTTAGATGTTGATTGGCATGACTGTAGATGTGCCTTCTTCAGGAGGGGGGGACTCGCCATGTTTGGAGGAAGAAAAATGCTGACTATGACCCTAAGAACATCATCCCTACAGTCAAGCAGGGAGGTAGACACATGATGCTTTGGAGCTTTTTCTCTGCTAAAGTCCGACTTTGCCACATTGAGGGGACACTGAAGATGGGTCATGGATGGGTCTTCTAGCATGACAATGACCCCAAACATACCACCAAGGCAGCAAGGGAGTGACTCAAAAAGAAGCACATTAAGGTTGTAGAGTGGCCTAGTCAGTCTCCAGACCTTAATCTTATGGACAATATTATGGAGGGAGCTGAAACTTCAAATTGCCAAGAGACGGCCAAGAATCCTTAACCACTTCAATACCAGGCACTTAAACACCTTCCTGCCCAGACCAATTTTGAGCTTTCAGCGCTGTCGTAGTTTGAATGACAATTGCGCGGTCATGCTATACTGTACCCAAATGAAATTTTTATCATTTTTTTCCCCACAAATAGAGCTTTCTTTTGGTGGTATTTGATCACCTCTACGGTTTTTATTTTTTGCGCTACAAATAAAAAAATACCGAAAATTTTGAAAAGAAAAATGTTTTTTTTTGTTTCAGTTTCAAAACTTTGTAAATAAGTACGTTTTCTCCTTCACTGATGGGCACTGATGGGGCTACACTGATGGGCACTGATAAGGTGGCACTGATGGGCACCAATGTGGCACCAATGAAGTGGCACTGATGGGCGACACGGATGGGCGACACGGATGGGCGACACGGATGGGCGACACGGATGGGCGACACGGACGGACACTGATAGGTGGCACAAATTGGCACTGATAGCTGGCACGGATGGGCGGCACGGATGGGCATGGATAGGCGGCACAGTTGGGCATGGATAGGCGGCACAGGTGGGCATAGATAGGCGGCACAGGTGGGCACTCATAGGCGGCACAGGTGGGCACTCATAGGCGGCACAGGTGGGCACTCATAGGTGGCACAGGTGGGCACTCAGGCGGCACAGGTGGGCACTCAGGCGGCACAGGTGGGCACTCATAGGCGGCATCGGTGTTATAGTAATGGATGCCAATCAGTGCCAAACAATAATGCATGCCAATCAGTGATGCCCATTGTGGGCACTGATTGGCATCCATTATGGGCACTGATTGGCACCCATTGTGCTGACTGGCATCCCTGGTGGTCTAGGGAGGATTATGGATTTTATTACCTTTTCCCTGGTGGTCTAGTGGTGTCCCTGGTGGTCCAGTGTGGGCATCCTCGGGGGGGCTGTGCTGATAATCGATCAGCACAGACCCCCCCTGTCAGAGGAGCAGCCGATCGGCTCTCCTCTACTCGCGTCTGACAGACGCGAGTGAGGGAAAGCCGATCACCGGCTCTTCCCATTTACACTGTGATCAGCCGTGATTGGACACGGCTGATCACATGGTAAAGAGTCTCCGTCGGAGACTCTTTACCGAGATCGTAGTTGCCGGGTGTCAGACTGACACCCCGCAACAACGATCGCCGCGATGCGCGCCCCCGGGGGCGCGCAGCGGCTCATAATCCTAATCACGTCATATGACGTCCGGTTAGGATTATGAAACCACTTTGCCGCCGTCAATTTGTAATAGGGCGGGCGGCAAGTGGTTAAAGATTTAGAGAAGATCTGTAAAGAAGAGTGGGCCAAAATCCCTCCTGAGATGTGTGCAAACCTGATCACCAACTTCAAGAAACTTCTGACCTCTGTGCTTGCCAACAAGGGTTACTCCACCAACTACTAAGTCATGTTTTATTTGGGGATCAAATATTTAATTTACTCATTGAACTGCAACTCAATTTATAACATTTGTATCATGTGTTTTTTTTTTTCAGGATTTTTGTTTGATATTCTGTCTCTAGCATTTCAAGTACACCTATAATAAAAATTATAAACCCTTCATTTCTTTATAAGTCTGCAGGGGATCAAATCATTATTTTTTTTTCCTACTGTAGATCTCTCAGAGAGAGAGAGAGAGAGAGAGAGAGAGAGAGAGAGAGAGAGGATTTTAAAGTGGAGTTCCACCATAATTTACAACAATGGCTGCAATTATTACTGAGTTACCCAGTTCATTTTTGGATAGGGTTTTTCCCCCCCCCCCAACTTTTACATTTTGTTGAGGGATAAGGCTGCACTTCCATCCATCCTCGTCAGGATGCAAGGCCGCGGTGGGAGCCATTTTTGATTGGGGAATTCAGTCTTCTAGAATCTTATTTAGCGGCTAATATAATTAATAAGTAAGACCCCTTTCACACTGAGAAGTTTTTCAGGCACTTTTGGGCTAAAAATAGTGCCTGAAAAACGTCTCCCCTGCTGTTATAAAAAGTCCTACAAAAGTCCTAAAAACAGCATCTTTGGGGTGGTGGAGGAGCACTGTATACACCGCTCCCAACCCACCCCTGCCGAAGTGGCGATTTACTGCTAATGCGGCTGACATCCAGTGTGAAAAAGTTCTTATTGTGCACCTTAGATTTACTGCAGCGTTCCTAGATTGCTCCTCGGCCACACTTGTCTTTCTTCCAGGTTGCTTGATTGATTGTTTGCATAGCAACAGGGCAGCAACTCCCGCCATCGCTGTGGCAACCTGCTATATAAACCGTTGGTAGTGATTCATTTTCAGTGCACATGCGTGAGATCAGGAGATCCACGCTGGCTAGTCAGCTGCACCTAATCCGGGAAGAGAGCCCCAGTGGGCTTCAGATGCCCGCAATTGGGCATGGGCTGCTCACTTTATCAGGAGTTCCAAGTCAGTCCTAAGACCTAAGTCCTATACAGCACATTACGATTTTATTTATTTTTATATATATATATATATATATATATATATATATATATATATATATGTTCATATTGTCACGAGGGTTATTTATTAATAATAATAAAAAAACAACCCGTCAGGATCTCCACCTTTAAAGCGTAGGTCTGCCCAAAAAATAAAAATAAAAAAACAGCAGCTACACATACTGTAGCTGCTGGCTTTTAATAATAACAATAATAGGACACTTCCCTGTCCTGGAGTCCAGCGATGTCAGATGCTGCCGCCGCCATTGCGGGTAAGGGTACCCGGCAGTGTAGCCTTTCTGCCTCACACCGGGAACCCTACTGCGCATGTGTGAGGCTCCGCTCCTCTCTCCTACTGGTCTGGCGACAGGGAGAGGAGGAGGGAGCTCCAGCCGTGACATCAATATCCGCGGCTGAGGCTCCTGGAAGTGGGAAAGAATACCTGTCGTTCCCCCCCCCCCCCCCCGAAAGGTGGCAATTGTGGCACCGGAGGGGGGGGGGGGAATCAGATGAGCGGAAGTTCCATTTTTGGATGGAACTCCACTAAGTATCAATTGCTCCACAGTGCTTGCAGCTACAGAGGTTAGTTAGGACCCATACCTTATGCAGGCTGGGTTTATTACCATTCACGGAGGACGGTCAGATATTGCCTGGCCTGCCTCTGCCTGGACACACTCCTGGTGGCTACAGTAGTGGAGTGGAGACTGGAGACCCAAGAGCAACAACATACATCACTACTGACCGACCCCCCCTCCCCCACACGCCTGGAGGAAGCACTGGCAGTGGCAGCACTGCAAGGAGGAAGGACTACTGGAGAAGGTGGAAGAGAGAGAGAAGACCCGCCCTGTCCTGCTTGCCAAGGTGAGAGACGTGGCTGCGTTGGCCTGGCAATCCCTGATACGCATCCCCCCAAAGGATCGATTCCCATTCCAGCCCCCCATATAGTTGACCTCATCTACATTTCCCATCATGGCCTGTGATTCCTGCTGGGAGTGGGAGCTGCCCATGGCCTGTGATTCCTGCTGGAGCTGCCCATGACCTACATGCCAGCAGGACCTCCGACCCACGTGCCATGGTCGGCTCCCAGCAGTACCCACAGGTCAGTGGCCAATGAAAGTCAGCTATACCAAGATGGAGCCACAAATCAGGACTCCAATGCACCAAGAACCAAAATGATACCTACCAAGAGACATTAAGGAATCCGCAATAAATGTCATGTACTCAAACCTTACTTTGTGACATCCCATACTATACGGCACAACAGGACTGTTTTTAGTAACTCATTACAGGATTGTCAAGATGTGTGGAGATATGCATTCTGGGTAGTTAAGAAAATAGTAAACATAACTCCTTGCTGACAACTTAAAGTGGAGTTTCAGGCTTTTATGTTTATTAAAAGTCAGCAGCTACAAATAGTGTAGTTGCTGACTTTTAATAAACAGACACTTACCTGTTCCACGGTCCAGCGATGCGGCCGAACGGAGCGCCGCTCCTCTCCCTCTCCTTTCTGCCGCCACCTCCATTGCCACTCTGGGCACCCGGCCATGACAGCTTTCAGCTTTACGACCGGGCACGCATGGCGCATGCGCAAGTCGCGCTGCGTTCCCGGAGTGGACAGGCGATCTCCTAGGACCTGTCATGTGTCCCAGGCAATCGCCTAGACGGAGGGCCGCCTAAGGCGAAAGGAGAAGTCGCCTTGGCAGTCCCTGGGTGGAAGGAGGAAATGGGACAGAAAGTCCCCCTCCTAACGAAGCCCCCACTACCCCCCCAAAAAAAAATTACATGCCAAATGTGGCATGTAAGGGGGCGAGGAGTACTTAAAGCGGAAGTTCCATTTTTGGGTGGAACTCCGCTTTAACAGCAGTGATTAAGTTGCATGCACATGAATAGTGTGGAGCAAATCAATTCTCCAATTTGCTCAGCCAGATCAACTGATTTGCTAAGTGAACTGGTAAAAGGGTTCTGTTTAGCAATGCAAAGTGTGCAAAGCTTTCCAAAATGTGTTTTTCTTTTACTCATCCTCACTGACTTGAGGTGGATAGTCCATAAGCCACATATGATAATGACCGAACAGTGCATGCAGTAGCCATAAAAATAGCTTAGTACTGCCTTCATCCCATCTATTGCAGAGCATCCTGGGAGCCCATAATACCAGGGAGCTTTGATACCCAGCTCCTACGGTAGCCATTTCTGGCCCACCCCTTCTTGAGTCAATAACCAATAGTGAGTCGTCAGTAGGGCTATCACTTACGGATAATCGATATGGTTATCTAATTTGTATCACTAGTAAACCTTTTTCCTACTTATAGTGAAAAATTTTCTCAAATCTTTAATCTGATTCTCCACACTCTTAATAATTTGTATTCAAAGAGATAGATAAGCCTCGGAGCCTAGGAACTAAGTGTAGGGGCCAAAAGACTGAAACATTGACGCTCAAGTGTATTGTATATTGCACAAATAAAACAAAGGTACAAATGCATACAAATTCAAAATGCGTTGGAGGAACTGATGAGGATTTCCAATGGAATGCTATCAACCAGTGTATTGCTACACATATTGTGTGGATCAGTCTCATACCCTGTTTCCCCTAAAATAAGACCTAGCATGATTGTCGGTGTTGGCTGCAATATAAGCCCTACCACCCAAATAAGCCCTACACTGTTTCCTCAAAAATAAGCCCTACCCTGAAAAGAAGACCTACAAGGACTTTAACTAGGGCTTATTTGGGGGGTAGGGCTTTTATTGCAGCTATCACAGACGATCACACTAGGTCTTATTTTAGGGGAAACAGGGTATTATGGGTGGGGAGTCCAATGATATGCCTGTATTGATGCCTTATATTGATTGATATTGTAATTATGCCTGTATTGAGAGTCTCTGGGAGCTAGAGCCGGTGAAGCATATCGTGTTTCGAAATCATATATCCCCTGAAAAAGCCCAAGGTGGTGAAACATGTCAGGATAATTACACTATTGTCACCAGCTGTCATGGTTATACAATAGAGTTTGTCTGCTTACCTGTTTCCATGTGTTCATCTCTAGAGACCAGCCGACCCTCACCTGACTGGTTTTGTAATCCATCCTCTGGCATGACTCCACCCTAACTCCTATCAGAGAACTCTATATTAACCTGTACACTGCAGGCCAACCCTGCTGATCAACCATTGTGTATTCCTTTGTGTGTTTAGCTTCCTGTTACCTGCCGTGTGCTCTTCTGTTGTTCCGTTACCGACTTTGGCGTGTCCTTGACTATCCCTGTTTGCCTGTGATCCTGACCTATTGGCGTGTCCGTGACTATTCCTGTCTGCTTGTGGCCCCGACCTTGGCTTTATCCCTCACTATCCCTGTCCTCCTGTTGCCTACTGTGGGGGCGAGCTGGGGGACCCTGGGGGTCGCAACCTGGAGCCAGTTGCAGCCAAGTCCATCCTCACCACTAGAAGCTCTGGTGAACACCTGCTGGCTCTTAGACTCCGCGCCCCAGGGAATCTTATGCTCTAACCTCGGTGGGATCTGTCTCCCGTCCGCAGCAGTCAGCCTTAGGGTCCACAACCTTGCGGTGCACTCCTGATCCCTTCGGTGTGCATCTGTCTCCTCGCCTCAAGGTGACCTGACACCAGCATTATGATAACATACTCCCATACTGTATTGAATGCCTTCAACAAGTTGTATTGATTTTAACGTTTGTCCTTTTATCAACAAACCTTTTAAAATGTCTTATATTTGTAATAAAATAATAACCCTTTTCAAACAATTTGTGTCTTAATATCTCAGCACCTAAAAAATCCCCTCAAATAATCCTTGTATATATATCATTTGTTATAATGTTTTTTTCACTAGGGTAAGGGGTTTGAGTTCAGTTTAGGTTAGGATTAGGAGTTGGGGTAAGGGTTATTGATTATTATATTTTTTATTTTATTTTATCATTATTATTATTATTATTATACGAATAATAACAAATGAATAATAAATGTAAAATAAATACACAAATAAATAAAAATCATAAATAAAAAATAAATGAATTCAATAAATGAATTCTAAGTAACAATAAATAATTAACCCTTAACTTTAACCCTTACAAAATAAAATAATAATAAAGAGCTAAACATCCTAACACAAAAAAAATTATTATTATTAATAATGTATTTTTTGTTTGAATTTGGGCGTTGTTATTTTATTAATAATAGTAATATTTTTTAAGGTTAGAGGTTAATTATTTTTTTATTAGTGCATTATTACATATTATTCATTTATTTTACTTATTCATGATGGTTATTAGTTATTTGTGTATTTATTTTACTTATTCGTATATTATTACTATTTTATTCATTTATATGAGAATACAAATGCACCAAAAATGCCCAAATCTGCCTGATTCGAGTTCCCAAAAATGCTCCAGAACTTGTTTGAGCTTCAGGCGTTTGGCTTCAAAGGGAAGTAACCTCTCCCACTCTGATGCTTCTTTTCATTTAGTCCATTATAATAAGTAATTATCAGATTATAGCCACTGTAATCCAGCCCAAATTGCATATTACTTACTGTTTAAAGAAACTTTAAAAAACTTGTTTCCAGGGGTTAGGCAGTGCCATCCTAAGTATTGTTTTCTGAGTCCGCAGTGGAGTATATTTCCTCCCTTACATTGAGCACTTCCTGTACTGTTAACCAAGCCTCCTTCTCAATCCAACGTTTCTTTGGCAACCCTGCTTCCCTGTTCATAGCTGACTTGTTTTATTTCATAGTATTTACTTGTGCTGATTATCTAGTTTGCCTATGTAAGTCCTACCAGCTTGAGCTGATAAGACTGCAGTTATTTCTGTCCCATTCCCTGCTTTACACTGCGTGTGAGGTCACATGGTGTGTAGGAGGAAGCTCTGAGTGATTATGCAGCCTCCTGGGAGTTCAGTGTTGTGTGCCGTAGGAAGTCCTAATAACAGATAGATAAGCACATAGAGAGTGTGCCCTAAATCAGGGGAGATCTGTGCATGCTCAGTGACGTCATTCTACAGAACAAAAAAGGATTACAACAATACTAAGCAAGTAGTGCGATATCTACAAGTAGGGATGAGCCGAACACCCCCCGGTTTGGTTCGCACCAGAACTTTCGAACGGACCCCAAATTCGTACGAACTTTAGAACCCCATTGAAGTCTATGGGACTCGAACGTTTGAAATTAAAAGTGCTAATTTTAATGGCTAATAGTGATGGACGAACGTTTCGCCCGGCGGTCGTTTCGCGGCGAATTTCCGACTTTCGCCGTCCGCGGGTTCGAACGCCTTTTTCCGTCGTTCGCCCCGGCGGACTTACGTGTTTAATGTATACAAGAACTTTAACCTTTCGTGACACGTTTATCATGTGTTACAGGACAACCAATTGAGACATGACAGCTCATGGACACTTGGACATTCCCCCTAACCTATAAATACACCCGATCCGGTGGCCATTTTACATTCTTTCTTCTGTCACTGTAGGGAAAGGATCCTGTGTGGAGTAGGGACAGAGAAAACGCTAGCTATTTGGTACACAAAAGTTCTTTTCAGGACTGGTATAGGTGTTAGGTCAGCAGCCTGAGTTTCTTTTGTCAGTTTAGATAAAGGGACAGAGC